>NC_141699.1:241312300-242677059 GCF_964263255.1 Lissotriton vulgaris | reverse complement strand
ATACAACGGCACACGCCTTCATCGCTGTTCTGCCCCTGCGCACCCAGCTGCTGCACCCTATCCACTCCCACTGCCCAAAGGTGGTCTGCCCACCCCTGCGTACCCAGGCTGCTGCACACCATCCACTCCCACTGCCCAGAGGTGTCTGCCCGCCCCAGCGCACCCAGGCTGCTGCACACAATCCACTCCCACCGCCCAGAGGTGACTTCCTGCCACTGTGCAAACAAGCCCTCTCTTCTCACCTTCCGCCTCCGGCGTGTCTCCAAGAGGTCCCACCATGTGCTGAAGTGAGCTCCAAGGGACGGGGCCCGCAACTTGGCAGCCATAATGTTGCACATTTGATTCTGGATCATGATATCGCAATGCCCGAGAACATATCAATGCACCGCACCGAGGAGTCATCTTGTGTGGCGTAAACCCGGTCCAGCGGAGCTCGCAATTCAAATCGGGTTCTTGATTGCCAGGGTGGTGTATCGAGGCCTACGCATCACCACAGGCTGCACCTCCGCTCAGCTCTGGTGGCACTAACTCAGTCGAACTCAAGTCATCGCCACGTGGCGGGAGACTTTGTCTGGCAAAGTGCCTCGGCTGCCACCAATGGAAATCGCCTCCAGCTGGTTGCCCCCGGCCCTTTTTATTGGCAGGGTAACATGTCCTGTGATGCGTGGGCTGCATGGGTGGTTGTGGGTGTAAACCAGCTGTGAGGGAGTGGCTGTGGCATGCTGACAACTAGACCTGTGATCAGCAAATCACTACAGGGAAGACCTGGGACATGTAGCTTTGTTGTTCCTTCCCTGTAAGCATAAGCGGAGTGGGCTGGCTGAAACGTGGCATCCTTCATGACTCCACCAATATGGCGGTTTGAAACCGCGCCACCCACGGAGATAGGTACACAACGGGTGCGCAACTACAATTTTTTTTCTTCAAAAAAAAAAATATCTTTTATTATTTAATAAAAAAAAGACATTATATACTTTTATTAACAGACACAAAAAAACAGTTTTTAGGATATTAAAGTTACAGAATATCAAAAAAAATTCAAAATTACTGAAAAAAACATAGGTTTAATGAACATTATAATTAGAAATTAACATTAAAAATACCTCAGAAATCACTGGAAAAACCATAGGTTTTAGAGACGTTATGGGTAGAAATTAGCATTTAAAAAACCCTAGGAATTTACTGAAAAAAACCATAGGTTTCAGGGACGTGTAGTTAGTTGGACATTTTCATAGAAATTCTGCCATTATAGGTTAGTTCAGCTAACTATAACTCGCGCCCTTATAATACGCTGCTGATGGCATCACATATTACATCATTCATGACATGGTCAGTGACATCACTGATGACATCTCAAATGACATCTCTGATGACATCTTCCACGTGATAATCTGATACACCTCCTCCTACCCCCAATATAAACTTTGATACACCCACTCTAAAAATACAGACTACCATTTTCAAAACAATAGACACACCAATAACAGTTAGTACAAACCCACTCACTATTTCCTATGTCTATAGATACATCCACTCATTCACCCATACAGTCACACATCCATACAGTCAACCATCAATACAGCACTATCATATGCACTCACATATCTATACAGACACTCACACACCGCCACTCATCCATAGAGTTACTCACACACCTGGTCAGTCATGCAAAGAATCCAATCACACTTTTATTTACTCACCTATACAGTTTATACACATACCACCTCAATACAAAGCACACAATTATCCGTACACCCACTCTCACAATCACTCACTGTCGCGTATAGTCATTTATGTACTCCAAACACTCACATTTACTGCGTTTTACAAATACAATTACTCCCACATGTATGACAGAGGACATCCACTCACCCTCCAGCACACCCATACACACACTCACCCACCCGTATAACCCTTCACAGATGCACTCTTGAACCCATACACCCATTGAATCACCCACTCACACATCTACGCACAGAGTCACACTCCCCACCTACCCACACTGACACTGAGGCTCCCATACAGATACTCTGACAACCAATCAATAACCCATATGGATGCTCATGTAGCTACTTACCAATGCATGCAGCGGCTTACACACCAACTTTGGAGGAGGAGCCAGGTTCCAAGATGGCTGTTTGCTATCTCGGCTCCACGAGCTGTTTACATCTATCCGATTTTATTTACCCATCCCCTGGGGCCCGCTGCGCGCATTTCGTGCAAGGTGTGTGTGATGACTGGGGATGCGATCCGCCGCTGAGAGGGAGCCAGAACACTCTTTCTCTGCGAAGCAGCACGCAGGTGAGCTGAGGTGGCCTGTGGAGCAGCTGGGAAGCTGAGCGGCCTTCTCACTGGCGCCATAAAATCATCGGTGCTGTTCCGGCAGGTCGCTGCTGGAGCCCATACTTTGAGTGCTGCCTTGCCCTGTTCAGAGATATTTGCCCCACGGGGTGTCTCTGCCCTTCATTCTGGGAATTCCGCATGCCGCTCCGGTGCAGGCCCACATAATGAACCTAGCAGCGCAGAGCCGCTCAGGCATAGGATAGCGGCTGGAATTGGGCTGCAACCAGATTACCGTGCATGCTACTGGGAACTTGGCAGATTTTCTGTAGTGTCTATTGCCGGCAGTGAATGCAACGTTTATAGTCCCCCCTCCCATTGATTATATTGTAGCTCCTCTGCCCCTCGCAGCTCCTCCGTGGCTGCCAGTGTGGGACCCTGCCATTGGCCCTGTGTGTCAAAGGCTCCATGTGCTTTCCATTTGCAGGAGCACAAGGTTCCTGGGGCCATGTTCTGAGGTCTGTGGAAGGTTCAGGGGTTGGTTACCTTGATTCAGAGACATTCAACAGGGGGTGATCCCCTGATAACAACTTTGCCCTCCCTCACCTGTGGAATGACTGCTAACATCAGGACTCCTTTTCGTCTGAAGAGTGCATTCGTGAGCGCCCATTTTGAATCTTTATGGCCTGTTGCTATAATTGCTTCATTCTTTACTTGCCTCCCCTATTCCTTCCCTCTCTCCCAGAATCGCTTTCCCTCTGCCGGCTTTGTTTATCCTTGTGCCGATGCTCTGCTCAATCTCCCTCCTTGTCGCCCTTTTACATTATCCCCTTACACTTCTACACACCTTGAACCAATGGATGTAACTCGTAATTGACGTGCCTTCTGTAACAATGTGTAACTTGTAACCTATGTAACCCTACCAGCCTGACTCCCTATTATGGCCCCCTCTAGTATGCCCTTGTCCAAAGCTCTCCTACTCCCCTTGTTGGGGATGGATCCAGAGTTTTTGCCCTGGAGTCTCGAAGACCCTTCTGAGAGAGTCCACAGTGACAAGGGAGTCTCATATAGTGGAGGACCGGGATTGATCCCCTTACCACTGGGAACCGTCTCCTACTCTGCCGAAAGTCAGACACTGTGTTCACACTGGGTTTTCTACCCCCTCCTCCTCCTCCTCCTACTTTCTCCTTCATTCTTCTAAGTGTGCCCATGACCAAAGCACTCCTCTCCCCTTGTTGGGGAGTGATCCAGCATCTATGCCCTGGAATCTCAGTGACCCTGCTGAGAAAGTCCACAGTGACAAGGGAAATAAACAAAATAGAAGACTGGGAATGATTCATTTACCGCGGGGAGCCGTCTCCCACCTAGCCGGACATCAGACACAGATACTTCCTCATCTCCTCTCTGTGTCTCCTACCCCCCACCTCTTCCCCTGCCTGCATTGTTTATCCTTGTGCCAATTCTCCACTTAATCTCCCTTCCCGTTGCCCTTTTACATTCCCCCTACCCTTTACACCCCTTGACCCAACGGATGTAACTTGCAATTGATGTACCTTCTGTAACAATGTGTAACTTTTAACCTATGTTTCTCTCCTCATGTAAAGCACTCTGATGCCTCCGGGTCATGCCAGCGCTATATAAAACTCAAGTAAATTAATAGAGTAAACTGACAGACTGATACAGACATTTACTCAGTTTAGTCACTAACATTAGCGCTACGAGGCCTCCGGGTTGTTTGCGCTCAACAAAACACTATTAATAATAATAATAATAATAATAACCTATGCATTCAGTCAGACATGTTTATTCACTCACTTATACCGGCAGTCACGCACCTACTAAATCAAATATTCAGACACTCAAAGAACAACTCATACTTCAATGCACATTTGCATATATATCTATAAAACATTTAAACTTTACAAAAAAACACAGTCACTGGATGATGTCATCAGTGATGTCATTTGAGATGTCATCAGTGATGTCATCAGTGATGTCACTGACCATGTCATGAATGATGTAATATGTGACGTCATCAGCAGTGCGACGGCAGAATTGCTATGGTTTTGAACGATGTCCAACTAACTATAACGTCCCTGAAACGTATGTTTTTTCAGTGAATTTCTAAGGTTTTTTAAATGCTAATTTCTAACTATAACGTCCCTGAAACCCATGTTTTTTTCAGTGAATATATATATATATATATATATATATATATATATATATATATATTAGCGCTCCAAAACTCCCAGGAAATAACTCCAAAAGGAAAGTAGCACACGCAGGGGAGGTTTCCACAGATGATTTATTGAGGAAACCAAACAGCAACGACGCGTTTCGCCTTGGGGCTTCGTCAAGTTGTGCAGAGAGCCGAGGCGTGCGTCGGATTTAAAAAGACACCTGGTGAGTACATGAAACAAAGGTAGGACTATGCAGTACATTACATTCATGGTCGCCATGTTAGAATGGTGATGAAATTGAGGTAAACAAATGTGAAAGATTCACGACGTGATCGTCACGAATACCATTATGCAGCAAAACCAAATAAATGTACACAATTAAAAGCCTGTGTATCAGGCCCTATAATATCGAGTTATCGAACGATAGCCATACCTTCTTTAGAAAGAAAGAATTCAGCCCATGATGGGCAACGTGACACCTCTACAAACTTTGCAAAATACACATGTACATCATAAATAGGCAAAGTCAACAAAATGACGCATGTGGCGAAAATACACCAGAATTCAAGCGCCTCAACCTTCATGACAGAGGATCAAATTGCATATGTGGTATGTGAGTTGAAGTGGAGTAATGTCACGTTTTTATAACGCCCTGGATGGGCAACAATCAATGTCTCAAGTATATACCATGGAGTCAGTTTCACAATATCTTACGGTAAAACCATTAAAAACAATTTAGATACGAAAAGGCACAGTAAAAGAAGAATCAAAGAAAATGAGGAATTGCAGCGATATATGAGCTAACAGTCACAAGAAATCATACAGTTACCCTAAGTGGACTGCTAGTTCTTCGTGCATGTTGAGGCCATTCGGGTACTTGCTCTGTAAGTCTATAATATACCTGGATTCAAGTCGTCTAAGTTTAAGTAGACGATCCCCACCTCTAATGCTAAATGGCACACTGTCAATGCAAGTATAAGATAACAGGTCCCTGTTACTTTTATGCATTTTGGCAAAATGCCTGGCTACCGGGTAGGCCTCATCCTTCTTAGCAATGGCCCGCATGTGTTCTAACACACGCAACTTCACTGCATTAGTAGTGCTGCCAATATATTTTAGGCCGCAAGGGCATGTCAAACAGTAAATGGCGTAGGGCGTGGAACAGGTTAAAAATTTGCTGATTCTTTTCGGAATGGTAACACCCGGTATCTTATAAGTAAGCGTCCGCTTACTATATTTACAAGCCTTGCAGCGGCCACAAGGATAAAAGCCATTTAGGACAGGTAACTTAGGTGTTATTTCAGGAGCAGAGTAGTGACTCGAGACTAGGTGATCTCGTAGGGACCTAGCTTTTCTAAACGTGATAAGGGGATTAGTGGGTAAATCCGGTTTGATAACGCTGTCTGACAGTAAGATATTCCAATTTTTTCTTAGAATTTGTTTGATCTGCCCAGCATTATTAGAGAAAGTGGTAATGAGTCGGAAGCTCCCGTTGCAAGATCTATTTTTCTTCTTGGTCTTCAGAAGCTCTTTCCGTTTCATTTTCTTAACTCTCTCGTAAGCTTTATGAAGCACCTTATCACCATAACGCCTTACTCGAAATCTCAACATACTGGCAAGGGCTGCTTTTTCAAAATCATCATCATTGGAGTTGTTTCTCCGTAATCTTAGTAGTTCCCCATAGGGGATACTATCCACTAATTGGCGGGGGTGACTGCTGGTAGCAAATAGCGTGGAATTACCCGCTGTCTCTTTCCTAAATAGTTTCGTCTGTATAGAACCCTGACTGTCAATATAGACAGTAAGGTCCAAATAATTCACAGAAGTTTGACTAATAGTACCTGAGAACTTAAGGTTGATATCATTATCATTGAGGGCCTCTACGAAGTTGTTGGCAATATCCACAGGACAGTCAAGAATGATAAACAAATCGTCAATATAACGATACCATCTGACGATTTTACTGTCCCATTCGGGGTGTAGCTCACTCCAGGCACCCTGCTCCTCCCACCACCCCACGAAAAGATTCGCGAAGCTGGGGGCGGAGCAGGCGCCCATAGCGACTCCAGCCATTTGTCTATACAGTTGCTTGCCAAACAAAAATATATTGTTGTAGAGACTGAACCTCATAAATTCCTCCAACATCTTATTGTGCTCGTAAAATTTCACTGTGCGTTTTTCCAAAAAGCTAGACATAGCTGTTAGACCATCACCATGTGCAATACATGTGTACAGACTGCCTTAGAGACACCAAACATTTTCTAATTTGTATTGATGAAATTGCCTGGAAGAACACTTATTGTATGCTGGTACTTGACATCACCAGTCTGTACACATGTATTGCACATGGTGATGGTCTAACAGCTATGTCTAGCTTTTTGGAAAAACGCACAGTGAAATTTTACGAGCACAATAAGATGTTGGAGGAATTTATGAGGTTCAGTCTCTACAACAATATATTTTTGTTTGGCAAGCAACTGTATAGACAAATGGCTGGAGTCGCTATGGGCGCCTGCTCCGCCCCCAGCTTCGCGAATCTTTTCGTGGGGTGGTGGGAGGAGCAGGGTGCCTGGAGTGAGCTACACCCCGAATGGGACAGTAAAATCGTCAGATGGTATCGTTATATTGACGATTTGTTTATCATTCTTGACTGTCCTGTGGATATTGCCAACAACTTCGTAGAGGCCCTCAATGATAATGATATCAACCTTAAGTTCTCAGGTACTATTAGTCAAACTTCTGTGAATTATTTGGACCTTACTGTCTATATTGACAGTCAGGGTTCTATACAGACGAAACTATTTAGGAAAGAGACAGCGGGTAATTCCACGCTATTTGCTACCAGCAGTCACCCCCGCCAATTAGTGGATAGTATCCCCTATGGGGAACTACTAAGATTACGGAGAAACAACTCCAATGATGATGATTTTGAAAAAGCAGCCCTTGCCAGTATGTTGAGATTTCGAGTAAGGGGTTATGGTGATAAGGTGCTTCATAAAGCTTACGAGAGAGTTAAGAAAATGAAACGGAAAGAGCTTCTGAAGACCAAGAAGAAAAATAGATCTTGCAACGGGAGCTTCCGACTCATTACCACTTTCTCTAATAATGCTGGGCAGATCAAACAAATTCTAAGAAAAAATTGGAATATCTTACTGTCAGACAGCGTTATCAAACCGGATTTACCCACTAATCCCCTTATCACGTTTAGAAAAGCTAGGTCCCTACGAGATCACCTAGTCTCGAGTCACTACTCTGCTCCTGAAATAACACCTAAGTTACCTGTCCTAAATGGCTTTTATCCTTGTGGCCGCTGCAAGGCTTGTAAATATAGTAAGCGGACGCTTACTTATAAGATACCGGGTGTTACCATTCCGAAAAGAATCAGCAAATTTTTAACCTGTTCCACGCCCTACGCCATTTACTGTTTGACATGCCCTTGCGGCCTAAAATATATTGGCAGCACTACTAATGCAGTGAAGTTGCGTGTGTTAGAACACATGCGGGCCATTGCTAAGAAGGATGAGGCCTACCCGGTAGCCAGGCATTTTGCCAAAATGCATAAAAGTAACAGGGACCTGTTATCTTATACTTGCATTGACAGTGTGCCATTTAGCATTAGAGGTGGGGATCGTCTACTTAAACTTAGACGACTTGAATCCAGGTATATTATAGACTTACAGAGCAAGTACCCGAATGGCCTCAACATGCACGAAGAACTAGCAGTCCACTTAGGGTAACTGTATGATTTCTTGTGACTGTTAGCTCATATATCGCTGCAATTCCTCATTTTCTTTGATTCTTCTTTTACTGTGCCTTTTCGTATCTAAATTGTTTTTAATGGTTTTACCGTAAGATATTGTGAAACTGACTCCATGGTATATACTTGAGACATTGATTGTTGCCCATCCAGGGCATTATAAAAACGTGACATTACTCCACTTCAACTCACATACCACATATGCAATTTGATCCTCTGTCATGAAGGTTGAGGCGCTTGAATTCTGGTGTATTTTCGCCACATGCGTCATTTTGTTGACTTTGCCTATTTATGATGTACATGTGTATTTTGCAAAGTTTGTAGAGGTGTCACGTTGCCCATCATGGGCTGAATTCTTTCTTTCTAAAGAAGGTATGGCTATCGTTCGATAACTCGATATTATAGGGCCTGATACACAGGCTTTTAATTGTGTACATTTATTTGGTTTTGCTGCATAATGGTATTCGTGACGATCACGTCGTGAATCTTTCACATTTGTTTACCTCAATTTCATCACCATTCTAACATGGCGACCATGAATGTAATGTACTGCATAGTCCTACCTTTGTTTCATGTACTCACCAGGTGTCTTTTTAAATCCGACGCACGCCTCGGCTCTCTGCACAACTTGACGAAGCCCCAAGGCGAAACGCGTCGTTGCTGTTTGGTTTCCTCAATAAATCATCTGTGGAAACCTCCCCTGCGTGTGCTACTTTCCTTTTGGAGTTATTTCCTGGGAGTTTTGGAGCGCTAATTTTAAAACGGGTACACCCCCGTTTTCGTGTGCACCCACTCGTGTGTGCAATTGGTTGGTGTCTGTGAGCGACTATATATATATATATATATATATATATATATATATATATATATATATATATATATATATATATATATATATTACCTACTGGCGGTCGCCAGTAGGTAGTTATAGTTAGGATTTTTTTCAATGCAAAATCTCAAAATTCTATTTGGAATAACTTTGGCGCCGGTTGACGAATCTGCCTGAAAACTTTGCCTCGCGGAGCTCCGGTCCTTCCTTGAAAGTTTCGGGAGGATTCGTCAAGCGGGGGCCGAGATAAAAGGGGGGTCCCAAAACGTGCTTTCTCAATGTTAATTTCGATAGGGCGGTCGAACTCACTTTTAGCCCGAACGGCTAAATGGATTACCACCAAACTTGGCAAAATTGTAGGGACTGGTAGCCCGATGTGCCTTTGCTATGTCTCAAGATATGTGCTCCAGTGGATTTTGAGTAATTTAGGTTCAAAAAAATATATATATCTATGGCAGCGCCCCGGTACGCGCACCGGGGAGCGCTCCGGGCGCTCCACGCGAGGTGCGCACGGAAAGCTGATTGGCTCTCGGGTGTCTGTCAACATTCAAAACAATCCGGAGTGGCCGCCATCTTGTGTCTCGGTAGGATCGAGACACCAGAGGTGGTTAAAAAAAGGGGGAAATGACCATAAGGGGGCAGGGATAGACCCCCCCTGACCCCCTAGGTTTGATGTGGGGGCCATAAAAGGGCCCAGCGGGGCAAAAAATTTTTTTTTTTTGATTTCGGCGGGGGGAGCGCCCAGTACGCGCACCGGGGAGCGGACCGGGGAGCGGACCATGGGGAGAAAAGAATGACAGAGTTTTTAAAAATGTAGCCTTTTTTTATAAATTGGAGGTAGTTCTAAAAAGAACTGTTTTTTTTCTTCTTTTTATTGTTTTTTTGAAAATTTTTAACTTTTTGGGGGTTTTCTGAACAGTTTTATATTTTTTTTGTATTTTTCATGGGGAGAAACGAAAAAACAGGGAATTGAAAATGGCTCAACTGGAGCAAAAAAAAAAAAAGAAATAATTAGGGTTTATTGGGCCATTTGTGGTTGTCCTCAGCAAGGACGATGAGCTTTACTCTCTGTTCTCCGTAGGAGATTGTCTTCCCACAATATTTACAGGTTATACGGAAATCTGCAAACCGTGGCTGAATGCAAGGCATCATCTCTCTTGCCTCTTGTCCCGATGGAGTGTGTTGCTTTCTTTTCGAGGTGGTGCTTGTAGGTTGGGGAGGGTTTCTGGCCAGTTCCCTCATCTCTGCAGCAGAATAGTTTATTGGATGCCTGCGCTGCATGTGTCTAATCATTGTGTTGTTTCCGAATGAATATTTTTTATTCGGGTTCCCTCTAGAAAGTTCCATGCTACAGATTAGGCAAGTCACCTTGGCTGCACTTACTTTTTTCTTCTCCTCTGGGATCGCAAAAAACTCCCATATAATGTGTGGTCTTGGCTGGTATGGAGTATTGTGTTCTTCAAGCCATCTTCTCCTCCCCTCCTCCTCCTCCTCCTCTTCCTCCTCTTGTTGACCACCAATGTAATCCAGAGGTGCTCCTCTTGGTGGTTGTGGTGGTGGTGGTGGTGCAGATGCACCAGCTGCTATAGATCAAAAAGGTACAGAGAGGTACAATCAGGTCTTCCTCAGTCAAAGAACAAAGTCAGAATAAGGAAAAAAGGTGGGGTGTTTCGTCATTTGGAAAAAAAAAAGGCCTGAACCAATGAGAAGTGTTATTTTCAGGTCACAAGACCAGGGATTTCATCATTATGAAACTAAAACTGTTCTGCACCAATTAAAAGTGTTATTTTCAGGTCACATGACCGACGTGCTTACGCGACGCGCCCCCGGGCGCGCCCCTGTTCGCGTTGCGTAAACGCGTCGGATGTTTACGTTGCGCGAGCGTATTCGCTCGAGTGCTTCCGGGTGCGCTTACACCGCGCGTATCACGCGGACGCGGCTACGTGATACGTCACGATCATGTTCTCGTTCGCAACATTGGCGCTAATGGGACGCTTCCCGGTTCGCGCACCGGGGCGCTTCAAACGACTACGCTTCCCGGGAGCGCACCAGGGTAAAAAAAAAAACATTGTTTAAAATACAAATAAATAATAGGATTCAATCATTTTCAAAAATATTACATTTCATAGCTATAGACATTTGCTATTAACCACATTTTGAAATTCAAAGAAAAAAACATAGGTCTGGGGCCTTATATATAGTTAGGAATTAGCATTTAAAAAACCTATGAAATTCACTGAAAAAACCATAGGTTTCACACCAGTTATAGTTAGGAATTAGCATTTAAAAAACCTATTAAATTCACAGAAAAAAACATAGGTTTCACACCAGTTATAGTTAGCTGGAAATTTTACTGACATAAAACCATTGAAATTCCCACGTTATAGTTAGTTGGACTCACTATAACTTGCGCGTGGAATGCACTGCTGATGACGTCACATATTACATCACTCATGACATGGTCAGTGACATCACTCATGACATCACTGATGACACCATCCAGTGAATGTGTGTCTTTCTGAAAAATAAATATGTTTTATATATGTATATGTAAAAGTCAATGGAAGAATAAATGTTTAAATAAGTGTTTTAATGAATGTTTAAAAAAAAAAAATTGATTGGTTAACTGGCTTATTAAGTGTATCTTATATATATATATAATCATGTTTTGTACTGGTTAAGATACATCGATGATGTGTTTTTTCATATGGCGAGGTAATGAATTGAGTGCAGCTAATTTTATTAGGCAGATTAAAAATAACACTGCTAACTTCAAGTTTACTTCAAACAACCTGATTAAAAGTCAGGCTGCATTAAATGAATTTCGCATTTCCTGATCATTAGTGGTTTGTCTTTCTCTGCACCCACTTTTATTGCATGTGAAAGAACCTGACCCAATTGTTCAGGCCAGGAAAAAAAGGCTGGTAAAATCACATGAGACACTGGATCCAGTAGCAGGCAAGAATGACATTTTCTAAAAGAGGGATGCATACAACGCATTCCCCTGCTAAAAAAACAAAAAATCCCCATCCCTCTCTACTCCTCCTATGCCTCTCCACCCACAGCCCATGCACCGAGCCCCACAAACATTTACTACCTGCTCAAAGCAGATGGTAACTTTATGAAGTAAAACAGTATGGAATAGTGTATTCTGTGTAACTTCAGGGACAGAAAAATCAACCACACATGGTAATACCCAATTCCATGAGGTTTTAAATGCAATTGCATGATATTAGGACAATTCCATCACAGGTTATCAGTAAAATATGATGAGGTTTTAGAGTACCTTAAAGTCACACTAAATCCGTTCAACTTGTAATTATGGCCAAAACAGGTGTTTTGGTATACATTAGTGGATATGTTGGTGTGCAGTTAGGGGGCAGAAAGCAGATTGCAAGTAATAAAAAATAAATGACACACATTTCTGTTAAGTTTTAGTAGCCATAGTACTATTTTCTTTACAGTTTTTCTGAACTATCGCCATTTGCGAGGCATGATACACATAGAGTTATAGTTAATTGAGCAATAGTTCAGATATGTTTCTAATAATGAGATACACACTGACTTTAGTTTATTTGTAAGTAACAGACATTGCAAAGATGAGCTTTACCACATGTAGAGACTGCATTTTACTTGACAAAGGATACCATTCCTTATTTGAATAACGTTGCTACTTGTGGTTACTTGAGTGAAACTCTAATCCCAGATTTACTAAGATTTTGCGTAATGTTTTTGGCTCAGCCTTATGCAAAATCTGTTTTGGCATTACAAAGGCCTGATTTGCGTGACTTTGTAAAAAGAAAGTAATGCAAGGTAGAGCATAGCACTGCCTTATGTTACCTTTCAATAAAGTAGGCATTACATTTGTGTGGAATGTTTGTTCTCATGCGCCCACCAAACAAAGATGTCATCAGTGATATCATGAGTGATGTCACTGACCATGTCATGAGTGATGTAATATGTGAGATCATATGCAGTACATTGTGGGGACTTAAGTTATAGTTAGCTCAGTTAACCATAACTCATGAATTTCTATGGTTGTGTATGTGCAAAATCTGAGCCTAAGTATAACATGCCTGTAACCTTTGTTTTCTTCAGTGAATTTCTAAGTTTTTTTTAATTCTATTTCTTAACCATAACATCCCTGTAACCTTGGCTTTTTGTGTGCATATATGTTGATATATATACATACTCACACACATGTACATATATACACGCCCACAAATATGTAGCATTTACAAATTCGTACTTCAACCCCTCTAGATCAATGACAAGCCTATATAACATGGTCATTAGTACAGCATGTTTAATTGACACAGTATAACCCAATTATCATACACAAGTGAAGAATAGAAAACAAGATGTAATTGTAATTATATAGGGCTTACTACCCCTGATGAGGAGTGATATGCAATCAAGACTTTTTGTGTCCAATAATAGATTGAAAGGACCCTAATCAAATAAAGGTTTACACAGGTGCTCTTCCAGGGCAGGAGAAAACATTGTTCAACTTTTCAAAACTAATAATATCTAGTACTGGAAAGTGACCCTCGTGCAGCGTTACAAGAACTGTTAAAAGCCAACACTCTGTTAATGTAGCTAAGAGGGCATGGGCCAGGACAACACAAACGCTCATTGGATGTGACACAATGCCTGGTCTGTTATGGTAGTGCATTCTGGTGGTGACATCCAGAGAAATGTGAAAGCACACATTGTGCGCATGACACCAGTGTTTTTTGTTCCCGGATTGCCTACCTGCACTAGAAATGTTATGTCAAACATCGTTGGTTCTCCTCTGGACAAGGTTAAGCATCAATCAGAACAGCCATTCTTAGCGTGAGAGCTGATGATTTTATTATTTGTGTGTGGCTGTTTGTAAAACTAGAGAATCCCAGGGGCATATGTACAAGCCCTTATTGCCACTGGAATGTTAATTTTTGTGACATTCCCGTAGGGATAGGGGCCTTGCCGTAAGGTCAAGGTCAGCGTTAAGCCACTTAATGTGGCTTAACACTGCCTTGTAGCGTGAAAAGGGCATGCCTTGTAGCGTGAAAAGGGCATGCAGTGGGTGTTGCGTTAGGCATTCCAACGCAACACCCATTGTAATTGGCGCTGCCCCTATGTACAAGGATGGCATACATAGGAGGCAGCACCAAAATGAAGACCAGGAATATCCTGGTCTTAAGTTGGCAAAACGACGAGAAATGCATTATTCCTCCTCGTTTTTGCTTTTTCCATGTGTGCTGCCTTGTGCAGCCACATGGAAAAAGCTAAATTCCATGGTTTGTTTATGTACAGGAAAGTGTACCTTCCTGTCCATAAGAAACCTTTTAAATAAATGCCATTTTGTAACTTTCATGTGTGCTGCATGAAGTAGCACACATGAAAGTTATAAAATGGCACTTTAGGATTGTTTATGTGCAGGAAGGGACACCTTCCTACACATAACCAATCCTCCCCTGCACACAGACACCCTTGCACTCTGGTGAAGGGTGCCTGTGTTGGCGCTAAGCTGTTAAAAGTAGCACCATGGCAGGAGGAAATGCAAGGTTGCACCACATTCTTGTAAATATGGTGTAGACTTTCGTTTCCGAAGTAGCGGAGCGAGGCGTTATGCCCTGGAGGCTAACAACATGCTCCACCCCTTCGTTGTACATATCCCCCCAGTTTTCTATCATTCACAAAATGCATGACTACAGTTGATCGTGCAGCTTTCTGTTGCATGAGAAGATAGTGGAGCAGGGCCACAGTGTGTCTCTGAACCACCAGGGTTACGTCACAGCAGAGCTACTCTTTACTCTTGTGTCGTGATGTAAAGTCCCTGCTATGACATCACTAACACTGGTGCCTCCAAACAATGCGTCTAATGACAGACAGGAAACACATATTAAACTGTAGTAGAACAGTTCACTATAGAGCCCTTTAATATTGATATTAATAATGCAGTTTAATTCTCATTCTGCATGTAGAAATAAACGTCTGCAAAGATTTTATGAACAGTGGGTGCTGGTGTTGGAAAAATAAACTGATGTAAAGGGTGATGATATAACTTGCCCACGATCACACAGTGTGACCAGTTACAACCTTGAGAATAACTCAGATTTCCTGCTTCACTTCTTGCCTTATTTATTTTATTCACCGTCAATTTTATTTCGAGAAATTAATATGCAAACATGTTCCAATATGTATTTAATTTTCATCTTCCTCTTCATCCTAATTAATTTACCTCAGTTCGTAGATTTCCTTGCTACTTCAACAATACGTAACCAATTCCACAGATTTGTTTTCTTCAGATGCCTCTTAGGTGGGTACATAAGGTACTGTAGTAAGGCCTGCACAGAACAGGCTGAGGCATCTATTAGAAAAGGGGACTTCTTGGGGGGCGTGGCTTAGGTGCAGCGCAAGATGGCCGGCTAGGTGCAGAGCTGCCCACACCGTTTAGCGCCGCAACGAACTTTCCCATGTGAACAGGAGCGTTCTTGAACACCGTTGCTGGATTCAGCTACCGGAGCCTTGGGGGGACAAGCGGAGCGGCTTTTCGGCTCTGAAGGTGCCGTTTTCGTCCGTCTCCGCGATGTGTCGACTACTCCTCACGGAGCCGCCATTTTAAGGTCCCCTCATCCCCCGGACCTCTATCTTCGGACCTCGCCACAGCACAACAACACGACGTGTCTCTGGACACCAACGACCCTCGACATGCAGCCTTAGGTCGTGAGCAAATTCACATGTGGTGACTTTCTACTACGTATTTTTTCCTTTTTCTCCTTTCACTGAGGCAAAATTGCTGACGCATATTAACGTAGCGGTTCACCTTGGAGACTCGCCTTTTCTTCTGTGAATGTTTTTCAGCCCTCAGCGCTACTCCTCATAGTCCTCCTCATGGCGTTTTCCTAATTCTTTTTGGGACTTCTTCTACGCATTGCCTTCTGCCTCAGCTGCTTAATGACGCACCACCTTATCTCTCTCAGATGCCAGTATTTTTATTCACCCCACTTCCCTGACGCTCTCTTTTACGAATACAATCGCCTCCTCAGGAGATAGCTCCACTTTCTCCTCTACATTTGCTATCTTTTTTGGGAACGTCTTCTATCCCACGGCCCTTCAACTATCTTGAAGCAGAGATTACCTACTGGCACGATAAACCATTTCTATGGTGAGGATACGTAAACCTCAATTTGTATTTACACCCTCTGTGAACACTTTGGTGGGTTCTTCATCTGGTACACCAAAGTCGCATTGCTCTGCCAAAATGTCGTCTCAAAAATCATCTTTGGCTCACTCATCTGCTGGTAAGCCCTCTCCACCGGCAACATCAGGCAAGCGCCTTAAACAAAATTCTCCGACACCAGAGGATAACCCTCCGGCTTCATCTATTGATCAGATTTTGGAGGAACTGCGAGCAATGCGTCCTTTTATTGAAAAGACGAGTACGGATATGCAGCTTTTGACAGACAAATGGGAGTCCATGGATGCCCGAATCTCTACTGTTGAGCTTCATATCCCTGAACTTCAATCCAACACGCAACGCATTGTGGCATTGGAAAGGACTGTCCTATCCCTACAAAAGCATACAGAAGATTTGGAAAATCGCAATAGAAGAAACAACCTCCGTATTTACAATCTGCCGGAAAATCTTGAGGGTGACAATCCAGTGACTTTCTTTACCACCTTCCTACCGAAACTTTTGGACTTGGCCCCTTCTACATCCATTAGTATACAGAGGGCCCATAGATTAGTTGCAAGAACAGATTCTTCTTCCAAACCTCGTGGAGTCATCATCCTCTTTTTGAAGTACACGGATCTTCTTTTCATTCTTTCAGCAGCAAGGAACAAAAAACAAGTGACTTGGCAAGGTCAACGAGTGTACCTATCTCAAGATGTCTCTAATGTCACTGCATCAAGACGTAAAGAATTTCTGGCTATGCGTCCTTCTCTACGTTCTCTGGGAGCAAGATATGGCCTGTTTCACCCTTGTACTCTCAGAGTCACTTATCGTAATAAGACTTGGTCATTTCAGGAACCTGGAGAGCTTCGGAATTTTCTCCTTTTACAGAATGAAGAAGGAATGGACGCCTCCTCCTCTGCTTCGACCAGTGGCTGAACTTTGACTTTTGTTGTCTTCATGTTTTGTTCTCTAGTAATCTTTCTCTGAATTCATGTACTTCTCTACATTCCTTATCTCAATCTTCACCTTTTCATTTTCCTTATCTTCTCTTTGAATGTCTTTCTCTTGCGTCTCTTTATTCACCTAATGTTTCTTTTTAAATTCTGGATCTATTTTTAATGTCACATGTTCCGTATGTATGTTAACAGTTTTTCTTTTTTCCTCAGACGGATATGTATCGGACGCTCCCTTCACCATTTTGTCCCATCCTGTGTTCCTTTTTGTGCGGTCTCGGTGTGGTTCTGCTCCTGATCCTGGTCCGTCCGTCTTGTAACGCATCACCACCTCCCCACCTTCCCCCTGTGTGTACTTCCCCCTCCAGGTATGTTCAATACAGTCATCCTTGTGGATTTGTACTGTCTTCTATGCCTTCTCTCTTTTCTTCCTTCTCCTTCCTTTACTGATCTTCTCTCCCTTGTTCTACCCCTCTCCTCTTCCCCTTTTCTTTCTATTTTTCATTTTCTACCTCTCCTTCCTTCCACCTTTTTAATGATCTCTATGGTTATGGTTATGGTTATTATCTCTCTACAGTTTGAATTACTAAATGTACAGTATGTTTTTGCATTTTATGATTTTGATCAATTTACTACTCTTTCGCCTTCAAAGTTGTTTCATGGAATGTGAAAGGATTTAATCACCCTATCAAAAGGCAAAGAGTACTTTCACACCTATCTTCTTACAATCCAGATATTGTTCTTATTCAGGAAACCCACCTCTCAGATATTGAATCCTTAAAACTAAAGCGATTGTGGGTTGGAACTGTTTTATTCTCTCCTGCTTCTCAGAAAAAGAACGGGGTGGCTATTTTGATTCATAAACGCCTTCAGTGTAAAGTATTGCTAGAAGAAAAAGATGATGAGGGGCGTTGGATTTTAGCCAAATTACTCATTAACGCTATCCCAATTACTGTGTTCAATATTTACGGCCCTACATGTTTTGACTGCTCTTTTTGGCCCTCCATTACAGCAAAATGTATTCAATATAAAGATGATTCTTTCCTACTAGGTGGAGACTGTAACCAGATCATTGACCCCTTTTTAGACCGTAAATCTTCTGTTCGTTTTTCCCCTCACAAACCACATAAACAATTCCTTGACACTATCACTCAAATTCATCTTGTGGACTCATGGAGACTCACTCACCCAGACGTTATGGATTTTTCCTTTTTCTCTCCTCCTCATTCGTCTTTCTCTCGTTTGGACTACATTTTTCTGTCTTCATTTCTATCTCAACACCTTATATCCTCTTCTATTGAACCTATTGTTATCTCTGACCATGCTCCTATTATTACTGTTTTTGACCTTCTTCCTCCCACTCCTAAATCTTCTCGATGGCGTTTCAACCCTTCTCTTCTTACTGATCCTCTTTTTTTCTCCTCTTTTCATTCTTTTGCTTCTGAATTTTTTCAACTTAACTCTACACCTGATACCCCCCCCTCATATTCTTTGGGACTCTTTCAAGGCCACGGCCCGAGGTTTTATTATTGATTTTGTCTCTAAAAAGAAGAAAAAATTCCTTCAAAACCGTAAAGTTACCCTCGCACACATTAAAGCGCTGGAACATCAATTCTATACTTCCTCTACTAAACATATG
The DNA here is from genome assembly GCF_964263255.1 of Lissotriton vulgaris. Lineage (NCBI taxonomy): Eukaryota > Metazoa > Chordata > Amphibia > Caudata > Salamandridae > Lissotriton > Lissotriton vulgaris. Next base: position 242,658,256 of record NC_141699.1, on the reverse strand, counting down.
TCTCCTGAGCTTCTTAAGGCTAAGATTGCTTTTAACAAGCTTACTACAGATTCAGCCTCCTCCTTTCTCCTCCGGAGCAGCGCCCGATACTATGGAGGTCGCAATAAATCAGGTAAACTATTGGCTAACTATCTAAAATCGCGTAAAGAATGAACTAATATTGATTCTATCTATTCCCCCTCTAACATTCTTCTTCATACAGATGCAGAAATCTTGGAACAATTTCACTCTTTTTATGAATCTTTATATACCCCTGAGAATCCCCCCACCCCAGAGCTTATTCAATCTTATTTTGATAACATACCTCAGCCAGATACCTCCCACCTTAATTTTTCGGCCGTTGATACTGATCTCACTATTTCAGAGTTATCCACTGCTTTATCCTCCCTCACTAAAGGCAAGACCCCAGGACCTGACGGCTTTCCAGTTGAATTCTACCTACATTTTTCAGATCTCCTTTTACCCAAACTTCTATTTCTTTTTCAGTCTTTTTGTTCTACTGGATCGGCCCAAGGCTCATTTCAGGATGCTACCATATGCCTTATCCCTAAAGACGGTAGAGACCCTAAGTTTTGTAAAAATTATCGACCTATATCTTTAGTTAATGTGGACTATAAGATTTTTGCAAAATTATTAGCTCTTTGCCTCGACCCACTCCTACCACACCTCATAGGGAAAGAGCAAATGTGGTTTTGTTAAGGGCCGCCTTACTTCGGATAACTCCAGACTCTTCCTTAATGTTTTAAGTAAAGCCCCCTCATTATCAATTCCCGTTGCAGCCATTTCAGTCGATGCTGAGAAAGCCTTTTATCGGGTTGACTGGTCCTTTCTCATGGCTTCCTTAAAATGGCACAGCTTCAGTCCTAAATTTATATCTTATATTTCTTTAATATTTTCTATGCCCAAGGCCTCTATTCTCGTCAATGGTCAACTCACTTCCCCATTCACGCTTCAACGTGGAGTTCGTCAGGGTTTTCCTTTGTCACCCCTTTTATTTATCTTGGCGCTTGAACCCTTCCTTACTTCCATACGTAACAATCCCTCCATTTCTGGATTCCCGTATGGTGATCATCATCTTAAATTATCTGCATATGCTGACGATATCCTTTTATTTATTTCAGACCCGGTCACCTCTGTTCCCTCCTTATTAAGTGAATTTGAAAATTTTTCTTTGGTTTCAGGTTATAAAATAAATTCTGACAAAACAGAAATTCTCCCTTTAACCAAAATTTGCCTTCCCCACTTCTTTACGGCCACCGGCTTTGCTTGGAACGCTAAGAAAATTAAATATCTTGGCGTTCTTTTTTCTAACTCTATTTCTTCTTCTATTCAACTTAACATGAATGCTGTCATTTCTAGAATAGATTCACTACTCGCTTCTTGGAATCCTCTGTTTCTCTCCTGGTGGGGTCGTCTTGATTCCATCAGGATGATGATTGCCCCAATTTTGATTTACTTATTATCCATGCTTCCAATTCGTATCCCGAATTCATATTTTCGCCGCATTGACTCTGTTTTGTCCAAGTTTCTCTGGAAACAGAAAAAGGCTCGTATATCTCTCCTACACCTTCGTAAATCTAAACTTAATGGTGGAACTAACTTTCCAGACTTTCGCCTTTATCATAAGTCCTTCTCACTTCGACAAGCTTCCCGCTGGCTATCTCAGGAAACCTCCCCTTTTTCTCCCCTCTGGCTTTTTGTCGAACAGGAGTTATTGCTTCCTTACTCTTTACAAGAAGTCATCCGCTTCCCTACTAAAGCCCCATGTCTTAACCTCCTTTTATTCAAACATACCTCTTCTCTTTTACGGCCTTTAGTTTCCTCTACTTCGATCTCTCAGGAATCCTTCCTACTATTACCTATATGGTACAACTCACTCATATTAATAAACAACAGACCTATTGCATGGCCCTCCTGGAGAGCGAAAGGTATCATCTGGGTACGTCATCTGTTTGATGGCTCATCCCCCTGTTCGTTTCCTCAATTCCAATCTCGATTCCGCTGCCCTTCCTATTTTTCCTCATCCTTATAGAAACCATTTTAGATCGTTATTATTCTCTTCCTTCTGAAAGCCTACCAGCCTCGCCTCCCTCTCTACTTACCGTCCTCTCTACTGTTCCTAAAGCTTCCCTTATTTATCGATATTTCTCAGCCCCTGACCCAGACCGCCTTAAATCGAAATTAGAATTGTCTTGGGAGAAGGATTTGGGTTCTTTATGGTCAACTTCTCTTTGGGACAAAATATGGGCCAGATCTTTGAAGATTTCCCGCACTGCCTCTCTTACTCAATCCCTATTTTTCTTCTATCACAGACTCTACCTTTCTCCTCTTTCCATTTCTCGCTTTCAATCCAACTCTATCCCTAATTGCTGGACCTGTAATGCTCCCAATGCAGATCTTCTACACCTTTTCTTCCTCTGTCCATCAGTTTGCATTTTTTGGACTCAGATATTCTCTCGCCTTTCCCGTATTTTCAACATCTCTACCCATTTTTCCAACTCCATTGTGTTTCTAGGTAGCCTTTCAGATGATTTGGAACTCCCTCCACACTCTCATGGCCTTTTTGACCTTATGTTAGCCCTTGCACTACAGCACATTGTCTCTAACTGGAAATCCTTGAACAATTTGTCTCTAAATTGTTGGTGGAATCTAGTATGTCAATCACATAGACTTGATGTTGCCTTTGTCTCCTCCTGCAAACCCTCCCGAAATGTTGAACTTTACTGGTTACCTCTCACTTTATATTTAGATCAATCTGCCAAAAAGACATATTCTCCAGTTTCCTCGGATAATTTCAAACCCCCTTGAACACATGTACTCTTGCCTTTAGTTTATGATATTTCAATGTCACTATTGTGATTTTTCTTTTTAGCTTTATACTTGTTTCCTTTTTGCTAAAGGTTCTTATTTCGAGTAGTTGCTAAATATTTTGTATTTTACTGTACTCTTTGACTGACATTTATTGTATTCGCTATTTTTTACTCACTCCTTATCCTATTACCATGCTTTTATTTACCTCCCTCCCCTCCCCCTCCCCCCGTAAAATAATTCAAAATGCTTGATTTTTCACTGTGATATTGGCTACCTATGTTAATTTATCCCAATCTTTAACTTTTTCTTATATTTTGCTGATGTCACCTTATTGTAATATCTGATTTTACTCTAATAAAGCTTTCAAACTCAAGAAAAGGGGACTTCTGACGATACAGTTATTTCACGCTTGCTTCTCTCGATGGTCCCGCCACCACCGAGATACAGATTCCCCATTTACTTGGTTTCGTTCTTGCAAGAACTGCTCAAAGGCAGACGCATCTGTTGTGCCATCTGCAACAGGATGGGCACAGTCACAAGTACACTTCCGCACCTTCTTCTGTTTTGCTGCCATTCGTTGCAGGCTTCATCCGACACAACTGCGGCCGAAAAAGCCAATTTTAGTCATCGTCGAGGCAGTGCTTAAAATGGGCAGGCACTGTCGGATACTGAGTCTCTGCACTACTATCATTTGGAAGGGAGGGTACCGGCGCTTCTCAAAGGTGATGCACAACTTCCAATGAGAAAGATTAGCACTTCTCAGGCACAAACTAGTTCCATAGGAGCGATATCGGTACTTCTATATTTCCACTTAGATCACTCCCTCCAGAGCACCACCACAATATTTAGCGGCCTCAAGCGCCCAGAGACTGAGAGGAACTGCAGGAGACGTCCCACTACAAGATTTTTCCCGTAGTCACTATTTAAAGGTCCCCATGGGGCACAGGAAAGAAAAATGGACAACACTGCCTTCTGGTTGGGTACTAAAAGGTATTCATAACTGGTGTGTAGTGTGCCCATTCACATCCTGGGGTATTGTTGTCACCATCCTTGATGCACTAATGATAGATAGGGCCCTGCTTGATGCACTGCGCAGAACCTGAGTTGTTACAACATAGGAAGGGGCAGACATGCCCGCTTCCACTGAGTGATTGTGGCGGTGGTCCAATGGCCATCTCTCTTAAGTTTGTCAGAATCCCAGTGAAGCCTTCTGCGTCATGGCGCAGCAGAGCTGTTTGTTCAAAATGGATGAGGCATAAATATCTGAGCAAGTTTCCCATACTGTTCTCATGTACGTCACATGCAGCGTTGTGTCCTCTTCCTGTTACGTTTGAAAGATCTGGACACCCCCTCAATCAAATGACCAACATACCCCCTGTGCATTAGCTTGCAGTCAACCCCTTCCATCTTGGAAAATGCACTTGTCTCTATTGATCCACTGGTGAGGGGCACATTTGTAAAACAACTTTCCAACTAGATTCATCCTGCTTTAGGAGTTGGAAGGTAAAGCGATTTGAAATAGAGTTATCAAGTGGGGAAGACGGCAGGAAAAGAAAATACGGCCCTTGAGCTGACTACTTGATGGGAATTAGACCTCGCTTCCCCACCCCACTCACCCCTCACCCCCCACCACCCGACACATTGATAACTTATTCCAGAAGAATTGTATAATTTCGGAAAGTTGGACGTTTTTTCTTCTTTATATGTGCTTTTAATTCCTCTGTCCAACATATGTCAAATTAGGCTCTAAGGCTCTCTCCTTGCGACAAAACGTGACCCGTGGTATATACGCATGCAGTGTCATGTATCCATCCATGAAAGAGTGAAGACACTGCCATGTTTGCCCAGCAACTACAAGACTTTTCAGATGGTATTCCATATAAGTTGTCATCCATGGCTGCATGCCCCCTGAGATCCTTAGCACCTTAGAAGGTTTCTTAGGGGTTTAGTTCTGATGTCCTGCTGCAGTTGCCTCTCGATTCCTTGAACCAAGCCTGCACGAGAGTACCAGTGAGTCCCCTGCAATGGGACTCTTCAAAACAAGTGTATTTATAGACACAGTTCGTGCAGGCCTTATCGGCTGGCCACAAGTCACCCAGACATGATTCCAGGGCTGGGTCATCTGGTCCCCTCCCTGTCCACATCCTGAACAAGAGGGAAGCACCCACGAAAACTGGTGCAAGACTTGCCTTCCTTCCCAGATACAAGTATTGGAAAGCTCTGGCTCAATTGATGCTGGAACTCCCTTGAACACCAGTGAGATCCAATAAAAATGTTCCTTTTTTGTGGCAGAAATGTGATTTAATTATGAGCTCACCAAAGGTTCCTCACATAATTTTGGAAGGTGCCAAAACTTTTTGCCAGTACAGCTGCAGATCGTTCAATATTTGAAATCAACAAGGGCTGTAACTCCCCTCTGCAAAGTTTTGTCCTAGAACCCCCCTGCTTTTCTACAAAAGTAATGGTGTCCAAGGCTTTGTATCTCAAATGATAAAAAAACAAGTTATAACTCGTGAAGGACACTGGTTACGCTAAAAAATATGAGCATTTAGGGGCAGATTTACAAGCACCTTGCGTCACTTTTGCGCCACCGTTGCATCACACAGCGGGGGCGTAAAAGGTGCGACCCATTTACAATGTGACACATTGTAAATGTGTCACATTATACCTGCGCCAGGTAAAATGCATGCAGGGTAGGCGTTCCCATGCAAAAAGCCACGTAGAACTGGTGCAGTGAAATGTACAAGATTTCACTGCGTCACTCTATGCCTTCACTGCGTCAAAATCCCAATGCCTGCTCAGACCAGGCGTAAAGATTGACGCAGAGCATTTTACATGGGACCTACCTATGTTTTCTGGCACATTGCTGGAGTTGCGTCACTTTTGTGACAAACTCCAACAATGCATAACTTTTCCTCAAACAGATGCGTCATAATTTCTGAAACATCTGTAATTCCTTGTGCCATGGTGCACTGTATTGTTAATACAGCGCATCCATGGTGGTGCAAGGACATTTGGAGGTGATGGAAGGAAACTGACATATCTATGCTGATGCGTCAGTTCCTTGTAAATTTGCCCCTTTGACTTTGCTCTCCTTACCTGGAAGCAAACTGGGGCACACCAGAGTTTGTGGACTCACAACATCTTCAGGCTAAAGGGATTTTGTTCGAAGTTAAGGACCTAGGGGCATATTATCAAGGGGTTTATCCCCGCTTTTTTGGCTTTAAAAGTCAAGAAAGCGGAGATAAAATTATCTCCCTATTACCTGGCTGTAGCTAACACCAGTTAGCGACAGCTAGTAGGAGATAGCGACCATCTTGGACCCCGCTTTGCATGTCAGTGAAATTTATCACTAATGACATGCAAAGTGGGCGTGCCAAGATGTTAGCGACTGGAAACAGTCGCTATTATTATTAAAGGGGTTTGTAAAGCGCCTGGTGACGCCTCCCGGCGTATCCCCGCGCTGTGGAGAGAGAGTCTTAGGAGGGGGAGACATAGATACAGACAGCTAGAGAGTGAATAGATAGGTTTTCAGCAATTTTCTGAAAGATGCCTCATTTTTTTCTTGTCTGATGTTCATGGGGAGGGTATTCCACTTCTTAGCTGCAAGAGTGCGGAAGGACCTACCTCCCATTCTAGCTCTTTTTGGGAGCGATGTTTTAAGCAAACCCATTCCCTTGGGTCTAAGGGATCTGTTGGGCTCATACAGTAAAGCCAGATCGGACAAGTAGGAGGGGGCTTTTTGGTGAATAATCCTGTGACACCAGAGGAGTGCTTTGAATAGTATCCTCTTACTAATAGGCAGCCAGTGGAGGGTGGCCAGGGAAGGTCTGGAAGGAGCTCTGCGGGGAAGTCTTAGCACTAAGCGTGCTGCTGAGTTTTGCAAGACTTGTAATCTTCTGATGTTTTTTTCGGAAGTGCCCAGCAGCAGCACGTTTCCATAATCTATTCGGGAGGTGATAAGTGCCTGAGTCATGGTGCGCCTGGAGTTCAGCGGGAGCAAGTCTAGGGTACGATTGAGGGTTTTCATGACTCCAAAGCACTTACCTACTGTTTTTTTGACATGGCTGTCAAAGGAGAGCTTGGTGTCTATCCAGACACCCAAGTTCTTAGCTTCCTGATTGGGAGTAGGCAAGGGTCCCAGACAGGTAGGCCACCAATCTTTAGTCCACTTTGTGTCTTTTCCTCCTATTATGAGTACCTCAGTTTTTGTGCCATTTAATTTGAGGCAGTGTTCGGTCATCCAAGCGGCAAGCTTGCACATGCAGGATTTAAAATTGTCGGCCTCGGAGGAGGGAGCTTGAGACGGGGAGATCAGAAGTTGGGTATCGTCGGCGTAAGAGACAAGCTCTACGCCGAACGATTGGACCACCTCTGCCAACGGTGCCATATACAGGTTGAACAGGGTGGGACTCAGGGCAGAGCCCTGAGGTACCCCCTGTTCTAGCGTCATGCTGTCCGAAAGAAAAGTCCCTCTTTGGACCTGAAAACTCCTGTTGGTAAGTAAGTCCTTCAGCCATCCCAGCGCCTTTTTGGTGACCCCCGCTCTGTTTAGACACTGTAGCAAGATGGAGTGTGCTACAGTGTCAAACGCGGCACTGAGGTCCAGCATGATGAGAGCCATGGTCTTGCCCTCATCAGCTCCTTCCCGCAGAGTTTCAGTTGCTCTCAAGAGAGCTGTCTCAGTAGAGAAGCTCGATCTGAAGCCCGACTGCGATGTGTGAAAAGCATTCTGGGCTACAAGATGGGCCATAAGTTGGACATTGGCTACTTTCTCTGCTAGTTTTGCTAGATAGGGTAGCAGGGAGATTGGGCGTAGGTTCTCCAGTATGTCCTGACTTATATTAGGCTTCTTTTTGATGGGGAGCACTGTGGCTTTTTTCCATTCTGCGGGTAAACAGGCCGTGGAAAAAGATATTTGGAGCATATGTCTGAAGTGGGGTTCTAAGACCGAGATGCTAGCAACCAAGATTTTAGGTGGCGCAGGATCTCTTGGAGAGCCGGATTTGATGCTTTTGCACGTTTTTACCAGTATTTCAGCGGGAGGAACGGAAAATACACATAGACAGGATTGTGTACGTATATGGTCTTCATTCTCTGTGAATTCAATACCAGGTTTTATATTGCTAGAGAAGTTCGCATATATGTTTATGATTTTACCTGAGAAATACTTAGCAATTTTATTGCAGGTTTCCACTGAGTCATTATGGGAGGTGGAATTGGAGTCGATTATTGAGATTTCCTTATAAATCTGAAAGAGCTCCTTAGAGGAGTTTTCAGCTTCCAGGATCCGGTTATTATAGTGAGATGCCTTGGACAAGCGTATCTTTTTATTATATTCTTTTTGCGCTGCTTTATACTGGGCTTTGATTTCAGGGAAGAATTTGTGACGCCATTCTCTTTCGAGCTTTTTACAAGCAGTTTTGAGGAGTTGGAGCTCCTGACTGAACCAGGGGGCCGTTTTTTTAGTTCTCATGGCGTTAGTTACAGTGCGAATCGGAGCTGTGATGTCGAGAGCTTTTGTGATGCAGTCTTGAAGGTGTTCGTATGCTGTCTCACAATCGGATCCTCTAGGAGGCCCTGCATCATGAACAATTTTTATAAAAGAGTCTGTAGAGAAATTTTTCCATTTCCTGCGTTTATATCGCTGTGAGCTTTGTTTGTGATGCTCAGTACCATCTAGTTGGAATTGTATGGGGATAATGAAATGATCAGACCAGGGTACTGGCTGGGGAGGTAGAGTCTGAACTCCCTTCCAGTTCCCAAATACAGGGTCCAGTAAATGTCCTAGTTGGTGTGACGGATCGTTGTTTTTTAACTCTAGTTGTAGGGAGAGTAACTCGGATTTGATTTCTGTTGCCTCCTTATCGAGGGGATCGTCAAAATGGACATTTAAGTCACCTAGCACTAATACTCGTGTTTTTCTAAGTGCTAGATGGGTCAAGGCTTCCATGAGAGTAGGAGTGAATTCATAGAGTCTTCCAGGGGGACGATACACAAGGATACCTGAAAGAGAGTGGCTAGGTCCAGTAGTGATGGTGAAAGAGCCAGCTTCACTATGGTCAACCGAGATAGGAGAGAGGGTGCATTCTAGAAGGGCTTTAATAGCAATGGCAATGCCCCCGCCTCTGCCATCATTCCTATCCAGTCTGGAGAGGGATTATCCGGGAGGCAGGGCCTGAATGATATTGGGGTCTGAGTATTCGTCCAGCCATGTTTCCGTGAGAAACAGGATGTTGATATTATCATCTTCGAGTAAGTGAAAGATTTCTATACGATGTTTTCGAAGAGATCTGCAGTTAAGCAGGGCTGCTTTTATTGTGCTTATCGTGCTGTTAGTAGTTGCATTATTGTCAGGGACAAATGTGCATAAGGTACAGTTTTTTAGCGATAAAGCATTCATAGAGTGTTTGCAGCATGAGGGAGTGTTGGGCTGGATATCCAACAGTTCTAACATCGCTATCTCCTATTACCAACTTTTGGAGATATTCGCGCTAAGCGCAAATATCTCCAAAAGCTAACACCTGCCCCATAGCAGTTCTTGGCCATGTTATCCAATGGTAGGTGGATAACATGGCTAAGAGCATTAGCTTGGTAATGCATGAATATCGCTGACTTTTCAGCGATATTCATGCATTTCGGCTGATTTTTATCGCTTAGGAGATAAACCTTGATAGTAGCAAGGTTCCTAAGCGATAAAAATCGCCGCAGCTCGGTGATAAAAATATTGCCGCTAAGCCAACATAGCGATAATTATCGCTAGTTGTTGGCAATATGCCCCCTAAGGTTTACTGATGTGAACGATGCATGGGGTAATTTATGATCCACAAGGCAGGAATACACCAAGTGATCATTTGGTGAGAGAGAAATCCCATTGATATGTACCACAGCCCATTGATTTGACTAAATACAAAATAAGGGTGATTGCAGATGCCCAAAGTACGTGTCTTCTAACTACATTCATTAAAGACAGGTCTTCAAGTCATTTAACTGATGAAGAGTAAATTAGCCAGTCCTTTAGAATTTATGCCCCCAGATATATTAGTCTGTTGGTAGGACATCAAGAAAAGCCAACTTCGGTATTTATTTATTTATTTATTTATTTATTTTTACCATTTGTTGAGCGCGCTGTTACCGGGCGGTGTCCTGGCGCTGAAACGATACATTATCTCCAAGAGGCAAAGAAAGTTACTGGAGGTTAAAAAGCCATGTTTTGATATTTTTCCTGAAGGTCAGGAGATCATTGCTTTGTTTTAGGGCGAGAGGCAATTCATTCCAGATGTTAGATGCTCCGTGGAAGAAGCTACGGCCTCCCCAACGGGCTTTCCTAATACGGTTAGTCATGACCAGGCTTTTATTAGCAGATCTTAGTTGTCGCCCTGGTTTGTACAGTTGGAGGTGTTCTTGAAGGAAGGATGGACCTATTCCATTTACTGCCTTAAATACCATACAAAGAGCCTTAAACATTATACGTTTCCGTATTGGAAGCCAGTGTAGATTTTTTAATTCCTGAGCTACCGATGCAAACTTAGGTAGACCGGTAATCAGTCGGGCAGCAGCATTTTGTAGCGTTTGCAATTTGTTCAGAACTCCCTGCTGGGCCTCCAGATACATGCTATTGCAGTAGTCAAGGCGAGACAGCACAAGTGCTGTCACCACCGTTTTCCTGCTATCACTGGAGAGGAAAGGAAGAATTTTCCTAATAGTTTTTATTATCCAGTGAATGGAGGATGATAAGGCATTAGCCTGTGCTTTAAAGGAGAGTTGGGAGTCAATAATTACCCCCAGGTTTTTTACTGTAGTGGCTGGAATGGGTAGGGCTCCCATTTCGTGAGGCCACCAGTCAGGGGTCCAGAGATTGGTCACATTTCCAAAGAGAAGAACCTCAGTTTTAGAGGAATTCAATTTAAGGCAGTTCTTAGCCATCCATGAACTTACTGCCGTCATGCAATCCTGGAATCTGGCCGCAATTCCTTCCTCTCGCCCCGGGAGCAGAGATACCACAATTTGAGTATCATCTGCATACGATGTTAATTCGAAGCCAAAAGAACGAATCACCGGGGCGAGGGAGGTAACATAAACATTAAATAGGGTAGGGCTCAGGGAGGAGCCCTGAGGAACCCCTCCTGGAAGGGTAAAAGGGCTCGATTCAAAATCTCCCATGGCCACCACTTGTATCCTGTCTGCTAGGAAGGATTTCAGCATGGTCAATGCGACTCCTTGGATTCCGCAGCCCTCAAGACGGTCCAATAGAATGTCATGGTGGACCGTATCAAAGGCTGCGGATAGGTCCAGGAGCACCAGGACTGCCCGTCCTCCAGCATCCATCACCTTCCTGATTTCCTCAGTGGATTTAATGAGGGCGGACTCGGTGCTGTGACCTTCCCTAAACCCATGTTGAGCAGGGTCCAAGCCCCCAGAGGATCGGAGGAAGTCACAGAGCTGAACGTTCATGATCCTTTCAATAAGCTTGGCCGGTAGAGGGAGTCTGGATATAGGCCGATAGCTACTAGGGTCATAAATGTCTAGATTAGATTTTTTCAGCAGAGGAGCTATTGAAACTAGTTTCCAACATAGTGGATATGCTCCCTCTTTGAACATTTTATTGAACAAATCTGCTAGCAAGACAGATATAGGGGCGGCTGCCCCTATATGTATGGATATGTCTGTTTAATAAATATTACTAAGATGAAGGGTATGGTCCACAATGAACAACCTTTTGACATAAAGGCCCTTAATTATTTCAACTGATACAATCTGAAAACCAATGTGTTTAGATTGTCGGATATTACAAATTGTCTTCTTGAAATGAGGATTACATTGAGAATTGGGTTTTTGCAACTCTTCATTAGAGTTAAAGTGTGGAATTGAGCATGACAAATTTGGATGGAATTTCGGTGGACTAAACATGTGAAAAGATGTATTGCAATTTTCCCTGGCGTTAGAAAATCAAGGAGGCATATTAAACGTAAATATGTTGAGATATCATACCCATAAAAAATGTGGCCTGAACGATGAAAATACGATGTTTATGGATTATGTTAAATGAAAATTACTTCGTTTTGCAAACTTTCCGTTACACTGTCTTAAGACCCCTGCACTTTCTTAACAATCTAAGGACTGAACACAGCCTATATATGGCAAATGTTTCTGAAATACACCTTCATCTGTTTTGGAACACTGACGCAGATTAAGATTTAATTATGTAGACATGCAATGGAGCTGTGTTCTGTACAATGTTAGAACTATGGTAGCTGTACATCGGTAGATTCTGTTTTTTCTTTGATTTTCTAGAAAACATAGATCACAAGCATTTGCCCTCTTATTTTATGAAGTTGCATAGTTGATAGAACAGATGAAAAACGTTCAAGAGACTGCAGTTAGTGACTGAACTATTGGGAAAGTACTGGCTCAAAGAAGTGTGGAGACTGGTACACCTCAGGGAAATTAATACACATGTGTGTAATGTGAAAATGTCACCTGCACCCTTATTGATTTCTTTCTCACCTTAATCCATAGCTTATCCAATATAATTATGCCTACTATTATTGAAATTAGTTTGATTCACATTGACCTTGGTGCTCCACCTCCTGGGCCGCTGTCATGTCAGCACCTCTACACATGAACTACCTAGACAAAAAAAGAGTCTAGTAGACTTTCTTTCAGATAATGAGGGTTCTGTGACTTCTGACCAAGCCCTGGGAACAGCAAGGAAAGCTTATGCAATAGGACTCATGTAGAGAGTTGCAGCCCTTTGGAGCAAAGATGAAGGGGACGTATTGGAAACCTTCATTGGGAACTTGATTAAATGCTGTAGTGATAAGCCGTCTGCCCCACTCCTACAGAACTTCAATGAGCTGAGACGGACCTAACTCAATTTGCATGACCCAGGCTAAGTGTGCCCTGCATCCCCAGAAAACAACACACTATGAATAAGGGGACAGATTAATGGCACTCCAACTATAACATAGGGAAGAGATGTCACTCATGCCAGATATGCACCACCCATGGCCTTTTAGTAACACGTCCAATAGGCCTACTTAGGACGTTTGGGAACAGATTTACTGATGTTCATGATTCAAAACACACTCAGTGGACAGGTTTTGTAACAAATGTTGTGCTGACATGATTAAAAAAACACACAGGGCATCTTTATTGGTAGCATCTTGGAAGAAGAAATGGGGAAAGTTAAAGATGGCATGTGCATTGGAAAGGCTCTCAGAGATGATAGTTTCTTTGTAGAATAGTAAAAGATTACCAAGGACACGATAGTGCAACTATCACTTCCAAAGGATGCCGCTTAATCGTACTTGGGTGTCTTGATAAACCCAACCCTTAAAATGGGGTCCCTGATAATATTCAACTCCTAGTGCAGAAAATATCAGCAGATTTCTTTACAGTGCTTGAGCTTCAACTATCCCTGTAAGCAGGGCACATGTATGAAACTTTTCTATGGTGCATAGGGGCAACTTCATCTTTACAATGCTCTCCTTCCATATCTCATCCCAATATCCCAGCCCAAAGTGGATTTCTGGTAAATACTTAATGAGTTGTTGTGTGAATTGCTCTCACAAAGTCAAAGGCTCTGGGATTAAATACCAATATTTAATTTTCCTGTACCTATTTGCACTCTCTAATTGTGCAATTGATTAATAGGCTTAGCTGATACCGCTGTGTATCTACATTTTTTAAGGATGAACTAATGAATGAAAATCCTACATTTAAAGACTTTGGTAAAAAAAAAACACTCCACGTTTATCCATGGACAGATCTTTAATATTTTAATTGCGTGTAGAGATAACTGTGCTTTGGCTATTCCCGTACTATTTTATCTGGTATTTAATTTTCCAATCTGAACTTGCTCTAATTGCTTGCCGACTTTTGCAAAGGCTAATTAGTATTTCTTTTCTTTTGATCACTAGGCTAATTTGATCGTGCCTATGACAATCTGTGTCATTTTTTAAGGTGATCTTCTAGCAACAGGCAGTAAAGATGGTATTTTAGTTTGGTTTTAACATAAGGGAAAAATAACATAAGCAATTAATGTAACTAGTGTTATGAGAATAATTATTTCCTATTTCGTTTGTCATTACACAGTGTCCTAATTTACGATTTACAATGGTGTCATGGCGTCATGGCGTCCTCACACATCACCATGGCATTCTGAATGTGGGAATGTTCTCGACGTTTGACTGTTGACAGAATAGGTCAACTCTTGCTTATTTTTCCCCCTTTCCCCACCTTCATTTCTATGCCAACCTTTAATTTGTGTTGATTGTGGACAGGTGGGGGGAAAGCAGGAAGAGTCCCCTCTTTAAAGTTTGCATTATTCCTGCAAGCCCAAGCCCTTTTCCGTTCAGGTCGGCGGTCTGAATTGAAAGCTTGTGAATATTGGAGCTATGTTCATCATTTCGGAAGCAAACTATGTTGTGCCACGTATTTTGTGTACTTGATTAAGTTATTTATGAATCAGTTTAATAGAAGCTACAGTCGGCATGGTGCTAATGTTGTTCAAACAGCAGCATCAATGTTGTTGTAGATAATCTGTCATATTTGTGTGTGCCACTTTAGAATCACCTTGACCTCATACAATAAAGCCAATGTTCTTGACTGAAACAAGATTCCTTTCAGACTGCAGACCCCCTTAATATTGCTAGTATATCCACCCCGTGTTCTTCTCTAAATTCTGCGCCTTCACCATTAGCAAGAATACCCAAACCAAAAGAAAATACAACTGGACAAGATTACACAAGCGTAAAAAGTGATTGTGGACTATCATGAGATCATCTCTCTTGACCAATCCGGAGTATTCTTGGCTTTCACCCTGTACAGGGACCGCGCTCTGCTGCTTTTAGCCAAGTTTTCCTTCACAAATACCATTTACATACATAAAGGTTTACTAATTTATTCACGATATGGTCATGCCGCCAATTTACTTTTCCCATATTTAGGACTGCTTTAGGGCACTCTTTCCCCTAAAAGTATTCTAATGTTTTTGAAATGTTTACATGACATGAACTTTGTCCAAGTAATAAAATTGCTTTACAAGCTTGGCGAATTTAAGTGATTGTCCACAATGACATGATTTTCAGCCGAGTTCGGGGCTCGAACCTGGGTCCCCTGTTGGCAACTCTAATCACTCAGCAGCATATCCTTCATATCAGGCTATTAAGACAGTTTTTTTATTTAATGCAATGTAAATTGATCGGCCTGCCCTAGCTTACGCTGCTTTTATGTACTTTGCCTATTGCCATGTCTCGAAGTAATCCAAATCAAACCGTGTAGAATTATACGGTTTAAAATGCACTTTAGAGTGCCCTGAAATCAGGCTGGGTAGATTTTCATCTATAGAAAACATTCTTGATAAATTAGTATTAAAAATGTAAGTTAGCATGCTATAATGTTCCCGCACTCCTTTCACATGTGAGTTCTATATTTGAAAGCGTAAATCCCTTCTGTTCTTAGAAGGTACAAAAACTATTGTTTCTCCGAGGGCATGAGGGCATTCACCGGAAAACAGAAACTGCACACAAATGTCATTGGGAAACCTGTGCACTAACCAATGATGTACTCAAGGAGATGAATGTGACATTTTTGATGAAATGGCATTTTGTGACACCGAAAGGACGATAACGTTTCCAAATAAATGAAATAGCTCTCTAGCACGTTAGCACAATTGAATTTTGTTCTCTATTGTGCGGGTTTCGTTCGGCTTTTAAAACGTAATTCCACAGTTATTGATCACAACAAGAACGTTACAGTTGGAATAGAAAATGTCATTGAGAAGTTGAGCAGTTCAAAGTAACTTTTTTTATTTTTCACAGTTTAAAAAAAAATTATATATACTTAATTCTGCTCTGTTGGACAACACACAGTCCCTTACAAAGGCATCACTTAAAAAGCATCAGAAATGCGTATAATTACAAACAGGCAATTTCATCTGTGTCAAAGACTTGGATACTGTTCAAAGCTAAGGCAGGCGCAACAAAGCCGTGGCTGCTGAAGCATGGGACCTTTCCTCAATATAGATGGGAGGCCTGCACGGACTATATTGCATGCTGCGCTCAAACAGGATCAGATGCAGGTTCCATTGACTGGACTCTCAAGGGAATAGACTGTTGTTAATGCACATAGAGTAAATGTTCTGTAGGCAAGTTAATCAGTAGTGTGATAACTAAGTGAATTTAGACGATGTACGTTGTTACCACACGATGTAGTACATTGCGGTACTTTACAACGCGTCTTTTACAATGCAAGTCGTTACCACGACTTGCGCTGTAGGGGTGCTGGATTTACGAATAGTTAAATTTACTATTCCAACACTAGCCTACGTACAGTAGGGAAGGTGTTGCAATAGTAAATCTACTATTCCTTAGCCTAGAGCGCCCTCCAGCGCAAGTCGTGGTTACGACTTGCATTGTAAAAGACGCGTCGTAACTGCACTGCGGGGTAACATCCGCGTTGTAAAGGATGTTCCCCAACTCAGACTGTGACCAAACCTCGTAAGTGCCATTCAGTTGGAAAGCAGTAACACTCTTTGTGGTTTGCAGTCTGACTTACCTCATGAATATTAACGAGGCAGGTCGCACATTGCTACTCAATGTGATTGGAGGCTATCACAAGGAAGGTGGCCCGCTGGTGTCAGCAAACCATCAGGTCTGCAATTGCCTTTAAATAAAGTAAACCTTTTTTTTAATGCAATTTGTTTTTCTTAAAGGAAACAGGACTGTATTTAAAAAAAGAAAAGTGTACTTTTTTGTTTGTTTGTTCAAGTGTTGGCAGTGGTCCTCTGTCTACTTTTCAACACACCATTTTTTACATTCACCAACGGGAAGCAGCCCCAAACCACTTTCATTTTGCAAATGCATAATTATCTCCCATGAGGTGTTAGCAAAATGTGACCGGATTTATGTCACACTGATACATTAGGTAAAGTCCTGGGCAGAGTTTTTTTTTATGCTGTAGTAATCAGAGTTATTTCGACAATTCTATTTTGCTCAGTGGCGGCACCTCCATAGGGGAGTGGGGACATCTCCTCCCTGCTTTCTCGCAGTGCAAGAAGCAGAAACATAAAATGCTTGCTTCTCGCACTGCGAAAAAGCAGCGCCTAGTTGTGGGCTGGAGGGTGGGCGGTCCCACTCAAGGGCAAGGGGGAGCGCCTTTCCCAATGTTGTGGGCCCTGACTGATTTGGTCAGCCTGGGGCTGACCAAAGCAGTCATGCGCACTCTCCTTTTTCTCTGTGTAGGCTGCATGCAGCCTACATAGAAAAAAAGGCCTCAGATTAGTCACCCAGCCAGGGCGCTCTCTTCTGCGCAGCACCAATCACAATGCTGTCATTGCACTGTTGTGATTGGCGGAGGAGATGGAGGCTGACTGTTCGTATCAAGTGCCGGCCCCCGCCTCGTGGTGTTGGTTTCCCCGTGCTTTTACTGCAGAGCTCCCCTGCGGCTCTCTGGCCCTTGTTTTATTAGTGGCCAGACCCAGGCATGCTGGCGCATTCAGGGGCAGGAAAGGACATCACAGAACAGCCCATCTGTGGGGTGACTCCTGTGCAGTACGTGATGCATTTCTCCTATCTGTGATGTTTAGTACACTAACTGCTGCTCAGACAAAAGCGAAAGGGCAAGGGTCAAACCCAAGCCTCTCATGTTATTTCCAGACACGCCATCTGGAACTTTCACCACTTCGGCCCTGATTACGTGTTGGATGGTACGCGGATTATATTTGCGCACACATTTACGTGTAAAATCTGACGCAGTGCTGTCATTGACGAGTTAAAACCCCTAGAACGGGGAATTACAGATTGGTAGAATCCGGTCTGGTACCATAAAAGGAAAACCCACTCCTAATCAGGCACAGTGGAACTGTTTCACGTGGAAGTCTGGCTCCATTTGATGTGTAATCGGGACCTTTGTTTTGCTAATCAGCATCTAGGTGTAGGCGTACTCGGAATACCTGTACCTGGCTCAGATTTTGAGAAACTGCCTCAGCCCTGAACTAATTGATTGCTACCTTGCCGCAAATCAGGCGCCAGAGAGCACGGAGTCACAGAGAGAGTCTTTTTAAAAAAAATGTATTATAGTGCAAACTCAACCGAAGTATTGGAGCACTTGCCACTTAGTTTACAATGAGTCATGTAAAGTAAGTGGCAAGTGTCTGAGCCCCTAACTAACATGAGCACCAGTTATGTTACACAAGGTCAAGGCCAGGAAACAAATTCTTCTGACTGTGTTGTCTTACCTGTTGCTACCTGTACTGCTGTGGTAATGATATTAAGTGAGCAGGTGCAAAAACAATCGAAAAAACCTTCGGGATTTCTTACACATTGAAATGTTTTTAGGCAAATTGTAACATAATTCTTGACAGCAAACAATCATATATTACACAATGTTCTTTCAGATTGCTTTTCATCAATTTTATTTATCATTTTCCAAAGAAAAACAAGACAACATGTTCAAGATGAAAAGCCTACGCGTTTTGTCCCTATTCACTTGGGACTTCTTCAGGGATATCTTTTGTCTAAATAGTGCCACAGGAGTTTACTCCAATTTTTCTAGAGTCTTAGTCCTTTAAGCGTAAATCAGATAACACCTTACCGACGCTCTGTGTTGTTGGAAGCCTTATCTTTAAACACGAGTTGTCTGCGCAATTCTTCTCATCCACTCATTAAGAACTCATACAACTCTTCTATAGCTTCAAGATCTGTTGTGTTAATCAGCGGTGTCTCGTTCCTTTCAACACTCTTCTATAGAATACCTCTAGTCTTGTAATTCCAAACGAGTTTAAGTATAGAGGTCCTCCATTTTTCAGGCCTTACTTCCATAGGCTGTACCACGCATGCCTGCCACCAGCCGGACAAGTAATGCCCTCCTACTTCTCGCTTGAGTCTGTTTGCGCTAGTGTCCTGCCTGCTTCCAAAAACGCAGACCGTTGGTAAGCTGTTATCTGATTTACGCTTAAAGGAATAAGATTCTAGAAAAATTGGAGCAAACCCTTGTGGCACTACCAAGACAAAAGAAATCTCTAAAGAAGTCCTAAGGGAATAGGTACAAAACGCATAGGCTGTTCATCTTGGACATGTCGTCTTGGTTTTATTTGGAAAATTATAAATAAAATTGATGAAAAGAAATCTGAAAGAGCATTGTGTATTATATGATTGTTTGCTGTCAAGAATTGTGTTACAATTTGGCAAGCAACATTATGATGCGTAAGACATTTTTCTAGACTCTCGTAAATATTTCTGGTTGTGCTCCTCACTTTGTTTAGCTTATTATAGATTTGGGGTTTTTCAGTTGATCCAAAAGAGTGAGCATATCTAAAGACATTTGGGACAAATGGTGTGCAGGTGAAGGGGTACCATAATCATCTTGCTGTTGTACTATTGCTAACACAGTTTCAGTTTCATCATGAAACTGTATATGTGTCTGCGTGGCTGAGGCTGGTACCTTTCTCCACCTCACGAACTTCAAGGCCCGGGAATTAATTAATTTATGATGATTCTGTGTATGGGGTCAAGCGCCACCAGTGCTCAAGTGGGCCCTTGAGGGGAAAGGATAGGGCAAAGGGAGACAGGAAGAATCATGAAATTATGATTCTATAAACTACAAAATAGTAAAAGTTATGTAGTTTTTAGAATCATAACTCAATTCTTTTAATGTAATCAGAGTACTCAGGTATTGTCTGTGGTGGGCTTCATCCAGTCACCTCAAGGCTACTGTGTCAAAAAAAGTTGTGTATCTTGCTGTGCTTTACGCAGAGTGTTTAATCCCTATATGTTTCTAATCTTATGGTTCTCATGCTGTGTCAGGGTGCTTGGTTGCTGGAGTAATAGGGATGTATGTCGTTACAACGCATACTTTTACAACGCATACCTTTACATTGCATTTTTTACACCGCAACATCCATTACAACGCATTCCATTACAATGCATGCCATTACAACTAATTCTTTGAAACTACCTGTACAACGCATTCCACTAAAACGCATACTACATTTACAATGCATACCATTACAACGTATACCATTACATTGCATGTATGGTAAGTATTGGATAGTGTAGGGGTATAAATTACTATTCTAACTCCAGGGGGTGCAACAGTAGGGTAAGTATTGGATAGTGTAGGGGTAAAAATTACTATTCTAACTCCAGGGGGTGCAACAGTAGGGTAAGTGTTGGATAGTGTAGGTATGCGTTGTAATGGTATGCTTTGTAATGACTGCATTGTAATGACATGTGTTGTAGTGGTATGCGTTGTAGTGACATGCGTTGTAATGGTTGAGTTGTAATGGTATGCTTTGTAATGGATGTTGCGTTGTAAAAGGTTTGTTGTTAAGGTAGTGCGTTGTAAAAGTTGCGTTGTAAGTGTTGTTTTCCGAGTAATAGTTGTGCAGTGTCTTGTGGCTGTGATTCCCTTATGTTCTTGTAGGTGTGAGAGCAGGGCTGGCTTTAGCGCTGGTGGCGCCTGGGGCAATATTGTTTGCTGGTCCCCCCTAATCCCCCAAACAATCCCACTTTCTCCACCGATTCCCTCACTACAGTGCTCCAACAGTGCCTCACAACTCCCCAATAGCCCCTATTTCATGTGCTTTTATTTTGTTTAATTAGTGCTGTGTAGTGTAGGGTTTCAGAGCCCTTTACATGACACACTTTATGGAGACAACGGATTTGATGTGATGTGCAAATCAGTGCATAGCAAATGTTACCTAAGACAAAGAGGACTACATGGTGCAGGTGTCACATGTCATCTATACTGTAGACAGTACAGTTTAATACTGACTGTTTGGCCTGGTGCAGCAGTAGCTCAAACTCATAATGTAAAACGTAACACAGTGGTTGTGTTGACTCAAATGATTTGAACCCTTATTAGCAACATTAGGATAATGACTCAAGCAAAAAATCATAACCACCTTAGGTCGCTCGGGCTCACTCGCTCAGCCACCAATTTTACGCCCACCACTTTCAAATGTCACCAGCTGCCACTGGTTTTAATCTTTGATGGGAAATTACTGATAATTATGTGATTACTCCTACTCACATAATTAAGAGCAATTTGGGTGGAAAAAGCTGTTTTCACTCACGATTCATATTGCATTTGGAGCAGTTTCTTAGTGGAAAATGCATTCTCGCATTTATTTTGGATGCAAGGGTACATTTTCCGCTAAGGAAATAGTGCTAAATGACAGTAGTAAGTTGACGGAAAATCCTACCCTAGGAGTACATTGTCCTGTTGCATTTGATGATATTTTATAATGCAAAATTTATCCTTGCATCCATTTTTGGACGTGAGGGCACCTTTTTGCGCTAAGAAATAGCACTGATTGCAGAATTACTCTTCTTGCCTAATTCAAACATAATCTCATGCAATTGTTAGCTGCATCCACGAGAGTGCACTACATCGAATTACACAATTTATCCCCAACTCTAATTAGATACCAGTTTAGTATTTTGAAGGGATGGCTACCACATATCCCTTTCAGATACCAAATTGGTGTCATTTAGGAATTACATTTTAGGAGTCAGAAAAACCTTTCTGATCCTTAAATGTGATTAGTACATAAGAAAATCCATTTTAACAGTCTCAAATTCTGGATTAGAGAATGTGTGACTGTTCAAGTGCTTAGTGCCACTTGCCCCTAAATGCTTCTATTGGGTGGTAAATGGAGTAGTATTAATTGGGGGAGAGTTGCACCTTGTATTTACAGTATTTAGGCAGGGGAGAACATCAGTGTGAAACATAAATTACCTGGGTACTGAGGTTACTGAGGTCCCAGGGCAGTCAAGGGTTACTGGACTCCATTTACAGCCATTGCAGCCATTCACCACTGGTGTCATGAGCCACAGCATTATTGGATGCCAAACCGGAAAAGACAGAACAGTCAAAGGCTTACTCATGAAGCTAGGTGGGTTACACACTCAGTACATAGTTTACACAGTAACATCAGGGAATAGGATCAACGGCTATTTCATGTGTCATGTTGCAAAACGTATTTTAATGCACACAAACCAAATAAACTACACATAAAACTAACATAAACAGTGAAAACCTGAAGCCGCTATGTCCTTGTGGTCCAGAGTTCTGACCCTAAACACTATTATTTTGTCTAGATGTTAAGCACTAAAAATATTTAACAATGTAATTGAAATATAATAGTGCGTACATGTATTCTTAAAAGCTAGAGCAACAGTACCAATTCTTATATGCCAGTGACTTGGGTTCAGTAGTTGCTATGAACTCAACTGTTCCCACTCCACCTGCTGTCCCACCACTCAAGTACCTGAAGTGTCTACTTTTCCTTGGTTAGGGTACCCTTCTAGTGGTGTTTAGGGACCAATTCTGTGTTCTTATTATCTAAGCAATTACTGGAGTGCCACTGGTACTTTAGACATTGGGTTAGCTGTAGAAGTTTAGTTGATTGTCAAGGTGCTAGAACACACTGATGCCGTCATAAGACACAAAGAAATGAGGGGATGTACCTCGTAGCTCACTGGTAATAGTCTAGAGTTTCTATTAGAAGAATACCCACCAGAATGTTCCTTCATGGTATTCACGCAGGGAAAGTAAGGATAAAGCTGGGAACTATGCAAGACCTGTTTAAGGGACATAGGGCCAGATGTAGGAGCCCTAATACCGGTCGGTAACAGCCGAATTTGGCCATTACTGACCGGTATTAGGGTTTTCAGATGTAGGGGGCCTATATTTTACAGATTCTGTAAATTTACCGAATCGGTATATTTACTGATTCGGTAAATCAACATGTAGGTGGCACTCCTTAAGAGTCGGTATTTTACCACACAATCCTATTGTGTGGTAAAATACTGAATTCAGGTGTACATGCACATCTGTGCATGCACACCTGTGCAATGTGACACACAAGTCCGGAATTGGGGTGCTAGAGGGTGTCAAAGTGACACCCCCTGCACCCTTGCAGGATTCGGTATTTACTGATTCGGTAAATACCGAATCGGCATTGCCCATTGATTCCTATGGGCTTCAAGGCCCATAGGAATCAATGGGCAATACCGATTCGGTATTTACCGAATCGGTAAATACCGAGTCCTACCGATTCGGTAATTCTTAAATTCAAATTACCTACATCTCCCCCCTTCCTATTTACCGACTCTTAAATACCGAATCGCTAAAATTCGGTATTTAAGAGTCGGTAAATAGGAATTACCTACATCTGGCCCTAGGAGTTGAAATGGTAAGGTCCTCAACAGGGTATCTGACCCAGCTTTAGATCATAAATAGTAGGCACCCATGGCACATGGTAGGGATCAGAGAAGAGATGGTCTCACCATCACATGAAGCAAGATTCCTTATCTCCAGTCTCTTTGTGTCCCAATGTGGTCACCCTTAAGTGATTAACTCCCATAGGTCCTTTTGTGCTGAACTGTTGAAAGGTCCTTCGCCCCCAGTTAGCCCCAGTTTTTCCATCTGGCTGGCAATTCCTTTCCACATGAATGTTTGTCACAGAAACACCTTATGAAGCACAGATACTATTCCTGAGTTTTGAAATGACAGTGAGAATCTATAGGGGATTCCACTCCCATATCTCTACTTTCTTAACAACCTTTGTCTATAGTCCTTCTCAGAAGACAAGTGAAACTTGCCAATGTTTATTGCTCTTTGATGCACGGTCTGATCCAATCATGGGGCCTGCTTCTTTTGAATGCCTAGTTGTCCCTCCAAGGCATATTTCCTGTGTGTTCAATCCATGATCACTTAATAGAAGGAAGAGCCTATAGCTCTCTATCCTTATCCCTTGGTGCTTCTATCCATACACCACAAGGAATTTTAATTAACTCCAGAGGCAGGGTCCGAGCTAAAGCAGATGACATTCACCCTAGAAGTGGAGATCAAAAAAAATGTCTGAGCTAAATTCAGATAAGGGTTTGTTCCCCGCCTGCCCACCAATTATTTACAAGCACTATGGAGAGGGACAAAAGAGTTGAAATGCCCAGAACAGATACAGGTTTAGTTTACCTTAAACAGAATGTCTCACAAACCCATCCATGACACACATTACAGCAGAGACAGTTTTATAATGTTTGAGAGATATTTTTGCCACCATCTGTAGTGCAAAGATTATTGTGATAGATAATGGCATGCAGCTTGCGTCCAAGGAAATGAGATTAATACTCAGGGACCTGAATAGTACACACCACAGGATGGGCTTGTACTGACCCCACACAAATGGGATAGTAAAAAGTATGAATATGATGGTAAAAAGTTGTGTACAAAATACTATCCAGTTGAGGATACCATTGGAGAGGATGATTTCCGAAAATATCTCGGGTCATATGATCACACCACACAGCGTGACAGGGGTATCATCTCTCAACAGCCTGATGAGATGCATGGCTGGGGCAAAACTGAACCCAGCATGGAAGAAACTATAAACAGGAGTGAGGGGAAGTAGGAATTCTGACAAGAGTCATAGGCTTTCTAATTTCCAAAGCAAGTACAAGATGTTGATTGATCGGAGGGCCAGGAGATGTGAATGGTGTGTGGGTGATGTTGATTGGTCAAGAACTTCAGAGTGGTTAAGAATAGTACTTAGGAGTTAATTTGAACCTTTGAAAGTCATCAGAGTGATAATGAATGTTGTTGCTCTGGACACTGATGATATATGTAACATTTCTAAGTTGATAAGATGCAAGGGTGCTGGTTCACCTCGAAAGATGAATGCCTGAGAGCGTCTAGCTGAACCTCAGTGGTTGGGGAGTCTCTCATGACAGGTGGCAAATAAGATCTTTCTGAAGTGGGGAAAGAGGATCCCTGTGTGACATAGACAGTACCTGAGCAGTTAGGGTGTGCAACTTGTAGCATGAAGAAAGTCTAAACTTATAATGATTTTCTCATATTAACTACAGGTGGGAAGTTTCTAGTATGTTGCATAGATACCATCATTGCCACTTCCACTAGTGGCCATGATTGCATAAGTTTACCAATGAAAAGTGAGCTTTCCGTTATAGTGTCAATTGAGTTAGCAATGGCTAAACCCTTTTGGCTCCTGATGGACTCATACAACTGTGATGTACATGTTTGGCCATATTGAAGTGAATGCAGGTTTAGAATGTTGAGTTTGCGGTTACACGCAGATGAATAAAGATGTGTAATACTAAGCTCCATGGGTGGCGTAGTGATTGGTGGGTATCCAAGCTGTGGAGGATGCTACAACTGGCGATGAGATAGGGGATAAGTAACTCAAAGATAGACAGTGCTCTCCCAAAGAGTTTGCCCTGGTCCAGCAACCTGCTTGTGCGTGCCATGATCTCAAGCTTCAACAAGCTTGAGATCCGCTGCCCCCCCACCATCACCTCGGTCAGTGACCTCTATGATCATTACTTGGCTACTATGTCAAGCATCTTGGATGACCTAGCCCCTCTTAAACTAAAAAGAACTCAAGTCAGGGATAAAAACCCATGGTTCACTGGTTCCCTCAATGACGAGATCAGATCCCTCCGACATCATGAAAGAACCTGGAGACAGCACCCCTCAACAGACCACTTAAAACTCCTTCGCCAGGCCAGAAATATCTGCAACAAGAACATCGTCATCTCTAAAAAAGAATTCTTCAGAGCGGAACTAGGAAACGCCCAAAACAGACCTCGCAAACTCTTTGAGATGGTTAAACTACAATCGAACAAACTGTCCAAAACTGTAAAAGAAAACCCCAAGTCTCTCATCTCCTCTGAGGCTTTCTCCAATAAAATCA
Source organism: Lissotriton vulgaris (assembly GCF_964263255.1). NCBI lineage: Eukaryota > Metazoa > Chordata > Amphibia > Caudata > Salamandridae > Lissotriton > Lissotriton vulgaris. The sequence continues at coordinate 242,632,725 of NC_141699.1, read as the reverse complement.
AAACCTTAGATACTGAACTAAAGGCCACCTCCTTTCCCCCTCCGAACTTTGACCCTTTGCCTCCTCCTTCCTTGCCGCTACGATCCTTACCAAAGAATTTAGCTCACTGGTCCAAATTTGTATCCTATGACGAAGTCACTGTGTCGAAAATCCTGGCCTCCCTGAACCCCAAAAACCACTTCAATGACCCTCTCCCTACTACAATGATCAATGCCGACCTCGCTGAAAACAGGCCAAGTCCTACCCATTTTGAAAAAAAACGTCGCTGGACCCAGCCTCCCTAGACAACTTTAGACCAATTTCCAACATTCCGCTCTTGACTGTCAATCAGGTTTCTGACCCGGGCACAGCACCGAAACCACCATGCTCCACATCGTTGATGACGCTTGTCAAGCCCTTGACCAAGACAAAACATGTCTCCTGATCCTCCATGATCTATTATCAGCCTTCGACACGGTCAGCCATGCGATGCTACTCGAACGCCTTAAACTCAGGATGGGATTAGAAGGCACAGTCCTCGACTGGTTCAGATCCTACCTCCAGAACCGATCTCAGATATTTCTAGTCAATGGCGAACTGTACGCTCCCTCCGCGGTCACGGTGGGAGTCCCTCAGGGATCAACATTATCCCCTACCCTCTTCAATCTCTATATGGAACCCCTTGCCAAAGTCCTGCGCAATACAAATATCTCCTTTCATATGTACGCTGATGACACTCAGATCTACATAAAAATCTCATCTCTGGCAGAGATCCTCACCCTGAATAAAGCCCTGAAGCTGACCGTCAGATGGCTCTCCTCCAATCAACTAAAACTTAATGTCAAGAAAACTGAGTTCCTTCTAATCTCCCCACCCAAGAACAACCCCGACATCCAGACATGGATTAAAGCCATCACAGCCTTAAACTGTTCCCCGACCATTGTGAACTCAGCCAAATCTCTGGGAATCACCTTGGATTATAACCTAAATATGCAAGACCACATCAACACAATGGCGAAATCGACCAGATTCCACCTGAGCTACCTATGGAAATTGAAACCCTTTCTAGACGCTTTGGACCTCAAACTCGCTGTCCAATCATTAGTCATCTCTCGACTGGAATACGGTTGCTCCACCCTCTCTGGCTTACCTAAGATCTCGCTGGCACCCTTAAAAGCCTGCCTCAACGCTGCTGCCAGACTACTTACAGGCTCAAAAAAACTCGATCACATCACTCCTCACTTGAAAGCATTAAACTGGCTCCCCTTCGAGGCGAGGATTCACTTCAAGCTGGCATGCATCACATGCAAGGCCCTTCACTCTAACTCCCCTGCGTATCTTGCTCAGAAGCTTGTGTTATCTGGAGGAAACAGAAACTCAAGATCAACCAAGGCCCTCCTACTCCGGCCTGCACGCTTTAGGAAAAGGACAACCTACAATCGGGCTTTCCCTGGAGCTGCACCAAGAATATGGAACTCCCTCCCTCCCGACATTAGAAAAATCCCTTCTTTTGCTCGCTTCAAAAAAGAGGCCAAGGCCTTTCTCATGGGTAAATTCCTTGGCTAATCTTGTTCCCTCAGCCACCTGAGAGACTGTTGCTCTATCCTGCGTCCTTGCACATCACCTTTCTTGTTCATTGTATTATATGTATCCTGCTGTATAGCCTATCATATCCCCCAGGTACAGTTACCCGTCTGCTACCCTGTCCCACCTTCATCCCCCTGATTCTCTGTAAGCTCTCCTATGTACTAAGTTTTTATCGTTTTACCTGTTTTTTGGTGTGCTATGACCCTGTACTACTCTAGTGTATCTGTAAAGCGCTCTGATACCCTCACAGGTCTGTTCGCGCTCTATAAAATCTTAAAATAAATAAATAAATAAATAAATGAAAAATAATTGGAGATTTTAATTTTAATTTGGAAAAAACTGCAGACCCTATGACAAAATCACTTTTAAACCATATGGATAGTGCAGAATTGTGCCAACTTGTGAAGGGGTCAAATCACAGAGCTGGGCACTGTTTAGATGGTATTTTTTCAGATAATCCCTTTCTAAGTTGGACCGGAGTTTTGCCCATGACCTGTTCAGATTACAAGGCAGTCCTACTTGACATACTACTGCCACATAAAAACCATTTCAAAGCTCCTAAAGAACCTTATGTCAGTCACCCTTGGGAGAAAACTGAGGTTAACTCCCTTAATCCTATTCTTTCAGAAACCTTACCTGACCTGTCATCTGACCTCGATTTTGCCACAGTTCAATATCGTGCCTGGCTTGATTTGGCCATTACACAACTGGCGTCCCCCCAAACCGTGTCTCTGATCCAGGAGGTCACCATCAGAACCCTGGTTCAATGATACATTGAAAGCCCTCAAACAACTCTGTCGCAAATCAGAGAGGAAGTGGAGACTTGAAAATAACGCAAAGACTAGAATGGAATCTAAGTCATCTCTCCAAACCTACAAGAAACTTATATTCAGGGAAAAGGCTTCATACTTTGTTGAGGAAATTACAGCAGCCAAAAATTGTCCTAAAGCTCTGTTTACCACTGCAAAAAACTAGCAAAGCTGCTGAATGCGCCTGACATCAAAAGTAGTCAAGAATTCTGCAATTCTTTAGTAAAGTCCTTTCAGAATAAGATCAATTCCGTCTTTGACCAGTTGGCACAGCAGGGTAATCGCCTGGCTCACACACCGCCCCAACTTAATAACATGCAAGCAGTTCCTCAGGACTTAACACAAGATTCTTCTGAATCAGTCATCCCGACCCTTTTGTCTTTTTCTATGTTAACACTGGAACAAACCGTTAAACTCATTGTGGCAACTGAGGGCCCGATTCCGATGTTGTTAGGAAGGCCTCCAAATCGGATATGGATTTATCGGATCTGATTTTTAGCCATTGTTTACGACTGAATCATACACAGGTACGAACGACCAAGTACAATGTGAAGATCGTGTACTAGCTTAGCAAATCGTTTCCAAACGCAGTCATGCCCGTATACTATAGATGAATAATGCCGCACAATGGAATCAGATTCCAACTGACCGAGTTTGATGCCTGATTCGGACAGTCGCTTCACCTCGGTCTCAACAAGATAAAATGGCTGTCAGAAGCATACTTTAGAGGGACGTAGCAGGCCCCCCTGCACCCGGAGCCTTCCGAATATGTCATGGGGGGTGCCCATGGGTCCCCCGATCCAAGCATGCACAGTGTGGCAGTCACCTTGGGGTGTCTGGAACAGGGTGAACGCTTTTCCCCACCCACCCCTTTTTTGCTATGGGAGCCTATGTACGCATCTGTACCCAGGCTCCCATAGACTTCAAAAGAAGTCAGAGCGAATTGAGTTTGTATGCCTACAGATGGGGAAACAACCTTTACAACGCAACTTACTACACTATCCAACACTTACCCTACTATTACACCCCCCTGGAGTTAAAATAGTAATTTTTACACCAGCACTATCCAGCACTTACCCTACTATTACACCCCCATGGAGTTAGAATAGTAATTTTTACCCCTACACTATCCAGCACTTACCCTACTATTACACCCCCCTGGAGTTAGAATAGTAATTTTTACCCCTACACTATCCAGCACTTACCCTACTATTACACCCCCCTGGAGTTAGAATAGTAATTTTCACCCCTACACTATCCAGCACTTACCCTACGATTAGACCCCCCTGGAGTTAGAATAGTAACTTTTACCCCTACACTATCCAGCACTTACCATACTAATACACACCCCTGGAGTTAGAATAGTAATTTTTACCCCTACACTATCCAACACTTACCCTACTATTACACACCCATGGAGTTAGAATAGTAATTTTTACCCCTACACTATCCAAAGCTTACCCTACTATTAAACCCAACTGGAGTTAGTATAGTCATGTTTACCCCTACACTATCCAATACTTACCTTACATGCAATATAATGTTATGCGTTGTAAAGGTAGTATGTGATGTAATGGAATGCGTTGTGAAGGTAGTTTTTAAAAATTTGTTGTAATGGCATGCGTTGTAATGGAATGCGTTGTAATGGATGTTGCATTATAAAACGTGCGTTGTAAAGGTATGCGTTGTAAAAGTATGCGTTGTAACGTCATACATCCCTACAGATGCATCGTACTCGCTCGCTCGGACGCCCAAAGCACGTTTAGTCTGGAAAGCCCTCCGGATCTGAGCTGTACAGAGGGCTTTCCGGACGGGATTGGAATCGGGCCCTAAATCAGGTTCCCAGTCAGGCCCATGACCTCATAAAATCCTGCATATCTCGCCTGAAATTATAGCCATCCCAGTAACAGTGATTTTTTAATACAATGTTCTAAACTGGACATTTTCCTATGGAAAGGAAGAAAGCCTCTGTTCTTTCCTTATTAAATAAACACAACCTGGCTTCTAAGGAGACTCTCAATTACAGGCCGATATCTAGACCCCCGTTTCCTGCAAAAGTAGTTTAAAAGACGAACAACACCGAACGTTTGGGTTTTTATCAATGAAAACACTATTCTGGATTCATCCTAGTTTGGCTTTCGTGCTCAGCATAGCACAGAGCTGATTATTTTCACTGCCAAGGAGGAGCTTAGGCTGATACTTGATGGTGGGGGGAACGCAGCTCTGATCCTTCTGGACCTGTCAGCAGCATTTGATATGGTTAATCATCGACTGCTGCTGGAGCGGCTGATATCCATTGGGATCAGGGGAAAGGTGTTGTCCTTGCTGGGCTCCTTTCTGTCGGAGCAATCCCAGGAAGTGGCCTTGGGCAACATTGTGTCAGTGCCCTTCACGCTGCCTTGTGGAGTTCCTGTCAAAGCCCAGCTCACCTGAGTTTCTGTTCAGTTCTGATGGAGGTTGAAGACAGTTCGACCCCACCCTGAAACTGCTTGTTCCAGCACACTAGTTTTAAAACAGTGCACTAAGAACCAGAAGCTCAAGGGAAGGGGGGAAGTGGATAAAATAAAAAAAGAGAGACAACACCGTCTTTGTGTTTTCACTGTAGAAGAGCTGCTAAAATCTGTGGCCCGATCCTGACTTCTGTAGAAACTGGTGCCTAATGAAACATAAACAAAGAACAGATAAGTGCAACCTGTCCCTAAATGTGTTCCTGACTAAACCTTAATCTTATTAGAAATTCTCTTCTAAAAGTCCCTCTTGGATCCTGGTCTCAAGCTTCCAGGTTTGGAATGTGTTACTGTTCTGGGATGTGCTCTCTATTACTGTAAAACTTCTGTAAAATCAAACAAATATCATTATAAGAATTACCAACGTCTAACATTCACCTTAATATAACTAAAGCCTAAATTCTTAATAGCAAACTCACTTTTCACACATTTCCAGACTTTTTATAAAACAAATACTGTACTTTTACATCAAAATACAGCAGGTAATTTGTGCAAGTCCTTGATTTACTGTTTGCCTTGCTGTCAATGGTTTCCTCTGTTCGATTTTCTTAAAAAGTTCCATGTAAAACAATGTTTATTTCACAAAGTTCCACAAAGTATTCTTGTAACAAAGGGTTTGAACCACAAGTTCGTGGGAGATATCTTGTTCCAAATCGTCTTTACATGAATCCAGAAATCGCTGATAAAGTTCTTTCAGGTAATAAAAGGTTTTGTACTTACTTGTTGCTGAAAAGGGATACTGATCAGTCTAACCTTGACCTCTTTGAAATTTGTAATCTTAAATGTTCTTCATGTGTATTGGCACTTTAAAAAAAAAATAATAATGTATGGCACTGCATTGCTGTTATCAAACATTTAATTATATTATATGTAATTAATTGTTCAATTTTTTAATACTTTTTTCTTGAATTTATTGTTTTTATTCTATGTTTAAAATTATTTATTCTCATGCTAATGTGGTTGTTATCGATTTTGGTTTCTTGAGTTACGAGGGGTGTATACAAGAGGTCCGTTCATAGACTGAACATCGGGACTTTTGTAGTTGTTTAAAATGAAAGGATTTGCACTTACTTGTTGCTGAAAAGGGATACTGAAAAGTCTAACCTTGACCTCTTTCTCTTTTGCAGGGTGATTGCAGGGGACTGAAGAGGGGCTGAGGCAAGAAGTAGCCGGAAACCAGAAGAAGGAAGAGCCAGAAGCTGCGCCTGTTGAAGTCAATGAAGGTCTGGAGAGAGCAGGAGTGCCAGCGCTGAAGGATCTGTTATCAGGTAAGTGGGAGGTAGATGAGCACAAGCACTGGGTGAGGCTCAGGGGCTGCCTTTTATAGACAGGGCTCCGTGTGGTTCGAAGAGCTGGGTGTGGTTAGAAGAACTGGGTGTGGTTCTCACAAGCAGGTGTACAGAGCTTCAGTTATTATGCTAATGAGTTGAAGTAACACATGGCCTAGGGAGGAGTGTTCTAAATAAGCCTTGGTAAAAGCAAGGTCCAATGTGCAAACAAGACAGAAATGTCCAAACTTGTGAATACATTGAGCAACATACACAGAAGTCTTAGGGAGGGGCTGAGATAACAAGAAAGGCTTTCAGTATTATGTTTAAAGAGAGCTATTACAGAGACCACTAGTGTAATGAGAGGGGACATGCTCTTTGTTGTGCACAAACCCTAACAGTTCCCCAGAAACAGTTGTTCCTGGAGTAGTTACAGAACAGGAAGTTGAGCTTCCTGCTGAGGAAGATGTAATTCTTGAACCATTGGCCTTGCGATCTCCAGTAAGAAAAGGGGTACTGCACCATTTCTCCAAGACCCACTTTTGATGATCAGTACATGAATTGGTCTGAGACCTGCCATAAGAGACAAGAGAAAAGGAAAGTTCCTGAAAGCCTTAGAATTATGGATGGTGACAGTGATGAGGATGAGCCAGTGATTGTCAGCAGAGAAGGCGGCTCAGAGGACACCAAGATGGCCCCTCCTATTCAACCTACTCAGAGGTACATGGCACTGTTTCCACCACCATCACCACCAGCAGCTTCCATATTTGTAAGGCCTCCACTGAGATCTGCGTCCACCACCACCTCAGTCGAATTATGCACTGCAGAGAGGCAAAGACACACCTATCGACCTCCAGTTCTTCAGGCATTGGCAGTGGTACATAAACAAGTTCTCCTCCCCAATTGGGACTTCTTTATGATTAGCAAGCACAGGATAACATTGCAATATGCTTCATTTATCACTTGAGTTTATTATGAGGTAAGCCAGGTTCACACTATGGTACTGTAGAACAAACGTCCCAAATGAAAAAAAACATTACACGCTCAGTTGGGAGAAGCACCTTAAAAAAGGTAGCGCCAACAAGACCCTCTCCAACAGAGAGTTGCATTGGCTTTGAGTTGCCTCATAAATCTAGAGAATGAAGATGGGACGCAAATTGCTGTGTCACCTTACCCTGTGCTCAGGAGGCTTTCCATGGGCGTTGCCGTGGGTGTTTTCAAGCAGCATCTATGGAAAAATACAAAATCACGTAAATCTGGGAACAGCCAAATCCTTATGCCCCCTGAGATGAGGCGTAACAAGGTGAAATATTTTTCTCTCTCATTGTTTTTTCCTCTTTCCATGTGTGCTGCATTCTGAAGCATACATAAAAAGAGGAAAAAGCCTCTTAGGATTGTTTCTGTGCAGGAAGGTACCCCTTCCTACACAAAAACAATCTTGCATGCAGCAGAGGCAAGGGTGCCTACGTTGCAGCTAGGCTGCCAAAACAGCGCCAGCACAGGAATAATGGACAGGAATGCATCGTATTGCATAAAAACGGTGTAGGGCTGCGCAGCAAGGGGACTTGCGACACTTCCCAACACCAAAATCCCATAAATGAGAGCCCTAGGTTCTTGATCCTAGTTTGGTATTGGGTATACTTCACTGCAGGAATGGGACGTAAGTGCAGTTACCTAGCAAAGAGACATATGGCAAGGGTCTTCAGATAGAGAAAGTCTAAGGGGAAAAGTCAATGTACTGTATGTGATGATTTCAGAGAGCAGCATTTGGTCAATAAAAAAACACAATGCTGTGATAAAAAGCAGTGCAACAACGAAAGATATTTTGCGAGTGATATGTATTAGAAAGAAAAACCCATTTCCCATCATATCCAACTCTTCCCCAACATCCCTTCTCAATTCCCACCCTCTCCACCCACAACAACACAGTACCTCCCACCACAAAAAATTCAATTTCCAAAAAAAGATCAGAAGGCATCCATGCAGGCATGTTGGTGTTCTGCTGGGCAGCAGGAGTGGACCCCAGCTGCCGGTGGCACTAGCATTGGTGTGGCCAGGATAGAGGCAGGCCAGGCTGGCAGGCAGAACTGGAGGCACGTGCCTCCTCCTCATTCTTCTCCAAGGCCACCAGCTGGCAGTATTCATCCACTATGGCCTCTATGCTCTGACAACACAGCCAGTATCTATTTCCTGCCCAAATGGGTAACCTCTTGCAGCAGGAGTAGCTATATCAAGAAAGGAAAAAAAAAATTGTAATTCTCAATGAAAACTCTTGTCTATGTTGGCACAGTAGCAGAACATTGCTTGTTTCTTAGGGCCATTGATATTTTTGATGTGATTAGTCACAGAACAATGTTTCCCCCACACATGATTCACATAACAATAGCACTGACTGCAAGAAATTAGGCCAGAATACCACCATGGTGAATTTGAAAAGAATCTTTGTTTGTAAATACCTCTCATTAATGAGTAAGGCATATATGCTGCACAATTAATAGAATACTTGATACTATATGTGCAAAATTAATGCAGGCATACCAGTGGATCTGCTACTCTGCATTATTTTTTTGGTAGGCCGGGGTGGAAAAACTTTGCTATGCTCTCGGAGGTTTTAAAATACAGGCACTCCTCACCATGCTGAGAAGCATGGAGGGATGGAAGGGAATGGTCATTGAAGGACATATGGTGTTGGTTGGCAATAAGATCTCATTCCTTTCCTGCCATGCTGCACTGTCATGGAAACTGCTGGTAGACTGTATAAATAAGACAACTTTGGGGGGGGGGGGGGGGGGGGGTCCATGACCATTTGTAACTCTATCCCTTTTTTACATTTTTAAACCTTCTTAACCAACATGCTAGTTTACATGGGCCTGCAATCTGTTTCAATGTACCATCAATCTGTTTTCTTGGTCTTACAATACCACAAGATATATAAGAGTGGGGCAAGGGAAAGCATACTAAAAAGAAAGTAAAACACATCTACAGATGGGAGAAAAGTCAGCTGTAGAAAACAGGAAACTACAACTTGTGACCTAAGGTAACTATAGCTTTTGCCCTCTCCATGCACTGCTAATTGCTCCACATATTACATCAGTAACAACAACTTCTCTGACATCACTGATAATATCACTGCAACATTTCTAATAAAAATATTGATGAGAAAACTGTGCAAGGCCAGGGCACAAGTAATCGTTTCATTAGTGCACAAGTAATAATTTCTTCAGATAATTATAACTATAACTGTTGATATTCCATGGTTCCATGTGTCTAAAATTTGAACCTAACTCTAGCACCCCAATAACCTTTTATTTTTTAGTGAATTTCAAAGGGCTTTTTAATTTTATTTTCCTAACTATAACATGATTGTAACCTTTGTGTTTTTTGTGTTTATCACTCAGTGCAGAATTAGGTGATAGGGGTATGGGAAGTATTAGAAACCTATAGGTCATTCCAAATGATTGTTTTATATGGTATTTAGCATTCTATTACAATGCATGGACAGCACCAATGGCAAGCATACAAACATGTTTGGTTTATTGAATTTGGACAGCCTACAGGCAGGTGTAGTGGGGATTCAATCCTGGTGGTTTTGGATGTTTGCCTATAAAAACACAAATTGTGGAGAGAAATTCAACATATAATTCCCATGACCAATATTACATGGATATTGTATTGATATAATGCAGGTAATTGGATGTGAATGTATGGTTAGTAAAGAAAAAAATCCTGGAGGTTTTTTTTAGATGTTTTCCCACATGGGCTCAATTTTAGAATTAGAATGTATTGCACAATTAGTTTTACTCAAATCAGCGGTATAATGAAAACCATACAAAGTGGGAAATTAGTTCCAATACTTACTAGGCAGACAATATGGCACCTTAAGGACAAGCCAAGCGGTATTTTATGAAGTTATAAGCAAATCATATGATAAATTCTGTTTTTATGCTTTAATATAGATTTCCTGATAAGTCTATGATGGCAATTGATTGGCATGTTAAAATCCAACTTAAAATTGAAATTTGGAATGTATTTACAACTGTGTGAACGTACGTGGTAAGCCAGAAAGAGAATGAATTTTGGCGTTTTTCTTACATATCTATGTAACACATGACATGATTTAAGACGATTACCATTGACACAGCATACATGTGAACAAGGCCAGTGTTGTGGCCAAAATGTGTCAAGCTGGAATATTGTGCAAAATAAAATCTTTGGCAAAGAATTGGTGTCTGCCCCTGACCCATAAATGATTTTACTGAAGAGATGGGTAGTGAAGATATATATATCTGGAGTGGGCTGAGTGCAATCTGGACTCCTCCAGCCGCCTGTTGAGGATTTTAATAAAATATGCTGAAAGTGACGGTGCAAGCCTACAAATCAAAATATTGGATTTAAATGAGCAGATTACGGCATTGGGGGATGCTTCTTTGGAGAAAAAATATAGAGAGGAGATGACTGTGAGATTAGCCAAGGAGGAAGATGTAATAAAAAAACGGAAAACCTACAAGTTCCAGCGGGACAAATTGGACTATCAAAATGGACGCATATTTACATTTGCTAAGAGATATGACTATCTCAAGGTTAAACGAATCCCCCAAACCCAAAACTTGGCTATAGGTGCGAAGGAATCAGCCGCATCATCCACATCACAGTCATATCTGAGTTCAATACCGGGAAGCGAATCTGAAAATGAGCAAAGAGTGGCGAGTGAGCGATTGGGGTTTACCAAACGGTCTTTAGCTCAGGAAGTGGAATGCCTGAGACACGACCGCAGACAGACCCTGAGATCCCACACTCTAAATTCCAAGCAAGACAAAGGCGTAACATCAAACGCAGTTGGCGCAGGCAGTGCTGGAAAATCAAGCAGCGGGGAGAACCCGGCACCCAAAAAGAAAAATCAGAAAAGATGGAATCATCGTTAAAGGGACAAGCAAATAAAGCAATGACAATAATTAACTCGACAGATATAAAGTTAAGCCCAAAGGAAATAACTACACAATCGTTGGGCTTGTCCTACTGCCCACCTAGTAGTTTTGACTACACCAGAACAAGATTGGACTTATTCAAATATATCAGGAAGCTCAAATTGAGAAAGTTCCATCTTTTAAACAAGAGCAGAGCACGAAACACACTGATACCAGGTGACACCGAGTTGTCTAGTTCTTCAACAGTACTAGCTGGAGATTATGAGCTTCATTGCGATTTACAGGATTAGCTCAGGGAAGGAAGCACGGAGAATAACATTGCGAGGATTACTGTGCCATTAAAAACCAATGCCCCGAGATCAACACATTTTAAACCCAAGTCAACTTTCAATCCTGTGCTCACTCATGATAATATAGACGTTTTTAATGAACTTGTGACTTCAGAAATCATGAGCCTACATAAGACGACGGTAACAAATGACAACAGAAACCGCAAGCGTAACAATGCATATGGAAGTCTAATGAAGAAATTACAAAGTGAGGACAAGGTTATCATCAGACAAGCTGACAAGCGTGGTAACATCGTCCTATGGCCCAGGAGTTTGTATATGGAGGAGGCCTTGAAACACCTAACTGACAGGCAATGTTATGGCCGCAGTGATTGGCCAACGGCAAAGGCAGCATGGAATAGCTTCAACTCCAAACTATTAGTTTGGAAGAGCAGAAAGTTTGCTGAGTGTGAATGATTTCAAATTTTTAAAGACCAACTACCCTGTGATTCCGGTATTTTACCTAATCCCCAAGGTGCACAAAGATCCAGCAAAACCACCAGGGAGGCCGATTATTTCGGCCAGACAGGGGACATTTGAGAACACTTCATGGTATATCGATCATTTTCTCCAGGAACACGTGAGATCCTTGCCATCGTATTTGCGGGACACAGGGGATTTCCTTGAGAAGATACGACCAATAATTTGGCCAGAGGATTATTTGCTAATCACTCTTGACGTCACTGCTCTTTACACGAGTAGCAACCATGCGGATGGGATACGAGCAGTGGGACACTTTTTGCGCAGCAAACCAGCTCTAATGTTAGACCATAATGCAATGATTAGTGAGATGATCCAAGCATGTCTCACCAATAATTATTTTCTCTTTCAAAACCAGGTCTTTCAGCAGCTAAGAGGAGTGGCGATGGGGGCCTACTACTCTCCCAGCTACGCGTGCTTGCACATGGGGCTGTGGGAGGAGCAGGTCCTCAGGACCACATTTGAGGAGGTCATATCCAATAACATCATAGCCTGGTATAGGTTGATTGATGACCTCTTCATAGTCTGGAGAGGGCCAGAAGTAGATGCAGAGAAATGTATCTCAGACATTATAATCAACAACTTGAATCTGAATTTTACTGGTCAGATTAGTAGATCTGTGGTAAATTTTCTAGATGTGGAGGTCTACATTGAGAGAGGCAAAATGGAGACAAGGTTGCACCGGAAGGGGACAGCGGGAAATACAGTCCTGCACGCCTCCAGCCACCATCCGGCCCATCTGATCTGAAGCATCCCCTACAGGGAGATGCTGAGGATCAGAAGGATCTGTAGTATGGAAGAGACATGCATCCAAGCCCAGAACAGTAGCAAGGAAAGATTTCTTGAAAGCGGATATTCGGTGTCAGTGGTGAATAAAGCCATCACTAAGGCCAACCAGCACCCAGGTCACCTAAGCCAAGAGGTGGAGTTCGGGGAGACCCAAAGTAGGGGAGATGTACAATTAGAACAACCTAGGCTAATTACAGCATATAGCCGGCAACACAAACAACTACAGATCATCATCCGGAGAAACTGGTCTATTATCAAGGGGGACCCCGTTATTGGCAGAAATCTATCAGACAAGCTGGGAACTACATTCAGCCGAGCACGGTCAATGAGTGATATGTTGGTAAAGAGTAGTCCTGAGGTTGTCAACAGCAGTGATTGGCTACAAACCAGTAAGGGTTTCATTAGATGTGCCGTATGTAAGGCATGCAAATTGGGGAAGAATAGAACAACTTACATGACCCCATTTAGCGAGACACCGAAACCCATCACCAAGAAAATCACGTGTAAGTCGGAGTTTGTTGTTTATGTGCTGGAGTGTGCGTGGGCCTGCAATATGTGGGAAATACCAAGTTGCAGGTCCACAAACGCATACTCCAGCACATGCGTGTGATCAACAACCATGATGAGGCTTACCCGGTGGCAAGGAATATAAACTCCTATCACGCAGGGGATCTTGGGAGCCTCAGCTACTTCGCAATAGACATGGTCCCACCACTCCGAAGGGGAGGGGACAGGGAGGCCCAATTGAGGTTATTGGAGACAAGATATATTATAGAACTGAACTCCAAGACACCCAATGGTTTGAACGCTACTGAAGACTTACACACATGTCTGTGATGGTCAGTTGAGTGACAAGAGCTTAGTAGGCCTGTAACATGTTTAAAGACAACCAATTGAAGTAACCTCAGTGGGGTGGGGGAAGGCCTATATGTAGAGAAAGGGAGTCATCTAAACATGAGATTGCTTTTTAAAAAGTAAAATGATGATGTTATTGATTTATGAGACACATGAGGTGACAGGAATAATTATTCTTGATTTTCTTTTTCTTTTACTCCGTTAAGATTGCATAATATAGTGTTTCGCCACATTGATAGGGCAATTGGAACGCAGTGATTTCAAGTATTTTTGGAGAGCCCACATGGGCTAAATTTGAACCGCTATTTCTAAAACCTAATGTTTACAATCGTTATAAGCACATTTGGACTTAGCCATGTGCGTTTTTTGCACTTACAGTAGCAGATTTGCACAATTATTGAATGAAATCATAATGTGAATGATGTATATTTAGACAAGTATAAATATATGTACATATATGATTATTTATTTATTGTGATTTTACTCTATTTATTCAATGGCGGATATTTGCACATAATATTAAGGTGTATGTCAAAGTGAATTTATAGTGGCTTGCTTAACGGGAGTGACATTATGTGATCTGTGAAAGCGGGGTTTTATTATTGCCTTGGGGGAGCAAATCTGTTTACAGATAACATTGTTTGCGTAAAATATTGTATTTTACTCCTCCTTGGAATTGTACTGAAATCAGGCGGTAGTCTGTTGTTTATGTTCATAGGCCCAGTGGTCAGATGACTCGTGAGTGCACTTTAAAAGGTGGTGGTATGTCTAACTACGTCATGTGATCAAGGGCTCAAGGGCCTGAAACGCGTCATGGCGGTACTTATGTTGCACAAATAAAACTTAGCAAACTGACTGAATGGGTCCTGTTTCATTTTTCCTGAAGACAGCAGAGGAGGCAACGAAGTTCTGTGAATATATATATATATATATATATATATATATATATATATATATATATATATATATATATATATATATATAAATATCATTATAGTTAGGAAATTAGAATAAAAAGAACCTCCAAATTTCACAGAAAAAAACAAAGGTTACAGGGACGTTATAGTTAGGCTCAGATTTTACTCGTACAAATCTAGTGAAATTCATCAGTTAAAACCACCTAAGCTAACTATGACTTACAACCCACAATGCACTGCTTATGACCTAGCATGGTCCATCAATCATGACATGGTCAGTGACATCATTCATGACATCACTGGTGACATCTATAACAACCCCGTAACGTTTGTTTTTTTCAGTGAACTTCTAAGGTTTTTCAAAAACTATTTCCTAACTATAACATCCCTGTCACCTTTGTTTTTAGGTGAATTTCTATGGGTTTTTTAACTAGCAGTCGTGTTTGCAGAAAAGGGGTGGGGTCTCCAACCAGCTCTCAGAAATCCTGCTGTGTTAGACATACTGGAGGTAAGAGGATGACTTCTGGGCCACCAATACCCTCACCATCCAAGAAGACTTCATCCCTCAACCAGCAGTGCACCAGGATGTGCTTTTGCAGAGTGGTAGAGAAAGGGGGCATGGCCTCTGAGGTTCTCTCAGCAATCACGCTGTGTGGGACTGAAGGTAACAAGAGGCCCCCCAAGGACCCTCAGCATCCAAGGGGACTTCATCCCCTAACCAGCAGTGTGCCAGGAGGCACGTTTGCAAAATGGTGGTGAAAGGGTGAGGGGCCTGAGACGACTTCCCAGTAATTTTTTTATTTTATTTTATTTTATTTATATTAAGGGAGGGAGCCCGGTGCCCCCTTCCCTGGGGCAATTTTAGCCCCAGAGATCTCATCTCCCAGGACAAGGCCATTTTAAAATGGGTGGCACTTGGCCCCCCTTTCTGTGCCGAATTTGACCCCATCCCACGAGGGCCGGCCTTTTTTTAAAGAAACTTCACAACTTAAAGGGAATTTTATATATATATAAGGGAAAACTATTTTTGTTTTGTCAATAACTTCTCATTTCATTTTCAAGACAAGTTTACCACTTAGTAGCTGCTGTGTTGAAACTTTCGGGCTGCTACGTTAAGCGGGGGCCAAATATTATATATATCTCCAGGAACAAAAACCCTCCACAGATCCCTGAGGAGACTTCACATATTCAAGTGCCACCAGCAATGACTTGATTGGCTGACCGCAACCTGAGAGGAAAGTTGCAGCTGCCATTTTAGATACAAAGGAATGGTTTCCTGTTGTAGGTATTGACAGCAAATGGAATAGAATGTGTCATGATAGACATAACCTGACTCCATATGTGCAATATAGGAGGGACCCATGAAAAAGAAATTGACCTATATGCATTTTTTACCTTGCATGTGTGAATCTGTGGATCCACTGTGATGCTTATTGAGGCCCCCATGTAAAATCAGAGTGGATCCATGCACTTGGCCATAAATTTAAAAGTATACAACCACTCATTGAGCCACTGAGATACATATGCATACACTCATGGACACTTAGACACCCAGGCAGAGACCTGCACAGACACTCCAATGCCCACTCAGAGACCCACTCACTCACACACCCACTAAGACACTCTTGGACTTGCTCACATATCCATTCAGACACGTATGCATCCACTCAGACACTCATGTACCCACTCACAGATCCACTCACAGACTCCTCCAGACACTCACAGACCCACTCACACTTACACACCCTTTCGCAGACCCACACACACACTGCAACACCCAAACACAGAGTCAGTCACACTTTGACACACCCGCTCACAGATCCATTCAGGCATGCACACACCCATTCTCAGACCCAGTCAGATATTCAAGCACCCACTCAGAGACTCCTTTCTTAGACCCAGTCAGAAATTCACGTGACCACGCAGAGACGCATTCACATACTCACACACCCACTCTGAAACCCACCCACTCAAAGACCCACGCATATACTCACAACCAAGGGTGGGTGTATTGCGTGTAATGGGGCTAGGCAAAGCTCTGTGAAGTGGAGTGGGCGCTCCGGCCACCCACACACTACGCGTAGCCCCACGCGCCAACTTCTTCAGACGAATGTGAATTTGCGGGCGCCCGCGCATGCGCATTTCTTGCGAGAAATGCGGGGGCCCATGCGCATTCATCCGAAGAAGTCGGCGCGTCAACAGGAAGAAGGAGCCCCGGGACGCCCCATGCAAGGTAAGTTCTTTTTCATTAATTTTAGGGCATTTAATATTAAAAATGGGGATACAGAAGAGGGTGTTGCCCTTTACGCCTACTTTTCGAATCGCGAAGTAGGAACACTACGTACACTCCGTGGACAGAGCGAAGCACTGCACCCAGGGTTACTCTCAGCCCCACTCTCAGACCCTATGTGGCTCCACAAATCCATTGTGAAGTTATATGGGGTGCCTTACAGAGCACTGCGGTGGATTCGCAGATTCACAGGGAAAAAAATCAACCAAATTTAGCTTCTTCAAAAAAGACATGGAAAAGGTGAAAGAAATACTTACCATTTAGAAGAGGTATACCAACAAAAAAAGATGAAAGGAAGCCTGTGATTTGTTAACTAGAGCAGCATAGTAAGAGCACATGGTGACATGTAGCCATTTTAGCTGTTTTTCTACTGAGAGTAGAAGTAGAGTGCTGGAGTTGTTACCTGAGATTTGGAACGAAAACAGATGTTAAAAGGTATAGAAATAAAATTGGGAGAACAGAAAGAGCTTTTACAGGTATGTTAATTAGGTTTTAGTATATACAAGAATATTCAGATAAGAAAATTGTGAGTGGATAAAAGCTAAAAGAAATTGTGAAGCTTATATTTATTATCCTAGAAGGGAAAATAGAAGGGAACTTAGATGAGAACATGAACTAAAAATACAGTGAGTAGGAAAGAAGAACGAGGAATTTGTATCCTGAAGTTTAGTATTTGTATTATGCCAGTATGAATGAATGTGCTTAAAATTTGATGTGGTTGTTTCTTTGTAGTATGCAGTTTGATGGTATGTAATTTGCACATACTCACACAGCCAGGCATGCACTTGCAGACCCAGTTACACTTCCAGAAAAGTGTGTATGTACCCTCCACTCATATAGTCAGACAGTGACTGCAACACTCAGTCACACACCCATAAAACCATTCACACACCCATTTGCTCACCTATATGTGCAGGTTTAAGTATTAGTTCAGCCTTAGAGTCTAGAAGGACATCCACAGAATGCAATATGCAACACAGGAAGAGTTTGAAAAGGACTACTTCCATGCTCCTCGGAAGGGAGAACCCTGATTATAGTAAATCTCAACATCAGGGCCCTAGAGGGTAGTGACTTGGAGAAGGAGGGAAAGGAGCAGATAAATCACTGGGCAAAGGTTCAAGAGGAAAGATGGAATTCCCCAAGAGAGAGAGTACCCTATTGGATTTAAGGCAGGAAGTACTGTCTCCTTCCAAACCCAGTCCTATGAGAACCTCAAGGACAGACAGGCTGAGTGGGACCTGAGGCTGCATCTGATTGCAGAGAAGAGAAATAGTCTAGCTGGCTCATGAAATGAGTGTCAAAGAGCTTGACTTGAAGGCTAAATCGCTGTTACAGTCTAACAAAAATAGTGAGAGCACTACTAATGTGCAGAAGAAAGAGTCGGCATACCCAGAGACTTGGTGTCTGTCTTTAAGGAGGAGGTGATGTAGACAAGTGGTTTGAGGCATATGAAGTATCTCTAGAGGTATGAACTAATGAATGAAGCAGCATTTATAGAGCTCATAGCTACCCGGAGGCATCCCAGCGCTAAGGTACAGAGGATCTCAGAGTAGGGTTGAAGAGCTGGCCTTTGCAGTCATATTCCTGGTGATCGGAGGGACAATTTACTGCCCTAGAGAAGGGGAAGAGGTTGAGGTATTCCACCATAAAGAAGTGCAGGTTGAAATTCAGGGGTAGACAGAAACTGTGTCTCCAGTCCTGGCAGGATTTTTTGGGGTACATTCTAAATTTTTGTATAAAGTACTGTTGTTTTTTAAGAAGGTTATTCTAACAGTTTTATGTATTTTTATGTATTTTTTTTCAAAGAGAACTGGGAAGAAGCAATTGGTTCAGAATGTGAAAAACATGAAGGTTTAACATGTGATGGGAAACACGGTACTTGTAATATACTTCTCTATGAAAGAAAGTACAGACTCATCTGTGTCTTTCCAAATTTAGGTGCATCTGTTACCCAGAACAGCATATGAATATAAGGAGCACTTCTTGCTTAGAACTCTTTTTGTGAAAAGAAATCAGTAATTTGTTCATTCTTCCTGTTAAAAGATTATCATCCGAGACTTAAAAGTAAAAGCAAAAAGTCTGGGTATAACCCTACAGGGAGGGCCAAGTTCAACAATTGCCCTGCTGTCTAAGGAAGGGGATCAGACCTGCTGACTGACTATGATATTTCTACTTTTTTAGAGCCGTCAGTTTGTAGCACTATTTTCAGGCCTGTGTCTATTGAGGTGACATTCCTTCATGAGTGAGGAAAGTATTATTGTTATTACTGGTTGTGGTGAGCTTGGTAATCAATTTGGTGCTCCACACAGTTGAGAATGGCTCTGTATAAAGTTTGGATTGTTTCTGCTGAGTGTTTTCACTTTAGCAGCAATCACAACTCAAACCACAACCAGCAAACAAAATCAACATCATCTTCAAATATAACAATGGATTACAGTTACAATAGCCCAGCCCAGCTCAGCCTGGCTATTAGGAGACTGTCCATCAAGACAGCAAGGAGAAAATAACCGCAAACGAATCTACTACAATCGAGTCGGGCAGACTCAGGAAACAATTGGCACAAAAACAACAAAACATGCCACCAAGAAGCCCAAGGAAACTCTAGAAACACTAAAAAAGACAAGCCTGGTAACAACAAGCCTGTTAATATCACTGTTACTTTTGTTATTTGCAAAAATGATTCCCAGTAAAAAATAATGTTTCTAAAAGATCCAACACCAGCTATCTAATCAGAAACAGGACAGCAGAGGGTCTCCCGAACCCATTAACACCCTAAAAGTTGATCACAGCAAAAATCAATGACTCCAAGATTGAAAACAACCAGAATAGTCAAAACATAGAAAAGGTGGCTGGTGAGGATCAGGTAAATTGCAGTCGGCTAGTGATTCAGGAATAAGTATGTGCTTCTGATTGTCCACATTCCACACCAAAATCGGGGTTAAACATGGGAACATTCAAACAAATGTCAGGAGTTGTAGAAAGCAGTAGGAGACGAGGTATCCAAATTATGGAAAACACAGGATAGGTCTTTCAAACATATGGTAGAAGAGGCATTGGCTGAGGGTTGGATCACTCTGAATGAAGGGTCTTTTTTGGTAACAGAGTTTCCTGTTATGCCCTACTTCTACCTTCTCCCTAAGGTACATAAGCCACAAAGACCGCCACCAGGGAGACCCATTATTTCCGGTTTGGGTTCAGCCCTGGAACCCCTCTCCACTTTGGTGGATTTCTTCTTGAGACCCATCGTGCAGAGGATGCCCACCTACCTGCAAGATACGAAGGACGTATTGAGGGTACTTCCTGAAATCGACTTCGACCCCGAAAGAGACCTGTTGGTCTCCTTCGATGTGGAATCTTTGTATACCTCCATCCCCCAGGATGAAACTCTTGAAGTGGTTACATCCATCCTGGGGGAGAATATCTGCGAAACCATCACGCCCATAACATTCATTATGGCTCTGGCTACACTGGCCATGAAAGAGAATTATTTCCATTTCGAGGACACCATTTACCTGCAGACCTCTGGAACGAGCATGGGCAGCGTTTTCGCGCCGAGCCTAGCAAATCTATACGTGCATCATTTCGAGCAACAGCACGTACTCACACCAACCAACCCTTTTCAATCATCGTAAATATGGTGGAAATGCTATATCGATGATGTGTTGGTAGGGTGGAGAGGGAGTCTCGAATCAGTGAGCAAATTCCATCTTTGGTTGAATGGTTGGAATAATTTCCTCAAATTCACCTTTGAGGCCCACAAAGAGAGACTGTCCTTTTTGGACCTCTCGATCTACGTGACATCTGCAGGCTTGCAGAGTGAGTTGTACAAGAAGCCTATGGCGAGAAATTTGTTGCTTCTGTACGAAAGTCATCACCCCAAATCCCTGAGGGATAATTTACCATACGGTCAGTTCCTCCGTGTCCGGAGGAACTGTTCCAGTCAGGATGATTTCATGATCCATGCCAATAATCTGTCTTCACAACTATTGGAGAGACATTATCCTAAACCTATGATCAAGCGGTCTCTCAAGCGAGCGCATAATAACAATAGGGAGGCGCTCCTAGAACCATCTGTTCCTAAACCTATTACTGATAGACTCACTATTGTGAGTACATTTAACACCAGAAGCAATAGCCTACAGTGAATCATCAGAAAGCATTGGCGTATTCTGAATCATGGCAATGAAAAAATCGCAATGCCTTTGTTTTCCTTCAAAAGATCTACGAGTATCAGGGATCGCCTCATACACACGCGCCCTAAAGAAATCCCAAAAAGGACCTTAGGCACATTGTGGGATTTACCACCTGTAGTTGGGCATCATCCCTGTGGTAATTGCTCTATCTGTCCACAAACCAAACATTCGACAGAAATAGACATAGGCACCCACAGGCCCTGGTTACAAACTCATTTTACTAACTGCAACAGCGAGCACCTTATTTACTTATTGACTTGCCCTTGCTCCTACCAATACGTAGGAATGGCCACCCGCAAGGTGCGAATACGAATGCTGGAGCATAAGAGCTCGTTCCGCTGCAAAAAATCTATGACGCAGTTAACCAAACACTTTCTTGAGTTCACATGGACGGTCTTGGAGAAGCCGTTCATATCTTCTCATGTGAAAAATGTTTCTAAATATCTATTCCTCAGAGAGCAAAAATGGATCTATAAGCTTTCTTCGGATACAGTGGGGCTCAATGATCATATACCGTGGCATGTTCTGTAGTTCTTCTATATCAGATATGAAACTACAAGAGATATGAATTTACGACTTGCAAGATATGGCATTATTTACAGAATAACTCCTGTTATAAACATATCTATAAACATGTCTATAAGACCCACTGCTTCAGCTTATCACGTTTGAGAGTACAACCTCCCAGGACATCTCTACATTAAGCCTGAATCATGTTCCACGGGTTAAAAACAGGGGTCCAGTAACTTAGTTTTCCAACCGATTACATTCACTAGAGAATCTTCTGGGGTTCAGAACTACAAAGATGGCCGATTTAGAGTCATCCTGTAGTCCAGGTTTTAATTGTAACTGTTTCCTTTCTGTAAGCCTACTACGGGGCAATGCTAGGAATAGCTATGAGTGATTATGCATACACAGAGGATGTTTCCAAGAAACATGCTAATATCGATATAGACACCATTTGGACAAACTGCACTTTTGGAACTACAGAACGGCCCGATGATGCCATTCTGCAGTCCCGTTTCCAAGTCAATGGGAAGAGATATGCCAATATCGATATAGACACCACCCTGAATAGCTGCGCGTTTGGAACTACAGAACGGGCCCCTATGACGCCATTCTGTAGTCCCGCGCATTGATACGAATGCTGATCTTCGATGCTAACTGTAAGTGAGACCGTGGACAGGTTTGAAAAGTGTTTGCATGCTACCACCATTCCGCCTTTATTTGGTACTGTAACTTTGGTCATGAGGCGTTATTGTACCTCATTTTGAGCCTTGATGTAAATTGATAACAGCAAGGGTAGACACGAATGTAAAGTAGTCCCCTTCCTAGTTTTTAACAAAGATACTTAAACCCACATCTCTTCCGATCGGTGCCTCCCCCAAGCTTCAGGTTAGTTTGGTGGCACCGACGGAGAGGTGAGTGTTACAGAAGTAAAGCCAATTTAGCAGATGTCTAGAGAGTTGGGGCATGACTGCACTGTAGCTTTGATCAGCTGACAATATTGGTATGATTTAAAGTTAAAGTTTAGATAACTTGTGCGCAGTTGATGATGAGTACCTGTCTTCATGATATAAGACAGGTATTTCCCTCAAACATCGGTCCTGGGGGTATTAGTTGAGTATTTGGGGTGCATTTTACCACTGTCTTTATCATACTCTGTGGACTTTTGTGATATTTTGCACAGCGAATATAATTAGGCATCTTTATATTCTATATCAAGTATGGATTTCTGATGCTCAAACCCCTGGTTGCGTCCATTTGTTCCACAGTGCGGGGCCTCGTGTACCTGAGCACGGTCCAGGTGAGGTGAGGTCCAGTCCCCTGTCATTCTGGGTGAGCAACAAAGTTTTTTCATATTATTATATGTACAAGATAAGATTAAGAGTATGTGTGGCACTTTGAATCATGCAAAAAGGTTCTTGGTATTATTAAAAGTGATGTGTATACATTTTCCTAGATCACGTTGAGTATCCAGTGACAAAGAGGATCAGTATTTGAATGTAGGTACAGGTTGTACCGTTCCTATTGGTATTATCTAAATTCTTTTTCACTGATTAGTTGGGTGTTTTATTTATATTCACATACATATAACAGTAGCAACTATTTTAAGAGCAGTGGCCCTGATGAAAGTCAAGGGACGTTTTGCCCAGTAGGCAGAAACATGTTGGCCCTTTTTTCGACAGTCATTTCTTCCATACTGTCGTTTGCGCTGTTCCTGTTTTTTAATTAGGGGATGTGCCTTGTTCCCATTAAAGAGTTGTTTAGACACACCACCCTATTTTATATCCACCACTTTGTCTGTATGTTGCACTGTGTTTCTATCACCTTTCACTAACCATCATAAACTGGCCAACAATTGGAAGTTCATTCCACTGTGGACCGCACCCAGTATTCACTATCTACTGTGTGGCGTGGGGTCTAGATGATCTAGGGACCCGCCAGGCCACGGTATGGACGGCCAAATGATAGGACGGATCACTTGGTTTGTTTGATGGCTATCCACAAAGTTCCTGTACTGGATTCGGTTGACCAGTCTGTGATCGTTTTTCTACACACTATGTTTCTAGAGAGTGCCTTTCTTGCTTCCCACACATGCCTCTTTTTTTCTTCTTTGTTTGACCCTCTGAATTTATTATACGCTGACAGTAGCACCAACTGACATAGTAAAAGATTTGTCAGTATGGCCAGTAAAATGTATGGCTCATTGACCTCCTGGGTTCTTGTTTGTGTTTAATAAGAAGTTGAAGGCATACAAGATAATCCCCAGTCTTCACTTGTGCAATCTAACAACTCATGGAAAGGGGCGACCATTCGGTCCCCCCGAACGTATGGTCGAGTACCACGATCCCCCCGGGAAGCCATCTTGGGCGGGAGGCGAGGCCCGGCTGGTATGCCCGAAGCGGCGTAGCCGGGGCGCGCCTTTTTCCCGCCCTGGAGTGGGCTGGCCTAGACACTGACGCAGCCGGGCCACGCCCTCGGGGCAGGCCGTGGCGGGTTTACGCCCGCCCTGAAGACGGATAAAAGGAGCAACAAGCCAAGGAAGCATCCTCTTGTTCCTGTGCTCTGAAGCTGCACCACCTCGCTGCACGTGAGCTCGAGACGGAACGAAGAGCCAATTTTGAGCGTTGTAATCTTTCTTGTTTGTTTTTCAGATACTCTATCGGGAGAATGCCGAAGAAGGTTGGAAAGCGAATGACTACTGACCAGATGCTGCGTGTTCTCATGAAAGAGATGACCGAGTTAAAGAAGCGGGTGGCGGAGAAAGATGGGGAAGGGGGCCCGAAACGTCCTCTGGCGGGAGCAGCTCCAGGAGGAAAAGGCAAGAGGCCCAGACTGGGAGCAGCTGGGGGAGACAACCCACTTCCCTGTCCCCCACTCGAAGCCCCGCTTGAGGCACCAACTCCCGTGCCGGAAGGAGGAAATCCGATTCCCGTAGTGGTCACCCCTGTGTCCGGGGAGGATATGCCGCCCGAGCTGGCAGCTCAATTAGCAGCGTGGTTGGGTAAAGGTAACAAGGGCGCCACGGCTGACGACGCGCAGGTGCTGATGAGGCAGCTGCGGGAAACAAGGGAAGCGACGGCGGCACCATCGCCATCAGTTCCAGTCGCAGATACAGCTTCAGGTTCAGGTAAGCGGCCATTGCCAATTGCGAGGGATGAGTCAGCACCCTCTCGGCGGGAAAAATTGGGTCAACATGTCCCTCTGGCAATTAAGGAGAAGATATGGGCAGGGGAATATGTGAACATCTTCTCTTTGTTAACCGATCATTATGAAATGGAGCATGTTAAAAGCCAGAAAGAGCTCATGCACCCAAGTGTTTGGCGCGCAAAGATGGCCGCCTTTAAGGTAAATGAAAACATTGGTAATTGGGGCAAGGCATGGGGGGTTTTTACATCCATCTTGGGTGAACGTAGGCCCGAATTGCTGCCCGAATTGCCGATTTATCAGTCACGGATCATGGGGTACTCTGTATCTCACGAGGGCAATCATTGGTTTTGTTACGACAATGTTTTCAGAAAAGCGAAAGAGCATGATAAAAACTTAACTTGGGACTGTTATGATTCTGTGTCTTGGTCCAAAATGGAGGACTCCGGTATGTTAAAGGTGCCATTGATAGGAAGTAGCGTTGGGGAATCCTCCCGCCATTACGCGGGGACGCCCTTTCGATCAGGCACAAGTAACGACAATCACTCGAGGCCAGCCGGCAACGCAAACAAAAAGGGGGTTTGTTGGAACTTTAACAGGGGGAAGTGTACGAGGCCACAGGGGTCATGCAAATTTAGGCACGAATGTGGGGGGTGTGGTCAATCATCCCACCCTGAGTCCATGTGCAGAGCCAAAACGGGTGATAACGGGGATAGAGGAGGCGCCAAACAGGTCTAACATAGTCCGAGGGGCGCCTTTACCTACCCCGATTGATACCTTGGCAATGATTCCCTGGCTCAACGAATACCCGGATCACGCTTCCGCTGGGGTGTTGCGCAACGGTTTTTCATATGGTTTCCGCATCCCAGTGGGAGAGTTTCAGGGTAGACCACAATGTAAAAATCAGATATCGGTCCAACAACATACGACCGTGGTACAGGAAAAAATCAGGAAGGAGGTGGCTCGAGGTCGAGTCGCCGGTCCATTTAATGTGCCACCAGTGGCTAACTTTGTTTGTTCCCCTTTAGGGGTGGTCCCCAAGAAGGACCCGGGTGAGTTTCGGCTGATACATAATTTATCAGCCCCACGTGGTCTTTCAGTGAACGATGCGATAGACCCGGAAGTGTGTTCGGTGCGGTACGCATCCTTCGATGAGGCCGTAGCCATTTTGAATCGCCTGGGGCCCGGTGCGCTGATGGCAAAATCTGATATCGAATCAGCGTTCCGGTTGCTCCCGGTACATCCTGACGATCAGCGTCTCCTTGGTTTTATGTTTCAGGGTCATTATTACATGGATAAGTGTATGCCGATGGGGTGCTCTATATCTTGTGCCTATTTTGAAAAGTTCGGATGCTTCCTACGATGGGTCTTCACGAGGAAAACGGGGTTTAAAAATGTAATGCATTATCTCGATGACTTTTTGTTTCTGGGGGCAGCCGGTGATCCCGAATGTGGACAGGCTTTGACTGAATTTTGTGTTCTTATGAATCAATTTTGCGTGCCATTGGCACCAGGTAAGACTGTGGGTCCCTCGACTTGCCTCGAGTTTCTGGGGATCGAGCTGGATTCCGTGGAAGGTTGTTTTCGTTTACCAGGAGACAAAGTGTTAAAATTCAGGGCATCCCTGCAAATGTGTATAAGTGAGTCTAAAGTTAGGCTACATCAATTACAGCAATTAGTGGGACAGTTGAATTTTGCCCTAAGAGTTATACCGATGGCCCGCCCTTTTTCTCGCTCGATCGCTCAAGCCATGGTCGGCCTGAAGGAAGGTCATCACCGCACTCGGCTCTCGGCAGAGGTTCGCCAGGACATGCGCATTTGGTTGGCATTTCTGGCGGATTTCAATGGCCGAATAGTCTGGAACAAACCGGCCGTGTCCTCCGAGGAGCTGGGGCTGTGGACCGATTCAGCAGGGAGCATTGGTTTTGGTGCCATATTCGGCACTCAGTGGTCGGCACAAAAATGGCCTCAATGGTGGCATGATAATGGTCTGACAAGCAACATTGCTTTCCTAGAACTTTTTCCCATTCTGGTGGCCCTGAGAACTTGGCCCGAGGGGTTCAGAGATCACTCTGTGGTATTCTGGTCTGATAACATGACCGTGGTTGAGTGTATCAATAGCCAGGCAGCACGATGCAAATGGGTCCTGAGATTACTGAAGGAGATTGTGTTATTGTGCATGCAACTGAATGTCCTATTTAAGGCAAGACATGTCCCGGGGGTGATGAACCAGGCGGCTGATGCGCTTTCTCGTTTTCGTATGCAGGCCTTCTGGGGATTTCTGCCCACAGCGGACCCGGTGGCAGCACCCTTTCCCGAAGCTCTCTGGTCTCTCGGTGCCCCGAACTACAGAACCTCGTGGGAGAGAGTTTAGCACCCAGGACGAGGAAGGCATACGAAGGGGCGTTCCGTTCCTATTGGGCCTTTTTGGGGGCAGCTAGAGGGGAGCTTTGGGGCCAGGAGGAGTGGGTAGTGAACTTCCTGCTGTACTTACGTCAGACAGGCAAATCAGTGGCTACGGCCCAGAGGCATCGGGCCGCCATTTCCTTTATGGCTAGGGCTCATGGGATCCAGGACCCGACAGCGTCTTTCGTGGTGCAGAAGGCGCTACGCGGGTGGCAACGCCTTGAGGGTCGCAGAGTAGATGATAGGCGCCCGATAGGTCTGGATAGGTTGGCTTTGTTGTTATCTGTACTTCCTGCAACATGTTCATCCCAGGATGAAGCAGTGTTATTCCGAGCCGCTTTTGTGCTAGCATTCTATGGGGCTATGCGGGTAAGCGAATTAGTGGCAAGGAACAAGCAGGATACCAGGGGAGGACTGTGCCGAGAGCATGTCCAAATCAAGGGCGAGACAATGACTGTCTCATTTGTCAAGTCCAAGACTGATCAGGGTTCAGTGGGGGACTGCATAGTGATACGAAGGATCCCCGGGTCATCCATGTGCCCGGTGAGCTGTGTAGAGGAGTATTTAGCTCAGAGGGTGGCATCATGGGGGGGGACATTGTTGAGACACGCTGACACCACCCCACTGACGAGGTTTCAGTTTCAGCGGGTGCTTGCGATGTCGATTACGGCTGCGGGCTTGAACCCGAGCGAGTTTGGGACCCATTCCTTTCGGATAGGGGCCGCCACAGAGGCTACGGCCAGGGGTCTGAATGTTGAACAAATTAAACGTGTGGGGCGTTGGTCCTCCGATTGTTATAAGAGATATGTGCGGTTGCACATGTTGTGAAGCTGTAACGATGTACTCACGCTTCTTGTTTTTGTTTGGTTTCAGTTGCGCAAGCTTACGAGGCGGGGCGGACTATCCAGTCGACCCATCACCTGGCCAGCGGTCATACTTCACCGGCTGTGAGAAAGGAGGTGTGGGTCGTGGGCCACTCATACGTGAGGCGAGCCGCGGACGTATTCAAAGCAGGTGACATGAATCACGTGGCTGGGGAATACGGGTACAGTATGTCCTTCTACGGAAAGGGCCAGCTCTGTATTGACCAGTTTCAGTCATTTTTTGAGGGCTTACTAGGGCGGACGAGGTCACCGCCGTCTATAGTCATAGTACATCTTGGGGGCAATGATTTGGTCACCACTGGTAGACGACTTCTTCTTGAGGCGATGCTTTCCACTGTAAGTTGGTTGGCGAGGAGAGTTCCAGGGTGCATGATTGCATGGTCACATATGATCCCACGAAAAGTATGGCGGGGGGCTATTTCTGTTTCTGCTCTGAATCATTCGGTAAGAAAAATTAATAACAAAGTGAGTAGATTATTCCGTTCCAATACACTGCATTCTATTTCGCATGGTTGTATTATTGGCGACAGTATGTATTTGGGGGATGGTGTTCATTTGTCCCGGGTAGGGAACGAGTTACTCATAGGTGACTGTATAGCTTGGCTAAAGACTTTAAGACATGACCTTTAGGTAGGAGTTTTGTGGGGGGTCCGGATAGCCGGTCAACTATCCGGCCTGTGGCGGTAAGGTCATGATCGGTGAGCACTAATTGGTAGATCCCTATGAATGGGCGTCACCCATTACGGATGGGAGCGCTCGAAGGAGGTGGCCATTGGCCCCTCAACGGGGAAGGCGGTCCCTTCTAAGGATGGGACGCCGAAAGGAAAGGAAAGGCGGTCAAGGCCCTTTCCTGGGTAGGGGGGGCTACAGCCCCCTCCCGGAGAATTTCCCGGGGCCAAGACATCTGCGAGGGCAGATGTGGTAAGATGTGTGGGGTTTGGGGGGGGGGGTCTACACTACCTTCTAGATTCCTCACACGAGTCCTCGGACGACCTTTAAGTGGCGTCGAGTTTATTGGGGCCCCCGTCAAGTCAAGGGAAATTGGTAGTTGCACTCGAGGTACACCTCGGTGCGGTCGGTCGCCCCTCACAAGTGGGGGGGATATTTCTGGTTAGGGATCTTGACACCGGTTACGACCTTGCCGTTGGCCCTTAAACGTTAGGATGTACAATTTCAAAATTTCAAGTTAGATGTTTTGTAGGATGTTAGTTCGGCTAGGAGAACCTTTGTATTAGAGACTATGTTAAGGTTAGCCAAACATCGCAATGTGGAAATGAAATTGTACATAATATGAAACTGTTATTTTTAATGTTTTAATTTTGTTTCATATTTTAATAAATACGGCCGGGAGGGTCACTCCCTCCCGTCTTCCAAAAGTTCAGATCTGGTTTCGGTTTCCCATCCTTGGGGATTGTGTTGAGAGGCGGTGGCGGGTATCTCGGCCATATGGAAAGCGGCGACCATTCGGTCCCCCCGAACGTATGGTCGAGTACCACGATCCCCCCGGGAAGCCATCTTGGGCGGGAGGCGAGGCCCGGCTGGTATGCCCGAAGCGGCGTAGCCGGGGCGCGCCTTTTTCCCGCCCTGGAGTGGGCTGGCCTAGACACTGACGCAGCCGGGCCACGCCCTCGGGGCAGGCCGTGGCGGGTTTACGCCCGCCCTGAAGACGGATAAAAGGAGCAACAAGCCAAGGAAGCATCCTCTTGTTCCTGTGCTCTGAAGCTGCACCACCTCGCTGCACGTGAGCTCGAGACGGAACGAAGAGCCAATTTTGACCCACCCACCAGCCCCTGAAGACGGCGAATTGTTTTGAATAAAGTTTTGATGTGGTAACTCTTTTTTGCAGGTCGGATTATTATCGTGATAGACATTAAGTATGCAATAAAGATATGGTCAATTGTGATATTATTTTGCAAATAAAGTGATCTTGCTCTAATGTCGATCAGTAGCATGTTTTAGTGGTGTTGATCAGTAGCATGTTTGAGTAAAATTGTTACTTTTGACTGTCTTTTGAGTCATTTAGTCATTTGGTTAGAATTGTTTTTAGCTTAGAACTGTCGTATTTATTTTGGTCGGGCGGTAAGGTCATGATCGGTGAGCACTAATTGGTAGATCCCTATGAGTGGGCGTCACCCATTACGGATGGGAGCGCTCGAAGGAGGTGGCCATTGGCCCCTCAACGGGGAAGGCGGTCCCTTCTAAGGATGGGACGCCGAAAGGAAAGGAAAGGCGGTCAAGGCCCCTTCCTGGGTAGGGGGGGCTACAGCCCCCTCCCGGAGAATTTCCCGGGGCCAAGACATCTGCGACGGCAGATGTGGTAAGATGTGTGGGGTTTGGGGGGGGGTCTACGCTACCTTCTAGATTCCTCACACGAGTCCTCGGACGACCTTTAAGTGGCGTCGAGTTTATTGGGGCCCCCGTCAAGTCAAGGGAAATTGGTAGTTGCACTCGAGGTACACCTCGGTGCGGTCGGTCGCCCCTCACAAGTGGGGGGGATATTTCTGGTTAGGGATCTTGACACCGGTTACGACCTTGCCGTTGGCCCTTAAACGTTAGGATGTACAATTTCAAAATTTCAAGTTAGATGTTTTGTAGGATGTTAGTTCGGCTAGGCGAACCTTTGTATTAGAGACTATGTTAAGGTTAGCCAAACATCGCAATGTGGAAATGAAATTGTACATAATATGAAACTGTTATTTTTAATGTTTTAATTTTGTTTCATATTTTAATAAATACGGCCGGGAGGGTCACTCCCTCCCGTCTTCCAAACGTTCAGATCTGGTTTCGGTTTCCCATCCTTGGGGATTGTGTTGAGAGGGGGTGGCGGGTATCTCGGCCATATGGTTTTACTCAATATCGTTAACAAGCAATACAGACCCACTACAGGCATTAGAGGTCAAAACCCGGAATCAATTGGATGAATGGATGAATAAGGCAATCAGTGATACAACACAAGAACATTCACAGTCAATAAATGAGATATCCTGCACACCAGAACAGACTACCCAAAATCAGAGTCGGAAGAGGTACAACCAGAAGGAAAATGAACTAAACACCATAATGTAGACGCATACTAGCCTCATATAAACAGGAGTGACTGAGAATAAAACAACAATGACAGATAAAGCAAAGGGACAAAATAGAATTTTAAAGAACACCCAGTGGAGGGATTTAAACCAGAGACAAAAGCGGAGACCATGCACCTCGCTCTTAAATGTGCTAGAAACTATGATAACAGTACTCAAAATGCAATCGTATAAACTTGACACACAGATTGATCTTATGAACATGATAGCTTCATATATTGTCAGAATAAATGCAAATATCGAAACATTGGCTGACTTAATAATCAATGAACAAGGATCAAACACATTAGCATTTGGGGGTGTGAATGTGGCCAATAATAGACAAACTGAGTAAAGAACCGGACATTCTAAAAAGTATCCTAAATGAAAGGCAAGCGAACTGGAATGATCAGACAAAAAGTATAAAATACACTAATGAGACACATAAGCCAAATCAACAAGTCTCTCCCTCAGATCAATCAGAAATACTAGTTATAACTGATATGGTTGGGGTTTCTAATGGAGGATCAGGATTAAAGGACATCAACAGTGAAGAAGTAAAACAGCAACCAAACTCACTGGTTATAACTGAAATGCTCTGGATCTTTAAAGGGGGGTCGGGAATTGAAGACAACAATAGCAAGGAAGCAAAACAACCTTCAGACTCACTAGACAATCAAGTTAAAACTTAAAGATGCTTGCAAACCAAGAGACAGAAGAAACCTCAGATCAATCAGAAATACTAGTTATAACTGATATGGTTGGGGTTTCTAATGGAGGATCAGGATTAAAGGACATCAACAGTGAAGAAGTAAAACAGCAACCAAACTCACTGGTTATAACTGAAATGCTCTGGATCTTTAAAGGGGGGTCGGGAATTGAAGACAACAATAGCAAGGAAGCAAAACAACCTTCAGACTCACTAGACAATCAAGTTAAAACTTAAAGATGCTTGCAAACCAAGAGACAGAAGAAACGAGCAAGGAAATCTAGAAAGAACAACCATAGTACGAAAAATGACACCAACATTGGGAAGAGATGGTTTTATATATTTGAAACAAAAAAAAACAGTATTGTAACTCCAGAGCAACCAGACAGATCAAGTGTTGATGGACAAGAATGAGAAAAATGATGGGCAATTTATTTAATGGAACACTTTAAATCATACTCTACTAACTGATGAATTGACATACACAATACAGTCAAACCAAGACACAGTGCAGACACAAACTGCATTAACCAAAAATAAGCTACCAGAATAGAAAATAAGAAATCCACTGTCGCAATTGAAACAAGAATCAGGAATCAAAAGAAAAGCTCTGCACAAAAGGCAAGAAGAATCCAACGATAGCACAATCACAAAGCAGGCAATATGGGAAGTCCCAAATACAATTGTAGATAACACTCAAGAAAAAATAAAGGAAGATTTAAACAAAACAAATGTTAATTGGACTGGATAAGTGCTAAGCGAGAAAAAGATATAATGAATAATTCTGAGCAGGACAAATGTGGCTTTGAGTAGGTCCCCCAGAGAAGCACACAAAAAGGAGATGCCCAGAAGGAAAATATTGTAATAAAAGTAAACTAACAGAAAAACTGCGGAGTTTGGACAAACCATAGAGAGGTATTGCAACAATCACTCAATATATAAAAAACATCAGACATAAACCAAGCTACCAGTCTGAATAAGCAGATCATATTAACAACCCACTACATTTCACAGGGTTACCAAGATCTCCTCAACAGAGTAAATATATAGAGATCATTTGCCGAAATCCCCACATTAAAACATCTCACTTTGGTAAATCTGCTGTCAATTAAATTACTTCATCAAGAGTAAAAGAACCAGATGGAAAATACCCTCTTGACCTGGAGAAAGGAGGAAATAGTGTACTAAATCATGAATGGCAGTCAACAATTTGAAGTTTTGGGCATTACACTCACAAAAGCTTTAAGATCACGCTATTTATCACCTTTAAGGAAGCCACCTAGAAGTCATAGCATTGATGAAGAAAATTCCCCAGTTTACTCAGTATTACAAAATGCAAAAGGAAAAATGGGTGTTGCAGAGAAAACAAGGAACAGACAAAAACTACAACAGGATCCAGCCACTTGGAAATGTAGGGCCTCAACCCTCAATGTTTCGAAAAAATAATGACTCCCTTCACAAAGAAAACGTTTTGACAACAATTCAGTAAAGCTTTCTTCCTGGAACATTGTGGGCACAAAAAGAGAAATACAGGACATTGCCCCTCCAACAAACTGGAAGAATTATGAGATTATTGAGCTCCTGGAGTCCTTGGCTTATTGAGCCAAAGGAAGTCACCAATTACATACACCATTATGTAAAAGCAATGAGAACAGATCAATATGGGAGACCAAATGGTTATCCTTGCAGTGCATGTGTCAAGGGCACTGAACCGCTTCTCAGTACTGCATAAGACCTGCAAAAATCAAACTATACCAATGGTCTAAATCTAACAAGTCTAAAAAAACAATATATTAATAAATGTTTATATGCATCCAAATCCGAGGAGAAAACAATTACAATATGAAAAACTTCTTTAGATAATGACTGCAATTAGATTTGAGAATCCTGCTTTGGAAATAATATTAACTGGTGATTTGAACTCAGCTGTAATTTACACGCTGGACAAAAATAGGCAATTAGCAACGGCCAATATGGCTGAGATACCCGCCACCCCCTCTCAACACAATCCCCAAGGATGGGAAACCGGAAACGGTTCTGAACTTTTGGAAGGCGGGAGGGAGTGACCCTCCCGGCCGTATTTATTAAAATATGAAACAAAATCATAACATTAAAATAACAGTTTCATATTATGTACAATTTCATTTCCACATTTACGATGTTTGGCTAACCTTAACAGATCTCTAATACAAAGGTTCTCCTAGCCGAACTAACATCCTACAAAACATTTGACTTGAAATTGTACATCCTAACGTTAAGGGCCAACGGCAAGGTCGTAACCGGTGTCAGATCCCTAAACCAGAAATACCACCCTCACTTGTGAGGGGACCAACCGCACAGAGGCGTACCTCATGTGCACATACCAATTTCCCTTGACTTGACGGGGGCCCCAATTAACTCGACGCCATTTAACGGTCGTCCGAGGACTCGTGTGAGGTGTCTAGAAGGTAGCGTAAACCCCCTCCCGAACCCCACACAACTTACCACATCTGCCGTCGCAGATGTCCTGGCCCCGGGAAATTCCCCAGGAGGGCCCGTAGCCCCTCCTATCCAGGAAGGGGCCTTGACCACCTTTCCTTTCCTTCCGGTGGCCTATCCTTAGACGGGACCGCCTCCCCGTTGAGGGGCCAATGGCCACCTCCCCCGAGCGCTCCCATCCGTAATGGGTGTGGCCCCCCCATAGGGATCTTCCAATTACTGCTCACCGATCATGACCTTACCACCACATGCCGGATAGTTGACCGGCTATCCGGACCCCCCACAACACTCCTGCCTAAAGGTCATGTTATAAACTCTTTAACCAAGCTATGAGGTCTCCTATGAGTAACTCATTCCCCACCCGGGACAAATGAACACCATCCCCTAAATACATACTGTCCCCTTTAATACAACCATGCGAAACAGAATGCAGTGTACTTGAACGAAACAATCTACTCACTTTGTTATTAATTTTCCTTACTGAATGATTCAGAGCAGAAACCGAAATAGCCCCCCGCCACACTTTTCGTGGGATCATATGGGACCATGCAATTGTGCACCCTGGAACTCTTCTTGCCAACCAACTTACTGTGGAAAGCATCGCCTCAAGAAGAAGTCGTCTACCAGTGGCCACCAAATCGTTGCCCCCAAGATGGACTATGATTATAGACGGCGGTGACCTTGTCCGCCCTAACAAACCCTCAAAATATGATTGAAACTGGTCAACACAGAGCCCGCCCTTTCCGTAGAAGGACACACTGTACCCGTATTCCCCAGCCACGTGAATCATGTCCTCGCTATCCTTTCCCAACCACGCTGCCAATTGTGCTGCTAACTCGGGAGGCATATCTTCCCCGGACACGGGAGTGACCACCACGGGAATCGGATTCCCCTCCTTCGGCACCGGGGTTGGTTTTTCAAGTGGGGTATCGGGAACCGGGGTTTCCCCCCCAAGTGCCCCCCTTCTGGACCTCTTGCCTCTCCCTCCGGGGACTACTCCCGGCAAAGGCCGTTTCGGTCCTCCCTCCCCGTCCTTAGCCGCCATCTGCTTCTTCAAATCGGCTACCTCCTTCATGAGCATGCGGAGCATCTGATCGGTACTGACCCGCTTTCCGACTTTCTTGGGCATTCTCAGACGGAATATCTGTAAGACAAAAAGAAAGATTACAACGCTCAAAATTGGCTCTTCGTTCCGTCTCGAGCTCACGTGCAGCGGGGAGGTGCAGCTTCAGAGCACAGGAACAAAAGGAAGCTTTCTTGGCTTGTTGCTCCTTTTATCCGTCTTCAGGGCGGGCGTAAACCCGCCCCCGCCTGCCTCCGTGGGCGTGGCCGGTCGCGTCCGTGTCTAGGACAACCCACTCCAGGGCGGGAAAAGGCGCGCCCCGGCTACGCCGCTTCGGGCATACCAGCCGAGACTCGCCTCCCGCCCAAGATGGCCTTCCCGGGGGGATCGTGGTACTCCACCATACGTTCGGGGGGACCGAATGGTCGCCCCTTTCCATGAGTTCAGGTCAGTTGCTCCACAATCATCCTCAGCAGCAAACCAACATGATTTGAAGGGGCAAAAGATTGTTCTCACCCTGGCCTCAGAGTAATAAAAGGCAGAACTAAAGATGGTACCCCCCGCTATGGACCTATCAGGGTGTAAATACCCAGTCAATAATTGACTATACAATCCTAACACTATCACTACTAAACCATGTGAGGAAATATATAATTAAGTATACACCTCAAAGTGTCTATTCATACCAGCATCTTAAACTAAAAATAATCTTCCAAAACACCAGCGAGCCCTAATAGAGATGGGCCACCTGACAACAGTAAATTTGAAATGCATTCAATGGTCGGCAGATACTCTCCCAGATTTAACATGGCTACATAAGGAGCTAAATGAAATAAACACAGTTCCGGAAAGTAGTCAAGTAGTGAATTGGACAACCTTCACTACATATCTACTAAAACGGGCACACTTTGTGCCTCTCAAAAACAGCCTATAAGCTAAGAAAAGAACTAAGATAGGTAGTCAGAAAAAATAAGACCCCCAAAGTCTCAAAACACACTTGGGATCATTTAAAGAATATCTGGAAGCTATATAAAAAGCAAATTTGGAATGATCAGAACATTAAACGTGAGATCTTTTGGACAAACTTACTTTTCTGTGCTTAACACACCAATAACAGGCTCTTTTGGGAATTAGTCAATGGAACAACTAGATGAAATTAAATTAGAAATAATGCATGTTTGACAGAGCAAGGATGGGTAAATCACCTAATTAAAACATTCAAGGATGCTACTCCATTCATTAATAGAGAGATGGACGCCAGCCATAATCCTTTGGGGCTCAAACAATTAGGAAACATCACAATAATAACCCAAGACACCAGCACTACCCTTCTATCCCCAACAGCCCAGGTTTACCAATGCTGTGCGGTAGAACACTTATCTAGAATAATAGAAGAGGGTAGAAGGGACGGGGCACCTGGGCTGAACGGCATCCAGCAGACGATCTTTAGGAGTGACCCTGACCATTGGGCGATTCCGTTGTCAGCGCTGTAAAAGGAGATAGGCAGAACTGATACCTTTCCCATGAGTTTGAAAGGGTTAATAATCAATCCGATCTACAAAGGGGGCGATACATTGGATCTGACAATTTATAGGTAAATTGCACTCATTGACGTTGAAGCCAAATATTATGCATCACTAATCTTGGAGGACCTGGTAGAATGGCAGATAATAACAGCTTGGTTCCATTTAACCAAACAGTATTCCCCAAAGGGTTTGGCACTAAAACAAACATTCTATCCCTGGCCATAATAGCAGACAAGTGCAATCATTTGCAAACAAAATTACAACTCTGTTTTATAGACTTTAAAGCAGCGTTCAACCGTGTAAACCGTGGACTAAATTAAAGAAATTGGGTCTCCCTGAAACAATACTACTAGCCATAATGCAACTGTAAACGGGCATGTAGGTCCATATGGCAAATGGCACAAGACTGTCAAGGGAAATACAGACAGAAATAGGACTTAAGCAAGGCTGTGCTTTATCTCCTTGTTTATTTATTTTATTCATGGCGGACCTCTCACCAAGACTGAATCAGGCCAACTCACACCACCTGCGCCTGGTCCCATTACCTATAATGCACCTTTCATATGCCTACTACGTAGTTCTGCTCAGCTTAACAAGAGTTGTCCTCCAAAGAGCACTCAATAAATTAACAATGTTCACTAAGGCTAATGTATTGGAAATTATTGTTACAAAAACAGAAACCATGTCAATCATGAATCAATCTGGACGCCAACATCCAATAAAGCTGGGAGAAACAGCCTTAGAGGTAATCAGCACATATAAATATCTGGGGGTATTTATAGATGATCGATTGAACTTTCAATTTCAAAAACAATATCTTGAAAAAAATAAAGGAAATGGCAGTGATGGCCACCAAACTATTGCTGACAGTAACTCATGCGAGCATAGATTTAAATGGCAGTGAGGCAGAACTTTTAGACACTCTACAAACGAAAATGTACAAAAACGTTTTTAGTCTTCTTAAAATGCATCTCCGGATCAGGTACAATTGGAATTTGGCCTCATCCAAAAGAAGATTGGGAAAAAATATGCTGCACCCAAAACCTGGTTCAAACTTTGGTTAAATTGATCCAATGTTATACATGATGCCTTGTGGCATGCCCAGGAAGAAGATCCTGGGGTATGCTACAGTAAATTCTTGAAAACAGCATTGAAGGAACCAAATACAACTGAACTCTGTGCTCA
Source organism: Lissotriton vulgaris (assembly GCF_964263255.1). Lineage (NCBI taxonomy): Eukaryota > Metazoa > Chordata > Amphibia > Caudata > Salamandridae > Lissotriton > Lissotriton vulgaris. The sequence continues at coordinate 242,594,830 of NC_141699.1, read as the reverse complement.
GAATCCATCCTTCCAAATCTTTCGTAGGGTGACAAATAAAATGGCCAAACCCCATTCATTTCTAGGAGATAAAAGTAAACTAACAAAGCGGTCCCATGCCTGGATGGTCCTGCAATAATATACAACAATACGTCCAGCAGAACACCTAAATTCAACGTGTTCACTTTATCTGAAACAAAAGCTTATGGCAATCAGATTTGGGGCATTACCAACTTTGGCAGACCAGCCATTATGAAAGTACAACGGATCCAGAACACGTAATTTATGTGGTGCTAAACGGCAATATTTTATCCATCTGATCTGTGTTTTCCCGTATTTAAAATCTATTTGGGTTCTGCTACTGAAGTAATCTTTCAATGACAGGGTCATTCGAACTTGCAGATCAGCCATTATTAAAGGTCTGGACTCAACAGATTCTGAACTGAAATCTAAGATAATTAAATTCCTGATACTACATGAAACGATAAAATGCCCCAAAGAATCCCTGGACTGTACTTAAACCTTGAGCCAACTGTCCAAATGCACTTCATAATGAGCACTGCTGTTTTTAAGCAATTTAAAGGCTGGTTAATTAACTTAATCTCATTTTAGGACATTGTTATGGTTTTTATTAACCTTAACAATAAAGTGTACATCTGAATTAAATTTGACTGAAGAAAGCATTGGACCTTCTTGTCTTGAAACCAGGTCCTCCAGAGTCAGTTGACTGACATTCTGTGTGAGCTACAAGGACACAACAATCTTCCAGAGCCCAGCCCCCCCACCCACAACTGCCTAGGTAACCAGAACAAACTGGATCTAGCTGGACCTGCCTGATTCCTCCTGCTGGCCTCTACTGGAATGAGCCATGATCCTAAAGATCCCCATATCTTGGACTCTTAATTGGAATCAATGAGAACTCGCCTTAAGAAAAGGTGACATTAGAGAAGTTTTTGATCCTTCACAACTGAAAGAGGTCTCTTCTTTCTGAGAACAGACCATAAGCTAGGACACCCAAAGCAAAGCCCCAGGAGGAGCAGCACTTTGTATCAACTGTGACAATCTAAAACAAACTGCCCTTAGTGCTGAGAGAAACCACCCACAATGATCAACACACGCAAAACTACAGAGATGACCGGTTCCTCATTCTAGAGCAACAACCATCTACGATACTCAATCTGCTCGTCAGTCTCCTCCTCGCGGCCCCTGTGAACGGAACTCTTCACTCTGGACTTGAGAACGTAACTCTTTGCAGGACTAACCTGATCTCTGCACCCAACCCTTGCTCCATTGATGTGGGCCTGACTTCCTCCAGAACTGCAGCAAACAAATAAACAATAAGTGGTGCATTGTGCTTTTCGGTGATATTTTCACCTAAACTTTTAAAAACTCAAATATCCGGTTGTAGTGAATGGGTTTTGATTGTTTTGGTGACATTTTACTCTACCTTTCTAAATTGGTGTGTGGGTTTTTTGGGATGTGTTTTCACTTTATTAATGTTTGAGTGCTGTATAAATACTTTACACATTGCATCTAAGTTAAGCATGGCTGCTTTGTGCCAAGCTACCAGAGAGATAAGCACATGTTAATTTACTGTATTTTGTGGTTCATCATGACTAGAATTGTGTTTATTGTTTGAGTGGAGCTTCCAACCCTTTAAACCAATAGCCTAATTTCTTACAAATACATTCACATTTTATTTTTAAGAGACACTATTGTATTACTGCTTCAAACATTCGCCAACTATGGTCCAAACCAAGCAGTTAATTTTAACAAGAGATTTAGGGCCATAAAAGTACACGTTTTCCTGCTGGGTTGGAATATAGTCCTAAAAATGCAAGTTGCATGTCAGTGCTCAAGTTGTCCTTAATGATTTTAAATGTTGGTTGTGCACGTTGCTTTCTACTGGGTCTTCATATTAATTACAATGTAGTAGCTTGGTTTGTTCCAACAATTCATGCGTGGCTTACACTGGTGTCAGGTAGGTGAAGTGGGCACAATTGTTCAGTCTTTGTAGTTGACAAGATGGCATTTTAGGACGTGCTTCATATCCAGATGTTTGGATTTCACTCAAATACCCAATAGAAGTCTATTCCAAGAGAAGGTGCCAGCTACTTGAAACAAACAGCATCTCTTGCTACCGAGTTTTGCCTGGTTTGGAGCAGAAATCATGTGCTCACTAACTGTGGAAAATGAGTCAATGTATTAACAGCTGATCCTTTTGGCAATGGGATGTAGCTCAGGTTCTTTCATATGGGGAGGATGTTCCAATGCTTTGAGTGTCACTGTAGAAATTTGGCTGTTGCATTTTGGACTGCATATGGGATCAGCATCTGTTAGTTTCAATTGCAGACTGCTCAACATTATCCCCAAAGGTTTCATCAGCGTTGAATCGGTCACTGCAGTATAACTTTGTATCGTGCAAGCGAATAAAAAACACGTGTATCCCCTAAACAAAAATATGGCTAACTAAGGTGCAGTGGCAAAATAAAGTAGGTTGTCTTAAAAAAATTAAATGCTACTGTTAAATCGTTTTTATTGTTATTTAAAAGCACACCTAAAGAGGGACATATGCAGTTGTTTCCTAAGTTATGGATATTCCTTGATTGGTAATGGACTTCATGAGGTCCCCTCACTATACTTCCGCAAACGTGGTGAAGTTCTATAAGAAACTGTACTCATTTCATGGAACTGCAATGCGCTTAACTAAAGAAGTTAGGGGCATATCATCAAGGGCAGTATTGTCGCTTTAGTGGCACTTTTTGCCTCTAAAGCGGAGATAATATTAACGCCCTACCAGCATGGACATGTTAGCCCGTGTTTCCATGCCTTTTCGCAATTTCCCTGAATGCCCAGCTGTGCATCTCTAATGAGATGCAAAGTGGGCGTTCCTCCTCTAAGTAAGGTGGGAAATGTCAATAACCAACATTTCTCCTTTCAGCAAGCTGCTCGCTAACCTGCGTAGCAATAAAAAAAAGTAGCACTAACCGCGGTTATCGCTATTTACCTCATGCCTGCTTTCAGTCTGACTTAGCCATTATATCCAATGGAAGGTGGCAATAATGGCTAAGTCTGCCCTCCCCTATCATCAAGCTATCGCCAAACGTAGTGTGATTCGCACATTTGACAGCTTGCACATGGAAATGATATCGCTTTGGAGCTAGGCGTTGCTGATAGCAAGCTATCTCTGTGATAAAATCCTGCGATAGTCGGCTATAATTATCCTAGCGCTGCGCGCGCTTAGCGATGATTATCTCCGGCCCTTGCTGATATGCCTCTAAATCTTCAATCAAGTGTTTTGTGGGCAGTGACCTATCGCTATGTAGATTTAGATGGAAAAATCAGTGCAGAAGATGGACTAGTTAAAAACTTGAAACAGCACAGAAAAAGTGTGCAGAAGGGTTTCTGGAAGAGCGAGGAAGACGGGACATGCAATTTGTGACTGATAGGCGAGAGGGCAGAGAAGATTCTGCAAGAGGGATGTAGGGTACAGAATTGTGAATGGAAGCATGTGGTAGCTGGGGATAGTATAGTGAGACAGTAGGGCCAGAAATTGACAGGAGTAGCCGGTAGTGAGGTCTAATTTGACAGTGAGTTGGTAATTTCACTCTTTTGACAGCATGGAGAGGAATTGTTCCGAACGCCCGTCAGGAGGAGAGACGCAGGCGGCATCAGAGTGTCCCCTGTGAAAGAGTGCTCAAAGATGCCCATTCCACGCAGACAGGACCAACGAAGTCCTGCAGACGTTAATGTCACTATGACACCATCCTTTAGAATCCAAACTGCTTGTTGAATTTCTTTGTATCTTTCTTGGTAAACACGTATTACCAAAATTATCTATTAATAATGTAAAAACTATTTCACTGATTGATGATAATACAAACTTTCACTCATTTCAAAATAGTCATAGGGATGAGAAGGCACCTTGTATACCTAGAGTACAGCACTTCTTGAATCACACATCTTTGGGAGTGAAATCAATTGGAAGAGTTCCACATTTGAGCAGTACCTTCCTTACGTTTTGTGTTAGAAATTGGGTTACTGGTTGACTGGGGTGTGAGTCCTGTTCAACCAGCAACCACAATCCTAGTCAGGGTAAGGCACAAGCAAACCCAAATTAACATGTGCTAACCCCGCTGGTAGCTTGGCACAGAGCAGTCAGGCTTAACTTAGAGGCAATGTGTATTGTACTTGTGCAATACTTAAAGCAGTAAAACAGTGAAAAACGACACAAAAAGGTCCCACACCAGGTTAGAATTATAGAGCAAAATGTAATTAAATAAAATACAACCAAAACTGCAAAAATCCAGGCAGTAGAACAGAAGTTATTATTTTGATTGAACAAAAGAGTAAAGTAGTACTTTAAAGCGATAAGCGCCAGCTGGAGCTATCTTGTTGCGCTGGACAAGGTCTAAGTCAAAAGTTCAGGCCAGCTGTGATGAAGAATGTCTATTTCCCACATAAATGACATCCGTTATTTGCTCAAGAAAAAGTTCAGGAAAGGAATGTCAATGCAAATGGTAGACAACTCGGAATTTAGCAACCTGCCTATTGACAGCATGGAGAAGGCACTGACTACATCTCAGTGGAAGTTAGATGAATGAGATGCCAAAAAGTATGTGAGAACCTGAAATTAATTTGTCAGCATACAGATAGTGTAAATCTAGCTGCAGGGCAATAAAGCACTGCACATCAAGGATGGTAGGGGATGCGGGGTGTTTCCCTATTATGTACTTTAAGTCAAGAGTTTCACACATTTGTATTACTTGATTTTAGATTTCACATTTCGCATGTTTGGGGTAGTTTCAGAATAGAAAAATTCTGTAATTTACAGAGATTCCTGCCATTTTTAGGTCGAGCCTGAACAGAGCATGCGCTCCTCTGGGAGGCATGCTGTATTCAGGTATGGACTTGAAGCTCTGTTCACTCTCCGCCCATCTTTTCAATTGGCTCCTGTTACTGTCTTTTCTAAATGGTTCCTTCTGATTCATTAATAGGCCTGTTAGTACCTCCTTAGTAACGTCGTCTGTATTTGTAACCTTCCACGAGGACTGGACTTTTTACTTGTGTTGGCACACAGTCTGTTTTATCTACAGTTTGTGAGCACTATTTTTTAATGACTTTAATATATCTTCTTTTGCATACAGGACAGGCTCTCCCTAACCTACCATGTTTTCATGACAGTGCAGCGCATGATCTTGGACGCTGGTCTTTATCTTCAAAAATGCTCCCTGCATGATGCAGCACTTCTGCATGCGCTATTCTGCTTAACAAATGTTTCTCATTTTTAAAAGTGCCCCATACGCCGCTTTTACTTTTATGGCAGCCACGCCTTACTTTAGATGAGCTGCATCTTAGAGAAATGGGCTAGGACGTCAATAATGTCAATGCACGGCATGGGGCGCTTTTACAGAAAATAATTTTTTTTTGTCAATTTGCCAAACAATTTTTTTTTTTGTAAAAGTGCCCCATAACATGCTTTCACTTTAATGGTGGCAGCGTACCTTTCTTTACACGAGCTGCGCTTAAAGAAAGTGGCGTGGCCACCATTAATGTCAAAGCACAGCATGGGGCGTTTTACCCCAAAAAAAAATTTGTTTGTCAATTTAAATAAATGCTCTTTAAAAAAAAAGAACCCTATTCAGCACTTTCACTCGAGCCGTTTGAACAAAGGAGCATGTTTGCCATCAAAGAACGGCTTTTAACAACCTGTCCCATAGCCATCTTGTGGAGTGGTTATGAAGCTACGCTGTCAGCCGTAAAGCACTAAAGTGGTTGGCATTGTACCTGGAAAAACACACTTTCCAGGTCCTCCGGAAGCGTGGTGGCCGGAATCCCTGGGCCCCTTTCCTCAGCCTCACACCACTGTTAAATATTGGGTGTTTGGTTTGATGATGAACTTACTTTTGAAAGTCAAGTCACATGTTTTATGGCATTTTTAGATTATTATTAGATCTCTCAGACGTTTTATCCATCTCCTAACATTATCATCCGATAAATCTGTGACCCAGGCTTTAGTGGTCTCTTGGGTACACTATTGTAATGTCTTATAACTGGAAGGCTCTCAGGCTAGGATTAAGAGACTCCAGTGAGTACAGAATTCAGTGGCTTGCCTGCTGCTTTAACTCCCCAAGGATGCATCTATGAGTAGGGCACTTTAGAAACATCACTGGCTCCCGATGGAAAAGCACCTTTCTTTTAAGGCCCTTTGCTACTGTTATAGGATCAATAGGAAGACTGGGCCGACTTATCTACACTCTCTTCGCGCTCCATAATCCCCTAAAAGGTGCCTCAGGTCCTTGGATGCACTGCTTTTGCAAGCGCTTAAAAACAAGAAAGCTTTCACAAGCGGTAGATCTTTTTGATTTCTTGCTTTTAAACTCTGGAATTCCCTTCCACTGCAGCAATTCCTGTCAGAGCCTCAGTTTTTCACAAACCTTAAGACTTGGCATTTATAGGCCTCCTTTCCTAGTTGTCTCCTCAGCTTGTTTCCGACTGTTCAGCGCAGGGACACTCCTCACATGAGTAGCTATGCGCTCTATAATACCTGTATTATTATATATATATATTTTTAACTCCTTGAGTGGTCATGACGGCTCACGGCCGTCATGAGTCACAGTGTGCTCATGATGGCCGGAAGCCGTCCAAACGTTGCCGCTCCGCCCATGCGGTATTAATTCCCCGCCTGTGCGAGAGAATTAATAAGTGGGCGGAGTTCGGACGGCGCCCAGCCGTCATGAGCACACGCCCACCATGATTTATGACAACCGGGAGCCGTCATGAGCATAGCAGCGCCACACCCAGCCCCGCCTCTCCTCGCACAGTGGCAGAATTTGCCCTGCAGCCAAGGGGTTCAACGCTGCATGGGGCACTTTTACAAATGACAAATCACAATGCCTTTTAGTTATGTATTAAAAACCAACATATAAATAAAAGGGATTTATGCCAATAGCTCAAACTCACTACAATGCGAGGCCTATTGCATTGCAATAGAAATGGGGTCTCCGTGTTTTATTGTTAACAACATACCCTCTGCTATAGCCAATATATACTGTTAGCAACATTTACAACTTTTCATTTAAAAGCCAATAAGCTCTTGGTTTTGTAGATGAATATCCTTGAGTAAATAACATTTCAAGTTAATGAAATTTAAGTGACTTCTCATTGAACTTCACAAAGTTTTTGGATGCAAAATCCGACTACTTTGTGTAGTCATATTCACAACAATCAAGGAATACCTATCATTAACTTGGCTATACACATGTTGAATAGAGGGTAATTGTTAGAACTGGCTATTTCTGGTTGGCTAAGGCTGACGCCAAAGCCAGGCAGAAACCACCATTCTAGTCAGGGCAAGGGAGTCACACGCCAAGATAACCCCTGCTCAACCCCTGGTAGCTTGGCACGAGCAGTAAGGCTAGACTCGGAGGCAATGTGTAAAGCATTTGCGCCAGCACACAACAGCAACAACATCCTAGGCACACCACAAAAGGAACTCCACACAAGGTTATATAAAAATAACTTCTGTATTGTAAAGACATATCAGATAGAAGTCACACATGTACATTGTGCCAACTGGCACGGGCAATATTCACAAGGGATTATTTACAGGACAGGGCCACATGGGCCACTGTCAGAATCAACACTTTCAGAAATAGCACTTCTAGAACTTAGAATAAGTATAGCACAAAATAACAGTTATAAATCACAACCAGTAACTACTGGGAAAGGTAGGTACACACTACGCAATACTAATAACCATAGGCCTAGATCACGCAGGGAACCAGGACCTCACTAGGACCACCTGTACTAGAAAGAACAACCACCTAAGAATAAAATACATTTAGGGGTATAGGTAAGAACACATTACACATGATGCAAAACCAACATTCAGAGGTGTAGGGAAGAAAAAACACATGATGCATAAAACATACATTCAGCGGTGTAAGAACATGGCACATGATGCATCAAAAACACATTCAGAGGTGCAGGGAAGGAAAAACACATGATGCATAAACCAACACATTCAGAGGTGTAATCTCCAGGAAGACACATGATTCATAAAAACATTCAGAGGTGCCAGAACATAACTCAATAGCGCAAAAACACATGATGCCTAAAAACATTCAGAGGTGTAAGATCAAGGTGCGTAATCATATTAAATGCATTACATTTCCTAGCACCACATCACATTGCGCAAAACTTACATTAGGCAGTTAACATCACATAGATAATCACATTGCGCCTAAATAAAATCGCATACCAGCCCCATCCAATAAAGGGACTAAAAGGCCCTGTGTCCAGAATGTCAGGGCGCGCTGCCATGCCGCGCCAGTCAGGGGTGCGCCACTGGCGCAAAACCTAAACGTTGCAGGTGCCCACTACTTGCTGGGCACCTGAGAACAATCACAAGACCTAAACGGTGCAACTGCCCACTAATTGCTGGGCAGCTGGGAATCAAAAACTGCGACAGGGTCCTCACTGACCCTAGACCAGGACTGGACCAAAATGTAGGAGCCACACAGGCTCTGGGCAACACTGCACAGAACATTGGAGCCGCACAGGCTCTGACACTACACTTAGTCAAACGTTGGAGCCACACAGGCTCTAAAACAAATATGCCCCATGGAGCCCTCAGGCCCTGAAAACAACTGTGCCCCGAACGTTGGAGATCTCAGGCTCTGGCCACAAACATGCGGCCTGGGTTCTCACTGGCCCTTCTCTAAACAAGGGTGTCCAACGTTGGAGCCACGGGGCTCTAAATAACAATGTGCCCCCTGAGCATCTGAGCCACACAGGGCTCTAGACACAATAATGCTCCTGGGGCCAGGGGCTTCGAAGAAACTGCCCCTTCAGCTCTAGGGCCTCGTAATAACCCACTGTGCTCCCGAGCCCCTCACAGGGACTATTAAGCAAATATGGGCCCGGGTTGGAGCACTTGGGCTCCGTTGAAATGTTGGGGCGGCCCACTGTCCTCTGGGGCCGCCCTACCTCCGTTCTCGTCATTGTGCCATCTCTCGGCACCAACAGCAGCCCCTCTGGAGCACCCCCCGGCCCTTATTACTCACCGGGCCACTCTCTCTGGGGGCTCTACTTCTCCTCGGGCTGGCTGCATGGGCGGCGAGGCTTCTCTTCCAGCGCGGGGCTCCTCTTCAGGAACGGAGCCCCGCCGGTACCTCCAGCCGCCTCTTCTCTGGGTGCGGGGCTCCCTCTTGGTCACGGGAGCCCCACCGCGGCAGGCGCCATCCTCCTTACCGCTCTTTCCTCTCTCGGGCAGCTTCACTCCTCCGGCCGGCGGCGGGCGGGACTTCCTGCCGGGTTGCAGGCCCCGCCCCCATCCCGGCCAAAAGCTGCCTGACTTCCGGATTCTGCGGCGCGAGGGCCGCGGCGGTGAAGACACGGGGCACTAATGAGGGGCGGCACCCTCGAATTCAAAATAAAGTATAGCCACGGGGTGGCACCCGATAAATCACTTAATAAACGGGGTGGTACCCGTAATTGACAAAATATTTAAAATACGGGCAAAATGCGGCGTGGGCAGCCGCGAAAGTGAAAGTTAAGCGCTCTCAAGCGCTAGAGACAACTTTAAGCGCTCCTAAGCGCTAGGGATAATTCCAGCGCCTCCCAAGCTCCAGAAGCCAAATAAAGTTCCAATAACGTTCTTCAGGGGATGCAGCAAAGTCCTGGGGCCAGGTAGAAGGTCCAAAGGATCCCAGTGCAAAGCAAAGTCCCCCTAACAGCCCAGGCAAGGCAGAGGGGTCCCCCAGAAGTCTTCCAGGCATCCAGGGGCTGGGCAGGACCCAGGGATTCCCCTGGGCCCAAGCAGCAGCATGCCCCTGGCAGGATTCAAGTCAGAAACAAGAACATTTTTAGAGTGTCACAGCACCCTTTTTATACCCAAAGTCCTTTGACTAAAGGGTGCAGGCAGTGTGAGAACCAGCTAGAACTGGTTATAGGGAATTCCTTTCACTGGCCAGGCTAGGGACTTCTGCTGTACCCCAGGGGGTGGAGCCAGCATTGTGTGGGTAAAACCCAGCCTCATTCAGGACCCTCAAACCAGACGGTCAATCCACAAGCAGGCCCAGGCTCACTCCTCCCCTCACATCAGCATGCTGAACACTACATTCACCACCGGGGCAGACCCTCCCAGACTCTTGGAGCCAGGCTCACCAGCCAGCCTCAGCCAATCACACACCAGACACAAATTACACAAATATGCCAACTTCTAAAAGTGGCACTTCTCCACTAGACACAATCATGCCGCATATACCATTGGGCAGCATTCAATCTCACAAGTTTGCACATACCAAACTCGACCCTGCACTCCCCACACATCAGGAACTACCATGGGCATACCTATTCCCCATTCATTCCTATGGGAGGGCAGGTCACTCACCACACATACACAGAGAGCTCACTCACTTTACACTGTGCCACAGTGAAAAAGTGCGCAGAGGCCTAAAATCACCACCACCAGGTTACAGAAACAGGCTAGGAAAAAGCAAAAAGTGTTGGGGTGAACCTGCCGAAAGGGCCGGGTCCAACAGTAATGTATGGAATATATCCATACATTACCAAGAATGGAGAGAGGGGGAGTGTCTCTATAGAGCATAGTATCTCTACCCTCGCTCCCTGGAACCGCGCTTTCACTTCCAGGGGCTGAATACTTTAATTGGATGCACACCCAGACGCGCAGCGGATGCGCCGCCGGAGCTCCAAAGGCAAGCCCGTCTGTGCCCGTCTGCGCCCGTCCGTTCCCGAACGGGACCAGGGGCCAGGACCCCTACCCCCACCAGCCACAGAAACGTTGGTATATTCATCAGCCCAACTCACAGGGTTAAGAGATTGTGGTAAGGTTGAATGTTGCCATTTCAAGCATCTAAACCAGAACGACCGGGCATGTGCCCACTGCGCATTTACGCTTCAGCTGATATTCTGAAAAACACCAACACCAACCATACGTACAAAATATTTGCTCTGAATTGCAAGTCACTACCCAAACATTCAGTCACATTAAATATCTTTCTTATAGAAGAGCTGCCGGACGTTCTGTTTTTAACAGAAACCTGGCTTCAGAAGGAATCCACCCCAGAGGTGATTCAAACTCTTCTGCCAGGATATTGCATTCAGCGCAGAGTTTGAGTGAAGAAGAAAGCGGAGGGTTAGCAGTCATATTCAAAGAGTCCTATACGTGTCAATTTTGAGCCCAATCCTGTATCTGATTGTGAAAGTATGTTCTTCTCTATTTCACTTTCGGCAACATGCTCCTTTTCAGGGTTACTAATATATCGCCCTCCAGGATGGGTGGGGCAATTCTCTACCGGAAATAGCAGCAACACTAATAAGCTTTTCCAGCAAAATCACATTGCTAGGAGACTTTAATCTACACTTCGATGTCCAAAATAACATTGGAGCTATAGAATTGTCCCAAGACTTATCAGCTGTCCAACTGGAGCAAAAAGTGGTGGGCCATACACATATCAAAAGGAACTCACTCGACTCTCTGTTCACCCACAACTATGTGTTATCAGTGGGGACCCCCATCACCCTCCCTTAGTCGGATCATTCACTGATCCCCATTATCCTAAAAAGGTGTAACACAACATAACCACCTGGAAGTTAGGATAAGAAAATATCGGCCCTGGGCTAAATTGTCCATAGAATCATGTGCTGGCACATTGGAAAGTTCCAAACCTATTTTAGACTCTAACATTACTGTTGCAGCAGGAAAACTGTCTCTCTGGATTGAATCTGCACTGGACAAGGTGATACTGTTTAAAGAGATTCCACATAGGGTAAGAGAAAGGACAACAATGTGGTTCTCCAACAGGCTGTAAACGTCTGGAAAGGAAATGGAGAAAGGTCTATGAAGAGAGTAGTAAAGTGGATTACAGACTGGCTATAAAAACCTATCTAGCAGAAATTAAAAAATCCCAGGCACTATATTATGAAGCAAAAATCTCCTCTGCAGCTAACGTCCCTAGAGAAATCTTCCACATAGCAAAGATCCTTATAGATCTCTCAGCTCCCGAAACTACCATCTCCTCCAATTGGTGCAACAAATTTGCAGACTACTTTCAAGAAAAAATTAAATCTATATATATAACACGTTACCAGCCTCCCCACGGCCTAGTGACCCTGCCGTTACAACTCTTCCCACAAACCTAGACAAGATCACCAGACCCTCAGAGGATAGGTGGCACCCCTTGGAGAAATTCCCACTTATTGACCAAGACACGCTCTTAAATATCTTTGGCGTGATAAAATCAGGTTCACAGTGTGACCCAGCCACCCTCCATCAGTTGGACAAGGTCAAAGAGGTGGTACTACCTGCAATTTTAGAAATCCTAAATCTCTCCATTACCAGTGCCCAGGTGCCACCCCCCTGAAAACACGCCATGGTGAGAGCGCTTCTGAAGAACCAACCCTAAATCCAGATGTACTGAGTAATTACAGTCCGATATCTCAACTGCCCATGGTCTGTAAGATTCTGGAAAAACATATCAACTCCAGCCTCTCATCCTTTTAAGAATCTCATAACCTCTTACACCATTCTCAGTCCGGCTTCCGACAACTTTTGGGAACGGAACCATCTCTCATCTCCTTAGTAGAGGAATCTAAAAAGATTATGGACCAGGGAGGAGCAGTAGCCATCATTCTCCTCGACCTAAGTGCCACGTTTGACACGGTCAATTTTGATATCCTTCTGAACCGGCTTAGGAGTGTAGGAGTCTCGGTGGAAGCTATGGCATGGATCCAATCATACCTCAGTAGTAGAACTTTTCAAGTTTTTTCAGGAGAAGCTACCATCAGGTGTCGACCTCCTAGGTACGGAGTTCCTCAGGGATTGTCCCCGAGCCCTACCTTATTTAACGTATAAATGAGGCCACTAGCTGATATTGTTCTCCCTGGCTATAAAAATGATCACCTATGCAGATGACACCCAGCTAGTGGTCTCTCTAAAAAACATCCACACAATGCCCCCTCTGACTTAGAAACCTGCTTGGAGAATGTGGCCTCAGGCTTAATGGCTTTTAGTTTTCTCAGCCTCCAGGTTTTGATATTCACCTTGTTGTGTATGATGCATATTAACACGCTTCACGGCCATGCCGTTTTCTCACTATTCACATTTTGCTTTTGGGATTCGCATTTACCTTCATGTTCTCTAACTCACTGAGTTAGTTAGTTACCTATGTCACTCTGCGAGCACGTGTTGTTTTTTGGTACGTATCAAAGTTATTGAGCATGTGCACCTACACCATGGCATTCACGTTATTATTGTACTCAGGTAGCAGCACGCCCCAACTAACATGGCACAGTCTTTCCTTTTTTTAGAGTAGCATGCAATTTTAGTTTTTGATATTCTCAGCCCCTACCCCGCGCTATATCCTCTGTATCCTTCTTTTTTTTCACAGATACTTCCCCTGATGAAGAGCATTGCTCAAAATGCATAGGGGATGCATTTATGAATGACGTGTATATATGGAATTGCTTAAGAAATCGCAATAATGCAGTGACTTTACTTTGAATGTATTCAACGTTTATTTAAGCTTTTTGAGCTTTTGAAGATTGGTTCAAATTAAACCATTTACGTTTCAAAAAACATTGGAAGTTACCTTTTGATTCTACATTATTTAACGCGCTGTCAGCGTTTTGTGAGGATTCGGGATTCATCTTACACTGCGTAAGATTTTCTTGGTTGTCAGGCTTAATGGCGGCATATCCGAAATCTTGTATTTGGGTAACCTAGCCAACACTGATTTCAAACTGCAATGGCCAACTTGTCTAATACAAGCACCCACCCCTAAGCCCAAACTCAAAATCCTGGCAGTGTGCCTCGACAAATCACTTCAATTTTATCAACAAGCTGTGAAAGTGGCAAGGTATCCCATGACTTCTTCAGGGCTGTTAACAGAACACGTCAGATGTTTTCATGAAGTCGCCTCGCCGATTCACTTCCAAAACAGAGGAGAACTGGTGCCTGTGTTCAACCTCAGCTTACACACTGAAGATTGTGATGGACGGCGCACCCGCCGCATAATCGCTCGCCTAGCTGCACGCAAGAAATCTGCATTTTCTGGTATCTTCTGACGGCGCACCCACCGATTAACCATTTACAGGCACTTTCACCTCAAGATCTCCACACAGGGGATGTTCGGCCACTTCACCCCATACAACTGATATCCTATCTTCGATTGCTTTACCCAGACCAGCAGGGTCGGAAATATCGCCGGCGAGGCGACTTCATGAAAACATCTGACGTGTTCTGTTAATAGCCCTTGAAGAAGTCACAGGATACCTCCCTTTGTGAGGAAACGCGTGTTGGCTGGTTGTGTCTGCCAATGTGAAATATTAAATGAATTAAAGATTTCCTATGAATCTTGAAAGGGCTATCTATGAAAATAATTGTGATATCAAAGACTTTGCGTAATAGCATACCTACCCAATAACATGTGCCCGGGAATTTGTTTCTCCTACACATACATAGGGTTTATAGGGTATCTCCCCTATCCTGGCTGCACTGTGTTACATACTTAGTTACATACACAACGCAAACAGAGCAAGGTGCCACACTTCCTGGCATATCATAAACCCTATCTCTCAGACAACACTTCCTTCCACACCTTCCAACAATTCTAGTGCATGCAGAGTATTGGTCCACTTTCTGCTGTTGCAGTTTTCAGATAGGAAAAAATGCACAAATGTGTGATCATCCTGAAGAAATTTCAAAAATTGCAAGTGTCAACAAGGATATATTGATCTCTTTGGAAGACATTGATATCACTGTAATAGATCAATACTTCATCTCCATTGTCCATCTATCTGTCCCATTTAGCAGTGAGATGCTCACCAGGCAGACAGCCAGCTTTTAATACAGTGGGCAGTCCTCCACCAGGGTGGTGGAGGTAATGACTTCTAAGCCCCCTTGGAAGGACAGAAGGCTGCCTTTCCACGGGCTAAAAAGAAGGCTAAGGGGCTTATTTACAAGACCTTTGCACCACCGGTACATCACATTTTCCCATATTAAAAGTGATGCTAAGGCAGCGCACAGGTCTTGTAATTAAAATTTTTACACAGTTGCGACTGTGACATATATATTGTAAATCATCCATGCCCAACGTGTCCGTGCATCATGGCAACATTTAATAAAATACATTGTCAATATCCTAGAAAGTTTGCAGGACTTCATAAATGGTAAATCTACCATTCAGAATAAATACATGCACATCCTTAATTTGGGCCTGATTCACAAAGCTTAGTTTACATTTATTTTGGAATTCACACAATTGTATTTTAAAAGTACGTTTACGAGCACTGCCTGGTGGTCCGGGGGAGGGGGGATGCAGGGTGCATGTTGTAGCCCTCCTGGGTGTCCGGGTTGCATGCATGATGAGTGGCTCCATGTTATCTGTTGCCCTTCCGATGACACCCTGGTCTGGGCTCCCTTTTGTGGTGCAGACTGCCGTCCGACTTTAAACCAGGTCAGAGCAGGTATTAATTTCCTGCTGCTAACGTGCCTTATCGTGTGTTCTTATCGCAGATCTGCCTGGTCATTGTGAATGTTGAGGTTTGGTGTTTTCGCTGCTTTTTGCATGGGAACGCCCACTCTGCATCTCATTAGCGATAGTTGCAAAGGTCCTCTGCGGCAATATTGTTTGCGGCTGCTATCGCTGGTTAACTGGTGCTGAGAGCTGTTAATTCCAGCTTGTAAATGGGTAGGTACATTTATGACGACTTTGGCTGCGATAAAGTGCCATTAATTTGGTGATAGCTCCTTGTGAATATGCTCCTGAGTTTTACTTTTCAGAGACTACACATTGAGCAAAGTACTTCTCTTCCTAATGTCGTTGTTGCTTCTAGAATTCCTGATTTAAGCAACAAAACTAGATCAATTATGTGGGAGATTAGGACTGCGTAGGTGGGGTAGTTAAGTTTTGTGATAATTGCTAAAAGTGACAAATCCAACAAAAAAATGTAGCTTAAAAACAGAGCCATACACATATGTTTATCCTCTAGTCTTTAGATTGAAGGAACGCTAGACTGTAAATCAATATTATAGTTAATGTTCTGAAGATCATTATTATTTTTTTTTTAAGGTTTTTATAGAGCGCGTAATCACCCGGGAGTATCTCAGCGCTATACCTAGTAGTCAGACAGGGGCACAGAACAGGAGATTAGGAGGGTTTGGGAAAGAGAAGGGTTTTGAGTGATTTTCTGAAACGGAGATGGTTGGGTTCCGTTCTAAGTTTCAGAGGCAGCGCATTCCACTGCTTGGCTGTGTGCACCGAGAATCGGCGTCCTCCTGCCCGGGCTTTCTTCACTCTCGGTACCACTAAGAGGTTTTCGTGGTCCGATCTGAGCGCTCTGGCCGGTCTATAGGGGGTGATGCAGTTTTTGAGGATTGGAGGACCTTCTTCGTGAAGCGTTTTGTGGGCCAGGCAGAGAGCCTTGAACACCACCCTCTCCCTGACCGGCAGCCAGTGCAGCTTTATGAACTCCTGGCTGCGTCTAAATGTGATCTGAGCAAACATAGATAGAATCGCCCAAAGGGTGTGCCACATTTACATTCCATCACTGTAATACATTTCCTAACATTTTGTAAACGGATTTCTTGAAATTGCCTTAATTTATAAGGTCACAGTGTTTTTTATTCATTACCTTATTTATTTCTCGTTTTGGACGCATCAGTGGAGTTTGGAAATCTGGCTGAATACTACTTTTATGACTGCCTGACAAGATCGGTGCATAGTTTAATTCTGTGGCACGATGGCATTAAAAAGTGGCATTCAGAATAAACATGGTGGTTATTGTAAATATATGAAGTGCACGTGTCAGCAGCAGCATATCTATGCCACATCAATTGTGAAATGTGGCTGAGATAAAATCGGATTTCGCAGGAGGACCGGCTTTTTCTACATATCAAATTATCCTCATCACATCCGACCTGCCAGGGGAGTTCTGGTTCATGCTTTCCTCTCAGGATATGTGGCCCATGGAGGCGTCTGCGATGCACATTTAACATCCCGGAGATGTGCGCGTCCCGGAAGATTCTGCAGCCCTTCAGAAATAAATGGTCAAAATAATTGTCTTAATTTAAATGGACAACTGGGTGACCAGCCAAGCAGTGATGATTTACAACCAGCCAGGAACCGGTTCTCATCTCCCACATCAGCCTGCAAACAATGTATAGATTTTGCTGGTGTCACATCTATGGATCACGAGCTCAGGTGTAATCTGGGCGCCTCTCTCAGGGGCCCAGCGAGATGTGCAGCAGCGAAAGCTATCATTTCGATTGACCGACAATGCAGCCCACTGAAAATGCATCCTCGTGCCTCCTACCCGAAAACAAAGAAATGTTGTGAAAGTGCATCTGCAATACACAGAAATAATAAACAGCTCTTTCTTTGCTGATCTTCTAGTATAGACAAAAATAAACATAATAAAATAGAATATAAATGTCTGAGCCAAAATTGTTTGGCACGTTCCATTAAAGAGTGTCGGAATTTTGTCAGCAGCTTGCTGATGATGAGAATAAAGTAGGACTGGGCAAAAGTCACATTTTAGAAAACAGTTCGACAAAATGCACAGATATCCCTAGAGGCCAATCTTTGGGTGGGTTTATGAGTATGTAAAAACCTAATTAACAACTTTGATTCAATCTGAGGGGCATATTACCAAGGCAGGTAATATGAAATTATCGCCGCTTTTGCAGACGTTTTCGGCTGCAAAGCGGCTATAATTTCATCGCCCTATTAGCAAGCTGTCGCTAACATCAGTTAGCGACACCTTTTAGGTGATAGCGAGCGGGTTGGGGCTTTGCATGGCAGCCATTTTTATCGCTAATGACATGCAAAGTGGGCGTATCCAACCTGTTAGCTATTATCGACGCAGGCGTAGCGACAAAAAAATTGCGCTAAGGGTGAATATCGCTGAAAAACAACGCCTGTTCAGACCAGTTCTAGCCTGTATATCCAATGGGAGGTGGATATTCAGGCTAAGTCCTTATTAGCGATAATGCCTGAATATCGCTGGATTTCCAGCGAATTCACGCATTTCGCCGGTATGGCCGGATATTTTATCGCTTGGAGATAAATGTTGCTAATAGCACGTTATCTCTGCGATAAAATCCGGCGATGCGCGGCGATAAAAAAAATGTCGCTAAGCTTATTTAGCGATAAATATCGCTAGTTGTTGATAATATGCCCCTGAGTTTCTCAGTAATACTCTTTCAGGAAGTGGTTGTCTATAGAATCAGACTTGAATCCTTCTGCCCCCATTTCTACTCTCGTATGGAATAAACCATTCTCACTAAGCATAGACAGATGACATTGCCTCATTTTCCCCTCCTTTGCTTCCCTTCATTACAACAATGAAGTATTCCTGCCTCACCAGAAACCGGTGATGTTCGGCTGCGCGGGCTTAGACACTACGCACTTCCTTGACAGAAATAAGGCACGGGGCAGATTTACAGACAGCAACAGCACTATGGTGTGGGCCAAGACACGGAGCTGTCATGCGCCCGTTTAGTTAATCCTTCGGGCGGGCCTGCCCGTTTATTTAATCCTTCGGGCGGGCGCGGGCCCACCCTCCGGGAAGTATGCACTCAGATACATTGTAAAGTGTGGGACAGGTGGCTCCGTCACTACATACCTCCTTTTCTATAGATACCGAAATGCAGGGTGCTCAATGATCTTGCTAAAGGCTTACAACATACAAAGTCTCAGAGTCTCTGACTGGGGCTGGATTCGGCCGCAAACCATACGTCTGGCTGTGGGAGCTATTGGTGGCTGCTGCCTGGGAAGTGCCATCTGAGAATGGCAAATATTTCTGGGTCATATCTTCTTTTTTTTCGAGCACCGGTGGCCTTACACCCCGATCTCTCTGAGGGGGATCATTGTCCAAAGTTGAAACTATCCCATGGGGGTACAAATTTTTTTTTGAACCATGAGATATTCCTTGCAATTGTGCGTTATCCTCGCCGAGCGGACATCATGGTCCCATGCACCTCTGTGACTTCCAACACATCCGGTTTGCAATGTGTGCAGTATTCTCAGCCAGGATGTCGATCCTTCACAATTACCCAATCTCTCACACTGATGTCGGTCACTTGCGCCTTCAGTGCTTTTGGCTAGCTTTCATGTTAGTGGCCGCTCTTATGGCTTGTGTGGCCTCTTGGTCCAGCTCTCTTGGATGCCATGAGGGATATGCAGTAATTCTGTCCAGAGGGGCTCGTTGGAACAGCAATTGAGAGGAGGCACATCGTGTTGTGCAGTGTGATGTTTGACAATATGCATTTAAGAATCGCTGCAGACACTGTTCTTCTTTTTCACCTCTCTCCACACAGATCCTCAGAGCTCGGTTTAGGGTCCACATGAAGCGTTCCATCTCCCCATTAGCTTGCGATCATTGTTGCATGAACTTGCTATGCCAGATGGCATGGGAGATGATACTTTTGGAGATCTCTGCCCTGGAAGGTCAGCCATTGTCTGGTCTTATCTCTTCCAGGAGGCTCACATTGCAAAAACCTTGTCCAGGGCGGCCTTTACCTGTGGGAAGGTGGTAGACAACACTACGTCCACTATGGGAAATTTGGAGTGAGAGTCTATGAGGACAGGGAGCTGCGCCCGTCAGGGAATGACTGAAAATCATTGCTGACCTGTAACCACGGGTTAAGACAAGGTTATTCAGTAAAGACTGGGTGGGGTGCAGGGTCACTGCTGGTGATGTTGCATGAGTGACAGGCATGGATGGTGTTGTCGACCATTGCATCCATTCCAGGAAACCATACTGTGTTGCGGAGACATGCTTTTGTCTTGGCTATTCCTTGGTGACCCACATGGGCAAGGTTGCTTACTCTCCGCTGCAGGCTCTGGGGAATCACTATGGTGGTGGTGCCTTATAGCACTACTCAATGCAGTCCTTCACTTAGCTCACTACGAGCCCTCCATAGGTGTTGGCGTGACATTATCTCTTTATCCGTCAAGGCGCGAGCACCATCTAAGAAGTGTTGCCTGTTCCGGTCGGCCGGCATGCTTCTTGGGATGTCATCCGTACAAACTCTTCCGTATTCTCCTCATCATTGGACATTCCATCGGCCCATTCTTGACTAGATACCGTGACAAGAAATCAGCAGGATTGATTATTCCTGGGCGGAATACCACTTCGAAGCGATATACTTGATTGATTGATTGATTGATTGATTGACTTGCAGTTAAACTGCCCACCTCTATATCTTGGGGGGGGCTAGCCGGGTTGTGCCTGTGAAGAGAGAGATCAACGGCCTGTGGTCCATCACCACGTGAAGCTTATGTCCATAGAGGTATAGATGGAAGTGGGTACATGCTCATTTGATGGCTAGGACTTCTCTTTCTATCTGGGCACACTGTGTCTCGGTCTTGGTCAGGACTCTGCTGGCGTAGGCCACCAGGACGCACTCTCTAGCATCTATCTCCTGGAGGAGGACGGGCCCCAACCACAGAGGGCTAACATCCATTACAACCTCCATGCATCAGCTCGGTTGGAAATATACCATTACAGTCTTGTCCATCTGGACCCCTTTTATGGCTTGAAAACAAGTTTTCTGCCTTGGTAGTCCATTCTCATGGCACTCCAGCCTCCATGAGGTCCCTTAGGGGTTCCGAGAGGGACACCAGGTTCGATATGAAACAACCACAATATGTGGCCATTCTCAGGAAGCTGTGAACTTCCGTGGGCGATGTGGGCATTGGGGCAGAGCAGATGGTGACTGCCTTCTTTTGGTCAACTTATAATCCTTCGCGGGAAAACATAGACCCATAAAATTTAACGGATTCTCGGTAGAACGAGCGCTTGGCTAGGTGGAGGGTCATGCCACTGTCCGCAAGCTATTGTGCATGTTCCTCAAGTGCATGTGTTGGTCTTCCAGAGTCCTTGAGAACACGAGGATGTCATCACTGAGGTTGATGACTCCTTGTAACCCTGAGAGTGTTTCCCAAATGGCATTTTGGAACACCACTGTGGCTGAGAACACCCCAAAGCTTAATCTCTTGTATCTCCATAGGACCACATGCATGGAGAAAGATGTTATATATATGTTCTCTGTGGCAAATTCAAGCTGATGATATCCGGCGTTCAGATCAAGTTTTGAAAACCACTTGGCTCCATTGAGGTCCTCCACAATGTCGTCCATTGTGGGCGGGAGATGCTGCTCCAGCTTCACGGCCTGATCAGGAAACCGCATGTCGACACATAGTCTGATCACTCTGGGTTACTTTGGCTTGGGAGCAACGACCAGGAGTGACACCCATAATGTGAGGCCCGAGATCTTCTTGATTCCCCCAATTTGTTCTAGCTTTCGCAGTTCCTCCTTGGCCTGTGGCCTTAGGTGAAAGTGTACCCTCCGATGTCTCAGAGCCGTCGGTTTGACCGTGAAGTTGATGTGCAATTTGAACTGTTTTCCTTTTAGGCAGCCAATGTCTTCAAACAGCATAGGGAACTCTTTGAGGATGTCGTGGGCGTACAGGTCGTGCACTTGGTTGGTAAAGAATACCAGTTCTAAATCTTCTGCGGTATGGCAGCTGAGGAGCGTGCCTCTTTCCCTTCCATATATGGAAATTTGTGGGGGTGCGGTGTCCCACGCTGGTGACCTCCACCTCGATGACTCCTCTCACAGGAAGTGGCTCAGTCCCTCCATATGTGTCAATCTTCGCTTTGAAGGGTAACAATGGCGGCCGCAGTGACAGGCATTCATATTGTTCACTGTGCATTACATTTACTGAAGCTCCTGTGTCTATGAGAGCCTTGACTGTGGACCCAGCCACTGTGATGGAGCACATGGGCAGTGGTCTGTGGCGTGGGCGAATGACACCACAAATACATCGTTGTCATCTATGTTCAGCCCGTATCCCGGTGGGGTGATTTCTGTCTGTCCCAGCGGGTCATCCAGTGATAGTTGACAGCCGGGGACACACCTCACTGCCCTAAAGTGTTGATCTTTCATTTTCCCACATTGGGAGCAGGTCTTGCCTTTCACAAAACATGGGCCGGTTGGCAGGTGTTCCAGGCCGCAATTTCCACATGTTCCCTTTGTTGATGACCTCACATTCCAGCAGGGCATCTTTGGATAGCGTCTACTCTCTCTTCTTTGACCCCCGGTGGTCTGGGTGGTCCAGAGGGGGATGGGTGTTGGTTGAGAGCCTCCTCTATCTCGTCTGCCCATGCATTCACCAGTTTGTGGGACCTTGCTAGTACTATTATTTCGTCGAGTGACATCCCTGGTTGCCTGAGTATCAAGCAACACATGAGTACTGATCTGCTCCCTTGTATGAGCTGTGCTCTTATCTCCTCCCGTTGGTTAGGAAAGGTGAATGAGCTTGCTAGCTTCCTCATTCTGGCATAAAAAATGTCTATGGACTCCGACTCCTCTTGCTTTGCTTGGCAGAGCTTAAACCTCTCGAAATCGGAGTTGATTTGAGAGTTAAAATGTCTGTTCTGGGCAGCCACCCCCACGTTGTAATTGTTGTTGGCTCCGGTGTTTGTGAATAGTACAGTCAAATTGTTGTTGCATTTGGCAAAGCACGGACATAAAGTGTCTCTTTCCAAATTTCAGTATTGTTGACAGGAGGTCACCTATTTAGATCACCTACTGTTGAAGGAGGGTAAGAGATTGACTCCTGAGCGCATCAGTACCATCTTTAAAATACCCATCCTACAGTCTGAGAGAGATGTGCGTGCTTTTATATGTATCATTTCCTACTGTCGGCAGTGGATACCTAACTACTCCCTACTAACCAAACCCTTGGGGGCACTAACCACTAAAGATGTGCATGAGCCTTTGCCTTGGTCGCCTGAATGTCAGCAGTCTTTTAAGCAATTGAAGGCTGCACTTTGTTCGAATCCTGTGCTTGGTACACCTAAGTACAGCAAGCTATTTGTATTGTACATCCACGGGACAACTTGTTGTGTGCTTTCTGATTTAACACAAAAATGTGGAGATAAGCACCTACCATTTGCTTATTTCTCTGCTGTTCTTGACCCTGTCACAAGAGCCCTCCCGCGCTGTCTAAGAGCGGTTGCGTATATGGCTGTCTCGATACAACAATCGGCAGGACTCGTGGTGGATACCGATCTCACAGTTATAATACCACATGTTGTGGATACACTTTAGAATAAGACTAAGACACAGCACCTCACCAGTGCATGTCTGACGGGTTATGAATTAACTATCACGATCAAGAAAATTGCCATCCTGAATCCAGCCACGTTACTTCCCCGCCCTTCTGAAAAGATGAAATTTAGAAACATAATTGTATCTTCCGGACAGAAGAAGAGACGAAAGGACGGGTAGATTTGACTGATGTTCCATTATCTGACCCACAAGGGGAACTTTATGTCGATGGCTATTGTGGCAAACTACCACATGGCACTGCAAATGCTGCTTCTGCTATCTCCACATTGCGTACTGTCATAGAGACATCACTAGTAACTATGGGCAAAATTTGCGAATTCGCGATCCGCAAATTTGTGCAAAAGTGAATTCGCTATCCACAAAATTTGCGAATTTGTGCGAATATTGCGTATTTGGGGGCTGCTTGCCGTGCACCAACTGCGAAGTTACCCATACGGTCGTACATGGGCGCGGCCATCTTGTGCGCGTTGCATATTTCCGTTTCCGGGCGCTTTTCGCAAGCTCGCGCTATTACGAGTTTGCGTGTGTTTTTGCATGCTCGCGGGGGAAATATCGCGCAAACTTACCCACGCGGTCCTCAATGGGCGCGGCCATCTTGTTTTTCATTCATTGGTATAGTTGTGGGCATGCTTTTCCTATCCTCCCCTTATCTCTGCAATCCTTCGTTTCTTTGAACTTTTTTTTAATCTTTTTTACTCATTATCTATCCCTCTATTTTCTACATCTATATTTTGTGTTTTTTTTAACTTTTCGTTACTTTTAAAGATACTTTTTAAAACTCTTTTCTTTCCTTTACTTTTTCCTATTCTTTCCTATTTTTTTTCTTCAGGTGTCCAGGACCATGCTAAAGGGAGCTGGGAAGAGTAAGGGGAAGGGTCCCGCACCCCACACCCGGCTCCCATGCGGGCGTTTGAGGGGGGTGCAAGTGGTGGCCAGGAATATTTTCAACACGGTGGAGGTGGCCGCCCTTATATTTTTTGTTCTGTGCCACCTACCTAAGACCGTGGCAGCAGGGGGCAGACCCGGTCAAGGGTATGGCCTCCGGCAGCGTCGCCAGCGGTGGGATAAGGTGTGCCGGGCCATACGGAGGGAGTCGGGGGCCCGGCGCACCTACGACCAAGCGACGCACCGGTGGGCCGACGTCCTCGACCGGGAGCATGACCTGCTAGGTGGGATAAGGTGTGCCGGGCCATACGGAGGGAGTCGGGGGTCCGGCGCACCTATGACCAAGCGACGCACCGGTGGGCCGACGTCCTCGACCGGGAGCATGACCTGCTAGGTGTGGAGATCCCTGGCCTTGGTGAGTAGCTATTTAATAACTACTTTGTTTTCTTCTGCTCTGTGTTATATTGCTAATCTATTTTTTTCCGGAAGAGTACGAATGCTGCTGATTCGATTACATTGCAGGTAAATTAATGTTTAAATAGCTTCTGTCATTGCAGTTGCTCACCTGGTAATTTGCTTTGCTACTATGCTTACTTGTTTGCAACTTTTTGCTCATTTGAGAGCATAACTGCGTAATGCTAGAGGCAGTAGAGAATCAAGTCTAGTCCTTTTTTGTACTCCTGCTGCCACTAAGAAGAGATAGTGGTGGATTGATACGTTGAGTGTATTATTTATTTGTTAGTGGTCTGCAATCATGATGACGGACTGTGTCTGCCACGTGACATCTCGTGCTGCTGAGTGATGGCAGTCATAGTAGAACCTTTTTGTTGTTGGTGTAGTTAGTGAATTACATAACTTTCCTATTAGATGGACTGTGAATCCTGCAATACTGTACTATCCTCTTACTTGACCAGATTAGATAGGTCAATACATGTAGTGCAATTGTTGGTAATAAAAAATGTGTTATGTAACATTTTCTTCCATTACGAGACGAAATAGGGGGTTGTGTTTGGCATCAGAAAATATGACATGTTTTTTATAGACGTCACAACATCTGATGTGGACAGATGACCACCAGTGCCGGGGCCAGCAGTGTGGAGGGGTCCACTCTAGGGGTGGATGCGGCAGCGCCACCAGGAGGAGCTGTGGGGGGAGGCCCAGCAGCGGTAAGTTATTATACTCCGTACTTAATTAAATATTTGAGTAGGCTCGCAAAGGAGTGTATGATATACTGTACAGTACACAGTACACTAGTACAAGTACACGGTACTGTTAAGAACAGTTACTAATTTTGAACTACTTTTTTGGCTATCACAGAGAAGACAGTCAACCTTGACTTGTAATAGCATTAGCGGCGATACTTCTCGGGTTTAGCAATGGCCCCTTCTAATTGACTTCTTCAACTCAGCTGGCAGACTTTTATCAGGAAGCCTAGTCATATCAGATTTTCTTTAGGGATGTGAAGAACAAAAAGTGAAAGAAGGGTGAAACAAAGGACGAGCGAGTCTTAACATTTATGACTGTAAAGAATGGTGTTTTTTAATGCAAGTCAAGAGAAGAAGACGGTGGTTTCCAAAATATAGTGAAAAGGGTGTTAGTTGGTTGTTAAGAAAAAAAAAAATTGGTACATTTGAGCCATTAGGAAGAATGATAGACATACTTTGGAAGCCTGGATGTTATCTTCTTTTTCCTCATTGATAGCAGTGGTGTATGATGTAGAAGAGCAGACGCTGAGTGGATGAAGACTGTTACTTTGAACAGCATGTCCGTGCCAGAGTAGCAAAGCTGAAGAAATCCAAATACTAGAATTTGTGATTGTTCACAAATACTCCCTGCCTTGACTAACTTTACAGTACTTTACTTTGCAAGCACAGCATCTATTGTGTATGTATTGTATAGTTGACAATATTATATCAAGTCAAGTCCCTTCCTCCGGCCATTATGGGTACCACACTCACTCCCTATGTTAATAATTTTATTTCAGCTGTGTCATGGGTGGACTATCGCTGTAGTTGACTCAATCTATCAAAGCAAAGCACCTAAAGTCATCCATCATTTAACCAAAAAGCATGTGATCTGCAGGATAATGATATAAGATCAGAATTGAATAATTCTTCCTTTGTAGTAGTCAAGGCCCGGGGGGCAGTGCGAAAGATATCATTACATTGTGCAGTAGCCCTTGATGTAACTGAGTATGGCCAGTGGCAATGCCACCCCTATAGAAAAGTAAGAGCTTCCTATCCCCACCTCCATGTACTGCTTAAAGTACTGCGAGTCTGCGTCATCATGGTTTGTGTCTGTTTTTCTAGGGTGCAAGCTGAGTGAGCTGCTATGCCGGCTACCACAAGTTCACATACCAGTAATTTCTTTTGCAAAACAAGAGAAAAAAACAGAAGACTTTTTTTTGTACTCTCTGACTATGTATGTATTAGTGAGTCCATCCATAGTCCTGCTAGTGGAATTCCTGAAACTCCCAGAAATGTCACAGGCCTACAAAGACTGTGGAAAGATACATGCCAAAATGTTATACTGTGTTTGCTACTTGCTGGTGTAGACTATTGGCTACAGTATTTTTCTTTCTTTTTTCATATAGATGCTACTCCGAAAAAGCTCACCAGAAAAGGGATGGCTGTCCGGGCCCGTAAGCTGGAGGCTATTTGTGCCGAGTATCAGCGGCTGTGGGCTTGGGAGCAGGAGGAGGAGAGAGCAACCACTGCATCCTCCTCCAGTGCCCCAAAGTCCACCAGCCAGAAGCCCCCAGCCAAACGGAGCCATGGCCCGACAGCCTCTCTCCACCGCCGCACAGCACCAACACAATCAGCTGACTCCCCTCACCACCCAGAGCCTGGATGATACGTCAGCACCGCTTCCGTAAAAGAGTGGACTACCTGGAGCGGTTGGTCGCAAAACATCAGCATCAGCTCCGGGACCTCCGCAAAGAGCTGCGGGACGTGCAGGATCAGCTGTCCACACTACGCCACCGGTGGAAGGTACTATCCCTTCCCCCTTTTTTAAAGACTGTTGGGGGGTGGGAATAGGGTGTTTGGGAAAGGGGACTTTTGGACTGTTGGACATTGGTTGGGGTTAGGCAGGGGGGTGAGTTGAGTTAATTTATTTTATTTTTTGACTACCTCAATATATTTCTTAATAATTATTTTTCATACCAAAACATAGTATGCGTGTTCATATTATTTTGTGTGGGGGTGGGCGGTGGTTACTGGATGTTAGCTTTCTTCCAACTTACCAGCATGAATGAAACATCTAGTCCTGAAATGTACCAAAGTGCCAGACACCGAGTTAATGAATTCAGTAGCCCTACTAGTACTTTACTAGTAGTACTGGCAGTCTCTGCTCTCTACCCAGTCCTAGCCCATTATTCTACCTCTCCAAAATGCTTATCTTACCTGTGATTCGTGTTTGAGAATAGGGATAGCCACAGGGCTGCGTGCATGGCAAATGGTGATTAAGGTTGGTTGTTGACTTGAATCCTCGATGGATGAAATATCATTGTTGTGCTGGTAGTAGTAGTGGTGTTAAAACCTAGACTACAGTGTCAACATTATCGGCGCCATCTTGCCCCCTTTTTGAGCCCATTCGTGCGCGTAAGCGGCAGCCATTTTAAATACCATGGCCTCTCTGCCCATCGCCGACAGCCAGCGCGTCTCTCTCTCTCTCTCCTGACCTCGCAAGCATCCCCCGCGCGCTGACAGCCCCCGCTCTCACATGCCTTGGGCCATAAACCCCTCTTCAGCACAACTCTGCCTCGGAACCCCATCCTGTTCCCAGCTCAAACCCTCCCTCCATTCCTTTCATGATCCCGGGCCCTTTGATAAAACCCCCTTTCCTCTGTGCCCGTTTGTCTTACTCGTTCCCAGGCCGCCACCTGGCCCTGCGGATGCTGTTTATTGCCCCCCATACAGTAGGAAGCTTCTCCCATCAAAGGATCCACGAGTTGCTCAAAGCCCCCACCCCCTGAGATCCGATCAACCACATACATTCAGTGAATCGGCGGAATGTCCAGCTGCGCGACAATCATCACCTGTTGTGACCGGGGTGGGGACTTCAACTGTAAATGTGTGTGGGAACGGGCCTGAAGCGGGGATTCCGAGGATGTCCTTTCATACTTCAAAGCATTTGCAAGAATGTACGGCATGCAATAAACTGTAATAAAGATCGTAAACCGGTGTATAAGAGGCCAGGCCTCAGAGATGCGGTTAGAGCACCTCGAGAAGATACCCTGTTGTCTGATTTGACGTGTTCTGCTCCGTCGGAATAAAACTTCTGTTTCCTGCCTTCCAGTCTCCAGCGCCTGCCTCTTTGTTTGGTAACTTGAGTGGTAATAGAGGCGATTAACGCCGGGCAACTCTGAAAAAGGTAATTGCCCCTACCTTTTTCCACAGTGGTACACACTGGCAGTAGCAGCATATGGAAAAAAAAGGAAATGAAACATTGAGTGGCCTGAGCGTAGCATTAGAAACAGTACGATAGATAAAACGCTACAGAACAGTGCCATAAATTGTAGCCAAAGCCGTGCTAAAGTATTCTAAATATAAGTACTAGTTTGTGTGACTATGGCTACTATAAGAAATATTATGATGGCAAAGGATACTTAAACATAAGAATTAACCATTTGATTTGTCATGTGTACGAGCATGATGTTTGATGCTCAATCCACGATGTCACATATGAAATTCAATTTTCCAACATTTTTCTGTTGCTTAGACCTTATCCTACCCTTTAAGTGTGTGGAATTTCTTGTTGTCATTTAGTCATACGTCAATGAAAAACCACACAGCCCGGGGGAAGAGGGTTAGGGTTTTTGAAGATTGGATGGGAATGGGGTTTTTTGGTGTTGGAACTGGCCCTTCTTGCAGGGTCATCACCAAACTTTTTGCTTCTTCCTCCCTTATTTTTCCTGACCCGTGGCTGTTGGCAATAGGACTCTGAGCACTTTACCACTGCTGACCAGTGCTAAAGTGCATATGCTCTCTATGTAAATTGTTATCATGATTGGATATACATGTTTGGCATATTTTTATCACCATGAAGTCCCTAGTAAAGTGCACGGGGTGTGCCAGGGCTGGTGATGACAAATGCTACTAGTGGGCCTGCAGCACTGATTGTGCCACCCACGGGAGTAGCTCTAAAATGGTGTCTCGGGCCTGCCACTGCAGCGCCTACGGGCAGTTTAGAACTGCCATGTCCTCCTGGTCCGCGTCCCCGCTGACCAGGCCTAACCCTTCCCTTTTCGTGCACATCAGTCACCTCTATGGAAGGCCCAAGGTACCCCCCTGGGCAGGGTGCAGTGTATATGAAAGGTAGAGCATGTACTAGTGCAGGTGACATGCTCTGGTAGTGAATTACAGCCATTTTCGTTTTTCACTATTGAAAGTCTATCTTGCTCCATAGGTTAACATGGGGGATGCTGGCTACAGTGGTCAACAGCATTTCTTCCCATAGGAACAAGATAGGACATAAGTATCTAGTATTCCTGAACTCAGAATTTAATAACACATCTTTTAGGAAAGGTGGTTTTTAAATCCTGTGTTTGAGAATAGCACTTTTAGAAAGTTGCTGTTCTCTTGTCTGACCCTTCTGTGTGCCTGGGCCTGTTTGTGTATTGACTGTCTGGTTTGTGAGTGACAGGGGCTGGGGAATTCCCCCAGAGGCTGGATGAGTCAGCACTAGGCTGAATGAATGAATTGCAACCTGAGTGGTGGGAGGAGTTAGCACCTGGGCTGAATAGGGCTGAGGTTACTGAAAAGTTGTACGTACTACATCTTATTGGTAAGTATGAGGAAACAATTTCACATTGACACTAGTACAGGGCTGCATTAATTACGAAATTTCACTTGCCTTTCTGCCCTCATAGACAATAAACACTTATTATTAGTACATTAAGTTAGTTATAAAAATAGCAAAGAAACGTATGAAATAGCTGGAGAGATGACTTAGAAGCAGAGAACAAAGAAACGCACCTAGTCACATTCATAGAAGTTCAAGTTTACAAAAATAACATTTAAAAGATAAGGAGAAGTTAAAAGAGAATACTGTAGCTTTATGTTGTAGTTCTCCTGTTGAATTGGTGAAGTTCCATGCATCCAGCCATTCCTCTTATTTGCGATATACTCTTCCATTCCATCTTACGCTCCGTCGATCAATATCGGTGACCAGACACACTGTCCACTCGCTGCCTGATGAGTAATTGCGGATTGCGTCTGAGTTAATTGTTTGTTCCATGGCACATGTTAAAAGCCGTCCTGTAATTTTTGATGGAAAAAAACAGGAAGTGAACCAGTTAAAAAATCTAAGGGACAACCATTGACATCTTGCCAGGTTTTTTTAGGCCAGGATCGCAGGGGCAACAGCCAACCCCGCAGACCTCAATCCTCCAGGAGAGGATGGTATCAGAATAAATACACCCCGGGATTCCGCAAAACACGTAAACAGTACTACGAGTGGTAACATCTGATCAAACTATACCAATCTTTAATTTGTCGACTCACATTTTGTCAGAACAAGAAATACAAGTTCTGTCTGCTGGACTCAGTTTTGTCCCGACATACAGAAATTACTTTTTTCAGACAAAACTTGAGTTATATAAATTATTCAGAACAGTGAGATTAAAAAACTTTTTTTTGGAAAACACCACAAAAACCAGTGGGGGAATCACAGGATTAAGTAATCCCTCCACTTTCTACCCTACCAACTCATTGGTTAAAAAGGAAGTGATTACCTTTGATAGAGATTGAAAATCTTTTCGAGAAGAAAATCCAATTTAAATCAAACTTCCCCCATGCACAACGAACAGCCTTACAGAATCTTCAGTCTTTTGAAAATAGTTTTATTAAGCCCGCGGACAAAGTGGGAGGTATTGTCCTATGGGAACGTAAAAACTATAATAAGGAGATGTTAAAACAACTTACAATCCCTACACACTATAAAGAACTACTGACCAACCCCACGAATCGACTGACTAAAAAAATTACTGCTCTCAGTAAATTGGGCCTAGAGGGTGGATGGTTAAATGAAAAAGAGAAAGCCTTTCTTATTAATAAAACTCCAACAGTGCCTGCCATTTAAATTCTCCTGAAGGTGCATAAAGATCTTACCAACCCCCCGGCCGACCGATAGTCTCTGGCTGTAATTCAATTCTAAAACCACTAGCACAATATTCAGATTATTTTATTTGACCTTTCGCCATACATCAACCCTCTTATATTAGAGATACTATGGCCATCATAAATGTGATTGAGAACTACAAATTTGATCCAGAAACTGAACTGCTCCTGTCAATGTATATAGATATAGAAACCTTTACACGAATATTCCCCAACATGAAGTACTAACAATTTTGACTGAACTCCTGGACAGTAGAGAAAGACCCCACAAAGTTCCCTCTGAATTTATTGTAGAACGTGTGCGCATTTCCCTTTTTGAAAATGTCTTTCTTTTTGAAAATAAATTTTATCAACAACTCAAAGGAGTTGCTATGGGTGCTATTTACGCCCCAGACACTGCAAATATTTATGTGGCCTGCTTTGAAAACCATAAAGTCTGAAGAAAAGGTGGAAGGTGCACAGCGTTTCTTAATACATAAGTTTTTCAATATCTCTCATAGGTCGAGGGTGCTGCCTGGGTGGCGTCGCTTGTTGTCGGCGACCTTTAGTAAGCATACACAAGTTGTGCTCCCAATGAACATTAGAAGCATCCCCTGGCGCTCCACTCATTCATCTTCTGGCATTCCAGAATTCCATATATATCACAAGTATCTGATTTCACAAATTTCTTTTGTTCAACATTATTCTCATTTATTTCTTTTCAAGGTTTATATTCTATGGCTCTTCATATAAACCGGCATTTAGTTAGTCCTAACTAAATGCCTGCTTTGAAAACCAACACATCTTTAACCCATTCTCAAATAACATCCACAAGTGGTTGCGATATATAGACGATGTTTCATCGTCTGGCATGGCACACACTCTTAACTACAAGATTTTCATGTTTGGCTCAATGCAAGAAGCCAACATCTTCAGTTCACATTGGAACATGATACCATTGAAATGAACTTTCTGGATCTTACTATAAAGAATGATGTATCGAACCATCTATACACAACTTTATATTCTAAGCCCACCTTCAGAAATACCTTATTGAACTACCAGAGTCACCATCCTCAGGCCCTCAAGGATGGATTGCCCTTTGGTCAATTTCTGCGTTTACGCAGAAATTGTACATTCAAGGATGACTATTTCTGTGAGGCTAACCGCCCGATTCATCAAGCTAAATTGCACTCGCAAAGGGCAAGATTCTCAGAATCTTGCCTTTTGCGAGTGCAATTTTTGCATTTGGGATTCATCATCCCAAATGCAAATTTCGCTCTTTAAGAATTCGCACATTTGCGAAGAATTGAATTTAAGGAATCTCTATTTGAGATTCCTTAAATGCAATTCATGAAGCATTTTAAAATTGCGAAATGGCAATTTTGGGCCGCTATTTACCGAGAGGTCAGACCTCTCGGTAAATAGCAAAAACTTAGAAAAATGCATTTAAATGCATTTTTCTAAGTTGCATGTTACACACACACATGTCCTTTGGACATGTGTGTGCGCAACACCAATGTAGATTACATTTCAGGGGCGCTACAGGGTGTCCTTTGGACACCCCTGCACCCTTGAAATCGCATCCTTATTTGCGATTAGCTAATTGCTAATCGCAAATAAGGAATAACTCCCCATGCATTCCTATGGGCCTGTAGGCCCATAGGAATGCATGGGGAGTTATTCCTTATTAGCGATTAGCAATTAGCTAATCGCAAATAAGGAACATGTAGGAATCGCAATAATTATTGCAATTCCCACATGAATCCCGTTTTGCAAGTCCTTAATAGCGATTCGTTATGAATCGCTATTAGGGGCT
This sequence comes from Lissotriton vulgaris, assembly GCF_964263255.1. NCBI lineage: Eukaryota > Metazoa > Chordata > Amphibia > Caudata > Salamandridae > Lissotriton > Lissotriton vulgaris. The sequence continues at coordinate 242,561,880 of NC_141699.1, read as the reverse complement.
CGCAAAACGGGAGAATGATGAATCAGGCTGTAAGAGACTAAAAGATAAACTCAAGCAAGAGGATATCCCACCAAGCTACTTACAAAATCTATGAAGAGGGCATGGTACAATAATCGTGAGGCCCTATTAATGGTTAAAGATCGCCCCAATGTAGATAATGTGATCTGTGTGTCCACTTTTGGGACATATACAAATGCAATCACAGAAATTGTACTGAAACATTGGAACTTGCTTGGTTCACTACCTGAATTTGTTAAAAAACCTATGTTCGCGTTTATAAGGGGAACCAACCTTCAAGATCGCCTAGTCCATGCTTATGAAAATAAGGTTGAGAAAAATACAGTGGATAATATGAGGCAATTGGCTCCGCTGACAGGTCATTTCAAGTGCAATTCATGTCTTGCATGCCACACAACTCAAACGGTCAAAACCTGCACAATTAATGATGTGAACCTTACACTCAAGTCATTTTCGAACTGCAATACCACTAATGTGATTTATTGCATAAAATGTCCTTGTGATTTACACTATATTGGCAAAACCATCCAGCCCATAAAAAAACGCATACTGCAACATCAATCACGCATCATATGCAAAAAAGAAAAGGCTCCCCTTGCGGAACATTTCCTCCGTTTGGGTCATACATGCAATCAAATGACCTGGTGGGTGCTTGATGTTATAAAACCGATTAAAAGACAAAATAATGTGGACAGAATTCTCACAATGCGAGAAGGTAAACTTATCTGCATTACATACACCATCGAAAGGGGTCTCAACAGTGCCACGGAATGGCATGCGTTAGCATGCCTATAATCATTAAAGAGATAACCGAATATTTATTAGTTAAAAACTCAGATAGTGGCAACATAAAAATGTATTGATTTTAATACATTTGGTCTTATAATTTCCATGTTGTGTAAATCTATTTCTTTAGATGAAGATGTATAGACTGAATAGCTAGCTGGTTTTTGTTAGTTTAGCCGCTGCTATGCATTTTGGTCTGCATTTTTTCTTTGCCGTAGATAGGCATGTGCAATGAGTGTTCAAATTACATTTACATATACTCAATTTCTTTGATAATAGGTATTACTCTATGTTAATGCTGCCATAATGCTGAAATTTATTACATCTTTAATTGATTAATGACGATGTGTCAACCACTGTTTATACAAGTATGGCACCTCATTGCTTAGGATCTACCTGGGTAATGTGAGACTAAAGTAGAACAATATCTGGTACTTAACGAGTGTTTCATTCATAAAATATTGATGAAGATTTCAAGTCTGCCTCTTCCTAATTAATCAAACGCTTGACTAGTTTTAAGATATTTCTAGACACTCTGATTGATACACTAATTTAACCATATGCGGAATCCACAAATGTTTATTAACACCACTGGTAATGCCCTTATTCTGGATCTGAGAGTTAATTCTATATGGCCGCATTATTTCATCTTGGCTGCAAAATTACCATTGGGGAAGTGCAGATAAGTTTCTTTAATAATTATCTCTAATTTTACCTTGGAAGTTTTAACCTTTTGAAATATGGCCGCCATAAATTATACTATTCCGTACTTTCTGCCCTAAGCCATCCTACTTTGCCGTTAAGATGGCCGCCGCACACGACATTAGTCCTCTTTCTCGCTCTAAACATTTAGCATAAAACCAACAGAGACGCGGCAGACTCTGCTTGCTATATTGAAGCTGGCAGAGCCCACGACTGTTCTCCGTACTAAAAAGGTGAGTGAATACTGCTTAGTACAACAAGTTCAGACCGTAACGCTTACGGATATAACTTAGTTAAAGCAACTTCTCTAATATCTACACCCTATCAATAGGTGTTACGAGTGCCGATTGAGCAGGTGTGGCAGGGTATGCTCAGACGTGAGTCCCTTGCTCACTTTGCCACTGGATTCAAGCAAGCCGGGCTGAAGACTACTGGAATGCCAGAAACCGGTCCTCGGAAGATTGTTTCTGGTCCAGGCAAGGCATGGCTTGGCAGTTCGGGCTCGACTGTTCCCATGAGGCACAAGGTCAGACTGTTTTGCATATAGCCATGTCTGAACTGGGGTGGCAGAGTGGGCTAAAGAACGGTGATGGATTAAACCCAGCTCTTTTGACTGGGTGTGAGTGTTTGATTGGTTCAGATGCTCTGTCCATTACCACCCCCTTTTGTACCACTTTTGGCCGCCATAAGTGTGGCAGGGTATGCTCAGACGTGAGTCCCTTGCTCACTTTGCCACTGGATTCAAGCAAGCCGGGCTGAAGACGGCTGGAATGCCAGAAACTAGTCCTCGGAAGCTTGTTTCCGGTCCAGGGAAGGCATGGCTTGGCAGTTCGGGCTGGACTGTTCCCATGAGGCACAAGGTCAGACTGATTTGCATATAGCCATGTCTGAACTGGGGTGGCAGAGTGGGCTAAAGAACGGTGATGGATTAAACCAGGATCTTTTGACTGGGTGTGAGCGTTTGATTGGTTCAGATGCTCCGTCCATTACCACCCCCTTTTGTACCACGTCAAATATGCAAATGCCACAGCTGTGTATCTGTGACTGTGCATCTCTTGAGTTTCAGAAAAAACTGTCTTGCTCAATATAGCCACATGTGCGCAATTAGCACTACTATGGTTTGTGTTGCAGCATGTTCTTTGTCATAGAATAATTGTATTGACTTGTATTTAGTTTAGTCTAGCAGAATGACATTTTCAGCCACTATGTTGTCATGGTCTGTGACCTGGCGTTACTTTATTTCAACTATAGCTTAACAATGCCACCTTGGCATCAAACCAAACCATACACATTTTTCCATTTTTTGTACACTGTGGAGAGATATGTTAGATTTTAAAAACGTGCCTTTTCATTCACCATAAAAAAACAAGTAATGGGTTTCTAAAAGTGTTAACATGTTGTCAGTGCTAGAAAATTAGGATATTTTAATTCAACAACTGTTTGTATCTAAATGTACAGCACATTGGATTTGACAGGTAACACTTGCAATACGAAAATAGTTTGATGTTGCAGTAACAAAAACGTACTTTTTCTTGTTCTTGCACGAACATTTTACAACTGGCGATCGCTGAGGCATTGGACTGTCAACTCTGTCCCAAAGTAAATAAACATTCATGCGAAATGAAATGAATGAAATGAAAGGGCTGACAAACATGGGAATGACTCTGTCTCGAAACGTTAGGCCCTTGTGACAATTGCAAGCAAGCGAGAAATGGGTCTGCCGCCTTGAGTTTGACTAACGCTAAAGGCCAAGTCATGCAGAGGGATTTGTGCAGTTATCCTGCAATGGACCAACACATTTTCTATTTTGTTTTAAAGGTGCTTCTGTCATTTAAAAATAGTTCAATGTGAGCCTTGCAGGGATTACTGTAAATATGTCCCGAGTTTATAATGCACAATTACTTCTAGTTAGTACGCCTTGATAATTTACTAGAAGTGGCAGGCACGGCACACTGTGAAACAGTACGGGGAATACTATTGTAAACACTGAATATACTTTGATCATATCACCTGCTAGTAGTTTTGAGGGGAGTGAAAGTCATTTTATCCTTAAGGGAAGAAGCAGGAGTTTCTTACTTTAGTGTGAAAAATTTCGATGAGTCTACCAAAACAGTGGTTAAGGTTGACGAAAAAGGGCGAGCTATCGGCACCGTACAGGGGCATTGGGAGCGAAAGGTTAAAGGAACAGCACATTTTGGAGGGAGCATGCCACGTTACCACATTTGCAGATGCTCAAATGACAACCTGCTTAGCAAATGCAACAGAGTTTCAACAACATTTGACATTCACCGGCTTCTGCCAATGGAAAGTGCTCTGAGGAAACTACTATACATAAAGTGTCAGTGCTTTAAAAAGTGGCTATATAGAAATGCAGTGTAATGCTTTCTTAGTAGCTTGTCTGGAGAGGTGAGACTGGACACAAAATCATGCAAAAATATTTTTGTTAGTATGAATATTACATTTTATTGCAAACCATAACTCGCACACCAAATGACCTCATCGTTGGTGTGACAGTTAAAATGTGATAATGACGTTGGAGATCAGAATACATATCACATTATCATTAACACTATCAATGAGACAAATGCGAACATTGTATTATTTAATGGCTGGAATATGCGTTGTTATTTAATGACTGTTTAAGCATTGCTGCTTATTGAAATAGATATTGTCAGGGCAGAACCTTGCATATGTTCGATGAGTTATGGTTTCCACTGCTGTCATGTGAGATATGGGTTGTGGAGCTAAATGTAATAGTCGCATTACAGGATTTTTTTCCGTTTTAATTTCCGATCGTAACTGTACTTTACTGTACTTTAAGTGTGCTATTTTATGTGAATTTAAATTTAAAAAAAGATATATAGGATATTTTAACTAAGAATCACTGTTTGGGCAGCAGAGTCTTCCACCTGATAATGAATGTGTACCCCACTGTAGTGATGTCTGGATCCATAATGTTAAAAAAAATCCCATAGGCAAACATGCGCCATGTGTGTGTGCGCCATGACATAGGCCTGTCTCCAGGGTTGCAGACTTGTTGGACCGGAAAGGGCAGCCAAAGTGATACCCTCCTGGAGGTGAAAAAAAGGCTAATGGGGTTCCCAGGAAGTAAGCAGCAGAAGCACGATGGTGGCAGCATACCTTGTAGTGCTCAATATGAGTGAACATATCCTTTTTAACCTGCTTCACTAGACTCAGGCCTACAGGGTCAACCCCATTAAAAGATGTGTGCTTAACTCATCCCTTGGTCTACATCAGTTTGGTGTGGAGTGCTCGGCAGCGCATAATTGGTATACCTGCAATGTGTCTATTTGTGCCTGGGAAGGGTAAAATATAGGAATGATGTAGTACTGTAGAGCGCACTCATGGTAAATGTATGTGCTGGGTGTGCATTTGCCTCTGAGTGGTACAATACATGACTGATGTAGTGATGAGCAGTGCGTGCATGTAAAATGCATGTGCTGGGTAGATGTGAGTCTTTGAAAGCTACAATACATTAAGGATACAGTGCTATGCCGTGCACTTATGTTAAATGCATTTGCTGGGTGGATGTGTGCTTGTAAAAGGTACAATATATGAAGGACGGGAAAGAACCTTTACAACGCAGTCATTACATAGCACTACCTTTACATAGCAGTCATTACATCGCAACATCCTTTACATAGCATGTCATTATAATGCAGCCATTACATTGCCTGTCACTACAATGCATGTCATTACAATGCATGTCATTAGAACGCATACCATTTCAAGGAATAGTACCCTTACACTATCTGACACTATCCAACACTTACCATACTGTAGCACTCACTGAAGTTAGAATAGTAATTTTTACCCCTACACTATCCAACACTTACCCTACTGTTGCACTCACTGGAGTTAGAAAAGTAATTATTACCCCTATTCTATCCACCACTTACCTTAAATGCAATGTAATGGTATGCGTTGTAAAGGTATAATGCGATGTAATGAAATGCGTTGTAAAGGTATTTTCTGAAAATGGGATGTAATGGCATGCTCTGTGAATGAATTTGTTGTAAAGGATTTTGCGACGTAAAAATTGCGTTGTAAAGGCATGCCTTGTAAATGTATGCGTTGTAAAGGCATGCATTGTAAATGTATGCGTTGTAACGTCATCCATTCATGAAGGACTCGGGGTTTAATTTTGGGAGACTCAGAGCTGAAACATAGGGATTATAGGCCAGTCTCCAACTGGCGACGGGCTCGTTAGGCCCGCCGGCATCCACCTGGAATGACCGGCTGGTTTCAATTCCAACTTCCTAGATTGCAATTTGGCGGACAGAATTGAAACTGACCTGAGGTCAGAGGCTTTCCGACCGAGATAGTAATAGGCCCCTAAATATGATGTAGCTGTTCACATGTTTAACAAATAGTGGTAAAGTTAGTAAGTAAAGAATACCTTTTCATTGGAAAAATACTCTCAACCACACCTATAGCTATTGCTGCATATAATCACTGAAAAAACAAGACTTGCTTCATTTCCTCTCCAAGCAACCAACCTCATTTCACCCCCCCCCCCCCCCCCCCCCCCACATAACTGTTAGCTGCACACAGATGAGAATGGATTCACGGCTCCACCTCTGGTCAAGTTGATATCTTCATTTTTTTGTATTTTTTTAAAGGTTCTTTACTTATTTTTCTTTTTTATCCTATAGTTTAAAGATTCTTTTTTATTTTTTGTAACAATGCTTGACCTATTTTTTACTTTTTAACCTCATAGGAGCGTCGAACGTTCAGTGCCCAGTGCTGAACGTTCGAAGAACGAATGCTGGCCTGTCAGCCAACGGTCGTGCGCAGCACTGGCAAGGTAGTGCTCGCGACGACCGTTGGCCGACAGCAGCACTTAAGGGGTTAAATATTCATTCATAGCTTTATTGAATCATTTAAAAACAATAATAAAAACAGACATTAAATATAAAAAGGCATACATCAGTAAATAATACAAACATTCAATATAAGAAATCATGAATCGGTAGATGATATATACAAAAATAGGCCATATTGTTTAAAAGATTATTAAAATAAAAAACAAATTCTATGACAAAGGGCAAATTTAAGGTAAAAGTAAAACTGGAACAGATAAGGGAGAGCTAAAATGCTAGAAGAATAGCACAGCGGGCCTGCTGGTAGCAAAGTAACAACTTCTCAGACTAGGGATTAAAAATAGTTTGGCATATAGGCATAACATTGCCAAACAAAAGTAAAATGCAATAGGCTTTGGGTAAAGGACTACCAGACAACCTACCTCAGGTGAAAACATAAATAACATTAAATAATACCAAATCGTTGATTGAGTGCTCTACATAAGCAAACCCCAGCACTTTTAAATATTTTTCTTGCTCAAATTTTGGTTTGTAATGTAACACATTTGTATGTCTGATGGGTTGGTGCTGAAAATGGTTCTGCACTGGTTTTGCATATTCTTTTTGTTTGTCTCACCAGAGGCTATGACCAAACTATACATTGCTTGTACCAAGCAGATCGCCACCTGTAAAAAAGACAAAAAGTAGCAACAAGCCCCAAATAAGATGCAAGACGCCCACGGCAGGTAACAAAACAATACCTGCCAGCAGAAACAATGGGTTGTCACCCATGCTTGAGCCAGTCAATGTTATTACTCAGAGCTGCCTGACACAAACTAATCTAACAGAGCTTCTGGAAAAATCTTTGAAAATGTGCCTTGAACCAGTTTTAGCTGTCCTTAATAGTATTGATACCTCCTGATTGGTTCAAGCTTGAGTTCTATTTCAAGCACTTTTAAGAACTCGGTGGAGCACAGGCCAAGTACAGAGGCTCCTATTAAATCCTTGGCACGTAACGTCCAGGGAGCTTTAGGCGCAGGCCACACACAAGAGGAGGGCGCTAAAATAGTTCTACTTGCATTGCCCATTAAAAAACAAGGTGATCCAGTTGTTTCTTAAAACCATAAATGGTTTCAGCTGTGAAGATCCCTATGGGAGCATAAACAACGTCCAACGTGTGTCTTGGGTTGGCCTTCATCCAAAAGAGACACCTTGTGACTGTATTGTGGTTAACTTCAGGAACAAACCTTTGGAGCGTTGCCTCCTGGATAGAACATTCCATTTGCCCATGTTGGGGGGAGGAATCGAGGCAGTACTCTTAGGCTACTTCTATAGGCTCACTATGCAAACTCCGCCGCAGTTGTTTTTAGGACAACCGTTTCTCATCCCTTGAGCTAATTGACTGACTGTACAACCAGGGGATTGCCTTGGTTGAAGCTTATGTTAACAATTATGGGAGTGCAAAAAAACCCAGCATATGTGGTCAATCCCGTGCCCTTGGTTTCCCCCTGTATGGTTACAGACAGCACAAAAGGAAAAGTTATACTGGCTGCACCCAATTGCATGAATAGTACTAAGGTTAATGATGCTGGTCCCTTCACGCAAGGGGGTGAAAAGTTTAGTTGCATGTTCTGGAATATAGCTGGTCTTGCATCTAAACTGAATAATGTCGATTGGTTAGATTTTATAAAAGGCTACAACATAATCTCTCTTCAAGAGATATGGGCCTGGGAGAAGACATATATAGATCGTTTTATATAATCGACACACCTGCTGTCTGCTCCCGCGGAGGACATGACCGAGGTGGTCTGCTCACCTTAATAACTACAACTTTTGAGCAACAAAATACATACTTTTAACCTCCAAACTCTGCATTTTCATTTTTATAAATGTTGCATATGAACTAAATGTCACACTTATAATTGTTAATTTGTATAATATCATAATACATTTTCTTCTGTAAATATAGAAAAAGTGGCCAGCCTTGATACACTACTAAGTAAACCTATTATGGACCTGATCACAGATTATATAATACTATGGGGTGGGAATTTTAAATGCAGACTTTGTACACTATCACAGGTATCTGCTTGTACAGACATGGAAGATCTTCATAAGGGCCAAAGTCACTTTGAACACACCCCCTGTGGAAATGCTTTTAATTCCACTTTATCAACATTTACTCTTTTTTAAACTATTGATTTGACCCTGGTGTCAGGGCAGGATGAGATTAGCTATACTAGTCATAGACGGGTCAATCTTATTGATTTTATTGCCCTTTCTGAATATTAGAAACCCAAGTTCATAAATTTTGTAGAATCAAAGTTGAAACACAAAACAGGAATTTGCATTCAGCAGTAGCACCGCCTGTAATCCACCCAAAAAATTGGGGTCTCTTGTGTAAATGGGCTTCGATGAACCCCAAGGTGGTTCTTGGAAAACTTGTGGAAAAAAATAGGTCACAAATTCTGACCTGCCTTGAAGATTAAGTAAATCCAAAGACGATGCTAGCAGCATTGACAGATATTTCCCTGGCCTTAAATAAACTCCTAGTATGTAACAGAAGACCGTCAGCCCACAAACAGTTTAGGTGGTTTAATAACAAGTGTCATGAAAAGCTTGTTGAAGCACTTGAACTGACCCATAGATCTAGCACGGTTGAGAGCCTGCAGATCCCAGTATAAAAAAAGCTTAGAAATCCATAGGGAGTCTCTTAGGAAGTAGGCATGGGAGAGGCTACACGAAGCGAGCACTACAAAAAATAGCAGCCTTTTCTGGAAGACCATCAACGAGCCCTTCTTTTAAGATAACCACACTAATACTACTGATGCCACAATTCCTTCAAACAAGTGGGTTGATCATTTCCAGGAAATTTACAAAAATTGGGGGGAACCATCTGACACTTCAGACTGTGGTCTCCACATAAAATGGGCTGCGAGAAAACTAGACCCATCAACAATTAAGGATGTCACAAAGGACCTAGATTTAGCAAAGAGAAATAAGGCGTCTGGTCCCGACGGTATACCGCCGGACCTCTTCCTGGACAAACCTGCCCTTTGGCTCCCAATTTTAACTAACATTCTATGCAGTGTCACAGTTATGGCCCCCGCCTCATTGTCATCAGCAATACATTTTTAAAAAGGGAGATAGGTCATCCTCCAAATGCTACCAACCAATTTCAATAATTGACACAACATGCAAGCTTATGGGCAGGGTTTTAAATCAATCAACTTGAAAGTTAGATATCATAAAAGAGGAAATTCATAATATGGTTTTAGAAGGGGCCTTAGCATAGTGGAACAATGCTTTAACCTTCATTTGGTGATTGGCAAGTACACCATCGCAAAAAACGCCAACCTTTGTCTGGGATTCATGGACCTGACATCGGCATTCGACTGTGTCATGAGATGCGCCCTTAGTCCATTTTTTAGCACAAATGCATGACAATGTTACAGTCAGAGTTAGATACGGGGCAGATGGAATACTCTCAGCCCCGATAAGAATGAATAGTGGCATCCAACAGGGGTGCGTTCTAGCACCCTTTCTGTTTTGTTTATATATAAATGATTTGGAGAGTTCTCTGAATGAGAGGGCGATTGGTGTGTCACAAGTGCGGTGAAGAGATCTCCCTGCACTACTGTATGCAAAGGACTGTATATTGATCTAACAAACAGGTGTGGGTCTGCAGACCCTTTTAAACAGATTCGATGATTTTATGAGTGGGTTGGGTTTGCAGACCAATACCGCTAAGTCACAGGTCATGGTGGTGGGGAGAGCCAAATGCAAAAAGAGACCCTGTTTTATCAAAAATGAACAATTAGCTCAGGTGTCAACCTTTTGCTATTTAGGCATTACATTTGATCAAAAAGGTTCTTGGACCCACCTTGTAGATGTCTTGAGGCTCTACTTAGGTTGTCCAGGAAACTTGGTGGCATGCTAACTAAATCCCTCATTAATATCTCTAATGACCGATGCTCTGCTGTCATTCTCTATGGTGCTGGGGTGTGGGATTTCGGTAATTCGTCTATCCTACAAAGAACTGAAAATATATTCCTAAAAAGAATACTGACGGCCCCACCAGATTGCCTTCCATTATTTGTTTTTGGGAATTAGGGCTAATCCCCCCAGGTGGATCGCATAGAAAGAGCTCCCATCATGTTATGGCGCTCAATCTGGGTTAATGAAGAACCGTCCCTTAACCTGGAGATAATCCAGAATTGCTTAAACTGCGACCATGCTTATGAAATGCCATGGCTGAGCTATGTGAAGACCCAGCTGACCCGTTTGGGCAGGCAGAATTTCTTCAAAAATCCCCAGCTTATTGTCTCTGTTACAAAAACCCAACTAAAAAGAAATTTCCTGAAGATCATAGAGATAACAAGGAGTGCAGTAAAAAGCAGGTGGCTGAGTATTTACCCCTGATTACGACCAAAGGAATTGAGCTATGTGTTTTGTATCTTTTTAATCATTCTAAAAAAATTTACCTCACAAGATTTAGGTTTGGCTCTGCTCACTTGGTCTTATATCCGAGCCAAACATATCATGAGGCCCTTCTGGCTCCTTGCCCCTGTTATTGCAAAAATAGCCAGAACCTCTTGCATTTTATCTTTTTCTGCAAGTTATACATTAAGCCACACAGGGAATGTATCCTACTACCTTTGAGGGTCCTGAACATCAAAAAAATTAGGGCAGTGTTGTTTTTTCTCCGACTACTCCAATTAGAATATATTTGCGAAATTATATATAGATTAATCTCTGCTGCTATTCGCTTAAGAAGGTTAGTTGGAAAATCAGATTTTGCTGTATATTTTATGGATCTACTAAAATCAGGCCAGTTTACACCCATTGTTTGAATTTTACATTTTTCTTGAAAGCCACAGAAAATGAGAAAATACATTCCTATTGATTGGAAATCTGAGATTCAGTGGCAAGCCACCATGCACTTTAACGTTTTAATGTTTGAAACAGGTATTTTTAAGGGAACACTTTATGCAATTTATTAAATGTTTACATGCTCTAGTTTACACATTGCTGTTCAGTCAAGAACGTCTGAACTGAATATTGGCACTATGCACTTTTGAAAAACGACGATTATTGTTTGTTACTGATAAGGTCCGGTGCTTCTGAAAATTGAGAATCGAAAAGGTTTTATATATGTGTTTTACCTGGGTCAGTTGTTCGTGGTTGGTCTTATGTACTTTATTTCTTTTATCCTGTCTTTTAAATATTCTGTATTTCTTTGTGTATTTGTGACTTTTATGATTTATCAAAAAAACCTAATTAAGTTTATAATTGAAAATTGACATTCCTTGAAGAATGTATCACAAAATCTTTGGGGCCAATTACGAGTCTGGCAGTCTTAGACCGCCAGACTTGCAGTGGTGGTCCTGTGGCCACTGTATTCCAAAGTGGCCATTTGGACTGGTGTGCTGGCTGCAACAGGGACCCCCATTCCCTAGCGGTGGTGCAGCAGACAGGGGTATCCAATATGCAAGGTGTGACCACCGAAGTCCACCAAGCATATTTCCAGTTTCCCCACCACCATGAAAAGGCTGACAGTGGGGAAACAAAGGGGGCCCAGCTGCCTTGTGAATGCCTTCAGAGGGGCACAACATGTGAGAGAAGGAACATGGGGAGAAGGAACCTTTGCTCACTTTTAGCCTGTTAATAATTTGTATCTAACGATCTTTTGCACTTCTCCTCGCTCAGCGCCCTGACAGCTGACGCGGGCGGGTGACTTTCGCTAAAGCAGAAACGCCATTGGCCGATTGAAGGGCACGCCCCCCTGCCAATAGCCACGCCCCTCTGTAGTACAAAGCGCGCGCTGAATACGAGCGCAGCGCTTTGAAAGCAGTATCTCCTGAGGCTCAGCCGGGAGAAGGAACCTTTGCTCACTTTTAGCCTGTTAATAATTTGTGTGTATACCTTTTTTAAAATCTAACGATCTTTTGCACTTCTCCTCGCTCAGCGCCCTGACAGCTGACGCGGGCGGGTGACTTTCGCTAAAGCAGAAACGCCATTGGCCAATTGAAGGGCACGCCCCCCTGCCAATAGCCACGCCCCTCTGTAGTACAAAGCGCGCGCTGTATACGAGCGCAGCGCTTTGAAAGCAGTATCTCCTGAGGCTCAGCCGGGAGAAGGAACCTTTGCTCACTTTTAGCCTGTTAATAATTTGTGTGTATAACTTTTTTAAAATCTAACGATCTTTTGCACTTCTCCTCGCTCAGCGCCCTGACAGCTGACGCGGGCGGGTGACTTTCGCTAAAGCAGAAACGCCATTGGCCGATTTAAGGGCATGCCCCCCTGCCAATAGCCACGCCCCTCTGTAGTACAAAGCGCGCGCTGAATACGAGCGCAGCGCTTTGAAAGCAGTATCTTCTGAGGCTCAGCCGGGAGAAGGAACCTTTGCTCACTTTTAGCCTGTTAATAATTTGTGTGTATACCTTTTTTAAAATCTAACAATCTTTTGCACTTCTCCTCGCTCAGCGCCCTGACAGCTGACGCGGGCGGGTGACTTTCGCTAAAGCAGAAACGCCATTGGCCGATTGAAGGGCACGCCCCCCTGCCAATAGCCACACCCCTCCATTTTCTTTTCACATAAAAGATGTGTCCTTACAGGAAGCGCAGCGGACGAGCGCAGCGGGCGCGACGAATGCGCGCCGAAGGCTCGCCAAAGGCGAGCCCGTCTGCGCCCATCCGCGAAAGGCTGGGACCAGGGGCCACAACCCCTGTCTCTCCAACTACAGATAGACCAGGCAAATCTGCGCTGGTATACACTCGTGGAGAGCTGCTCAATCTCAATACTTCCTTACCATCCTATCCTTCCCTTTGTGCCAAAGTTGGACCCTCCAACACCATGGGCCCCCTTAGCTGTCGTAACTGTAGATGGAACTGTAACCACACGGGGCCTCCTACATCCGAAGACACACCTAATCAGGATTACTCATGTATTTATGTCAATGCAAGGTCCCTCCCCAAACATTCTATTGAAATATGGGATATGCTACAGGATATTAAACCTGACTTTGCTTTTATCACGGAGACTTGGCTCGGTGAGCACAACACCCCGGATATTACTGCAGCCCTACCAAATGGGTACAAAATTATTAATCTCAATCGATCAATTAAGAGAGGTGGTGGGGTGGCCATGATATTTAAAGACAGCTTTTCATGTCGCCAAGAAACAGTCACACAACTAGGCAAACATGAAGTTTTAATTATCTCCATCTCTATCAATACTCAGGTGATCCTCGGAGGCGCGATCATTTATAATCCCCCCAATAGTACAATTGACTTTAGCACCCAACTCCTGGAACAAATTCTGCCACTCTGTCTCAACCATAAAAACATTATAGTCATTGGTGACTTTAATGTTCATTTCGATCTACCGGATAACCCCCTAACTAAACGCCTTGCTACAGACATGGAAATTATGCAACTAACGCAGAAAATAGCTCGCCCCACACATAGAGCGGGGCACATGTTAGATCTTATATTTACTAACATAACGAATACTAACATTACAAATATAACACCTTTGACATGGACGGATCATTATAGGATAGATTTTACATTAAACCTACCTATAAAAACTAAAAGACTGTTAGCTCAGCCGACTAACTCTACTAAATGTTGGAGTAAGTTCTCTATGGAAAAATTTAAAGAAGAGTTCTCTTATAATCTCAACTCTGAAATGACATGCGAAGAAGAAATTTGTCTATTGCTTGGCAACATAGAGAAAGCACTGGACCATTGTTCACGGATCCGCGCAATTGATCGATCTAAACTGAAAATCTCTGAGAAATGGTATGGTCCAGACTTAAAAATTGAAAAAAGAAAATGTACTACACTAGAGCATAAATGGAGAGTAAGTAGAAACCCCGAAGACAGAGCTACTAACAAACATCAACTGAAAATATACCATACCGCCATACGCAAAGCAAAGAAAGACTATTTTTCGCAAAAAATACTAGAGAATAAAAACTCGTCCAAGGAGCTTTTTAAAATAGTAAAAGAACTCTGTAATCCCCCCAGTCTCACATCTAACTTGACGCCGTCACAAGAAAATTGCTCAAAAATTAGTGACTTTTTCAGTGAAAAAATTGACAAAATATACGCTTCTTTTACAAATAACAGCCAGGCCCCTGTGGAGTATCATACTGACTCTACTCTGCAAGCCAGCTGCTCTACCTTTGGCCCGTTTTCCGAAGACGAGGTCACCAAAGCCATGTCAGAAATCAAATCAGGCTCGCCATGGGATGTCTGTCCACACTATATTTTCTCTCAATTAACTCCCATAATTGGCCCAGCAGTCACAAAAGTTCTTAATCGGTCCCTGGAGCAAGCTGTATTCCCAGAAGTTTGGAAAAATTCAGCGGTAATCCCATTACTAAAAAAAGCTGGTGCGGATATAAACGACCCAGCCAATTATGGTCCCATTTCACAGCTCCCCTTTCTATCTAAGGTTTTAGAAAGATTGGTAACAAAACAACTGTCAAGTTTTCTGGAAACCAATAACCTACTGGACGTCTCCCAAACCGGTTTTAGATCAAATAACAGCACAGAGACAACGCTCCTGGCTGTAATGGATGATATTCGAATGCAGGTCGATAAAGGCAAAACGGTCGCCCTGATACTTCTTGATTTATCAGCGGCGTATGATACCGTGTCCCACAAACTGCTAATACACATGCTAGCCGCAAAAGGAATACAAGGTAAAGCCCTGAATTGGCTGGAGTCTTTTCTATCAAACAGATCCCAGTCCATCTGTTTAGGCAACTTTACCTCTACCCCTCGAAAGATCAAATATGGGGTGCCTCAAGGAGCAACATTGAGCCCAACATTGTTCAATGTATACGTTTCCTCACTGGCGTCGATTGGCAAGAAATTGGGCATTAATATCTGCTCCTACGCTGACGATACCCAGCTGATGGTAACCCTAAATGGCGCAAATGACGCCAAAAGTAGACTGCAAAACTGCTTGTCAGAGCTATCCAATTGGATGCATGGCCATTATTTGAAACTAAATGCTGACAAGTCAGAAATTCTCCTTTTCGGTGGAGCAAAACAGCTCTGGGATAACTCTTGGTGGCCAAATACCTTAGGTACTCCACCTAACCCAACATCATCTGCTAGAAACTTGGGAATCCAGATGGACACTACTCTATCGATGAAACGCCATGTCACCACAATATGTGGCAAAGGATTTGCCATACTAAAAAGATTGAAACGGGTCTTCCCCTGGATCCCACTGGAATGCAGACAGATCCTAGTCCAGTCGCTACTAGTTAGCAGGCTGGACTACGGCAATTCACTATTTGTTGGTATGTCGGACTATTTATTTACAAAACTGCAAATAGTCCAGAATGCTGCAGCTAAGGCTGTTTGCAATAAAAGAAAGTATGATTCAGCCACAAACTGCTTGAGAGCCTTACACTGGCTGCCTATGAGACAAAGAGCCTCGCTCAAAATGCTATGCATCGCCCATAAAACATTACATAATACTGGCCCTTACATTCTGCGGAATAGAATTAAGTTCTATGCTCCAGCACGGAACTTACGCTCACAAGCCTCAGCCAAAGCAGCCACCACACGGATCAAGCTATCCAGGATGGGCGGACGTGCTTTTTCACACATTGAGGCCAAATGTTGGAATGATCTGTCCATCAACCTCCGACTTACGGACTGCTACCCCATCTTTAAGAAAAAATGAAAAACTGCATTATTCCCCATATCAGAATAATCAGTAATCTCTGGTGAATCGCCCATGGTTTACTGCTCAATATTGCAGCGCCGTGATATCCTGGTAGGATGAATGTTGCGCTTTATAAGTACACATAACAATAACAATAACAATATGGCCCCTGTTTGAAGGCACCCAAAGTTCCAGCACATCATGGACTTCCATGCCATTATGGAACTTATTTTGCGCTCCCATTGTGATGCCCGTTTTCGGGGCACCGCCGTGCCTGACATGAGTTATACTCATAATCTGGAGGTCCGTGATTTGCTGGTAAGAAAGCCGGTGCAGCACTGCCAAAGTCGTAATCAAGCCCTATGTTTTCATCCTCTTTTTTCTGGTCACTGCATTACCTCAGAAGGTGCTTCATCTTCTGTTCATTAATATTCACTTTCCATCTCTACTTCAGCAATCTAGTTTTGGTGTATAACCCACAGGTGCTTCCACATGCCACTTGTGTCCACAGAATACTGTTCAGGTTGGCCCCTTTGAAGCACTGGTTATAATTTGGGCACTGATTGTTTTGCCTATCTGGAAAAGTAAAAAATGTCCAGACCATTGGGCTAGTTGAAAGTGCAGCTGTGAATGTTGGTGGCAGCACTATAACATCATTATCTAGTAGTATTCCAGCCGGGGAAGGGCCTGAAGATGGAGCGGTAATGGTCGCTGGTCTGAAGTTTATCCTGAAGCTATAATGGAGATGCATTCTGTGACCAGCAATCTTCCTCTGTAAAATAGCAATATGTAAAAGTATTTAATGAAATTGCTTTGTGCTTATTTTCCTATTGGCTTATGCTTTGAGAAGCCCTGCGCAGCCACTGAGATGGAGGCTCTAAACTTTATTTATTTTTTATATGCTTCTGTTTTAACTGTAGAGGCAATGTTAGATTGTTGTGTTCCTTTGGCAAGATCTTTACTCCATTTTCCGGATCCTGTGGTAACAAAAAAAGTACAGCTGGCTGGGGACAGCAAGGAAGACTTAAAAAAAGTTATGTTTACTGTGATGGGGTCGTTTTTTGCAAGTTGAATCTAGGGGTTTCCTGGAAAGTGAATATGAGTAGGAGACTTTGTTATTTTTATAAAAATATCTGTTTTTTAGGTGCTGCAAATTCACCAAAAAAGCAACACAGTACCAATGACTCATAAAACATTACATCTGATTGGTTGCTATCTTCATGAAATATAATGTAGTTCCAGTCCCATTTCCTGCATTAAAGAATTAGATATCACTTAGTTCACACCTTGTGCATTCTTTCCTCATTTTTGTTGACTTGTCTCTTTTTTGGGGAATTAGACCAAAAAGGAATTGCTGCATTGACTATTCTCTCCATCATTGGTCTCTCACACATTGCCCGGGGGCACAAAGTACTATCTGTCCCTTACAGCAGGGCGAGGGCCCGGGGAGGGGGGGGGGGGAAGGTGGACATAGGGGGAAGCGAAGCGGATGCATGGTGTGGACAACAAACCAAGCCTTCATGTGACTTCTGTCTGTCACTGACGCATAGGCACCAAGAATTAAAGACAAAACATTAACTTCTAATGTAAAATGTGAGAGGGAAAGTGATCCTCATCTGGTGACTGAGGGCCAGGTGAATCAAAGGGTTTTGCCCATTCTGTGTCTATGGGAAAATGTGTTCATATATAAGGCCCTGAATCACAAAAAATGAAAACAGAAAACCTGTCATCAGTCCTGCCTTCCCTATTTGACTAAATTGTGTGATCCTAAACTATTGGTTAATTTCACTTCCCCTCCTTTTTCCTCATTACTACATATAAGAGCACCTTGAAATACACGAGTTCAGGAAGAATGTGTGCTGTACCAAACCTTCTCTTGTGTTTTATTTAATAAACTATAATGTTGTTCCAGTTATGTAACAATCAAGACTAACACCAGGTGCAACTGCCAAATGACTTGCCTCTTGATTCACTAATGGCATTATTTTCAGAATGGGGCAGCATGAGTGTTTCCATGTTTATGCTTAAAAACTATCACTTCTAATAAATGACTCTCAATTCGGTGATGTAATCTGACCTAATAAGATAAAATACTCATACATGCTAATAGAATACGCCTTTTTGAAGTTTGAAGAGAGTTTTTTACATGTTAAGTTGAAGATGTCTTTAAAACTGAAAAGGTGTTCCTAAAGAGAAGTAGTCTAAGCAACTTAGCTAATGTGTAAATAAAGTATCCCATTTCACAGCTTTCTGAATATTTGTGCTCTGTCAAGTAAAAAGCAGGCCAGTGCTGCTGTTCACCAGGGGGGCCACATTTAAAGGTCAGGAGAGCTGCATGCAGCCCAGCCATTCTTTGAATATCCCTGCTGTACATCAAGATCCTTAAGATGTGAGGGAGCAAAGGAGAGATCCTCTTAATTCAATAGTTAGAGAGTTCTGTACAATTCCGCCTGGGGGAAAGAAGGTCTGTATGAAGAAAGTCACTCCAAAATCTGTGTCGATGATTTCATCAGGGAAGCAGTGAAAATGATTCACTTGATATTTACAGAATGCATAGGCATTCCAAAGTATGTCATTCCTGTCAGTTCAATGCTGCAAAGGATTAGAAACAAGATATAGAGAGGCAGCTACATCTGAAACTGCCATTCACCATGTGGTGCCTCCTGGAGGTACACTTCTTGCCGGATGTCCTCCCAGCCAAAAAACATGACTCTGCTATGAGTGGGGGGCCCAAGCATCTTTTGGGGCAATTTCCGAACACACCATTGCCTACCTGCTGTCAGGGGACCCGCGGACGCTGCTACACATTCCCGCTGCCGCTGCTGCTGCACACCCCCGCTGCCGCTGTTGGTAACGCAGTTGGATGGGGAAGGGAAAAGTGCTGAGACTACAGGATCCAGCATTCCAGGCGGGATTGGGACGCCGCCTGCTACCATCTACACCCGCGCCCGGAGGCGTTCAAAAGGAAGCAGTTCCTCCGGTGGAGCGGGGGCCCAAGCATCTTTAGGGGCAATTTCCGAACACACCATCGCCTACCTGCTGTCAGGGGACCCGTGGATGATGCTACACATTCCCACTGCCGCTGCTGCTGCACACCCCCGCTGCCGCTGTTGGTAACGCGGTCGGAAGGGGAAGGGGAAAGTGCTGAGACTACAGGATCCAGCAATCCAGGCGGGATTGGGACGCCGCCTGCTACCATCTACACCCGCGCCCGGAGGCGTTCAAAAGGAAGCAGTTCCTCCGGTGGAGCGGGGGCCCAAGCATATTTTGGGGCAATTTCCGAACACACCATCGCCTACCTGCTGTCAGGGGACACGCGGACGCTGCTACACATTCCCGCTGCCGCTGGTGCTGCACACCCCTGCTGCTGCTGTTTGTAACGCGGTCGGAAGGGGAAGGGGAAAGTGCTGAGACTACAGGATCCAGCATTCCAGGCGGGATTGGGACGCCGCCTGCTACCATCTACACCCGCGCCCGGAGGCGTTCAAAAGGAAGCAGTTCCTCCTGCGTCACGGGACTGCACGCGGGCTAAGCCTGGGCAAAGGGCGGGCCCTCAGAGGACCGAGGAGGACGGGACGGGCCACCCCCTTGAAATCCCTACCAGAGGAGGTAAAGAGAGTTGAACTACCAAATGCTTGTTGACATTTATTGGACACATAGCTGTAAACACTAAAATGTTGCCTTCGTGCTGATGTTAGGTATTACCCCTACCCAATTGAACGGAACCATGGTACAGAAAGGGGTCCCCAAAAAATCTGTCAACCAGAGGGGTTCGCGTAATGGTACACAAAACCACCACTTAATCAGTATACCACGGCTTATACCTAGAGATTCAGATGGGAAGGATTCTTGCAAGGCCATAGCTAGCACCCCCCGTGAACAATCTCCCTCAGAAACATCCGGTATTCTGCAAAGCCACTTACTGTTAGCGGAACTAAACAATCTGTGTAAAACCAACTATGTCCCAGCAGATTTGAGAACTAAACTAAATAGTGCTTCTCCCTGTACGGCTAAAAGCTTTAGTACTTTGCTCCACAATGATTTTGCGCAGGAATCCATCCCATTACATACAAAAGTTAACACTCCATGCGCAGCGCTTACGCAGATCTTACCCGTTAAACGGAAATGTGACAAGGTTCAACAAAATGGGAATGACCCAAAGGTACAAAAATTGTGTTTAAGCCCTCCACTGTCCGTCACTAACTCCCCCTCAATTCCAGAGGCTGTAGAAGAATTAGATAGTCTAGTACCTCCTCTTCAACTGACTCTAACATCTTTGATTGAACCATTGCTCAAATCTCTTATATCGCCATTGTTGGAGAAAATAAATATCCTGGAGAATAAGCTGATGGAAATAGAGGAACTGATCAAGATTAATTTATTTCCTGCTAAAATCACTGAAATAATTAATCACCATCAATCCCCTGTTGCCTCCATAGTGCCAACGCAACCTACACTATGCAACAATTTAAAAACTCTACAACTAGCCCCCAATAAAACAACCCCTAAGATTGCTTCTAAACCGGTACTACCACAGCATATTATTGCGAGAGTAGAGAATAATAAAGTACCTTCCACACACCTACCATCTGAGGCCGTCCCATTCGTGTGTGTTCTCTCACCACTCACACATGGAAAATCCGAAAGGCACCACGACTTACTAATAAGGTTACCTTTTGGCTATCAAAAAACAGACCTCTGCCACCCGACCTGGATGGAACAATAATGTGTGTTAGAAGGGTGGGCTGGTTAGGCTCCCTCCCAAAAGACATTCCTGGTGATCTAGTGTTGGTAAAATTTAGGTCTAGACATATTGTCCCGTACCTACGAACCTGGCAGCCCCAAGAAGATGATGGCCCAATATCGATCTGGGATTTACATGATTTTTACCCCAGTGCGCCATACATACCCTCCTTGAGACCAGAGGTAGGGTACAATTATAATTACGTGATGGGTAGATGATCCTATGCTTCGAATAATTGTAGTTCCTCCGCTCTTAACCGCTTTGCACCAGTGTACAACATATATAAAAATGGAAATCTTTATTAACTTGCTCCTATTAAGGGTGAACATGATGTAAGGGTAGAACTGTGAATGCCTATCGTATGAAAATATGTAATTTTAAAGGAAAGTATCCCACACTGGAGGGCAAATGTCTTTTAAATCAATGTCTTTTAAACTTGTAGATACTTTATGCTATTGTATGTATGATTTATGTTTGTTTTTTAACTGTATGCTTTTATGATTTTAATTCAAAATCGAATTAAGCAAAACTGAAACAGACTCTGCTATGATTTGCCACAACTGGACTGCACTATCTTGACTGAGGCAAGATTATATTTTCAGCGAGCAAAGTGCCCTTGCTCAAAAGGTTTAGGCGGTAGCTCATCAAGTCACTTGAAAGAAGTATTATTTTATTTTGCTAAGTTTGTACACCCTACTTTTCAGTTACTATGGTTTAGTCCCCAAAGAAAGAAAAGTCCCATCAAAAAGGTTTATTTTTAGAATTACTTCTATTTGTTTTATAATAGAAAAGAAATGTATGGTACTTGTATTGTGTTAGAAATTGGGTTTCTGGTTGGCAGAGGTATGCACTCTGTCGAAGCAGGAACTACAGTCCTAGTCAGGGGAAGTCAAAACACACCTTAAAATATCCTTTGATCACCTAGCTTTGCACATAGCAGTCAGGTTTATCTTAAGAGGCAATGAGTAAAGTATTTGTGCAACACTTCATACAACAACACAGTGAAAACAGCACGAAAGACTCCACAGCAGGTTAGAAAAATAGATTAGGATTATATAAATAAACCAAGACCAGAATGACAAAACCCCATCCAGTAGATGTTGAGATATTATTTTTCAAAAATTAAATTCAAAATATAGTGTTTAGCAGCAAGTAGCACCTAAAGAGTTAATTGTTCACACTGGACCGGAACAACGTCAAGAGTTCAGGCTGACCGCGATGCAATGCAGGCTAGATACAGGACACATGCAAGCCCAGCTGACCAAAAGTACCTTGATCCTGGGTGCAACAGCGAGATGCTTGGGTTTCTGTCAGGCTTTCTCACACATGCTCAGAAAATAACTCCTCAGGATCCGAACGACAAACAAATTGGTCCGCCTCTTGATACCCTCATTTCTGTGTCAGTTTCACAAAGTTATCAGAGTTTTAGGGTGATCAAGAATGGAAAAGGGGGAGTAGGAAGGGAACAGAGAGGAAAAGGAAAAAACACCTGAAAGGAAGAAAAGAAGAAGGATCCTCAAAAGGAATTTCAACTACACTCATATAGTCTTGCTAAAGAACGCAAACTCCATGACCTCAAAACAAGTGTAGCTCATGTCTTCCATTCAATGAATGACTATTGAATCTACATTTCATCCAAATCATAAGGATAGAGAGACAGTTTAACATCCATACCATTTCAAGAAAGCAAATAACAAAATCATTCACTCATGACCATTTATACATTACCCAGTGTAAAGGTGAAAATATATAAAGATATAGAAAAAATTTATTTTCTGCGAGATAACCAGCCAGTAATGTTTACCTTTCCACAAATGGTCAGTTATTTCAGAATTGCATTTCATCCTGAGAAAATGTGTGTAGTAATTGACTCCTCTGAATCAAAAAGAATATTACATTCTTCATATAATTGCCAATAACCAAAGAAAGAAAGAAAAATGATTCTGGTTATTTCCACATAACCAAGACAGGGCAATGGTAGGTATTGGAAGTCTTTATCCTACCGTAATTCAAAATGAAATGAGACGACTTTAGAAACTCCCAAAAGCGTTGCCAGCGTTGTCTCACTCCTGTGATTTCATTTGCAAACTTGGAGAGTATCGGAATACCTTTTCTCCCAAAAAACATAACGGAACGCTTAGAAATCCAGTGCTCTCTCCAACATCTGATACAACGGAGAACCATGAGACCCTTCATCTCACTCGTGGCGACTCTGAACACTCCACAGATTTCAGGATGTTCTCCACAAACAACATTGTCACTGACACACGGAAGTTCCAAGTTTGTAGCTCAAATCATCAGGAACAAGGAAAATGGGGCAGTTGGAAACACTCTAACCAGCAGGAACATCTCTAGGGATGTGTTGTGTCGGGCACAAGGCCTGCATGACCAGAATGACAGACACACACCCGCAGTGTTGTGAGGTAATATAACTGGCCACAGGCAAATGCACTCTGGCCCATTTATTAGCCGGGTCACGTCACTCGTGACGTTGGTGATGGATGGGTGTGGGCTGTGTGTGTGCCCACTCCCATGGGGGAGTGGCTAAAAAATCTGTGCCTGTCGAGACACTAGAACGTGTTTAGCAGGACACAACATTCCTCCAAAATTTTTATGAAAAAAAAATGCTCAGTAGTTCAACCTGTAAAGATGAAACAACAACAAAATATGCACCACAGGTTCCATCAGCCTCTCGGGTCAGGCATCCGGAAGCCAGCAAACAGGGACTGGTGACTCCAGCTGTAGCAGGACAATTTCGGCGGGCACTCATCATTTAACCCGAGTGGTTCAGGACACGAAGGCTTGCTTGGAGACGTCAGCTGCACATTGGGAACGTGCCGGTGTAAGCATGTCTATTAGTCCCAGGTAGCTTCCTTTCGCTGACATGGAGGATGGTAGGTGGTGGATAACAACAATTTCTTGACTGGATGCGTCAAGATAATGGTGGGAGTCCATGGTGAAAGTTCACTGGATGCCTGAAGTCTTTATTAGGCTTTCTTACTGTGTCAGGTGACCTGTCAGTGGGCAATATCCCTTCCTGCTCTCCCGCCTTGGGAAGCACTTTCCCGGGCTTGCCAATGGGACTGCTGATAGGCAGCAATTGGGGCTGCGTATGTCCCGGCTGGGGGCAACTGCTAACCGTCGAGAAGCCAGTTGCCAGTCTCTCGCACAAACCTCAAGGGTGTATGGATCTTGGTCAGGACATGCTCTCACTGCCACAGTTCAGTGCAGACCAGGTTAACAGGTTGCCTCTAAGGTTTCGTGTTGGCTAGTTTGGCAATAGCTAGGACTCCACTCCATGTGCCTTTGAGATGGCGTCGGTTGACACACTTCATGAGGACTGGCATGGTGGCGTTGCCAGTAGTGTGGTAAATCTGGACGATGTCGGGTGATGACTTGCCTTTATGCATGCAGGCGCCTAGTCGGGAGTCGATCACCTGAGGCAGGGAGTGGCCCAGTACCTCCATGTTCTCTGGGGAGGCACTTGCATTCATCTACTTGTACTTCTTGGGCTGTTGGGACTTTGATGACGGAGGAGTGATAAACACGCTGAGAAATGCAGGTCTTGAGACTCAGTTTGCTCAGGCTGTGCAGCTTACTCTCAGACACCCACTGTGCGGTTGCCAGTTTCTTCTCGGGTTATCCCCCTCTTCCCTTGCTGTCGCTGTGTCAGGACTCACTCCTGTTGTAGCTTGGGTTTTCTTCATTGTCCGACCCTGCCTCTATTGACTTCCTCTTCTGACCTCAGCTGGTTGTCCGATTCTTGGTGTAGACCCTCCAGTCACACTTCCACATTTCCTGCTGAGTGCGGTGCCATTCACATGGCACTGGTGATGTAGCTGCCATGTTTCATGGACGACAGGTGGCGATGGTTAACTAAGAGAGGAAGTTCCTGGATGGACGTCGTAGCCACATGACTGCCTCTTCTGAATCTTCTCTTGCACCTCAGGCATCTGCGGTCAGGGGCAGGGATGCAATTTGACTCCAACTGCCGGCACTCGGGGCTGAACGGTCTCACTGTGAAGCGATGGGAGCAACGCGGTTTGCGCTTGCTGCGGCTTACGCGTGGTTCTCCTTTGGTGCTGTCGCCAGGGCCGTCTGTCCGCCTTCGTGGCTGTCTGGTGTCTTTGGAGGTGTTCCTGGATTGTGGTGCTATGAGTCCCTGTGCCTTTCCTCTCATTGTCTTTGACACCCCTGTGTTTGTCCAGCTCTTCTGTGTGACACGATCTCTACTCTTCTTCTGCTTCTCTTCTGGGTGCAGTGACATGCACCATGTTCTAACAAAGCCAACCAGCCTATTAACTTCAATGGTCTCTTGACCATCCAGGCGAAACTTCAGTCGCTCTTCTCAGCTCCATGGAGGGCAGCCGCTCATCTTGGGTGCTCCTTGTTCAGGCAGCTTCTTGACACTCCTACTGCGGGTGTTCCCTTTCCAGGGAATGGCTTCCACAGGCAGTGGTGAGCTGTGTCTTCTCAACACTCCTACTCCGGGTGTTCCCTCTCCAGGGAATGGTTTCCACAGGCAGTCGAGAGCTGTGGTCGTGACTGGCCACTTGTGGTGTGCGACTCTCCTCTCGCCAGCTTTGGGTCAATGATGACTCCTGCGTGAGGCAACGTGAGGGAGGACACTGTGCTGTGTTAGGCCCCTTCCGGGTTCCATTGCTGGTGCTGCTGTGGAGATGTATGGGATCTCCTTGATGGTTTTACCAGTGCTTCTTTCTCTTGGAGAGGTCTCTTTTTCTCCAGAGCGTGCACCTGTGCTGGCGCGCTTCTGCGTGCTCTTCTTTGCTAGGGCGCCCTCTTCTGGCACCGGTCGTGCCTGCTCTTCTCCCTTGCAGTGGTGGTCGTTCACTGCCAGGATCACGTGGTGCAATATTCTCAAGCGCTGTGAAGTTGGGCAGCCACTGGGGGTGAGCTCTCTGCACTAGTAATTCTGATGCTTTAAGTGGGGATTGCACGGTTGTTACCAAATCCATTGTCTTTGCTGGGCCCTGCTTGACCCATTGACACTTGTCCGGGCTGGTGCAGCTTGAGGCTTCATCGGAGGCTCTTGTATTATCTCTGCACATTGCTTTTGGTAAAGACACCCTTTGGTAGGCTGGTACCTCTCACAGGCCACTTGCATGCCTGCACTTCCACTTGCAGTAGTGGGTAATCGCTCTTACGGGCATGCAGCTGTGTCCTCTTGATTGCAGTGTCAGCAGATGGCCGCTGGGGGTTGTGCGGCCTGTAATGCTCTTTATGTCTTTGGTGGGTTTGCTGACTGGCCGGCCGGGCTTGGCTGCTTGTGATTCCACTACCTTGGGTGTAGCTGGACTCTAGGTAGCTTGCACTGTTGGTGACAGCTTTGGGGTTTTCTCCCTCTGCCTGGGTTCACGGTCGGCCTTGACCGCACTGCACTGCTCGCCCTTGGAAGTGTGTTGCGTTTCCCCTTTTCTTCAAGCGATCTGCCGTTTCTTTGACTTGGCACTTGTGTGTTTGGCTGTCTACTTAACTTCAGTTGGGACTTGCCTCTCAGGTTTCTCACTCCTCTTCCAGCCAGGAAGTAGTGCTGCTTGCCATCACTAAGGGAGCTGCAGGTACATCCCTTTTTTTTGTGCATATTTTATATAGCGTAAACTCGACCCGAAGGTATTGGAGCGCTTTACTTGACCACCGTATTTACATTACACATTCAGGCACGGGGAGATTAAGTGATTTTCCCAGAATCACAGGATGTGGACGCGACCTTGAGGCTCGAACCCTGGTTTCCAGCACCAGCGTCGGGTGTTTATGCCGGGACCATACCTGGGTAAGAATGCAATCACTTGCAGGTATCTTTCTCATTTTCTGCTGATGCAGTAACTGCAAGCGGCCTCTAACTCTCTCTTCAGGCCCCATCAGCTCTTCCAATGCTGAGGGCTTGCCATGCTGCAGTCGTCAGTGCGGGGGAATGGGAGCTGATCAGGGCATGCCCCACCTCCATACCTCTTCTATGGGACACCGCCAGCCACACTTTGTGACCCTGCCTGTTTAGCGTGGCTGCCTGCCTTCTAGCTGAGGTGCCGGTAATCTTGCCTTTTAAAGTCCATAGAGGGCCCGGGGTGGCGAGAGTGCGTCACTAGTTGTGAAAAAGGGCTAATACAACCACAGCGTCACCTTGACTGCCTGTCCTGGTGGAAACGCGTGGCAGTCAGCTGCTAGCTGAGTCTTCTCCCCGCTGTGCATGCTGTTAGCAGACTAGGTGAGGCATGGTGCAGAAGCGCTGCTGGGACTTCGGGTGCTCACTAGGGTTTGGCACTCACCGCAGGACAGCAGGCTTCACTTTTACTCATGCTGCGGGAGAAAACTCTGGCTTGTGAGTCGCTTTGATGCGGTTCTCTGGACTGCTGTCGTGTCGCTGTAGGCATCTCTCCGGCCCGGCCGTTACAGACTTTCTTTCAGTTGCGGTAGATGCCAGTATGGGCTGCGTGCTTCCCTGGTGCGGGTGATGTGGACTCAGGACACCATTGCGTGTTGGACCATGGCCACGAGCTGTTCCCTTATTCAGCAGTGTCCTCTCCTCCATGCCTGGATGCTCGCTATCGCCTGCGGG
Source organism: Lissotriton vulgaris (assembly GCF_964263255.1). Taxonomy (NCBI): domain Eukaryota; kingdom Metazoa; phylum Chordata; class Amphibia; order Caudata; family Salamandridae; genus Lissotriton; species Lissotriton vulgaris. Next base: position 242,534,539 of record NC_141699.1, on the reverse strand, counting down.
GCTCACCTCGCTTGTTTGGGTACACTGCTGCCTTATAGGGCGGCGCAGCAGGCAGGTGACTGGAGGGCATAGAGGCCAGGAGCCATCCACTCTCCTTGCGGCTTGACCCTTTCGCTGGCAGTCAGTGCGGGGATACCAGGGTTTTAAGGCACGGTTCTTCTTCCCCCTCTTTCATGTAGCAGCTATCATGGTGACAATTGATGCGGGGCACGACCCGCTTGTTGCCAATGTTGTGTCGGGCACTAGGCCCGCATGACCAGAATGACAGACACACCCGCAGTGTTGTGAAGTAATATAACTGGCCACGTGCACATGCACTCTGGCCTATTTATTAGCTGGGTCACGTCACTCGTGATGCCGGTGATGGATATGTGTGGGGTGAGTGTGCCCACTCCCATGGGGGAGTGGCTACTAAATCAGTGTCTGTCGAGACACTAGAACGTGTCTCGCAGGACACAACAGGCTGTTCCACATCAAGGATCTTCCGTTTGGAATTATGCACGCCTGCCGACGTGCAAGAACACTCTTTAGAGCCCCAAGTGTCAATTTCCCATAACTACAGAAACCCGCATCACCTCAAGGGAGTTGTAGTTTGTATAACCAGAGCAACAGAAACCTTCACCCTTCCGTACTCCATTCCAGGTTTCCGCATGGAAGTCTGCAATGAAAACGCCTCAATCCTATTTCCTGACAGTTTCTCCACACTGTATGACTACGGTCCTGATTCACAAAGGGCCTCCTCACTCGTGGGAGAGACCCTGCAGTTGTGGGGTTGTCTCTGCCCTCAAGGCAGAATCTTCACAAGGAGAATTGTCATACATTCTCGATAAATAAGAGGAAAAATGAAGATATTTAGCAAATACATATTTTTTTCACCAACAAATAAAGAAAAATTATGGAAAAATTAGCAGAAATATATATTATTGCCAAATGACTTACATTTCCATGTGTATTTTATGCAAGGAATAAAAGAGCCAGATGTTCTAACAAACAGGTTGCAAATAGTGGGTGCAAATTACACATGACGTTTTGCAAACTGTCTGCAATTTTGCAATGCGATCTATGTGCTAATAACAGGTTGTGTCACAAAAAATCCAGTTTCAAGTGATCACAAAACGACATGTCCAATGAATATTAATTAGGTAGGTCGATATTGGCTATAATTGGCTAAAAACACAGAGATGGTCTGGTCTGCAAGGAACAGCGGACCACCATCCCTGTGTTCAAGTTCCTGAAACTATTAACATTTTATGTCATTGAAGAAAGTGTTGCTGCTTTGAAAAAATGTTTCCCACTATTGAAGGCAAGATGAGTAGCAAGTCTAGTCTCCTGGAACACTGGCTGCCTGACTAATTCGCAAATGTAAAGCTGTCCAGCCTGTATAATTTACTTCCACTTTTGAAATCCCCATACTTTTTCAAAGGTTTGAGACCACTATTGTGGTCACAAACCATTGAGACATCACATTGAAAAATGCAATGAGATTGAGATTTGGGATAAGTGGCAAACACTTTTAGTTCGGAATGGCTTTTCCAAATCGCAAAAGGTGTATATTTTTTTTTTCCAGACACAAATTCTGCGATTTTGGTTATTACAGGATTTGGGACCGTAAAACACTTTCGTACATCTGGCCTCTAACCATTACATCATGGAAAAGGACTTGATCATAACAAAAACTGTATTTGACTGAACTGTTCTCAGTTTGGATAAAAAGTGTGTTTGTGTGGAATGTCTTGGGCTTGTATCTCTGAATACTGCATGAGTGCCATCGTTTGCAATTCTGCAATGGAAAATTGTTTTTTTATATCTTTTGAGTTGTCATTTATGGGTGTCTTGTTCCAGCTCGAATTCAACTTTCTCTTTTTTTTATGTGCAGCCATTGAATTGGAATGTACAACCATTTCTATTTCCCTAGCATTGTCCTGAAAGAGCAGTAAAACTGTTAAAGAACATCAAGTCTATTTTAAAAAGCTATGTAGTTTAAGTGCCTTCGAAGTAATTTATTAACCACAAGGAGACCAAGAGGCTCTTTTGCAGTGGATAGCGCTCAAGAATGTGTATTCGTCGACTATTGTCTCTGTTTGGGTCACAAATAGTATAGACAGTGGCATTTGAATTCATAAATAATAATCCCATATTCCAGGACTCAAGAGCATGTCTCCGTTGAACATTTTTTTTTCCAAATACTCAAAAAACTGGGATTTAGTATGATTATTAACACGTAGTGATATCAGATACACGACCATGTGCTTCGTCCCTACTGATCTCATTGAAAAATCCCTTTGTGTGGTGAAGTTTGATTTCGTACTCCTTTGCATATTTCCAATATAATCGCATGCAATGAGTTTTATATTGCTATGTAAAGCCATGAAGGCTATATTTAGCTGCTTACAGGCGCTCACGGTCTGGATGGGCCTTGGCACCCCAAAGGGCCAGGGTGGAGAATTGCATTAAATCAGAATATGTTCATGTGCCTTAATCGAAAGTGACAAATCAAAGAGTGTCACATCCTTTAAGCATCAATACATTTTTGTCTTGCACTATTTTGTGAAATGATTTTTTCCACAAAAGGCAATCAATGCTTTTTCATTTTTGCTAACCAGCGTGTCAATATATTTAGTTTTCACAAAGTAATATGTCAACATTTCAGCGACGTGCACCCTATTCTGCAAAAGCCAATAGACAGAGCTACTTGGCACTGAATCCCAACAAAAATAACACATTTGCTTCATACGAGTTATGGGTAATCACTTCGATAATGTCAATACTGTATGTAAACTAAAATAGTTTTTCTAGGATTATGATTTTTTGGGGTGAGTGTTCTTAGCTTTTAGCGACCTTCCTACAATTGAATGGAACCATGAGTACTCACAATATAAAACAGTCATGAGAACTCACAATATAAAACAGTCATGAGAACTCACAATATAAAACAGTCATTCGTCCGTCGTATTTTGAAGAGTCATTTGTGAATCGAAGGAAGGCATGAATGGTCATACCAGAATCAGACTGCAGGCTTAATGGAAATGATGGAGTCTCATCTTAAACTTAATCTTTTCTAATTGTATTCATCAACAGTAATATTTACACATCCCATGAATACTTCAAAAGAAAAAACAGGAACATCACGTCTAAAACCAATCCACCTTTAGCAGAACCCTCCTCTGCAGTCACAAAGTAAGATTTTTTGATAGTTGAGGTGAGAGAAGTGTATTTCATTTTACAATTATTGTTGTAGACCAAGGGTCTCCAACCTTTTCTGTAATGAGAGCTGCTTATGTTCAATGAAACTCATTGAGAGCTACTAGCATTATTATTACCGTAACAGTGTCGACATTAAACAATATTACATTAGTCGCCACCATATTCAAGGTTACTAACAGAGATCACCTTAGTGCATCAGGCATGGTTGTCCGTAGTAATGTAAAAAAAAAAACGTTGTCAATATATAATACCTTTACATGGGTAATGCATAACAGCCATATCCGCAATATCTCTGGTACCAAGGTAATAACACTTGTAAACAGCCTCCTCAAAGCCATATGATTTATCATTAAAATATTAGTTTTAAATATAGTTTGGAAATTCAGCCATGTCTCTCCAAATATGAGCTCATGAGTTCTGAAAATTAACACATTGTCATCTTGGATACACACTCTCAATTTGGTATACATATATTGTTCAACCAAGCGAAAACTTCTAACTTAGCAGGGTTGGCTGCACACGGGAAAGCTACTTACAGGTAGCTGGAGAGCTACCAGTAGCTCCCAAGTTACTCATCGAAGAAGCCTGTTGTAGACATTGCTGGAATGCCCAGCCCGTTCATGGGGTCCCTAATGGGTCTAGAGGCATGTAGACTGACTTTTGATTAACCACACACTCCCCATTTTAGTGTAACCAAAACCCTCTCCTTCATCAACTTCAATGAAAACTCTGTGGAAAGGGTTGTCAAAGAAGCTCATTAAAAACAATAAAAGTTACATTTAAAGAAAAATGCAAAAAAATAATCAGGGTTCAGGCAGGGAAGGTAAAAGAGAAACGATACATGTCAAGGAAAAGGATAAACCTTGATTGGGATAAGTGGTAAAGAATTTAGCACACAGGTAGGATTCATTGGTGCCATGCTTTGTTATAAAATAACTGACTCACACATGTTATGTAAAACAATGATTTTGCAAGATATTTGGTGCTTTGTGTCCATTTTTTGATGGATTTTGATTAATGACATGTAATTTCATGTTGTTTGCTAAGAATTTCCCAATATTAACTAGAGTTGCGCACCCGTTTAAACACAAATCAGGTTCATTAGATTAGGAGGTGTGTAGGTTCGGAAATTGGGTGTTTGGGGTGTTACACCCCCCTAATAAATGTACTTTCAGGTAAATAATAAAGAGTTGGGTACCGGTACTTTCAGTCGGGTATGGTGAGGTGTCTTTTGGATTTCACAAGGGATCTTTACATGATGAAAAAAACACACACACTATCTGTATGAAACTTTATTGAACAGGATAAACCTCATAACAGAGATACAAATCTGTGCCCAGGGGACATACCTCACGTCTATGGGGATGCGATCTCGTTCATTGAAACATACACTCTGGTTCAGAGAGTGATACCCAGGAGCACAAATAAAACAATATACCATTGAAAAAACTTTATTGTGCACACACTACTCAACTATTAATATTTACCAAGTCTGAGCACAGTATGGAGTACGCTAACAACCAAGATGGCATATGAACAAATATCCAACTTGACTCAAACATTTGCATTTGCAAAAGATGTAGCAACCAAAATGTATGCACTTATACAAGAAGAAACCACAGAGTTCACACTCACTCGTACAAAAGAACAAAACATTTGCCAACTATTGTATTTATCAAAGAAAGAAATCAATCAGAGACTACATGACAGTACCATGATTAAATACCATAAGGTTCAAAGAATCCAGAGGGGATTAAGAATCCCGCTAAAACCATCACTATGCAAAAATGTACTGCAATTCAAGGACCGCTTGTTCGCGATTTTGAATAAATGTTCCTTAGATTTAATTTTATTAATCATTAATGAACTATCAAACATTTTAGAGGAACTCGCAAAGGAAATTTCTACAGTTAAAACCGAATTAGAGAAATCGATGTTGATTGAAGACTGGACTAAAACTCTGGAAGACATAAATAATAAATTATCAAAACATGGCCAAGAAGTAAATGAGAGAAAAATACAAACATTTCGTAGAGATACGATAGACTACAAACTGGGGGAAGTTTACACATGGGCTGAGATATACGCAAAACGCCGACAGAACAAGCCATATAATCAAAACATGGACACATCCTCTTCTGGAAGTGAAAGATCTAGCCAATCTGATGGAGCAAAGGAGTCATCCATACCAGTGATAGCATCAAGTTCAACAACTACAACTGTTCCTTTTTTAGAATCAGGCCCCACCAATGGGGACGACCCAGGCGGAGTAAGAGAACAAGAAAAGGAAAAAGAAAAAGAACCATCCCTGACACACACAAAAACGTCCAAGAAGGAAAAGGACAAGAAGGGGACACAACGAACAACGCAGTCATCAATATTTCAGATAATAATTTTTCAGAATTGGAACTGCACTAAGCTTACGGCACTTTTTCGAGAATGTAGTGATCAAACGTACAGAAACAACTACAGAAGATCCATTGAAAGGATTAAAAACTAAAAGCACGTATATGGCACCCATCAGCCATAAGAGCCTGGACACATTTGAGGCACTAGTCAGACAAGACTTATCAAAACTCAACTTTTAAAAACCACATAAATCAAAGAACTTAACACAAACATAACTGGGAATCTTAAAATCCATAGCAAACACAACCATTATCACTTGCCAAAAGGCGGATAAGGGAGGAGCTTTGGTGATATTGAATACCAGGTATTATGAAGAATAAGGGGAATTGCATTTATCAGATGATTACACATATATGAAACTGGACTTCAATCCCACAGAACAATTCACAGAAGTATTGAAGGACATTGTTCAAAAAACAGTAGATAGCGGAACCATCAATGAGAAATTCAAGAAATATCTATTTCAAACTAACCCCAGGAGTCCTACCTTATATATAGTGCCAAAAATACACAAAAGCCTAACAAACACATCCTTCCACCTAATAGTCTCAACAAGAGGAAGCCTTCACGAACCAGTGGGCAAGTACTTGGATAGGTATTTAAAACCTTTGGTCACCAAGTTAAAAACCTTCATTAAAGATACTACAGATTTTTTGATAAAAATCAATACCACACCCAATGTAAAGGATGAAACACCATTATTGTGTACAGTGGATGTAAAATCATGATATACATCTATATCACATCAACTGGGCATAGAGGCCACAGAGCAAGCGTTGTTACACAGTGATTATGAAGAAGACCTCAAAGTCTTCCTAATGGAATTACTACAATTCACTCTATTGCACAGTTATTTCAAATGGAAAACCAACTGGTTTTTACAGAAGACTGGAACTTCATTGGGCAATTGTGACACCCCCACATACGCGACCAACTGGTTTTTACAGAAGACTGGAACTTCAATGGGCAATTGGGATGCCCCCACATAACGTGAATATCTTTATTAGGAATTTTTGAAGAACAGCACATATTAACAGTACCAGAAAGGAAGACGCAACAGACATTTTTTGTTAGATTCATAGATGATATCTTCATCTTATGGAACGGTCATCTACAGAACTGTTTAATCAACTAGGTAAGTTCAAACAGGTAGATGAAAGAATCTAATTCACGTACGAAATCCAAGAACAGTCAATGAACTTTCTTGATGTAAGGATTACAAAAACAAACAATTGATTTGAGACGGACCTATACAGAAATGAAACAAACAGGAACAATACTCTCCTATATGGTAGTTTCCATCAAACATCACTAACAAATCATACGCCTTACACTCAACTACTAAGAGTGAAAAGGATTGTATCAAACCCAGAGATCAGAGTGATACGCATCAACAACATGTTACAACAATTGAAAGCAAGAGATTATCCAGAACATATACTCAAGCAAGCTGAGAATCGATGCAAAACAATTTACAGAAATGAACTGTTAACACCTAAAGAAAAAGTTACAAAAGACAGGATGATTCTGGTTTCTAAATACTCTACTATGAGTGGTTCTTACAAAAGGATCATAAAAAACATTGGTCAGTATTACGGTTGGAACCAGACTTTAATCACATCTTTGAACAGGAACCAATTTTTGCTTATACCAGGGCAAACCATTTGGGAGAGATCATTAAAAATCCAACAACACAACAGAGCAACATCTCATATAAAGGGACTGTAGCTTGCTGGATTTGTAATAACTGCAATAATATCATCACCGGTGCATACATAACGCACCCAATGATAGGACAGAGATTAAATTAAAAGTGACAGCCCCTTGCTACACATCCAATCTAATATACTAATGGAAGTGCCCCTGCGGGAACATTTACGTGGGACAGACTGAAAGAAAAAGCAAGATTCTTATCAACAAGCATAAAAGCAACATAAGAACCAAAAATCTGAAATCAACAGTGGCCAGTCATTTTATAGAGAGCCATAAGATTAGTCGACTGAATTTCTGTTTACTGGAAACTAGTAACAGAGAGGAAGGAAAAGATAATCATAATTCATTATTACATTGTGATATTCATTGAATACGCCTATTGAACTCCATGAAACCTCATGGGATGAATGATTGTATGGAATATCAATGTTATCTCTGATTGACTTTATCATGGACAAACCATGCTGACAAGTTGTTATTAACTGATATTATCTTGAAAAGAACATGTAGCATCAAATCATTACAACTCATGCACCCATTTTTAATTCATAGTTAGGCTTAATAAGCTATATTTTTCTCCACATCACATGTATTCAAAAACATTTGTTTAACCAGTTCGCCTTATCACACTGGGTTGTATGTAGTTTTTTAAACTATCTAGAGGGCAGACATTAACATTAACATTAACACGTATCCATTGTTACTCTTAAGGATTCACATATCAGTCCCATTTTTATGTCAAGCGTCGACGTAGTCACATTCCCTTTAAACACTCTGAATAACTTCCGTTTTGCCTTATGCAGAAAGCACTAGGATCGGAACCTACATACACCGGGCACGATCAGTAAGTAAACGTGCGGCACACTATAATTGATTTGAGAACCATAGAACAGTCACCCTAACTGTTAAAAAGGCACTAGCCGGTCACAAGAATTTGTCCGCAGCGAAGCGATAGATGTAACAGATCCAAACACTACAGCATTAATCGTCAGTTTAACTACTGAAAGAGACACGCTGACCACCGATATTTAGCGCGTTAAATGTCACAACCGATTCGAGCACCATAGATGTTTAACTGTAGTCAGTTTAACAACTAACAGTCACACGCCGACTACCGTAATTCACTGGAGCTCCATAGAGGATGTATTACCGAGAGGCAGACGTTAATCATGTGTCCCTCATCAAATTCACTAAAGTTTATCAGTTTTTTTATACACAGTAACACACAGTTTAAAACTTGAATCATGTTTAACCCACTCTTGTTTTCACCATTGTAAACAGGCAGTAAGCACCGGTAAAAGTAAAATGCACCCACAGGCTCGTATTAACCACATGCATATTGTTCTTTATGACCCCGTGGTCCTTGTATATTAAGCAGCACCCTTTTCATTGGTTCGCAGATATTCCCCAGATGAAGGCCAATTGAGGCGAAAATGCATTGGGATATTTGCATGTCATACATAAAAAGCGGGGTATAATTGATGCATTTTGGGAGATGAAGTATAATTTCCCCAGTATGTAAAACAAAGATAAAACAAACTTGGATATTACCAAAGAAAATTGTATTTAAACTTTATTGAGCAGGACAAATCTCATAACAGAGATACAAATATGGGACATACCTCACGTCTATGGGGATGTGATCTTGTTTGTCATAGCAGGCCACCATTTGCCTTTGTTCCAGATGCCATGTGGCCACTGGCCAGGGCTCATTTTGTATAGCCAGTGGACTTTCCCTAGGCCTGCATGTGCTCTTGGTTTTACAAGCCTCCTGCCTCTTGCTGTGAATGATCATGTGGCTGGCGGCCATGTTGTGTATCCAGCACATGTGCGCTTGCCATAGCCCTACATGCGTTCTTTGTTCTAGGCCTCCAGCTTTTTATTCTGACCATGTGGTTTGTGGCTATTTTGTGTAGACAGCCAGTGTGCTTTTGCCATAGGCCTGCAGGCGTTCCTTTGTTCTAGACCTCCTGCTTCTTGCTGTGACCATGTGGCTGGTAGCCATTTTGTGTTGGCAGCCAGTGTGATTTTGCCAAAGGCCCTCATGCGTTCTTTGTTCTAGGCCTCTAGCTTCTTGTTGTGACCATGTGACTCGCAGCCATTTTGTGTAGGCAGCCAGTGTGCTTTTGCCGTAGGCCTGCATGCGTTATTTGTTCTATGCCTCCAGCTTCTTGTTGTGACCATGTGACTGGTGACCATTTTGTGTTACCACTAGCCAGCCAATGTGCTTTCACCATAGACCTGCGTGTGTTCTCTTGTTGTGATCATGTGGTCGGCTCTTGGCCATTTTTTGTGTAGGCTAGGCAGCCAGTGTGCCTGCCCTGTAGGCCTGCATGTCTTCTATTTGTTCTCAATGTCTTCCTGCTCGGTGTTGTTGTTGATGACAATGTAGCACTGGATGGCCATTTTGTGTGTGCAACCAAATTCCACCCTTTGCCATAGGCTGCATGGTTGGTTAAGCAATGAGATAGCAGTTTAATAACTTATTATCTAGCACATGCATCAAAGTAGGCTTTTGCGATTCCTTAATTGTGATTATTAAGGAATCACAATTAAGGATTCGCAAAAGCCTATGCATGTAAGAATCGCTATAAAAATAGCGATTCCTAAACAATCCTTAATTTCGACTTGGAAATTGCTAGTCGCAATTAAGGAATGCTGTCCATTCATTCTTTGGGCCCCCAGGCCCATAGGAATGAATTGCTCATTCAATTTCAAGATTGCAAGGGTGTCAAAATAGCACCCTGTTGCACCCCTGAAATTGATCTGTGCACGTATGTTGCACACACACATGCCCTAAGGGCATGTGTGTGCGCAACATGAAACTTTGAAAAATGCACAAAAGGGCATTTTTCAAAGTTTTTGCAAATTACCATGAAGTTCAACTTCATGGTAATTTGCAACTCCTATTAGCGAAATCGCTAATTGTGTTACTTTAATGCATTGCATTTAAGGAATCTCAATTTGGGATTCCTTAAATGCAATGGCAATTTAAGGAATCGCAATTTAGAGATTCCTTAAATTACGAGTTTTGCATTTGGGATAATGCATCCCTAATGGACAAATATCGGTCACAAAGGGGCAGATTCAGAGAATCTTCCCGTTTGCGACCGGTTTTTGCTTTGATGCATGTGCCTGTATATCTTTGAGGATAACTTCACTTATGGTTTTTTTACATGTCCATTTTTTCCAATTATTTTATTAATTGGTAAATTGCATATATGTTTTTTCTTCTTTGTCTTTCTTTGTATAATGATTTATATTTTTTTGGGGTTCCTAGTTACCACTTTTCCACCACATATGGCATCAATCAAGTGAACCCATTGTCTGCTGTAGGTGCACAATAGTACTTGTTGTCTAGGGATTATTCCATCCATTGTCATTTGTCAGCTGCACCTCCATGAGTGACACATCACACATGAGTGACATCTGTCATGTGAACCACATAAATCAAACAGTTTCATCAGTATATTGATGTGTTTACTTTCTCTTATCCTTCCTGACTGTACAGTCAGTCACCATTAAAGTTCATGCTGGTGTGGTTTTCCGTATTCATACACTGCATTTTTAATTATGTATACCAGTGACCACATTTAATTATAGTGTGTTTGTCTGTACTACTATTTGCTTATTTTCTTTTAGGTGCACAGGAGACATCATCACCCATAGTACTGCCAGAAAGAAGGCCTGTGCAGGGCATGATGCGGGAGTGGCCAACACATCACAGACATCTCTTCAGCTTGTGAAGCTAAGTGCCACTGCTAACTGACAGCTTCAAAATGGCCCCAAAGAAAGTTGCTAAAACGGCTATCAAGAAAGTGGCCAGTGAGAAAAAGAAGAAGCTTACCACCAGAGCTTTTTTGGAAAACAAAAAAAAAATGTGCCTGTTGCCCCAACCTCTGGGGAGCAAGCTAGGAGCAGCACCTCTAAATCAGTGGACTCACCCCAAACTTGGCCCAAGCCCCACCAACAAGTAGTGATGATGAAATCGACTTATCTCTATTGAAAGGTAGTACAGGAAACTCAGAGAAGTGGAAAACTCCCACAACTGCCAATAGTATTTCCTCCCGAAGTAGGAGCAGTTCAAGAGATTGAGCTTCATGCTGAGGAAGTAGAACAATCTGCTCCAGAAGATCCATTGACTTACAGATCTCCAGCTAGAAAAAAGAGAGCTAGTGGTGCATCCGCTTCTTTTTTAAGCCCCCATGGATCCCCCCTCAGTCTGAGAGTGAGACACGCCACAAGATGAGGCTAGAAAAAAGGAAGGTTCCAGAAAGCCTTAGTGTAATGGACGAAGATGCAGAACAGGAGGATGATGACGAGCCAGTCACCATCGATGTTATCCAAGCCCCAGTGGAGACGGACGTTACCCCATCCCAACGCACCGGCAGAGATGTGGCAGTGGCAACACAGATCCAACCACAGCCAGCTGCCATATTTGCAAAGTCCTGGCAATGATCTACATGCACAACCACCTCAGTAGAAGTAGGTACTGCAGAGAGTCAAACGTCTAAACGCCCACCTACCACCAGTTCACCTGACATTGGCTCTGGCACTAGAAGTTGAGCTATCTAATTTAGGACTAGAAGGCGGCGAACATTGCCATATAATCTTCCTTTACGGAGCAAGTGTTAGTCGGGGTAAGCTTGGTACAATCTATGGTACCAAGGGACCCATTTGAGAAAGCACCATACGATCTGTTGGGAAACGCAGTTTAGCAGCAACAAAACTGCAAGTGTTGTTGATGAAATCAGCTTAGCAGGTAATCCACATCTGATCTGATCATGGTGGAAGGTGAAGAACAGGAAGACATCTTAATTACGCAAAGCAGCCCTCTCCTCAGCAGTGCAGAAGTATTGCCCACATCAGAAATATTGCTATGGCACAAGACTCAGGTCGAGACACCAAGGTAACAGAGAACTTTGACTGCCCTGCTGAAAAGCACATTGAGTCAACCACCGCCTGCTCTCAAGGAGTCACCTGCATAGATGGCATCTGAACAGAAAAAAAATCAGACTACTATTCCTGTAATGTTTAGGTAGGATGGGCGGTTTGAATGTAACCACCCAATGGCACGTTTGTACAATGCAAAGCTGTCTATATTGTTAGCTCTGGACTACCTCCCTTTTTCTTTTGTGGAAGGGGTGGGTTTTCTTGAATTTGTGGCAGACATCTGCCCAAAATGAAAGATACCCAAACAGTCCTATTTTTCCAGAGTTGCTGTTCCAGTGCTACATCACAATGTGCTTGAATTGCTTGGACAAGCTTGACAGCAGAATGTTGTTCACAGTATCCACCTGACAACAGACATCACTGCACACTGGATATCTTTTGTGGGGGCTAGAAAAAAAATATCTGCAGGTGTTGACAATGCTGAGATTTTTAATGCTTCTCAGAAACCTGCAGCAGTAGCGGGTTCTGCCATGGAGAAATCCAATACAGCTGCAAGCATTTTAGAAGACTTTAACAACAAGGTCTTTGAATGGTTGCGACCAGGAGGGCTTAAGATTGGATTTGTTGCCACAGACAATTGCAGTAATATGGTTAAGGCCATGTTGATGGTGGTTATTTCAAGGTCCTGTGTCAACATCCTTGTACAGGACTTTCTCAAAAAAGAAGACCAAGTAAGTAACTTACTGTCCACCTGCAGAAGAATCTACACTCATTTTAGCCATTCAAGTAATTCTCTGAAACAGATGGGGGTCATTCAGCGTGATAATAAAATGCCAGTTAAAACACTCATCCAGGCGGTGCCAACACTATGGAACCCCACTTATTACATGCCGAAATGCCGGTTTGAGAAGTACAGACCTATCAATGAATATGTCATGCAAAGATGGGATTCAACTGTGAAAGGCTTGATTTTTGAAATGGACAATTGGGACCTAGTCAAATGCCTGACAGAGATGCTGCTTCCTTTTGAACTGTTCGCTCTGGAACGCAGCAAAGACAACAGTGGCAAGGGCCAAGCTATCCCATTGCTCTGCATGCTACAGGAACAGCTAAAGCAGGTGCCTGCAATATACACAGGTGTGGAGGAGAAAAGAAAATGCATATGACATTGTGGAGAGCTTAATCCTTCGCTTGTCTGCTAATACAAAGGCGCACAGAGACATTGTGTCCTCCAAAGATTACATCTGTGCCACAATTTTTGATCCACGGCTCAAACCATTACTGTCCACTTTCATTTCATTATCAGATGGGGATGTTAAAAAATGCAAAACATGGATAGCTGAGCAAGGCAGTGAGTTAGAAAAAGATCGGCAGGGAATTAGAGGCCAACTCCTCCACGGCAAAAGTCCTGCAGGGCAGCCTTCAAGTTAAAACCTGAGGGCAGTGTTATTGGCTCACAGCAGCCAAAACCAACAACAAGAAGGCATTTAGGATCCGATTTAACGCAGGATTAATTACCTCTGCTATAGACGCCAGCACTGTGTCTGGGCATGGGTCAGAAGGTGAGCCTGATTTAAAGGCATTCATAATATCCAGTGATTTTTCCAGGGGTATGGGAGGGAACTGAGAGAGATGCGGGCCACCTGTTAAGTAGACAGAGTGGAGACTGCTTGATTTGCACCATCGGCCTGGGGCAGCAAAGAGAAAGTGTCTTAAATTTTTAAGATTTTCTCGTAGAAGAAGGAGACTAGGTGGCTAATCCAGGCCTCAGTCGGCGTGAACGGCCTTGCCACCACACTTGGGGAAGAAAACTCCTTAACTGTTTTTAAAAGTTCTTTGCTTTGCGTCGCAGCCTGTGTAATGTTTTGAAAAGAGAAATCATTTTTTTTTCCTCCACAATTTTTTTATAGCGCCCCTTCAATGTCTGTTTATAAGTTATTTTGTCATCTGGGTCAAAGTTTTTTGCCATGTCCTCTCTAGGCATTTGCAAGCGTTCTTGCTTTTCCTAAGGACCACCGCAAACCATGGAGCTGAGGCACACAATACCTTAGCAGGTCGGAGGAGGAGTCAAGCTCATCTACGCGACACTGGAGCCAATTGTCCAGACCGTCCACATCCTCCTCCATAATGCCATTAAAGGGGATCGGGTGGCTGCTTAGGGCAGTAGTTAGTTAAGGCATCTGCAGTAATTTGGCTGTAAGATCAAAAACGACAGAACTATGGCCTTCCTTGGGAGTCGTGGATGTGCTGCAAAAGTAAAGCCAATGATAGAATGATCAGACCATACTAAGGGGACTGGAGAGGAAGTCACTATTTTATCAGTTGAGAAAATCTTGTCCAAGGTATGGCCCCTCTCATGGGTTGTTTTGATGGACGTAGGGTGTCCTTTTAAAGAAATCCATTGAATCTCATAATCTCATAATCTAGTGGGCTCCTGTTTGGTGGAATTATCCATATGAATATTGAAATCGCCGATAACTATGCAATGTTTATATTTACTGGCGAAAGGTAAGACCGCATTGCTAATAGAATCCAGAAAACTGACCGCAGGGTCTATAAATAGGGGTGCCAGCCAAAGATTGATGCGCTGATACCCTTATGTGTGACCCCAGATTTCGGCTCCAGCTATATCATCTGTGAAGACCGTGGAGCAGGAGAAATGTTGTTTTAAAATTATGGCAATGAGAAATGTTGTTTAGAAATTATGGCAATGTCTTCACCCAAGCCCACCGGCTGAGCCTTCCTAATCATCGAATAGCCAGGGGGGGATGGTCATGGCAATAGTAGGATTTTTTTTTTTGTTTGAAAAAACCTTTTTTATGTAGAGTTGATATACACAGCATTTAGCCACAACCCGACCTGGAGGCAGGCAGCGGAAACAGGAGCAGAATTGCTTTTAACATCAATGTTACACAGCCTATTAGCCGACAACCCGGGGGTCCGGCAGCGCCTTAAGAAATATCATGTTCGCACCTTTGGGCATCTGTGTGAGACCTACCGCGCACTATGCGCTGTACCATAGAAGTGGGAGTGTAATCTGCGCCCCGCCGCTCCCGTCCCCAGGGTCATTCAGCAGCCACACACATGACGTGATACCTATGAGGTTCCTAACAAACATAAATCCCCAACACCCCATTACTCCTATTCCAGGACCCCCCCCCTACTCTACCTTATCTAAAATGTAGTACTATGCTCCGCTGTACGCCTCTCCACATCTGTGGTGAAATGTAGTATGGTGTGGGCCTAAGCTCTTGATCATGCAACTGTTCTACTGGTTGGCTGGGTCATCACTCCTATGTTGAATCAGGTTCCTTCTGCTGTGCCGCTTCTGTGTGCAACATCCGCTATCAAGGACCACTGCACCACCTCACGCCAGATCTCGACATCTTACCCTCGCCGTGCATCAGGGCGTTTTGCGTTCAAGGGTCTCGCCGCTTAAACGTTCCTGTCCCTCTGGGACTTCCACGGGCAATGTCTTCTCAGCTTCTTTAACCCTGAGGTAGTCTCGGTAAAGGCTTCAGAAATTCTTTGGGCGATTCGTGGGAGGAGTAGTTCACTGTAGCATTCCGTCTACGTGCAGCAATATTGCATGTCCCGCTCCCACCTCGTGGTGGTCGGCATGGGCCCCTCATCCAGCACATTGCTACGACTCGCCTAGCCATCAGCATACCCATATCAGTTAGTCGCCATACCGCAACGGGAAGGCCCCTGGAGTGACCTAAGAGTGCCAGGGCCGGGTTGATCGGCAGCTCTATTTCTAGGATCCTGCTCATTTCAATGAATATCCTGTCCCAGAAGTTCTGGATTACCGGGCACTACCACGATAGATGAATGAAGTCCGCGATCGGGGCATTGCAGTGTTCGCATTCGGCAAACTGATGGAGCCCATACCTATGTAGCCTCTCCGGAGTGTAATATACTCGCTGGAGGAAATTGAAATGGATCAGTCTATGTCTGCCGTTTAATGATAGTTTTCTGGTGTTTTGGCAGCAATATGTCCACATGCCGTCATCTATTGTTATGCGGAGATCATTCTGCCAGGCTGTCCTAGCCTTCGAGTGATGTAGCTTGTCGCACTCTCTGTTCATTCGAAATAAGTTTGTGACTAATTTGTGGGGGGGAGGGAGATTTAATAACGTGGGTGAGCTCCGGCACTTCCGGCGGATCCTGCGAAGCGCTACAAATCCTATGATATTGAAAACGTAGGATTAGCACTGCCGCGGCCGGAGCCTCTGCAGCCTGCTCCCAAGTTTTCGCTAGGCCGTTCAGGAATAGGTCTCCCGCCGTAATGATACCCAGTTTACGCAAAGCCTGGAGCACTCTTCTTTCCGCTATTGGGGACAGCCATAGTGCCCATTCAATGGGCATTAGGGGGGAGTACAACAAGGCGCCTTGTTGCATTCGCAGCAGTGCATTCCAAGCGTGGTTAGTGGACTTGATCGAGTCCAATATGCCAAGTCTGCGGTCAGGCGGGCAAAATACCGTGGCAGGGAGTGGGAGCGGAGCTGCGAATAGCCGTTCTAACCGACATGCGGTATTGTCGCTTTCCAGTGTATCCACGTGTGCATATGTGACGTTTGTGCTACTCTATAGTACCTTTCCATGTCTGAGGCATTCAATCCCCCCGTTTCATACGGCTGTATTAGGGTCGTCGATTTCACTCTCCCCTGTTTACCCTCCGGCGATTTTAATGAGGAGCTGTGTCAGGTTATTAAAAAAGGACTTTGACAGCACAATCGGGATGTTATTAAAGAGAAACTAGAATCTGGGTAGGATCACCATCTTCATGATTGCTATACGTCCCATTAGGGACGTCGGTAGGTTGATCCACTTTTCTATGTCATCTTCCAGCTTACTGTATGCAACTCCATAGTTTTCGCGAATTAGGAGTTTCGGGTCAGTGTGGAGCATAATCCCTAAATACCTGACCGGCTCCATTGTCCAATGTAACGGGTACTCCATATCAAACGGAGTGGTCTTTGGAGTCAGGGGGAAGGCCACTGATTTTGACCAATTGACTCGGAGGCCGGAGAGTGCGCCATAACGTACCACCTCCCGTAATACTGAAGTGAGATTCGACTTGGGGTCGCGGACGTACAGCAAGGTGTCATCCGCGTATGTTGATATGACAATTTTGTACGTAGGGAAGTTCACCCCCTTGTTACCATGATACTCCTGCAGAGCACATGCCAGCGGTTCGGACACCAGCGCATAGAGCAGTGGCGAAAGTGGGCAGCCCTGCCTAGTGCCTCTGCGAATCGCAAAGGACTCCGAGACCCGGTCTCCCGTGCGGACCCTGGCAGTGGGGCGATAATATAGCGCTCCCACCAGTTGTAAAAAGGGTTCGCCCAGTCCCAGTCGCCTCAGCACACGGAGCATAAAGGGCCACTCAACAGAATCGAAGGCTTTTTCCATGTCCAGGAAGACGGCCATGGCCTTGTTGTCCTGCCTGACATGCTGCATAGTCCCTAATACGGTTCTAATATTTTAGGTAAGATTCCTGTTGGGAATGTATCCAGCCTGCTCCGGTGCCACCAGCTCCGGGGCAAGTAACGCCAGGCGTGTCGCCAGGACTTTGGCATAAATCTTGGCATCAACATTTAGGAGAGACAGCGGTCTGTAGGACCTACAAGCATTTGCGGGTTTGCCTAGTTTAAGAATAGTTACTATCAGGGCCTCCCGCATAGACCGTGGCATGCTGCCCTCCACACAGATGTCATCGAATAGTGTGGATAAATGAGGAATCAGTACTTCTTTAAATGCCTTATAAAAGCTCACCGTGATCCCATCCGCTCCGGGGTCACTGGCCGATCGCATGCTTGCAAGTGCGTCCACGATCTCGTCCTTGTGTATGGGCTGCATCAAGAATTCCCGGTCAGAGTCCTTTAAGAAGGGCAGCTGTATATGGCCCAGGTAATCGTCTATGGCCTCCTCATTATTCACAGTTCGAGAAGAGTAGAGCCCAGAGTAATAGTTCCTTAACTCCTCTACAATCACTGATTCTACTGTGAGGAGGTGACCATCAGTTGCCTCCAGCTCTGATATTACTTGCGGGCGTCTAGAGTTAGGCATTATCCTGGCCAGGTTGGAGCCCGGGCGCTCTCCCTCACCATACGACCGGGCAGTTGCATACTTCCCCATATGCTGGACTTGTCTGTCAGCTTCCTCATTGTATTCTGCTATGAGGTTCTTGATGTCTTCCGCCACCTCAGTACTTGAGCCCTCCAGTTGGGATTTCTCCAACTCAGTTAGTCTGGACTCCAAGTGTAATAACCTTTGGCGTATAGCCTTGAGGACACTTGAGTGCTTTGCCATAGCAATACCTCGGATGTAAACCTTAAAGGTTTCCCACACTGTTTGGAAGCTTTCCACCGACCCCACATTAGTGTCAAAGAATTGTTCGATTTTTACTGCAATTTCACCCCGAAAGTGCTCATCCAGTAGGCAATACGGGGGAAACGCCACGTGAATGGTGGGATCCTCTTCACTGGTGTCTCGAGGACCAAGAGAAGCAGCGAGTGATCTGAGAGGGTGCGTGGCAGCACATCGCAGGATTTTATGTGTCTCATTACTGAGGATGACGCCAACCAGTAGTCGATGCTGGTGTGTATGTCGTGAAATGCCGAATAATGAGTAAACCCCCCTCTAGCAGTGTACCTACTTCTCCACACATCCACTAAGTCCAGTTTATTTAGTTCCGAGTGTATTTTCAATGCTGCTGCTGTAGGTCTGCGTGCGGGGCCTGAGGACCTGTCTAGCACAGGGTCTAACACCAAGTTCAAGTCACCTCCCCATATTAATTGTGTAGTGGAATATGCATGACAGTGCTGCGCAAGGGCACCATAAAAGTCCGGGGAATCGTAGTTGCGACCGTAAACATTAACCACCATTAAATCGTGACCCTTCCCTACACATCTTGAAATTAGAAATCGGCCCTCGGGGTCTGCCCTCAGTAAGGACAGTGTTAGTTTCGACTTAGGGTTAACCCATGTCAAGATCCCTCTAGAGTGGGTTGTGAATCCAGTGGCGGCGCAGTTGCCCGCCAGACCCCTGATAAGAAGCATTCTACTCGTGAGTGGAAGGTGCGTCTCCTGTATCAGTGCTAGGTCAACTTTATGTCGCTGTAAATAATGCAGGACTTTTCTGAGTTTCCGATGATCATTCAGACCCCGCACATTCCACGTCAAGGCGTTAAGCGTCCCAGCCTCCCCGTCCGCTGCTATACGGTCTGAGCCAGCCATCGTAGTAGTGGGGTAGTGCAGTGCAAGGCATTTGTAATCTCAAAGACCAGTGAAGACAGAGCGATCAGGCAGAGCTAACCATAACACATCTGAATACTTCCCTACCCTTCCAACCCCCTCCCACAGCAGGCTCCCCCAACTTGGCCATGCAGATTCCCTTCCCACCCCCACCATCCCAATACCAACTCCCTCAACTTAGCAACCAGAACGTCAGTAGTGCATTGCGCTCGGGGATCGAGGTCGCCTAACAGCCCGTTAGCTCCAATAATCTCAAGGCGCTATGTCTGGCTTTCCCCCTCCTTCCGCCATGCACCATCGTAAATGTAAACAGTGTATCCTACCAGTGCATCAGATTGTTCAATGATGTCCACACTATTCCCCCATCGTCCGTCTATCCCTCCCGCACCCCCCAATAACACTCAGTTCAATATATGTCAAAGCAGGCCGCTGCAGAAGAGATGCTTGTACAGTTATATAAACCAATCGTTCCCAACGTTACTCCTCTATACCCTCTACTTATCTTTACAGTGTTTCTCCGTCCAAAGAGCGGGCCCGGGCACCAACCACTTCCGCACAATCAGCGCGCAACTGTTCTCAGTCTTTCCACCAGCGTCACAGGTGTAGGTGACTCAGTCATTTCTGGTTGTCCAGGTGGCTATATTCTTCGTCAGCTGGCTTATCCGCGCCATCGTTTCTCTGTTCCTTCGACCATCGCCTTATTGCCTGCATCAGTTCTTTTGGGACCGTGAATATGTGTGAGTGTCCCTGCGTGTTGACACGTAGTTTTGCAGGGTATAGCATCGCATAGTCCAGGCCCAGTTCTCTGAGTCGCTTCTTTTGGGGGAGGAAGTGTTTGCGCGCTTCCTGCACTTTCGCAGTAAAGTCAGGGTATATTGATATTGCCGACCCTTTGAATTGAGGTGAGGTCTGTGACCTAGCAAGTCTGAGGGCCATATCCCTGTCCCGGTAATTAAGCAACTTAGCTATAATCGGGCGAGGAGGCGCTCCAAGCTTCGGGCAAGGGCCCAAGGACCGATGCGCCCGCTCCACCACAAACATCGAAGAGAACACTCCATCTCCCAAAAGAGTAGTGAGTAACTTTTCCACGAACAGATCCATCTTGCCAGTTTGCATGGTCTCCGGTAGCCCCGTTATGCGAAGGTTGCAGCGTCGTGAGCACGCCTCCAAGTCCTCTGACTTGTCCTGAAGGGAACGCATCAGGTGTTCTATCTTCCTGTGTGCCGTGTCCAACTCGGTCTGCGCCTCTTCGACCTCTGTTATCCTCTTCTCGGCCATGTCGTGTTTCTCAGCATGTTTGTCCAGGCGCTCAGCCATCCGGTCCATTCTGTAGGTCATGGCGTCCATCTTAGCGCCCAGCGCTGATATGCTGGTTTGTAGGCTTTGTTTCATGGAGCATACCATCCTCTTGATGTCGTTGTTAGGTGCCCGCTCGTCCACGGGTTGCGTGGACTCTCTGTGCTCTGCAGCGGGCTTTGTGTTTGTAATTGTCTCTGCACAAAAGGGATTCTGCTTTGCGTTTTGTCCCCCTTCCCCATCGTCACAGCCGTACCACCGTACCGCAACGGGTGATAGCGCAAAGTATATCCCCAGGAGATCCTGTAGTAGTGTGCAGGCCCTATGCAGGCCCGAGGTGTGGGGTTGTAAATAACGCCAGCTGTCCGCGCAGGTCCACACACATCTGTCCCAGCATCGCAGTATGTCACGTAGCGTCCAGCACACAGGAGCAATGGGGTGACTGTATCGCTAGGGCCGTTTCACCGCCAAGTTCAGCTGTCGTGAAGCTTCCTCTCTGCGCTATGGGAATTGTCTCCACCAGCCCGCACAGGTCTCCCTTGGTCACTCACACGGGTCAGCATGCAGCAAGGAGGTAAGCACTTGGGGGGGATCCCTCCCCAGTCATGGACCAATGCCACTCCTATGGGACAGCAGTGGTGCTCCAAAGCCACTTCTCTGGGACCCCCTCACCACTGATGTCACGTGTGCTCCACCGCGGGTTCACAGGGCTGCAGCGTCACGAGCCGTTCGCAGTTTTTCTGTGGGGGGCACTCCTCACGTTCCCGCAGGGCTTCTCCCGTTTGCCTGCAGAGATCCACTAATGTTCAGAATCCGGCCCCAAGGTGCCCAGGCCGCAGGATCTCCGCCACTCTGAGTCGCCTCCCCGCGACGTAGTTAGGGCTGATCCTTTCTCTCCTGATCCAGGTCTCAAGGTTGCTGGCAGGGGCAGGCCACCCCCCAAGAGCGATTCGGTGTCCGCTCCTCGCCCCACAGGTATTTCAAGTCGTATCCACGGTGGGGCTCGGCAGCCAGCAGGGCACCACCACAGGCGGCCGGGCCAAGCGCTCTCACCCACCGCCGCACGCAAGGGCACGTCGGCCAGCGGAGCGATAACTGGAGGTCGCGGCTTCTCGGCCAAGTTTTCCGCAGCTCCGCTTGCTATCGCTTCCAGGCACTGGAGCACCAATTCACCGCAAGTTTGGGATCGCTGGGGACCCGGTGGGTTCACGCTTCCGGGGGGTGGGTTTGGGGTATTAATATTCGCACTTTGGCAGGATTATGAAGGATAATGGGCAGTGCAGCACGGAGCTCCGGGTTCAAGCAGCCATTTTAGCTGCCGGCAAGCTCCGCCCCCTCAATAGTAGGATTTGATGTTTCACTGAGCCAGGTCTCCGTTAAAAAAAGGAAATCTGGTCTCTTATCAACTAATAAGTCATAAATATGGTGGGCATGTTTATTCAGGGATCGAGTGTTAAGGAGTGAGGCCTTAAAATGGCTTTTTCCCTATTAACTTTGCCTCATCAGGAGTGGGGTCACCCATAAGCCCTATTTCAGGATTCACCCCTGTATTTATATTCGAGGATGACCAACCGCAGTGGGAGAAGATCAACGTGTCAGAGTCCTTAGGCATAGGTATGAGGGAGCGACAGCTCGCTCTCCTGCCTATAGACATAAGCTGCAACCCACTGTAGCATAAAGGCTTACAGTAAACAGGGGAGTTTCTGGCAGAAAGGCCGGCACCGGCCGTCTCCGGGACGCAGACTGGCATAGACAGGCTTGCCTTAGGCGTGACCGCAGTACGCCCGCTGCGCTCGTCCACTGCGTGGATGCAGGCACATTGGTCTAATATAGGGGACCAAGCGGAAGAGTTCGGCCAACCCTTCCTAGACCGGAAGTACTATTCGAGTGACCTTGCTGAAGTCTGCCATGCCCTCCATAGAAACGGCACTCAGCCGGGGTGGACCAGGCGGGCAATCAGGTACCGATTGTTCAATTTGTGACAGATATTTAAAAATTATTTTTCATCTTTCAAAGCTCAGGACAACAGAACATAATGTAACTTGGTCCTTATGGAGGCAGTCGTACAATTTGATTTGGTTTACCTGTACCAATACTCATAATCTTACAAGCATTTCCTTTTCTCCCATAGCAGATTTATGATGGCCGGCTGCCAAGATGAAGGATGTCATTGTGTAGTGTTTGTCTTTGTCAAACATTTCCCTTAAATCCCCATTCCCATCCATTCATCAAACCCTT
Organism: Lissotriton vulgaris; assembly: GCF_964263255.1. Lineage (NCBI taxonomy): Eukaryota > Metazoa > Chordata > Amphibia > Caudata > Salamandridae > Lissotriton > Lissotriton vulgaris. Next base: position 242,511,527 of record NC_141699.1, on the reverse strand, counting down.
ATCTCTCTTCCCCTGGGCTGGGTTATTTATTAAGGTGTGACCAAATAAAATTTAGACCATTAATTGATCACTCACTTGGTGGGGTGGATGTGATGAAAGCAATACCAACCCAAGGCCGGGCGAGGATCTTCTTCAGATCTAAGTATAGTCCACACTGGCAATATTATATATTTATATTACCCCCATTGCACATTATGCGAAATGTACATTCATAATTTCCAGCAACATTATCCTTCCGGCGCTGATTTGCGTGTGTCAAAGGTTACGCTTATCCATTTTATAGCTCAAATCGACTTCATTTTGTAACTTTTACCACCATTCTGATTATTTAAATGTAGCTTTGCTTGTCATATTTTCTTGTTTGGCTTGCTTCTTCTTTTGTACTAGTAGTACTCTAGTCTCCCTCTGGTGACTGTCACATTTTTATTTCAATTTAATTAGTTTCCTGCAATGAATATTCCTCATCCTACTGTTCGAGTTTGGCAAGGAGGGAGTGGGACCTCATTTCTGGATCTGGCACTTTCACTATTCAACTAGTGCACTAGCATGATGCTACTGTCTACTACCACCACAATGGCACCTTGGGAAACCATACAGCCATTGCTTCATCTAATCGCAGGTAAGAGGAGATTCATTGTTGAGCTGCAATAATTTTATTATTATTGTTCTTTTGTAAAGCACATCGTTCACCTAGCAGGCATCTTGGTGCTATCCGTGTTCACCCGAGAAGGCATCTGAAGACATCTGTTCTAAATGTATTTAGGATAGAGCCAGGTACTGAGGCTATTCCTAAACCTTAAAAGATCTGTGTTTGATCTGAGGGTGCTAGGCAGCTATTTCAAGGCTTGAGCTGCTTTAATTTGAAAGGCTCCCCCACCAACCATGGTTTTCCTGAACCTGGGCACCCACACTAGTTTAGCTGAGGATGATCTCAACGTCCTTGCAGGTTTATAGGAGGTAAAGTTATCCTGTAGGAGTCTGGGTCCTGATCCATTTAGGACCTTTTGTACTATTCACATTGCTTTGAATGCGCCTCTCTCTTCTTTCAGAATTTCTGTAGCAGAGCCAGCCCATGATTTGTTGAGGGCTAGTTTGGTTGCCCTTTACTTGTATTCTATGTAGTCCTTTTAGTAGATAGTCTGGGACTCCCAGTAATAGGGCATTGCAATAGGTAATCTATATATAATGGAAATTCACACACCCACACCCTCTCCAAGTCCTAAGGGGTTAATATAATTGCAGAATGCAGAGACTAGGAGTAGAGAGCAGTAGGACACGTGAAGGTACTGCATAACTATTTGTTGGTGTCAGTAGATTTTAAAAACTGTGGGCCGGCGGCAATGGAAGCAGATAAAGTAAAAGAGTAACCCCCCAAAAAGATTTAAATCATATTTACAACTATAAAAAAATCTTTCCTAACAAATATAAACTAGAAAACCTACAATGCCTTGCCCACCCCTCCCCCTAACCCCAACCAATTTCATAAGTAAGCTTTGAAAGAAAGTCCAAAAACATAATTGTCCATAAATGCCCATAAATACATGAGCAAAAAACCCTAAGAATACCTCCAACTCCCATATATCGCACCCTCTCTCCAAGAAGTCCCACTCACCAAACAAAAGATTAATAAAGGGAAACAGAGGCCTAGTGATGGGCTAATAGTTTCCTCTCCAATCAGTCAAAATGCTCCTCTATCCTGGCTTCCAGGTGTGCCACCCACTGGAGCATGTGGTGCTGAAAGTCTCTACAGAGTCTATGGGGAAACAGCAGTGGTTCAATGGTGTCGAGTAGCTTCCTGACCATGGCACTGGGCTACCAAAGGCACTGGGGCCTGGGGCATTGGGGGATGCAGCTGCTGCAGCCTGCTCCTCCTCTTGAACCCCAGCAGCTGATATTCACCCTGATGCCCTTCAGCTTCCTTTGCCGGGTTCTAGCTGCTATCTCCTGCTTGCTGGGTTGTTGTGAAGAAGATGATTTTTTTCTCAGAGTTTTATATAGTGCACACTTGACCCAAAGGTATCAGCTATCAGAGCACTTTACATGAGCACCAGTTTCGTTACAGATGGACACAAACATTTTTGTTGCGCATGGAAGATTAGGTGATTTTCCCGGAATCACAGGATGATGAGCATTGTTACAGAGACTCGAACCTGGTCCCCCAGCTTCAAGGACGACAACCCTAGCCGTTAGACCGCATCCTCTCCCCAATGATGATGGATTGGCAGGAATAGCTATATCAAGAAAGCAAAAAGACAAAATGTAACCAATACTCTAAGCAAAACAGTAACACATACAATTATATAGGGGCACAGTACCAGCGCAGAACATTTGCTGGTATCCTCGAATCCTCAGCCCATTCGATTTTGAAGTGATGAGAGTTTCAGGCATTAAGCACTATGGAGTATAAAAGCATTCCAGCTCTGCTTGCACCCTAGACAACAAATACATTCACTTCAAATTAATCTTCACCTATGAATACCTTCCATCCATCTATCCAAACATGGCTCCCATTCTCAACAAACCTATCACCAAAAAACATTTGTCATTTAACCACCCATGCAATATTTCTTTGACCTATCAAACCTCCTGAGGATTCCTTTCACCCATACACTTTCATCGACCCAGGCAGGCATCCTTTCAACTTTCATCCATCCTTAAACCACCCATGCATCCTCCTTTCAGCCACCTATAGTATATGCATCCTTTCACCCATGCATCTTTCTCTGCCAGTCATATTATATTTCAGCATTCCTTCCTCCTGCCATACTTCCATACTTCTTTTTTCACCAACCCATCAAGGTCCGACTCTTCATGAAGCGTTCTCTGCTGAGTTGAAGGTAGAAGAAGCCATTAGTTACTCAACTCCTGCATTATAGGCTAAGTAAAGAGTGGTGTCTTCAACTGTTCACAAGTCTCAACCGTAAAGTGTACACCCTTGCAGCAAGAATATATATTGCCAATAAGCAAGCAATATAACTTACCACCGCCCGCCCCTACCTCTGGATCACCCCCTGCAGCTGCTGCAGCTGCTTCCTGGGTGGCCCAAACACTGGTGGTCGGTGCGGCTAGAAAAACCATTACACATTTTTAGATGCCATATCGCCTTACCACATTTATTTATTTTTTGTAGCAAAATGAAAATACATACATCACACACATTACTACAATTCGAATACAGACAGTATGTTCTATCAGATTAGGTGTTGGTGGCAATTTATCAAGAGTATCTCAAGAACAAAATCTATAAAGCACTGTACTGAGTGGCTAAAGCATTTGATGAATCTGAGTTTTTCAAAAGAAATGAGTGGTCAATTGGACGGACATAAGGTCTGCTTTATTGGCAGATGCAATGGGGCCGCCCTCCTCCTCCTCCTCATACTTCCTTCTAGCCATGGTGCCCACTAATCAGTTTACCATCGACTGCTGCTAATAATACAAAGTGTAAGATAAGAAGAAGACACAGATTTGGGGTGTCCAACATAACCATGGACACTCTCTTGTTTTATTGATTGAGCAAATATGACATGAGAAAGTAAAAGAAAGCCTTCTCATTTAAACAAACATAAGTAGAATACCTTACTTGGGCATGCAATCTGTATGGCTGAGTAGTAGTACCAGTACTTGTAGCAGTAAGTGACCATGTCCAATGAGTTCTCTGAGTCTTACAGTACCACCACTAGGCAGACTACAAATTATATAAGGAGAGATGGAAAGCTGAATGTTCCTGGTCGGTTTCACTACTCTCCCACCATGTAGCTCCACCATTGAGGGACTGCCCTTGCGCCTGAGCTCCTTGCCTTGTAGGTGTTCGAGGCCCTCCTCCACCTGCAGGTTCATGACTGCACCTCATCCCTAGTGGTTTCAGTAGAAGAGCACCCTGCTCTTCTGCTATTCGGCTCTACTCTGTGTCCTTCATACCCATGTTTCCCTTTTTTGCTCTTTCTCTTTTTTCTCTTTCTGCCTTGCCCTTTCCCTTTCCCTTTCTTGCACTTTCTGGTTTTAGCTTTTCTCTTTTTCCTCTTTTCTCCTTTGTCTCTTTTGTCTTTTACCTCTTTTTCGCTCCCTCTTCCAACGCTCCGCGCTGCTGCTGCCCCCCTGGTTTCCCCCCTGGTGTGTCGCTCCCACCTCCCAGCTGATCGGATCTATGACAGAATTTCGACAGACAGAATTTCGACCTACACAAATATCGGCGTAATTATATCGATAGCAAAAATATCGACGCCCTATGTACAACATGGTAAGTACCAAAATATCGAAAAATTAATATCGATGTTAAAAATATCGTTGTTAAATATATCGATTTTTTTTAAATTAAAAATAACATAAAAAAAACTGTAAATAATACTTATTAATTACTTAAACATATTTAAATATATGTAATAATTGTTAAAAAAAACAATAATACATATTTAATAAAAAAATAAAATGATAAATCATATATAATATATAATTACTTAACAATAATTACTATTCCCACTCCAGTGGGTGCAACAGTAGGGAAAACTGACCCTGAACACTAAAAATACCCCTTTACCCAAAAACCTAAAACTGACCCTGAACCCTAAAAATACCCCTTTACCCATAAACTGAAAACTGACCCTGAACCCTAAAAATACCCCTTTACCAAAGAACTGAAAACTGACCCTGAACCCTAAAAATACCCCTTTACCAAAGAACTGAAAACTGACCCTGAACCCTAAAAATACCCCTTTACCCAAAAACTGAAAACTGACCCTGAACCCTAAAAATACCCCTTTACCCAAAAACTGAAAACTGACCCTGAACCCTAAAAATACCCCTTTACCCAAAAACTGAAAACTGACCCTGAACCCTAAAAATACCCCTTTACCCAAAAACTGAAAACTGACCCTGAACCCTAAAAATACCCCTTTACCAAAGAACTGAAAACTGACCCTGAACCCTAAAAATACCCCTTTACCCAAAAACTGAAAACTGACCCTGAACCCTAAAAATACCCCTTTACCCAAAAACTGAAAACTGACCCTGAACCCGAAAAATACCCCTTTACCCAAAAACTGAAAACTGACCCTGAACACTAAAAATACCCCTTTACCCAAAAACTGAAAACTGACCCTGAACCCTAAAAATACCCCTTTACCCAAAAACTGAAAACTGACCCTGAACCCTAAAAATACCCCTTTACCCAAAAACTGAAAACTGACCCTGAACCCTAAAAATACCCCTTTACCAAAGAACTGAAAACTGACCCTGAACCCTAAAAATACCCCTTTACCCAAAAACTGGAAACTGACCCTGAACCCTAAAAATACCCCTTTACCCAAAAACTGAAAACTGACCCTGAACCCTAAAAATACCCCTTTACCCAAAAACTGAAAACTGACCCTGAACCCTAAAAATACCCCTTTACCCAAAATTAATTAATATTACAAATAAATTACTTCCCACCCTATTCCCCTATAAACCCACAACCCGCTCCAGTAGTAAAACATATAATTTAGTTAAAAATATACATAAATTATCATTTAATTAATCAATTAATCAATTAAAATAAATCATTGCCAATTAATATTTAATTGCAAAATAAATTAATCATTGAAAAATAATTATTTAATTACAAATAAATTACTTCCCACCCTATTCCCCTATAAACCCACAACCCGCTGTGGTAGTAAAACATATCATTTAGTTAAAAATATACATAAATTATCAATTAATTAATCAATTAATCAATTAAAATAAATCATTGCCAATTAATATTTAATTGCAAAATAAATTAATCATTGAAAAATAATTATTTAATTACAAATAAATTACTTCCCACCCTATTCCCCTATAAACCCACAACCCGCTGTGGCAGTAAAACATATTATTTACTTTTATATATTTTTAAATTATAAAAACATATTAAACACATATTATAACAATTAATTTAAATACTTAACTAATATTTCTAACACATATTAGTAAATCGAAATTACTTACATCAATATATATGCTATCGATATTAGTGATTTCGATATTACTTACCTTAGGGTCGATATTCTGGCCATCGATATTCTGGACATCGATATTCTGTCCCATCGATATTAGCAACTCGATATAAGTGTAGGTCGAAATTAAAAACTCGATATTTTGACTGTTTACCCAGCTGATCACCCTCCCCAACCCCTACTTAATGGCAGCTGCTTCGCAGCAAGATGATCAAGGCCTCTGATCTTCTTGGTTAGTGTCACTGCTATCTCCCGTGCAGCTCCTCCATTGAGGGACTGCCCTTAAACCGAACTCCTTGCCAGGTAGGAGTTTGAGGCCCTTCTCCCCCCAAAATCTCCTGCCTGAGCCTCATCCATGGTGGTCTAGTGGAAGAGCACCCTGCTCTTCTGCTATTCTGCTCTGCTCTGTGTCCTTTTTTCTCTTTCTGCCTTCCACTTTCCCTTTCTTGCCCTTTATGGTTTTCTCTTTTGGCTCTGGTTCACTCCCTCTTCCCGCACTCCCCACTGCTGCTGCCCCCATGGCTCCTACCCCCCAGAGTGATGCTCCCACCTACCAGCTGATTGCCCTACTCAGAACCCTACTTAATGGTAGCTGCTGTGCAGCCGCGTGCAGCGGGCTCGCCACTGGTGCGCCAAAGGCAAGCCAATCTATGCCCATCCGTGACCCAATCACGGCCAGCACCAAGGACCCTAGTCCCCCAATCCCATTCCGCTATGACCCTAGCACCCTCCATGCTCTCAACCTTGGATGCAGCAACAACTGCCAGCTCTTGTCGCTGAACAACACCCAAGGCCTAATCTTTGCAGACACTGCTGCTGCACCTTTACCTACCTGGACCCAAGCAGCAGCCCCAGACCACCGGACCCAGTGCACACAAACCACTGAACTGCATCCTACTAAACGTGCACTCTCTGCACAGAAACTCTATAGAAATCTGGGACCTCCTCAACACCCACATGCCTGACATCGCCGTCCTCGCAGAGACCTGGACTAATGCAGCTCTGAACCCAATATCATAAATGCCATCCCAACGGATACAATATCCGGGGAAAAGACCACCCCACCTGCCCCGGAGGAGTAATTGCCATCATCCACAAAAGCTCCCTCCACATGACAAAAACAGACTCGGACATCACCTCGCCCCCATGAAACGCATCCACATCCACATCCAGACCATCCCCAGAACGACGCTCCATGGAACCCTCGTCTACAGACCACATGGCCCCTGCGCTCCTTTCACCAACATCATTCCTGACCTCATCGCAACCCATGCCCTCACCTCCACAGACTGCATATCACTCAGAGACCTAAACTTCCATCTGGACAACCACGATGACCCCAACACCACTGCCCTCCTTTAGAACCTCACCAACATAGGACTGAAGCAATTTGTCTCTACCCCTCCTCATTCAGCAAGACACACACTCAACCCCATATTCGCAGGAGGAAACAGCACGCATTCAGAATACCACCCAGAATCTGAAACAAAGTCTCCGAAGAACAACTTAGCTCTGCCCTCACCAGCACTCGACCCCCAAATACGACAGATGACAACACCACGGCAAGCAACCACCACCAATGGATCACCAACACACTTGTCTCCCTACAAAAGACTACAAGACGACACAAGAAGAAAGCAAACTAGTTCACAGCACTAAAAGAATCCAAGTGCTCCTGCCGACGACTGGAAAAGACATGGAGAAATAACAAAACTCCAGAAACACACAGCACCTACAAAACAGCCACCACAGAATAGACCAAATCATCAAATCCACACAGAATACCTTCCTCCAAGCCAAAATCCTCTCCAACACCATCAGCTCCAAGGAACTCTTCTCCATCATACAGGCATTTGCCAAACCGAACAGCGTACCAACAGGTGTCCCTCAGTCCAAGATCAGGACGCTCTACGACAACTTCGAAGACCAAGGGCTAGATGTAGGTAAATCTTATTTACCGATTCCTAAATACCGAATTTTACCGATTCAGTATTTACGAATCGGTAAAAAAGATGCAGGTAAAAATTCGGTAATTTTTACCGAATCGGTAGGATTCGGTATTTACCAATTCGGTAATTCCCGAATCGGTATTTGCCATTGATTCCTATGGGCCTTGAAGCCCATAGGAATCAATAGCAAATACTGATTCGGTAATTACCGAATCGGTGAAAATACCGAATTGCCAAGGGGGACAGGGTGTCACTTTGATACCCTGTTACATCCCTGTTTCTGGCTTGTGTGCCATGTGGCACACATACATGCCCTAGGGGCATGTATGTGTGTCACATGGCACAGGTGTACATGCACAGATGTGCATGTACACAGGAATTCGTTATTTACCACCCAATGGTATTAGGTGGTAAATAACGAATTCTAAAGGCCATGTAGCACTGTTTAAAGTGCTACCTACATAAGAAATTACAGATTCGGTAATTTTACCGATCAGTAATTTTACAGAATCTGTAAAATGTACCGAATCAGTAAATTTACCGATTCGGTAATTTTACAGATTCGGTAATTTCACCGATTCAGTAAAATTACAGATTCGGTAAATGTACCCAATCTGTATGTTTTTGCTACCCCTACATACCAATGTCCAAATACCGGTCGTAAACGGATGAAAATCGCTATATTCGGCTGTTTCCGACCGGTATTTGGACACCTACATCTGGCCCCAAGACCTCTGCACTGCCTCAACCCCCACCAACAGACCCTACTTACTTGAACTCCAATCATGATAGAAGACACCCTAAGAGCATGAAGAGCATCCACTCCAGAGCTCCTTCAGACCCCTGCCCACAACACACCTTCCACAGGGCCACTACAGCCATTGCACCTGAGCTACGTTGAACCGCTGTGGAAGCGAGTCTGCAGGAGTTTCTTTCGCATTTTTAGCCTCAGCTCTTCCACTGGCTTGAACTGTTTTTTTTATTCCTTTCTTTGCTTCCTCTTCGAGGCGGCGTGAGTCTGGGCATCATACTACCTCTATTCCCAGCAGTACCTCGACACCTCTGGCATTTGTTTCCTCACCTGCCAGGAGTCCTGCGGTCTTTTGCCCTCCCACATGGTCCACTTGTCTCCACAGCCCTGGTCCGACGCAGGCTTGCCTGTTTGAGCGGAGGGCGTGTGGGGAAGTCGAGCATCACCTGACATTGGGGGGCTGAATCATCGGCACCACCTCTTCCTGGGCTCTCTATTTAGCCCACATTTATTTATTTATTTATTTAAGGTTTTTGTAGAGCGCGTAGTAACCCTTGAGCATCCCAGCGCTTGAACCTGAATTCAGGAGGGAACAGCAGCGGAAGGGGCTAAGAATCAGGGGAAAAGAAGAGTTTTCAGTGCCTTCCTGAACTGAAGGAGGTTAGGTTCAGTTCTTAGTCTCCGGGGGAGACTGTTCCAATGTTTGGCCGTGTGTACCGAGAAGCGGCGTCCTCCAGACCAAGCTTTTTTTACTCTGGGGACAGTGATGAGGTTCTCACCGCTTGATCGAAGAGCTCTTGTCGCTTTGTAGGGAGTGATGAATTCATTGAGGATGGGTGGACCTTTGTTATGGAGAATTTTGTGGGCCAGACAGAGGGCTTTGAAAGCAACCCTTTCTCTGACTGGCAGCCAGTGAAGAAGCTTCAGAGCTGGCTTTGCCGAGTATCTGGCTGGGATGTGAGTAAGTAGTTGGGCCGCGGCGTTTTGGATTCTCTGCAGAGTATTGAATGTAGCTTCAGGGGCACCCAGGTAGATTGCATTGCTGTAATCTAGCCTCGCCAAGATGAGGCCCTGGATCAATAGTTTCCGGGAAGTAGCAGGAAGCAGGGGGAAGACCTTCCTGCATGCCCTGAGGAGTCCGAAACATATTCCTGCCGTCTTTATGGCCTGAGTTATGAAGCTCAGATCCTTTTCGAGCCATACGCCCAGGCTCTTAACCTCCTCCTTGGGTGCAGGGGGGTCACCTAGACAGTCGGGCCAGATGTTAGGCGGCAAGGAGGGCCCTTTATGTCCGAGCAGCAGCATTTCGGTCTTGGACCCATTCAGTTTCAGCGCTGAGGTGTTCATCCAGTTGTGGATTTCGGTGAGACAGCTGTGAAGGTCGGAGGGATCTTGGTGAGGGTGTGAGAGGGTCACCACCAGCTGGGTATCGTCACTGTCATTCTCCCAGACTTGAAAGGAGCGACCATCTAGGAAAGACATGAGCCACTTCAAGGCCGTGCCCCTTACTCCAATGTCTCCCAGTCGTTGGATTAAGGTCTGGTGGTTTACAGTGTCGAAGGCCGCACTGAGGTCCAGGAGGATCACTGCCACTGATCCTCCTGTGTCCAGAATGCTTCTGGCCTTCTCCACTGACGTGCGCTGTGGATGCGAGTGTGCTGGAATTCCTCTCACATTTTTAGCCTCAGCTCTTCTACTGGCTTCAGCTGTTTTTTTAATTACTTTCTTTGCTTCCTCGGCGGGGCGGCGTAAGACTGGCCGTCATACTACCTCTATTCCAAGCAGTACCTCTTCACCTCTGGTGTTTGTTTCCCTACCCTCCCACTTGGTCCACTCGTCTCCACAGCCCTGGTCCGACACAGGTTTTGAGCGGAGGGCGTGTGCGGAGGTCGAGCACCACCTGACATTGGGGGGCAGAGTCACCAGCATCTTCTCTTCCTGGGCTCTCTATTTATCCCACATGTGTTACGCCGCACGCTGCAGACGCGCACAGCGGGCGCTCCACTGGCGCGCCTCAGAGGCGCCAAAGGCAAGCCTGTCTGTGCCTGTCCGCGGCCGGCCGGGGTCAGGGGCCAGGCACTCTGTCCATTCCTATGCGTATTCCTCTCAAGAACTAGTCGCACTCGGGGCAATTGGGCTATCTCGGCACACACTCTCTCCCCCATTAAAGGCACTGGCATCCTAAACCCTAGCCCCACGGCGTCCCTTTCATCCTTCACAGGTCAGCCGGTGTATCCCCCAGTCTCATGCTGTGGTTTCTGCTTCTTTCCAGTTGCCCCTGGCCCAGTTTGCCTCCACAATGGTGTCAGCCTATCTCCTTAATACTCGCTCTTTAGCTAAGCATCAGCTTGAGCTTTTCACTTTTCTGGACACTGTTATGCCTGACATGTTATTCCTTACTGAGACATGGCTCTCCTTTGACTCCCCACCGGACATGCTATTCCTGACCCTTATTACATCTTATGCTCAGACCGTCTGGATGGGAAAGTCAAAGGTGGAGTCACGTTAATAATTCATTCAAATTTTCAGTTTCTACCTATACCCTTCCCTACTATTGCATTGGTCGATTTCCTTGTTGTTCGTTCCACCTCCTCTATTGTTCCTTTAACTTGCGTTCTTTTCTACCACCCACCGCAGTCCATGCCCCTCTTCTTCCTGACAGTAGGGGAACTGCTGGCTACGCTTGTTGTTAACAACTCTCGCCTATTGGTGCTGGGCAATTTTAACTTTTGTCCCTCTGACCCTCGGGAGGACTCCCATTCTAAAGAGTTTACTGATCTCCTCTGTAACCTCAATCTCTCCCAGCACATACATTCCCAGACCCACATTCATGGCCACATCCTTGATCAGATCTGGTCAATCAATTTGAATATCCCCACCCTGATTACTAGCCCATGTCCCTGGTCCGACCACTTTTTAATTTTATTTTCCTTTGACCTTGTGGTCAAATGGCCCCCATAAAACGCCTCAAAACCCGTCACCTCCATGACTCCAACCGATGGTTCACTTCTGAGTTAAAATTTAAAAAACTGGCCCTGAGGCAAGCTGAACGTCGCTGGAGGCTTAGATATTGTCCAGCCTTAAAATCACTATACCCTACTTTGCTACACGACTACAAAAAAGCTATTCTTCAGGCTAAATTGGACTACTTCACCTCAAAAATTATTCTGTCTGCGAACAAGCCCAAATACATTTTCTCCATCGTTCATGACCTGTCCACATCTGCAAGAGCCACCCTTAAGCCTCTCCCTTCACAAGCCCTCTGTAATTCTCTCAATGAGTACTTCATTGATAAAATCAGTATTATTAAAGTCAATATCCCTTCTCCTCCACCCAACTTTCATTGCCCTGATCCTTCACCCAACTCTCAAGTTCCCTCTTATATCTAGGGAAAATGTTATCTCTCTACTTACCAAAGTCAAATCTGGTTCTCCCGACAGCTGTCCTGCTCATCTATTAAAAGAGGTCTTTTTTGCTTGTCCTGATCCCCCTCTGGCACTTCTTAACAACTCTCTTTCTTTGGGGACGGTCCCTGACCTTTTTAAATCCGCTAACATTTTTCCCATCTTAAAGAAGGCAGGGGCCGACCCATCCTCTCCCTCTAATTTCCACCTTATCTCTTTGCTTCCCTTCTTGGGGAAAATATTAGAGAGCCATGTCACAGCTTGCCTCAGCTCTTTCATTGAGAACACACATGTTCTAGATCCCCATCAAGCAGGCTTTCGCCCCGCGCATTGCACAGAGTCTGTCATACTCTCTGTGTTGGATGAACTCAGATGTAGAGCAGATGCCAATGCCACTCAGGCCTTGGTTCTCCAGGATCTTTCGGCCGCCTTTGACACGGTCGATCATACCATCCTGATCGACCGTGTCAAGAGTGCTGGCCTCCGGGAATACTCCCTGGCCTGGATCTCCTCATTTTTGGAGAACCGTCAGCAGGACGCTCACCTGGCCCGCTTCTCTGCAGCCCCTCAACCTGTCATCTGGGGTGTCCCCCAATGTTCTTCTCTCTATCCTCTTCTTTTTAATTTGTATATTTTCCCTCTCATCTTTGCTCCCAAAAATTGGATGTCACAGTATTTAATTATACTGATGATCTCCAACTTATTTTTAACATCTCCCCTTCTCCTTCTTCTGTCTCAAATTTCACTTATGATTTTTATCAGCAACTGGATGAACTCCAACTACCTTAAGCTCAATCCCGATAAGACTGAGCTTGTACTCACGGGTGGTGTCTCCAGTCCCTGGCCCCCCACTTTCTGGCCCTCTTCCCTTGGCCCGTCCCCCTCTCCCTCAGCTTCCGTCAAAAGCCTCAGTATTAAAGTTAGCGGCGACCTTTCCATGCACAATCAAGTCAGTGCGGTGGTCTCATCAATCTTTCTCAACCAAAGTACTATACGTAAAATCTCCTGCTTTTTATCCAATGAGGCACTCAAACTCATCTTGCTAGCCATGGTTATATATCATCTGGATTACGGTAACACACTGTACGTTGGAATACTGGCGTGCGACCTCCGCCGTCTCCAGCTAATCCAGAATCAGGCGGCGAGGTTGGTTTGTAAACTTCCCAGACACCACCACATCACTCCGCTTCTAAAAAATGTATATTGGCTCCCACTCACTGAATGCTCCTTTTTTAAGATTGGCTGTTTGATTTTTAAGGCCTTAGCTGGTTCAGCTCCTGCTTTTTGTAACCGCTAAACTCAAGCCTTATGTCCCAACCCGTGACCTTCGGTCTTCATCTAAACATCTTCTGTGCATTCCCCGCTGTAGAAGGAAGAAACATGGGGGCATGAGTTTCTCTTTCCTGGCTCTTTCTTTTTGGAATTCTTTACCCTTTAGTTTTAGGACCACTGTCCTTTACATGGACTTCCGTAGGGCTATGAAGACCTGGCTTTTCTTGCAAGCTTTTGCTGAGTAGGCATCTTTCCACTCACTCATGTCCCCAGCGCCAAAAAACGGCTTGGTCTGTGTGCGCTCTATAAGTACTTTCAACTTGAACTTCAACCATCAATTGCTCATTTGAGACCGCCACCTTCCTCCACAATTGGAAGCGTGCTGAAGTCAACCCCCTAACCCCTCCTAAAGAAACCCTCAGCTGTCCCGACGGACTTCAAGAACTTCAGGCCCATCTTGCTGCTTCCTTTTTCCACCAATGTCATCAAAAGAATCATCAACGCCCAGCAAGCATACTTCATCTCCCAATATGGATTCTGCAACAACCACAGCACCAAGACCGCCCTCCTTGCTGCTAGAGACAATATTCCCGCCTTCCTCTACCAAGGCCAAACAGCAGCCCTCATCCTCCTGGACCTAAGAGCAGCCTTCAACACCATCTTCCACCCCACAATAGCCACCACACTCCACAATGCCGGCATCCAAGGAAAGGCCCAGGACTTGATACGCTCATTCCTCAGAACACAGAGAATAAGACTCCTGCCCTTCCTCTCAGAACCAATAGAGAAAAGATACGGATTATCCCAAGGATCCTTCCCCAGCATCACCCTCTTCAACATCTGCATGGCCCCTCTCATAACCATTGTCAGAAACCATGGGCTCAACATCGTCTTCTACGGCGATGACATCTAGCTAATCCCCTCCCTCACCAAGGAACCCAACATCACCAGGCAAACTTCCTTGCAACCTGGATGAAGAACAGTTGCCTGAAACTCAACTTAGAGAAATGGAAGACCTTATCCTCAGCTCCACCCCCTGCGTATGGGACGACACCTGGTGGCCCCCTTGACCTTGGAAACCCATCCAACCCAACAGACCATGAACGTTACCTCAGCATCATACTGGACTCATCACTCACCATAAATCACCAGAACAATGCCATCTACTAAACATGCTTCAACACCCTCTGCATGCTACGTAAAATATTCAAATGGATGCCCTCTGACTCCAGGAAAATGGCCACTCATGCCCTCATCACCAGCAGACTGGAGTACGGCAATGCCCTCTATGCTGGAATCAACAAAAAAACTCCTCTGCAAACTCCATACCATTAGGAACAGCGCAGTCAGACTAATCCTCAATATCCCATGGCACACCAACATCACCCAACACGTTTGGGACCTCCACTGGCTCCTCATCGAAAGAAGAATAACTTTCAGGCTGCTCATGCACACCTACAAGGCCCTCCACAACATCTGACCACAATACCTCAATAACCGCCTGTGTTTCCATGCCCCCAAGAGAAACCTCTGCTCAGCTGACCACTCCCTAGCCACCAACACTCGGTTCTACAGGAACAGAGCGGGCGGAAGGTTCTCCTCCTGCATCACAGCCTAGTCCTAGAACAATCTCCCACTTCACCTCTGACGTAGCCCAACACTGGACCAATTCAGAATAGACCTTTACACCTAGCTCTTCAAATGACCCCACCAGAGCTGCCACCCCCCCCCCCCTCCCCAAGCACCTTGAGACCATAATGGGTGAGTAGCACACTTTACAAAACCCTGATTAATTGATTGAATGAAAAACAGGAAGAAAGGAAGCTGTAGACAGACTAGTACAGACAGAGACAGTTTGAGGTAAAATACAAACATTGGAAATATAAAATAACTTAGTAAACAGAATAATGCAGGGATAATTAGAATTTAGAAATGGATAGATCGAAGAGGATTTGGGTAAAAAATAAAATTTGGAAACGGGTAGAAATAAATAGTTTAAAATAGGAAGTGGTAAATTTAGGGAAATATATATTAATATTAACAACAGGAGGACTTACTTGGGGCCAGCACAACCATCTGCCAAGGAGTGTTCTTCTTGGGAAGCACCTCCAGGTCCTGCATCTGCCTTGGACGATCTCTTGCCTCTGGATGCTGATGTAAGACATATTTAAAGAGACAAAAAATAATTGGTGGTAAATAAATAATCTCTCCAAAAATAGTATTGGACAGGAAACAGTAATTGCAAAAACATTGAACTTTCCTAAATCAGCTCAACTAGTATCGCTGTTGCGGACTGTCCTATATATTTATTCCTACATTTCCTAAACCTGCCTTGCCCGCCTATATCAAAGACTTACTAGTTCATTGTAATTAATGATATTTGCTTCTTTGTTCCAATCTCATCCACAATCACTCTCAACCACCTTTGACGTACCAATTCCCCAAGTCTCCATTTTATCTTAAAAAGAATACATGGACCCATGCATACACCAAATTAGTTGGTTGCTTGTCAATGTACAAGCTACAAAAAAGGTTCCAAGAACTGAAGTGAGAGGATGCCCGCCGCTAAATTACCAATACTACCTACCACTATCTTAGTGACACAACAAAGGAAAGGAGTCTCTCTCTAGTCTGCATTACTTAAGTTCTTACATAATCAACCCAAGCGAAGGCAAAGTTGAAAACAAGTACAATTAGGTAGCACTGAGCTCCTGTCTAGAATAACGATCACATTATATAAGATTTGTAAACGTAATTTACCTACAAGTGAGCAGCATTCTTGCTATTTCGGGAACAAATATAACACACAAGTAATAATAATATTAATAATTAACTACCACAACCCCTAGCAGGTCCAACAAGACCTGCTCTCGGTTCAGGATGTCGGACCAAAGGTGTGTCAGCTGATTGTCGATTCGCCAGATCCCAGAACAGTGATACACTGCCCGGAGCACCTTTGGCCAGCTCTGCAGGTGCTCCCGGAGCCCATACCCAGACCCCGGTCGGCTGCCACGGTGGAGGGACGGTGGCGCTGCACTATATAAAGACAGGCGCTGCCATTTCCATCTCCAAAAACAAAACACCTCTTCCAGGGCACCACCATCAGCAAGTAAGGCAGCACTTGATTGCCTCCTTTTTCAGGGCACACTTCTCTGCCATGATGCTGGGGGTGGGTGGAAAATAAAATGTAGAAAGTTTAAAAAAAATAACAGGAAAAAGAGCGAAGGAAGTAAAAAAAATAGGGAGGAAGTAGAGAGAAAACAGTACAAAAACTCACTAAAACATACAGTACAAAAAATGAAAAATACACATTAGAGAAGACAGAGGGAAAGATAATAAATAAAAAAGATCAGAAACCATAACAGAGAAAGAAACAATATGTCCGTGCCCATGCGTGACTGCGTGGTGCCGTTTGCACAATATTTCTGCCCTAACACACAATCGGTCTGGCTGTACGGTGGAAACGTCACACGAACAGGTGGGACAAGCAACACCGCCTGCTCGCCGAACTCTATGTAGCGGGTGGACTTTTTTCACCACTTTGCGGAGTTCCGCATAGCGCAGCCATGCGAGCTCCACCGAGGTTTAATATTAAAAGGGCTAAGCAATTTCTCATTAACAAGTGATGTGTCTATTGGTTGATAATAGGGACTGGCAGAATTTTGGTTACACTGCATTACTTTTGTATTGCCGAGTTCCAGCCTAATTCAGCCAATCACCAAATGGCAGAATTTTTTCCTGCACGGCTGCAGAAATATGAGCAAAATTTGGTAACTCTAGTGTCAAATTTTCTAATGAGTGCAGTCATGGGCAGAAGTGAGAGGTCAGAGGTAGGCTGCTACTCAAGTAGATTTTCTATTTGTGTGGCAGCAAAGTCAACTTGAATGAACACTCGCTTTTGTGCACCGCATGGTCTAGTTTGTGCTGCTCATGCTACTGGCACAGCACAACATGCATATTTTCTGCTCGTTAGTGTAACGCCACAAAAATCTCACTGAGTTTTTACGTAACCCTGCATATTTCTATGGAGTGAATCTCCGCAAGTTCCACCCATCCCTAGTTGATAAGATTACACAATCATGGCTTGTATAAACGACCAAGGCAAGTTGAATTGCTTAACTATTGGACATAAATAATCTAACTGCACTAAACCAAATTCTTTTTGGCACCTTCTAAAATAACCACTAAGAGTCACTAAGGAGTTAACAGTTGCAATATCAATACAATGTTTGTTTGCCTATTTCTTAACCTGCCAATGCAGGTCATTGTCATAGTCAAAGTTCGAGTTGCATAGTGGGGATAGAAGTGGATATACAAAACTTTACGTACTTTCTTTGGTTTGCAAGATGACATAATAGGCACCTACCATGATTTAGAGATCAAACCATGCTAGTGGCTGGTTGAAGTCCTTCCTCAAAAGTCCTGTCCTCACCTGCCAAAGTGCCGTACAAATGCATACAAGGTGGACCAAGTTCTCTTTTCTGGCCAAGCATAAACAACAAGCAGTGGAGTCGCTTTTCCGCTGTCAAAGTGGGATGTGCAGTAGCAAAGGACAGCATTCAAAATGGAGTTTCATAAACTTGCATTTTGTAATCACTGGATGACCAGTTGAGAGGTAGGCCTGTGGCTTGAACATATAGTTCTAGAGCAACATCCAGTCATTGGACCTTTCTGATAATGTTGCCTTATTCAGAGATAGCAAAAGCTTCTTTGTGGAGCAGTTACCAGATCTTTAAACTGGGACAAATTTACAAAGACCTTTCTTAGTTGCAAACTCCGCAATTTGGCAGTTTTTTAACCCTTTCTTTATCTCAAATGCCCCCCTCATTTTTAATATACAAGAAGTTTGTGACTGCAGTTGCAATAGCAAATCATTGATCAGATACCAACCCATGAATTGAGGTGATAAGGGATTTGCAAAGGGGAATCTGCCCTTGTGGGACAGCTTTCCTTGCAATTATTTCAGCTGCTGTGGGGGGGGGGGAGATGGCAGTGGTCAAGAGGGCCTCTGTCTGCTTCCCTGATATGTTGTCAAACAGTAATCCTTGAAAGGATATTGGATGTTGTACAAATGCCTCTTTTTTTGGGAGAGCAAATGCAGGGATGGAGGTCTGCTGTCCGTTGCAGACTTCAACTCCTCTATTCACAGCCAGAACAGAGCATTGGGCTTCCTCTTCTCACCTACTACTTCCAGGAGTTCATATGAGAGCAAATCTGGTAAGCCATCTTCATTTGCTGTATTAACAACTTTGGGATTGAAAAGGATAGCACAGGTGATGGAGATAGTTAAATGTTGTCAGAATAGATTTCAACCTGCTAACTTTATGGGATATGGTGTAGAATAGAGATGAGTAAAATATTCCTAAAATACCATAAGGATGTGAGCATAAACATGTGAGCATTTCCTACCCATTTGTTTTCTGGATATGCTGTGAGGGAAATAGTTTCCTATATATCTTATTCATTTAATTGAATTCCTTTTAGGTGAAAGCATGTTGCCACTAGGTGTGTACAAATCTATTCCATGGATGTCTATCAGCGTTATACTAGTTCCTGCACATTTATATTTAGTTTGGTGTATCCCAGATGTTTGCCCTAAATGCTTTTGCTGGCAGTAGAACTCTGCAAAAAGAATAATTGATGGACAGAATGTTGAACAATGTCAACCCTTCACCCCAGTACAGGGATCTGTTCTTAAAGCCATTTTTTTCTGTCCATGACATGCCAGTTTAAATGCAGCCATATGCAAATCAGTCTTGACACTGCTCCCCAGGGGAACAGTCCAGCCCATAATGCCAAGCCAAGACCTCCCTGGACCAGAAACAAGCATCCTGGAACCGGTTTTGATGTTTCACCCGTCATCAGCAAGGCTAGCTTGACTCCAGTGGTAAGGAGAATACGGGACTCACGTCTGGGCAAACCCGTCCCATTCTTGGTGACAAATGCAAAAACAAAATTGATTAATTGAATGTGGAACAATGTCAAACATTCACCCCAGTACCGTGATCTGGGCCTTAATCCATAATTTCTTTGCTCCCCATTCCTTTCCAGTTTAAATTCAGCCACATGCAAATCAGTCTTGACTCTGGTCCCTGTGGGAACAGTTTAGCCCGTACTGCCGGGCCAGGTCCCCCCTGGAGTGAAAAGAAGCATCCTGGGACTGGTTTCAGGATTTCCACCCTCAACAGCCATGCTAACTTGACTCCAGTGGCATGGAGAGCACAGAACCGATGTCTGGGCATAGCCATCCTACTCGGGTGACAAATGCAAAAAGAACAATTGATGGAAAGAATGTTGAACAATGTCAAACCTTCACCGCAGTACAGAGATCTGTGCCTAAATCCATCGTTTTTATGCACTTTACCCCTGCTAACAAGTAGTAAAGTGTCTCTGCACTTTACCCTTTAAATATGGTTGAATTGGCATAGCCCTATTTGACATATTAAACTTAACTAGAAGTCTCTTCTATATGGTATAAGGCCTTTAAGTTAAATGCCAACATTGGATTGCAACACCTACCAGCCATCCACTAAATTGAGGAGCGCAAACATGACTTCAGGCCTACCATTGTAGCCTGATTTAAGCAGCTTTCAAATTGCAATTCGACCTAAAATCTTTCCTTCCACATATAAAAAAAAAAGGCACCTCAATCAGGCCTTTTAGCCCATAAGTCAGGGTACATGATATTTAAAAGTAGGACATATAGATTTTTAATGTTAAACACGTTGTTACATTGATTAGCATCTAAAAGCTATTTTAATTATTGCAAGGTTGGCAGTTCCATATACAAGAAAAAGAGGGTGCATAATTAATATTTTTAATTATGCTATATTTGACTAGGAAACACCTAGAAATGTCTTTGTGTACTGTAGGGAGGTTGTTCTGTTTCCCTGGCAGAATGACCATTTGGGTGGAGTCCAGGAACTTAGTTATCTTGCAAAGAGGAGTCTCCTGCCACAGCTGGATGTTAGATAACACCTGCGCAGGCCCCTACTTTATTCCCCAGCCAGATCCAATCACAGTGGGGAGTGAGCTGTCCCCAGAACTGGTTTGAAGTCACCCCAAAGGAGGGCTTGCTCATTTGCCTGGCCATCTCTGTGGCGGGCATACAAGTTCCTTACAAGGGGAGAGGAGCGCCACCATCTTGGATTTAGGCAGAGAGGGGCACTGTGGGATCATTTGTAGCATGCCACATAGGAATGTATTAAAAGGTGGGTAGGGTAAGCCCTGAGAACTTTTACCCAATTTGTTAGGGGGAATCCAAGAGACACCGCCAACCACAAGCTGGTGTGATGACTAAATGTGTCACCCCCAGTATCCTCCTTAGGACACTGCTGAATATGAGGAAGATCAGAAGAGGACTGAACCTACTGTCTGGGACCCGAGAAGAGCCCTGAATGACAGGACTTGCTCTCTCTTGTCCCCAAGAAAAAGAACTGCACTCCAACGGTCATGAGGCTGACCTCCTCTTCAAGCTTCAGGGACACAACAAGCTACAAGAGGGACACAACAAGCTACAAAATGCCTTTCATGCAATGCCCATCTGAACACTTCCAAATGAACCTGCCCTGGATGCTGCTAGTGGCTCCTGCTGGAGTGAGTCAAGTGCTGTTCTAGAAGTTCTGGGACCTTTGGCTGTATCAAAGTGTACTCCCCCTAACATTCTGAGAAACATGGGGTTCAGGACCATTTTAGCTTCAAAGACGTTTGGAGGACCAGTACAAACTTAGCAAGCTGATCCAGCCAAGGTGCTTTGCCACTGGCCTGAAGATCCAGGTTTCCCTTGCTCAGAGCTTTTCCACTGCAGTACACTATATTCAGTGGGACTCCATGGCGAAAGTATCTTCATGAAGCCTTCTTCGGCAAAAGCCTGCTGCCTTTCCCAACTGGAGGAATCCAAGCTACAAAGAACTGATTAAGTGTGAATGAAGAAATCTTGACCAGACGAAGGCACCAGAAGGATCTGGCCAGCGCAGGATCTTCCTTGGGCTTGAATCTGGATTCCTCCCAGTCTGATCTTTCCAGCTAAAAAACGACATCTTCACTAGGACATCATTCAACAAGCCACGTTGTGAAACCCTCACCAGCTGCAGCTGCCGCCTTGCCCCACTGAAAGTTTTGGGCTTCACTTTTCAGACTCAAGTTAAATCCTCTGACCAGTTTGAACCTGTTTTTTGTATTTGACCTGCGTGCAATCGTGGTCAGCCACAAATCCCAGGTAAGTCTCAGTCTAACATTACCTGTTGACAGATGCTGGTGTTTAACACTTTTTGGTGCTATTTTTTATTTACAACTTTAAAGATGTATATCTCTGGTTCTTCGGATAGGATTTTTAAAATGTATTTATTAATATATTCTCAATTTATCTAAATCAGCTTGGGATTTTTATTCTGTTGTGATTTCATCTTAGTGCTGAATTCTTACTGCATAAATGTACACATTGCCTCTAAGTTAACTCTGTCTGCTCTATTCCATGGCTATATCAGGGGGTTGGGCTTAGATTAAATTAGTGAAATTAGTGGTTCACCTTGACAAGCGTTATGATTATCTTTGACGTGGGAAGTCAATCACCCTTTATAATAATCCAATTTGTTACAGTGTGCATATCAGCCATGGTCATATATGCTCTTGTCAAGAGGAAGGATGGGAGGAGGAAAAACAAAACACAGGATTGCTATTTGTAAGATATCTAACATGACAAACATTGCATCTTCCTATCCCTGATATTTTTCCAAGGCCACATGTAAGGACATTCAAGCTGGCCAACATCTTTCTCACAATCTGCATATTCTCTCATTCCTTAGCTCTGCCATTCACAATCACCTTTTGATTATACTAAAACTATATGAATAATATGCTTCCTTATTGGGTTTTCAGCCATTCCTCATCGTCCATTGTTCTATAATTGTGTAATTCATATATTCTTTCACTCATTACAGAATACATATTGGGGCAATGTATCAGCCCACGTCAGCCATTGACTAACTTCTCTCTGAGTGACGGCATTCTGACCTTTTACAAGTACCATATCCATACACAAATAAGTGCCCTTAACTTAAGTGCCAGAGACTAATTTGGCAGTGTGCAGTTTGTAAGACCAACAGCAATTTTTTTTCTTTTAGGAAACAATTATGAGGGGCCGGCAGCTACCCCTAAGGTATGAAAAACAATGACAAAACAAAGCAAGCATTGACAAAGCCAAAAGGGTGGTTGCCAATGCCAACCTATTGGCTTTGCCATGTTTGGTTTCATCTTGAAAATGGCACAGCCCCACCAGGATATTGCACAACTGTAGATACATAAAAAATAAACGTATCACAGTTCTCTTGTTGTTACTAAAAGCACGTAAGTCAGAGGATTTATGGTCACAGTACAATCATTTGCAGAAGTTAGTGAATTCAAAACATTTGATTCCAGCCTTTTCAGGTCTACAGGCATATTTATAAGGGGTGTTTCATAAGTTGTTTTCCAGTGTTTTTTTGGCGATGGTGATAGAATGAAAAATCTCCATATACAATGTTTTTTTTGTCACATAACTCTAGGCCACATATGTATTACTTCATGATGCATTTAAACTGGGGTGCTATCATACCCAAGTGGAAGAATTGGGGGCACATCTTACATGTTTTAATGAATCATTTCTACTGCAAGTATGTTCGGATTTGGTGGTACGAGAATTATCTTAGTGTTATTAGTTGGCGCTGTAGAAGTTTTCACTATCATGCCTGAAGCTAATATTTTGTCCCTAACTGCCATGTTTCTTCTCTTATTTATTGTTCTCAATATATATCATTCAATTTCACACTTCTAGTTGTGCCATGATATAAAAGAAACAAAATTGCCCTTTGTTAGAAATGGGTGTCTCTAGTTGGCAAGGGCTTGCACCTTTGTCCAAGTAGGGACCGTTCTTCCTAGTCAGGATAAGGGAGTTACACTCCTAAAATAACCCCTGCTCACCCCCTTGGTAGTTTGACACGTGCAGTCAGGCTAATCTTAGAGGCAGTGTGTAAAGCATTTGCACATAACCAACAGTAATACAGTGTAAGCACTACAAAAGGACACCATACCAGTTTAGAAAAATATCCAATATTTTTAGATACGTAAAACAAAACCAAATATGATAAAAATCCACAATACAGTACTTTCAAAAAGCTAGTTCGCAAGATGTCTTTAAATGGCAAAAATACATTGAAAACACAGTTTGTACGAGTCGGCAGCTTGGCCCAAGCCTACAGCGATGCTGAAAACAAGAGTCTCGCAATTCCAGCTGATTGCATCGGTATGGGCCCGCAACAGCATGAACAGACTCGTTAACAGTACCTTTCTTAGTGCGCCTCACACAGTGGTGCGAGTCAGTCTTGGCATCCGTCGCGGTTGCGATGCAATGTGGAAGCGGTGCAAGGTGCAGTATCCTCTCGATGCGGTGCGAGCAGCATCTCAGTGACGATCGCCCAGACGGCGTCTGTGAGACCAAGGCTTGTGGTGCAGGGCGATATGGTGCTCGATGCGGTGTTGGCAGGTTGCAGTGCAGGTGACAGAGCCGGTCGTGGCGTCCGTCGCGGTTACGGTGCAAAGTGGAAGTGGTGCAAAGTGTGGTGTCCTCTCGATGCAGTGCAGACAGCATCTTGGTGACGATCCTGCAGACGGCGTTGGTGAGACCAAGGCGTGCAGTGCAGGGCAAGACAGTGCTCGATGTGGTGCTGGCAGGTTGCGATGTGAGTGACAGAGCCGGTTGGCGGGAATGGGCACTGGCGGAGCCAGACAGCTGTGCATGACGAGGCGGTCACAGATATCGAGCCAGTGGCAATCCTGTCGGTGAGACCAGGCCAACAAAGTGAAGCGGGGTGGTGCGGGCTGCAGTGCATCTCGATGCAGTGAAGGCAGCGGCTTGGTGACAATGGTGCAGACGGTGTTGGTGAGACCAAGGCTAGCCGAGCAGGGGGAGACAGTACGGCCTGCGGTGCCTTCAGTACACAAGGCCAGCGACGGAGTCGGTGACAGAGTCGGTCGCAGTTCCCTCTTCTCTGTGGCAACTGAAACAACTGTTTCAGGAGCAGTAACCAGAGGTTGGTGAAGTCTTTGCAGTCCCTGAGATTTCTTAACAGGAGGCCAGCTCGGTTTCAGGCCCTTGGAGTTACTCAGAACAAGTAGAGAAAGTTCAGTCCAGTCCTTTCACTGCCCAAGGCAGAAGCAGCAGCTGCAGGCAAACTCAACAAAGCAACAACACAGCAAAGGGGCAGTACTCCTCCTGGCAGCTCTTCCAGCTCTTCTTCTTGGCAGGTTCCTTGATTCTAGCGAGTTCTAAAGTCTTGGGGTTTGGGCCCCAATATTTATACAAGCAATTTCTTTGTCCGCTGAAGGCAGAGGGTCATGTACCTAGTCCAAACCAGTTCTTGGAGCACTTTGTTTACAACACTCCTGCTTTTCCTTTGACAGTGTAGGCCAGGGACATAAGACGCACCACAGGAGGTGAAGCCTGCATTGTGGGAGGCAGGCACAGCCCTATTCAGACCCAGGTGCTACTCCTCCCACCCATCTATGTGCAGATAGGTCTATTCAACCCTGGGTCGATGCACCCTGTCTCCTGGAGTCTCCCCAATCCCCTGTCACTTACAAACCTAGACAGAAAATACACAACCTCGCAGAGGCAGGCTAGATGGTTAGGCAAGAAAATACCTACTCTCTGAAAGTGGTATTTTCAAACACAGAATGTTAAAACCAACTTCACTAAAAGATGTATTTTATCATTCTGAGTTCAGGCATACTAAACTTGAATTTCTACCAGGTTCCCAGAGTCAGTTAGGATTATAGGATGTTATAATCAAACTGCCCACTCTGGCCTATAGGGAACAGGTAGCCTTGCAATAGTGAAAAATGAAGAAGGCTGTAATTCACTATCAGGACATGCCACACGCCATGGCCTGTCCTACCTTCTACATACAATGCACCATGCTCATGGGGGTACCTTGGGCCTACCTTAGGGGCGACTCACATGTAGAAAAGGGAAGGTTTAGGGACTGGCAAGTGTGTGCACTTGACAAGTCAACATGGCAGCCTAGGCTGCACATAGGCTCTGCAATCAAGCCAGAGTTACACTTTACGGGCTGTTTGCGTAGGTGGCACAATCCAGTGCTGCAGACCACCAACAGCATTTGATTTATAGGCCCTGGCACTCACAGTGCACTTTACTAAGGACTGACACATATATCAAATGAGCCAGTCATGGATATACCAATCCATAACACATTTTACAACAGGAGCACTTGCACTTTACCACTGATCAGCAGTGAGGAAAGTGCGCAAAATCATTACACCAGCAAAAAGTCAAAACGGTGAGATCAGAAAGCAAAAACTCAGGGGAAACACGCCAAAAGATGCCAAGTCTAACACCCTTACACTTACACTGTACACTTTAAGGCAAAATATAGTGATCCAGAACCATATCAATTGTAAAGTAATGAATTATGTTGCTATTATGGTATGTTGCTGTAACAGTGAAAACCGAAATCATGCCCTAGGAAATGCTAAATATTTAATAGCATGGGGCATGGCCATGGAGGCGACCAAGATGGCCACCTCTGCCTGAAGCTCCGCTGTCCGGGCGGATGAAGCACGACATCCTGGGAGCCGGAGACGCTGCTAGCGCCTCTCCCTTCACCCATCCTTCTGCGGCGGCGATTAGCTGCCGATCGGCGCGGGGTTCGAGTCCGGAGGAGTTAGTGGGGACCCTTACTGACGGAGGAGCGGGCCGCCACCCCATCGGCGGCCGCTCTCACTGCGCCCGGAGCTCGGGTAAGTGCCACGCTGGGGCACTGCGCCCGCGATCTGGGGTCCGCTGTGGGGGCCGAGGGCCTGTTACTGCCTCCCGCGGTTGCCTGCCTGGGGGTACACCTGCGTGGGCTCCGGGTTCTGCGCCGTGGCGGCCTGCGGCCTAGTGCGTGTGAGGGAGCCAGGGGCTCGCGTGACGGCTGCCCGGGGCGGGGACTGTGGGGCAGGACGGGCGCCGGCGCCTGTAGGGGTCCCCTGGACGGGGGTGGGTGCTCTAGGTGCGGGTCTGCCTCGGGCCTGAGCGGCCCCGCCTGGTCCCCTCTGCTAAGCTCTCCCCTCACCCGATGCTTACACTGGAGAGGCGCAGAAAGATTTCTTTTAGGCGTTTTTCACGCCCTGGGCCGCCCCCTTGCCCAGTGATCCTGCCCATAGCCCGGTGGGCGCTCTGAGGACTTGCTGCTAGAGGCCTCTATAGCCATCCACACAGGCCTGGAGGTTCTACACTAGGCCGGTTGCCGCCCTGCTGACCCTGACTACTTGGCTGCCACACTACTGGCCCTGACCCATCGCCTCCACGCTGCCATCGCATCACGAGTGTGGCCGACGATCCACCCGGCCAGAACCAACGGGTGCGGTGTGTTGGACTGCTCACTATTGAACCGGGTCTCCCCGTCTGCATCCTGCCTGTCCATCCACCGGGCCCACGCGGAGTACGCCATTGCGGCCGCCATGGGGAAAAGAGACCCCAACCAACGTAAACTTAGTTTTGACAAGACTCCACTTCCGGGAGGTGACGGAGCCTCTGGCACCACGGATCCGATCCCACCTACCCAACTGGACAGCGCCGCCACGATGGTCGCAACCATGATGTCCGAAATGAGGGCTGGTTTCAAGGCTCTGGACAATCGCTTTGACGCGCTGGAGCAAAAACTTGCAGATATGGGCTTTAAAGTGCAAGCACATTGATAGAGCGCGCAGTTCACCCGGGTCACTGGGTTTCCCGATTCTCACACGCACTGGGCCCTGGCGTGCACATTCAAACCAATGACTCGCGTTTTGGCGTGAACCGGGTGAGTTTATACGCGCTACTATGAGTAATTCGTGGTTGACTTTTCACCACTGCCGATCATGTACCTGACTTACCACAGGCACATTACTCCAGACGGATCAGGAGCTAGCAGGGAAAAGGTGACAGGGGTCCGAGAAGAAAATACACTTTATATACCACCATACATTTTCCACATTATAATCTGTAAAAATAACCACAGACACCTGATGGGTTTGAAAATTTATTTGAAGATTTCAAAGTGAATAGGTTAGGATAAGCAATATACAAAATAACACATCAAGCATTAGGATCACAACTAAAATGTAACTATGAATTAGGGCGAGAACCATTTGAGTATAAGTGGACACTATGGGATAAGGGCATTTAGTGAAACACACTATTCAACACAAGTCAAACTAAACGAGAGATCTAAAATGTATATATAGACTAAGGTACTTATACTATTTTTACTTAGTTCACTGCAACCATGCTAAGGGGAAGGGAAAACAGGAACATACTAAAATTGTGACAGTTTGATAATCTCCTACAGGTGGGGAGAAAGGTGGAACAATTCTAATAAAATTGCATATAATTTGCATTCAAGGAGATAGAGCAATATCACAGGCAAAACTTTATTTAAGGAAAAGGAGAGTAAGTGAGAAAGACGCAAACCCCCAGACTAATATTTACCTAATCAGGAATGAGGACTAACCCTGGCCATGGGTCAGTTGGAAGGACGGGGACAAGGACCCTCAGAAAAAAGGAATGCCAGATTGCGAGCAGGTGCAGCTCACGGGTAGTCAGGACAGGATACCCCTCAGGATTTGGGATCAGGACTGGGCTCACCAAGGTACGACCAACACCCACAGCTTCGGAAGCAACGCCTGCGTTACCCCTCTCTGCAAGTAATCCACCAGTAACCCCGATTGGGTTTTCGAATTTCCCCAGCAAAGTGCTTCGCCAGCACTTAGGACTATTTCCACCCCTAGGAGTTTGTGGAAAGTAAGGACAGAGTGCTCCGCAGCACTCTAGATTGAGCACCTATAGAGTTCGTAGGGTCAGTGACAGGTCTGCTACTCGGACAAGTCGGACAATTTTCCTAAGCTACACTAGGGTAATTATACAATTTTGGGGACCCTTAGACCACCCACCAATGTTGCAAGTGACAGTTTCGCATATTGTGATTGGTCAGGAGAGGTGGCTCGGACATTGTCACCTCCTAGAATTCAACGTTCCCATCACAAATTTGAATTTTGCTTATCCGCCCCTTGGGTTCACGTTCCCATCCATAGGAATACAATAGAAAATACGAGTGTACAAGGTATGGCAACAAAGTCTCTGGGTTTCAAGGTGAATTACATCGTCTTGTGCTGGGTTCTCAGGCGCATTGGGCTTCAGGAGCCAGCTGGCTTATTTCAGCTTCTGCACAGTAGAGTTTCTCCCAGGTCACATGGCAATACTCAGAGGAGCCTCATCATGGCGCCGGTTATGATTTTTCCAGCCCCAGAGACGTGATACATGAAAAGTAAGCGAGAACAAATTAAAATCACACATAAAATGATCACACTGTATACCATGATAAATTCTACACATCCCTTACTTTATAACAGCAATAGTATTAAAGTTTAGTGCGAAAAGACAGATAGGCTAAAGCAGCAGTTGCAAGCGTAGAGCGTGGTAAGAGACAAGCGGCCATGTTTGCAACAGTGCGCATGAGCACAGATTCCCTCCAGAATGCGAGTGCGTCACATCACATGGGTATGACCGACGCATGCGCAGACTGAATTTCAGCGAAGCGGCCATTTCTTTAGTGCAAGCTTTGTGAGAAATGAAAAAGACACATAGGCAAGCCTCGTGGGGACTCCCGTGTGTGGGGGAAAATGCTAATTACAAGACGGACAGTAGGATTAATATGATTATACATTATAACGAGGTTCATGAGTGAGAGCAAGTCGCTTTACGTGCGAATCCTTGCTCCATCAATCCCCTCTTTGATGATATTTACTATCATCACTACAAAGGAAACAGATGCCAACTTTCATTCTTCCATATCATTCATTTCTATCTCAACGAACTTATTGTTGATTTTTCTTTCAGCTTCTCTATGAGAGTGGTGATTCTTCACTTTTTTGTAGATTTCATTCCTTAATTCTTCTAATTCTAATTCATCAATGTTTCTCTTCACCCCTCTTTTGTTTACATTTTTTCTTTTGCACTTTTGACATTTACAGCAGATGAAAATTATGAACACAATCATACCTATTCCAATTATTGGCATCAGTATTTTCCACAGAATGTTTCTACCTAGGTTAGAAAACCAACTACCTATAGAGGAGAGACCTCCAGTCAGTCTCGTCCAGGCACTGTCAACCTCTAATGGTTTGAGCTCTTTTTCCAAATTAGTTATGTTCTTCACATATTGTTTTAATTCGATACTTTTGTCAGGAATGTAGGTGCAACAATGTTGCGCCTTCAGCATTCTACAGACTCCGCCCTCTTTTGCCAATAAGGTATCAAGAGCAAGGCGATTCTGCAAAACCATTGATCTGATCGCAACCATTTCAGTATTGACCAACAGGAATCCAGCAGCAGTGTCAGTAGATAACCGATCCACTACTGTAGATAATTTGCAAATTCTGTGGGTGTTCAGAACTACCCCCATTCCAGGTATCAGTGCACTAAAAATATCACCGATGATTTCTCCTACACTTTCACGTTTTCTACGCACTAAGCCATTAGTATCTTCATCATTGCTTCCAGCAGCATTATTCACATGGTATATTTTCGGGAAAACAATGCCAAAGTAGCAGCTTCCATACCAGTGATCCGGCAATTTGAAATAAGCCTTGTTCCCACATATGTAATATATTCCGGGAAACACAGGTTCTGACCCATTTTTGAAACCCCAACCTCCAATTACCTTATAATTATGTTCACGCCTGGACTACGGGAACGCCCTGTATGCCGGCATTCCTGCATACAGCCTGCGTCGCCTTCAACAAATACAGAACCAGGCGGCCCGCCTGGCCTTCAATCTCCCTAAATTCCACCACTCTACCCCTCTTTTGAAATCACTGCACTGGCTCCCCGTGCGAGCTAGAATTCAATTCAAGCTCGCATGCATTACCTTCCTGGCCCGCTCCAGTTCGGCGCCAGCCTTCATCTCCTCTGAGATCGTCCCTTATGTCCCCACTAGGGCTCTACGATCCTCCACCCAGTCCCTCCTTACCATCCCACGCTTCCGGAGAAAGAAGTGGGGTGGATCTAAATTTGCTGTCCTCGCCCCTACCCTCTGGAATTCCCTTCCCCTTGAACTTCGCTCCATCCCCCTCTATTCACAATTCCGTAAAAGTCTCAAAACCCATCTTTTTACAAAATCCCTTGACTAATTGCCCGTTTTGACCTCCCTACCTCCCTACCTCCACCCTCAGTCCCCGTTAGCTATAGCGCCAAGAAGCCGCTGGTATACGTGCGCTTAACAAGAACTTTTAAACTCAAACTCAAACTCAAACCAATTAATACATTGTTATAGTATTCTGTCCTTTCTCTATGGAGACAAAGTTTTCCTTTTCGTTCAAAATCCAGCAACAAAGCGGGATTAGCTTCGCCTTGTGAGGTGTTATCCATGTGCTCAGCCCACCTAGGGACTCTATCCTTTTCATCATTTGCCTTTCTTTGAAACTTTTCCCTCCTTCGGTCTGCCATTTTTATAAACATCTTTTCCTGCCCTTGCAAAGAACAGGTCAGATTTTCTTGTCGTGCTTCATCTAAGTCTATGTCACCTATAGTCAGGAAATATTCACCCATATAACGGGTTACCTCGCTTCTAACGTGGACAAGGTTCAGATGCCCTCTAATAGGAAGTTCGGAAAACACTATGTCAGCATTTGAATAGTAGTACTGCAAAGTGCTTCTATAAAACAAGCTAGCTAATATACTGCAAGAAATTCCGTAAGTTAGGGGCAAGTGGTGATATGTCACACCTTCAGCTACAGATGTGGGTAGCTTCATGAAGACATAACAGTCTTCTATTTCCATAGCTTCTACATAATGCACTAACAAGTTAGCAAAACATTTAAATGCGTCCGGTTTCTCATCTTGTGAAAGTGCAGTTCACCCTCATCTGATGCTTCTAAATTCTGTTGTGCGTGTCTTTGCCTAACTGGAGTGTCATGTCGTTCTAAGCTTCGTGGTGTTTCTGCAGTCTGTGCAACGTCTGTGTCTAATATTTCTGGTTCAGTAGGGGACAGGTTAGGATTTTTACTTATCATAAAAGGTAAAAAGACGGTTAATCCTATCCACATTACTATTAGCATTGCTATACTACACAAGCATATCTTACAGCAAGTTTTACAACACCCAAATCTGGATCTCCCAGCTACGCTTGAATCAGACATTTTAGCTTACAGGTGGCTTTTGCAACCCCTCTTCTTTTCTTTACACCAAGGCTTCGCTCTGTTTCGTCTCAAGGAGGGTCTTCGTCCGAACTCCGATCAGTGACGGACTCCTCGTCACTTTTCCCACTGTGATTTGGCTCATCAATTTCTTCCAGCACCAGGTATGTCCATTCGGGGCTCCGATACAGTTTGTTCTGTTTCTTCAATCTGTCGCTTTTTCTCAGAAACTTGCCTCGGGCTGGTTTTCTTTCACTTTCAGCCCTTTCACGGTCTTTCAGTTTCTCTTCGACTGTTTTTATTCGGAGTCTTAGCCTTTTGACGTACCTGGGTGTACTTTTGTTTCTGCGACTTTCAGTGGTCGAGGACACTTGACCTTCTTCGTGCACTCTTTTATTTTTATTTTTGTGCTTGACAGAGTCTATTTCCCTCCCTGTCTGACTAGTTCCAGGTCTTGCATCTATTTCTTCTGCCTGGTCCTCAAACTGGTCCTGTTCAGGTTCGCTTTGTAGATTTTCTTTGCTGTTAGGTGAACTGGAGTCTGATTCCTGAACACGTTCATCTATTTCTATCTGCTCTGGTTCATGCACTTCGTTCTCTTCACTGTCTTCCGCATGAACTTCAGCCCTTACCACTATCTGTCCCTTTCCAGACTCCGGAGTTTCAGGTGGAGTGTCGACGTCTTGATCTGTCCCTACTTGGCCTATTTCCTGATCAGGTGTGATGTGTGTCTTGTTGACCTGACCTTCTTCTTCTAGTTCTGTCTCACCTGGACTATCCCACTCACTGTCTAGATAGGAGTATTTCCTGGTTCGTATTGGATCGTGAACCTGGTCGTCGGCAGGGTACCACTCAACGTCTCGACTTGTGCTCGGCAGTTCGATGTCAGCAAGATCCGGACTCTCCTCAGGAGTCTCCTCAGCGGTGCTGCCTTCAGCTTCAGTCGCGTTTTCTCCGGTTACCCGCTTTGTGTGGCTGGCATGGATCCACTTCGGCACACCAGCACACTTCACAGCAGTAGTGGTGACAAGAATCACTTGTCTTGGCTTTCCCCACTTTGGTCCAAGGCAACTCTTCCGGGTGTGTTTCTTTAACACCACCCAATCGCCTGGTCGCAGCTTATGTGCTGGAGTCTTGGGCCATTCGTCTTCTGTCTCTCCAATCTGGTGGGAGATAGAACGCACTTGGTCACCCAGCTGCTTGCAGTATTCTAGCACCAAATCATCAGTAATGCTTAGCAGTTTGTGTCCAGGTACCCATGCTTGTCGCATCACTCTCCCCATTAGTACCTCATGGGGGCTCAGGCCTGTTTTTCGATTTGGAATACTTCTCAGACTCATCAGCACAAGGGGCAAAGCGTCTGTCCAGTTCATTTTTGTGGAATCACACATCTTCGCCAGTCTGGACTTTAGCGTGCCATTTATCTGTTCAACCACCCCAGATGCCTCGGGATGGTAGGCACAGTGCAATCTTTGCTTCATTTTAAAAGCCTTACAGAGCTCTTCTAGGACGTCGTTGGCAAAATGCCCACCTTGGTCCGTTTCAATCGTCTCTGGGATCCCAAACCTAGGTATCAACTCCCTAAGCAATAGCTTGGCTGTAGTTTGGGCATCATTTTTCTTAGCTGGGTAGGCCTCCACCCACTGGGAGAACAGACAAACTATGACCAGGATATATCTATATCCCTTGCATTTGGGCATTGTTATAAAGTCTGCCTGCATTCTGACAAAAGGACCTACTGCCTTGCCGATGGTACTCTGCTCTACTACAGTCCTCTTTCCTGCATTGAATTGCTGACACACTAGGCACCTCTGGCAAAGCCTTTCCGCCTGGTTCCTGAACTTTGAATTATAGAACACCTTGTCAAACACACGACACATGGCATCCCTTCCCATATGTGTTGGGTCATGTATCATTCGGACCATGGGATCTATCAGACTGTCGGGCATCACGGGCATTCCACTTTTGTCTACCACCACACCGTCATTCCTCATTCTGCAGTCATTTTCACTCCATCTAGCTTTTTCTTCCCTGCCTGTTGACTGTTGTAAGTCTTTCAATTCATCCCACGTTGACACATTATCAAACAACATCAGTTGGCAGCTGTGTCCACCCCACAACCCAATTTGGAGGGACATTTGGTGTCGGGCGCAAAATTGGGCAATTTGGTCAGCGTATCTATTTCCGGCTGTCACATCATCATTTCCTGATCTGTGAGCCGCACACTTGACCACAGCCAATTCTTTGGGCAATTGAATAGCTTCCAATAATTCTTATACCACCTTTCCGTTTCTGATAGGGGTACCTGAGGAAGTCATGAATTCTCTTTGTAACCACAGTTGGCCGAAGTCATGAACAACCCCGTAACAGTACTGACTGTCGGTGTAAACAGTTATTCTTTTGTTCTTTCCCCTCCTACAGGCTCTTGTCAGGGCGATGAGCTCAGCTACTTGGGCTGATTTCACTTCGCATAGGTAAGATGCTTCTATGGTGTTTGTCAACGTGACAACAGCATAGGCAGCATACAG
Organism: Lissotriton vulgaris; assembly: GCF_964263255.1. Taxonomy (NCBI): domain Eukaryota; kingdom Metazoa; phylum Chordata; class Amphibia; order Caudata; family Salamandridae; genus Lissotriton; species Lissotriton vulgaris. The sequence goes on along the minus strand of NC_141699.1, from coordinate 242,477,441 downwards.
ACCCCCACTCTCATGTCTTAAACATGAGCCGTCTACGAACATTGTATGACCCCCATCAAGCAATGCTACTTCTCTGATGTCAGGACGGGGCTTAGTGCTGAATTCTGTTAGATCAATGCAATTATGTTCCATTTCACCTTCGTCGTCTATATCCAGGGGAACAGGTAACAGAGTTGCTGGGTTTAGGATATTGCACGGAGAAATGGTTACATTCTCAGCACCAATCAAAATTCTCTCATACTTAGTCAGCCGACTAGGTGTGAGATACTGGGTCTTGGTTCTTGTCAGTAGGATTACAACAGAATGTGGAACATATACGGTGACAGGATGTCCCATGACAATATTCTCACTCTGCTCCAGGCTGACGCAAGTAGCAGCTACTGCTTTCAGGCATCCGGGCAGTCCAGCAGCCACCGGATCTAGAGTGGCTGAGAAATACGCTACAGGACGCCTGACCAGTCCATGCTCCTGGGTCAGGACTGAGAGCGCACAATTTTCTCTGGTGTCACAGAATAGTTCAAAACGCTTGGAATAGTCTGGCATACCTAATGCAGGTACGGTGCATAGACAATTTCGCAATGTTACCCATGCGGACATGCTTTCGCTGTCCCAACTGACTGGGTCTTCCACTCCTTTCTTGGTCATTTTTATCAAAGGTTTGGCTAGATTTGCGAAGCCCACAATCCATTGTCTGCAGTACCCCACAACTCCTAGGAACATCCTCACCTCTTTCTGAGTTCGGGGTAGGTCCATTGCTTTAATTATCTTGATCCTTTCTGTGGTGACCTTTCGGATCCCTTTCTCTATCTGGTGCCCCAGATATTTTACTGAGTTCTTACAGAACTGCAATTTGTCAGGGGATACTTTATGTCCTCCCTTTCCTAGGTGATTCAACAAGGCGATGGTGTCGGTGACACAGTCATTTTGAGTTTTAGATGCCACTAAAAGGTCATCTATGTACTGTACCACAACGGACTCTCCGGGCATTATTAGGGTCTCAAGACATTTCTTTAATATCTGGTTGAAAATCGAGGGACTTTCAGTGTACCCCTGGGGGACACGATTCCAGACATAGATATGGCTGTCAAATTCAAAACTAAAAAGGAACTTGCTTTCGGGATGCAATGGGATGGAAAAGAATGCATGGCACAGGTCAATGACAGTGAACCATTCCGCATTCCAAGGAATCTGATACAAGATTACTGCAGGGTTGGGCACAATGGGACAGCAAGGTACAACAATTTGGTTTACCTTGCGCAGGTCCTGCACTACTCGGTATTTCCCACTAGGCTTTTTAATCCCAATGATAGGCGAATTGCAGGGACTGCTCATTACTTCTTCTATGATTTCTGCTTCGAGCAATCGGGTAATTTCAGTTGCGACTCCTGCCTTTACTTCTGCACTCATTTTGTACTGTCTTGTTTTGGGATATATTGCATTTGTCTTGATTGCTATTTTAACTGGGTCCACATTTGCCATTAAGCCTACATCTTTTCCCGAGAAATCCCACACTTCTGGAACTACTCTTAACTGAAGCTCTTCAGGCAAGTCTTCAATTGACAACGTTTTAATGTCAGCATCAGGTCTTACTAACATTAGTTTGTACAAGCCATCTTCATCGGGGGTCTGAACCTCGACGCCCTTGGGTGAGCAAAAGATGGTGCAGTTCATTTTGCACAACAAATCGCGTCCTAACAGGTTCACAGGACTAGAATCACAGACCACAAATCTGTGCATTTCTTTAAAGTTTCCTATGGAGATTTCCATAGGCTCAGTTACTGGAGTACTTATTATCTGATTTGAGACACCCACTACTTGGATAGCTTCTCCCGAGAGGGGTAGGTTAGGACCATCCACTGTTCTCACAGTGGACCGGGTAGCACCAGTGTCCAACAGAAAGGTGATGTCGTTTCCCTCAACCTTCCCTTCAATGTATGGTCCAGTCTGGTCTACCGGTAAGGAGGCGCCAAGTATGCACTCCTTGTCCTCCCCTCTCAGGCCCCGTCAATCTAGTTCATCACAGAGGAAAGAATCATTCAACAGGTACTGTGGAATAGCTGCATTGCTTCCATTCTCTCCCTCCCATATTTCCGCCCTTTCATTCTGCTGGCCCTGGTTTTTATAATTCTGTCTAGGAGCGCGAGGTACTGGAGGTAGCTTTACCTGTTGCTGGTTCCTTTTTGTCCCCTCTTTCTGCACCTGTGGATTTAAACCATTTATAGGGGCATTACCGGCCTGCAGGTGTGGACACTCGTCTCTCCAATGCCCTAACTGGCCGCACCCGTGGCAGGGGAACTTCTTCATAGCCTCTTCCCGACTCAATTTTGCCCAGGGCTTCCCTCCTCCCCCAGCAGTGGCATTCTGAGCATTATTACTGGAATTCAATTTACTTAAATGTTTTTCTTGCTGTTCAGCCAATTTTACTTGTGCCCACATCACTTTTTCCTTGAGGGCTTTCTTTTTATTTTCGATTTCATCTTCGCAGTATTTTGCATATTTCAGGACATCATCTATGGGTTTTCCCTGCCAACTTATTTTATTATCTCGAATCCATTGAGATATCTCAGGCCTTAATCCTAGCACGAATCTATAACTGAAATGGGTCATGTCTTTCATGTCCACATTATCGATACCACTGTAAGTTTTGAATACTTGCAGTAACCTTTCATAAAAGGAATGGACAGTTTCATCACGTTCTTGGGTTGTTCTATCTATTCGGGTCCAATCTGTCTCCTTTGCGGGCACCTTTTTCTTAAGGTACTGTATGACTTGCTCATACTTCCTCATTACTTCAGGTGCGGGAGCTCCTGTTTTCTCGTCTCTCGCATATTCCTCGCTAGGCCAATCAATTTCAATTTTGCAGTCGGTCCACAAATCTACAGGGACCACAATGTCGAAAAACCCATCTAGGTCTTTCAGAAGACATTTCTGAACTTTTATAAATCGTTCAACCTGCCGGTACCAGTCAACAGGCTTCTCCCGTAATTTTGGGAAGTCATTGGTAAATGACACAATATCCTGTCGGGACCAAGGGACATGGACATATTTTCCTCCCGGGACCTCTCTCATGGGACACAATTTTTCGGTCGGGGTTACTTCTTTTAACACGAATTCTGAAGTTTGAGACTTAGCCCTGCTGTCTTCCTTTTTCTTTGCCCACCGGGTTCTTCATTTCCCCACCTCTCCCCATTTCTGCAAGAGTTTCAATAATTCCTTTATCTGGATCTGTTTCCCTACCACATTTAGGCTCTCTAAGTCTTTATCTGAAAAATCTACTCTGTAGGGTTTCTGAAGGATTTTGGAGCGACTGACATCGATTCCCATTTCAGTGGCTGTGTCCATTATCCTTTCATGGAGCAACCTAGCATTTCGGGTAAGATTTTTACTGATAAACAGTAACTCTTCTTCACTGTACGAGTTTAGGCGCTCTAATCCTATGTTTCCAGCCATCATCTCTTCTATTTCTATCCTTAGTTTATAAATCTCTAACGGTCTGGATTGGGAAGTGGTCTCTTTCTCCAACTCTTTGGTCCATCTGTCTAATTCTTCTGGTGATACTACTGTGGCACTCCTAACCCCAGATGCACCTTCAATCAACACCTCTTTTGGCCTACTCTGACTTCTTGCCCCCGACATACTAGTCCTAGGTTCTCTAATGGGCAAATCCATCAGAACCACGGATTCACATTCACTCTCTTGATCATAATCTATGAATACTTCCTTTCTCGGGGGTGGGATGCTATGAGTAGGCATTATTGGGGAGATAACAGGAGGACGAGGACTAGCCAGGTTATCCCTATAAAGAGGAATAGCGGGTCCAATGGTTACTGGGATAGTCAGGGAATCTGGATGGGGATGTATCTGGGCTATGGTCCGGACTAAATCATCTCGCTGCCTAGCCAGGGCTTCCTTTTCTTGTTCTCTCAAACCCTTTCCTGTGGGATTGTCATGCAAAACTTGAGGTACCAAGGGAGGGTAAATACTTGGGGCAGTAGGAGTGACCAATCGTGGCGGTCCTTCTCCAAATGGCTGATAATTCGGGACTGCGGATTTTGGTCTGCAAAACCCATCTCCTTCACTGGTTTTACTGTCTGTACCAGTTCCATCTGTCTCGCTATCCCTCCGGCATCTGGGATATTTGGCAAACGGGTTTGGTGAATTCAAAGGCTCAGACTCGGCTGCATAGGGAGGGGGGTTTTTCATCAATAAATCTTCTAGGTGCTCATCTTCTGAGTCCCCTACGGGCATTATGTGATGGGTCTTTTCTGTGCTTTTTCCTTTTCCTTGCTCTAATACCCCCATCATTGGAAACAATCCCTCTGTCATCATGCTTTGTCTCCACTGTTTCATTTTCTGCTCTTTGGTTTCTCTATGGACCCTCGGATACCATTTACTCACTCCCTTGTCCATCCGGGGTCTATCTCTCTCCAAAGCCTCAATTTCCCACTCTTCTAAGGCAGGCCTCGTACTGGGTCAATCTGGGTCTGGGATGCAATTCATTCATGCGGGTCCTTAAGTTAAACAGGATCCTACCATTAAAGGTACCATCAATAGGAAATGCTAGAACTCTGTCATCTGCAGTATACTTTGCCCAATTCTCTAGCCACACACAGGTATGATACCCCTTTTCAAACATCATGAAGGAAGCAGGAGTATTCGGTGGAGGAATGATCACACCCTCTCTCGTTCTAATGGGCTTATCTGTTTTAAAGAAATTCTTTACCTTGTCGGCAAATGACATTTTTCTCTTTATTCCATACATCATGTGCGGTCTACCTCGTATAATCTGTTCCTTATAGAAGCCTGAGTTCTGTGGATTAGGTAAGAACTCGGGATACCACATATGCCTTTCCAGGCTCGCTTCTAACTCGGCCTGATTAATTTTGTTTACTTTGGTACTTCCAATGCTAGCGCGACTCTTATTTTGTAGAAACCAATCAACACTGTGAATGCAAAAATCCTTATCCAATGGGTGCGCGGCCTTTCGCGAGACCAAGTCCCACGCTCCGGCACTCACCCCTCCCTTACAAATTCGGCTTCACTACACACCCGCTGTCCTGACCAATACCAGCGCGGCACGGAGTGACGTCAGAGCAGCCTTCCGCCCGACTCCCTCCTTCACAAGGTAAAGGAAACTTTTAACTCTTCCTAAAGTGCGAGCGCAAAACTTAGTAACCAACACACAACGTCTGCCACTATGTTTGAGTGTTCTAAATAAGTAGAAAAATTTCCTCTCACTACAAGTAAACCACTTCTGTCTACTTTTCATTCACTCTGGATAGACTTCTTTGCCTGTCCCTTCACACTAGTAATATAGAACCCGTTATTCTTCTGACTCATCCACCTTAGTCGGGGATATGTACTGAGCCAGGATTTCACCAGCGAACTATCTTACTTACCAGACAAGCCTCGAAGACCCTATTACTCCTCCCACATGTGACCCTTTCTAGGTGATATCACAAGGGAAGTTTTATACAAAGGACTCGTGGCTATCAATTATTCAGATATGAAAAGATCCTAATTAGTGTTTCCAGGTATTTCTTCACCCTACACTAATGACTCGAAACACGTGACTTTTCCAGCTTATCGGATTCTACTCACCGTTAGCTATATACTTCCCCGGGGATTCGGACTACACTGAACACGTACAAACAGTTCTTGGTTAATATTACATATAATATTTATAGCAGCAATGCAAAATCATATACACTGTCATATAAATCCTTAAAACATCGCAAAATATTTAAAAAATGCAAATAGAGAAATCAGCAGCATAGAAATTTTAGCAGCACATTTTAATTTTCACAGTTTGTTTATCAACTATCCTGTCTACCTAATTTAACTAGTCTTAACCATTACCTCTGCTACCAGAAAATTACTGATAGAGCGCGCAGTTCACCCGGGTCACTGGGTTTCCCGATTCTCACACGCACTGGGCCCTGGCGTGCACATTCAAACCAATGACTCGCGTTTTGGCGTGAACCGGGTGAGTTTATACGCGCTACTATGAGTAATTTGTGGTTGACTTTTCACCACTGCCGATCATGTACCTGACTTACCACAGGCACATTACTCCAGACGGATCAGGAGCTAGCAGGGAAAAGGTGACAGGGGTCCTAGAAGAAAATACACTTTATATACCACCATACATTTTCCACATTATAATCTGTAAAATTAACCACAGACACCTGATGGGTTTGAAAATTTATATGAAGATTTCAAAGTGAATAGGTTAGGATAAGCAATATACAAAATAACACATCAAGCATTAGGATCACAACTAAAATGTAACTATGAATTAGGGCGAGAACCATTTGAGTATAAGTGGACACTATGGGATTAAGCATGAGCGAATTTTGCGGATCTCGCGTTCGCGAATTTTGCGGATTTGCGGATTCGCAATCCGCAAAATCCGCGAATTCCCGCGAATTTGCGGATTTTTTTTTTTTTTGTATTCGCCCGTGTTTCTGCCAGTTCGCGAGGGTTTTGTACACTTTCGCAAATTGCGAACTTACCTGTCGGGTCGCAAGTTTCGCGAACTTGTTGTTTCTACGTGTCCAGCCTGTTTGGGACACTCTTCTTCATCACTGCCACTCTCTGTCACCACTGCCACTCTCTGACTACTCATGCCACCCTCTGGCCCACCCATGCCACCCTCTGTTTCATCACCACACCCTCTGGTTGTCCAGTGTACATTATTTTCGGCAAAGCAAAGCACACCTTCCCTGCCTCAAGTGACCTGAATTAATTTGGGGCTGATTAATGTGTCACAGAATATTTTTTTAGCTGGCACCTGCTTCCTTAGTGCGCCCTGATTAGTGATCTTTTGCACTTGCTAAGTGCTTTCATTGTTGCAAAATTAGTTACAACACCTGCCCTGCCCCAACTGACAATAATGAATTAGGGGCTGATTAATAGATTTTAACTTCCAGCCTGGCTCCTGCTTGTCTCCCTTAGCTGTAATTCAGGACCTTTGTGGCATATGTGTAACTATTCTGAGGTTCAGAGCAGGGTCACATAATAGTTTCAACTGGCAACTGAACTCTGGAGGGGCCCCTCAGGAAGCACTACAGGAAATGGCTACTAATGATGAGCCTGAACTTTTGAACCTGGTAAGTAGTTACTTTCAGTTTTGCTAAGATCGTATTTCTGCAATTTTGCACTTATTCGCGGGGCGCGAACTCACGCGAACAGTGCGAGCAGTGCGAGCAAAATCCGCTGCTCGCGGATTTGCGGATTTTGTGGGAAATTCGCAAATCTCGCGGATTGCGGATTTCCCGAAAATCCGCAAAATCCGCGAGCGGAACGGATTTTCCGCCCATGCCTATATGGGATAAGGGCATTTAGTGAAACACACTATTCAACACAAGTCAAACTAAACGAGAGATCTAAAATGTATATATAGACTAAGGTACTTATACTATTTTTACTTAGTTCACTGCAACCATGCTAAGGGGAAGGGAAAACAGGAACATACTAAAATTGTGACAGTTTGATAATCTCCTACAGGTGGGGAGAAAGGTGGAACAATTCTAATAAAATTGCATATAATTTGCATTCAAGGAGATAGAGCAATATCACAGGCAAAACTTTATTTAAGGAAAAGGAGAGTAAGTGAGAAAGACGCAAACCCCCAGACTAATATTTACCTAATCAGGAATGAGGACTAACCCTGGCCACGGGTCAGTTGGAAGGACGGGGACAAGGACCCTCAGAAAAAAGGAATGCCAGATTGCGAGCAGGTGCAGCTCACGGGTAGTCAGGACAGGATACCCCTCAGGATTTGGGATCAGGACTGGGCTCACCAAGGTACGACCAACACCCACAGCTTCGGAAGCAACGCCTGCGTTACCCCTCTCTGCAAGTAATCCGCCAGTAACCCCGATTGGGTTTTCGAATTTCCCCAGCAAAGTGCTTCGCCAGCACTTAGGACTATTTCCACCCCTAGGAGTTTGTGGAAAGTAAGGACAGAGTGCTCCGCAGCACTCTAGATTGAGCACCTATAGAGTTCGTAGGGTCAGTGACAGGTCTGCTACTCGGACAAGTCGGACAATTTTCCTAAGCTACACTAGGGTAATTATACAATTTTGGGGACCCTTAGACCACCCACCAATGTTGCAAGTGACAGTTTCGCATATTGTGATTGGTCAGGAGAGGTGGCTCGGACATTGTCACCTCCTAGAATTCAACGTTCCCATCACGAATTTGAATTTTGCTTATCCGCCCCTTGGGTTCACGTTCCCATCCATAGGAATACAATAGAAAATACGAGTGTACAAGGTATGGCAACAAAGTCTCTGGGTTTCAAGGTGAATTACATCGTCTTGTGCTGGGTTCTCAGGCGCATTGGGCTTCAGGAGCCAGCTGGCTTATTTCAGCTTCTGCGCAGTAGAGTTTCTCCCAGGTCACATGGCAATACTCAGAGGAGCCTCATCATGGCGCCGGTTATGATTTTTCCAGCCCCAGAGACGTGATACATGAAAAGTAAGCGAGAACAAATTAAAATCACACATAAAATGATCACACTGTATACCATGATAAATTCTACACATCCCTTACTTTATAACAGCAATAGTATTAAAGTTTAGTGCGAAAAGACAGATAGGCTAAAGCAGCAGTTGCAAGCGTAGAGCGTGGTAAGAGACAAGCGGCCATGTTTGCAACAGTGCGCATGAGCACAGATTCCCTCCAGAATGCGAGTGCGTCACATCACATGGGTATGACCGGCGCATGCGCAGACTGAATTTCAGCGAAGCGGCCATTTCTTTAGTGCAAGCTTTGTGAGAAATGAAAAAGACACATAGGCAAGCCTCGTGGGGACTCCCGTGTGTGGGGGAAAATGCTAATTACAAGACGGACAGTAGGATTAATATGATTATACATTATAACGCGGTTCATGAGTGAGAGCAAGTCGCTTTACGTGCGAATCCTTGCTCCATCAATATGACCGCCGCCTTGACGTCGCAGAGGCTCGCATTTCCAACATAGAGTATTCTGGCTCGAAGACGCTGAAACGCCTTGAAAGAGTCGAGAAAATCCTGAAGGAAGTTGCCATTAAGAACGAGGATTTAGAGGCGCGCGGACGACGCAACAACCTTCGCAATCTGGGAGTGGCGGAATCGACTCAGACTGGCCGCATGGACACATTCGTGGAAAAACTCCTTATTGAACTGTTTGGGAGAGACCAGTTTACTCAGGGATTCGTGGTGGAGAGGGCACACCGCTCACTGGGCCCGAGACCACAGCCGGGCCTTCCACCTCGCCCAATAATTGCCAGGCTGATGAACTTTCGGGATCAAGATGCGGCCCTGCGGGCCGCCCGTGAGAAGGGCGAGGTCAGATGGCAAGGTGACTCTCTGTCGTTCTACCCTGACTTCACCGCCATGGTCCAGGAAGCGAGGAGGAAATACACAGGTGTGAAGGCTACACTGCGCAATCTGGGCCTGAAATACGGCATGCTTTACCCTGCTCGCCTCAGGGTGGAAGTGGCCAGCAGGGCTCGCATCTTTGACTCGCCGACGGAAGTTCAGGAGTTTTGTCGCACCTACAAAGCTGGAGGCTCACAGCACTCGGACACCTCAAGGGCGCAATCACCGCCACAGGGTGACTCTCAGCGAAGCATAGACCTGTTCACGGACGCTGGGCAGGGCTAACGCCTGCCATGCTCACTTTGGCTACCGCACCTCAATGGTGATCCACTGGCATCGCTACTGGTGCCTTCTTGATCTACCCACTTCACAAAAGTGTCCTGACTGCCTGGATGTCGAGGCGTCGCTGCCCCCCCTGGCGATTTCCGATTTACCTGAGTTTGGTTTAATTTCTTCTACACTTCGGGGGTTCGTCCTCCGTTCACTTCCTCGCTCTTCATGCTGTTATGTTCTACCTTTGTGTGGGGTGGGGTGGTCCTCTTGGGGTGTTGTAGGAGGCTGGGCGGTGGGTGGGATTGGGGTTTTTGTGTTTGATGTTTTGCTGAGCGAAGGTGTCTGAAAGTCCCTACAGTTTCTGTTTTGGTCCTTATCGAGTCATGCTGCGATCCATTTAACTCTGTGATGTCGTCATGCCTGCCTTAGGACTGCAGCAGGGCCCATCTGACTTGTCCCTCATGTCTTGGAATGTTAGGGGTTTGAACAACGTTAGAAAATGCAAACAGGTCTTTAATTACATATCCAGACACAAGATCGATATTATCTTCCTTCAGGAGACACATTTGTCAGCAGGCTCGACGTCTGGGGTGGCGAGGAGTTGGGGCGCGCATCGTTTTTTTGCCAATTACAACAGGTACTCCAGGGGGGTGGCGATCTGCATCCACAAGCGGCTCCCATTTCGGCCGCACCATACAGTCCTCGACACGGACGGCAGATAGGTCATCATCACTGGCACCCTACTGGGACAAAAAGTCACTCTCATTGGGATATATGGTCCTAACACTGACACCCCGCCTTTTTCAGAGATATCCTGGTGCACCTGTTGGCTTCTGACCCGGGCCTGATTCTAATGGGCGGGGATTTTAACCTCCTATTGAACCCCCGAGAGATAGCACGGCGACTACCCCAGACTCCCGACCGTGCGCCCACCCCGTATTGCGAGATATCTGCACACATTTCTCCTTGATCGATATTGAAGCGCTACTGCACACTACCATTCCGACCTATTCTCACTACTCAGCATTCCATGACACCTGGACCAGGATTGATTACTGGCTAGTATCCCCTGAACTGGTAGGGTGGGTAACTGACCTGTTAACACTTCCGCGCACATTATCAGACCATTCTCCAGTTGTACTTAAGCTTCGGGTCCCGCAGGAAGGGGGTTACGAGAGGTTATGGCGCTTTCCAGGAAAGGCCTTACAAGATCCAGTTTTCACTGAAGCAATCAGGGAGACTATAGTGGATTACTTTGAGCTAAACGAGGGCAGGGTGGACACGCACGCTGTGCTCTTGGAGGGGTTCAAAGCGACCATCAGGGGGGTATGTATCGCTAGACACACCGGACTGCTTCGGGAGGTGCGGGCCACCCTTTCACGCTTAGAGCGCGACATTGCGGCATTAGACTTGGAGCAACTTCACCAGCACACAGAGGACAGGGAGGCCAGACGCTTGCAACTTGTGGTGGAGTTCAGAGAGGAGGCCGACAGGGAACTTCGCTTCATGGAGAGATCGTACGCTGCCAGGCAGTATGGGGAGGGGGATAGGCCCGGCAGACTGCTTGCCCACCTTCTCCGCCCCCCCCCGCTCAAATTCCTACATCACTGAACTTAGGGGGCAGGCGGGTGGCATGGTACACACCACCTCAGAAATCTGCAACGCCTTCCTATCATACTATACCGACCTCTACACTTCCACCCTGACGGACGACGACACGGAGAGGGGAGATTACTTGAATGAGATTGCTATGGTGTTCTTAGACAGGTTGATGATTGACTTTCTGGCACACCCCATAACAGCGGACACTGTTGAGAAGGCCATAGACTCTATGAAAAGCTCATCCGCGCCTGGGCTGGATGGGTTTACCGCAGATTTTTATAAGGTTTACAGGGAACTACTGGTCCCCCACCTGGTGGAAATGTATGCAGAAGCACTAGACACGGGCTGCCTCCCCCCTACCTTGAGAGAGGCAGTTATTGTATTGTTGCCGAAGCCGGGCAAAGACCCTACCCTCTGTACCTCGTACCGCCCACTGTCCCTCCTTAACCTTGATTATAAAATCCTTGCAAAAGTTCTGGCCATGCGACTTTCACTTCTGATGGACACCATAATTTCGCCGGCCCAGTCGGGCTTTATCCCTCACCGCTCCACATCCCTCAACCTCCGTACACTGTTCTCGGTCCTCCACAGGGTGGATCCCGATACACCAGCAGCTGCGATATTATTGGATGCAGAGAAGGCTTTTGACTCCTTAGAGTGACCTTTTCTGATGTCGGTGATGCGCCGCATGGGCATTCCGGAGTGCCTGGTCAATACAGTGGAATTACTGTATACTCTACCGGTCGCCCGACTCCGCCTTAACGGCACCCTCACTGCCCAGTTCAGACTGGGCCGCGGCACGAGGCAGGGCTGCCCATTATCCCCTCTATTATACATTCTTGCAATGGACCCTTTGGTCCGACACTTCCAGGAGTGGCATCTACACCGCGGCCTCCAGTTCCGCACGGGCCCGCTATTGGTCTCGCTATATGCGGACGATACCATCCTTTACGTTAGGCAACCACAATCCAACCTGGAGCCGCTCCTTCTGGAAATCACCCGCTTTGGGAAATTTTCTGGCCTTCGCATTAACTGGCACAAATCAGTTATCTTTCCGTTGACGCCCTGCACTGTCGAATGGCCCTGCTCCTTCCCTCTTACGTGGTGCCATGACTCTGTAAAGTACCTTGGCATCCATGTTCACATGGAGACGGAGGCCATCCTCAGATTGACGTTGCTGTGGCAGCCTTGGAGGGACAGATTGAGCAATGGACCAGGCTCCCGTTATCCATGGCTGGCCGTGTTGCTATCATCAAAATGATAGTTTTACCCCGATTTCTGTACCTGTTCAACAATATTCCCATACCCCTCACCAAGGTTTTCTTCACGCAACTCCGCTCTTTGCTCCTGTCGCTGGTATGGGGAAACAAGACCCCCCGAGTGTCCTGGCGGGTACTGACTCTCCCATATGAGAGAGGCGGGCTGGGCGTCCCTGACTTTTACCCCTACTTCCTTGTGGCGCAGTGCGCCTACGCTTACCCATGGTTCCACCCTGACGCCAGGATACCTTATCTGAAACCTGAAGCCGACTTGGTGTTGCCTGGCTCCCTGTCCACAACGCTACCGTCGGGCTTCCCTAGAGACCCAAAGGACATCCAAACGGTGTCCACCACGTGCTGGGCATGGGGGAGGCTGAGGCGTTTGGTCGACCTCCCACATCAGTACTCTCCGGCACTTCCACTTCCTAACGCCACTTGGCTTCCGATAACCGGGGAGGTAGTGGTGTGTAACACCTTCGCCAAATTCCACATTGCCTCGATCGGGGATCTTTTCCCGGAGGGACACGCGTTCACCCTGACTGAGGACCCCAGGTTCACGGATAGGTCATTCATGGATTCGTTTGTCCTAACTAGACTACGTTCTTTACTGCGCGCGTCCTTCCCATCGTTTCCCCTCCCCCCCGAGGAGATGACGCCTCTCACCCTCATCATCCAACACCCCTCGAGTGCGCACCTGGTCTCCAAATTATACCGGATGTGCTGTGATCTCCTTCCCTCTCGCGACCAGGCGGTGAGGGCTGCCTGGGAAGCTGACCTTGGTTACCCCATCTCAGACGACCAGTGGCAATGGTGCTGCAGGGCGACCAAAACTGTTTCGCTTAACAGCAAGCACAAGCTTTTGCACTTTAAATTTCTGCGACAGCTATACTTTACACCCGCGAGACTCCACAGAATAGACCCATTGCGCTCACAGCACTGTCCCAAATGCGGCGGCCAATTCGCTGACTTCGCACACCTCTCCTGGACATGTCCCAAACTGCATGACTATTGGTCCCGAGTGCACGTGACACTTGGCGCAATACTCGGTTTGCCACTGGCCCATGTACCGGAAATAGCCCTTCTGGGTTATGTTGCGGACTTTCCGAAAACAGTGCGCAAGCTAGCTGGGCTGGGCTTCTTGCTGGCCAAGCGGGAGATTGCACTGCGTTGGTGCGACCGACGCCCCCCCTACATAGCGCCTGGCTCAGGAGCATGGCAAACTGCAACCTAAACAGCTCTGAATACTCTGAGATGGTCCCCTCTGCGTCGCGACCGGTTGACATCTGAGGCCCCTACCGTGCATACATAGCGACCGCCATTGAGGGTTCCCAGGCTACACCTGCCCCTGCGAGGGTCCCTGAGGGCATCGGCTGAAGGGGGGGGCTCGGCTTTCACTGAACTCTGGTCGACGTGCACTAGGGTTGTCTACCCCTCCATCCCCACCCCACTTTCTTCTTACTTCCCTTCCTCTCTCTGGGTGGGCATCTTGCTCCGACTGGACTTCCCTAATTCACTAGTGTGTTTGTGCTGCCGACTGGATGTGCGGCCCGAGTGCCTCGGTTGGCACATACCATTGACGATGGTCCCCATTTCTATTCTGACCATGTCTCGAATATAGGATCGGTGACTGATACCTCCACTAGCGATGACTGAATGTGACACCTTCTGATTCGTTATGTCATGTTGTAATTATTCCCTTATTGTTTATTTGGTTTTTTCTTTTGGGAGAAAAGTATACATCCGATAGTCAAGTATCTTGCATGCATTCCTGACAAAAAAAAAAGGTCCAACCGTCCAGATTGCCACACTCTGCTTTCCGATGTACGCACTGTATGCTTGATGTTCCGTTACTGAACGCCACCGAACCCCCGGGTTGTCGGTATTGTGGCTGTGTCCGTACATCTCACTCCTAATTGTTGCTGCTGCCGGCCTCAGGGTTGTAGGCGATATAGCTGTGTGCATTGTGAAAGCTTGTAATAAACGGTTGACCACCAAAAAAAAAAAAAATATATTTAATAGCATAAAAATGTTCTAAAACAATTTGAAATAAAGAAAAGTAATATCAAACACATTATACCTAAATAAATTAAATGACAATAAATTTCAAATTAACTCTAACTCTTAATTAATTTATTGTATAACTTTTAAAGTACTTATTTAGCTTAAAATGTAACAATTTATATGTTTCTGTAAGGGCATAAATTCACGTGATTCAGGGAAGTAAGGGAAGCTCGAAGTAATGATTTTACACTAGCAGTATATAACAATATGAGAAAGGTGATACTTGTGAGAAGTTCCTTGTTAAGACCATTTTAGAAAAACATAATTTTGACACGTTTCAAAGAACAATTTCAGCAGCTACACACTAAAAAAAAACATCAAAGACTATAGGATAAGGGATTACATCTCTAGCACCTAGATAATGAACAATCTTAATGCACAATGAGCGATAGAAAAAACTCCTGATTCCCCTATGGCGATGTAAAACAGTTATAAAGCACAAGAAGGGGACATTGCATAAGACAACTACAAAGCATATAATGTAGATGGACTGAACACTTGGGGCCAGATGTAGGTCGACATTTACCGACCGGTAACGGACGATTCGGCCCTTACCGACCGGTAAATGGCTATTCTAGATGTAGGTGGCCTATTTTACCGATTCGGTAAATTTACCAAATCGGTAAATTTACCGAATCAGTAAAATACTGAATCGGTATTTTTACCGATTCGGTAATTCTGAGATGTAGGTGGGACTCTTCTGAGTCCCACAGGCCTTACCGAATCGGTATTTTACCACCCAATCCAATTGGGTGGTAAAATACCGATTCCAGGTGTGCATGCACATGTGGCATGTGACAGACAGAGATGCCCTTAGGGCATGTCTGTGTGCCACATGTCACACATGCCTGGAATCAGGGTGCTAGAGGGTGTCAAAGTGACCCCCCCCCTGCACCCTTGCAACATTCGGTATTTACCGAATTGGTAAATACCGATTTGGTTAATGCCCATTGATTCCTATGGGCTTCAATGCCTATAGGAATCAATGGACATTACCGAATCGGTATTTACCGATTCAGTAAATACCGATTCCTACAGAATCGGTAATTCAATTTCCGATTTTCCCTACATCTCCCCCCTTCTATTTTACCGATTCATAAATACCGAATCGGTAAAATTTGGTATTTATGAATCGGTAAAATATACTTACCTACATCTGCCCTTGAACTCTATGGATAAGGATAAAACGAATTGTGCTTTTGTGCAGCCTGTGGCTTGGAGTATGATGGAGTTGGAATGTGATGTAGTTATTGGAGCTCTGCATTCTGACTGTAGTCAGTTTCTCCAGTTCCCCTTCATTGCAAGACGTACTGCTTCATTAAACCTTCAATTCAATCTACAAACTGCCTGGCGTCTACACTACACGAACCATTAGAAATAGACTTATCTTGCATGTTATCCATTAATTTGTGGCTAAAGACTTATGAGCTTTTATTTTTATGTCTGTTGTTAAATGAACACTGTTATCTTATCCCTTTCCTTGCAAAGTAAACCTTCATGGTTCCTTTGTCTCATGCAGTTTCATTGTCTTAAATATAATGATTTCAATACATTTTGCTTCAAACTTTGATCCTGTCATGATTGACTAAGGGCCTGATTTAGATCTTTACGGATTGAATACGCTGTACCAAATGTGAGAGATATCCCCTCCCCGATCTCCATAGAATATTATTGGATCATAAAACGTCGGACGGGAGATCCGTCACGTTTGTGATGGAGTATTCCCCTCCGCCATGATCTAATCAGGCCCTAAATCCTACTGTATCTTACTTCCATGTCTACACCTGACTTAAATCTTTTTTATTTTCTATATTAATTTTTAATTATCATTAACTTTCTCAAATATTTTTCGAATGTTCCTTCATTATTTGATTCATCCTTTACTGCTCCAAAATTTGACAGATGTTAGTCCAGTCATTTGGCAGGTGACGGCATTGGCACATCTTCTTTGATCCCGCGCAATTCCATTCTTAAATGCGTTCATGATTTGCACACCGTTCTGCCTGACAGTCAGTGATGATGTGCTCTGCTGTATTGACTTGCTGTACCACCGAAGTGTGTTTTGGGCACACAGGCCATCTCACTGGCCCCTTTTACCTAAGTCTGCCCTTCAGTAGTGCTATTCCTTGTGGTTTATTTTCCTTTTAGGACTTTTGTTGAGTGAGTACAGGGCATCATGAAACTTCCCAGGCTATCCCTGTGATTTCCTCCCTTTTTTGGGTCTCGGCTAGAAACGCGCGAAGCGCGTTCTCCCCAAAGAACCATAGTCGTCGGCTCAGCCAACAAGACCCGACAAGGAGTGGAGACAAGAGCTGGCCACGCACGCAGCATTGTCTATGCAAAGGCGGAATCAGATGCGCGTGTTGGGATTGGGTCGCGTGCGTGAGCTTGTATCTTAGGCAGCTCACGGGCGGGACCCAATCCCAAGGCGCGCGTCGGAATGTCGGGCAGGCACGGAGCACACAGGCGCAGGGGAGGACAGAGAGCCTTCAGATATAGCTGCTCTGACGTCAGCACAGCTCTCCAAGGAGGAAGGCAGGTCGCCCAGGAATAACTCGCCTAGTAAAAGGCCAGGGATCAGATGAACAGACTAGTAAATAATTGTATCCTTTCACTTATGAGCTAATTTATTTTGTGATAACCGATTTATAAATCTGCACTGCATACATATTTTTATCATCTAGGTATACTGCTTTTTATTCTCTTTATCTGCCATTGATATCATTCAAAATCAGGAAGTGGCTTGCAGTGGCTGTCTAAATGAAGGCTTGAAGACTGTCTTTGTTTCTTTGTCAGGAGCCCGAGTTTAAAGGCAAAACAAATTCCACAGCAGCTTAATTGCTTTCCTCCTAATCTTTGCAAAAGAGTAAACGCAAAACCTCTGAGTTAATATTTGTACAGCTGCACGGGGCTGACGCAGTTATCCATACAGCTCTGATGATGCACCTCGGGCACGGGGCTGACGCAGTTATTCACACAGCTCTGATGATGCACGTCGGGCACGGGGCTGACGCAGTTATTCACACAGCTCTGATGATGCACCTCGGGCACGGGGCTGACGCAGTTATTCACACAACTTTGAAGATGCACCTTGGGCACGGGACTGACGCAGTTATTCAGACAGCTCTGATGATGCACCTCGGGCACGAGGCTGACGCAGTTATTCACACAGCTCTGATGATGCACTTTGGGCACGGGGCTGACGCAGTTATTCACACAGCTCTGACGATGCACCTCGGGCACGGAGCTGACGCAGGTATTCACACAGCTCTGATGATGCACAGCTGTTATTATTCACATAGCTCTGTTGCGCTCTCTAATACTCTTTACTAATAACTCTCTCCTACTCACTATCGACTTCTCACTCTACTACTTACTGTGTGTGTGGGTGCTAATGCAATAGGTCTTGCATATGCACGTGATGAAGCTATTGGCAATGTAAATGACAATGCCATTTATTTATGATTTAAAAAAATAAAATAATGAGCAATGCCAATAGCTCTACCTTTAATGCTGCCGAGACCATTGCATTGTAAATGCTTGTTAGTGATACTGTTATCTTCTTGCTTTTTCCTTACTAGGAATTTAATCATGTCTATTTGGCTCCACAACGTCTTTGATTAGCGTGAGGAGAGGCACGTTTGTGGCTTACTCTTTCTTTTAAAACACTGACTTGTACCCTTGTTTTAATTTTCTCTAGCTCTGCTTCAAATGTCATGTGAGGGTAAGCCCACCATTTTCTATTCTACAGCTCAGCTCCTCAGACATACCCTATTTCTGTGCTTTCTAGCCCAGTTTCTTCTCATTTCTTTTTTGGAGTTGCTGCTCCCACAAGTGTCTTAGACATTGTCCTGATGATGACCCACTGTAAAACAACACCTAGGTCAAAATGTCTGCAATCAACTTATTCAAAAACACAAGAGGGAGGTAGAGCAGATAGTTGGATTCGCGCTCCACAATAATACTTAAGTAAACAAAAGAAATCCAACTTTCAAAAGTGAAGGGGAGAGAGTGATCAATAAATGAAGAAGCACTCAGTGTTTTGTAAAATACCCCTCACACACCAAAAGGCCCCTTGGTGTCATGCTTCATCATCGGGGTCTTCACACCCCTCTATCGGGATGGGGCGTGCTGCGACCTACGGCTACGCGGGAGCACTTATAGTGTTGACTATGTGTGGTGTACAGTGTGTGGGGTATGTTTTTAAGTGAGTGAGGGGGATGTGTAGTGAAAAATTAAAAAGTACCTGGCACTAGAGTATAAAAAGAAAAAGAATTTTATTCTGAACTCTGGCTGGTACTGTTAAAAGAAGTGCAGGATGAGGTCAAGGCTGTTGTATTAATGAACAGGACCTCTGGTGTGCGTTGTTGTCGACATGTTTCGGAGACAGGCTCCTTCCTCAGGACGGGGGCACAACCTCCCCTCCCTACTCACGTCTTAGTTTATAAAAAATGTGTATTTACAGAAAAGTGAATTTTTATAAGTAAAGGCTAAGTGTGCCTACAGCGGTCTGCTACAAGCACAATGACCTGTAGAAAGACAAAAATAACACCTAATGGTTACCCATGTAGCGGGTAGTTCAAACAGGTGCAGTCACCTGGAACCATACCATTTGCTTATTAGTAAGCCTGTTAAAAAAGGGGACTCACAACACATACAACATAAAACACATAAGATACTAGGGTTCACTGTAAGTTGTATTCATACTTGTGAAGCTTCTCTGTAGGCTTCATGAGCAAAATAGGAACGTGGGGGTGTTGCTCCAATGGCTATCTGTAGTAGAGAATGATGCAGCTTTAATCATTCATTCTATCTCACTTACTTATGTAGGAGAGTACAGGTGGTCGTTGTGTACTAGTTGTTCAGTATTATACTCACAAGGACAGGACGCTCTGATCGCCGCCTTACCCCTCACGCTGCTCCGCTGGTGTGGAGTGAGGCTATGGTCATGGTTATTTATACCCTGTTCTTGTAATTGGGCGGAAGCAATTATGTATCCATATATGGGTATTCTGCCAATGATTACATGTCCATATCCGGAGCATCCGCTTACCGACCATACAGGGCGTTCGTATGTAATTGAACGCGCGCCTGCACGGGATCAGCGTCTACACCCAAATGAGGTTTTTTTCCAAGCATGCGCACCGCTGTTCCGTCGTTCTTGTGCGCACGCGTATTGGGAACCAGTGTGTCTGTTCCATTCGCATGCGCATTGAACACACGCGCATCTCACTGAATGTTTTCAGTGCGCGCGTGTCAGTTCTGTACCTGATACATTGATGTAATGAAACGGGTGAACAGAGGATATACAGCTATGGGCTATTCCAGTTGGTTATGAGATTGATATATACTCATATATACCGGATCCATCACTTTAGTATGTGTTCTAGTCGAGTGATGTTTGCAATGGGTATGTTGCCTGGCTGATTCAGATCGATCATTATAAAAGGGCATTGGTTGGTATAACTGACTGAACAGGGCAAATCAGCAGTCCTCTGTTTACATAATGTATATTATGCTGATAGTTGACTCCAGGGTACATCGTCGTTGAGCCCATTTAGATGGGTACCCAGTCTGAACACCCAACGTTGTTCCTTTTGGAAAAGGCCGACATCCGAGGGTAATTGCTCTATGACAGTCCATTTTAAGTCATTGACGCAGTGTTGTGCAGTTAGAAAATGCGTTGCCATTTTGGTTGTGCTTTTTTTACATCGCACGTTGCGTTTATGTTCATTCATTCGCGTTTTTATGGCTCTTGTGGTCATTCCCACATACTCAAGGTTACATGGGCACCTGATGAGGTAGATTACGTTTTTGGAGTTGCAGTTCGAGAATCTCCTTTGCTCCCATGTAGTGCCATTGCGAAAAGTGAGTCTCGTGCTTTTTTCTGTCAAATGGCAGCTGCTGCATTTTCCGCAGGGGAAGTGACCCTGGACACCTATAGATGGTTGTAGGGCTACTGTAGTTGGTTTTGGTCTGGTGTGTACCAGTATGTCTCTCAGGTTGCGTCCCCTGCGATGTGCAAACATAGGTTTTTCCAGATCCAGTTTGCCACATGTTAGTATTCGCCAATGTTTATTTACAATTTTGGACACTTCATTTGACATGGTGTTGAATGTTGTTACACAGATTGGTCGTTTGTTCTCTGTGGGTTCCTTGATTCGTTCCTCGAGCAATGCTTCTCTATTATTGTTTTTTGCCCTCTTCATTGCTTTGTCGATAATTCTGTTGGGGTATTCTCGTTGTCTGAGTTTTTCTTTGAGGTCGTTTGCCTGTTGTTTAAATTCAGACACATCTGTGCAGTTGCGCCTTAGGCGTAAAAACTGTCCATATGGCAGATTTTCCCGTGGGTGTCTCGGGTGAAAACTGTCATATCTCAACAGGCAATTTCTAGAGGTTGGTTTAAAATGAGTAGTGGTTTTTAGCAATCCTGCATCTGCATAAATGTTTAGATCCAGAAAGACCAATGTTTCGTTTGAAATGGTGCTCCTCCAGCATTTTAGAGAGACCAGCCAGGCTCGGAGCAAAAGTGCTTCCAATGCCACGGGACCAGCATGGGAAGCACTTTTGCTCCGAGCCTGGCTGGTCTCTACGTGGTCTCTACGTGCACCATCTTGAGACCAGCAAGATCCTCCATGACCAGAATCCATACAGGTCGAATATAAAATGCTGGAGGAGGTACATCGATGACGTCCTGGTCATCCGGGAGGGTGATCGACAACCAGCTGAGAGTTTTCAGGAATGGTTGAATAATCAGAATGCCTTCCTGAAATTCACGAGCACCATTTCAAACGAAACATTGGTCTTTCTGGATCTAAACATTTATGCAGATGCAGGATTGCTAAAAACCACTACTCATTTTAAACCAACCTCTAGAAATTGCCTGTTGAGATATGACAGTTTTCACCCGAGACACCTACGGGAAAATCTGCCATATGGACAGTTTTTACGCCTAAGGCGCAACTGCACAGATGTGTCTGAATTTAAACAGCAGGCAAACGACCTCAAAGAAAAACTCAGACAACGAGAATACCCCAACAGAATTATCGACAAAGCAATGAAGAGGGCAAAAAACAATAACAGAGAAGCATTGCTCGAGGAACGAATCAAGGAACCCACAGAGAACAAACGACCAATCTGTGTAACAACATTCAACACCATGTCAAAAGAAGTGTCCAAAATTGTAAATAAACATTGGAGAATACTAACATGTGGCAAACTGGATCTGGAAAAACCTATGTTTGCACATCGCAGGGGACGCAACCTGAGAGACATATTGGTACACACCAGACCAAAACCAACTACAGTAGCCCTACAACCATCTATAGGCGTCCAGGGTCACTTCCCCTGCGGAAACTGCAGCAGCTGCCATTTGACAGAAAAAAGCACGAGACTCACTTTTCGCAATGGTACTACATGGGAGCAAAGGAGATTCTCGAACTGCAACTCCAAAAACGTAATCTACCTCATCAGGTGCCCATGTAACCTTGAGTATGTGGGAATGACCACAAGAGCCATAAAAACGCGAATGAATGAACATAAAAGCAACGTGCGATGTAAAAAAAGCACAACCAAAATGGCAACGCATTTTCTAACTGCACAACACTGCGTCAATGACTTAAAATGGACTGTCATAGAGCAATTACCCTCGGATGTCGGCCTTTTCCAAAAGGAACAACGTTGGGTGTTCAGACTGGGTACCCATCTAAATGGGCTCAACGACAATGTACCCTGGAGTCAACTACCAGCATAATATACATTATGTAAACTGAGGACTGCTGATTTGCCCTGTTCAGTCAGTTATACCAACCAATGCCCTTTTATAATGATCTATCTGAATCAGCCAGGCAACATACCCATTGCAAACATCACTCGACTAGAACACATACTAAAGTGATGGATCCGGTATATATGAGTATATATCAATCCCATAACCAACTGGAATAGCCCATAGCTGTATATCCTCTGTTCACCCGTTTCATTACATCAATGTATCAGGTACAGAACTGACACGCGCGCACTGAAAACATTCAGTGAGATGCGCGTGTGTTCAATGCGCATGCGAATGGAACAGACACACTGGTTCCCAATACGCGTGCGCACAAGAACGACGGAACAGCGGTGCGCATGCTTGGAAAAAGACCTCATTTGGGTGTAGACGCTGATCCCATGCAGGCGCGCGTTCAATTACATACGAACGCCCTGTATGGTCGGTAAGCGGATGCTCCGGATATGGACATGTAATCATTGGTGGAATACCCATATATGGATACATAATTGCTTCCGCCCAATTACAAGAACAGGGTATAAATAACCATGACCATAGCCTCACTCCACACCAGCGGAGCAGCGTGAGGGGTAAGGCGGCGATCAGAGCGTCCTGTCCTTGTAAGTATAATACTGAACAACTAGTACACAACGACCACCTGTACTCTCCTACATAAGTAAGTGAGATAGAATGAATGATTAAAGCTGCATCATTCTCTACTACAGATAGCCATTGGAGCAACACCCCGACGTTCCTATTTTGCTCATGAAGCCTACAAAGAAGCTTCGCAAGTATGAATACAACTTACAGTAAACCCTAGTATCTTATGTGTTTTATGTTGTATGTGTTGTGAGTCCCCTTTTTTAACAGGCTTACTAATAAGCAAATGGTATGGTTCCAGGTGACTGCACCTGTTTGAACTACCCGCTACATGGGTAACCATTAGGTGTTATTTTTGTCTTTCTACAGGTCATTGTGCTTGTAGCAGACCGCTGTAGGCACACTTAGCCTTTACTTATAAAAATTCACTTTTCTGTAAATACACATTTTTTATAAACTAAGACGTGAGTAGGGAGGGGAGGTTGTGCCCCCGTCCTGAGGAAGGAGCCTGTCTCCGAAACATGTCGACAACAACGCACACCAGAGGTCCTGTTCATTAATACAAAAGCCTTGACCTCGTCCTGCACTTCTTTTAACAGTACCAGCCAGAGTTCAGAATAAAATTGTTTTTCTTTTTATACTCTAGTGCCAGGTACTTTTGAATTTTTTCACTACACATCCCCCCACTCACTTAAAAACATACCCCACACACTGTACACCACACATAGTCAACACTATGAGTGCTCCCGCGTAGCCGTAGGTCGCAGCACGCCGCATCCTGATAGAGGGGTGCGAAGACCCCGATGATGAAGCATGACACCAAGGGGCCTTTTGGTGTGTGAGGGGTATTTTACAAAACACTGGGTGCTTCTACATTTATTGATCACTCTCTCCCCTTCACTTTTGAAAGTTGGATTTCTTTTGTTTACTTATGCAATCAACTTATATCGGCAGTATTTTGACCATCCTCAAGCAGTTCATGGTATGATATAACACAAACATTCTTCAGAAATTGTTGACAGCCAATTGTTAATTACCTGTGTTATCACCGTCGTACTATTTTACATACTTGCACGTACGCCGACATAACTTATTAAAACAAGTACAGAAAAATGTAAAATCCCTATTAGTAAAGGTATTATCCTTCTTATGTTTACTAACCACATGTGAATATTCCCTAGACACTCTCATTTTAGCCCCATTGTAGATTTTTGGGGCCAATTCACATAGGCATGTAAAAGTGCATAAACAGTACTACAAGAGCACTACTGTACATATTCCAAAATGCCTTTGTATATAGGTCCCCATGTTTGCAGCCATTCATAAAATTGCAAGGCTAACATTGGGCGTAATGAGTAAGGCGAAATCTGCATACAACTCTGCATAACGTCACACACATTGTCTAAAATCTATAGATTTTTCATCACATGTATTTCATTTATCCCGAGACTTGACTTTAATCCCTCACCAAGCAATGCGTTACGGCTCCTGGAGCCACACTCTTTCTGTACATAGGGTTTTCATCTCTGCTGAAGATCCCTATGCCCCCACAGGGGCCTGGCTCGTCATTCATAAAACAATACAGAGTACAAAAAAAGAATAAAAATAATAAAAATGGTTATGCATCAGGTTCATTCCGAGACATGGCAGCTCGCAAATCCAACCCCCTGGAGGAGCTCTTCAAAAACTGTTTGCACGGACGTCTCTAACATGCCGAACCTAGACGCCTGCTGTGATGCAGGGACTTCCCCGGTTTTCTTGAGCTGTCTGCAACATGAATGCATGAATGCATTTTTGAAAGCGATTGGAATTCATATTTTTGATCCCAGCAGACGCAGCTGCACTTTAGACATGTAACAGGAAGCAGCATTCCCAGTATAGGTGACATTCTGTATCGCTCTCAGGGGTCTTCCTGCTCAAGAAACACGTGTATGTGAACAGACACATGCTCCATTATCCTGCTGGGTGTTCATGTACAAGCTCGTGTAATGCTGATAAAATCAATCCTTTTTGGTAGCTTTTTTTGCCTCCAGTACTCCATCCAGTACTATTCAGCGTGTATTTTAAAGCTTACAGTGTTAGGCACTTTTTTATACATTTTAAATAGCTAATAACAGCAAAAAAAGGGAAGCAATTGTGTTGCACTTAGCCTGCAGCTCAGCCATTGAGTTTGAATTTTTTCTTCCTTAAATCACTTCCATGCATACCCTTGGACAAATTATACTTTGGCCCAAATTTACTACGGCCTTAATGCTATCTGCTATCCAGCACGTAAAGTGTTTTGAGCCAGAAAGGTGCCCTTTTTCTTGGATCAAAAAACTTTTTGCTGTTGTGCACTTCGTTGCACCAAGGGGACCTTACTGGGGAAGATGAGCACAAACACCCTCAGGTTATGAAGCAAAGTCCAAACTACTAAAATAGGCAGACCAGGCTTTGTTCTAGAAACCAATGCCTAATTGAAGCAGGAATAAAAAAAAGAAATCCGGCCATATTCATGATTTCAGTGGAGCAGGGCAGAGCAGCACGTCACCTTGCTGTGCTGCTCTGTATCACAGAGAAATGGCAGGAATGTGCTGTATTTATTTATCCAATATGTTGCATTCCGGTCCTTTTCCCATGCGTTGGTGCCGTTTTGGCAGCCTAGCGCCAATGCGGGCACCCTTGCACCCCAAAGTGTTGTATTCAGGAGTGTTTTTGTGCAGGAAGGGACTCCTCCTGCACAAAAACAATCCTGAGATGCTTGCCCCTGTTTCTATGTATGCGGCAAAACGCAGCACACATAGGAGGAGGAAAGAATTGATTTGAAATAAACATATTTCGCTTTGTTACACCTCCCTTAGGGAGATACATAGTTTCGGTGCATTCCCAGGTGTACAATGTCTTTTAAATCTGGGAATGCTTCAAAAACCACAGGAGTTGTTTGGGAACACTCACACAATGCCCATGGACTGACTGCCCAGAGCAAATTACCGCAACACAGCGATTTGCGCTGCGTTGCGTTAGTTTATATTTGTGGAGCCTCAGCTTCGAAAATCTGATGTATGGTTTGCGTTGCTCTTGCACCACATTGCATAGTGCAAAAGCGATGCAAACTGGGTCATAGATTGTCCATTAATTTCTCAAAAAAATGATGAATTGCATGTCAGCTGTAGGGTGTAGCACACATCCAATTTGTGGGATGGTTCTGCGTTTGCCTGCACGTAGGAATTTCTACTAGAAGGGGATGCTTTCAGTACAAATACTGTGCTAGATAGTGCATACTGACCTCGGCACCACAGTGCAATGCTGTATGTCATGCAAGGCAGTCTTTTATGAGCACCACAAAGAAGATGATAGCAGCAGCCTTTGGGAAAGCTGGGTCTTTGTGACTAAAGCAGCCCCAAAGGCAGTAAAGAGATCCCTAAAGAAGCGGGCACTCTTGAGCACTTGTTCTTCATACATATTCTTATGAGTCGGCTTTATAAAGTGACAGAAACTGTCTACCTTTGACTTAATTGTATAAAAGTGAAAAATTACGCGCAATTGAGTATTGTGCACTTTACTGCATTATCAGAAAAAGAGTTACTCCCAAGTTATACACTAGCACTTTCCACCATGTTCTACTTTGAGGGACATTTGAGGGCAAAGAGTGAGGCTAATGCCATGAGCATATATACTTGGATAGAGGCTGTTGGTGTTCTAAAATTATCCGTTACGACTACCATACACAAACCATTAGTGAATCGGTCCAGTCTGTAACCACATGGAGAAATTAATTTCAGACCAAACACAAATTTCCCTAAAAGCTCCAAAGCGCAGTACTAAGCCCATTTTTACTTATCACGGCAGTGCTTAAAGTTCCATCTACTTCCACATCGCCTTCAAAAAGGCTCTTACCCATAGCATGCTACATAAACAGCCTAGAAGTGGGAATATTTGACTGGCTACTGAGATTCACATGTATAACACAAAAAACAGGGGGGTCTACCAGCTTAGTTATGTGGCTGCACTGTCAATCCGAGTTAACAGAATCTCGGGGTGGATAAGTCACATCAAGACAGCTTATTACAAAACAAGGTGAACACTAAATGTATAGGAAAGACCAACACGGTACAGATCATTCATACATGGTTGACAAATCCAAAACAATTAGCAAAGGGTTACCATCAAATTGACTCAATGATCAGTCCTATCATATGGCCAAACCCCGGTGCAAATCAGGCTAGTCCCCTGATCATTGGGACTTCAAGCGCCGCACCATAAGTTGCTGGTCAAGGATTTGGTCCACCCATACAAACAGACCAACAATGATGGCTGATCTTTGATGGTAAAGTGAGAAACCGTGCAACAGAAAAAATAGTGACTTTAAAATAGGATGGAGTTTCCTCCTATTTCTAACTTTATTCTACGGACGAACCACACCTCCTAATTAAAAACATAGAACAGTGCAAAAAAAGGACAGTCAACAAATATCTGTCTAATAACGGGCCAACATGTTTCTGCCTAGCGGGTATTTTATCCCATGGCATTCGTCAGGGCCTCTGTTCTTACAATAGTTGCACTAAGTAGTGATGAAACAAAAGAAACACCACCACCACCAAAGTGAAAAAGTAGGATGTAAAAGGGTTGAGTACGATACAACCTGTACCAACCAATGACATTAACCCTCCATGTCAGATAGGAAATACGAATTCTGTGGAGGAAAATGCATAGTCATTTATAAACTTACTATGTCAATCACCTATACAATGTGTTTAACCAAAAACAGTTTCAAAGAAAATATTGTATTTATGCTCACCCTTCATGGTAGGGAAATGGACCTCACTTCACCTGGACCTTGCTCAGGTTCTACGAGGCCCCGCACTACATAAATATAAGAGGTAAAACAGAAGTAGAGCACCCATAGAGCATAATTACACAGTCTATTCCAGTGGCCAACATTCCTGTCCATTAGATCCCCTTACATCTAGGGACCAGCATGTGAGGAGACTCTAGTAACTGAACTATGTGTGCCCAGCCCCTTGGACTCCCAGGTCTACCTTCCAACACAAATATATCCTCATAGAGGTTAATTATCTATTCATAGTGGGACTACTACTGAGTTGCAGACTCTAACAACAACATTCTTTCTGCTGTGTTATCCATACTGAGCTTCCTGTGGCTTCTCATACAATGAATCCGCTATAGACTCACCTATCCGTCGGTACCTCAAAGCTCACATCTGCGTCTTGGGGGAGGCACCGACCTGTAGATGGTCTCTTCTTAAATAATTAACTCGGGGTTTGTTGGTATTGTAACCCTTCGCCTCACTTGTCAGAATAGCAATAATAAATGGCAGTTCTTTACTCTCAAGAGCGATTATTTTACCATCCCCAGTGCTTATCTCTGCTGAATTGGTAGCAAATAACCAGAAAGCATTATTATTAACCCCGTTTGTTGTAAAGTTAAAAGTGCATTACTTTACACTCGAAATTTTGCGGGAATTTGCGCTCTAAACTACAGCATGAGGTCATCAGCCCCATTTTGGTAGTTCGTTACATGATATTATACAGTGATGATCGAGGGTCTATTACAGCTTCCGGTCGTTCAACCAGCTCCGATCGATGGCAGCGATCCAATCAACGTGACCAATAATGTGATGCACTCGGCATTTGCGCTGGGTGTGTCGCGCAACCACTCGCATTAGGGACAGCGCTTTCCCAAATGCAAGGGACTTTGTCTCGTGTCGAGATCTCGCGAGATCTCTTATACTCTGAACTACACAATGACCTCATGTCGGCCATTGTGGTAGTTTAATTATAAATAACGCTTCTAGCAATGTTTAGCAACCCAGCTCTGTGGCTCACAGTCTTACAAATACGGTATTTGAACCCATAGGGTTTTAGGCATTGTTAAATATTTACATCCATAGTACAAATGCCCACTCAATATGTATCCCCACAGCAAAGGGCACCAAATAAAGAGAGGGGCATCCTCTTGTTAAACCTGGTGGTACAGAATCCACTATCCCTGTGGTACATATACACCTTTTTTAATGTAGAATGTCATGATAATGAGGTCACTAATAGTCATGATGGTATATGACGCTGTATCTCTTCACTTAGGTCCTCACTATGGTAATGAACCTAAAGCCACACCGCATTGATCTATGACATCTCTAATAGGTGGTAAAATGTATGTCTAAGTACATAGGAAGCGGGGGCTTATTCTGAGGTCATGTTAGAGTACACTGATCCCTCAAATGGATCCCTATAACAGAGTCCAGGGAATATCGTCGTTCAATCCGATGGTATCAGTCTGGAGCTTATAAATCCATTTTTGTTCCTTTAAGAAAAGGTAACTTGATACATCACTTATATGTCCAGGTATAAAAGGCTTCTCGAGGACTGTCCATTGGAAGTCAGTCTCATTGTGTTGTTTCTCCAAGAAGTGTCTTGTGAGTTTTGTGTGGGACTTCTTGCAGCGAAAAGAGCTCTTGCGCTCTAACATTCTCGTGTGGACTTTTCGGGTTGTCATACCCACATATCTAGTAGAGCAGCTGCATGTCAACATATAGATTAAGTTATTGCTGTTGCAGTTGCTAAAAGTGCACTGCACCCATGGTCTATTGGTACCAATGTCTATCTCACTTGTATCTTTTGTCTGGGGGCAAACAGAACAAGTGCCGCATGGGTGGTGCCCCACCACCGGAGGGAGATTCCACAGGGTATCGCCAATTTTCTTCATGGTTTCTTTGGGGCGTGTGTGCACAAGCCGGTCCCGAATGTTGCTGGCCCGTTTAAACGCAAATAGGGGCTGCGCTATCTTGTCCTTACTATGATTGAGAATGCGCCAGTGTCGCCTCACGATTTTTTGAATACTGTTGCTCCTAGTATTAAAGTTACTCACAAAAGTGAGTCTTTCTAACAGTGGTTTTGGAGTAGGAGGTTCAAGGAGGGCTTCTCTGTTGTTATTCATTGCTCTTTTCCTTGACCTCTGAGGTCAAGGTGCATTCTCCATCAGGGTCCCAAGCAGAAAAGTGGGGGGGGGGGCAAGGGTAAAAGTCAGGAGTTCCTTAAAGGGCTCCAAACTAGTACCCAGGGTAAAGATTCCCATCACCCAGGTGATAAGAAGAAAGGGGTCTCTACAGGGAAACCTGCTGAGACCGGCCCCCGCAAGTGTTATGCATGTGACCAGGTGAGTCACATGAAGGGGGACCCCAGGTGCCCAAAGGGGATATAGCCTCCCACCATTGTACAGACCAAGGTGTTGGCTAGTGTAGTGCATGGGGAGGAGGGGTGCTGACTGGAGGGTGGGTATCCCGCAGAAATGACCCTTGTCTTACTAGGGGACAGTGAGATGGTCCCAGGAGACCAGGTGCCCCCTAACACAAAGAAATATAGCACCTGGGTGACCCTTAATGGGAAAAGGGTAGAGGCTCTCAGAGATACTGAAGCCAGTGTGACCTCAGTCCGGTGCCACATGGTCTCTGAGAAGCAGGTAGTCCCAGGGGCATTCCACCAAGTAGTTGCTGAAGACAACTCTGAGCACCGGTGTAAGGTGGCACAGGTTCCCTTTGAATTGGGGGTTCTCAGGTCCCTTGAGGGTGGTTGTGAGCCCTACTGTGCCTGTAGATTGTCTGCTAGGTAATGACCTGGAACATTCCTTATGGAAGGATGTTGAATTCAGGTCTCACTTGGATATGCTTGGGTTTCCAGAGTGGGCAGGCGTGTCTACTCGGTCAATGGCGGCCAGAAAGGGTGATAGAGAGGACTTGCAGGCTGAAACAGTGGCCCAAGTCCCTGCCAAGAGAAAGGGCAGGGGGCACGGGAAACCGTCCCCTGATGTTCCCTCGGATCAGGAGGAGGCGGACCTTGAGAGGGACACCCCTGGGCCTACAGGGGAACAGGTAGCCAAACTGGGAGACATCTCTGAGCTGACCCATTGGCAGCAAGAAGGGGTTCCCACCAGGATGGAGTTCTGCCGGGAGCAGAGCGAGTGCCCTACTCAGGAGAGTCTTCGGCGGCAGGCTCCAGACCAGGCAGCTGGTAATCAGTCCGGGTCACATCTGGTCTACTGGGAGAATGGTCTCCTATACAGTGAGCCTAAGGCCGCTGGGCCTGGGTTAGCCCGTGTGATAGTGGTACCCCAGTGCTTCAGGACCTTCCTACTGGGTCTGGCTCATGACGTGCCATTGGCAGAACATTTGGGGCAGGACAAGACTTTGACAAGATTGTCACCCGCTTCTTTTGGCGCCAAATGCGAAGGCAGTCAGATGCCCACTGTAGGTCTTGCCAAACTTGTTAGGCAACTGGTAAAAGTATGAGGAAGGTCTAAGCTCCTCTCCAACATTTTCCTGTTGTTGGAACACCCTTTGAAAGGGTAGGGATGGATATTGTGGGGCCACTGGATCCCAAGACAGCCATGGTTACATCCTGGTCTTGGGGGACCATGCCACCTGGTACCCGGAAGCAATGCCTCTCAGGACAATGACGTTGCCAGTGGTGGGCCGGGTGTTAATGGGGATATTTTCCCGAATGGGATTCCCCAGAGAGGTGGTTTATGACCGGGGTACCAATATCATATCCCAGTGTATGACATCGCTGTGGAAGGAGTGTAGTGTAACCCACAAGTTCACCACTCCTTACCACCCCCAAGGAAACGGTCTGGTGGAGAGATTCAACTAGACCTTGAAGGGCATGATCAAGGGTCTAACCAAACCCATGAGGCGTAAGTGGGACGTCCTTTTATCATGCCTACTCTTTGTATACAGGGAGGTGCCCCAGAAATCTCTTGGGTACAGCCCCTTTGAGTTCCTGTATAGTCAGCCTGTCCGAGGACCTCTAAGATTGGTGAAGGAGGGCTGAGAGGCAGCTTCCAGGAAAACTCCCCAGGATGTCTTTAGTTACATGCTGGCCTTCCGAAACCAGACTGCCCGCTTCACGGAACTCGCTCAGGGGAACCTAGTAGCAAGCCATGAAGAAATGAAGAAGTGGTATGACCAGAATGCCACTCTGATCAAATTTTAACCTGGGCAAAAAGTGTGTGTCATGGCCCCAGTGGAACCTTGTGCCTTGCAGGACAAGTGGACTGGGCCATACAAGGTAGTGGAGCGCAAAAGTGACGTCACCTACCTGGTGAATTTGCAGACTCCAAGGAACCCTCTGAGGGTCCTTCAGGTTAACCGTCCAAGCTCCACTTCGAGAGGTCCGAATTGAGTATGCTCTTGGTGACAGATAATGGGGTAGAAGAGGAGAGTAAGCCTCTCCCTGACCTCCTGTCTACCAAGGGGCATGATGGGTCAATTGAGGGTGGGATCCTCTCTCCTGCACTGGCTAAAGAGCAGCAGGGGGACTGTCGTCAGTTGCTGGGACAGTTCACCCCACTGTTCTCTCTGACCCCCGGTGTTACTCACTGGTGTACCCATGACATGGACACTGGTGTCAGCCTTCCTGTAAAGCACAAAATGTACAGGTTGACTTATCGGGTCAGGACCAGCATCAAGGAGGAGGTCTCTAAGATGTTGGCGTTAGGGGTGATTGAGCCCTCGCACAGTCCTTGGGTCAGCCCAGTGGTCTTGGTCCCAAAGGCTGCTGCACCCGGTGTCACTCCAGAATTTCGGTTTTGCGTGGGCTACCATGGGCTCAATGCCATCACCAGGACTGATGCGCACCCCATCCCCAGATCTGATGAGCTCATTGATCAATTAGGAGCAGCCCAGTTCCTCAGCACGTTTGATTTGACGTCTGGGGACTGGCAGATTGCCTTAACCTATGGGGCCAAGGAGAGATCAATGTTCTCAACCCCAGAAGGTCATTTCCAATTTCGGGTGATGCCCTTTGGGTTGAAGAATGCCCCTGCCACCTTTCAGAGGTTGGTCAATCAGGTATTGGCTGGAATGGAGGATTTCAGTGCTGCCGACTTGGATGACATTGCTGTGTTCAGTTAGAGCTGGGAAGAACATTTACAGCACCTCGAGAAAGTGTTGAGGGCTCTGCAAGGTGCAGGCCTCATGATCAAGGCTAGTAAGTGCCAGATTGGGCAGGCTTCGGTGGTATACTTCAGATACCAGGTAGAAAGCTGCCAGGTGGCGCCCCTACAACCCAACAATGATACCATTCAGGCTTGGGAGCCCCCCCGGACAGAGGTGAGGGCCTTTTTAGGTCTCACCGGCTACTATAGGAGATCTGCTAAGGCTACAGCACCATCATTGCCCCCTTAACAGAGCAGACTCCCAAGATGCAGCCCCGGAAGGTGATCAGGTTTGAGTCTTGCCAAAAAGCTTTCGATACCCTGAAGGCGGCCATGTGCACGCGCCCGTGCTCAAGGCACCTGACTTCTCCAAGGAATTTGTTGTGCATACTGACGCTTCAGAGCATGGTGTGGGAGCGGCGCTCTCACAACTGAACGAAGAGGGCCTAGATCATCATGTAGTCTTCCTTAGCAGAAGACTGCTCCCCAGGGAACAGAGGTGGAGTGCCATAGAAAGGGAAGTTTTTGCTGTAGTCTGGGTGCTGAAGTAGCTGAGACCATACCTGTTTGGGTCTCACTTCCGGGTGCAGACAGACCACAGGTCCGCAGATGGTTAATGCAAATGAGGGGTGAGAATCTAAAACTGCTGAGGTGGTCCATTTCCCTACAGGGGATGGACTTTACGGCAGAACACTAAAAGAGGCGGGTTTCCTTTCTGTGGTTATTTTATAGTAATTGTGTAGTAGATCAGACCAATAGTATCAGACACCTGTTGTGAAACAGTTTTAGCTTTAAACAATTTTACAATATCCTCAGAGACATATGTATGTACAAAACCAAAAAGTTGTATCAGAAAGTCACATTTATTAAAAAAGGAAGATACAAGTATTCATGCTAAACAGTACATAAAGTATTATACGGATACAAACATATACATTTCTTCCAAGTGTTACAATATAAAAACATAAGGAGACAAGATAAAAACACCGCCCTGGTACAGAACACACCAACGCAGATGGTCTGTCCAGGTTCTTCCGCCTTAGGGAAGAGAACTCCTAGGAGGGTGGGTAGTTCTCCCTACTTTCAGCTGGAGGGGACATGTGTTATACTTGGCATCTTTTGGCATGTTTCCCCTGAATATTTGCTTTCTGACCTCGCGGTTTTGACTCTGTTTTTGCTGGTGTAATGATTTTGCACACTTTCCTCACTGCGGTCCAGTGGTAAACTGCAAGTGCTCTGTATACAATGTGTAATGGATTGGTGTTTCCATAATTGGTATATTTGATTTATGTATCAGTCCCTAGGAAAGTGCACTACATGTGCCAGGGCTCATAAATCAAATGTTGTTGGCGGGCGGCAGCACTGGATTGTGCCACCCACACAAACAGCCCGTAAAGTGTAACTCAGGCCTGCCATCGCAGAACCTGTGCACAGCCTGGGGCTGCCGTGATGACTTGGCGAGCGCACACACTTGCAAGTCCTCCAACCTTCCTTTTCTACATGTGAGTTGCCCCTAAGGTAGGCCCAAGGTACCCCCACGGGCAGGGTGCATTGTATGTAAAAGGTAGGACATGCCCTGTGCCCTCGTGGCATGTCCTGATAGTGAATTTTACAGCCTACTTCATTTTTCACTATAGCAAGGCTACCTGTTCCCCGTAGGCCAGAATGAGCAGGTTGCACTACATATGCTCCCTCGTAGCTTACCTATTACTTATATAAGAGACTTAATCTCTCTTGGGGTATCTCATACATATAATCACAACAGTGACACTTAACAGTTCAAGTCCTATTATTTTGATTATTTCATTGCTTTCTATATTTTATAGCATTTCATTTTTACTTTTCTTTTTTCATTCTATATTTTTTTGATAAATAGACAAAGACTGATTATAAGAGCTTGTACAAAAAAACTAAATCACTTCAACAATTGCATAACATGTACATGAAACAACTTCATATATACAAATCCACATAAAGAAAAACACCCCCTGGACTAATTCAAATAAATACATCCATATCACAACCATTCAAAGACATACACCCTCACACAAACTTCATACAGACAGTATCTGAACAAGGTGGAGGTTATGTTTGACAAAAAGGGCCTGCACGACCAGATTGATTCTTATGTTCAACGCACAAGGCTGAGCATAGGGATGACGCGTGTTTTGGCGGTATATGAAGAGTAGTTAGACCACCTTCATCAGGGCCTTTCCAGATACCCACATCAATTTAACAGCAACCGGGGGATCTAAAATATCATACAAAAAGTCACGGTTGTAAGTCCCAAATTTAAACTCATCATTTGTTGATTGGACCGAACATGTAAACATACTATAAATCTCTAAATCAGGAACTCCCCCCCAATTTATCCCACCCTTTACTCGCAAATGGGAGTCCAAAACATCCGTCATGCCAACATTTACAAAGGATAACGCATTGTGACCAGAAGTGAAAAGAATGGAAAAGCAACAGAATACCAGCCACCAATGTTGGTAAAATATATATCACAACCATCACATTATAGTGACTAATCATACCCCCCAAAACAGGGAAGAAGAAAAGTGTAGTAGACCCTATCACCTTGATAAATCCTTACACTTTTTCGTGATCAGATAATTCATTATAAAACATATCCTCATAATTACTCACAGGATCAGAGGATTTGTAGAGACAGGGCCAAAAGCTGCTATTCATGTGTTTTTTTTTTATCAAAGGAGGCACCTACCCTTACTCACAGAGAGTGCTGCCGCTCTCTCTTTGTGGATAATAAATTGTGCCATTAATGCTATATCCGCATATAAGGGTTTTCTAAAAAATATACTTTGTACTCAACACCCTCATATTCTTACCCAAGGCGTTTTCCTTTTAAAGTGCGCAATTCAACATGTTTTGTTCCTACCAACACGTATGGGAGAAAGCCCAACATTTTCTAAATAAAAGAAAGCATCACACTGTCAAAATGCAGCTCAACAACGGGCCCCCAGAACTTAACTTCTGTGTCTAAGGTAATTCAGTTTTGCCACTTGTTTCCATGGATACTAACCAAGGATTGTAGTGTGAAAATAGAGACGGAGACCTTATTATCATTTTGCCTCATAGGTTTCTTTTCCAAAGTTGAATTTTCAAATATCATTCACTAGAATTTTGGAGTTCCTGCCCAACAAATCCTCTTTGCTGAAATAGAATAAAAAGAAAGAATATCCATTTTAATACCTCATCGCAAGGGGTACACATTGTAACCTCATTGTTACCCAGTATAGTTCTTCTAAAAAACGGCAGTGTGCCATCATTTATACCAGGTAGATGTACCCCTGTCATTTACCAATGAGGATATATCTAATATCTGACCAGAACTTCATATACTACCAAATATCAGGGGCAAAATTATCCTCACAACAACAATATCGTCTGAAGATATCTTTAGTGTTATGTACCTAAACCTCCTTGCCGGGATACTACGGATCTAAATTACCATACTCCCTTAACCCCTTTGGTTCTTGTTTGAACCCCGGCCCTTATCCCTTATAACATGGACCAAAGTACGTGCCGTAACAACACAACGGTCATGGGCAGTCATATACCCCAACAAGAAAGTTCCTGCTCACATGGCATGCTCACCTGCTTCCAAGGATACAAATGTCTTTAGTCAAAATACGCTACCCGGCTGAAAAGTCTGTGAGCTATAAATAGCTGTTGACTCACTTGGAAAACGGAGCAAAAGAGTTACGTGATGCGGAATGCGAAACACGGCAGCACAACATATTCATCTTCATAGAAATAGGACTATCTCTGCCGCAACATGACCCTGGTCTCACCGGCAAACACCTGGTAACGCTGCCACCAAGCCGCTGTTCGCATAGCAACCTCTGGGCACCGCACTCAGCACCGCCTCTCTTCATGACGGTGCCTTGGTATTCTTGACGATACCGGACTTGATGCTGCTGCTTGCACAGTGGTTCAGGGGCATCACTCGTAAAGTTATACGATGCACCATTCCACACTGCAGCCTTGGCCTACCGACGCTGGTGCCATCGACTCCAGTTGTCAGCAGACGACAGCGCTTTAGCGACAGTGACACCGCTGCTGCACCGCGACCTGCCAGCACAGTGATGAGCACCGCCTTCATCTCACACCGCGACCCTGGTCTCACAGACGATGTCATCTGATGCCGCAACAGAGCCGCTACTCTCAACGTGACCTGTGGTCAGCGCTCGCCACGCCGCTGCACTTTGCACCCCAGGCACCTGACGCCTGCCAACGCCAGTGCTCCTGATTCCATCAGAGAGGAGATCGACCTGCAACGGGCATGACAAAGAGAGGTCATCGAGGACCTGCATCTCTGAAAGGTACTGTTGGCGAGTCTTCCTGACAAAGCAGCTGACCCGTGACGCCGCAGACAGCCAGAACTGATTGGATTTGTTTGTTCACGACACTGTGATAGCCCGGACGGAGCTATCAACATCAAGGAACTTCCTCAGCATGCATGCCCTGACCTCCACCGACTGCATCCTCTTTGGAGACCTGAACTTTCACCTGGAGAACAACGACAGCAACTCGACAACCCTGATTGATAACCTCACCAACCATAGACTGAGGCAACTAGTCACAATGCCTACCTACTCTGCCGGCCCCACAATTGACCCCATCTTCTCCGCAAGCCCCCATGACACCTTCAGCCACGCCACTGAACTTCTCTGGACCAACCACCGCTGCATCCACTTCTACTTCCAGAAACTCACCACACAAAACCGCTCCCAACAGATCCCTCGCCGCTGCTGGATAAAAATCACCGAAGACCAACTCAATCAATCAATCATAGACATTTATAGAGCGCTCTACTTACCCGGAGGGTCTCAAGGCGCTAGGGGGGGGGGGGGGGGGGGTGCTGCTACTGCCCGAACAGCCAGGTCTTGAGCTTCTTCCTGAAGGCGAGGTGGTCTTGGGTCAGGCGCAGGTCGGGAGGGAGGGAGTTCCAGGTCTTGGCGGCCAGGTAGGAGAAGGACCTTCCTCCTGTTGTCGTTCTTCGGATGCGGGGGACGGCGGCGAGGGCGTGACTGGCTGATCGGAGGTGTCGTTTGGGAGCGTAGAAGTTGATGCGGTTGTTGAGGTAGCTCGGGCCTTGATCGTGGAGAGCTTTGTGTGCGTGGGTAAGGAGACGGAAGGTGATTCTCTTGTTGACCGGGAGCCAGTGCAGGTCTCTTAGGTGTCCTGAGATGTGGCTGTGTCGTGGGATGTCAAGGATGACTCTGGCTGAGGCGTTCTGGATCCGTTGGAGTCTCTTCTGGAGCTTGGTGGTGGTTCCGGCGTAGAGGGCGTTGCCGTAGTCCAGTCGGCTGGTGACGAGGGCCTGGGTGACAGTCTTCCTGGTCTCGGTGGGGATCCACCGGAAGATTTTCCGTAGCATGCGCAGGATGTAGAAGCACGACGAGGAGACTGCATTGACTTGCTTGGTCATGGAGAGGGAGGAGTCCAGGATGAAGCCCAGGTTGCGTGGGTGGTCAGTTTGGGTGCGGTTCCTAGGGCGGGGGGCCACCAGGAGTCGTCCCAGGTGGAGGGCGAGGATCCTAGGATGAGGACTTCCATCTTGTCCGAGTTCAGCTTCAGGCGGCTGGTCGACATCCACTCGGCTACCTCTTTCATTCCTTCGTGAAGGTTGGCTCTGGCGGCGGCGGAGTCGTTGGTAAGGGAGAGGATCAGCTGGGTATCGTCGGCGTAGGAGATGATGTTCAGGTTGTGTTGGCGTGCGATGGCCGCGAGGGGGCTCATGTAGACGTTGAAGAGGGTTGGGCTCAGCGAAGATCCTTGGGGTACGCCGTAGATGACTTCGGTGGCCTTTGATTTGTACGGTGGTAGGCGGACTCTCTGGGTTCTTCCATCGAG
Organism: Lissotriton vulgaris; assembly: GCF_964263255.1. Lineage (NCBI taxonomy): Eukaryota > Metazoa > Chordata > Amphibia > Caudata > Salamandridae > Lissotriton > Lissotriton vulgaris. The sequence goes on along the minus strand of NC_141699.1, from coordinate 242,438,697 downwards.
GAAGGAGATGATCCATTCCAGTGCCTTCTCCTGGATTCCGACGTTGTAGAGGCGCTGCACTAGGGTGCGGTGGCAGACGGTGTCGAAGGCCGCGGAGAGGTCTAGGAGGATGAGGGCCGCTGTTTCTCTGTTGTCCATCAGGGTTCGGATGTCATCGGTGGCTGGGATGAGGGCGGTCTCGGTGCTGTGGTTGGCTCGGAAGCCAGATTGTGAGGGGTTGAGGGATCCGTTTATCTCGAGGAAGGCGGCCAGTTGCTTGTTGACGGTCTTCTCGATGACTTTGGCTGGAAACGGGAGGAGCGAGATGGGGCGGTAATTCTTGAGTTCGGTGGGGTCCGCTGTTGGTTTCTTGAGTAGAGCGCTGAGTTCGGCGTGCTTCCAGCTCTCAGGGAAGGTGGCGGTGTCGAATGAGGTGTTGATGATGTCCCGCAGGTGGGGTGCGATGACAGCGTCGGCCTTGTTGAAGACGTGGTGAGGGCAGGGGTCGGTCGGAGATCCGGAGTGGATGGAGTTCATCATGCGGACGGTGTCTTCGGTGCTGATAGGAGTCCAGGCGCGGAGGGTGGTGGTGGGGGGCGGTGGTTCGGTCGTGTCGGACGTGGCGTTCGTCGGTTGGGTGTTGAAGCTGTTGTGTATGTCCGCGATCTTGTTGTGGAAGTAGGAGGCGAGGAAGTTGCAGAGTTCTTGCGATGGGGTGATGTCGTTGTTTCCGGCGTTGGGGTTGGAGAGCTCTTTCACGATGTTGAAGAGTTCCTTGCAGTTGTGTGCGTTGCTGTCCAGTCGGTCCTTGAATGCAGTTTTCTTGGTGTCGCGGATCAGCTGGTGGTGCTTCCGGGTGGCAAGCTTGAGGGTGGTCATGTTGTCCGGTGTTGGCTCCCTTCTCCAGGCTTTCTCGAGGGCTCGGCAGTTCTTCTTGGAGCTCTTGAGTTCGTCGGTGAACCATGGGGCCTTCTTGCTGCCGGGTCTCCTGGGCGGGGTCTTCAGTGGGGCAACTACATGCAAACCTCGCTCTCAGCCCACCAACACCGACGACGCTGCCCACAGCCTCAGATGCTGGATCGATGACTGCGTCAACACCCTCGCCCTGCTGAAGAAACCCCACCACAGAGACACCAGCAGGAGGGCCAGCTGGTTCACCCCAGAACTTCTAGCCTCCAAGTGAGCCTGCCGGAAAGTAGAGAAGAAATGGCACAGCGAACAAACTCTGGACAGCCACGCAGCCCACAAGGATGCCTCCCGCAACCACCATCACCTCAGCAGGACGGCCAAGAGGACCTCCTTCAAAGACCGCCTCAACAACAATGCACACAAAAGCAAGGAGCTCTTCAACATCGTGAAGGAACTCTCCAACCAAGCTCCAACACCGACAACATTCCGCCGTCGCAAGCCCTGTGTGACTCTCTCGCCACCTTCTTCCACCACAAGATAGCAGACATCCACAACAACCTCAACACCGAGACAGCCCCAACAGACAGCAACACAACAGACTCTCTGCACACCATCCACCACAACCCCCTGCTAGCCTGGACCATCATGAGCATCGATGACACCTTCAAGACCATGAGCACAATCCACTCCGGCTCCCCGTCAGACCCATTCTCGCACCACATCTTCAACAAAGCCAGCAGCTCCATCAGACCCCACCTGCGCAACGTCATCAATCTCTCCCTCGAGACCGCGACCTTCCCAGAAATCTGAAAACACGCTGAGAGCAACGCCCTACTCAAAAAACCCAAGGCAGACCCTAGGGACCTCAAGAACTTCCGGCCCATCTCACTGCTTCCGTTCCAGCCAAGGTCATTGAGAAGATCGTCAACATACAGCTAACCCGATACCTTGAAGAAACAGAATCCTGGACCCTTCCCAATCAGGGTTCCACAGCAACCACAGCACCAAGACTGCCCTCATCGCTGCCACCGACGACATCAGGACACTGCTGGACTGCAGCCCTCATCCTCCTGGAACTCTCTGCTGCCTTCGACACCGTATGCCACTGCACACTACAGGCACGCCTCAACACCATAGGGATCCGAGACAAAGCCCTGGAATGGACCACCTCCTTCCTCTCTAGCAAAACCCAGAGCATCTGCCTCCCCCATTCCGATCCGAAGCCTCCGAGATCATCTGCGGCGTTCCCCAGGGCTCCACCTTCAGTCCGACACTGTTCAACATTTACATGGCCCCTTTCGCACACGTCGCCCGACCTCAACATAATCTCCTACGCCGACGACACTCAACTGATCCTCTCCTTCACCAAGGACCCCATCACCGCCAAAGCCAAACTCCACGAAGGAATGAAGGCTGTTGCGACTGGATGAAGACCAGTCAACTGAAACTTAACATGGACATAATGGAAGTCCTCATCCTCGGCTCCAACCCTTCAGCCTGGGATGACTCCTGGTGGCCGACGGCACTGGGGGCAGCCCCAACACCCACCGACCATGCACGCAACCTTGGAATCATCCTCGTCTCAACGCTCTCCATGACCAAGCAAGTCAATACCATCTCCTCCTCCTGCTTCAACACCCTCCGCATGCTCTGCAAGAGCGACAGGTGGATCCCGACAGATACAAGAAGAACAGTCACCCAGGCCCTCGTCAGCAGCAGACTCGACTTCGGAAATACCCTCTACGCAGGAGCCCCGACCAAGCTCACCAAACTACTGCAACGCATCCAATGCGCCTTGGCACGACTGATCCTTGACATACCACGCCACGGCCACACCATCCCCCACCTGAGAAACCTGGACTGGCTGCCTGTTAACAAGAGGATATCCTTCAAGCTTCTCGTCCACGCACACAAGATACTCCGCAAGACCGGCCCAGCCTACCTCAACAAAAAACTTTCCTGCTACACCCCCAACCGCCAGCTCCGCTTCGCCAACCTCGCTCTGATCACTGTCCCACGCATCCAAAGAACAACCACTGGCGGGAGGTCATTCTCCCACCTCGCCGCAGAACAACCACCGGTGGAAGGTCATTCTCCCACCTCACCACCAAGACCTGGAACACCCTCCCACTGAGCCTACGACAGACCCAAGACCAGCTGACCTTCAGAAGGTTACTCAAGACCTGGCTGTTCGATCAGTAGCAGCCCACTCCCCCCCCCGCGCCTTGAGATCCTCACGGGTATGTAGTGCGCTCTACAAATGCTTGATTGATTGATTGTTTTTAAGACATCTTACAACGCAACTATTTTTAAAGTACGTTACTGTGGATTCTTATCGTATTTGGTCTTGTTTAAGTATATAAAAATAGTAGATATTTTTCTAAACCGGTGTGGTGTCCGTTTGTAGTGCTTACACTGTATTACTGTTGGTTATGTGCAAATGCTTTACACACTGCCTCTAAGATAAGCCTGACTGCTAGTGCCAAGCTACCAAGGGGGTGAGCAGGGGGTTATTTTAGGAGTGTAACTCCCTTATCCTTACTAGACTAGAGTGGTGGTTCCTGCCTGGCTTCAGTGCAAACCTTAGCCAACCCGAAATCCCATTTTGTAACAATGATCAACTCATGCAGGGCCAAGCAGTATATGTTGTATGTCTTGGAAGAATTTGGGAGAACAGTGACCACTTATGTCCTCTCTGAAATGATTGATTTTATCCACTTCAGGAATCACTGCTTCCAGGGCTTTAAGAAAGAATTTGTGGATGTTGTTGTGAATAGAATGAAATTGTGGATGTTGCCTAGTGGCTAAAGCGATTGACCTGAGAAAACTAAATATTTACCTTTTAGTAACAAATTAAAGTGCGAGGAATTGGAGGCAGACTTTTTAAGCCATTTATTACGCTGGCGGGAAACACCATACAACCTGCACAAAGTGAGGCAATTGTACAATGCAAATGGATCAACGTTACTCTGCCATATTTATACACAACTCAAGCAGGATTCATACAAAATTGCTTAGCTCTAGAAATTCCTCGTATCAGCTGGAGGTCAGTTCAAAAATTGCATCTCATCAGATAAGATTTGAGTATCAGTAGAAAGACCTTCTAGTTCTGCATTCTATATCTACATATCTACATATCATAAACAGATAAGTAAATTATGGGACACGGTTTCATCTTCCAGGTGTTCAAGAAAGAGTTGCCTAAATGTACAAAGTTTGTTGCTGACTGGACCAAACTCAGAAGCAAAGAAGCTTTTCTCCTGAAGGCGGTGCTGTATTTGAGTTGAACGACATTTGTAGGCCTATAATATGAAATGAATGCACTTTTAGTTCACGCTATAATCCATGTCCCAAAAATATTTTTACAGACCTTGAAGCTGGGGAACAAATCACTTAACCCCTTCGCCGCGGGGCTAATTCCCCTGCGGCACGGGGGGAGGGGGCCGTGCACGGCACCGCGGTGCTGATGACGAGCCCAGGCTCGTCATGCAGCACGGTGCTCGTATGCTGTTGATGAGCCTGGGCTCGTCATGAGCCCGCCCGCGCAATGGAACGCTCAGCACAGCGGGGGAATTATCCCCGCGTGTGAGCGTTCCACAGCTCATGACGAGCCCAGGCTCATCACCAGCACACGAGCACCATGCTGCATGACGAGCCTGGGCTCGTCATCAGCACTGAAGTGGTTAATCTTTCTGGGGCCTACTTATGAGCACTTGCGTCCCTTTTTTGCCGCCGTAGTTTCACTTTTTGTGACGCACCAGCAGGGTAAAAAATGTGCCATGTTGCGTCATATTTACAAAGTGACGCATCTAGGTAGATGCATCAATTTGTAAACCCCTGCTCCACATTATACCTGTGCCAGGTATAATGTATGCAGGGTGGGTGTTCTGACGCAAGTAAGCCTTGTAGAAGTAACACAGTGAAATCAATTCTAGGACGCAAATGCGTCAATATCTTACGCCTGCATCACAGCAGGCAAAAGACTGACGCACGCATATTTGAAATGGGACTTGCCCGTGTGAAATGACCCATTGATGGAGTTGCGTCACTTTTGTGACACACTCAAGCAATGCGTCATTTTTGCACCTACGGATACGTCAGAAATACTGACGTATCTGTAACTCCTTGCGACATGAAGCGTCATACTGTAAATATGACGCATCCAGCATGTCGCAAGGAGGACGCAATAAAAAGTGATGCATCACTGTTTTCACGCAGAGATGCATCACTTTTCATAAATGAAGCCTCCTGTGCCTAACAAAATGAATGTGTCCATCTGTAGATCAATGATGCTCATGTAAACCGCTCTGATACCTTCTGGTCGAGTTTGTGCTATATAAAAAATCCACCCAGAAAAATGTGTCTGAAAGGACTAGCATGGCAGTTTCCCTTTCATCAATAATCTGGTGAAGGTGATGCTGGTATACTTATTTCAGAATTGTGCCCATGCAATGAAATAAGATCTGTCTAAGACTGTTCTTGTTACTGACCACCAGGACAGGATTCTTTAGAAGAGGTCTCCCAACACTACATTTCAGAGGTCTGTAAAAATGCCAAACTTCAAGAAGCTGTTCAAGACGATGAGAAGGATATCACTTATGGCTAAAAGGAGTCACTTTAGATGACAGGATGTAATAGGATCATTGAATAACTTGAAAACATGGCTATTACTTATTTGGCTTAATGAGTTCCTTTTATGTGATTTTTGTGAAGTCAAGACCGAACACAGTCTGCAAAATTGATTTAAATGGTAACATGAACATCGGAATTAGATAAATAAGAAGGGAGTACAGCAGGCCTTTTATGTGAAACAAAAGGACATTAGTGATGCAAAGGACCTTTGATAGCAATATAACACATTTGTGGAGTGTGGTGCTGAAATTCAGAGACAATGATCGTTCTTTAGAAAGACTGATGGAATTATCAAAGCTTTCAGAGAGGAAGGACATTTCCTCATCTTCATATAAGAGCATGACACTTCTATAACTGCTAGAAATCGAACTCATAATCTACAGATCTAAAAATAGCCACAGAGAATTAATTTACTGTTCCAAACAAAAGAAAAGTCAAGAAATTAAAATGGCAAATTGAATTGTCTAGCTCCAATTTTGCACATAATTGTAGATCAGTATGCAATGGGACAGGAGTTGGGGATGATTTACTATTCTACACATATTTGGTTTGTCAGGCGTACCATTCTAGCTCTAGTCCTCTTAACATTGGAAAAAGTGCATATATTTTGGGTGCTCACATTTACCAATCTACTTCAGTACCACAAAATTGGGGAAAGAGAATATATTTGGAGGTTCTAAATTAGTGTTCTAAATCCAGTCCCATCGACAGGAAGGACCGTTCAAATATTAGGAGAGGGAGTGCATTTCCTGCCCTAACTGAAACAGAAATGCCATAAAACCTAATACAAATGTTAAATATTTAAATAAATATGCCATCGAAAACATGCTTATTATTATTTATCATAAATATAATAATATAAATATATTGATATTGAACTTTAAATATACATCTGTACTCATGATATTGTACTTTTTTTGTAAATTAAATGTAAACAATTAAATATTGATTTAAATAGAAGCTTTAGACATGTAAAATATTGAACCCCAAATTGTTTTCCTTAAATTTAAATTGTCACAAATAGATATGAAAATAAAATATTGACAATTAAATCCCTCACTAAGTATATAAATACATCCTCTAAATGATAATAAACTACAACACCCTTCCAAAATGGAAACCCATATTCTTGCTTTTACAGTTCATAAAATGTGAATAAACCCAACATTTATTTAATAATTGTTTAATTTATTTAGACTAATTTAATGAGTTAATAATTGTTAAAATCATATGAATACATAACCAAAAGAAAGCACTCCATACACAATGGCGCAATAAACACTACAACCCAAACAAATAGTTAAAAAATATAGAATACAAAATGTAATTACATCACAAAAAAATCAAATTAAAATTTAAATTAAATACAAATTACAAATATAATAGTACATTTGTTGTAGACCCAGGATCTAAAACTGTGCTATCTCTCAGTGATGCCTACTTGATTTATTATCTATATGATAACATATGTTGAATCTTAAAAGCAATCAGTCACATCTTCAATTCTGCAACATTTACATCCAACTCATATGTGGAATCGGTTTGTGCAAGTTTAAAAATTAGCAGAAATGTCTGAATAGCGAACATACATAGTAATGGTTTAGTTGACTGGAAATTATACAAGTATAAACATAAATGATGAAATAATAGTACACTATTTATCCTAGCCATCCCCAGTTTTACTTATGGAAAATATACTATTTGCTTAGCCACAACAATAAACCGTTTAAAAAGTTTGTTTCAGTACATAAGAATATTTAAGAAGGTGCTCAAAAATGCCTGAAAACATGCATTCAATAAAGTACTCACACTACACAATGAAAAATCTAATGCAGTTTTCCTACACTAAGGTATATAATGAATGGTACATTTCCTAAGTGTTTTTCACATTACATTTCAAAGGCCTGAAATGATTATTTGCTTTACCCTTTTGACTTCTGAGAATTGTTTAAGCTTTTTTTCTGGCTGGGTATTGACAACCTCTGACTTATTGTGAATTGAACAGTCCATCAGTGTGTCACAAATGCACATAAACACAGTACTGGTCCATAAAACTGTCTCAAGTGAGTCACAAAATTGGTATTTGTCTTGGCCCATTTTGAAACTCACACAAATTTGTGTGCATATTACGATGTAGTCATATGATTTCTTCAGTGCAAGAGCACAAAAACAGGAGGGTCACTCAAGACTATGGACAGTAGAACCTATATAGAGAGAGGTCATCACTCTGAATATTTCCTAGTAACTGAGGTACAAATCCCAATTGTGGGTAGGTTTTGACTCTGTTTTCGCTGTTTTAGTATCTCTGCTCACTTTCTGACTGCCTTTTCAGTGTAAAAGTGCAAGTGCTCCTGTTGTAAATTATTTTATGGATTGATGTTGCCATGATTAGCTGGTTTGATTTGCTAGTCAGTCCCTAGTACAGTGCACTTTGTATGCCCAGGACCTCTAAATAAAATGCTACTAGTGGGCTTGCAGCACTGGTTATGCCACCCACTCAAGCAGCCTGTAAATAAATCTGGCCTGCCATTGCAGAGCCTGTGTGCAGTCTGGTACATGCCATTTCGACTTGGCTAGTGTATCCACTTGCCAGGCCATAACCTTCACTTTTCTTACACGTCAGTCACCCCTAAGGAAGGCCCAAGGCACCCCTGTGGGCAGGGTGCAGTGTAAGTGAAAGGTAGGACATGCCCTGGTGTGTGAGGCATGTCCTGATAGAGAATTACTGCCAATATCAGTTTTCACTATTGCAAGGCTACCTGTTCGCATAGGACAGCATAGGGAGTTTACTTATAACATTTTATAAACATAACTACCCCATGGAACAAGGTCAGAAAATATAGTTTAGTATGCTTGAACTCAGAATCTATAGATGCATCTTTTAGTGAAGGTGATTTTTACATTCTGTGTTAAAAAAATACCACTTTTAGAAAGTTGGTATTTTCTTGCTCAGCCATTCAGTGTGCCTCTGCTGTGTTTGCGTATTGACTGTCTGGCTTTCGGATGACAGGGGCTAGGGAGGAGCAATGGCTCCAGAGAATCTTGATGGGTCAGGGATGGGCTGAATAGATCTGGGCTGCATTTAGAGTAAGGGGAGGAGATTTCCTTTCACCTGAATGGTTCTGGTCTAACTCTGACAATGCTGTCTCCACCTCCTGCCAGGAAGCTGCACCATAGAGGACAGAACAGGTTCTGGTTGGGCAGAGACACTCTCTGTCCCCAGAGAACAGAGGATTTTGGGCTATAAAAAGTGGGACCCAAACCCCTAAACTTTAGAACTCTTTTGGGACGAAGAAGACTGCCAAGAAGAAGAGCTGGAACAGCTGTGAGGAGGAACTGCCACTTTGTTGTGTGCTTTGCTGTGTTGGCATGCAGTGGTTAATTCTGTCATGGGCAGTGAAATGACTGGACTGAACTTTCTACAAACTTCTTTTTGGAGTTTCTCCGAGGGCTTGAGGTAGAGCTTATCCTATGTTCAAGAAGTCTCAGGAACAGCAAAGACTTCAAGTTCTTCTGCCATCAGCTCTGGGACTGTGTGTTTTGTGCTGCAATAGAAGAAAAGTAACCCGACACCGTCTACGACACCGCTGCCGACTCCCTGTCCTGATGGACCTGCAGAGGGCACCGCAGCAATGCCGCACCACAGACCTGGTCTCACGGATGACGCGACCTGACGCCACCAATGAGCCACTGCTTGCTCGGCAGCCGCACTCCACACCGCCTCACTTCACACCATCGCCCTGTCATTCCCAACAACACCGCTTTGTGCCAACATCGTTGCTGCTTCACGCCAACATCGACGCTGCTGCATCCACTGTGGTTCGAGGGCACTGCTCATAAGTTACATGGTGCAACGTCCTCATCCACCAACACATCCTTGGCCTGCTATCGCCGGTACATCAACTCCAGTTCGTCAGCTGATGACAGCACTTGAGCAACTACGATGTAGCTGCTTGCACCGTGACCTGTCAGCAATGCGACGAGCCTCGCATCACTTTGCATCGCAGCCCTAGTTTCACTGCCGCCGCTGGACGACCATCACCAAGCCGGTGCCGGCACCGTGACCTGATGGGACTGCACTCTGCACCACTGCACTGCACATGGCAGCCCCAAGACCTGCCGGTGCCAGCGCTCCTGACTTCAACTGCGAGGAGTTTATTCTGCAACGCGTGTGACTTCCAGGGCTCGACAACTCCTGCACCGACCTCCAGAACTGACACATATGGACATTGTGCTTTCAGAGCTCAATGAGAGGTCTGCCCTGCATTTTTAAAGGTACTGTTTTGTTAGTCTCCCCAACACAGTAGCTGGCCCGCGACACTGCGGTCAGCCAGTCCTGTTTGGATTTGTTGTTCATGATGCTGTGATAGCCGCAGACAGTGCTATCAACTTCAAGCAACTTTATTTAAAGTCTATTTTGATAACTAAAGATTTCTAAGTACTGTGTTGTGGATTTCTATCATTTTTGATCTTGTCTTAAGTATATAAAAATATTGGATATTTTTCTAAACTGGTGTGTTGCCCTTTTGCAGTGCTTTCACTTTGTTACTGTTGGTTATGTGCAAATTGTTTACACACTGCCTCTAAAATAAGCCTGACTGCTCGTTCCAAGCTGCCAAGCGGGTGAGCAGGGGTTATTTTAGGAGTGTAACTCTCTTCTGCTGATTAGAAGGAAGGATCCCTACTTGGACAAAGGTGCAAACCCTTGCCAACTATAGACCCACATTTCTAACAATCTTCCTGCCAAATTTGATGTAATACCATTCAGCAATTCAGGCTGTAGCTGTGTCTAAATTTCCTATAAGAATTAACATAGGAAAAATGCATTTTGGGACCCACCCTTTTTCCTCCCCCGACTTGATGTATCACCAAAATACTTTTAGGACAGCAACTGGAGTGAGGGTCATACTAGGTTTGAACATTTGCAGAGCATTCGACAAGCAACACTAAAATTATTGCAAAATGAAAAAACACGCTCTTCCTATGGAAACTACATCCTCACTATAACTACTTAGTGGCCATCGCTAGTAGGTAATACATATATAGTATTGCATTTGTATATACCTTTAGCCAGATTTTTACAGTTTACACAACTTTGCATAACCATTAAGTCAATATGATTGCTCTTCATTAATTTGAATCATATAGATGGCTGTGATCCAGACAATATTCCTTTTATAGTCTACCTAATGAGAGACCATGTGAATCTATTCCTGTTGTCCATCTGACAAGGTTCATGCTACATTCATGAGAGTGGATTTTGATGTATAAACGGAACACAAACATTTGAATATTTAAACGCATTGGTTCATTGATCCCGGAATGGGGAAATCTGTTTGTAATAATAACATACACCCAATTACAAGAGTATACAACACTAATTACAATCCCTGCTGTGACTGTAATATGTTTTAATATGAGCCTTCCCATGTTTGACCTGCAATATTTGTCAGTTTTCTTGTCTAAGTACATTATGGCTTTGCGTTAGGCAGCAATTTGCAATTTTTGTAATTTAATACCATTAGTCCAATCAATGTAATAGTAAAATGAACAACTTTATATTAGTAAAGACAAGTGTCATTTCATCTTGGCACATATTGTATGCCCATTATTATACTAAATGAAATGAACCAACCATAGAGCTATTCATTTTGCAAAAGTATTCATAAACAGAAGATGTTCATGAACCTTAAAATGATAAAATGGGAACAGAGTATTAAAACAAATTCCAGCCCACGCATGAAATCTTTCAAAATAATTTCAATTATAAACTAGTATTTCACACATCATAGATAAACAACTGCTGAATCAATAGGATGTATAAATGTCAACAGTTTTATGATAACACTTGTATGCAGAAAAGTAACAAAATAGGAACATTTAACGCTGTCTAATCTAACTAATTATCAAGCGCTAGAATGCGATTCACAAATGCCACATGGCAGTCTAATGAGTTTGTTGACAAGTTTCTTACATTTTATGATGATTCCTTATACTTTATTTGCCTTGCTAGACTACTAGCTTCTTAGATCTGCACTAAAGATCCTTACCGAATTTTTGCATGCAACCCTCCACAAACATGAGGGATGCCTAAAAGCATTGTTTCCACTATGAACGCAAGGGAGCAAGCATATTACCTGTGAAGGGCACTGAATGAGTGGTGCTTCACTCCTATCACAACCTTTTGCGATATCAAAGAGGCTCTTGCAGCGTCGGACTGCGACATGGTCACATCATTACGGATGCAACCAATTTTTACTTACAGTTTTACATTACCAGGCAATGACACTCTGCCTACCACCTTTGTGTCTTTTCAAATCGCTTACTACGAGTATCCCCGTATAATTCCAAAAGGTGCAGCTACATACCCACCTGTCTTCTATCTATTTATCTACCTAAGCACATCTAGCTATTTATCTGAGTTGGCAAGCCTCACTTTTTATTTATCTTTTCAACCCCCTCTATTCATCTTTCTTTTCAACCCTCTCCATTCGTTTGTAATAAAGATTTACAAAAAACATTACAATAGACAGTAGCCAAGGGAAGAGGAAGATAGTAAATATAAGAAAGTAAGTAAAATACTCCTAGATGAATTTAATTACATATTTTGCTGAAAGGAAGGCTTACCAATCCACTTTTTGTGGAAGAATTTCACCCCCCAAAATATGTTTTTTGTATGCAGGAAGCACTTCGCCAGAGGATTGCTTGTAAAGATGGTCAGACTTTCAGACTCTGTAACTTTGCATTACTCACTGAGGAAACAAGAATGTAGCCTAATTGTTAATGAGGAAATACAGTCATGCATATTACGCTTATCCTTTTCGAGCTCTTAAAAGGTATTATGAATTGTATCAATAAAAATACAGAACGAAAATCGTATTCATGTTTTAATAAAAATTAGAACATTGGAATGTTGGGAGCTCCATTGAAAACAATGGAGTGCTCAGGGCTTATAATGGCTGGTATAAGCCTGGAGCTCCAACATTCCGTGGCTGTGAACAAAGGCTTCAGGGAGCCTGAGGGGATTTCAATCCCTTCACGCTCCCATAAGGCTTTGTTCTTTTTTTTAGAACATTCTGCCCTCTAGTGTCAGAATGTTCTAATAGCCTTATAGCCCTTCGTAGCTGGGCTATACCACCTATTAAAGTCCCTCTCCCTTATAAAGCACTGGAGAGGGCCTTTAATAGCTGGTATAGCTCTATACGGCAGGTTATAAGGCTATAATGTAATATGGAAGTAAGCAACTCACAAAAGCACATTTAGAAACAAATACTCGTATAAATTTGGGCCCTTATATTAGACAATTACTTTCAAGCAGCTCAATCGTCCAAGCTCAAGAACCTCCATTATTTAACTCTGTGATCAGTATTTAATCCAATTTAAATCTTGGTAAAAAAACAATGCCTTTAGAAATCTCTTTCACTAGTGATGGACAGCTGCATGGTGAGACCATAGTTGATCACTTGCAACTATGCTCATTACTGATAAAATAGCAGATTTTTCTTCGCATACTTTAGATGCCACACAATATTTGAATATATACCTCCACATGTGGAAGATTAATAACCCAAATGTAGGAAATATATGTGAGAAACAATGAAGGATTTCATTGAATTCTATGACTCATTAGATTAGCCATTATTATATCCTTATCTGTCAAACAAGATAGTACAATACCAGGTAAATGATTGACAGAATTTTCAACAAAAGACAACAGCAACTGTAATTTGCTTGTTGTTACAATGATGACATTACATAGAAGGAGAATGCAGATTTTTTTAAATTGTTTTGGACTGTGTACATATTGAAAGCATCTTACAGTAACGGGTCAAACCATCCAACAAATTGCAATGATGTCTACTGATTCTGAAAAATCTTTGTTATTAATCATGATATGAATGACTTTGTTGCGGAATCAACCATGAAAAAGTGCCTGATTGGACCGATAAGGATATGAAAATGGCTAATCTAATGAGTAATTAAAATCAATGAAATCCTGAAACCTTGTCCCTGTGATTTTTGCCAAAAGGGACTCTACATTTCCCTTTGACTTCGTAATCAGTTGTGTAAGTATTCTAAACATATGGACCGTCTACAGCCATGCTCTGGTGACTATATAATGTATTTCTGCCAATTCTTCATTTTTAGTACAGTAAATATTGGTGACTCCTCTTGAAGCAACCCTTTACCTCCTACCTTTCATTCTTGGAATATTAGGTGAGCGACTTTTACCCATGCCTGACTATGAACAAGTATCACTTTCTGATCTTTTTGTGAAGGGTGATCTTCTTTCCACTAGAAAATAATATTTCTCTTCTATGTACCTTTTCCATAAATAAGCATTGTCTTTTAAAATTGGGACATGGGTCTCCTATGTACACGTTATTTTAAGCATGTTTATTTCTTTGCAGGCATTGTATGATTTTTTCAGGTGATGTTCAATTAAATCAAAATGTTTTAGCTATTATATTTTTTTAATACTTCATAGGAGGAGTCTTTCCCATCCTCTTGAAAAAATAACTGTCCTGAAGATGATCTCATTGACTAACATCTACAGAGACCGAAATGTCAGTGTAGTGCCCAATTTCCTTTAAAAAGCTATTGTCAAATGTGCGATTTGTAACTTAGGGGCTCATTATGATGTTGTGACATTCGCCACCACCAAGCCGGCAGTGGCAATCGTCACAACATTGTAACAAGTCAAACCCGCTGCCATATTGCCACGGCGGGAGGGGGGGGGGTTCGCGGTGGATGCAAAGTGTGTCTGCCGGTCGGCTATTGTTCCGATTGATGGCTGGGCGGAATTGGCCCCTAGTATGGTGGCGGTGCACCGCCATCCATATCAGGATGTATTGCTGTTAAGACCTTTCCATGGTGGCGAGGCCGCCATGGAAAGACTGGCGGTGAATCGCTCTGAGGGCCCGTTGCTGCCCCTGGGGGGGTGAGGTCACGGGGGGGCTGCACTTGGGGGTACCTATGGTACCCCCCACATTGCCATGCACAAGGTGGCAGGCACCGGGCGATACCTGCCACGTTGTGCATGGGAATGCACATCATGTCATTTGGACTTTGCGGTGGGTGCTGCAGTGAGCAGCAAACGCCTCATAGTTAACTTGTGGAATGCGACCACGAGGGTGGTGGTTGCATACTAATCAGGGCTGCATGTATGGTGGATGGTCCAGGGATAACGGGCGGACTGAAGTCCGACCGCCATCCTAATCAGCCCCTAAGTTCTACTTTGTTAGACAGTTTCAAATACCGAGTTTAGAATTGGGATGGACAACACATTGACTTGTGGTCCCTCAAGATATGTAAAATGTGTTCATAACCGTTGTCAATGTGTTTCTAAGATTGTTCTAACTTGCTTTTAATTGGTGTATAAAGAACTTTATTCAATGTAAAGCGCTCTGATATACGCAAGGATCTTGTTCGCGCTCTATAAAACTTTCAAAATTAATAAATACATAAATATTAACTTTTTGAATACAAAATATTAATCTACACACCAGTTTCTGAAAAATTATTTTCCTTTAAGTAATAATTCTTTTTCTGGACTGACCTTTGAATAATTGAGAATGTCATTGTTGATGTCATAACTTGACATAATTAATTTAAAAAAGTAGGATAAATGTAATTGTGTAAATAAATCCCTTGTGGGCACTCTTATCTACTTTATTAAATCTCTAAAAGTGGAATTTTTAAAATATAAAAGTCAACTTTACTATTAAAGAGTATTATTTACTTACAATTGGATACCAAACAAGAAATGATTATCTGTCCCCGATCAGACATTAGCGCTCATTAAATGTAATAATGGGAACAAAATTGTATCCTAACTGACAGGCAGGTGTCACAGTAGTAAAATATTTACTTATGAGTTCTTCACTACCAGGACATGTAAAATATGAAAGTACTTGCCCAACCTTTTAATTACAATGCATCCTGCCAGTGACAGGCAGGTATCACAGTAGTAAAATATTTACTTATGAGTTTTTCACTACCAGGACATGTAAAATATGTACATGCCCAACCTTTTAATTACAATGCATCCTGCCATATGGGCTGCCTAGAGCCCACAATAGGAGTGCTGTATATGTCATCAATAGGGAGTTTAAGGTTTGGCAAGGGGGTTATATTCCAGGTCAATTTCACAGTTTAAATTGCATTCAGGCTGCAATGTTAGGCCTGGTGCGAGACATGATTAGAGGGGCTACTTAAGTGGCTAGCGCAATAAGTGCTGCAGGCCCACTACTAGCAATACACTTACAGGCCCTGAGTATGTGGTATCCCAATCCTCAAGGGGATAACTTAAATAGGCCAAACATATGTAAGCCAATCTTACCACATTTAAAGGAGAGAGCACAAGCATTTTTGCACTGGTAGCAGTAGTAAGGTGCAAAGAGTCTAAAGGCTAACACAAACAATTTCAGCAAAAGAATGGAAGGTTAAGGCAAAAGGTTTGGGGTGGCCCTGCAGAGAGGGCCAGCTTCGACATTTAATACATGAAGACTTAAAATATCTGCAAAAATATAACCCTGGATCCCACACTGGTCAATCCCAAGCAACCTGGCTTTGTACTCCAAAGAGATGCCAAGCATCATGCTATTCAGGTCCCCTCCTTGCTTGAGATAGCAACTGTACAAGGGACAAAAGCTGGTATTATACTCTACAATGCCAAGAAGGCTTTCAACATTGTCCCAAGGTCTTTCCTTCGTTAGGGCTTGGACAATCTAGGATTTGGTCCTCTAACAATCAATAGGATTAACGCCCTTCATAGGGCAATAACAGCTAGCTGATTTGTTATGGGCAAAAACTGGGAATGTTTTAAGAGGCACCCGGAAAGGCTGTTGTGCCTCACCCCAGCTCTTTGCACTGTAACTTGAACCTTACCTGAATTATCTAGATCACTCTCTGACATCCCTCATTTATAAATGGCCACTCTTGTAAACTTGCTGATTATGTGGATGATACATCTATATTCCCTCCTCATCCACCCTCCACACTTCCTGCAATTAAAGACGAAGCCAACAAATTTGGAGGAGTCTCACTGTATCTATTTAACTGGAGCATAGTGCAAGTCTTCTAATTTCAAAAAATGGAGACGATCTTTATTTTGCTTCCATTACTTCTGTTTAGGTACAAATATCAGTAACGCACAAGGATATCTTTTTTTTCTAAATTAGAATGCAGTCAAGTTAAAAATTCCTAGCAGCAAGCTAAGCGAATATTAGTTCTCTTTTAGCAAGTAAAAGATCACATGAGCACACTTATTCCTAGTATTAAAAGGTAGGTGTTTTATTTTCTTCAGTTTCCTCTAGTCAACACGTGTTTCGTCAGGCTCCTTTTGACACATCTTCCTCAGGGCTGAAAAATACATAAACAAATATAACACATTAAAATCGGATGTCCAGATACAAAAGAATTCGCAGCCATCGTCTAAAAAGACTCCAGAGGTTCTCCAAACTTTTTTAAATAAAAGATTCCCTATAGTCAGATTTCTTTCCCAAACACCAGGATTGTAACAGCTTTGTCAACAAATATATTAAGTAAACTAAAGTGTATGACACAATTGGGTGAATCCTCAGATCCATCAATGACCAACTATACTATGTCCTATAAGTACCAAAGTGTGCTTGAAAAACCAGAATATGAATCCTACTTTAAAATAAATCATCCCACAATGTGAAATGAACCAAATATTTAATGTGTTCATTCAAAACAAAAAGCGTACTTCACGTGTCTCATCACTATAATTGAAACCTATGGTGCTCAAATTACTCAAAACTCGAATCTCAATATGTCTGAGCTGTTCACACCAATGGTGTTCCAATCTAATAATGTATCTCAAATTAAAAAACATGAAAGGCACTATTATACAAACTGTCCACGTAACAAGTGTATATAAATAGTCAAGTATCACCCAAAGACATGTTTCTTAACTCCACTTACTTTATCGGCTCAAAAGTCACAAAAGAACATGGATTCAAATCAAATATGAGATTACCATAGGAAAAGAGTATTGCTGAAAATAAATAAAAAACATTCAATAAGTATCTACCTCAGTAAACACAATGTTAGATTTCCCACAGGTAAATAGCCAAAGCGTGCGTTACACTTACTTCATCTGTCCATGTGCATACCTCCAGAATTCTGTGAATGCCTGTTTGGTGAATACTAGAAATAAGGAGAGGACTGCCCTCGATGAGCCTGTATATGATATAATGTGTATGTTAGCATGCTAAACGAGCGGCATTGATGAGCAGGACGGTCTAATCACAATGCAATTATTCTCATTAAGGTAGTACATCAGCTTTTTGCCAACCCAAAAACAAAATAAGTAAGCAGAAAACAACACTAGCATTGGCCCATGTCTTATGGTATATTCACCAATTTAAGGTCCGGTATAAGTGCCATCTTTAAAGCTGCTGAATACTAGAAATAAGGAAAAGACTCCCGCAATGAGTCTGTATATGGTATAAAGTGTATGTGGACATCCTAAATGAGTGCTATTATTGAACCTAATCACACAATACATTTATTCTCGTTAAGTTGGCACACCACATTTTTGCCAACCCAAAAACATTAACTGTTGCCCATTCCTTATGGTAAGACAGTGGTTATTTGAGGTTCTTCCTAGCCTCTCCCATAAGTGTACATAGATGACTAGAGTTATTTCCCTATGTCAGAAATCAGGGTCAGAGGAACCCAATACAGGGAAGGTGCTGCGGAATAGAGACTCAGCACTGAACAAGGCAGTGCTTTTTTAAAAAAAAGGAAAAATACTTTATTACAAATGTAAATAAATACTACACAATTACAAATGCATACACAGATGGTAGGTGGAAATGTATGTGGTGACACCTTGTCAAGAGCCTTGTAAACAACTAGTGGTGAACTATGAGAAAGGTTCCACAGCTCATGTATTGCACTAAATGTACCCAGTACATTCTGAGATAATGACATCTCTAAATGTCTGTGTACACCAAACCTTGACCCTGAAATATACATTAACCGATTAAATTCCTAACACAAACTATTGAGTGAAGGTAATAGAAGTTATGCCTATTGACTTTGTCAGGTGGTACAAAAGGGGGTGGTGATGGACGGAGCATCTGAATCAATCAAACACTCACACCCAGTCAAAAGATCTGGGTTTAATCCATCACCGTTCTTTAGCCCACTCTGCCACCCCAGTTCAGACATGGCTATATGCAAATCAGTCTGACCCTGTGTCTCATGGGAGCAGTCCAGCCCGAACTGCCAAGCCATGTCTTCCCTGGACCGGAAACAAGCTTCCGAGGACCGGTTTCTGGCATTCCATCCGTCTTCAGCCCGGCTTGCTTGAATCCAGTGGCAAAGTGAGCAAGGGACTCACGTCTGAGCATACCCTGCCACACTTATGGCGGCTGGTCACAGGAACTGCATGGGGATTGCGCTTGTGAAAGTCAAGGATGCAAAGGCCTCAATCCAGCATCACAGCTAATTTTCAACAGTAGATATGGGGAGAAAGCACACCTGCCCTGCCTCGACAAGGCTCACGATTGTTTTGGGCTGATGGATGTGTTTCTGAATTTGAGCTTCAACTCGGGCATGACTTAGTTGTAACTATTCTCTGACCGTGCCTCAGGCACCCAGCTGTTTAGGGTCAGGACAGGGTCAGAGAATAGTTGCAAGTAAGCAACTTCAACTCTGGCAGCTTGCCCGCGCCATTTGTAACTATTCTCAGACCCTGCCTCGGGCACCCGGCTGTTTAGGGTCAGGACAGGGTCAGAGAATAGTTGCAACAAGTAAGCAACTTCAACTCTGGCAGCTTGCCCGCGCCATTATCTGCCTTAACTCTGTAAGTGCTTCCTGTGGAGGTTTAATTTTGGTGACAGGAGCATCCTGCTAGAATGTAAGTCCAACCACGATTGGATTTACGGATTTTTCGGCAATTTCGCAAGATTCACGGATCACGAAATTGCTGAAAATCTGCCAATTCTATGAGCGGAACAGATTTTGCAGCCATATTTAATACCGGAGACCAAACAGACCATCTGAGAAAACACCACTTGATCCAGTGGGAGGCGCAACTTAGCAGCCTAAAAACTGTACACATTGTTGGTGGAGGGGATGAAGAAGAAGATCCGATCATGGTGGAAGGTCAACAAGAGGGAGACATTTTCTCTGTTACACAAAGCAGCCCTGTCCCCAGTAGTGCTGTGGTACCGCTCACATCATCAGTAACATCGGAATGACACAAGAGTCAGGCTGAGACACTTAGGGGTCCCAGGCAATAGAGTAACGCAACGTGCGTTGAGCCTATAATCTGGCATCAAGAAGTCACCTGCATCATTGGCACCAGAAAAGAAAAATCCAGGCTACCATTCTCAGCATGTTTTAGGTCGGAGGGGCACTACGAGCGCAACCACCCAACGCACTTTTGTACAATGCAAAGCTGGCTAACATGGTAGCGCTGAACCTCCTCCCTTTTTCTTTTGTGGAAGGGGTGGGTTAACTTAAATTTGTGGCAGCTATCTGCCCAAAATGGAAGGTTCACAGCTGGTCCTATTTCACCAGAGTTACTGTTCCAGCACTACATCACAACATGCTCAATTACTTGGACAAGCTTTGCAGCAGAGTACTGTTCACAATATCAACGTGACAAAAGACACGTGGACCAGTTGCCAAGCCACTGATTACATGTGCATCACTGCACAATAGATCTCTTTTGTGAGGTTTAGACAAAAGATATCTGTAGCAGGTGTTATTGACACAGCTGAGATTTTAAATGTCGCTCAGAAACATGCTAACCAAGTTCACCATGGAGAAACCACATACTGCTGCAAACATTTTGAAAGACTTTGGCAGGAAGGTTTTTGAATGGCTGCCACTAAGAGGGTTTAAAATTGGTTTTGTTGCCACGTACTATGGCAGTAATATAGTTAAGGCCATGGCCAATGGTGGCTGTATCAGGGTCCTGTGCTTAGCGCACTGTATTAACATCATTGTTCAAGACTTTCTGAAAAAAGAAGACCGAGTCAGCAACTTACTGACCATCTGCAGATGAATCTGTACACATTTCAGCCATTGTTTTAAAGCCTGCAGCAGCTGAGCATAATTCAATGTGATAATAGAATTTCAGTTAAAGCCCTCATCCAGGAGGTGCCAACACGTTGGAACTCAACTTATTACATGCTTGAACGTCTGTTTGAGCAGTACAGCCCAATCAATGAATACGTCTTGCAAAGAGGGGTTGCTACTGTGCAAGGTATGATCATTGAGATAGGCCAATGGGCCTAGTTAAAAGCCTGACAGAGATGCTACTTCCTTTTGAGGTCTTCACATGTGAAGTCAGCAAGGAGGACTCTACTATGAGCCAAGCTAGCCCATTGTTGCACATGCAACAGGAACAGCTGAAGGGGGTGTCTGCAATGTACACAAGTGTGGATGAAAAAAAGAAGCATATGAGTTGGTGGACAGCTTAACCGTTCGCTTATCTGAAAATACAAGGGTGCAAAGAGGCATTGTGTCATCCAACCATTACATGTGTGCCACATTTCTGGATCCAAGGTACAAACCATTACTGCACACTTTCATTCCTTTTTCAGACAGTGATATTGCCAACTACAAAACTTGGATAGCTGTGAAAGCCAGTGACTTAGAAAAATATTGGCTGGGAATTAGAGGCACGCTACCCCAGGGCACAACAAGTACTGCAGGGCAGCCAGCTTTAAGTTCAACTTCAGTGCATGAGGACAGTGCAGTTGGCTCACAGCAGCCAAAACCACCAACACCAAGAACAACATCAACAACAACAACAGGAGCATCAGCCCCAATATCGGCACAGGAATGTTTTCAACAGCAAGGGCTTAAGTCCAGTGCTGAGGCAAAGACAAAAGATGCTGAGCAAAGTGGAGCACACATGAGCATTGAGCAGATGGTCCAGGCATATCTGGATGACCCAGCAGTAGTCTACTTTGCTGTATTGGTATGGGAAAAGGTGCCAATGGCCGGTGCTCAGCAGTCTGGCAAAAACTATCCGGCTTGCCCTGTCGCAAGTGTCTCTTCTGTGCATTTTTCAATGCTGCTGGGCCCGTTCAGACAGTCTCTCTCCCCAAAACGTGTAGAGGTGTATCATGATCAAAATGAATCAGCACTTTATACATCCGGATTACACCATACCTGAAGTAGCACGGCAGGATAAATGACCCGTTTCTGGGTGCACCACCTGAGTTTGAGGATGAGCTCTTATTCCCTGACAACTAGGCTTTCGAATTACTTTCTTTCTTACTTTGACGTCCCAATAAAAGCCCCCCAAAAATATATAGCTAAGGAATATTATTTACTTTTATTATTTGTGTCTCACTGTCTTTCTGGTTTGAATCATAACAAAACAAAAGCCACCATCTTACTCTTTTATTACTGGAGTGGAGTTGCAACTGTGTGCAGTCAGTGAAGAAGTGAGTCCACTCATCTGAGTCCTGACTCGCCCTAAATCTATTTTCCTCAAGCCAGACATTGGATGGAGAATTGTACATCACATGTGAGATATGTGCCTACCTTGTTGAGTCCCTCCAAAGAACCTTACTATGTATGTATCCTCCTTCTCCAAGCCTAGAGGTACTGCCCCAGAAGAACAGGTACATGATGATTGCATGCATTGCACGCTGACTCTGAGTGATTGGTGTTTATATTGTTGCTTTGATGTCTACTAGTATTTAATTGACACACAAAAAAAGTGACTTAAGTCAATGTTTCCCTTCTTGTTGTTCAATAACAAAATTGTACTACTGCAGGCCAATCCATTGTATTTTTGATTCTAGACTCATTTGGGACACTACAGATTTGGACACCATGATGACCATGCCATTCTCGCAGTCAGTCAGTAGGATTGAAGATGATTGATGGAATAACTCGGACGTTTCATGAAATGGCATAAAAGTAAACAACTAGACCAGACGTACATGTCTGTGAAGTGGTGGAGGTGAGTGTGGTGGTATGACTGACAGCGGTGCATTGATTTTATTACTTAATATGTTGCTGTGTATGTGTGCTCAGTGATGTCTGGCTCAAATCTAAGCTAAGTGGAGGTTGGGTGGGTTTTGTTGTAGATTACTGCTGGAAACAGAGGAGACATGATTTACCCAGACTGCTTCTGAAAGTTTTCTTGTTGCACTCCTCCTTAATTTATGCTGTTTAACTTTACTTTTCTTCTTGATTTCTCAATATTCTTTTTGTTTTTCCATCTACATTTATAGGCTGACCTTTACCCTGTGCTACAGCGGGAAAAACAACTCATACTTACCTTACCAAACTGCATCCACCAGGCAGGCTCCCAAGTTTGATGGACGGACAGTTCATGGTAGGACCAAGAGGAATGCCGAGATGCAACTCCCAATTTGACCATAATTATTGTATCGTCATTTCAATTGATTAATTTTTTCTCCTAATCATTACGACTGATGACTATTATGTTTGCTTATATTTGACTCCTATTGATATTTTATGAATACGAAGTCTGGTACAACAGAACATAAAATGTATGTAACTTGGGTCTCTCTGGGGCAGACAGGCAAGGCAATTGCATAATAATATAAATATACTACTGCCCTGTACTACTGGTCTAGTATTACTCATCAAATCATCATGATGCATGCATTACCTTTTTCTCCCTTAACAGATTTATGATGGTTGGCTGCCAAGATTGTGTTTTGTCCAAGTGTAGTGTTTGTATTTGTCAAACCTTTCCCCAAACCCCCTTCCCAACCATTCATTCAACCCTAACCCTCTTCCCCAGGGCTGTGTGATTCATATTGAGGTGTGACTACATTCAATTAACACCAATATTGATCGCACAATTGCTGGGGCGGATGTGGTGAAAGCAACGCTAACTCAAGGCAGGGTGAAGATCTTCTGCATTAAGTATATCTATATATATACTTCACTTTAACCCACAATGGCAATATTCAATTGCCCACCCATACACAGTATTTGATATTTGATTTTCTTTTCCAGAGGAACTTAAAGAATCCATCATAATAGAATGATTGGCTTCCATCATTGAGTCATCAATCATATTCCTAGTTTCAGCACTAAAGGTTACAAAGGCGCTTGTCTGCTTTATCATCATAGCTAGAGTCGACTTCCGTTTGTAACTTGTCATAGGCTAGCCCTTCTGGTTTATTTTACTTTAGCATTGCTTATTATCATCATGGTTTCTCGTTTGGCAGTCTTCTTGTGTACTGTACTTCTACTACTTTTTCCCGAGTCTCCCTCAGGTGACTGACTGTCTCATTTTTTTTTTTTGCAAATGCTACTGTCAGTGTCTACTACTACCACCACCACCACCACCACCATGGCACATTGGGAAACCAAACCATCACTATGCAGCCATTGCTTCACCTATTTATAAATAAACATTGATCACAGGTAATAGAAGAAGTTACAAATTAATTCATTAATTCACACACCCACACCCTTCTGATTCTATAGGGGTTTTAGTTGCAGATTGCATAGACTAGGAAGAGAGATTGACAGTACGAGTAGGACAAGTCACAAGTGAGGGTACCGTATCTATCTGTTGGTGTGTTACACTATTGGCAGATTATTTCAATCAAAAACTGGCACTGGCCTGCAGCAGCAAAGAAAACTGTGTGAAGTAAAAGAGTAACCCCCCACAAAACATTTACATCATCTGTAAACTATAAAAAATGTATTCTCCTACAAATAAACTAATGAATAAAAACAATAACACCTAACCCACCCATCTCCCTAACCCCAACCAATGTCCATAAGAGTCTAATGTCCATTACACTGTACATAAACAAACCCCAACTTTTCCCCAATGCCCAATTCCCACCCACCAAAACATATTAAAAAAAGGGGGCAAGGCGATGGAGTTCTAGCGGCGTGCTCGCCGGTTACTCTCCAGAGCCTTTATTCGATCCTCTAGGCGTGCCATCTGGAGGAGCATGTGGCTCTTAAATGCCTTACAGTTCCATGCACAGGGGTGGACAGCAGTGTACAGAGAAGAAGTACGACGGGTGGCTGCCAGGCCACAGCGCCATACTACAGGAGGCACTGGGAGGCCTGGCTGGGGCCCGGGGCATTGTATAAGGCTGCACCTGCTGATGCCTCCTCCTCCTCTGCCAGAAGGTAAGAACTACCAGCCCCCAGCTTCTGTTTCCGGGCCATAGCTGCTAACTCCTTCCTGTTTGGTAGTGGTTTCAGTTGGGAAGGTGTAGCTATATCAAGAAAGAAAAAAGACAATTGTAACCAATACTCTTAGAAAACAGAGGACAAAATTAATTATATTAGCACAGTAGCACTAGCAAGCACAGTACATAACATTTTTGGTATTCTCCCATTTCCTCGGCCTCTAAAATTTGTGGGTGTTTCAGGCATTACTTCTAGGCACTATGGAGTAGTCAAGTCTTCTTCTTCGTCTCTCTCTTGTTTAATTAAATTAACCTTGTAGGAATGCCAGCTCAATCAGCTTGCAGCCTAGACAGACACAATTATGTCGCAGACTCACGTTATTTTATAGATACAACGCATTCCTTCCTTTTTCATTTGCCATAGGGAAGCTCAGCAGGAAGGCCTGCTGTGCTTCCCTACGGCACAACCACATAAATGAGACTCTTAGGGCCCGATGTAGGTAAACGCGATTTTCCGAATTCAAAATACCGAGGCGGGCCGAATCGGTATTCTGAAATCGGAAAACGAGATGTAGGGAAAAAAAAGCGAATGAATACCGAATCGGTCGGCATCGGTAATGAGAATCGGTACGTTCCGAATCGGCTCGGTCCGAATGGGAAAGTACCGAATCGGCTAACAACGAATCGGAAATTACCGATTCGGCTACCACCGAATCGGATAGTCCCGAATCGGCGAATACCGATTCGGTAAAAGCTGATTCGGTAAAATCCGATTCGGCAATCATAGATTCGTAGCCATGAAAACACACCCATGGCGAAAAAGCCCATAGGAATGCATTGAAGGAACCGATTCGGCTTTTACCGAATCGGATAATACCGAATCGGATTCTACCGAATCGGATATTACCAATTCGGTGAAAGCCGATTCGGCAAAAGCCGATTCAGCCAATGAGGTGGCTCCCCCTCCCCCACCCAAACAGGGAGTGGCAACACTGGCAGGTGCAGCTAATTAAGAAGTTTCTGGAGAGCCAGCCTGAGCTCAACACTCACAGTTAGCAGCAGTGGGAGTAGGAGGTTGCCAACTGAACTGGAGAACATGGCAGAGCAGTCAGAAAGCCAGAAGTCCTCCCAGAAGAGGAAGCCGAAGTTCACCACCACCGAACTTCAGGTGCTGGTCGAGGAGGTGGTGAGGGTGCACCGCCAGCTGTTTGGCAAGCTGTCCCTCAACGTGCCAGACAGCACCAAGAGGAGAATCTGGGCCGACATCGCCCAGAAGGTGAATGCTGCGGGTGTCACCCCCAGGTCTGTAGAAGAACTGAAAAAGAGATACTATGACATCCGCAGCCTCACTAAGAGGAAGATGGCTGAGATACAGAGGCAGGCTGGACTCACTGGAGGAGGCACGAACCCAGCGCCACCCCTCACCGAGCTGGAGGACCTGGTCTCCAGCACCATTGAGAGGGAGAGTGTCAGTGGAATCGGGACCCTGGACAGCTCTGCGAGAGCTAAAGCTACAGGTAAGAAGCATGCGCATCATGACACACCCTACCAGACACCTCCCCATTAGACACAATGCATAGGCAAACCCCAGCACAGTACTGTCACCAACATACAAGAGACAAGCATCATGGTACATGTAGTCAGCAGAAGTTAGCTAAATATGGCAGTGCAGAATCACAAGACAGGAAACAGTGTGACACAGTGTAAGGAGATGCAAGGACATGTGGAATGCTATAATTGTACTGACTGTAATACATCGGCACTCAGTTTACAAATGCTTCTTTGTACCTAGGGGCCCCATCAGGCGGAACAACAGTGGCATCAGAGGGAGCAGCACCGTCCGACACTGCAGTCGCAGGGCCGAGCACCAGCCAGGCTGGCCAGGAGGAGGAGGAGGAAGGAGACACCCCAGGGCTAGGTATGGAGGGAGTCCTGGTCATTGACTTCGATGCACTGCACTCCCCAGTAATGGCCAGCACACCCCCCTTGCAGTTCTCCCCAGAGAACTCCCCTACAAGGGACACCATTCCGCCTACACCAGCTCCTGCCACAACCGTGGCCTTGCCACCTGTTCAACCTGTCCTGGGAGCAGGGGCTCAGGGACCGGCCAGCTTCACACCCCCACCAGTGGCACCCCAGCCCACTCAGCAGGCCGGAAGCAGCAGTGCCCGGCGCCGTAACATCACCACCACTGCTGCACCAGCACGGGAGGGCAGTGTATTCCTGGGCCTGGAGGGACAGATGGTGAAAATTCAGAGGCAACAGGCAAGATCCACTATGGCCTGCCAACGCCAGCTCCTGCAGCACAACATGCAGATGGGAGAGTTGGTCAAGGGATTCCAGGCCGTCGTGGAATCGAAGAAGGAGGTGGCAGCAGGGTTAGGCAGGCTAACCACTGCCATCACCCACTCATCTAGCAGACAGGAGGAGCATGAGCTGGTGCGCAGGCGGGATGCCCGGGTGCTGAACCGCGCCATGGGCCGCCTTGCAGCGGCGACGGCACAACTGTGCCATCACAGCGCCAACCAGGAATCTGTCCTTAGTCAGCATACGGCTGAGCTTACTAGGGGGATGGCCCGGATCACCACGGCTATGGAGGCCATGATTATTTCAAACACCGCCTCCAATCCTGCCCTGGACCTGGGTGATGCTGGGGACAGCAGCAGCCGCAGCAGCCCGGCCAGCGCTGCGTCTGAGCCACGGAGGAGCACCAGGCGCTCCGCTGATGCTGCGGGGCATTCAGAGGGGGCTGAGGGACACCCCAGTGGGTCTGGCAAGCGGGCAAAAAAACCAGAACCTTGGACTTATTTTATTTACCATACACCATTTTTTGTTGCACATCAGTGCTGTAACTGTGTTGCAACACTATTAAAATTTGTTTTTTCCAATCAACATTTAGCTGTCTTTGCATCTGTACTCAGTCAGAAATAGTTCTCAGTGATCTCCTCACGTCTGTATCTGCCATCACTTGGCGTACACACCCCAGCTGGCTGTGTCAGTGGCACAGCTTCGTCGTCGTCATGGTCCTCGTAGTCAGACAACTCCACCTCAGTGCCCTTCTTCACCGCAAGGTTGTGTAACATTGCACATACAGCTATGATCTTGCAGCAGGTGATGGGGGTATACTGCCTTGCACCTCCACTCTTGTGCAGGCATCTGAATCTACTTTTCCAGATGCCAAAGGTCCGTTCGACAACATTCCTTGTGCGTATGTGGGCCCGGTTATACCTCCTTTGGCTGGGTGTGGAGGGGTTGAGGTAGGGGGTGAGTATGAATGAGCGGAGGGCATATGCACTGTCGCCTGGAAGAGAAAGGGGTCACATTAGACACATGCATACATGTATTCCACCTACCTACTATGTGTTATGGGGGTCTGATGATGTGTCTCACCTAGGAGGTATCCTTCTCCAAATTCGCCAGCCATCAGCCGTGCATATATGCCGCTCTGTTGGAAAATATAGGAGTCATGGGTACTCCCTGGAAATTTTGCTACCAGGTCTGTGATGGTGCACTTTGCATTGCAGATCACCTGCACGTTGATGGTGTGTGTAGACTTGCGATTGCGGTATATGTATTCGGTGTCCGCTGGTGGGCAAATCGGAATGTGCGTGCCATCTATGCAACCGATGATTTGGGGAAATTGTGCCATCTGGTAGAAGTCAGCTTTGGTTTGTAGCAGTTCTGCGTGGGTTGCAGGGAAAGAGATGTATTGGTCCATCCTGTGTATCATGGCGTCAAGGAATGTGTGGAAGAACCTTGACAGGCTGCTCTGGCTCACCCCTCCTGCTGCTGCTACACCACTTTGATAGCTGCCAGACGCTAGCAGGTGTAGGCTGCATAGCACCTGGATGTGCGCAGGGATGGCGTGTGCCCTTGGGGTGTGGTGGTCCAAGAATGGCTTGAGATCCCTGATGAGCTCAAGTATGGTGTCAGAGTCCAGCCTGTATCTCTGTAGTATCTCTGCCTCTGTGAGCATGAACAGGGTTATCCTCTGTCTGTAGACCTGTTCATTTCTTAGCCATTCCCTCTGTCCTTCCTGCTGTAGCCGTAGCCGCCTCGCAATGACATAGAAAGCTGCCATCCTGCAAGTTGCAATGCATTTTGGGACTGTTTATATGGGTTGGAGTTGGTTACCACCTGATTGCAATCCATGGTAAATACCGAGTGAATTCTACCGATTTTGAGCCGATTTCGGTGTTTCTGTGCCTCCCTACATCTCCCCAACTGTCGGAATCGGGGAATTTCCCGATCGGCGATTCATACGAATCGGCATGTTTTCCGATTCGGCTCATGTCCGAATCGGTCTTTCTACCGATTCGGTACATGGACCGAATCGGTGATTTTCCGATTCGGTGTCACTAACGATTCGGTACATGGACCGAATCGGTGATTTTCCGATTCGGTGTCACTAACGATTCGGTACATGGACCGAATCGGTCTTTGCATCCGAATCGGTGTTTTTCCGATTCGTTACATATCCGATTTTCGGTATGTACGTATCGGATTCTTTCCCATTCGGTACTCATTCCGATTCGGTTTTCACTCCGATTCTTTATGTTTTTCGTTCCCTACATCTCGATGGCTGTTTACCGATCGGTAAGGGCCAAAAATCGGTATTTTCGGCCGTTACCGATCGGTAACGCCCTACCTACATCGGGCCCAAAGTCTTCTTCATAAAACCTTCCCAGCTAAGTTGAAGTCAGATAGAAGAGGCCATCTATTACTCAACTCATGCCACTAATACTATTGCTAATGCTGAGTAAAGGGTGTCTTCCTCAACCATTGTTCACAACAACTTAGTCTCTCTCAACAGTATGGTGTACACCCTTGCAGCGAGTGTGTATTGTCAGTAAATAAAGAATATAACTTACCACTGCCCGCCACTTCTGCTGGCTCATCCTCCAATGTAGCAGCTGCAGCATTTGCTCCCTCCTGTCTGGCATTGCCTGCCCCGTCGCTGGCCCCGGCACTGGTGGTCAGTATCAGGGGTGGGCGGAATTTGCGTAATCCCGTTCCGCAAATCTCGGCGAAATGGTAAAAAATCTCCGTGAACATGCAGAATTTTCCACAAACACGCAGAATTGCTTGTTCGCAATGCTTTTTTACTGTTCGCGTGCTCGGGGGGAAATATCTTGCGAATACGGATTTGCGAGCGCGAACAAGCAAAGAATGTTACGAAGTCGCGGAACGCAGAATTTTGGGCAATTTTGCATTCTCCGCGAAACGCGAAATTACCCAAGTTCCGCAAATTCCGCGAACAGAACCAAATGTACCACCCAGGCCTAGTCAGTATGCCTAGAAAAAAACATGACACATTTTTTTGGATGCCATATACGCCTCCCCCTAATTTTTTTTCAATAGCATGATTGAAAATACAATACATACATACACCACACACATCACTAGTACAAATTGGGTCCTAGAGTAGAAATAGACAGTAGTATGTTTGCCCCCTATCAAAAATAGTAAAATATCTGGTTGGGTACTTTGTTGGTGGCAATTCTCAAAAAGCCTCTCAAAAAGAGGACAACCCAAAGGACTAGACTCAGTGGCTAGAGCTATTGGTAAATCTGAGTTTTAAAACTTTTAAAAAAGAAAAAGTGGCCAACCGGTCAAGCTACAGACAGACTAATAGTCGCACAGAGTCTCAGGCAGTTATATTGATGTAAAAAAAATTACAGACACTAGAAATATAATAATAACTAAATGGTTAGGTAATGCATGGAGGACAAGAATTTAGAAACAGATTCAAGAAGATTTGGTAAAAATTGAATTAGGAAACGGAAATTATAGTTCGAAAAAAGAAGGTGCAGTAAAAGTTAGGGAAATATAATTATTAATATTACCAACAGGAGGACTTACTGGGGCCAGTAGCAGAGCCTTCTATAGAGGAGCGATCCTGGCCCTGGGCGGCATCTCCAGCTCCTGCCTCAGACCCCGTTGTCTTCTTGCCCCTAGATGCTGATCATGTAAGATATAATAAAGAGTCAAAAATTGATTGGTGTGAAACAAATAAAATATTTTTAAAAACACTCTAAAAAGATTTTTTGACAGGAAAGACAATTGCAATAAACTTTACCTATCTAACCGACTAGTAGTATCGAGATCGTGGACCGTCTAGTTATTTTATTAATTAATCCAGTGTTCCATTCCGATTCCAGAATCCTAAACCTAAGTACCACTTTGCCTACCTATTCCAAAGACATTAGAATGAACTGCCAAAAATTATATTTGCTTCTTCTAAGTTCCGATCTCAATCGCAATCAACCCCCTTTGATGGGCCAATTGATCACTAAGGGCCAGATGTAGGTGGACTATTAACGGTCAGTAACAAAATTAACAAATTTTGTCCGTTACCGACCGGTAATAGGCTTTTCTTAAGTAGGGGGCCGAAATTAAGGATTCGGTAATTCACCAAATCGGTAATTTAAGGAATCTGTAAATTACCGATTTCCTAAATACCGATTCGGTACATTACCGAATTCCTAATGTAGGGAGCACTTAAATGAGTGCTTATCCCATGTTAGGATTTGTTATTTACCACCAACTACAAGTTGGTGGTAAATAATGGAAAAAAAACAAAAAGCAATTTAATGCAAATTGCTTCAGTGCCATGTTGCATGTTGCCCTTAGGGCATGTATGTCAGCAACATGTGCACCCATAAACAATTGAGGGGTGCAACAGGGTGTCAAAGTGCCACCCTGCCACCCTTCAACGTTTATCCCCTTTTACCGAATCTTTATTTACTGATTCGGTAATTGACATTCCTTGCTATGGGCCTCCAGGCCCATAGGAATGAATGGCAATTACCGAATCAGTAAATACTGATTCGGTAATTACCAAATCTTAACGATTCAGTCATTTTTACCAAATTTTTAGCTACATAGCATTTACCGATTCGTAAATACCGAATCGGTAAAATTCGGTATTTACAAATCGGTAAATGTAGATTACCTACATATGGCCCTCAGTCTGCATTTCCATTTATTTTATTCCTCAAAAATGCACATTGCATACACTAGTTGGTAAGTTGGTTGCTGCTGATGTGCTGAGGAGTTTTTTGTTTTTTTATTGAACAATATAATATAGTAGAAACAGTGCATAGAAATAAGCTATAATGGGTAATTTGTATTTTGTATTTGTATTTGTATGGGTATTTGTAAAGCGCGGCGTTCGCTCCGGAAGGAGCATCTTGGCGCTGAGGATCCTTGATGGCCGGTCTGGGGACAGAGAGGGGTTAGATGGCTGCTTTAGTGAGATTGCAAAATCATTGTCAGTGCAAAGTTCCACTTCCAACCTAGAGAGCCAATTGACAAATAATTTGTTACATCCTTCAAGCATGCAATTTTCCCCGTCTGGGGTAGTATGTGTGTCAACCAGAAACAAATTATGTTAACTGGATTGGTGTCATTACAACGCAGGCTATTACAACGCCTGCTGTTACAACGCGGTTTTTACATCGCATACCACTACAACGCATAGTGCTTTTAAGCGCTGGATAGTGATTTATTTAATTTACTATTCCAACTCCAGTCCCCGTGGATAGTAGGGAAGGTGTTGGATAGTAAATTAAATATATTCCCTATCGTAGAGCGCCCCCCAGCGCAATGCGTTGTAATGGTTTGCGTTGTAATGGTTGCGTTGTAATGGTAGTGCGTTGTAATAAATGCGTTGTAAGTGATGTTTCCCTGTTAACTATTTCTATTGTTACTTATCACCATTTGAGGGCTATTGTAGCCCCCCTAATTCCGTGACTTTATCGCATGCTTCTCCGCCTCTCCTGTTTCCTTTCCATCCAAATACTGCTGAAAAAAGGCCCAGAAGTTCTTCGGTCGGTTCCAGGGTGGGAGCAGCTCGCTGTATACCTCCGATTGCGAATTGCAATATATCATGTTTCTGGACCAATCAGAAACAGTTGGAATTGGTCCCCTTGCCCACTTAATGGCAATTCTCTGTTTAGCTAGCAGTAATCCTATATCAATCAATCTTCGGACACATTAGGGCAACTTTCCTATATATCCCAGTAAAGCCATTAGCGGGTTTAGCGTGAGTTCTAGGCCACAGATTTCGCTCAATGATTGAAAGATGTGTTCCCAATATTTAGCTATGTGGGGGAACGTCCATCCCAAGTGCATAAACCCAGCAGGGTCTGCACCACACCTTTCCAGGCTGCCGAATCACATAGTCCATATTTAAGTAGTAGCTCAAGCGTATAATAAATACTTTGGAGAAATTCGAAATGGATTAATCGGTGCCTGCCATTCAGTGACACTTTTTTAGTGTCCTACACGTTATCCTCTAGCGCAGCTCCCAGATCAGTTTGCCATTCTAGTCTAGCTTTAGTATTTTGGTGCCCCCTTTCATTTTGTGTATTAGAATATATAATAGAGGCCATTTGTCTGAGAGACTCCTACTTTTTCAAGCGCTTGTACCACCCCTTTCTCACAACTTATTAGCATCCAATCGCACCACTTAATTGGGGTAAAAGGGGGCGTGGGCTGCATGGTGTCACTCTCCACACCCGCAGTTAGGAGTACCCATTTTCTTCTTTACTGGGCTCGATCGGTAGCCTGTAAGCACCAGCCTTGGTGGCAGTAATTACTGGAGCCCAGGAATCCGGGGATGCAAGGAAATATGTCGGATTGTTGAAATGGCTAGTGGAGCGTTCTTACACTGTGGCCATCTTGGAGCCAGGCAAGCTCTTCCCCCTGATGTGCTGATGAGTTGCTATCTTACTCACTCACTAACAAACTACAAAAGGTTCTACTAAGGACTGGAATCAGCAGCAAGTTACAGAGAACATGTCACGCGGACCGCTAAAGAGTTACCAGCTAATGCTAAGTAACTAACTATAATAACTACCTACCTACCACCACTACCTTAGTGACAGGACAAAGGAAAGGAGTCTCTGTAGCATTACCTAACTTAGTTTCTCTAACTTCTCTTACATAATCAACCCCTCAAACGAGCGCAAATTTGCAAACAAGTAAGATTAGTAGTGCTGAGCACCTGTCTAGAAGAATAACAATCACATAATATAAGATTTTCAAATGTAACTTACCTGCATGTAAGCAGCAGCATTCTCGCTTTTTGGTAAAAAATAGTATTTGCAATAACACAGAACAGAACACACAATATTATTATAATTAGCTAATCACCAAGCCCCACGACTTCAACACCTAGCAGGTCCAGCAGGTCCTGCTCCTGGTCCAGGATGCCGTACCACCGGTGAGTCAACTGTGGTGGGTGTGCCAGACCTCAGAGCACTGAAACACTGCTCTGCCCACCCTCGTCCAGGGGCAGTGATGCTTCTGGATCCCATAGTCTGTGGCTGGCCTGCTGCCAAGGTTGAGGGGAGGTGGTGCTGTACAAAAAAATCAAGTGCTGCCTCCTCCAGAGAACAGGGCCAGGGCCTGCACCCCTTCAAGGCTCCGTTCTCCGCAAGGAAGGCCGCTTCTGGTCACACAACCCTTAGCCATGGTTCTGGAGGGGCGGGGTGGAAAAGAAAATGTAGAAGTAAAAAATAAAGTCGGGAGAAGAAGTAGGGAAGTAAAAAAAGAAGCAAGTAATAGAAAAACAGTACAAAAAACGAAGTAAAAGTAGAAATAAAATACAAAATATACACTTAAGGAGAGAGAGGGATAGATAATAAATAAAAAAGATCAGAAAAAAGTGTAAGAGCAAAGGATTGAAAAGATTGGAGAGGGATGAAAAACAGACCCCAGAACCGTACAAAGAGTATGGACGCGCACATTGGCAACCGCATGGTAGAGTTCGCATGATATTTGCACCCGAACACGCAATCCGCATTGTAGAGCTCCGGAAATGTCTCACGAGCATGCGTGAGCATTCGAAACAAGCAACTCCGTATGCTCGCGGAACTCTGTGTAGGGTTGCAGAGTTTTTTTAACCGCTTTACAGAGATTACTCATGGCCGGCGTTTTGAGGCCCAGTGCCTCCCTAGGCAACAGATCACGGAGTGGTGTGGCTCACTGGTTAGAGGCGGCAGACCCGGAAGCAGAGAACAGCCCGGGACCAGGGTTCAATTCCCGACGTGCCAGGGTCGTGGACCAGGGTCAGGGGACTCGATAATTCTTGCCTTGGTGCCTACTCTAACCAGGGATCACACTCGGCAACTCTGGGCATTAGCTTGCCTTATCTCTATAACGGCCCCCCACATTCGCCGGGGATGCCTGGTTTCACCTTGGAGATACCCAGTAGGGACCATCTCACAGGGATAGCCAGGACGGGTTCCCCAGCGGTCTACAGCGCCACGACGCCTCAGGGCAGCAGTGCGCTTTCCAAGACACATTACATTACATTACATCATTGGTGATTGGCATTGCCAAGGTGCAATGTTTGATTAGACTGTGCGGTGCTAGAGAAGGGCTTTTTTTACCACCAGGGCACTGGTACTTCCCAGAGGATAGAGGAATAGATGCTCATAGTGTGAAGCACCATACTTCCCAACCCCAGGGCCCTGGCCTACCCCAGAGAAATTTCAAAGTTTCACATGGGGCTGATCACACACAGCAGTGCCCTCGAGCCTCAGTGCACTGCTCCAGGGACCAAACATGCTGCACAATAGCAAAAACTTTGGATGAGTATTTCTCTAGCCTCTGGGTCAACACACATGGTGTTTGCTCCTGGGGGTACTCTGCGGCGTCCCAGAGTGTTTATACAAGGCCTCCCAACTTCAAATTATTTTTAATTTCCAGGAGCCTGATTTTAGAATGGGACTTTCCCTCCTGCCCCCTGCTCCAAAATATGGTCACCTTGGCCCAGGGTCTCCAGCAATAGTACACTGTGGTGTTCAATGCACATCAGACTGTCTGCCTGCACTCTCTAGTGTTGATGACTTGCTGGCAACTTGCATGCTACTTGTCCGTCTTTCAGCATTCTGGGCCATCCCTCCAAGGGCAATGACCCTCTCCCACAGGGTTCCCAGGTATTCATTACACCCTCTACTGTCCCTCATAAGTAGTGAGGAGGCCAGAGCTTCAAGCCCTGGAGAGACCAGTCCAACAAGATCCAAGTCAGTACAAGTGAAAATTGTCACTTTACTTCAAACACAGGTGCAACTGTGAAGGGTCAATTTATCCTGGTTGTCTCTTCATAACAATTATCCTCCTGCACTGCATGATAGGTTATGTCAATTTGGCAGAATAATCTCTTGGTTTTCCACAACTCCTCTAGAGCTCTTAACTCCTCACCTAACTGATGCAGCAAACTTGTTCCTTCATTTAAAACATCAAAAGAAGCTAGACCTGTGAGTGGTACCAGTTGTCTGGCTGCTCCCTTTTCTTTCTCTGGGGCATTGCATGCCCAGCTTGTCAGTGAGTGGTTATGAATTATCCCTTGCAGATTTCCAACTCTCCCTCTCCTATGGACATACTTAATCCCCTCCAAATTGGCCTGTTCAGAGGGAAGACTTTGATCTAACTGCCCCTAAGAAGAGTAATTATACTGTCCCAGCATGATAGTTCAAAGTCCAATCTCATGTGGGGCTGACTCTGGAAAACAGTGCAATTTCCAAAGTAAAGGAAGGAGTGCAAATATGGGCAAATGAATATTGCACGTATGGTTTTGTTTACCTGTAGAATGAACTGTTAACCTATTCTCCGAGTTGAAACCAATGTGAAATTGATATTCTGGCTCAACTTTCACCAATTGTGTGAATGCAGTAACGCAATATAGACTCACACATTACTCAAAAAGCAATGAGGTTGCATTCTCTTGATTAGCCAGTTAAATTATAAGGATTGTACAGACCATAATCAATGTATTAAAGGCGCCATTTGCAACAGGTTAACGGTGTGCAGATAACAAGCTGAGTTAGACAGTAGTCCCACTTGCTCAGCCAGCACACAGGTGCACATTTATGTGTGCACGTTATATCACATGTAACTAGTGCAGACACTTTTTCCACCAGTGGCACAATGACAACACTCATTTTAAAAGGCAAGCACTGGGCTTTACCACTCAAATTCATTTGACTATGGCAAAGTTAGTGAGACTCATTCACAGCAGAGACTGAACAACTAGGTGTTCCAAAAGCAAACAATCTAGATGGCTGAATCGGGTCAGTACCCAATTCATCACACTCTATACGATTATGTAATCACACAGCTACACACATTGCATTTGTGGCTTGGATTGTGGGGAGCACAGAAAGGCAGCTCCTTACAGGCTAAACGTTCCTCTTTCTTTGCTTTTGTGGGTTTTGGTGTTGCCTGACTTTCTATAATGTGCAGGATTCCTTGCTCCTTTCTGGGCTCAGTTGGGGGCTGTCTGTCTATGTTTCTTGTCGGTGTCTTCTCATGTCTGAATGCTGGTGCAAGCTCAGGACCTGGTCTGGGTCTCCTTCTGGATTTAGTGATCCTTATTTGCCCCTGCCTGTGAATACCCTGAATTATTTCCTTGTAGATCTGTTGTCCCAGTTCTTGGGTTTCATTCTTGAGTGTGTGCCTTTGGTTTTGCTTTTGCCTTTGTTCTTTGACCATACCATCCTACATGTGAAATCTGTTTCCTATGTTTTGAGTACTGTGACTGTTGAAATGCCTGTCTGGCATGTCTCATGGTGGTGCTCCCTTTGGTAGGGGCTTCCTCATGGTTCCTGTTAGGATGACAATGGCTGCCAGTTTGCTGAACTGAGATGTACTTGCAGGGCCTGTATCATGATTGGCTTTTGATGTATTTAATGCAGCTCCAATCCTCAACCTAGAGAAGCTAGCTGCAATGTGTTGGGTTCTCCTTTCATTGCCCCTCTTTTGTCAAGTCATGGTGCCCTTCTCTAGAACACCTTGTGAGACTAGTCCTTGGTGCTGAGTCTGTCATGTATTAATTTAGTGGCATTTTCCGATATGACTGCATGGTGGGATTGTTTTCCATTGTAGTGCCTTCCTGACGTACTGGCATCTCTCAAGTGGGAATTGGATATTACTGTGCAATTCATTTATCCCTGGATGTTCCTTCGCTTGTGTAGTACTGGAATATTGTTATCAGAATATAATCTGACATAAGCATTGTGTCCTAAATATATTTTACCAAAATATCCCCTCATATGAGTTGACCACAGGACACAATTGAAATGACCTCAACAGCACCAGCACACCAAGCTGGATGCTGTTGATGCGCAGTTAAGGTCAAAATACTAAAGACAGGGAATCCTTCTGGTGTTGGAAACATAGGGATTTTTCATTTTTAAGGTCAGGATGCTGGAGGCAAGGACCTCAGCAGCACAAGCTTTTATTTTGTAATGAAAATCAGCTTGCATTGTGCACTGATACCATTAGAAAGAAAGTGAAACTGAAATGAGCTTTCACTTGTATCAGTGCTCGGGGGCATATCACAGCTCCATGAGCACTGATTTTGATGGAGGAGATATCATTGGAAAGGGGAGAATCTTAGCTTACCAAACACATCCCTACCTAGTGATTCCCTTCATCCTCAGAGGCTGAGCCAGACGAAGGGATCCACACCACTAGACATACGGGATTTATTTTTGGAGGAGGTGCAGCACACTGGGTCATAGGCTTTTGCTCGCCCCATGGGCATATTGACTCCTTCTGTCCCCCCAATTATTTATCTAAATTGGTTTCCAAAGTGGACAGAAAGCTTATTAGCCACAATGGAATTTAAATTAAAAAAGAGGTTGCGAAGCCTACCTGCCATCGGGCCATGCTCTTAACCCCTCAAGGGGCAATAGAGTATTTATGGCTCAGGGGACAGATCAGATGTGTTAGAGTAAGCCTCTTTGGCATGGTTCCCCTGACTTTTTGCTTCCACCACCAGTATTTTATGCTTCACATAGGCAGCTTGCTCTGATTCTCTATAAGCGCTGGGATGCCTCTGGGTAACCGTGCGCGGTACAAAATTCGGTAATAATAATAATAATAATTTTTGATGCAGTGCTGGATTTTTCTTTTGCAAGCCTAAATGCTTTGGGCACTTTGCCACTGCTGATCAAAGTCAAAGTGCAAGTGCTCTATGTGTAAATAGTTATTACAATTGGCCCTAACCTTCCCTTTCCTTACATGTAAGACAACCCTTAGGTAGGCCCAAGGTACCCCCATGGGCAATGGTGCAGTGTTGGTGAAAGTCAGGACATGTACTGGTGTGTGTGACATGTCCTGATAGTGAAATACAATGTATTTCGTTTTTCACTATTAGAGGGCTATCTGCCCCAAAGGATAACATGGGAAATACGTTGTAATTTCTTACAAGTAACATTTCCCATTGGGACAAGATAGAGAAATAAAGTTTAGGCTCTGTGAACTCAGTATTTAACAACACATCTCTTATTAAAGAGGGTTTTTTAATTGTTTGTTTGAAAATGCCGCTTTTAGAAAGTCAGCATTTTCTTGTTTAATCATTCTGTGTGCCTCTGCCTGTTTGTGTATTGTCAGTCTGGTTTTGGAGTAACAGGGGCTGGGGATATGCATTCACTACAGATAGCCACTGGGGGTTTGAGGTGTGCCTTGCCCTTCCTGGATGACTCAGAACTTAGATGAATAGACCTTGGCAGTATTTAGAGTAGAGTGAATAGGGCCTGTCTCGCTTGCATAATGCTATCTCTACCCCCTGTGGTCATACTGCGCAAGTGAGGACAAAACTGGTTTGGACTGGGCTCAGAGACCCTTGCACATAGAAGAACAAAGACAAAATGGAGTATATGGCTGAGATACCCGCCACCCCCTCTCAACACACTCCCCAAGGATGGGAAACCGGAAACAGTTCTGAAGTCTTTGGAAGACGGGAGGGAGTAACCCCCCCGGCCGTATTTATTAAAATATGAAACAAAATTAAAACATTAAATAAACAGTTTCATATTATGTACAATTTCATTACCACATTGCGATGTTTGGCTAACCTTAACAGATTCTCTAATACAAAGGTTCTCCTAGCCGAACTAACATCCTGCAAAACATTTACTTGAAATTTTGAAATTGTACATCCTAACGTTTAAGGGCCAACGGCAAGGTCGTAACCGGTGTCAAGATCCCTAACCCAGAAATATCGCCCTCACTTGTGAGGGGCGGCCCAGAGGCGTACCTCAAGTGCAATTACCAATTTCCCTTGACTTGACGGGGGCCCCAATAAAACTCGACGCCACTTAGAGGTCGTACGAGGACTCGTGTGAGGTATCTAGAAGGTAGCGTAGACCCCCCCCCAAACCCCACACAACTTACCATATCTGCCGTCGCAGACGTCCTGGCCCCGGGAAATTCCCCAGGAGGGGGCTGTAACCCCTCCTACCCAGGAAGGGGCCTTGACCGCCTTTCCTCTTCTTTCGGCGACCCATCCTTAGAAGGGACCGCCTCCCCGTTGAGGGGCCAATGGCCACCTCCCCCGAGCGCTCCCATCCGTGCTGGGTGACGCCCACTCATAGGGATCTTCCAATTAGTGCTCACCGATCATGACCTTACCGCCCGACCAAAATAAATACGACAATGCTAACTAAATGACTAAACTAAAAATACAGTAGCAACTATACTTTTATTAAAAGCATGCTTACCAATGAACACTAAAGCAGAATTTCTTTATTTGCAAAACGTAACACAAATCGACATTCTTTATTACATACTCAAAATCATCACGATAATACCACAACCTGTAAACGAAAATCAGAGTTATCCATCAACTTTATTCAAAAACCACTTGCTGTCATCAGGGGCTGGAGGGTGGGTCAAAATTGGCTCTTCGTTCCGTCTCGAGCTCACGTGCAGCGAGGAGGTGCAGCTTCAGAGCACAGGAACAAGAGGATGCCTTCGGATCTTGCTTCTCCTTTTATCCGTCTTCAGGGCGGGCGTAAACCCGCCCCTGCCTGCCCCGAGGGCGTGGCCAGCCGCGTCAGTGTCTAGGCCAACCCACTCTAGGGCGGGAAAAGGCGCGCCCCGGCTACGCCGCTTCGGGCATACCAGCCGAGACTCGCCTCCCGCCCAAGATGGCTTCCCGGGGGGATCGTGGTACTCTGCCATACGTTCGGGGGGACCGAGTGGTCGCCCCTTTCCATATGGCTGAGATACCCGCCACCCCCTCTCAACACACTCCCCAAGGATGGGAAACCGGAAACAGTTCTGAAGTCTTTGGAAGACGGGAGGGAGTAACCCCCCCGGCCGTATTTATTAAAATATGAAACAAAATTAAAACATTAAATAAACAGTTTCATATTATGTACAATTTCATTACCACATTGCGATGTTTGGCTAACCTTAACAGATTCTCTAATACAAAGGTTCTCCTAGCCGAACTAACATCCTGCAAAACATTTACTTGAAATTTTGAAATTGTACATCCTAACGTTTAAGGGCCAACGGCAAGGTCGTAACCGGTGTCAAGATCCCTAACCCAGAAATATCGCCCTCACTTGTGAGGGGCGGCCCAGAGGCGTACCTCAAGTGCAATTACCAATTTCCCTTGACTTGACGGGGGCCCCAATAAAACTCGACGCCACTTAGAGGTCGTACGAGGACTCGTGTGAGGTATCTAGAAGGTAGCGTAGACCCCCCCCCAAACCCCACACAACTTACCATATCTGCCGTCGCAGACGTCCTGGCCCCGGGAAATTC
Organism: Lissotriton vulgaris; assembly: GCF_964263255.1. Lineage (NCBI taxonomy): Eukaryota > Metazoa > Chordata > Amphibia > Caudata > Salamandridae > Lissotriton > Lissotriton vulgaris. The sequence goes on along the minus strand of NC_141699.1, from coordinate 242,397,466 downwards.
CCCAGGAGGGGGCTGTAACCACTCCTACCCAGGAAGGGGCCTTGACCGCCTTTCCTCTTCTTTCGGCGACCCATCCTTAGAAGGGACCGCCTCCCCGTTGAGGGGCCAATGGCCACCTCCCCCGAGCGCTCCCATCCGTGCTGGGTGACGCCCACTCATAGGGATCTTCCAATTAGTGCTCACCGATCATGACCTTACCGCCACAGGCCGGATAGTTGACCGGCTATCCGGACCCCCCACAACACTCCTACCTAAAGGTCATGGTGTAACGTTTTCAGCCATGCTAAGAAGTCTCCTATGAGTAACTCATTCCCCACCCGAGACAAATGCACTCCATCCCCCAAATACATACTGTCATCATTAATACACCCATGTGAAATAGCATGCAGTGTCTTGGAACGGAACAACCTACTCACTTTGTTATTAAGCTTCCTAACAGAATGATTTAAAGCATGAACCGAAATAGCCCCCCGCCACACTTTTCGTGGGATCATGTGGGACCACGCAATTGTGCACCCTGGAACTCTCCTCGCTAACCAACTTACAGTGGAAAGCATCGCCTCAAGAAGAAGTCGTCTACCAGTGGTAACCAAATCATTACCCCCAAGATGTACTATCACTACAGACGGCGGTGACCTCGTCCGCCCTAGCAAACCCTCAAAAAATGATTGAAACTGGTCAATACAGAGACCGCCTCTTCCGTAGAAGGACACACTGTACCCGTATTCCCCAGCTACGTGAATCATATCACCTGCCTTGAATACGTCTGCGGCACGTCTCACGTATGAGTGGCCCACAACCCACACCTCCTTTTTCACAGCCGGTGATGTCTGACCGCTGGCCCGGTGTAGGGTCGACTGCAAAGTCCGCCCCGCCTCGTAGGCTTGCGCAACTGAAAACCAAACAAAAACAAGAAGCGTGAGTACATTGCTACAGCTTCACAACATGTGCAACCGCACATACCTTTTATAACAATTGGAGGACCAACGCCCCACCCGTTTAACTTGTTCAACATCCAGACCCCTGGCTGTAGCTTCTGTAGCAGCCCCTATCCGAAAGGAATGGGTCCCAAACTCGCCCGGGTTCAAGCCCGCAGCGGCAATCGACATCGCAAGCACCCGCTGAAACTGAAACTTTGTCAGTGGGGTGGCGTCAGCGTGTCTCAACAAGGTCCCCCCCCATGATGCCACCCTTCGTGCTAAATAATCTTCTAGACACCTTACCGGGCACATGGAGGACCCGGGAATCCTGCGTATGATTACGCAGTCACCCATCCCACTTTGATCGGTCTTGGACCTGACAAATGAGACCGTCATCGTCTCCCCTCTGATCTGGACGTGCTCCTGGCACAATCCTCCTGTCACATCCTGCTTGTTCCTCGCCACTAATTCGCTTACCCGCATAGCCCCATGGAATGCCAGCGTAAAAGCGGCTCGGAATAATACTGTCTCAAACTGAGATGAACACGTAGCAGGGAGTCTGGATAATAACTGGGCCAGCCTATCCAAACCTATCGGGCGCCTCTCATCTACTCTGCGACCCTCAAGGCGTTGCCACCCCCGTAGCGCTTTCTGTACAACGAAAGACGCTGTCGGGTCATGGATCCCGTGAGCCCTAGCAACAAATGAAATGGCAGCCCGATGCCTCTGAGCCGTGGCCACCGATTTCCCGACCCGATGTAAGGACATCAGAAAATCCACCACCCACTCTTCCTGGCCCCAAAGCTCCTCCCTATCAGTACCCAAAAAGGCCAAATAGGACCGGAACACCCCTTCATATGCCTTCCTCGTCCTGGGTGCTAAACTCTCTCCCACGAGGTTACGAAGTTCGGGGCACCGAGAGACCAGAGAGCTTCGGGAAAGGGTGCCGGCTCCGGGTCCGCTGTTGGAAGGAAACCCCAGAAAGCCTGCATACGAAAACGAGACAGTGCATCAGCCGCCTGGTTCATTACCCCTGGGACATGTCTTGCTCTGAATAGCACATTCAATTGCATACAAAGTAAAACAATTTCCTTGAGCAGTCTCAAAATCCATTTGCATCGTGCTGCCTGGCTATTGATACACTCGACCACGGTCATATTGTCAGACCAAAATACCACAGAGTGATCTTTGAACCCTTCGGGCCAAGTTCTCAGGGCCACTAAAATGGGGAAAAGTTCCAGGAAAGCAATGTTACTTGTCAGTCCACTGTCATGCCACCATGTCGGCCACCTTTGTGCAGACCATTTTGTGCCGAATATGGCACCGAAACCTATGCTCCCTGCCGAATCTGTCCACAGCCCCAGCTCCTCAGAGGACACTGCTGGTTTATTCCAGACGACTCGACCATTGAAATCCGCCAGAAATGCCAACCAAATGTGCATGTCCTGGCGTACCTCTGCCGAGAGCCTTGTGCGATGATGGCACTCCTTCAGGCCGACCATGGCTTGAGCGATCGAACGGGAAAAGGGGCGGGCCATTGGTATAACCCTCAGGGCAAAATTCAACTGGCCAACTAACTGCTGTAATTGATGCAGCTTAACCTTAGGACCCCTTATACACATCTGCAAGGATGTCCTGAACTTTGAGACTTTATCAGCTGGTAAACGAAAACAACCTTCTGCGGAGTCTAACTCGATCCCCAGAAACTCGAGGCAAGTGGAAGGCCCCACAGTCTTACCTGGTGCCAATGGCACGCCCAACTGATTCATCAAGACACAAAACTGTGCCAAAGCCTGCCCACATTCCGGGTCCCCGGCTGCCCCCAGGAACAAAAAATCATCAAGGTAATGCATCACATTTTGAAAACCCGTCTTCCTTGTGAAGACCCATTGTAGAAAACTACTGAATTTTTCGAAATAGGCACAAGATATAGAGCACCCCATCGGCATACACCTATCCATATAATAATGACCCTGAAACATGAAACCTAAGAGACGCTGATCGTCTGGATGTACCGGGAGCAACCGGAACGCTGACTCGATATCAGATTTTGCCATCAGCGCCCCGGGCCCCAGGCGATTCAAAATGGCTACGGCCTCATCGAAGGATGCGTACCGCACCGAACACACTTCCGGGTCTATCGCTTCGTTTACGGAAAGACCACGTGGGGCTGATAAATTATGTATCAGCCGAAACTCACCGGGTCCTTCTTTGGGACCACACCTAAAGGGGAACAAACAAACTTAGGAACCGGTGGTACACTAAACGGACCGGCGACTCGACCTCGAGTAACCTCCTTCCTGATCTTATCCTGTACCACAGTCGTATGCTGAAAGACCGATAGCTGATTTTTACATTTCGTTGCACCTTGAAAGTCCCCCACTGGGATGCGGAAACCATAAGAAAACCCGTTCCGCAACACCCCAGCAGAAGCACGATCCGGGTATTCGCTGAGCCAAGGAATCATTGCCAAGGTATCAATCGGGGTAGGTAAAGGCGCCCCTCGGACTATGTTAGACCTGTTTGGCGCCTCCTCTACCCCCGTTATCACCCGTTTTGGCTCTGCACGTGGACTCAGGATGGGATGATTGCCCACACCCACTACATTCGTGTCTAAATTTGCACGATCCCTGGGGCCTAGTACATTTACCCCTGTTAAAGTTCCAACAAACCCCCCTTTTTCCTGTGTTACCGGCAGGCTTCGAGTAATTGTCTGTACCCGCACCTGACCGAAAGGGCGTCCCCGCATACTGGCGGGAAGATTCGCCAACGATACTCCCCACTAATGGCAATTTTAACATACCAGTCTCCTTCATTTTGGACCATGACACAGAATCATAACAATCCCATGTTAAGTTTTTATCATGTTCTTTAGCTTTTCTAAACAGGTTATCATAGCAGAACCAATGATTACCCTCGTGTGATACCGAGTACCCCATGATTCGTTGTTGATAAATCGGCAATTCGGGTAACAGATCGGGCCTTCGCTCCCCCAAGATCGATGTAAAAACCCCCCACGCTTGGCCCCAATTGCCAATGTTTTCATTTACCTTAAAGGCGGCCATTTTTGCGCGCCAAACACTCGGATGCATGAGCTCCTTCTGGCCCTTGACATGCTCCATCTCATAGTGATCAGTAAGCAACGAGAATATGTTTACGTACTCCCCTGCCCATATCTTTTCCTTAATAGCCAAAGGAACATGCTGACCCAATTTTTCCCGACGAGAGGGTGCCGACTCATCCCTCGCAATCGGCAATGGCCGCTTACCTGCACCGGACGTTGTCTCTGCTACTGAACCCGTCCCCTGTGGCTTCTCTACTGCTGCAGCCGGCGTGGACACCTTCGCTGCTTCCCGTGACTCACGCAGTTGCTTCATTAGCTCCTGCGCGTCGACAGCCGTGGCGCCCTCGCTACCTTTTCCCAACCACGCTGCCAATTGTGCTGCCAGCTCGGGCGGCATATCTTCCTCGGACACGGGGGTGACCACAACGGGAATCGGATTCCCTTCCTTCGGCACGGGAGTTGGTGCCTCGAGCGGGGCACTGGGACCCGGGATGTCGTCTCCCGCTGCTCCCCTCCTGGGCCTCTTATTTTTTCCTCCCGGGGCTGCTCCCGCCAAAGGACGGTTCGGTCCCCCTTCCTCGTTCTCATCCATTCGCCTCTTTAGTTCGGTCATCTCCTTCATGAGAACGCGCAGCATCTGTTCAGTAGTCATGCGCTTTCCCGCCTTCTTCGACATTCTCCAACAGAGTATCTGCAAAACAAACAAGAACGATTACAACGCTCAAAATTGGCTCTTCGTTCCGTCTCGAGCTCACGTGCAGCGAGGAGGTGCAGCTTCAGAGCACAGGAACAAGAGGATGCCTTCGGATCTTGCTTCTCCTTTTATCCGTCTTCAGGGCGGGCGTAAACCCGCCCCTGCCTGCCCCGAGGGCGTGGCCAGCCGCGTCAGTGTCTAGGCCAACCCACTCTAGGGCGGGAAAAGGCGCGCCCCGGCTACGCCGCTTCGGGCATACCAGCCGAGACTCGCCTCCCGCCCAAGATGGCTTCCCGGGGGGATCGTGGTACTCTGCCATACGTTCGGGGGGACCGAGTGGTCGCCCCTTTCCATAAGTACTGCAGAACTTTAGATCACTTCTGGAATCAAGAGGATTATTTGCCAAGGAAAAGAGCTGAAGAGCGATGAGGAGGAGTACTGCCCCTTTGTTGTGTGTTTTGTGGGGTTGGCCTGCAGTTGCTGTTTCTACTAGGGAAAGGACAAAGACTGGAATTTTGTTGAGAACCTGCTTGAAGAAGAATCTCCAAGAGCTTGCGTGTGCTGACTCCCTTGTACTCTACTGCTGAGAGTTCTGACCTGCCACGAGGTGCCTGTTTCAGTTTTGGGCCTCTGGAGGTTGTGACTGCTGTTTGAAGCTAGACGAAACTGAAGAAACTAGGAAAATCTATGCATCACCCTTCTTGCAGTGTTTTTCTAACACAGAACCGCTGTGCAGGGAGAATCTCCATACACTGCCGCCATGCTGCTGCAGAGACGGCGCAGCGCCTGCAACTGCAAGAACTGATGCATCACGGGATCGTGGCTGAAGAACCCGATACAGCACCGCTTGCTGCATCGATCACCAACGCATCCTGGATTTCCATGCATCACACCTGTGGGTCACATTTTTCCCAACCCATCACCTGCAAACCAGAACTGTCTTGGAATCGACACATCACTTCCACTTACAGTCCAGATTCGAAGCATCACTTCTCCTGTATACAGCAGAACCTAATGCATCCCCTCCCCAAGGCTCAGGAACCAATGCATCCCTTTGTTTCTTGAAACATCCCTGCGCTGCAGCTGTTTGGCCTTGTGAATTTTGATGCATCTACAGGTACTCTGTGAAAAATCAAGCATTCAAGTTTCCTATGGACAAACTTGCTTGAAACCTTTTAAAAAGACATATTCTTATTACATGTATGTTGGATTTCTATCATTTTGGTCTTGTTGAGCTTAGATAAAGATACTTTATTTTTCTAAACTGGTGTGGTGTCCATTTGTGGTGTTATCACTGTATTACTGTGTGTTTTGAGTACAAATAGTTTACACATTGCTTTTGGGATAAGCCTGTCTGCTCATCCCAAGCTACCAAGTGGGTGAGCATGGGTTATCTAAACTGTGTATCCCCCTTACCCTGACAAGAAGCAAGGGTCCCTACTTGGACAAAGGTACCTTCCTCTGTCAACAAGAGACCCCATTTCTAAAAGGAGGTTTACCCCGATTGCAGTTTTACCCAAAATCTCAACCTAGGGGAAGTTGTAAACCCACTACACACCAGGGATTTTACATTGGCCCAAAATACAGGGGTGTGGTAGCCAACCTGGCATAACGCTTTGCCTCGCCACCCCTGAAGAGGCAAATCAGTCTTTCTGCCACTGAGTGGCAGATTGGGGGAATCGTTCCAAAATCAGTCCTGGTAGAAAGTCCACTAGACTCTAGAGATATCAACATTATGTCCTACCAAACAAAAGGAAAGGGGCAGCCTCCCCTGGCATTGTGCCATATCCCCATCTCGAGAAGGGTCAACGGACCCTTTCTGACCCACCCCAAGGCAGACAGAAGGGTTTGCCCATAATCTGCACAAGAGGAGGTAAAAAGCCTGTTAGTTGTTAGGGATTTTACACAGTGGAAAAAAGGGGATGTGCACCCCATCCTGGCATTGGACCATCCCCCCATCCCCAAAGGGGGCAATAGAGTCTCAGGATTCAAATTGATGGCAATATCGGGGGCAGGAAGCCTACTAGATAATAAGAAAACCATAAAACGTGGTAGTTGAGACCCATCCTGGCCTCGGACCATGTCTCCATCCCAAAAAAGGAGCAATACAGTTGTTCTGAGGGAGATAGAAAATGTATCCCTATTGGGGGGTTTTCACCCAAGTTTGCAACCCGGGGGTCGAAAATCCACTAAACATCAGGGATTTCAATGTTGTGCCACAACAAACAAAAGGATGGGATAGCCCACCCTGGCATAAAGCCATTCCTCCACCCCACAAAGCGGAACAAACTCTTTCTTCCCCCTGGTGGGCAGATAGGAGGTTTGCCCCTATTTGGGGCTTTGCCCCTAATCTACCCCTGAGGGGATACAAAAAACACTAGACACCACAGATTTTTAATTTGGGCAAAACAAGAGGTGGAAATGCCACACTGGCATTGGGCCATGCACCCACCTAAAAGTGGCACTTCAGTCATTTGCCCCAATGGTAGCTGATAGGGTATTTCCGCATTTTACCCTGAGGGAGAAATGCCACTAGTTACTAGGGATTTAAAATGGTGCCATAACAATATAACAGGATGGAATGGGGTATTGGGTCATGGGATTCTTCTTCAGGTACATTCCCAAAAATGTAAGGACTGAGATAACTAATGAATGGGAAGGTAATACACTTATTACATACTGGTCATCTTCATTACACCTTTGAACGTTTGGTTCATCCACCCTTCGGTTGCTCTATGACCAGAATCCCCAGTTCTTAGCAATGATAGGCCAGAGTGTGGGTGTGCATTTGGTTTGCCACTTCAGTCCATGTCATCACACACCATTAGAGCCCTGGTTTTTTAATATACCAATCACCAAAAATATATGTTTTAAAGTCTAATTAGTTTGATAAAAGCAAACCAGGACAACAACAATCAGAATGCATCTTGGCGTTACATGAAAGCCCAGGCTTGGAAATAGTGTTCATGATTACATGAAGAAAAGTGTCCACCGTAGTGTGCCTTGCTGTTATGTTTTTTTTTTTTTTGCTGGGGAGGTCTTTAGAGGGAATCAAGCCCAGCAGCCATTGAGGGGAGTATTGATGCATACTTCGGTTGTAGACTGATCAAAAACATTGAGTGGATAAACCCCTGTCTGGAGGGAAGGGACACTCTGAACTTGTACTGACTTGGACTCTGTTAGAAATGTCCATTCAGACCAGCGCTGCCTTCTTGGAGACAGTAGACTGTGGACTTGCTGGGGACCCTGGAGGAAGGCATCTCCCCTGGAACGTATGTGGAAGGAACGTATGTGGACTGTTGTGATTGGAGGCAACAGAGGAAGAGTTCACTGTGCATTCTAGGTTGTTAGGAATATATGAGTGTAACACGTGTAGGAAACCCCCAACATTCTACTCTATGCCACAAACAAGCGACCAAATCAGGGTCTTTCAATAAAAGGACAACTGACATCGGAGAACATGATGCTCAAACCCAGCAAGGCCAAGAAATTGGTGAACCTGTGCTACATAAAAGCACGTTTCGCATATCAAATATAAACGTTTTACAGCATGATCTGTTTACATTTTTGGTATGTCTTGAGAGATACCATTTTATAGATTTAAATAGGAAGCCTCCCAGCTTGGCCATGAAATCAGAACTACACCCACCCTAGTATCAGGAGTTATTTCCTTGCATTCACACATAAGCATGTTTAAATGTGTGGTCGCAGACAATGATTACCTAATGCAAGTTTAAGTAACATCAGCATGCCCAGCCTTTGTATTTCATGTTCAATCATGTCCTCTTTACAACTTATTTTAAAATAATAAAAGAAGGATGGTAAAGTGTCTTTTTCACATAATTAACAATTAATGCTCCACTGGAAACATAATTGAACAATCTGTTATGCGCATTTCACCGAGAAACATGAGTACATTTTAACAACTTTTTTAGATCCGACTACAAGGCTGGAATATGCTGCAAAGGAATTTCTCCGTTACCGTAGTCTAAATAAATATGGTGATCGGTTTCATTTTTACTTAGAATTAATTTTGCAGTCACCCACACAGCTACAAAGAGGATTTTCTCCTCTGGTAGCAGGAAATACGATAGGATTGTATTACATACTTACGCATTTGCTTTAAATCTCAGTAAATACACAGAATAATGATAACAACAGCTGCGGATTCCTAATGCCTGATATCCGCTCTAATATGCTCTTGGTTGTAAGCCATAATTACATTTGCAGATATGCTACATGTATGGTGTATATCCTTGTTGAAATGTCCAGTGACAGCTGTTCATGATATCACCAAGTTTAACAATAAGTAAATACAACTAAATTGAAAGCCTCAACATAATACTATGGCTCATATTCATCCAAGGAGCCTGTAGAACAGATACTGCTTGTGTGTGTGCCCAAATGTGTGTATGCTCTTCTGCATGAGTGTGCGCACATTCACACAGTGGGAACCTGGCCGGTTCGCACAGTGATGCTAAGATCTGATGGAGCCAGATAAACGCCACTTGTGTGAGAAGCACAATACAATGGGTGCCTGACACCCTTAATGTGTTTTGGTATTTTATAGAATCTTTAAAAAAAGCTTTAGTACAGAAACATTAACTTTGGTCCTCTAAAAACAAATCTCTGTAGTCACGTGGAAGAAGAGTTAGGATTAGGGCCAAGTTGAAATTTTAATTATACCTGGGTAATTTCTGGAAATTTCTAATTATGCGATGCTCCAGAGATTTTTGTAAAATGTTACCTTATGCATTCGGGATTAAGGTGAACAGCCACAATGCGAGCTACTATTGCTAGAGCCTCTTGTGATTTTCGAGATTTTGTTTATTGAAAGATATGTCCTAATGTCAAAAACTGACACAAGGTAACAATTTGCGCAAAATAAAACTGTCAGTAATGGATTTGCGTTTCATGTAGTTACTCATAATTTTAAATCATGTTCTCAATATTACGTGTAGGTACGCGAAAGCAGATTAAGTGAGTTTCCTACACCCCTAGTTATAATAAAAAACATTTAATTGAAGTGCATATAGGGTAATTTATGCAGTATTCTACTACCACTACTGCTACTACTGCAACTACTCCTCCAAATAAAAATAATCATCATTATACAAATAAGAATCTTCTAATAAAATGTTAGTTTTATTTAAACAGAGTTTTATATAGCGCCAGTTGCGTTACCTGAGTACACATTCATTTTTTTAGGCACAGGAAGATCAAGGGCCAGATGTAGGAAGGCTATTACCAGTCGGTAACGGACGAAATTAACGAATTTCGGCCGTTACCGACCGGTAATAGGCTTTTCTGATGTAAAGGTCTTAATTAAGGATTCGGTAATTTACCGAATCGGTAATTTAAGGAATCAGTAAATTACCGATTTCCTATATACCGATTCGGTATATTACCGAATTCCTAATGTAGGGAGCACTTAAATGAGTGCTTCTCTCCATGTTAGGATTCGTTATTTACCACCAACTACAAGTTGGTGGCAAATAACGAGAAAAAAAACAAAAAGCAATTTTATGCAAATTGCTTCAGTGCCTTGTTGCAGACACACATGCCCTTAGGGCATGTATGTCTGCAACATGTGCAATCATGCACAATTGAGGGGTGCAACAGGGTGTCAAAGTGACACCCTGCCACCCTCCAATGTTTTCCCCCTTTTACCGAATCGGTATGTACCGATTCGGTAATTGCCATTCATTCCTATGGGCCTCCAGGCCCATAGGAATGAAAGGCAATTACTGAATCAGTAAATACCGATTCGGTAAATACTGATTTTTACAGATTCGGTAAAACTTGCCGAAAAATTACCTACATACTATTTACCTATTCTTAAATACTGTATCGGTAAAATTCGGTATAGGTAAATAGTATTTACCTACATCTGGCCCCACGTGATTTGCCCAGAATCACAGGGTATTCAGAGTCATGGCCGAGACTCGAAACTGGTTCCCCAGATTCAAGGTCGACCGCCCTAGCCTTTAGGACAACTCCTCTCCCCTACCTCAAAGGGATTTAAGTTTTGACTTGATGACTCACGTATCAGCAGAAAGCTTTCAACCTTTTGATCCACCCTGCAGGCAATAAGAGAAGACTGATTTCTACAGGTGTTTAAACTTAATACTGGTCATTGACGAACCAAAAAACAGTTCACTCGTCCATGTTTACTGTTTGAAACATTGAGCAGTTTGGCGGTTTCAGATCAACATGAGAACATTCTCACCAGACCCTGATTTGGCCTTTATCTATCTAGGGGAAAATTACAAGAAAAAATCGAGGAAAAGATGACGTTAACCATGTTGTTCCTTCTATATTAATGTTATACAAAATAACATTTAGCAAACAGTGGAAAAGAGTGATGGGGTTGTTAGTAATTAAAAACACCAGCAAAACAGTGCGTCCTACATGTGAACTAAAAACAATATCACAATATCCTGAAGATTCTCTAATTACAGTCAATCTTACAATGAAAGCCATGATTTATTAACACACTAAGAACTGCTAATTGTTTTACATCTATCTGTATTATTTATTTTGTAACCATAACATACGCCAGATGGGATACCTGTGTGGGAGGAATGTGCAGGTCCTTTAAACCCTGCACTTCCAGATCCACACGGACCCCAAGACCACCCTCAGAGGCACCCTCATCTACCGACCCCCGGGACCACGCACACAATTCAGCAAAGACATCGCCGACTTCATCAGCCCGCACGCCCTCCCCTCCGCTGACTACATCCTCCTGGGGGACATCAACTTCCACCTGGAGAACAACAACGACCGCAACACCACCACCCTGCTCGACAACCTCGCCAACCTCGGACTCAAGCAGCTGGTGACCACCCCCACCCACCTCGCCGGACACACAATCGACGCTATCTTCTCCTCCAACAAGGACATCGCCTTCAGCCACGCCACCGGACTCCCCTGGACAGACCACAGCTGCGTCCACTTCACCTTCAGAAGATCCACGATCCACCACCACAAGCAACAGGTTGCTCAAAGAAACTGGAACAAGATCACAGCAGACCAGCTCGCCGCTTCCTTGAGCCAGCTCCCTCCCGCCAGCTCAGCAAACCCCAGCCAGGCCGCCGACAACCTCACGAAGTGGATCAGCAACTGCGCAGACGACCTCGCCCCACTGAGGACCCCGCCTAGCAGACCCGGCAGCAAGAAGGCCCCATGGTTCACCGACGAACTCAAGAGCTCCAAGAAGAACTGCCGAGCCCTCGAGAAAGCCTGGAGAAGGGAGCCAACACCGGACAACATGACCACCCTCAAGCTCGCCACCCGGAAGCACCATCAACTGATCCGCGCCACCAAGAAAACAGCATTCAAGGACCGGCTGGACAACAACGCACACAACTGCAAGGAACTCTTCAACATCGTGAAAGAGCTCTCCAACCCCAACGCCGGAAACAACGACATGACCCCGTCGCAAGACCTCTGCAACTCCCTCGCCTCCTACTTCCACAACAAGATCGCTGACATACACAACAGCTTCAGCCCACAAACAACGCTCCCCACGACCGCACCAACGCCCCCCACCACCACCCTCAGCGCCTGGACCCAGATCAACACAGAAGACACCATCTGCACGATGAACTCTATCCACTCCGGATCTCCGACCGACCCTTGCCCCCACCACGTCTTCAACAAGGCCGACGCCGTCATCGCACACCACCTGCGGGACATCATCAACACCTCCTTCGACACCGCCACCTTCCCTGAGAGCTGGAAGCACGCCGAACTCAGCGCTCTACTAAAGAAACCAACAGCGGACCCCACCGAACTCAAGAATTACCGCCCCATCTCGCTCCTCCCGTTCCCAGCCAAAGTCATTGAGAAGACCGTCAACAAGCAGCTGGCCGCCTTCCTCGAGACGAATGGATCCCTCGACCCCTCACAGTCTGGCTTCCGAGCCAACCACAGCACCGAGACCGCCCTCATCGCTGCCACCGATGACATCCGAGCCCTGCTGGACAACGGTGAAACAGCGGCCATCATCCTCCTAGACCTCTCCGCGGCGTACAACACTGTCTGCCACCGCACCCTAGTGCAGCGCCTCAGCAACATCGGAATCCAGGAGAAGGCACTGGAGTGGATCATCTCCTTCCTCGCTGGAAGGACTCAGAGAGTCCGCCTACCACCGTTCAGATCTGCAGCCACGGAAGTCATCTGCGGCGTTCCTCAGGGCTCCTCGCTCAGCCCCACCCTCTTCAACATCTACATGAGCCCCCTTGCGGCCATCGCACGCCAACACAACCTCAACATCATCTCCTACGCCGATGACACCCAGCTGATCCTCTCCCTGACCAACGACCCCACCGCCGCCAGAACCAACCTCCACGAAGGGATGAAAGACGTAGCCGAGTGGATGACGACCAGCCGCCTGAAACTGAACTCAGACAAGACGGAAGTCCTCATCCTGGGCTCCTCGCCCTCCGCCTGGGACGACTCCTGGTGGCCCTCCGCCCTGGGCACCGCACCCAAACCGACAGACCACGCACGCAACCTGGGCTTCATCATGGACTCCTCCCTCTCCATGACCAGACAAGTCAACGCCGTCTCCGCGTCCTGTTTCAACATCCTGCGCATGCTACGGAAGATCTTCCGATGGATCCCCACCGAGACCAGGAAGACGGTCACCCAGGCCCTCGTCACCAGCCGACTGGACTACGGCAACGCCCTCTATGCCGGAACCACCGCCAAGCTCCAGAAGAGACTCCAGCGGATCCAGAGCGCCTCAGCCAGACTCATCCTCGACATCCCCTGACGCAGCCACATCTCCGGACATCTGAGAGACCTGCACTGGCTCCCCGTCAACAAGAGAATCACCTTCCGCCTCCTCACCCACGCACACAAAGCCCTACACAACCAAGGCCCGAGCTACCTCAACAACCGCCTCAACTTCTACGCTCCCAAACGTCACCTCCGATCGACCAACCACGCCCTCGCCGCCGTCCCCCGCATCCGAAGAGCGAGAACAGGAGGAAGGTCCTTCTCCTACCTGGCCGCCAAGACCTAGAACACCCTCCCGAACGACCTTCGCCTGACCCAAGACCACCTCTCCTTCAGGAATAAGCTCAAGACCTGGCTGTTCGAGCAGTAGCGGTACCCCACCCCCCCCCACCCCCCCCCAAGCGCCTTGGGACCCTCCGGGTGAGTAGTGCGCTCTATAAATGCCTTGATTGATTGATTGATTGATTAAACTCTCGTACCTACTGAAAACATACTTCTAACCTGAGAGCTTTCCTGTAGAAAGAGGTATGCATTAAAAATATCCTGCAAATGTGTATTAATGCAGGGAAAATAATTGGGGTTTCAACTCCCAAATTGCAGCGGTCACAAACAAGACCTTCTAAGTCACCATGAAAAGGGGTGTTCCATTCTTGTTGTGATTCATTAAGTTATGTACTAGTGCTTAGCATTCACCGCTGCACCCGCTACCTTTTGTGACAGGCTGCTGTCATTATTAGGGAAACAGTTAGCAGTACCCCTGAATGAAGCCTGTTCCCCTGATTCCATCTTCTGAATGCACCACTTATAGTGGCATTGTAGTAAGTTGAGAGCTACCCCTGGACATCAGACAATAGACCACTAGAACCAGCACCTCAGGCATGTTTTCAGCTGTCTTCGGAAGATCGATACTGAGGGACATTGTCTTAACTGTTCCAGGAGGTAGTTCCATAGCTTGGGGCCCTGTTAGCCAAACAAACACCCTCCCATACATGACTCTTTTACTTTCTGGATCGTACAATGTGCAGGAGTGCAGTAACAAGTATTTATCTATTTATTTATTTGTTTATCTTTTTATTTATTTATTTTCTCATTAACGACATTTGCATAGTGCTTTTCTCTGCTTATTGTGACGTTTCTAGAGTTTCCAGGGATTCATTGATACAAGAAAGCTATGTAGAGGACTAGAAGTAACTGTAAGTTCATTTCCAGATGAAGCACATCTGACATGTTGTCACTGAAGTCCTTGGGAGGAGGGAAACATGAATTTTCTACGCAATTCTTATTTTTGTGTATTCTTTTTCTATGTGAAGAGGCCAAGAAAATTCTAACATGACCCAGTAGAACTCTATAGTGATAATCAGAAATGTGAACTGTCAAAACTTAATGTTGCTATACTTCCACTTGCATGATCTTTCTAACATACTCAGGGCCTCATTACGAGTGTGGCAGTCCATCAGACTGCCAAACCCATGTGGCGGTCAGGGACAGCAGCACCAGTGGTCCAACTAACGTATTACGAGTCCGGCCTTCGCACTGAAAGTGGACTACCCTCAGGGATCCGCAATTTGTGGCGCTCCTGAGTCAGCAAAATGCTTTGCGGTCCCACTGTGGTACCGCCAAGCATATTACAAATTCCTTACTACTACCGTAGCCCCGGCAGTGACACCCCATTTGTTAGGGTGGTGGTGAGGAAACAAAGGAAGCCCTACAGTGCCCCCTTTTGCCTCAAGGCCCATGGGATACATGCAGGGTGGCTCAAGGTGTGCCCCACTGTGTGCATGCACCCCCTTTACTGCATGGCATGGACTTCAAAGTCCATGCTGTGCAGGAGTGGGCATTGGCGTTCCCATTGCAGTGTCATTTTGAAAGGCACCACTATGGGAACGCCAAAGGATCATCTGCCAAACCAGGAGAAACTTCCATTATGGTGGGCAGGCGGTGATTGAGTTTGGCTGTGCAGGAGTGGGACGGAGGCGTGCTGTCCCGCTGCCACACCACCAAACTCGTAATCAGGCCATAGACATTATAGAGGTAGAGTGAATATATAAAAAGCAACACAATGGTACAAGGATGTTTAACAGGTTGAATGGTAAGTCAATCTAAAGTTACAGAATTCAAAATGGCAAAAGTCATTAATAGTGAACATTAGCAAGTACGCTAGCCAATAAAGCGATTTCAATATTCAATGTTGGCCCCACTATTTACAGTAGTTACCTTGCTCTTAGAAGATTGCGGAAAGGATCAACACAAAATTGTAATTAATGAGAAATTGTGATCTAGTAGGCTTGAATTGGGAAATGATTTATCAGTTATTAAATCAGAACCCTAATCTTAATGACAGCAGCTGTGTTTTAGAACTAAATAAGACTATTAATTTGTTTTCACCGGTACCCTGTACATCCCCGCCTTGCGTTCTAGATTAACTAATGTACCTTCACATTCTAATTGCCTGAAAGGCATCCCAAATCCACCCAACCTGAAGCAGGTTATGGAAGGGATGTCTTTCCTAAAATTTCCCCATGGTTTAACATGTATTATTAATTGGCATGTGCAAGGTTGTAGAGTGCCTATCTATAACAAATGACTAAGAAACTTGGGACGGTTGTAAATTTTCACTTTACATGTGCATATATTCTTGATTAACACTAACAGAAAGTTCTACATAAACAGTTCCTTTTCCTCTACAATGCCACTGTAAATGAAAGCTCTGAAAAATGTAAACTTGAGGCGAACGTTCTGCACGCATTCTCCAATTTGCAGTGTTTAAAAAAATTGAAAATTGTCTTGAAATGAGGAAATAGTTTTACTTGGGAAGAGGATTAAGGTTACTTGAACAAACTATTTTGGAGACCTTCATGATGGATGAGCTTCTAAAAATGTTGCCAGGAAGAAAAGTGCACACCCATCATTAGGTCTGAGCTACCCATATTTGTAGCTGTCTAACCACCGTCATACATAGAAAAATAATTGAATAAAATCCTCAATGCATATTTACCTTTACACCTCCTCAAAGGGGCTTTGGGTAAACCATCCTCATTCTTTGGTCTCTTTAACTGTCAATCACATGTTGCTTCTGCCCAACATAGCATACATATAATTAACAAAGAAGGGAGGTAGAGTACAAAGTAGGATTCCTACTCCACGGGCACTGATAAATAAACAAGAAGGATCCTACTACCAGTGTGTATCAAAGGAAAAAGGGAACACTCAGTGTTGTGTAAAATACCCCTCACACACCAACAGGCCCCTTGGTGTCATGCTTCATCATCGGGGTCTTTGCACCCCGCTAAAGGGATGCGGCACGCTGCGACCTGCGACTACGCGGGAGCGTTGACAAATTAGACTATGTGTGGTGTGTGTTGAGTGTAAGTGAAAGGGGATAGATGTGAGTGGGAGGTGTGGTGAAAAATTTAAAAAGTACCTGGCTAGTGGGTAAAGTGAAAAAAACTTTATTTCATACCCCTGGCTGGTGCTGTTAAAAGGTGTGCAAAAGAACGAGGTTTTTTTGTCTTAATTAGGGACAGAACCTCTGGTGTGCGTCGACATGTTTCGGTACTGGTGTACCTTCTTCAGGACGGGGAACAACTTCCCAACCCTACTCACGTTTTTCTAAGAAAAATCGGGGTTATTCTAATTTTTCTAAAAAGTGATAACACTCTTAAAGAAGGCTACAATGTGCCTACAGCGGTTCTCTGGATCATGTAATCACATGTCTCATGGTCTTTGCTGTCTATTGCCTCATGAGCAAATCCTGAGCATCAAGGTAGGTAGGTGGATCCACAATGAAATCCGCCTATATTGGCCTCCTTCTACCACCCTGTGCTGCTCCGCCGTGAATAGCATACAGCATGTGGCAAAGATTCATCTCACTTCAGGCAATGGCTCTCTTGTACTCTGAATGGCGTTTTTTTGTCAAATTACACGTGCACCCTGCTTAAAAAGAAATACTCATGGGCTACAACTTTACTTTGTTAATTTTCTTTTTGTTCATTCTTTGTAGTTTAAAAAATAATTTTATTGATCTCTCCATGTGCAAACCACGGCTTAACTTTGCATTAATTCGAAGCCAATTGCACATTTTCTTTGCACCAATAAGAACCTTGGGGCATATTATCAAGGGGGTTTATCTCCGCTTTTTTGGCTTTAAAAGCCAAGAAAGCGGAGATAAAATTATCTCCCTATTACGTAGCTGTCGCTAACACCAGTTAGTGACAGCTAGTAGGAGATAGCGACCATCTTGGGCCCCACTTTGCATGTCAGTGATATTTATCACTAATGACATGCAAAGTGGGCGTGCTAAGATGTTAGCGACTGGAAACAGTTGCTAACATCGCTATCTCCTATTACCAACTTTTGGAGATATTCGCGCTAAGCGCGAATATCTCCAAAAGCTAACACCTGCCCTGAGCAGTTCTTAGCCATGTTATCCAATGGGAGGTGGATAACATGGCTAAGTGCATTAGTTCGCTAATGCATGAATATCGCTGACTTTTCAGCGATATTCATGCAATGCGGCCGATTTTTATCGCATTTGCGATAAACCTTGGTAATACCAAGGTTTATCTGCGATAAAAATCGCCGCAGCTCTGCGATAATTTTTTCACGCTAACCAAGCAATAGCGATAATTATCGCTATTGTTTGGTAATATGCCCCCATATTTTCTTGGAATGCACATTCAACAGGTTTCCAAATCTATTCCGTTCTCATAAAAATGCACGTAATACTTATTATGTGTCCTTTCTCTATTTTTGTAGTGAATGCCTGCATTACGAAAAATGACCATCACCAAGCCATTTAGTTTTGCCAATACTTTTTATTTCTGTAATTAGCTAGCCACACTCGGGTGTCAGATGCTGTGTAAAAGTAGTTAGTCGAAATCTTTTTTTAAAATGTGATCTAAATCAGAATCATTCAGTGTTGAGTAAAATGTTAAAGTAATTCATCCATTCGGTTTACTATTTTAGTTACCTAGCCAATATCTAACGTGGCCATGCTCCCATTCCTTGAAATCGCTAAAATACTGACTTTCTTCAGGAGAACTTGTATCACGTTTCTTCTTTCTGCAGAAACATCGCTGATGATATTCCACTGCGATTTTAAAACTTAACTCCCTCATAAAACGTGGCAAATTAATATTTTACAGTTTCATATTTTAACTACTAGCACACATTAAACCCCAATCTAATATGGCCTGATCATTTGACCTCTTTTAAGAAAACATTTTTATTGGTACTTAAAAATAAAATCTTTAATATCACGTAGCATAATGGCATCATCTATCATTGGTGAAGCTGTAAATGTTTAACAGCCTATTTTTCTTTGTCAAGCAAATGTAAAAAGTACTCCGAGCACATATCCCATTTCTACAGCTAAGATATTTTAAGTCTGTCACTGATGAATCTTAGCATCCCTTAATGTCCACTTGGCGTTCTAAGCTTATGTTGCGTTTTTTCCTACAGTTAAATTTTATTAAATGAGGCAAAGCCTACTTTTGATTTGATAATTCACGGAGTGCTTTGTCAATCGTACTACAAAATATTTAAAAGCCTGTAATTATTATATGGAAATGCTTGTATTTTTTTGGAAATGATGCCTGGAATTTTACACACCACAGACGAAGCCCTTATATCGTTTTAGGGGTGTTTATATAGTTGGCACTATTCCGACTTTACAAATAGCACCGTTTGGGCAACATCTTTTCACAACAATAAACCAATAGCGTCAATCTATGGGCTGTTCGTCGGTAATCTTATAGATTTCTCTGCTGTTGAAGTGTTGGCAGCTCTCCTTCCACGAGATATGTTTGAATAACTGGTAAAAAAAAGTGCATTTATCAGCACAATTCTGCAAAATATTACCTTTTGGCACAAAACCTGATCTACTAATAGAGCCTTGTTTCAAAAACTGCCCAATACTTAAAACCAGCATTAAGAAGGAATCATATGATTATTTCTAAAACAAATGATACTTTCTAAAACAAAGGACACATTGCATGTATGCTGCAGTGCACAGCATGCGTCCAGTATGTAAGATACCTCTGATCTTGTGTAAGAAAATGAATTTGTATGGTAGGTTTTTGCTTCTAGTACAAATCCTATGCTAGTCAGCACATGCTCTCCTCTGAACAATAGTTCAAGGCTGTGCATCAAGCAAGGCAGCACAGTTTCAGTGTCAGTACAGGGTATTGCAGAAGGCCAATCTTAACAGTTATGGATCGGCAACACAGCGCATCAATTTGTTTGCCTAAATCTGGGTCCACGTTCCCTGCCAGATTGAACATGGTTTTGAATGGTTTTGTTAGAACTGGGGGTCTCTAGTTGGCAGAGGTAGGTACCACTGTCCAAATAGGGACTCTTGCTTCTAGTCAGGGTAAGGAGGAACACCAGGAAACAAAACAAACAGTATGTGGTTGCGTAGTGATCTGCACTCACTAGTGATGTACACCAATCACTGTGGGTCTAGTACAAATACAAGTTCAAAATCCCACCGCTGACCAACAATGTTAGAACTGGTTGGCAGAGGTAGGTACCACTGGCAAATAGGGACCCTTGCTTCTAGTCAGGGTAAGGAGGAACCACTTTTTAGATAACCCCTGCTCACCCCCTTGGTAGCTTGGCACGAGCAGAGAGGCTTATCAAAGGCAATGTGTAAAGTATTTGTACCAACAATCATAGTAACACAGTGAAAACACCACAATGAACTCCACAACAGTTAAAAAAATTGAAGTATTTAATCTAAACTAAACAAGACCAAAACAACAAAAATCCAACATACACAGTTCAAGATATGGTTTTTAAAGAGTTCATAAGGGTTGCGTCAAAATAATTCACAGTTGCATTAGAATAGTTCACAGTTGCGTCACGTTTAGCCAACAGTACCTTTAGATGCGACAAAGTTCCAAAACAGAAGCTAGTGCGGTGGAAAACAAGTGACGCGTCACTCCTGAGACCCTGGGGAGGCGATGCGACAGCCCCGCTGGATGCAGCGGGCGTGTTACGACAAATCAGGTCTGTACATGGAGGGAGGCGATACCTTGTATGGATTCCGGTGCGTAGGTTATGTAGGTTCCGTAGGGACCGTCTTGCAAAGGCCCGATGCGACGATCTTCGGGACG
Source organism: Lissotriton vulgaris (assembly GCF_964263255.1). NCBI lineage: Eukaryota > Metazoa > Chordata > Amphibia > Caudata > Salamandridae > Lissotriton > Lissotriton vulgaris. The sequence continues at coordinate 242,376,925 of NC_141699.1, read as the reverse complement.
GCGATCTCACCCAACGACGACAGGCTCTGCGATGATACTCGCAGCGATGGTACTTTTCCCGCACCGGAGCGATGCTTTCCGTAAGCGAAGGCTGCGTTGGTTCTTGCAGCGGCAACAGGCGCTGCGACGATCTCGATCTTCGCGGCAGCAGGAATTTCCTCGCACTGATGGGGATGCGCTCCCCAAGTGAGCGATGCGTGGAATTTTGTAGATAGTCTTAGTTTCTTGTTCTCCAGCTTTCCAAACAGCAGTGTTGTAAATTGGCAGCAATGGGTTAGCATTAGCAGAAGTCATCCTGTATTTAGAAGTTATCTTATCCGCTTTGTGAAAGCCATTTTGTATTTCTGGCAGCCATTTTGTTTGCCATGTGCTCGCCATGTGCTCTGTCCTATCTTTCTGTCAACTGCTCTTGTAATCTGCCTAGAGACAAACTATATTCAGCATCTTCCACCTTCGCACATGCCTAGAAAGGTCTAGACAGTAGAATACACCTGCTTCTCTAGTATAACTGTCAGGCTATTTTTGCTGCTGTATGGAGAAGTAACTCTCCTCCCACTTTGTTGAGCAAGTAGATCTTGCATACCCAGGACTGCCCCTTAGTCATATGCTTACTATGTAACCCTAAGCATATATAAGGCCTCTGTTTTCTGCACTCCTCAGACTGCCTCATTCAGTTGCTAAGGCTTCTGTGTGATGTAGTCTCACTCATTTGAGTTTAATAAAGAAGCTCTTTTATATTTCAGCTTCTGTGCTAATTTCTTCTTGGTTGGTTTAAAAGGACCAAGTATCAGTGGGACCCCTATGAACTTTTTTTGACTTCTACAGCAGGCCACAACTTCCAGATGCCCCTCAGTCGGATTCAGGACTAAGGAAGGGCAGAACTCTCTCAGTAGAGTTCAGGGAAAGCTGGGGGTAAAGTCATTTTGTTCCTGGGACTTCTTAACAGGAGGACAGCTCACAACAGGCCCTTGGAGATCTCTTCAAGCAAGGGGACAAAGCAACAACAAAGTCCTTCCCCTCTCCTTGGCAGCAAAGCAACTGCAGGTCAGTCCAGCAAAGCAACAGCAGGACAGTCTTTCTTCTTCATAGTAACAATCTAGACCTTAAAGATATCTAGCAGTTTCATATTGTTCATTTATACTGTGCCATCCTTATGAAAGATGCTTAAAGTTGTTCTTTAACATGTTTATCACTCCAGCGTATAATATACCTTCAATAGACAGGGTTTTTTTAAGACTAAATGATTTGTATTGAATAAGGTCTGGAGCTGCAAGATAAATGCTTACTAGCACAGCTCCCATGAGGAACCCAGCATCCATTACATTCCAGGCCACATGGAGGACGCCTGCCCTCGGCCGTACCAGTGGGGGATAAGGGAGCGGCTATCTGATTGTGCGGCTGCTAGTGAAAGCCATCCCGGGTGCCGTGGCCAGGTGCATGAGTGGTCATTGGGAAGGTGGCTATTTGGGCCTAGAGAGGCTTGACATGCAGCAAGTACGAGTGGCAGTGTGTGGACTGTGGCAGCTGCTGACAGGGTGTAGAAGACTGAAAGGAGACAGTTAATGGGAGCCCCTCATGACACCTGTTGTGAGAGTGGTCCTGTAGTGTTCTGGGGGAATAGGGACCCGGCCTACATCATAGGGGGGTGACAGGCCCTCCTGGATGGCTCCACACAATTGTGGGTGGACGACTCTTCACTAGCTATTCCTGGTGGAGGTAGGTGCTTGGAGGTAGGAGCATCAGAAATGTTTCTCCACCTCTCACTTTCAAAGCACAAGTCATGTAGAGTCTGTTTCTCCCCACAACCCCGCCACGCACCAAGTTCTTAACTGAGGGGTGGGGTACCAGAGGAGGACACAACAGAGTTACACTTTGACAGATACTGTTGCACATGTGAACAGTTTGGGGGCCAAATCAGCCATTCTCAGGCCAGGACTGGCATGCGTCCTGGCATAAGGAATGCCATATTCTACCAGGCAAATCAAAAGCAGGAGCACTGATTACTCTCCAGAAAATACTTGGTCTTCTCTGCATCTCTGAGGGTAAGGTGGGTTCCCAGAAATACCCATTCTTACGGCACAGATTGCACAGTGGCATTGTCATGTCACTGGCATCACCCTGCAAAGGGTAGACTCAAGGGTGAGGCTGCACATGCCTCCCTTAACTGGCCAGACTCGCCTGGCAGTTCAGGGGTAAAGCAGGCTCGGCACACCTGTTTAAGGCACCCTCCCTGCCACCCCTTGCTGGTAGCCTTGTAATGAACAGCAGCAGCATGACCTTTGCCGCCCAAATGGTAGGACTTCATGTGATTCCCTGGTCTGGTGGATCATGAGAATGGCAGGTCCTACCCTCAGCAGCAAACAGCTTCCCGGTCTTCCTCCTTGTCAAGAACATTGCAGTGAACTGCAAAGCTGCATCACAGTACAATTAATAAATGGAATACAACTTGCATGATGGGGTCCCATTTCGGTGCCACCACACACTGAACCTCATACAGCATGTCAAGTACTACACCCTGCTCAGGTGGCACCTATGACAAAATACTCGGTCCCACCAGACCTTGTGGAGGCAAAGACTACAACATCATCTATCCAGCCAGAACCAATGTAGACAAAGCTGAAAAAAGTTCTTGCCCCATTTGCAGACACTAGACAGGATCTTGGCGGTAGGTAGGATGCAGTGGCGGCAGAGTTGGGCCTGTTAAGAGAAGACCAGTGTAATCTTCGGACATAGTCACACAGACTGATCAGCCATACAGGCCCTCCAGCCTGCAACTAAGGGTCTCCAGCTAGATCGCAAAGCTCTCCAGTACAGTCCACCTCTTGAAAGTCAGAGCAGAAAAGGCAGAACAGCAACTCAGAATAATCAGCTTCCTGGAGGTGTCAGAAGGTGCGGACCCCACTACTTTCTTTGAGACTTGTCTGTCTACCTCCATAGCACCTACAGTTTTGTCTTCCTTCTTCACAGAGAAATAGGCCCAAAGATACCTGCGTAGCACCTCAACCTGGCTTTCCGCATGCCCGGTGGTGGTCTATTGCTGAACTTCGGGGATAAAGATACGATCCTCCGAGCATTAGACAAATGGACCACATCACCTTCAACAAGAAAATAATTCTCCTCTTCCGGGATTATACACTGGCAGTCCAACATAAACGGGCTTCATTCATGAAGTGAAGAAGATGCCTCTCATACTCATTACTGTTCCCCACCAAGCTCAAAGTCATCGCAAACTAAAATAGATATTTCTTTACGGAACCTGAAGATGCCTGGGACTGGATGGAACAGGGAAACTACAAATCATTGGAATCAGATCCCTTCTCTCCAATCCAACACCATGAGGCAATGATTGTGGGGAAAGTAAAACTGGCAGCAGCATACCCACACCAACTCAAGCTAGAAGGGAATGGATTCACGCCCTGGCTGTTGTGACTAGTGTTTGGGACCAGGGAGTGACCATGCAATGGATAACTCAGAGGGGGTGCATTCTGAAGAAGAGTTGGTCACCTCGCATTCCACCATCACCTCAGATGTGCTCCCCAGACTTATGCTGCAATCAGCAGATGACATTATTTAACTGCAGATGGGGATCCCTCCCTGTGTTTTTGGTACTCCTTGAGGATGCTGCCCCTCTTAGAAAGCACCAGTGTGCTGCCCGCAACAATGATTATCTCTGTGGCTGAGACACCCTTGCATAAGCCTGTCTATCAATATACTCCTTGTAATCTGGACAACTGCATATAATACCCTGCCATCCAGGTGATGCATTGCTCATGCATGGATGTCCTCCCACGCCATGACCCACACTTTACCTGAGGGATGCCCTATAGCTCCCTACGGATAACGCAGCCAGACCCTTGTTTGTAGAACATCTCGTTGACTGTTTGGGCAGCCAGATGTTGCTCTGCCAGCCCTGGAAAGGGAGTTGGGTCATTTGATTTGTTGTTATATTTTAGCCTTAAAGTATGTATATACTGCTTCAAGTGTGTGGCCTGTTAACCAGCATGTCTTCCTTATGGCCTTGTTCCTACCTCCCTACCTCCCCTTCCCCTACCGACCATAACTACTAAGGGGCTGATTACGATGTTGGTCGCAAACACTTCCGGCCAAGTCGGTTTCGGAATCGTTTCCAATCAAATCGGTTCTGCGATTCTGACCGACCAATTACGATGCTTCCGAACATTGTTCAGTCGGACTCGCATTGACTTCAATGGGAGCCTGTGTTCCGGAAGACAACACAGGCTCCCATAGAACAAAGGGGTTGGTGGGAAAATCGTGCATCCTTTGACGGACACCCAATGGACCCTGCCACACTGTGCATGGTTCTACAGGGGGACTCATGGGCATACGTGAAGCCCTAGTGAAGGGTGCCTGATACGGGTCCCCAGAGTCAGATTCCGACAGCTGATCCTTGTCGGAAAAAAAGATTTGGATTGGCCGTCTGAATCTGCCATCGCAATCGCTGGGTTGGGAACACGGTTCGTAGACCTGTACGAGTCCGCTCCGACCGACTCCAAATTACATTCAGAGCCAACTCAGAAAGTCCGAATGCTTCCCTACTATCTTAATCGATCAGTCAGAAGGGTGTCCGAATCGGTCGGAAATGCAGGTTCCGAATCGGATTCGAACAAACTGAATGCCATTCGGATCCTTTCTGACAGACATCGTAATCGGCCGCTAAGTGTGAAAGTTATCTTTTCTAACCTGGAATGTCCAGGGTATGAGCACGGCCAAGAAGCAGCACTCTATCCATCCATATATTAGGAGGTTGGAGCTCATTTTTCAATCAGGAGGTGGTTGACGGGACTCTAGCAGTAGCTCTAGCAGTACCCACAAGACGCAATGTGAGCGATGCGGGGCTGCACCCCTCAACGTCCCTCTTTAGTGAGGCTGGATTTAAAGCCTCATTGATGCATCCCCTCCATGGCAGATGTGCGCTTCTCCTCCCAGTTCTCAAGTCATCAAACTTCTGGGGTCTTCAGGGATCTTGCTCACCTGGGTCCACAGGATGTTTCACTTAGGCTGACAGTCGCAGTACCTCATCCAGCTCACCAACCTACATCAGTCATGGCCACAGTAGTGGTTCAAGGCCCGAAGTTTTTTATGCGGTGAAGCTTCAGAGTATTCAGCTCCCTGATCCGGTAAAGATGGCAAGCACTGTGTGCAGCTTGTGAGGGCGAACTTGTAGAGTGCTCGGGAATCGTCGTTAGCCTCTGGATGTGTGTAGAAATGCTGTATTATCCTCTCCAGTTGGCAGAGCCTCAGCAGAGTGTGGCCATCTTGAGGCGGGGCTCTCAAGCTTGAAAGTTGGAAATACTTACATTTAATTGGAGGGGTTTGGTGAAAATAAAGGGGAAAACCAAGTGTAAGAAGGAGAATGCTAATACAATACCACACCCAGAAAAGTATAAGCCAATTGCCATTCACAAATGACATTTCTAAAGTTACTGCATTGTAATTTTACAGTAAAATTCCAATTAAACTTTTGTTAAAAATATAAATATCAATAAATTGAATATATTTGAATTAAAAATAACAATGGACATGTGGGTTGTCTTTTTAAAATATAATATGCATATTTTAACAGATTACTTTTTTTACACAAAATTAATGTAATATGTTTACTTCCTGTAACAATTCATTAGATTTAAGTTTATCATTAATATTGTAAAAAACACATACATTTTATATTAAAATATTTTATACTTCTGCTAATAAACTTCAATACTTTTCCTAATACTCTTCCATTTGTAGATCTCCTCCACAATGATGGAAATATCCAGCACCATACTTAATCTGGAACAGTTGCCAGAAGTATTCGAAAAAAAATTATAGAAGCAATGCCCCTGGCACCAAGGTAATATTAACAACAACGGCCTAATTGCGACTTTTGGCTGTGCAGTAGTGAGCAGCACGCGATGCCCTGACACCACCAAGAGTCGCCACTGCCCACCAGATTAAAACTTAAAGTGATTTAGCTGGTGGCAGCCTAGTGGTACTGTGGCGGTGCCTTTTTCAAAGGCAGCTGTGCCTTTGTAAAAGGCACTGCAATGGGAATGCCACACAAGGTTCCTGCACGGCATGGACTCGAAAGTCCATGCTGTGCAGAAACTGGTGTGCATGTACACAGGGGGCACATGTTATCCCCGTGTGTGCATATCCATGGGAAAGAGGCACAGGGGCACTTGTAGGGCCCCCTTTGTTTCCTCTCTGCCACGGTTTTCATGGTAGTGGAGTGCCATGAAAACCTTGGCGGGGTGGAAACTCTTAATATGCTTGGCAGGACTGTCACGCGGTCCCACCAAGCATATTGCGGCCTCTGGACTGATGTGCCACCTCCAGGCCTTCACGGGTATGGTGGTCATCGAATCACCAGACTCATAATTGAACTCTAAGTCTCCCCATGCTTCATGATTAATCACTCAAATTTCAGAACTAAATATAGTTTTGGAAATGTAACCATTTTTCTCCAAACAGCAACTTATGAGCTCTGAAAATACACACATTTTGTCACAAATGCTTTTCAATGTTGGCATGAAAGTATTAATCAGCTAAGCAAAAGCTTCTAATTTAGCAAGCTGGGCTGCACACAAGAGAGTTACATACACATAGATGGAGAGCTACTAGTAGCTCACGAGCTACCCATTGAAGAAGCCTGAGCCTAGATTAAATCATACGGCAAGTAGTAGATAACGAGGGCCCTTACACTATGGTTTTAAAAAATAATGATTGATGACAAAAGTACAAGCAGGTCACTTTGGGCCTGACTACAGTCCACCTGACACCCAGTGTATAGGTCTGACTGCAGGATTACAATACAGGCAGTCAGTGGGATTTGGGCAGGGGGAAAGTCTGCCACCTCCTCCAAGCTCAAGGAGCCTGTTAGGGCAGGTATGAAAGCCTAATTCCTACCATAGAGGGGGTGCCTTCTGAAGAAACACTGCATTTGGGTGTCATGGGAATACTCTGTGTATCTATATTATAACATATTTAGATATTATCACAGAATGGGCAGCATGATTACCCTTCCTTGCTCTGTAGTTTACTAAGCAGGGCCTTCTGCTGCACCCATTGCGTTACCCAATTTAAGGGGTTTTGAAATTTGTGGGATGACATTTTCTGTATACACATAGAAGTGTCACTGCTTTGAGAAGTTATGGAACTCAAAAGAGTAAGCAAAGGTAGTGACCCTGCCATTAATCTTCAGCCATTTCCTGCTGCTCCGTGGCAGCTCAAAGTGGACCTGCAGGGCAGTATGCATTAATGCACAGATGAATCAGGTGCAGACAATTGACTTGCTGCTCAGAGTGAGAGTAAATGGTTCTGAAGAGAGTAAAGACGACACAAGCTGATCTATCTGTATTGTGGATTGGCCCTGCACTTAGTCCAGGCAGATAGACAGAGCTTCTCTATATGCATCATAAGATCGTCAATTATGGAAATATAGCTGAAACTTCTCCTGTGCTTTAGGCCCCTCTATCTCTCTAATACATATCCATACATAAACATGGCCCTGAGCATGAACTGGAGGGTAGGAGGAATGATGGATGAAGTGAGCCATGAACAGAAGCTGGAGGGTGGCTGAAACACAAAGCATGAACCACGAAGCACCCGCAAGCAGAGTGGAAGTGGCGGCTGATGAAATGCAAGGTGTCTCCCTCAAAGTGACCACCACAGGCAGGAATTGGTGGGGCTGAGGGGTGGTAGCTACAATGCAAGCTATGGACCAAAAATCCTGCACAAGCTGGAACTGAGAGGCGAGAGGTTTGGTGCTTGAAATGTAAACCACAGACCCCAGAAATTGCCATGTGCTGATAGTAGATGGCAGTAGGGCTATTGAGTGAAATGCAAGCTATGGATCAAGAAGCTGCTGCAGTCGTGCGTTTGATGAGGATGGCAGGATGCATCTTTAGAATTCAACCTGAGGACCACACAGTTGCAGCAACAATGCCACAAGAACACCCTGGATGTGCGAGGGACCTAGGGTGCAATCTTAGCCACAGGTACAAGTTAAAGTGCCAGAAAAGGAAATAAATGGGCACCATCTCGTTGGAAGCACAAGCGGGACAGACTCTCACTACATTTATGGATTCCGATCAGTACCCAGATAAGGTACATAACAGAAACGAATTACAGTAGGTTCAAATCTTTAATGAGCCTTCAGTCTACCAGGAATTAAAGAAGACACTAAAACTAATGATAAAGGAGGAGTCTTTAATGGCTTGAAAACATATGGGGCCTCGTTTATGAAAAGTGACGCATCGCTGTGTGAAAACAGCGATGCGTCACTTTTCACTGCGCCCTCCTTGCGACACCAATGATGCGTCATATTTACAGTATGATGCATCATGGCGCAAGGAGTTACAGATACGTCAGTATTTCTGACGTATCTGTATGGCGCAAAAGTGACGCATTGCTAGAGTGTGTCCAAAAAGTGACGCAACTCCAGCAATGTGTCCTTTCCAAGCCCCATGTGAAAGGGCCTGCGTCAGTCTTTCGACTGCTGTGAGGCAGGCGTAAGAAATTGACGCATTTGTGTCCTAGAAGTGGCGCAGTGAAATCTTATAGATTTCACTGCGTCACTTCTATGACCCTTTTTTGCATCAGAACGACCCCCCTGCATACATTATACCTGGCATAGGTATAATGTAGCGCAGGGGTTTAAAAAGTGACGCATCTACCTAGATTCGTCACTTTTTAAATATGGCGCAACAAGGCACATTTTTTACACCGCTGGTGCGTCACAAAAAGTGACGCACCGGCGGCGCAAAACTGACGCAAGGCCTCATAAATAAGGGCCCTGGTGCGTCACAAAAAGTGACGCACCGGCGGCATAAAAGTGACGCATGGCCTCATAAATGAGTCCCATGATATTTTCACGGTCCATAAAATTGAATTGCGTGTCATCATTGCAAGGCAAAGGTTTCCAAGCATCAAGACTACATATTGAGCTGCAAATATCTATTGCTGCTTTAATGAAGAAACTACGAAGCCAGGAGAAGGTAAGAACAAACGACGATATTTTACTGTTAAATCACCTCAGGACACATGTAGTCATGCCTCACAGGCAAGGTCTGCTCATCCCCCGACTGACAGGTTTCTCTTAACTTTCCAATCTACTTGAGTGGAACAAATCAAGGAGTACGAGAAAGAGAGGTGGCACAGAAGAGGAAGCAACCAGAACAGGAGCAAAAGCAGGAGGACATGTTTCAGCACTTACAAAATCACATTTCTAGAGGTTATGTTCACTGTCTGAAGGTTAAAGTTACGATGAGACCGTTCAGCTTGCCAAAATCATCCTGGGGAAAACGGTAATAAACAAAGCATACACCTCTGTGACGGCTGAACGTATATTCAGGCTACCGACAAAATGCAGCAATGAATTTTTCCAGGCATGGCCACAGGAAACCAGATCGTGTTAGCATTAGTAACATCGTCTAGTCTGCATCACCAAAAATGTAAGGCATTAACTGTGTGAAGGGAGTCTTATGGGTGTTGCTGACGGTTTGTATTCGACAAAGGTTCTGCTTAACGGTCTTGGGAAATGTAGCTTTCTTGCTCCACTTTGATAGATTCAGTAACGAGAAATATAATATAAGCCTCTGATTTTGCGACACAACTACTGACATCTAGGGCCTGATTCACAAAGGTTAACTTACACTTTTGTGTAAGTTTCCAATTTTTTCTGGTATTCACAAACTACGAGTTTTAAATTACTAATAGCAATTTTACAACTGCGGAGACTCCACACTGGTGGCGAAGGCTCGGCACATTGAAAGGATATGCCTGTCCGATCTTTTTATCTGTGGAGTCAGCTACGAGGGCAGAGTCTCCGCAGTTGTAAAATCACTATTAGTAAAAATGTAATGCCACACAGGCATGTAAGTTTACCTTAGAGAATAAGACCCTAATGTTTAAAAATTCTCAACAAACTTTCCTTGAAATGCATGGACTATTTAGAGTATGGCCTGAGGGTGTTTTCGTACAAAACAGTTGTTTTATATGAAAATATTATTTTAACAATGCCTGCCGCATTAATACGCTATTGTAATCCAGGACAGGGCCCCCATGAAAATGTATGTAGCCTGCCAGAGTTTGGGAATATATTGGTATACGACGTGAATTGTGCGTGCATGTGTTTATGACAACTTCATAAATGTTATTGGTTAAATGTTGTTTCTTTGCCAGGAAACTACAAAGATGACATGCTTCAACTCACTTGGCCTTTTTCAGCAAAACCATTTAAAATCAATATTTACTATTCGCATAAACTCTTTTTGAGCTGCAGACCTACAATTGCACCTACTCTTAAAGGTCAGCACAGAGAATTACAATCAGAAAGAAAAACAATAATTTGAAATAAAGTCCATTTTAGTGAAACATAGGACATCAATCAAACCATTTGAAGCCATACACAGCTAAATGTCTATTCAGTGGAGATACTGTATCTATCAAACCTAGACCGATGGAAGGAGGCAGTGGTTAGTGATTGAGAGTATGCCAGCATCGATATTTGCTAAATTAAGGCAAGTATTATAAAGTAATACTAAATGGCATCAATGATGGAAATTTGATCAAATTCAGGCCTAAATTTGTCAATACAGTTCTTTCAAGAGCAGTGTTTCATTTTAATGCAGAACTGTTCCTAGTATTAAGCACACATTTAAAAAAAATCCAAATCAACTCTTAGGCCTGTTATGCCCAAGATAGTATGGACACCGTCAAAACATAAAACAGGCAACATCTCCTAACTGATCACCATGTATCAAAAGGAGAGCAAATGCTGAGTGGACACAGTGCCGAATACCACAGACTCATACAAAGAATACACAGCATTTCACACACTGGAATGTTACAATGACATGAAACAGTGTAGAACAGTGTGCAGGGAGAGATATCCAACATGTATGTAATATTTAAGATATTGGCATTGCAAATTAAAAATGTGAGGCTTTTGAAGGACATCCATACTAATAATATAAAGAGAGAGCCCAAACCTTTGAGGCGGGTAATCTCAGGAACCACAGCACTAATCACAACACCCAATACAGCGTTGGAAAGGGCCGTTGCAGCAGAAGGACATAGGCTATACAGACACCCACCATATACATTTAAAAGGTAAAAGAACCGTGCCAGCAAAGTAGTCCCTTGTGGGCGTGTCTGCGTTGTGCTGTGGGTGTGTGCTGGGGGTGTGACAAACACTGGGGGCGTGTGGTACGTTCCACCCTTCATGCCATGTCTCATATTGTGTGCTAATCCCACCCTGCTCCCTTTAAATACCCCTGCACCCCATAATCATAACCCACCCTTACTCCTTAAAATACCCCAACACCCTTAAACACTAAACCATCTTAACCCTATAAATATACCCTGTACCCCAAAATCCAAACCTATCCCTAAACCCTAAAAATACCCCTATACCCCAAAACACAAACCTAGCCCTGAACTCTTAAATACCCCTGTACCCCAAAACCCAAACCTACCCCTGAACCCTAAAAATGCACCTGTACCCCAAAACCCAAACCTACCCCTGAACCCTAGAAATACCCCTGTACCCCAAAACCCAAACTTAGCCCTGAACCCTAAAAAACCCACTGTACCCCAAAACCCAAACCTACCCCTGAACCCTAAAAAAACCCTGTACCCCAAAATACAAACCTAGCCCTGAACCCTTAAAATACCCCTGTACCCCAAAACCCAAACCTACCCCTGAACCCTAAAAATACCCCTGTATCCCCAAACCCAAACCTAGCCCTGAACCCTAAAAATACCCCTGTACCCCAAAACCCAAACCTACCCCTGAACCCTAAAATACCTCTGTACCCCAAAACCCAAACCTAGCCCTGAACCCTAAAAATACCCCTGTACCCCAACTTCAAACCTAGCCCTGAACCCTTAAAATACCCCTGTACCCCAAAACCCAAACCTACCCCTGAACCCTAAAAATACCCCTATACCCCAAAACCCAAACCTAGCCCTGAACCCTAAAAATACCCCTGTACTCCAAAACCCATACCTATCCCTAAACCCTAAAACTACCCCTGTACCCCATAACCCAAAACTATATCTGAACCCTTAAAATACCCAAACACCCCAAAACATATACCTCAGTACCCCAAAACATATACCCCTATACCCATACTTACCTTATCCAAATATTAAAAAAACATGCTTTTACCATTCATGCATTTACAACGAATTTCGTTGTAAATGTATGCGTAGTAAAAGCATATAAAATGTAATGCCATGCGTTATAATGGCATTGCGGAGTCATGGTACTTTCGTAATGAAAGTATACGGAGTGATGGTATGCAGAAAGAAAATTGCGGAATAATCGGTGTTTACCCTCCCCCGGTAAGTACATTGGTGGCACGGCGGCCCACATCTCCAGCAACATACTCATATTTTTTCACCACCCATTTGAAAAATGCACAGGTCTCATTGATGGCGAGTACCAACAAACACTTTTAGACACACTTCCCGCCACAAGTTCTAGAATTGCAAACTTTAGAGCTGGGGAGCTACGTTCGAATCTCGGCATCAGCTCAACATCCTGTGATTCCAGGCAAATCGCTTTGTCTCCCCGTGCCTACCACAAATGAATGTGTTCTTCTGTAATGTATATTGTGCTCATGCCATGTTGTCGAGTTTGCGCTATATAATATTGCAAAGAAATATAAAGTAGGGAAACTCGAGTTCACACACTACTGAATGCGCACTCTTAAGTGCATCTGCAGTGCACTGTGAATCGGAGCGTTTCACAGGCCTGTCACAGATAAGAAATGCTATCAAAACGAAATCCTACAAAACAATATACTACTGGCCGGTAGCAATTCATACCTGGACAACGTCGGCACGGGCTGCTAACAACAATGAAATCATAAACCAAGGACTTATAGAAATTGAAGACTCACTGTATCTATTAAGCGAGAAGTCCTTACAAGATTTCAGCCTGCCGCCAGCGGTCCGAACTAACCTGACTGGATACCACAATATCGCTACCGCACACAATATTCCAGAGTTAAATAACTACCTTGCTCAACACTTGCCTAACTTAGTTCCCGATCAACAACTCGCCTACAACACCATAGTTGATAGTGTTGAAAAGAAGCAAGGCAAACTATTGTTCATAGACGCCCCCGGTGGCACAGGAAAGACTTACCTAATCAACCTTATACTTTCCAAAGTTCGATCTTCTGGGAATTTGGCTCTCGCTGTTGCTTCATCTGGTATAGCTGCCACTTTGCTAACAGCTGGGAAAACAGCACATTCTACCTTTGAAATGCCTCTAACAGTTTCCCTTGAAAGGGATTCAATATACTCTATTCGGAAAAATAGACTTTTGGGGACACTGCTTCAAAATGTGTCTCTTATCATGTGGGACGAATGTACAATGATACCAAAATCATTGCTGCCTAGCCTTTTTTTACCCAGACAACGTCGGGACGGGCTGCTAGTACATGATACAATGCATCAGCACCATGTCAGGGATAAGCCATGGAGAAAAAAGAGGTGTGCTGGTCTGTTTTTCATAAGACATTGTAGTGTGGTTTATGGGACTCTTTCTGCATGCATGTTAAGTTAGCATGGCTTATTAGGAGTTTAAACGCCATTTTACCTTTTGCTGCTTTTTTGCACACAACAGAGTGTGCAGTGTGCAGAGTTAGCTTTCACGAAGGTCTATACATGAGAAAAGGTTTGTTGTAGACATACATTGTGCCCCCAGTCTGTACAGTGAGTGCTGAGCAGCCAAGGTTATCATAACGTGCTAGCCTGTTTATCGGCGTGTCCATGTAACACATTCTAGACACAACCCTTTGGCAGCTGCAAGCCGAGTAGGATTCTGGCACCTTTATCATAGCACACTTGCCAGAATTGAACACACTTGGAAGATTCCAGGCATGCAGAGAGACTAACTGATCCTGATGTAATTTACACTTACTAAGCAGACAGGTAAATGGGGTCCCCCTAAGAAACCTCAGGAGACCTTCCATAGTTTTATAATACATAGTTCCTTGATAGGGAAGGTGCTTCAAATAGGCGCTTTTATCACCTGTTTGCACTATCATTGTAATATGATTCCTCCTTTTGTATTTTATGGAATTGTAACCATGATGACCGTATTATTCTTAATCATAGGTATGCTTATGTTGATTAAAATACTGCGCTTGAGATCACTTTGTTAAAATAAACATTTTAACCTTACCATGTCTCTATTTTACTCCTGTTGTCGACTGGTATGAACGTATAACAAAAGAGTTAGCAATTCCGTGTAGGGTTTTGAAGTGTACAAGAAAAAGTGGCGCCTAAGCTGGTAGCGTTTAATGTGGGTAAAGACAATAGTGATATTTCCAACCCAGCATTGTCGGGTAAATGTACCAGTTGATTGGTGAAGGTTCACAGGAAGGAAAAAATAAACTGAGTACATTTTCCCGACAACGCCGGGTTGGAAATATCACCGGCTAACCGAAACAGTTATACATAAACCGCCTACAGCCCTGAAGAGTTGCACAAAGGAAGAAAACCTATATGACTAATTCACTATAACGAGTGCACTGGAATTGTGTTGTATAACAAAAGAGTGTTCTCACTTCCCACCATTCTGGAGATGGTCCTAAGTCACATGTTCTAGGTTGTCTAATCATTGGTTTCTTTCCTATAGGACGAAGAGCTAATGTGGCCCTGATTGCTAGTCTGGTAGGGGATTTTGGGTACTAAGGTGAGTTTTGGCACACCCTAATTCACTGAGGTCCTACATTTCTATGCACAGTTCTGTGTCTGAGCATAATCCCTGTAACATGGCCCGCCAACGCGTGTGGTCTTATTGTGAGTCACTTGAGTAGTGCTTATATCAGTCTACAACCCCCTCACTATCGTTTCCGGTTGTCGTTGTCGTTGGTGACAGATAAAAAATCTACCTATGTTTACATAGGTTATTTCAAGCTTGATACTTCTCAAAGGTTTCCTCTTTGAATTACTACCCAGTTGTGCGTTATAGTATTGTATTGTACTTCTCTATTACGGTTTTGATATGGCTATGGTTGAAATCCCGTAGCTGGGCCTAATCATTTGCAGGACTACCTAGTTTCTCTAGAGGGGCAGGTGGTGGTTTTTGTAGTCTCTGCTGACGCAGAGTACCCGTTTGAGTTGTATTACTCATGGGTCACATTTCCCGCGGTGGATGCTAATTCTGGTGTTTTTCCCACTTACAACCCCGCTGATGCTCCTGCAGCGTACGCTCCATATCGGAAGGTGGAAATTCCGATTTCTGCTTGGCAGCATGCCTTTTGGTTTAATGGCGCCCTCCCACACGGTATTACAGTGGTCAGACAAGGGCCGTTGTCCATTCCAGGTGGTACTTGGCCTGTGTTTGCTACTTACACCCGCATCCTTTGGTGGGGCAGTTAACAACTCAGCAACTGCGACCCCTATATGCCTCTTCGGTGGCAGTTATTAGTGGTCTGGTTCACTACATTACTAGCAACCTTCCAGGTGGGGCTCCGGGCGGTGCGGCGTATCCAGTTGGCGGTGGCGGACTCAAACTTAGTCCCGTCATGGTTAATGCGGTCATGGGCAAGCGTCCCCAGGATAAGGAATAAATGCCTTTTTGGCTTGCCGAGAAATTTGACCAACTGGAAGCAGTGTTCCCAAATACTAGTCCTGTCGAGAAACACAGGATCCTCACCGTGAGTTTGCAGAACAACTTAGTACCTGATGTAACTGAGAGTACAGCTTGGGGGGTGATTTTTGTGGCAGTCTATACTAGGTGCTTTGGCACCCTGCCAATGACTTTTTTGCCCACTGTGATCGAGCATGTTCAGGATGAGCACGGACCAGAGTCAGCAGCGGAGTTTGGAATGCGACTCGTGAGATCGTTTGATATGGTATGCAAATGTCAAGGGGGATGCAGTAAGTTTCCAAGCCTCTAATGCTCTGCGCGAGGTGCTCGAGGCCGACAAACCCCATCAGTTACCGAAAATTATTACGGAGGCTTATAAGACCGTGGGCCGTACTAGTAAAAGCAAAAGCAAACTTAGCAAGGGTCATCTGATAAGGATGACCGCCCAAAAGTTCAGAAACAAAATTGGAGTAAGAACAAAAAACAGGGAAAGCAGCAGCAGCAGAAACAGGGTTCCCGTCCCACTTCCCTTACACCTGCCCCTGTTGAGCGTAAATATGATTTCGCGACCGCAGTACTATTAATTCACCTGATAGGTTTCAGGCTCCTAAACAACGTTCTCCTTGCTCTTTGCAGGAAACTTTGGTAACAGCCACCGGTGGAGGAGGGGACGGCAGAGGTCAAAGTGCCCAACAGAGCCGAGAGCAGCTTCGTAAGGCTGACGCAAAAAGGAAGCAGACGAGTCACCGCGTAAAAAACCCTAGTTTCAGAAGAAGAAAGTTGCTGCTGTAACAGCGAGATATGCCACAGATAGTGAGAACGCAGCTTCAGAATCTGACATGGGCGCTGATGCTGCTGGACAGCGCGGCGGAGATTACCATTATTCGAGAGGCACTGCGTCCACTACTGAAGGTGACAGCGACTGACACCTTCGTTGTAGTGGAAACAGCTGACACTAAAGTGACTCCCCCCGAAAGACTTCACAAAATTGTCCTTGTAATAAAAAGGTGAAATAGAATGTACCATAAAAGGTTTTTGGGGGAAAATCTGACGACTCCTTATGATATTTTGTTGGCGGAGGTCGACTGGCCTCCACCTTTTGTCTTGGCCACTCCACAAGGGGAGGAGGTGATCCTCCCTGCTTACACGCAGACTGTGCTGAAGGAGCAGGCACTGCAGTTTGCAGAAGGTTGGGCTAAGGTGCTTGTTCCGGTGTTGTACCGTACTCACTGTGGATGGGACAAATTTTCCCCTCAACATGAAATCCCTTTGCGGTCCATGGCACAGCCACAACCCCAATACCCCATACGGCGTGAGGCGAAACCCTCTGTGGCCAAAATCCTTGAACAATTGGAATATCAAGGTGTCATTGAAACATCTGTGTCTCCAATGAATAACCCACTTTTTTCTGTGACCAAGCCAGATGGCTCGTACCGTTTGGTATTGGATTACCGCCACTTAAACTTGCACTGTCGAACAAGTGCGGTGCAGAATACTCACAGTTCTGCTTTTGTGGATAGTCTTGTACGTAAAAGGCTCAAAACCACGCTTGACATTTGCAATGGCTTTTTTGCCCATAACTTGTCCCCCCTTAGTAGTCAATGGACAAGTTTTACCTGTGGTGGCAAACAACTCCATTTCCTTCGATTGGCCATGGGCTACAAGAACAGTCCTGGCGTTTTTGCCGCCCGCATAGTCTCTCTGCTTGAGAAGCTCGACGCAGATGCATGTTCGTATGTGGATGACATTTATCTCACAGATGACGAATTATGGCCGCATCTGTGCCGTGTTGACCGCATAATTTGACGTTTTGCGGTCTTTGGCTATAAATTCAACTTTGCGAAATCACATATTGCAGAGTTCACAGTGTTGTTGCTGGGCTACGAGCTCAACAATGAAGGTAGAGGCTTGGCTCCTCACTTCTTGGAGAAATGCACACTTTTGCTTGCTCCCACAACACTGAAAAAGCTACAATCCTTACTGGGCTTTTTGAATTTCGGATGTACAGACATTCCGGAATATGCCCAGCGAATCAAGCTGCTTTATGCATTGATACAACCTACTTTTTCCAAATCGTGCTGGTTGCCAGAACATTCAGCCATTTTGCAATCTTTGCAGGCTGACCTACTTGAATCTAAGTTCTTGTCAACTAGTGATAAACACACCAACCTGGTAATAAGAATCGTACATGGGGCGGTGGGATTCACGTGCCTCACTTTTAATGAGGGAAACACAGTTCCTGTTGCTTACAAGTCACACCTGTACACTTCGTCCGAATTGCTGTTTTCCACTGTGGAAAAAGTTTTGACAGCAGTACAAATGGCGATTCTTAAGGAACGTGCACTGTCGCAGGGAAAACGCATTGTGGTTGTTACTCCGTATCCTGCCTTGGAGGCAGTGACAAAGGCCAGTGTACCAAATTCCAAGGCTTTGCACCATCAGTGTATACAATGGGCTACATCCTTGACATCCCCGGATGTAACGTTCATTTTTGATTCCTCTTTGCAGACTCAAAAGTTTATGCAGGTTGAGTTTGTTCATCCTGCGCTCCTCTGACTATGCTCCCACTTGAGGATTTTCGTTGTATCATTTACACTGATGGAAGTGCCCAAGAAGCTACGGGTTCTAGACACTCGTATTCCGCTGCCTGCGCAATTGTGGTTGGTGCTATGGTGGATGGTGAATTCAAGTCCGATGTTGTGCATACACAGACATTAGGGGACTGTACTGCCCAGTTGGAAGAACTACATGCTCTGATGCTTGCGTTGGAGTACGTAGACCCCAGTGTGACTACTCTTATTGTGAGTGATTCTTACTACTGTGTACAGTCTTTCAATGACAATCTACCCTTCTGTACTCAAAATGATTATCGTGACTCCAAAGGTCGCACAATAAAACATAAAATTATCTGGGTTCGAGTGGCGGAGCTAAAAGAACGTCTCCAACTCGTTTTTGTAATTCATACTCTGAGTCATCACGCTGTTGGCAACTGTCTCGCGGACGAAGCTGCGAAGACAGCAGTAGCAACATTTGCAGTGGCAGCGGTTACACGTTGCAAAAGTAAGATTGATGATGACATCTTGGCAGCTATTGCCGCAACTGAGAAGGGAGGTAATTATCCTAAGAGTTTCCCTTTGAAGTACTCTTATCACTTAAGTCCCGATAAAGTTCCTTATGTTAAAATTAACAACGTTGGTGACAGACTGATTCCCAACACAGACCGCAGACAGGCTTTGATTACAGCAGCCCACGCCGGGATGGCTTCGGTGCATGCCGGCATGTCTTCTACCGTATCTCTCCTCCAGCAACGGTATTGGTGGCAGGGTTTGTACAAACAGACACGTGATTTTGTCCTTCAATGACCACACTCTTTCTGTTAGTTCATTGTTGAACAGTCTGCTGTCTTCAATGGGAGCATAAAAAACAGTAGATATTTGGGAATTGGACAAAAGGGTGTGATCTTGTCTCATTTACTATAGAGCTGGGGCATATACAACTTTGAAGTTTACCTGCGCTAACACTGGAGATGGTCTACTAAAAATATTACCCAAAGGAAAATTTGGCAGATCACTTAATGGACTTGCCCAAGAAAGAAAACTGCATCTTGTTAGACACCCTGCCAAGATCATCCCATTTAAAAAGAGACAGTGCTTGTCCACGCTGAATTCTATCTTTGTCCTTTATCTAGTTGTAGTCCACAACATGTGATATTTCACAAGAGTGGACTAAAGTCTACAGAAGTCTACAGCTAGTTAAAGTATATTCATTTTAACTTAATGTCTGTTTATCTCAGAATTATCCTAATAATTGTTTCAGAACAAAGTTTTTGTTACCTCTTGAAGGCCTCTTTAATTAGTGGGCTCACTGGAATTTTTCCCTCAAACTGCATGTGTGTGCTTTTTAAAGCAGGGGGTGAGTGTGAACACTAAGAAGCCACCACCAGGATGTAGGGAGTTCCATTGCTTAGGACATCTTATTCCTAACTATCTGCCTTTTTGCGTGTTAGAAGGAATTGTGTGTGTTGCAGTGAG
Source organism: Lissotriton vulgaris (assembly GCF_964263255.1). NCBI lineage: Eukaryota > Metazoa > Chordata > Amphibia > Caudata > Salamandridae > Lissotriton > Lissotriton vulgaris. The sequence continues at coordinate 242,357,278 of NC_141699.1, read as the reverse complement.
TGGATGTTCCTGTTTGGTGAATAATTGACGATTAATGCATGTAGATATTTTGGACCTTATCATCAACAGGCTTTGTGGACAGTCCAGAGGACCTTGACCTTAAATTTTATATCCAGTGGGAGCCATTGAGGTGCTTTCAGAGCTTGTCTGACATTGTTGCATTTGCTGCCTGGTTTGCACCCCTTGGATCTTGTCTATGAGTTGTCCTCCACTCACGGCTTTAGAACCAAGTAGATGACATTGCAGAAGCCATGACATGTAATAGCTAGAGCTTACATACATGAGCTCCAACTAGTGGTCATTGTGGCGATGAGCTATGGACGGAGTACAAGGGTCTCCCACTTTAAGGAGTCTGCTAATTCTTTGCAGTGGAATGGGTAGATTAGTGTTTTGACATAGGAGGCTTGGATCGCAGTGGTTACAGAAATTATGCCGGCCATATAATAACATTTTTACTAAAGCTTATTTTGTAAATATTGCACAAAGTGATCCAAAACCTGTGAAATTGTATTGGAGAATCGCATAGCACTTCTGCTATGCTGATCAGTAAATGCAAGGATTTTGGCACCTTAGATAAAGTGATTGTGTGCAACATTTTCAACTCACAAACCTTGCAATGGTGACACATAATTCTTTTGATGTAATCTAATGGCACCCTGATACACAGAAGTTGTGTCTAGGCTGCTGCAATGACATTCGTCATCCTTTTACAGCACTCGCTGCTCACCGTGCATTACTGTTTATTTGTATTTATGTTATTTATTTATAACGTTTTATATAGCGCAGACACCTGGCAGGCAGGAAAAATCAGCATAAAAGTTGGAAAAACACCTAAACAAAAACTGACCAACACCCAAGCACCATGGTGGCAGCCGGAGCAGGTGCAGAGGACAAACGCAATTCCACAATCACCCCGGACAACAAGCCCGGGACCTCGGGGACACGCAAAGGGCAAGGACAAGAAGAAGAGGAAGATGAAGTTCAGTCCACAGGCGAACAGGATCATGGTTACGGAGGTTATAGAACACCATCAACAACTATTTGTCACCTCCAACGTGTCATTGGGCGCCAAAAACGGAATATGGCGAGACATCATGGACAAGGTGAATACCGTCAGGGAGCACAAGAGGGCAATGGGCGAGGTCAAGAGGCGATGGAATGAAATCAAGATGCGGACCAAAGAGAAACAATCTGCCAACCAGAAGGCAGCAACACAGACTGGAGGTGGGTGCCCAGCTGCACAGCTCGAGCTAAATGACATGGAGGAGCTTGTGTCAACAGTCATCAGTGTTTAGACTGTGGCCAGAGTCGGGGGATCGGAAAATGCTCGACACAACACCACACAACCACAACAGGGTGAGTGACCACCAGGTACTGGGGGACGGGTGGAGATGGGAACAATGGCACACATGCACAAGCAAGCAGAACACAGTGCACACCCACAATGAGTCTGGGCACTCGCCCAGACCTACAGACTGTCACAATGCACAATGCCATGCTGTCTGAATGTCAACATGTACCATGTGGCTACATACATGTGGACACAGCGTAATAAACCATCTCCCCTTCACATCGCAGGGGCACCGTCAACACCTCCTGCAGAGCAGTCCCTGCCACTCTTCACTGATGATGAGGAGGACAACACCAGAATAAACACCCAAGCCATCCAAGACATCATGGACCTCATCCGTAACTCACCTCCAGGATCAGGGCAGCCCAGCTGCATCACGTAAACCCAACCCACTACCCAAAGTTCCCTGCAGCATGCACCCACTGCCCCGTCACCCCCTCAAGACTCCCAGAAACAAAACATGGCCCCCCAACTCTGTGTGCTGCAGTGCCAGAGGGAGGCAGCAGAGCAGGTGCAGTTGGGCTTTGGCAACATAGCAACCAAACTTGAGGCCATCCTTGGGTGTGTAGCTCCACTACATGGTCTCCAACGAGCCCTGTCTAACATCACAGGAGTCATGACGTGGAGAGAAAAACACCTGTCCATTCAGAGTGGCTCCATCGATACCAGCCGTGAGCTGTCACAGATGCGGAGGCTCATGAAGGACATGGTGTGGATGGAGGTGGAAAGGATGGCAGCCACCGCTGAACATCAGCGGAATGTAGCTGGGATTTACCATGCCCTGCAGATCCTCGTCATGGCATTGCTGCCACAAGGCGTGGAAATGTTGAATGCTGCTGCCCTCTCACCATCCACATCTCCACCCCCTGGTGTGGCCATGCCTCCCTGTGCAGCAGGCCAATCCACACCGGCACCTGAGGTATCAGTGCCACACAGTGTGGCAGACAGAACCACCACAGGCACCTGAGGTGTCAGTGCCACACAGTGCGGCAGACTGACCACCTCTGGAACCTGAGGTGTCAGTGCCACACAGTGCGGCAGACAGACCTCTGGCATCTGAGGTGTCAGTGCCTCCCTGTGCCGCAGCCGGTACAGCAAAACCCCTAGGCAGGGCAGGGCACATATCCTGGGACATGGACGTGGATAGGCTTGTGATCAGATGGGCTCAGTAGCATTCATTTCTGCCACCTGGCATGTTCCTGCTTGGTCTCACACGTGGCCTCATGACCTTCCACTGACCACCGAATTACTCAGATGCACTCACCTTGGACAGCGACATGGACCACCACATTCTGTTTGATGACCAATGACATGGCAAACAAACTGCTCACTTCACCCCTCTTCTTCCGCAGTACTTGTCTTTCATGTATGGACTCTGGCTGGCCCTCCACGGGCCCAGGTAGTGTGGTGCATTCAGCAGTGCCCTGCACCACTCCAGCTAAAGAAAAGCACTGGATGTGCAATAAACATCCAGTGATGCACTGCTGTGTCATGTCTTTCCTCATTCATGTATGTATGTGTGGCTAAATGTAGGAACAGTGATTTCCCTTGTGTCACTGATGCAAATCCTGTGGGATGGCAGTCAGAGTGTACAACATGGCAATTTGTGTCACAGGTCCCATGGACACAACAAAAGGAACACACCTATCAGCCACATTCCTGTCCGGACATGGACTAAACCACACCCAGTGCCCACAAGTCACTTTTTGCAAGCCCTGCCCTGTTTCAGTGTATGGCAGGCCAGACCACTCAGCTCACGCTCCAGAAGAAGGAGACTCGTTGCTACCTGTTACTAGTCTAGGTGTCAGAATATCACAGCCACTCCCTGAGGGCAGGTTTGCACACACACCACACCCACCCGACACAGGCATCACAGGCCATATGACCCCACAAATATAAGGGGCCGACGACGTGTTGTGACGGATGGTGGGCCTGAGGCCTTGAGGCCGGCACAGATCTGCCACCACATGGCGCTGACTGTGGTTGGACAGGGTTTGTGGCAGTCTCTGCATTGGGGTCTGCACAGGCCTACCACCACGTGGTAGGCCTGTGCTAAAAAAGGCTAAAAAAATATGAAGAGCACCTTAGTAAACAGACAGATCTCAAGAATGAGTAAAATCATCCAAATAATAATTTGAAAAGCCTGGCCTGAGGAGAACATTATTGGACAAAGCTAGCTCTACGAACAGCTTCTGTTTAAAATAACATCAATTTCCTCCTTGCAATGGCATATTGAAAAAAGGCAAAGATATTAACACAAAGTATGGGAGAGTTAGGTTGTGAATAGACCAGGGCATCACATCCTCTTCTGATGTCACTTGGTCTTTAAATTGGAATTAAAAACTTTTTTGTACAAGCTTTTTAAAATTAACAAAATTAAAATGCAGCAAGCTCCGGGGCGGCCTTCTCACAAGGGCAGAGTAAAGCTTTAGCAGGATTAAACTGCCCAAGAGAAAAACCAAGGTTCCACCTTATGAAGCCTAATCTGAATCGGGTCAGAAGCAGTTTATCCCAAGAGCTGTCCACCCAGTTTAAGTATGCTTCCAACACAGGGGAGGTTTGAAGCTAACAGTACTATTTGCCATCTCAAATTCACCTGCCATAAAGGACTTCTTGGCCCAAGCCAAGTTCAGCTTCATCATACTGGTAAGACTAGAAATAAGTAAGGTCTCCCCAGTTTGCTTAATTCTGACTTAATATATTGAAACCAAGGACTTTTCAGGACCCTCACACTAGATAAGAAGTAAATGATAACCTCTTTGTTTAAAATCATCATGCAGGTTCTCCTAAATAGCGCCCCAAATGGCGAAGGGGGCAAATTTGAAAATATCTTTCACATACTCCACCTCCAGCTCTTGATGAACAATAAAGGTTGAGCAGGACAGAGGTGCACTCAACAGGCATCTGAGCACCCTGTTTTGCTCTCTCTGGAGCAGCTAGTGTTCAAGTACCACCAAAGTCCCACCCCATACCTGAGGATAGGGAGACATTTGCTTATATGCACCTCTATCAGGGTAGCCATCGGCTTGCTCCCAATGCGCGAGGCTAAACTGTAGACATGTCCTGCCGCATTTGCATATCTAAGGGAAGTTTTAATTTTACGGGGGCTTCAGTCCCCTTTGGCAACAAAGAAACACCCAGGTAGGAACATTCTTTGATAGAAGCGAATGGGTGTTCTTGTAGATATACACTTCACCTCTTGTGGGGCTTGGGTCCACAAGCCGTTGTAAATGTTTTATACTGATGAGTGACAAGGCCAAAGCTCCTGAAACTGACAAAGTCCTTAAATATGGTGCCCAAAGTACTTGGAGTTCTTGCAAGTAAAACAGCATTGTTTACACAGTGTACAATAGGGTAATTTTTTTCTGTATAAAAGTAATACAATTAGAGCAAAGACACAGCTCTGGTGCATCCCCTTCCCTAATTCAGAACTGTCTGTGAACTCCTCCGAAGGCCCCAATTTGACTGATGTTACAAGAAAATGATGTAGGGCACATAAAAAGTCCACTAAGCTAGCCTCCACCACAAGATTGATCACAGCTGAGGACGAACTACACTGCCGAAGGCGTAGTGCAGGTCCATTAAGACCAGATAGATGGAAACCTGCCCAATGATGGAATACTTGGTAATCAGCAAGTGAAAGTTCAGGCATTGCTCACACATGCCCAGATCCTCTTTGAATCCATACTACACCATCAATAGCGTGCCCGATTCCCTGATCTAAGACAGTAAACACTCCAACATGGCTCTGCAAGCAATCTTTACAGTGGAATCTAGCAAGGAAATTGGGTGATAGCAGCATATGGATTGGACATCACCCTTTTTAAAGATGGGGATGGGGATGATAATGGCAGTATGCCAAGAAGCAGAAAAGGCCTGTCTTAACCAGAGCATCAGCATTGAAACAATGGCACAAGGGTGCCAAAAGTTCTGGTATAGATTTAAACAAGACTAACGGTATGCCATTTGGTCCAGGAGACCTGTTAGATGAAAAATTAAGAATGGCCACCCAGACTTCTTCCACAGATAATGCAAAAACCACATCTGGCTCAGGGCTCTCAACCTTACGGCTGGAGGCATATAGTGCCCTATAAAGGGCAACCCATTTCTCAGGGGTAATGGTGGCAATGATAGAGTTGCTGTTGGGCTCATATAAACTCAAATTGTTCACAACTGCCCAAAAGGCCTGGTAGTTTTTCTGCCTAATGGCAAAAACTAACTTTCCCCAAGCGTTTGTTTGGAGTGCCTTCCGCCTATAAAGCAGAGTGGACATATATGCTACCCTGCACCATTAAACCTACAGCTATCCCTTGGTGATTCCATATGCCATATGAAGGTTAGCAGTGGCCTTTCTGAATGTTAATTCACACCATTTCCCGTCTGGCGTGATTCAGTTGATAAGCTCCATGTGTACATTACAGACTATTGTGCCTAGTCTAACAAATTGATTGTCCACAGCCCCGTGGCACACAGAGGAGATGAGACAATCAAACAGAATGTCAAGGTGCTTGGAAAGAAACGTAGCCATGAGGGCTGTTGGATCGATTTTCATCCAGGCCAAGGGCAACCCTTTGTCCTTAACTCCTAGGGAGCCCGCAACACCCTTTTTAGTGCAATTTCCCCCCTTGATGATACTTAAGTCAAACCATGGGGGTATGGTCACTAAATATTCTTTTAACCATTTCCACCTCAATAATAGCTCAATAATAGAGCCAGTTGCCCACGTGACATAGTCCACATTTGAGGAGTACAAAAAATCAATCCGCTCACACATATTGAGCAGATCAAAAGAGTTAATTAGGCATAAAAGTGCTTGGCTCACTGGTCCAAATGTGGATAAACACATTCAACATTTACTAATGCAGACATATTAGCAACATTGGTCTGCTGCAAGCACCCCAATTTAATGGTAAAATTACTTCCGTCTGCTATCTGGATCCTAGTGTGCAAATAAACAAGTTCCCAATCAAGAGCTTGGATGCATTCAGGAAACATTTTTATATTGTAACAAAGGTTAGGCCCAGAGCTACCATAATAACATTTTAAAAACACAATGTTTAAATCATTGGGCCATAAAGTAAAAAAGAATTTGGACTAAGGTGCTGTCGGAACATATCAACCTATCTATACAGTCTAGAGTTACTCTAAAAAAACGCCATTAGACCCATGCTAGATGAGGATGCATTCTCTGGAATGCTATAAGCCACATATCCATTCAGAAACATTGCATCCATGGCCTAGGTCTCTTGAAAGAAGAGGATATCATGGTTATTGAGCCAGGTCTCATTATCGATTTTATTGGCCAGGCCAGTGATATTCCAAAATAGAATGTATGCCTTTTGGGTAGAGTTTGTAAGGTTATTCTGCTGCCCTACAACCGGACCTAGGTTGCTGCCTAGTGAATTCGATGTACGGGGACAGCCAAAGATATCAGGAACCTCCAATATACTCAGACTACAAGTGTGGTGGGCTAAGCGTTGGGGTACCTCCTGCACAAGACAAGCATTATTTGATTAGCCAAAGCTAAGTTAATCAATGTCCGCCAATTCACCCAGGGGGTGACCCGGTTATTAATCTTGATGTTATAAGACTGGGGGGAATGTGCAGGAAGCACCAGGGTGTCCTTCTTGGTTTTGGCTGTGGATGGCCATATGTCTATAGAAATATAGGAGAGGCAAGATTCTCTTTGCTTGTGAGTCCCTAGGTTGAAGGCGTTAATCAGATTCCGGGCAACACTTGGTTAACTAAATGACACTATGCTGCAGTCCCCCTTACAAACTTTACACATTTTCCGTATCCATCCTACCCTTCGGGTCATACGCACTTAACTGAACAGCTTTTCCTGTAAATTCAAATTTCCTGTAGCCAATGGACTGATTAATATATCAGGTCTTCTGTAGATTTGACCGATTCAGTAGGTAGAGTTGGCATATTAGCAAGAACTATGACATTGGGACAAGTTGCTAGTGGGAGCGCACTATAGATGACATGACTAGGAGAGATGTACAGCTAGCTAGGGGTGACAGGCATGCTTCAATGCACACCAGATGGGCATAGGACCGGCATCACAAAGACCAAAGATGAATGGGTCATTTCTGTTGCTTCCTCAAAGGTTCTGCCGCCTAAGCTAAACGTCAAAGACCTCCTCCCTTTAGGCAAGGAGTTAGAGATAAGTGCTTGCACTGGTGGTAGACTCCCACAGAACTGCTGGGGAATGTACAAATAAACGTATCCGGTTCTGGGGTTGGCCTTAGATTTAAAGTAACCAGCTTCCTCTTTGGTGGATTCCAGATGATCAAATACACATTGCAGTTTTGAGTCGAGGAGCCCTTCAAGATCTTTACCTAATTGTGCCAGAATGCCCTCGAATACATCCATGAGGGTGCATGCGAGTTAGCTGATAAATCCTCAGAGTAGTTCTGATAGCCAATAATCGCTTGGCAGGATTTGCCAGTTCCATGCGTCTGCTTACTGAGTGTAAATTTGGAAGGACGGAGATAGCCGAAATTCAAATTCGAACATTGCATTTGAAGGACTAATAAAAGTCTGTGTCTCAAAAATGAGTGGTGAACCAACAGGTATGAAGCCGTACTCATAGTTTAACAAAGCTTTTTAGAAGGACTATGATAAGCCCCTTACAGTTGTACCGACTGCCTGTAGTTGTGTTTCTAATTGTTTCTGTACTGCTACCCCATGTTTGAATTTGAATTTCAGCCATCTCCGTCTTTACTATCCTTCAAGGTAAAATATGTGAACCCTAGTCCTAAAGACTTTATTGACTGTGCCATTCGTGATTGGGATCAGGACGAAAAGGTGACCCTTGTCATAACTTCAGCTCATCCAAGAACCTACGCATCTAGCAGAACATATGCTAGACAGTCTTTCTTCCAATAATCCTGCTCTTCATAATATTTATACTCTTCCACTAACATGGTCTCACCATCATGCTATCCTTTTTAGGTACAAGTCCCCTCCACGTGATTAGAGGAGTAAGGCTCCTACCAGTACCACTGGCAAATCTTGGCATTGCATTGATCCTCAGGACTGGTAAATTATTTGGCCCAAACTCAGTTGGACCTGGAGTTAGATGCAGAATCCTCAGCTATAAAGTATACATCATGGCTGGATTCCAATTGCCTTACCCTTGCCCCTATTGTGACCACTAATAAAAATAGGAAAACACCTTCAGCCCCATTGTGACCACTAATAAAAATAGGAAAACACCTTCAGCCCCTTGGTTTTCTGAAGCCTTAACCCCTTCCATGCTCATGACAAGGCCAGCTCGTCATGAGGCACGGTTGAGCTGTGCTTATGACGAGTTGACCTTGTCATGAACAATGGGGATCATGGATCTGCAGCACAGAAGAGGAAAACCCCCTAGCAGCCAAGGTGTTAAGAATGGATAAACAGGCTTGCAGAAAACAAGAAAGAGCATGGAGACAACACTATGAAGATCCAGAAAAAGTCAAATATAAAGCCCTGCTCACAGACTTTACTAAAAAAGTTATCTATGAAAAGAGCCAATACTATACTTCTCTAATTGAAAAAGCAGGTCACTCAAGCAAGGAACTTTTTCAAACAGTTAAACACTTGACGTCAAGTATAAACAACGACTCTGCCAATCACAGCCAAAAATTCTGTGAACCTCTTGCTCAAACTTTCAGATCCAAGGTGGACCAAATGTTTAATCAATTTGCCTCCTCTAAACCATGTGAGAAGAAAGGGCAGCAAGACACAGCCAAAACTTCTCTTCTCAACTTCACCCCTACCTCAGAAACTCAAATAGTCACATCAATTTCCTTGGCCAAATCAGGATCACCAGAAGACCCCCTAGTATTTATAGGACCCTACTTGTCCAAACCCTTTAACCAAATGCTGGTACGAGGGTCCTTCCCTTCTGTTTGGAAACAGACTTGGATTCTCCATTTACTGAAAAAAGCAAACCTCAATGCACTTGATCCTACCAATTATCAACGTATTGCTAAAATTCCTTTTCCTGCCAAGATAATAGAGACAATTATAAATAAAGAACTCTCTACTTGTATCACTGACACTGAGGTCCTTGACCACAGTCAGTTTGGTTTCAGAACCAATCATAGCACGGAAATGGCTCTGATAAAAACTACAAAATAAATGTAATCGTCTCTAGATAGCGGTGGGTCAGCAGTTCTCATACTGCTAGACCTATCCACTGCATTTGACACGGTAGACCACAATCTCCTGGTGCAGCGCTTAAAAACTATAGGAATTGGAGGAGCTGCTCTTTCACTTCAGACCTCTTTTTTGTCAGATAGAACTCAATCTGTTCATCTAGGCAATTTTAAATGTGCACCGTTTACACTGCCTTGTTGTGTCCAGCAGGGTTCTTCGTTGAGCCCCACACTTTTTAAATCTATGTAGCGGAATTTGCCCTGCTAATCAGAAGCTATGATCTGATTCCTACCTCCTATGCCGATGATACCCAATTGGTTACTGCAACAGTGGACAAGGATATCAACTATTCCACAAAGCTCCCTGACTGCATGACTAAACTTAGTACATGGATGAGTGATCACTGCCTGAAATTAAACTCTACCAAGAAGGAAGTGATCATGTTTGGGAATCTCTTTCCTCCTTGGTACCCGGAGTGTGGGCCGGATAAACTTGGCTCCCCTCCTACACCTGTGACCAGAGCCAAAAACCTGGGAGTTATCATAGATGATAAGTTGAGTCTTAAATCTCAAATATCTAAAGTGGTGTACTCAACATATTTTATGCTAAAAATTTTAAGGAAAATATGACGTTTTATTCCTCTAAAATCGAGAAAGACAGTGGTGACTTCGCTGGTCTTACCCAAACTAGACTATTGCAGTGGCCTATATATCAATATTCAATCTACTCTACTCAGAAAACTACAAACAGTACAAAATGCTGCTGCAAGACTTGTATTGGACATAACATACCTAAATACCAGTCGGTTAGAATAGGGATTTAGGACCTTCATTGGTTGCCAGTTCCCAAAAGGGTTCAATTTAAAGCCTTGTGCATAGCTCACAAAGCCCTCAATAAAGAAGGCCCCACATTCTTATGGGATCTTTTTAATTGGTATATCCCAAACAGATCCCTGAGATCTGCAAATATGGCCAGAATAAGAAAGCTGAATTAGGGAGGTAGGAGTTTAAGCTATAATACCTTAAAGGAATGGAACTCTCTCCCACGATACCTGAGGGAAATTCCTACACACCTGGAGTTTAGAAAGCAATTGGAGACATGGCTCTTCTAGCACTATTGGTCTGAAGTATAGTAAGGAGTACCACAAGCGCTAAGACACCTATGGGTATACACGCGCTATACAAGTTGATAATACCATAACATAACATGATTATACAACAAATTAAACATTCCAAATCCATTAGGTGGAATAATTGACGAGCTGTTATCTCTTTACAAAAATACACTCTTTTTCAGAGCCTTGACGAAGTCACGGATGCGACGAAACATGTGTTGGCTGTTTTCGTTTTCTGTACCAAGGACTGAACCACTATCTTACAATTATAGATACTTTAATGTTTAACCATATCTCTGAGTGTCAAGTGTTTCAGTCCCAACATTTTTTGTAAAGGACGTCTCTAGTCATTTTTTGATACATATAAAATAAATTAATGAATATTTTGATAAGTAAAATCTCTTGTGTTTCCTGTGTTAAGGACAACCTTAGCCTCATTAGTCTTGACTAAACGGTGTCACATAATTTAGTGCTAGATATTATGAGTGCTGGGGTATTCCCTGTTTTAGTAAATTGGCTTCACAGGTCACTTTTGGTTACCTGTGTCTTTTGCACCCAAGGTAGTGGGTTGTTTCTTACCTTGAAAGTCACCATTTTGACCTTTCTTGAATCATTTAACTGTAATTTGTACTTGGCAGCCTATTTATACTTGTTCTGTCAATGATGTGCAATACCTGCATCCACCGATAACATCCTTTGATCTGTATAAACATTTAACAGATTGGGCCCACCCTCAATCCGGGCTTCTTCCCAGTATATGCTTCAGAAGGAGAAGTGTGGCTCAAGTGGTTGGAGCGGCAGACCCTGATGCAGAGGTCTGGCCCGGACCAGGGTTCAATTCCCTGCCTCGGCGGGTCTTGGGCTCAAATTTCCCCGGACCTGACAATTCTCGCCTTGGTGCCTATTCCAATCATGGAGTCCCACTCTGTAACTCTGGGCAATAGCTTGCTTAATCTCCACAACGGCCCCTCGCAGCGGGATGCCTGGCTTTCACCTTGGGGATGCCCAGTAATGGGTATCTCGCAGGGGAATACCAGGACGGGTTCCCTAAGCAAGCGCTGGGACGCTTCCGAGCAGCCATGCGCTCTACAAATCAAATTTCATTTCATTTCATTTCATTTCAGTGTTCTTTACGTCTCTCCAGCTAACTTTACTAACAAGTCACTTTTATATAGGGCTTGTCCTTGGTGTCTGATGAATTTCAGCTTCCACTGAATTAGCATTGTTGGGTCCCATTATCAGATAACTGTATGGACAAATTAAAGTCATTTCTATTCAGAATGTTTTTAAAACATAATTGAGCAGTGTGCTACTACGATTCAATTCAAAATTACTTTATTCAATGAATACAGAATCAATCATAAAAGTTCACAAATCACAGATAAAAACAATAAAAAACAATTCATGTCAGCAAATAATAATTTTCCTAGTTCGCAGAGACGCATATAAAAAGGAAGCAACACTAAAACTGGTTAAAGGATCAGGCACCATTCGTAAAAAATATAAGGCTGGGTGACATTGTCTAAAATTATAAAAATTAAGCTTACATAAAAGAGGAATTGAAAACCATTTCCGGTGATTTGAATAGAATGTACAAAAGAACAAGATGTGCAAATCAGTTTGGAGCGAAAGCTCATCACAGGGGCAACAAGGGACAACATTAGCAGAATAAACACCTGCCGGATAGCCCAACATGCATGGGATATAGTTAAGGCGAAATCCTAATAGAATGATTCTGTGCCGAGGGAGTGTTGCAAACTTCAGATAGGAAGATAGCCCCTCATCCTGTAGCGATACCTCCAGGTAGTCTCTTATAGATGATTTGTTATTATTTAACTTCATTCTCATATCATTGGCCGCAGCTAAAAACTTGTTTTTAAAACTTTTTGGGGGACAGTTAGACAATTTTCCGGTAATTCAAATAGGTTCCCTACATATAGAGAATGTAAGGACTTTTTCACATAAATCAACCAATTAAAATAATGTTTTCTATGCAATCTAAGTCTAGGCAATCCTTTATTATTTGTTGGGTAAGGGACACAGTGTCTCTACGCCATATTGAATGCCAAAGAAGAAAAGGAGCTACTTTTATCTGGTCAGCTATATAGGGGATGTTTAGCTCATAGTGTAGTTTAAAATTTTAGCAGATACTAGGAAGGCTCATCATTGATTTCCAGAAACTATCCCCCAATTTTTGTGTCCCCTCTACATTGACATGACCCCACACTCCTGCACCGTATGCAGCTACTGCACTCGACTTAGCTCCATGAACCTTTTTTAAAATGTCTAGGTTTCTAGTTCTTAATTGTTTTGAGTAGGAAAGAAAGGCATTTGTACTTTTTTTAGCATTTTTCCACAGTTTACCACCATAATCGTCCAGGATGCTCAATGGTCAAACGTCACCCTTAAATAGGAAAACAGCTCTATCTGAGAAACTTTGAGCTTGGAGATAAAAAAGTGGGAGGGTTTTATTTAGCTTTTTTCCTGAAATTAAAACAAATGACTTGGATTCATTTGTGTGAAGATCCAGACTTTTCATAAAGTCTACATAGTTATTTAACAGTTTCTGCTGCGACCGTGCTGTACGCGCAAATAAAACTGCATCATCTGCATACAATAAAATTAGGATGCGCCTCTTGTTTATTCTGGGTACATCTATAGCTGATTCGAGGAGATGAGACTCCTCCACATTTGTATAGAGTGAAAACAGGAAAGGAGTGAGAACGCACCCTTGTCGAATGTCACTGGTAACTGGGAACCATCTAGTGCACTCACCCTGCTTGCCAAACCTTACACATGCTTCACTCCTTGAAACAGTTGTCTTATAAAGACAGTTATTTTCTGGTCTACCCTCATTTCCCACATTATTCTCAATAAATTGATATGGGATACACAATTAAAAGCAGTGCTAGGATCCAGAAATGCCAGTTATAAGTTGCCTTGCTTATTATTGGTTTACTTTGCTATAAGTAGACTCAAGTTCAGACACTGATCTTGGGTGCCTCTCCCTTTTCTAAAGCCATATTGTGCTGTGATCAAAATATTTTTTGCCAGTGCCCATGTTTCCAATCTGTTTAATAGCGCTCTTCCCATAAGTTGGGCCGTGCTATCAATAAGGGAGATTGGCCTGTAATTTCTGGGGTCTAGTTTATCCCCTTTTTTGTGTATTAGAATTAAAACTACTTTATGCCAGGAAGCTCTTTGGCTATAGCATTAAATATATTGGTGAGTGGGGGTCTCCACAAATCAGGGCGGTCTGGAAAGAAATCTATTGGCGTACTATCTATACCCGGTGCCTTGTTACTGGAGGATTGTGCCAAGGCTGCATCTATCTCTTTGTGATTAAAGTTGAGAAAAATATTACATGGTGAGACATACTCCTCGGCCATTAAAAATTATACTAAACTGTTCCACCCATGTGTCCGCATCCACATGTCTGTCCAAATTAGGAACAGAATTGGAATTTAAGAATGGAGCATTGATCGTTGACCAAAAGTCCTTTCATTATTTGTAACTGAGGGTATCAGTCATTTTTCCCAGGCTTCTTCTTTCAGTGTCTTTACTCTATTCTTCCTGGCCATAGAATAACTTAGCCTGGCCTGTTTAACAAGGGCAGGGTTTCTTGGTACACTCTTGAGTAACTGGTGAATTTGGGAAAGTGCTTTAGTGCAATTATGATCAAACCATTTCGGACCTATTGTTTTGTGAGAAACCCCACTCTTATAAAGATTCTTTTTCACCTCTAACAAGATAGCCTCATAGGCCTAAATAATAACCTGGGGGTCCTGATTCGGATCTAAGCAAATTATTATATTCTCCATCCTACTTAACTCAAATGGTCTTTCTCTAAAGCAATCTGTTCAAAAACAGTAGGATCTTCACTTTTCCACAAAGAAATAAAAAACATTTGAGAATGAATCCATGCATATATCTTTCCAATGGCTTAGCCTATTTATTTTGTTGGTGACTTTAATCAAATTCTGGCCACTTTATTTAGCTGGCTTTTATCAGATATTTTAATTATGTTTTGAATCAGTGTTCTAAGATTAAATTAACTGTTTTCTGGCTAACTGCTTCCAAATCAGATATCTCATAATTTATGGGACACTATCCATCATGTTTTTGCACTAGGGCTTGTACTTGCTAGATTAGCATCTACACTTTCTCTTTACTTACTAGAAAGTAGGGCCTTCTAACCGATCCTATTCCTTTGGCCCATTTTTTCTACTGAACCAACCATATTCATATATTTATATATTTTCATGAAAATCAAGATCACGTGGCCACCATTTTGTATTTAGAAAAAACACCACTTTGTTAAGAACTTCATTTTTTCTTTCATGAAAATGGTAGTTTATTAAAAACAAATAAATTAATTTCAAAATCTGGGAAAAGATACTCCACTGCACACAAACGATGTGCACAACAAGAGTCGACACATTTACGGGTTGAGTGCAGGGCCCAGCAGTAGGCCAGGGACTGAGGCCAATGCTACTGTTTTCATTTGAATGCTGTGAGCGGCATGGTTTGTCCACCTATGGTGCACTGGGCACCTAGATGGTGTTGTGGTCCACTTGTATTTCACTTTGCCAAAGGCCAGTTACAGCACCAAATGAGTATATGGCAGATTAATGAAGTACCACTAAAAACATACACAGTTAAAGGTTAGATAAGGTTCAGTAACAACAAACCCATGAATCCCCATGAAATGTATCTGTTTCACATGCCACCCACCTTGCCTAATAAACGTCTTTGCATGGAACAGGAAAAAGGCAATTGATCAAGAGCAACACATGACAAATCAACTGAGTTATGTCGTGTACTTGGTGTGTTGCAAACATTCACAGGCAAATTTCGAAGATTTGATGTGTTTCCATTTGTTGAACCATAATTAATTGACTTTAAACTGTGTTTTGTATTGGATGTATAAATGTAGATATCAATGTGATGCAAATTTGATACCACCCCCTGAGCACACAAAAACAATAACTGTATATATATATATCCTCTTTTTCTCTAATTGCACTGAAAAGTCAATGGCAAGCCAGAATATATCAGAATAAGTATAGTCCATTCCTCATGTGGTTAGGGTCACTTCAAATCTTCAAAAGTTTATTCCAATCAGATTTTTCTTGGTACATCAGTCTCTGTGTAAAGATGGTACATCAGCCAACACGTGTTTCGTCGTGTATTAACAAACACATAGACTTCCTCGGGGCTGAAACCAAATAAACAATGCCCATAATTACAATAAATTCTCTATATGGCATAAAAAGAAGGGAAAATATAGTACCCTTCACCACCAAAGAGTGTCGTGCTCCTTCAAATAATCGTGTAGGCACTTCCCGTGAGAAAGAAAGACATTTATAACCCAATTAGGGTTTTAAAAGTTGCACTCCAGTTCTATGTGTGTACCTTATAGCCCAGTAAAATTCAACGCAGAATTGATAAGGTATATTCACCTCTAATTTTGTAATTTAGTCTGGACAATAGATTCCACGTCTTGCTACCAGGTAACCGTCTAAATAACAAAATGAGTGCAAATAAACATCACCAAACTCAACTTATATATGTCAAACTCCTCAATATCACAGTAGCCTCCAAAGTTCTTACCAGAAGTCTGTTACTACTATAATACACACCCCTTTATAAAATTGCATAAATCTATCTACTACGTAAAGTATGTCATGTATCCATCATTAACTCCTGTGAAAAAATATACTGCATCCAAAATAGTGTATGTGAATACCCTCGTTTTTACCACACCACACTAGTACATAGCGTATGTACTAGTGTGGTGTGGTAAAAACGAGGGTATTCACATACACTATTTTGGATGCAGTATATTTTTTGACAGGCGTTGAATTTTATTGGGCTATAAGGTACTCACATAGAACTGGAGTGAAACTTTTAAAACCCTAATTGGGTTATAAATTTCTTTCTTTCTCACGGGAAGTGCCTACACGATTATTTGAAGGAGCACAACACTATTTGGGGGTGAAGGGTACTATATTTTCCCTTCTTTTTATGCCATATAGAGAATTTATTGTAATTATGGGCATTGTTTATTTGGTTTCAGCCCTGAGGAAGTCTATGTGTTGTATTAATACATGACGAAACACGTGTTGGCTGATGTACCATCTTTACACAGAGACTGATTTACCAAGAAAAATCTGATTGGAATAAATTTTTGAAGATTTGAAGTGACCCTAACCACATGAGGAATGGACTATACTTATTCTGATATATTCTGGCTTGCCATTGACTTTTCTGTGCAATTAGAGAAATAGAGGATATATATATATATATATATATATATATATACAGTTATTGTTTTTGTGTGCTCAGGGGGTGGTATAAAATTTGGTCTCTGTAACAACAGAAGTTTTGGGTGTTGGATACACACCCTCCCTCTAGAGGCACCAACTTTGATTCGTATTGAAGTATATAATTCCCTGATAATCATTGCGGAGCGCCCGATAGGCTGTTAGTATCCAAATGTAATCAATGTGATGCATTTTGAACGGTTCAGTGCTTGCTATATCGTGTCTGCCTAATTCATCTTTCAAATACTTCTGGCACTTTCCAACCACCGCTACATACTCATATCTAACACTAATTCAGGTGGAATAGAGCTCCCTTCTTTGTGGGTTCTATGGCCCTTGGCCTTGTTTAAAATTACCATTCTTCGCTACTGTCAATATATTTATTTTCCTCTGGAATATCAAGCACTATTGTGCACCTGTCCACCTTTAGGTTCCTTACAAAAGGCTTCTCTGCTGGACTCATCACTGATTCCATAAGTATATATTTATACAGCTGTTTCACTCTGATTTGCCTCTGCCTTCATATTGCACCCAGATCTCCTTGGTCTTACTGGAACTCTTTTTTGCAGGGAGGATATATAAACCACATTTATGAAAATCATTCACTGAGACTTCATTGCTTCTGTTATTTGTTGATTCTAAAAATAAAATATTGTTTTGCTTGGAATGTTGTCCTTAACAGCATCTCTTGTAAACCACCTTCTGCTGTAGTATCAAGTGTAAAATGGCATGCATTCTTCCATTATTCCATTAGTACAATCTTCTCCATTTCTGAAAAATCATCTAGTAAAGCCTGTGGCTTCTATGCATGTAGGTCATATGGAATAACACTTCTCCCCAATTCTCCTTGAACATTCTCTTTCACTGCTTTCTCCATTCCTAAGGGTAAATGTTTTATTAGCTCCAATGCTAGAGACTATGTCACATTGGTTGACTTCATACTAGGTTTATTTGTATCTTCTGTTAAATATGCAGATATTCATATATATCTATAAAACACATGAATATGTATATGAATGTATATGTACACATATAAGGCTTTTCAGTATTGTCAACCCTGATTTTTGTCTTTTTCTTTGCCCTGTGTTTGCAGGTATTAGGACTGTGCACAGTGAGACACATCTATGGCATGGAGGTTAAATGTTATATGTTGGCTGCATTGTTTATTTAATCACCCGTGTATATGACAAAAATATGTGTCTGCCAGAAGCACCACTCTGATGTGGCAGAGCTGCAGTTTAGATGCACTGCAGTGACTGAGGGCCGAGAAAGCAGCCTTTACTAAGTAGAACAATTATGTTTTTATAAGATTCAAGAAAGCTCAGCACACACCCATATATTTAGAATGTCATAAGTGATATAGTACAATCAGTAATTTCCAAATCAAAAACAATGTCATTCGTAGTCACGACGAATAAACTCCCAAAGGAAAAATCAATTTGCTGGAGACTTCGGTTGTGAAAAACGTTCTTCTTCCTTTATTTTGATAGATGATATTTCATTCAGTTATTTAAAAACATAATACAAAATCATAGCCGACAAGGCGCGTTTCGTCTCCACAAGACCTCTTCAAGGCTTATTTGTGGTCTTTTATTCGTACTGTTAATTGAATCCTACTTCAAGGAGCGCCCAAAGTTTAAATCATATATTCTTATCACTGATTAAATTGTGTTTGTTAAGAAACAAAGGGAATGTCCTCCCAGGATGATGTAGTGTTGCCTCAATTGTTATTTTTAGAACGAAGCGTTCGGTACGATGTCCGACTCCGTTGAAGCGCAGGCAAGGATTATTATGTTTTTATATGTCACTCCAAACGTGCCTTGTATGTCCGAAGGGAAGGGAGCTAATATATAAATAGGGTGTGCTACATATTGCAGTTAGTGTGCTCTCACAATGAAATGAAACACACAAACTATTTTACAGGGTACGCTGTGCCCAACTTCCCTGAATAGGTCCATATGAGATTAAACCTTTTTTTCATATTTGTTCTAGGGAAAATACATAATTCTTATTTTTTTAAATCTGATCCAAATATGAAATCAGATTTTGTTGAAAGGTAACTTGTCTGGGCCAAAACGGATCTAAAACCAGTTTTGCATCACACCAGCCCTCCTTCAACAGCTGGAATACACTTGATATGATATGAGATAATTTTATAGAGCCTGCATTACCCGAGGGAGTCTTAGCGCTGAGCAGATCAAAGCCAACAGAGGTGCATTGGGCTGAGGGAAGCCTGGATGACTCAGCAAATTGTAGTGAAAACAGCCAGGTCTTTAACTGCTTTCTGAATAACTGCAGGGTCGGCTGCTAGTGGATAGCAAGGGGAAGGGAGTTCCATAGCCTTCCACCCTGATAGGCCAGCGTTCAGCCTTTCCAGTTTACAATATTGATTCTTAGGTCCGTGGCCATAAATTCAGAGCTAGATCTAAGATTTCTGCTTGGCGTGTACCACGAGAGCCGGTCTTGGAAGTGCGAAGGGCCAGTCTTGTGAAGAGCTTTATGAATTAGGCATATTGCCTTAAAGGAGATCCTTTTCTCCACTGGCAGCCAGTGAAGGCCATGCAGTCGATGGGACACTGGTTTGAACGTAGGAATTTTTAAAAGTGTACTTGCTGCAGCATTCTGCAGGGATTGCAATTTTTTATCAGATACTTGGAGATGCCTAGGTACAGAGCATTACCATAATCCATCTTGGATGTGATGAGGGCCATTATTACAGTTTTCTGTAGCAAGAAAAAGCCCCCTGAGGTCACTGCATTAATTTGGGCAGAGAAACAGTTTGGTGTCAAAAATGAGTTCCAGGTTTCTTGCCATCTGCACTGTCTTCGGAGCGTTGCCCAGCTTGGATGGTCATCAGGAAGCATCCCAAAAGGAGGTCTCTTTCCCAAAGAGTAATAGTTCTACTTTTTCTGAATTTAGCTTGAGACAGTTACTCCGCATCCAATTCGCGACTGCCGCCATACAGCTGTAAAAATATTTGGCATCATTCCCAACCTGTGATGAGATGGATACCACAATCTGTGTATCATCCACGTAGGACAGTACGGTCAGCCCAAAACTGTGGATGAGCTTTGCCAGAGGGGTAACATACACATTAAAAAGAGTGGGGTTAAGTGCCGAGCCCAGCGGCACCCCACAAGGGACCGAGAAAGGGCTGGACTTGGCGTCTCCCATCTCCACCCACTGTATTCTATCTGCCGGAAATGACCTCAGCAATTTTGGTGCTGGGTTCCTAAAACATAAACAGTACAGACGCTTAATCAGCAGTGCATGGTGGACCGTGTCAAAGGGGGCGGGAGATCCATTACAATTAGTGCCGCTCTGCCACCTTTGTCTACCCAAACTCTTACTTCCTCTTCTACAGCCACCAGCGCTGACTCCGTACAATGGTTAGCTCTAAAACCGCAGAGTCAAGCAGCTGAGGAGTGTCCAGGAAAGCAAGAATTTCCTCATTCATGGCCTTGGGAGGGCTAGTGACACTGGCTCAGAGATCAGAAGTCTGCCACTGAGCCCAAGAAGAGCAGATTGGTACTACGTGCAGCCCACCTATCAGGGATTAGCCATTAGTGAGTGGACAGCAACTGTTGGAAGAACAAAGTGCAGTTTTAGCACTAGGGGCCAGATGTAGGTAAATCTTATTTACCGACTCTAAAATACCAACTATTACCGATTCGGTATTTTAGAATCGGTAAATAAGATGTAGGTAATTATTCGGTAATTTTTACCGAATCGGAAAGATTCGGTAATTACCAAATCGGTATTTACCGATTCGGTAATTGCCATTGATTCCTATGGGCCTTGAGGCCCATAGGAACCTATGGCAATTACCGAATCGGTAAATACTGATTCAGTAAAATTACTGAATTGACAAGGGGGACAGGGTGTCACTTTGGCACCCTGTTGCACCCCTGATTCAGGCTTGTGTGCCATGGGACACACAAACATGCCCTTAGGGCATGTCTGCGTGACACATGGCACAGGTGTACATGCACAGATGTGCATGTACACAGGAATTCGTTATTTACCATGCAATAGTATTACATGGTAAATAACGAATTCTTAGGGGCCTGTGGCACTGTTTGCAGTGCCACCTACATATAGATTTACCGATTCAGTAAAGTTACCGAATCGGTATTTTACAGAATTGGTAAATTTACTGATTCAGTAAATTTACTGATTCTGTAAAATGTAGGCCCCCTACATCTCAATCACCAAATACCGGTCGGTAACGGCCCAAAAAGGCCGTTACCGACCGGTATCTGGTGACCTACATCTGGCCCTAGCTATTTTAACTTTGAAATTCCATGGTTGGCTTCTCTTATTCATTCCCATGACCGTCCAGACATACAGGGTCCAGTCACAGTAGGGGGAGAGCATGTTTTAACCGTCTCAGATGGGATGACAGCTCATCCAAACAGGAGAGGGGCAAAGGAGATGAAGACAGGTGGCGGAAGGCTTCTGCCATCAGGTAACAGGCTCCTAGTTAATTTTACAGGAAAGCAAATAGAACGTGCTGCAAATGAAGGTAGGGGACTGTGAATAAATAGTTAGGAGTAAGTGGCAAAATCTTCCCAATCACTAACTAGTGCACAGAATAAATCTGTCTGGCACATCAGCCACCACCTCCTCAGAACATTCCTGGACGTGGAAAGAACTAATTGAAGAACAAGACACTGCGAAAGAAAACTCCTTACTACTGACTCCTGCTGGAAGAAGGGAGCTCACTCAATGATTCCTGTCACCTCCTGACATCTAGCAAGTGACACATTTTCTTTAAGGGTCCTGTTGGTGGCCTGCTGTTTGCCTGAATCTGGGGCACCAGAGGAGCTCCTGATCCAGATGACCCACCGGACCACAGAGAACTGGATCTTTCAATAGACCTGCTGGAAGGAGATCTGAGCCCAGATTTACTAAGGTTTGTCTATCCGGGTTGTGTCACTTTGGGCATTTACTGGACCACACACAGTCACTTTGCATGGCTTTGCATAGCTTAGTAAATGCAAAGTAATGCAAAGCAGTGGAGAGTGCTGCCTTGCATTACTTTGGGTCAGGGAGGTAGTCCATAGGTAGAGCACGGGTGTTCCCATGCATCCACCCATGGACCTTGACATAATACCAGCTTTACTAAGGTGTATATACATGGAACAGCGCCAAGAAGCTACACCTCCTTGAAGGAGGCATAATGAGGAGAAATATCTTTATTTCTCTTAGTTAATTCCTCTTTCTATGGGTGCTGCCTTCTTCAGCATGCATAGAAAGAGGAAATTGCTTCAAAAGATTGTTTTTGTGCAGGAAGGTGTCAACAAACAATTCTGCCTTTAATGCAAACACCCTTGCACCATGGTGCAAGGGTGCCTTCATTAGTGCTAGGCAGTACACAGTGCAATAGTGGTAGAGGGCAGCAGGCAAGTGCCATATCTCAGTAGATATGGCGCATTTCTTTACTGGTACTCAGCGCAGCAACTTTGCTTGCTGTCCTGAATTGCATGAAATATTAGTAACTATGCCCCTTGGTACTTAGAACCATACCCCGAGGGACTAGAGGGTGCAGGGCTAACCAGGAGAAACATTTCCAGAACTTGACAGAAGTTGGGGCATTTTTTCCACCTTCAGCGTATCGATGGGACGTGTTGATTTTGCCCAGGGAGGTTACACCCGACTTTTGGTTGCACTGAAAACTGGTTTAACAGAATCTGGCAGCATGGTTGTATGGCCTTCATATGGCTTCCAGCCTTGCCCCGCTGGGCAAAGTAGCTCTCTAACTAAGGCACCTGAAACTGCCTTCTGATCTCTAACCCTTGTGAGCAGCCAGATTAATGTAATGATGGAGCAGTTAGCAGGTCCCCACCCCTCCAACAGTAGAAACTGTTAATTTCCTTCCCGACTTCAAGATCTCTCTGATCAAACTGCAATTTGTCAGTCTTTGCTGAGGTCATTTATCATTCCCTAAGTGCTTGCTGTTAATTGTGACTGTGTTAGATGGGAATGTTTATTTATTTGGCAGATGTTTATATTAGTTGCTTGCCTAAATAGAAACGTTGGAGGTGATGTCTCAGTGAATGCATATACGAGCTTGCAGAGCATGGCACGTGCCTCCTGCTTTTCTGGATAATATGAGACTTTGATTTCCAAAGATATTGAAAAACAAAGCTCGTCAACTACTTTAGTTAGACAACACGTTCACAGTTGTGAAGAGGGTTACCTGGTAAAATGTAATTTCGCTTGTGTTCTTTCATGGGGTGCAGACGAGAAAGTTAGTGCTACTGAATAAAGGAAATCGCCTTGATTTTATCCAAATATACACACTGTTACAAAAATAATTCTAATATTTCACATGCCTTCTTTTTATAACTTTTTAAAGAATTTGATGTTGACGTAAACACGTGCAAAGGCTTCCTACATTCCACCAACCTTTCTATTCATCACTTCGTCCAATCGTCAATCCAAGATCCATACGCCTGTCCACACCACCCATCCTTCCAGTCGGGCTTACCTCCCTTCATCATTCATTTCATCCTTAGCTCCACTCAGTACCCCCATCCACACATGCGATAATCCCAGACTACCTGCATGAGGATTCTGACTCATGCTAACAAGTCGGTCATTTGGATTCTGTGACTGGCCGGCTTCCCCTCTGCGCCAGTGGTACAACTTACCTAGTCATGTGCTTTTTCACAAGTCTGAGGCACCTGCCCCCCCCCTCCTCCCCCCGCCTTTCTGCCTCTCCCACAATCTAGAATGGGAATTCAGACTCTCTACATGGTTGAGCAGCTACTATCAGATCTGTGCATCACCTTCAGAACCCCAACCCATCTAGCTCTGGAACAAGATTCTGTCTTAGAACCAGAAATTGCACGTGCCATCTCCCTGGGCCTTCTAGATCTGAAACAACAGCTGAGCTGAAGCCGAGACTGGACCATTGCACCTATTCCAAACAGACCGCCACCATTAGCGTATGCACCAAACAATGCACACCTTCAGCCCATACGTGGCTGCACCATGGACCACTGTTAGCTCCGACTGCACTGCACATATACTGTGCTTGTGGGAGAGCGAAAGCTTCACAAGATTGTAAAGAAACACCTGTGCTGACATTAAATGAAGCCTACAGGACGTAAAAGCAAGGGGGGTCGATATTCTAGCTAATTTCGATGACTTGTGCCCAACTCTCCAAGCTGCTTATTGACAGTTTGTTTTATACAAGCTCTGTTTTATACAATAAAGACACACCAATGCTTGGAGTGGAAGGACTTTAAGAATAACGGATACTCTTTATTTTCAGAATGGTGTCCCACGTCCCTCTGGCAACACTTCCACCCAATACTCCTCTTCCATCTTCCTTTGGACCAACATCCCTGCTCCCTTTTTGTCTTCGCACCTTCCTTTACAGCTGGCTCCACTGTAGTGATTGTTGGGGAATATCTGACTCAGAACTCCTGAATCCCACAGACTACGATTGCGGTGCTCAGTACCCTGGCCACATAACAACTTTGGTATGCACTAAGCCTTAGGAGACGCTAACGGCGAACCAGGGAGTTATAGAAACTCTTCCTAGGGTCCACGCTACATGCCTTTCATCAAGTAATTCTAGTTGACAGAAAACGGACCAAAAAACAGATCAGAAGCACACTGGGCACAATAGTTAGAAGGACTTCTGTGCCGTTGTATTCAGCTGTACCTGTAGTGATATGAGCCAGTCTGGAGTGATGTATTCCCCGACAGTCTGTGTGACTGCATGGCATGAGAGGGCTTGTGACCAGCGCCAGCAGTTAACACAACGGGATCGAGTACAATGGGCCCGATTCACAGAACTAACTTAAGACAAAATCCTAAACTTACTACTTTTGGTATTCACAGAAGTTAGGATTTTGTCTTAAGTTTGTCTTAAGACAGACTTAAGTTAGGATTTTGTCTTAAGTCTGTTTTAAGACAAAATCCTAACTTCTGTGAATTCCAAAAGTAATACGTTTAGTATTTTGTCTTAAATTAGTTCTGTGAATCGGCCCACTATGAATACGTTATTCTGGGCACCTGTTATTTAGGTTCTATCAAAGAGTTTTACTTAGAGTGGTTAATCGAGACGTTGAAAGCCATTCCACTTGCCCAGTCTAAATACAGTGGAAAGCAAAGCAATTCATAAATGAATACCTTTTCATTATAATCTAATCCCTGTTCATCTAAGAGATGGTGGAGCTCGCTGACATATTGCTATTCTGCCAGCATCAAGCATGCACCCACCGCTGCATGCAAGCATTCATTCATCCTTCTTCTTCCACACTTGCATGTATCAGTCCATGCCCCTGCATACATCCATGCCTGCCCATTCAAACTGTATTCACCCAGACTCACCCAACCATCCATGCATTCAAGTGAGCACCCACTCAGCTATTAATCCACTCAACATTCCCTTGCCTGCATTGGCGCATAAGTGCCACATAAGATTCTTAGCGGTCTTTGTGCCTCGATATCCATTATCTGTCTGTGTTTATGAGCTCCTGCACATTTGTGATTTCCGTTCGTGTCCAAGAAGGTAACTCGACGACAACGTACAGCTATTAGCACCAAAACCGAAGAAAGAATATTTATACATAGGAGAGCTTAAGCCTGTACTTCTTCATAATGTATTGCTTTGATGACGATGATGTAACAGGTTTGAAGATCAACAGGTGAGTCTGCTAAAAGAATTAGGCCCTGATTACAAGTTGATAGTTATAATCCGACCTGTGGGGAGACCTCAGTTTACACTCATTTCAGATTTACCAGTTGTTGGATATTTAGAACAACCGATAATTATCGCGTGCGTTAAATATCCCAACCTTCCTTAAATTATGGTAGGTCAAATCTGCTGAAGTTGAACAGGGCAGCCCCATATGGTATTTACTGTATCATGCGGATTTTGGTGTGGTAAAACCCCAAATCCACGCTATTCCCCACTAACTCATAGTAGGTGCTATTTATCGCGCCCAATAGATAAAGTACCCTGTGGTATCATTATTTATCTGATGCGATAAATAACACCTAAACTTGCAATCAGAGCCCTAGCACTTACTTAAAAGTGGAGGCATTATTTGTCACCCCTGATAAATAATGATACCAGGGTTAAAGTTATGTATCTGGTTCAATAAATAACACCTATTGTGAGTTTATGGGGAACAAGGTGCACATTTTGATGTTTAACATACCTAAATCTTCATAATACGGTAAATCCATATGTTTTCCCAGGATCAATTTCAGAAGGTTTGACCTGTCAAAAATAAAAAATATGATAATTATTGGATGCGTTAAATAAAACCAACTTTGTAAGTCTGTCCCCTGCATAAACAGGATGGAATTAACCCCCAAATTGTAGTCAGGTCCTTCCAGTTTTTTTTACATATTTCTTTGATTGCTCAATTGCAGTCCTCACTTTCCATGGTGAGTATGCTTTTCCAAATATTTTAGAATTGCAAGATTTGCACTATTTGCATTGGAGAATGTTGGTACTATATCAGGCCAGGTGGATCTGTAATCACAATTTTCTGCAACAACAAGTACCAGAACCAATTAATTTTATTTTTATTTTGAAGTTAGTTATTAAATATTTGTTGATAACAGGTTAGTGCCCGGAATCCGTTTATAAACTAACTACTAATCAAATTAAACATCACAAAAACAGGATAATTAGGTTCTTAATGGAGATTTGGCAGAAATAGTCCCTCGTACGTATATGAAGGCTCTAGAACCTTTATGAGACAAAAACCACCAGCAATTTAAATAATTCATAGGCGAGGATGCAGCACTATACATGACTGTTTAACTTTAATCCCCTTTGTTAATATTTATTTAGGTGTTGTGCATTCAAGGATTAACTAATAGCTACTTCCTAGCTCTCTCTGTAAACTTCTCATCTCTGCTGTGAATTATGAATATGTATTTTGGATTTTGAGCCGTGGGTAAGAGCATAGCTTCCTTTGGGCTGGCGTGTGTGCACAGGGACAGTTGACAGCTGTGTACTTTAATCAATGAATAGATGCTAAGCACCTGAGAAAACAGTAGACCTCAACAGAAGAGTGTTTGGGTATTTGCTCTACTGATGTTGCTTATGTCACTATGTCAACAACGTTAACATTCATACTACTGTAAAAAGAAGCCAATGGTAACAGTTACGTCCTTGGCAGGATACAAAAATACTGCCCAATCAGGCCCTTGCCAACGTTTGCAGATCTTTATTGAAATAGCGTTAAAGGAGAGTTTGGCATTTCATTTTTTTTTTCTGAAATATACCCTCAAAGTTTGGGTGTTTTTTTTATTACAAGTAATTTGTGTGTCACGTGGAGAAATGCGTTCAGCGAAAAAAGTGCAATACTTGAGGATAATGCAGTGAAGTGTACCAGAGATAGAACTGGTTGGCAAACATGTTAGAAAGGCTGTGCATGATGGTGCGGCTAACAGCAACTAGTGTGCGCCTAACGTGCCTCAGAACACCGTTAATAATCACCTCAATGTACCTCCTAAACTGCTTACTTCAGCAGCAATCTAATAGAATAATGACCAAACAGTTTCAATAAAGAACATATTTTATTTTAGGTCATGGACAAAACCATTATACACCAACCTGGCTGCTGTTCCTTTGATGAACAAAGGTACATATTTTAAGCAAGGGCATTGTGTGTTGTGTCCTGTCGTCGTGGATGATGATTTTGTTTTATATATACATACATGCATAATGTTAAGAGTTGCTCTGGGATGCGTAGATTACCTGAAGAGATACTTCAAATCACTAACAAGTGATCATTAGATGTAAAGAAGATTGTAATAACATATCTCTTACAATACATGGCTTTTTCCCACACATTTATGCAGTGTGTCCTCTTGAGACAATTCACATGTCATAACCAGATAACTTTAGACCTATGACAAATGCCCATGTCTGAAAATATCCAATTCTCTTCCCTCATTCAGTTCAATACTGGCACTCTACACTATACAACAGAAATCAAGGTGGGCTGGGTAGCAAAAAGAGTTTTAATTTTTCGCTAGCAAAAGGTTCTGGGCCTGATTCACAAATGGATTTACGAATAGTATCTTTACGAGTGTTGCATCTCCGAACATTTAAGTGTGGAGACTCCGCGCTTGTAAAGACACAAAAGTGTAAGTTTACCTTTGTGAATCAGGCTTACAGTTTGTATGTATGAGGTATATGCAGCGACGGCTCGTGGAGGGAGTTACGGTGGGGCAGGAGGGTGGGGAGGGGCAGGGTGGAGGTTGCTAAAAACCGGCATATGGATAATTGCAGGTAAGTAAACAATTTAATTAATAAAACGAATTTCGTAGTGCGCCTTGCATCGCAAAATGCAATGCAGTGCGAGCTACGAAATTCGTTTTATTAATTAAATTGTTTACTTACCTGCAATTATCCATATTCCGGTTTTTAGCAACCTCCACCCTGCCCCTCCCCACCCCACCCTCCTGCCCCACCGTAACTCCCTCCACGAGCCGTCGCTGGGTATATGTATAGCACAGACCGAGCTCAATTGCAATGGAGCACTGTACATTGTTAAAGGCAAAGACACAGTTAACAGCATTGAAGGAGTAGCATGGTTCTGAGAGTGGAAGTGTGCTGTTATTGCACTTTGATGTAAAGTCCATTATGGATCGATTCTGTTAATTTATAGTTTAGAAGATAGAAGGAAACACACTTGTCCCCCTACACCCGACACAAGGTCGCGGGGTACAGAAATTAAATAAACAAAACTGCTTTCTAAACCCCCTATTCCAGCTAGCAACATCCTCCCTTCCGGCGTGGTATGACACATAGTTACAACAATGAACCACTGTATAGAATTCACCACAACTTCCCCTGTAATATTGTTACTCCAAGTGTTCAATTTCAGCTGGTGGTTTCCGGTGCTTGGCACCAGCACTTAATTGTCAACATGGGTGGTTGTGACAGTCTGCCACAAGGTTGTACTGTCTGGCTAATTTACAGATGAGCATAACAGTTAATTATACAGTTAAATATACATTAAAATGACTATAACTTGCTGACCAAGCCAATCTGATAGCTTTGGGGGCAAATAATAGTCTCAATTGTCACACTTGTAGGCGTGTGATGGTTAGTAGTTGTGTTGTTACTATCATTGGCAGCATGGCAGGGGCAATGTGTGGTGGAAATTGCAGTGGCCTCTTGACAAGAGCCTTGACACTTATTGTTTTTACAAATTAAGCACTGTTTACGACACCCCCCTCGCCTATGGGTCTTTCCGTTTTCTACAGCTGACGCTCAGCCTGATAATTTAATGTACAATATGTGAGATCTTCAAACATTTGAAGTGGAGGCGCTTTTTTTTTTTAAGTTTTATATAGCGCTGGCTAGACCCAGAGGTATCAGAGCGCTATACATGATCAGGATAGAATAAGGCAAAACATAGTATAAAAAGCATATGACAAAGTTTAAAAACAAAACATAATTACTAAATCAAAGAAAGATGAAATAGGAGTTGAAGCAATATAAAACAGGTCATATAGTTAGAGTGGAATTATCGGAAGAGGGCCATATATTACAGAGACAAATATGGTGTAGTGAAAGAGATCAGGCATCATTGTATTATATATCCATATAATACATGGCATTCTGCAATCCCTGTATAAAAACTTGGCTTTAATTTCTTTATAAGAGGCGACGTTTGGCACACCTAGTCACCTATTCTAAAGAGATGATGTCAGAACTCAACTGAAATAACTTCTCATTCTGCCTATTTGTGAAATAAAATAGGAGTTGGGTAAAGTTTTTATTGATTAGTTTTATGGCTGGCAAACTAAAATATCTTTATTGTTTCCCAATTGGGCATCAACATGAGCTTGATCTAAGGACATACCCATGCACTAACCAGTCCAAACTCATCATGCTGCACTTTCACTTTTTTGGGGAATTTATGTGCTATATACAAGAACATTTCTTATGCCCCTTATGAGATCCAGAAAGAAACGATCCTGCACACAAGTGTATTGTTTTTTACGTGCACTGACCGATGATGGTGAACTCGGAAAAAAGATGGCTGCTTGAGCAGAGAGCTCCTCCAGTCACTGCATGAAACGTTGAGGTCCTTCCATCTCTTTAATCCTTCTTTGGCTGATTTGACTGGCTCACCTGCCCTTACTGACCGGTGGAACCCCGATGATACTCTATCCATCCGAATACGAGCCGTCTGCAGGAGATGATGTGGCCAAGACCAGGCTGTGCTCTCTGAGACCCACCAAGCAGCAACCTAACATTTATCTGAGGTCACCCAGGGAAGCTGTGTGACCAGCCTGCGGTTGATCTTGCGTGGTAGCAGGTGCGTGCCTTCTGTAACTGTCCTAACCTGCTGGTTCTGAAACTGCAGGGTCTGCTGCGATTGTGGATCCGGTACAAAAGGGGGTGGTGATGGACAGGGCATCTGAATCAATCCAACACTCACACCCAGTCAAAAGATCTGGGTTTAATCCATCACCATTCTTTAGCCCACTCTGCCACCCCAGTTCAGACATGGCTATATGCAAATCAGTCTGACCCTGTGCCTCATAGGAATAGTCCAGCCCAAACTGCCAAGCCATGTCTTCCCTGGACCGGAAACAAGCTTCCGAGGACCGGTTTCTGGCATTCCAGCCTTCTTCAGCCCGGCTTGCTTGAATCCAGTGGCAAAGTGAGCAAGGGACTCACGTCTGAGCATACCCTGCCACACTTATGGTGGCCAAAAGCGGTACAAAAGGGGGTGGTGATGGACGGAGCATCTGAATCAATCAAGCACTCACACCCAGTCAAAAGATCTGGGTTTAATCCATCACCGTTTTTTAGCCCACTCTGCCACCCCAGTTCAGACATGGCTATATGCAAATCAGTCTGACCCTGTGCCTCATGGGAACAGTCCAGCCCGAACTGCCAGGCCATGTCTTCCCTGGACCAGAAACAAGCTTCCGAGGACCGGTTTCTGGCATTCCAGCCTTCTTCAGCCCGGCTTGCTTGAATCCAGTGGCAAAGAGAGCAAGGGACTCACGTCTGAGCATACCCTGCCACACTTATGGCCGCCAAAAGCAGTACAAAAGGGGGTGGTGATGGACAGACCATCTGAATCAATCAAACACTCACACCCAGTCAAAAGATCTGGGTTTAATCCATCACCGTTCTTTAGCCCACTCTGCCCCCCCCCCCAGTTCAGACATGGCTGAAGACGGGTGGAATGCCAGAAACCGGTCCTCGGAAGCTTGTTTCCGGTCCAGGGAAGACATGGCTTGGCAGTTCAGGCTGGACTGTTCCCATGAGGCAGAGGGTCAGACTGATTTGCATATAGCCATATGCTTTTGCCCGCCATAAGTGTGGCAGGGTATGCTCATGACGTGAGTCCCTTGCTCACTTTGCCACTGGATTTAAGCAAGCCGGGCTGAAGACGGCTGGAATGCCAGAAACCGGTCCTCGGAAGCTTGTTTCCGGTCCAGGGAAGACATGGCTTGGCCGTTCGGGCTGGACTGTTCCCATGAGGCACAGGGTCAGACTGATTTGCATATAGCCATGTCTGAACTGGGGTGGCAGAGTGGGCTAAAGAACGGTGATGGATTAAACCCAGATCTTTTGACTGGGTCTGAGTGTTTGATTGATTCAGATGCTCCGTCCATCTCCAGCCGCTTTTGTACCGCTTTGAGCCGCCAAAAGTGTGGCAGGGTTTGCCCAGACGTGAGTCCCTTGCTCACTTTGCCACTGGATTCAAGCAAGCCGGACTGAAGACGGCTGGAATGCCAGAAACCGGTCCTCGGAAGCTTATTTCCGGTCCAGGGAAGACATGGCTTGGGAGTTCGGGCTGGACTGTTCCCATGAGGCACAGGGTCAGACTGATTTGCATATAGCCATGTCTGGACTGGGGTGGCAGAGTGGGCAAAAGAACGGTGATGGATTAAACCCAGATCTTTTGACTGGGTGTGAGTATTTGATTGATTCAGATGCTCCGTCCATCTCCACCCCCTTTTGTACCGCGATTGTAGATCCAGCTCGACTCCCACTAACTGGTTGGGCTCCTCCTCACCGGCCACCTGGGGAGCAGAGTCTTCTGCATGTTCCGTTGGCAAGCACATTTGCTACACTTTACATCAAGGCCCCAATCAAGGCAGGTTGAAGCATGTCAAAACTGTTGGCAGATGAGCAATGAACATACACATACCGGGGGTCCCCCAAGGCACACCTATACAGACACTCACACACCACCACTCATCCGTAGAGTTACTCACACACCTAGTCAGTCATGCAAAGAATCAATCACACTCCCATGTACTCAACTATACAGTCATACACACACCACCTCACTTATTCATACAGATACTAACACATACTTACTCTCTTATACAATCACTGATACAATCACACACTCATACATACAGCCGCTCTGACAATCACTCATTTTCACATATAGTTAATTATATACTCCAACACTCACACTCACATATACTGCTTTTCACATATGTAGTTACTCACACATGTACCACTGAGACATCCATTAACTCACCAACACACCCATACACATACTCACCCACCCATACAGCTCTTCACAGTTGCACTCTTGAACCGATACACCCAGTGAATCACCCACTCACATATCTATGCACAGAGTCACACCCCCCACCCACCCACACAGACACTCAGGCACCTATACAAATCCTCACAAAACCAATCAATAACCCATAAAGACACACATTTAGCTCCTCACCAACCCATGCAACCGCTTACACACTAACTGACAGACTGATGCTGACATTTACACAGTTTAGTCACTAACCCATGCATTCAGTAAGACACGTTTAATCACTCATTTATACAGACAGTCACGCACCTACTAAATCATCCATTCAGACACTTATCCACCCACTCTTTCTTCAAAACACCTAGGTATATACATATCTATACTAATATAATAAAGAAAGAGCCCAAACCTTTGAGGTGGGCAATCTCAGGAACCAGAGCACCAATCACAACACCCAATACAGCGTTGGAAAGGGCAGTTGCAGCAGAAGGACATAGGCTATGCAGACCCCCACCATATACATCTAAAAAGGTAAAAGGACCATGCCAGCAAAGTAGTCCCTTGTGGGAGTGTCTGCTTTGTGCTGTGGGCATGTGCTGGGGGCGTGACAAATGCTGGGGGCGTGTGGTATGTTCTGCCCTTCATACCATGTCTCATATCGTGTGCTAATCCCACCCTGCTCCCTTTAAATACCTCTGCACCCCATAATCATAACCCACCCGTACTCTTTAAAATATCCCAACACCCTTAAACACTAACAAATCTTAACCCTATAAATATACCCTGTACCACAAAACCCAAACCTATCCCTAAACCCTAAAAATACCCCCGTACCCCAAGCCAAACCTAGCCCTGAACCCTATAAATACCCCTGTACCTCAAAACCCAAACATACCCCATAACCTTAAAAATACCCCTGTACCCCAAAACCCAAACCTAGCCCTGAACCCTAAAAATACCACTGTTCCCCAAAACCCAAACCTACCCCTGAACCCTAAAATACCCCTGTACCCCAAAAACCAAACCTAGCCCTGAAACCTTAAAATACCCCTGTACCACAAAACCCAAACCAACCCCTGAACCCTAAAAATACCCCTGTACCCCTGTACCCCTGTACCTCAAAACCCAAACCTAGCCCTGAACCCTAAAAGTAACCCTGTACCCCAAAACCCAAACCTACCACTGAACCCTAAAATACCCCTGTACCCCAAAACCCAAACCTAGCCCTGAACCCTGAAAATACCCCTGTACCCCAAAACCCAAAACTATATCTGAACCCTCAAAATACCCAAACACCCCAAAACATATACCTCAGTACCCCAAAATATATACCCATACTTACCTTATCCAAACATTAAAAAAACATGCTTTTACCATTCATGCATTTACAACGAATTTCGTTGTAAATGTGTGTGTGATAAAAGCATGTAACATGTAATGCCATGCCTTATAATGGCATTGCAGATTCAGGGTACTTTCGTAATGAAAGTGTGCTGAGTGATTGTATGCGGAAAGAAAGTTGCGGAATCATGGGTGTTTACCCTCGCCCGGTATGTACATTGGTGGCACGACGGGCCACATCTCCAGGAACATACTCATATTTTTTCACCACTCATTTGAAAAATGCACAGGTCTCTCTCATTGATGGCCAGCACCGACATACACTTTTAGACACACCTCCCGCCACAAGTTCTAGAATTGCAAACTTTAGAGCTGGGGAGCTACGTTCGATTCTCCGCATCTGCTCAACATCCTGTGATTCCAGGCAAATCGCTTTGTCTCCCCGTGCCTACCACAAATGAATGTGTTCTTCTGTAATGTAAATTGTGCTTATGCCATGTTGTCGAGTTTGCGCTATATAATATTCGAAGGAAAAATAAAGTAGGGAAACTCGAGTTCACATACTACTGAACGCGCACTCTTAAGTGCATCAGCAGTGCATTGTGAATCAGAGCGTTTCACAGGCCTGTCACAGATAAGAAATGCTATCAAAACGAAATCCTACAAAACAATATACTACTGGCCAGCAGCAATTCATACCCGGACAACGTCGGGATGGGCTGATAGTATATATATATATATATATATATATATATATATATATATATATGACAAAGTCACCTCGAGGGCTAAATAGCGGGGAAGAAATGGTTGTACATTTAGGAAGATAGACAACATATGGTACAAATTAGGATTTCAACGATGTTAGAACTTGTTGCTACATTATGTGCCCTCTTAGAGACGACAACAGTTGATCTTGGAATATGAATTTCAGACGACCCAAACTGACCACATTTTGTAATTTTGTACCAGCTGTGATGAATAATCTGAGACCTAGAACATTATTTCAAAAAGGGGGTGGGGTCGCACACCACTCACTCACCAGCGGGATCGCTCCTAAGGACATTATTGTTTTGTTATCTATGGTTTATGTTTAATTGAATTGATCTAACGGTTTATGGGCTCATAAACTCTTTAGCTTCAACGCAGGGAAAACCTAGCTTTGTGATATGATATGATACAAAGAAAAAACTGTATGTTTATTGCTGCACTACTTTTTAAACAGAGAGAGTTCCTACACAGGAAATGTATTGTTTGGTATACAAGACAACATGTGTCAAACTTTTTGGTTAATACAACACCGGGCGGACATTAATTTACAATATCAAATGGAATAGATAGAATAATGGAGATGGTTTCACAGTGATATATGCCCCCGTAGGAGGTTCCGAGCGAGGGCGCTTAGCCGATCCACGGCAGTACACTGGGGTTCCACAGATTGGCAAATGTCATGTGATCACACACTGGGATATACAGTACTAACCAGATTAGATGGGATAGCTACCCATCAGTTATCAAGGAACTGGGGAGATCCGCGTTGTGCCAAATATTGAAACCCACTATTCACACGTGAGACCATACACCCAGATATAGTTTTTATTCGGGGTGACATGCCAATACACGGCAGTATACTTTAAATTCCATTTGTACCACACTTGGGGAGAAAAACATCAGTAAGTTTATAATCTTACGTTGCTCAACTGGGATTACTTGCCCATTTAAAGATGGCACCCGAGTATGTGTTGATGATGTGAGTCTGTTTTTTATGTTTGACGCGTGACACACACAATATGTATGGCTAATCTGTGGAGTGCAATTGACACCGAGGAAGGCTTGAAGCCGAAACGCGTCTGTTTACTCTGTGCTAATAAACACGAGTGCGAACATCAGTTTGTTTACAAGTGCTGTTTTCCTGTTAAAACTACAAGGAATTGGAGCTGCATATACATATATATGTACATATATATATATGGTATGAAGAAAGTATGATAATGTTGACACTTGATATATCTACACTTTAGACCAGTATAAGACATGGAGATGGCCTTAGAGCATCAGAATATTTTTTAAGTAGAAGACCAGTACGACTCATTAATCAAAATAAAATGATCTTAGAATTAATGGAATGGTGCCTGACCAAGAATATTTTTCTCTTTGGTGACTACTACTATTTGCAGGAAAAGGGGACTGCGATGGGCACCTGTTTCACCCCAAGTTATGCCAATTTACATCTCGGCAGATGGGAGGAACATGTGCTCAGAGGCAGTCCCCTGGAACAATTGTCAGAACATGTCCTGCTGTGGGTCCGATTTATTGATGACGTCTTCGTGCTGTGGCAGGGTACGGAGACGGAGATCAAGTTGTTTATCAAACATTTAAACAACAATTCCCTAAATTTGGAATTTGTGGGGCACCATAGCAGGACATCCATAGAGTTTCTTGATATCTGGATCAGGCCCTGCAATGGTAAACTAGAAACATCTGTATTTCGTACAGCTACCGCTGGGAACTCAGTTCTTCATGCTGCAAGTGATCACCCTGCTGTGTTAATAAGGAGTATACCATCTGGGGAATACTATAGAGCAAAGAGAGCATGCAGTGAACAGGGTGAGTACGAAAAAGTCGAAAATTAAATGACACAAAGGTTTACCCAGAGAGATTATCTACCTGAGGTTTTGAAAGGTGCATCAACCAAGGCAAGGAATTTAGAAAGACATAAGATATTGTTCGAACTATCTAGAACAAAAAAGTCAACAAAAACAAATGATGTGAATGATCAGAATTCTTCTAGATTTATATCCACCTTCAATGTGAAACACAAAGAGAACAGGTTTATTCTGAATCGGCACTGGCACTTGGTAAAAAGTGATCATGTGTTATGCTCTAAAGTTGAGAGGATTCCTGCGATTACTTACAAGAGATCTAAATCCTTGAAGGATTAAATTGTGAAGAGTGAATTTCATGAAAAAAGGAAGGGGGGACCCCCGAATTGGTTGGCACAGAAACCAGGTTTTAAAAAGTGCTCAAAATGCCAAGCATGCAGCATGGCATGAATGGCACTGAGTTTAAAACCTTTTTAAATAAGACTGTGATCATTAGAAGCTTCTTAACTTGTAGATCCAACTTTGTTGTTTATTTATTACAGTGCTCCTGTCCCAAAATGTATATAGGGAGTACAACTCCCCCTGTATTTCAAAGAATTCTCCAACATCGGCGAGCGATTGTGAATTTAGAGAGGACGTACCCCATTGCACGACATTTTGAGATCCATCATCAGAGTAACCCTGCGAGCTTGCAGTACACCTGTATAGCCGAGGTCCCGAAAAAAAGAGAGAGGAGGGGACAGGGAAAGGGAGCTCCGGAAGCTAAAAACATATTTTTTTCTGGAGTTAAATTACAAGGAACCATATGAACTCAATGTCGATGAAGATTTATATACATGTCTTTCTTGAAAAAGGAAATGAAGAGTAATGATGTTAATCTGCACAAGTGTAAATCCATGATATTGATATTTTTTATGTAAATCTTGCAGACAGTAATGAGTAGGGATCAATGAACTGCTAGGACTGACATTAATTAATTGTCTCGGATTTGAATGTTTCTTTTCTTTCATATGCATTTACACTTTAGAATGGATTTTGATAGAGTATACATATATTGGATATAGTGATATTCTTATAGGGTAAAGGATACAAAAAGGTTGCTGTGGTTGAAGAAAAAGCATCATATTTCTAGTTTACATAAGCATTTGCACTTTAAACTGGGATTCCTTTTTTAACTTTTATATGTGATGGTGTGATGAATACATGAAATTATGAGTTTTAAAATAATTTCTTAAATTGATTGTTATTTTTTGTTAATCATGATATATTGTATTTATTCAGTATCTAAATTTATAGTGAAGCAACTATTGAAAGACTACAATTATGAAAGAGGAGAGGAGATGTATACTATTGCACTAAAGCACTTGCACTTTATTTCTTTGGAATTCAAACCAGATGCAAATTGGAACTAGCCCGAATAATGTATTGCTGCCAATATCTGAAACATGGTCTTGCACTTGCACTTTAAATTTCTGACAAGCACAACCACAGGGACCCCAAGGCAAAAAAAAAAAAATCGAAAAATCGCGGGTTGCGCGCACCTTGCTGTGCACGAGCTTTATTCTGATTAGCTGCCACTGTCTGTCAACACTCAAAAACAGAAATTAATGTTAGCCATCTTGTGCCTCAGTAGACTGAGGCACAAGAAAGCAGAAAAAAAAGTGTAGAACTCAGAAAGGGGGCAGGGTAGAAGCACCCTGACCCCCAGGCCTGCTCAGGGGGTCAAGGGACCCCCAAGGCGAAAAAAAAAAAAAATTGAAAAATTGCAGGGTGTGCGCACCGTGCGCGCACCCCGCAATTCCCCCCCCAAAAAACATTTTTTTGCCTTGGGGGTCCATGTGGGAACCCCAGAGCCGGCCTAGGGGGTCAGGGTGCTTCTACCCTGCCCCCTTTTTGAGTTCTAAAACTTCTCGAGCATGAGCTGCATGCTCATTGGCTTTCAACACTTCAAACCAGAAAGTGTTGGCAGCCATCTTGTGCTCGGTAGAAATTGTGGGGGCATAGTGATAAAGAAGTGTGGGGGGTGCCCAATCCCCCCCAAACTGACCCGGGGACCGCCGCCCTCCGGGGCAAAGCAACGCAGCCCCCTGGCGCATACTGGAGGCTCCTGGTGGGCTAGTTGCCTCCTAGGGACCCCCAGTATGCAAGGGGAATTAGTTCCCACTCTGCAAACACGCCTGAGGGCTGCGCTGCAGAGAGGTGTAAAAAGGGTGTGGCCTCATTACACCTCTCTGCAATGCAGCCATCTGGGGAATACTGGAGGTTCCTGGTGGGCTAGTTAGCCCCCAGGGACCCCCAGTATGCAAGGGGATATAGTTCCCCCTCTGCAAACGCGTCAGGGGGCTGCGTTGCAGAGAGGTGTACAAACATTTTTTATCAATTTATATTAAAAATATGTAATGTAATTTAAAAAATAATATATCTAAAAATAAAAAATGTATAATAATGTAGTAAATCAGTATAAAAAATATAACAATTATTACATTAAAAAAATTTCATTTACAAAACCATTGAAATTCACTAAAAAAAATAGGTTACAGCCACGTTATAGTTAGGAATTAGCATTTAAAAAAACCTTTGAAATTCAGTGAAAAAACCATAGGTTTCTCACTCGTTATAGTTAGGAATTAGCATTTTAAAAACCTTTGAAATTCACTGAAAAA
This sequence comes from Lissotriton vulgaris, assembly GCF_964263255.1. Classification (NCBI taxonomy): domain Eukaryota; kingdom Metazoa; phylum Chordata; class Amphibia; order Caudata; family Salamandridae; genus Lissotriton; species Lissotriton vulgaris. The sequence continues at coordinate 242,318,202 of NC_141699.1, read as the reverse complement.
ACCATAGGTTTCACACCAGTTATAGTTAGCTGGTCATTTTACTCATACAAAACCTTTGAAATTCCCCTGTTATAGTTAGTTCAGCTAACTATAACTTGCGCTCCCGCAATGCACTGCTGATGATTCACATATTACATCACTCATGACATGGTCAGTGACATCACTGATGACATCACTGATGACATCTCAAATGACATCCCTGATGACATCACTGATCTTGGTCTTGGTTGAATTAATTTCAAGGCCTTTTATGGTACAAAATTTGCTGAAGCAGTCTAGAGGCTTTTGCAATTCCTTTGGTGCTAGCAATATTAAAATCATGCCATTAGCAAAAAGTGATGCCGGCAATGGCACCCCTCCTAGCTTTGGGGACTCGTGTTTGCATCCCCAAAGATGTTGCACAATGTAATGTACCTATAATGAAAAGAGGGTGTGTACCAGTACACATCCCTGCCTTACTCCCCTTTTTATTGAGGTTTGCATCCTTAAGTTCACCCCTGGAACCCTATCTGACTCTTGAAAAGTTGTCTTCGTGTATCCATACTATTTGTGCCAGAAGATATTCAAGCGCTCCCTGAGTTTTTAGAGAGTTCCAGAAAGAGGCCCTAGGGATATGGTTGAAGTTGGCCTTCAGGTTTATGAATTCTATGTACAAATGCCCTCTCTTTAGTTTGGTGTATTTCCACGCTAATCAAAATAGCCTTCAAACCTGGCCAATTGTACTTGTTCTTTTTCTGAACCCGGTTTGGTACTGGGCCAGGATATTATTCTCCTACATCCAATATTATTTGGGATCTGTATTGCAAAAACCTTTTGCAAGGTAGTCATTAAACTAATTGGCCTATAATCGGAAGCATCTTGTCGATTGCCTTTCTTAAAAATATGAACTATTTCCGCCCTTCTCCAAGTTCCAGGTATTGGCGCCCCTGCAGCAACAGCATTACAGAGTACATTTACGTAAGGTACCCATACTGCTTTGTCTTGTCTCAGAAGATCACCAGGTATCTTATCAGGTCCTATGGCTTTCCCTGGCTTGACAGCTTCTATTGGTGACTAAAATAAGGGGTATATAATCTACTCCAGTCGATTTCCAAGGGACTTATCCCATTGGTGGAATGGTTAGTTGGCAACTGATCAGCAGGAGCAGAGTATAGCTGTGAGAAATACCTGTTTCAAGTACCCGGATCCAAGCAGAGTCCAGGCTGGAGTTTCCAATGTTATTACTCTGGGCCAGTTTTTTCCAAAAGCCAGCGTGGTCCTTGTTGCTGGCTACATCAATCAAATCATTACAATTACAGTTATCCCAGTCCTTTTTAGCTTGGATTAATATTTTCTTATACTTCGCAGTTCTATCTCTTATTGTTTCTATATTGCTAGCCGCAAACAGTTGTCTCTTTGCCTTACAGCAATCCCTGGTGTACCAGGGATTGTGAGAGGTGCGCTTGAAGATATTTCCTGACTTGTGTTCCTGAGGGATTTTACTCAGGAATGATTTCAATTTCTCTACCATGGTATGATGTATTTGCAAATCAGGGATATCATATGGATCTGTATCTATATGAGGAGATAGGATGTCAGAGAAAGTATTATGAAACTCTGTCATAGTTTCTGGATTAACTGCAATAAATGTCCATTTGAGTGCCCTGCGAGTATTGCTGACCATTGGTTGGATTAGATTTAAATTATCTTTATTTATTTCCACAGCCCAAGTCTCAAAAAGAGTTTCCACTATTGTTAGGTGCAGTGGAAAATGATCACTAACTTCTCTTGTCTCTATCTTTAGATCAGATATGGTACGCCATAGGTTGACACTGGCCATTATATAATCGATTTTGCTCTTAGTGGTACCTCTTTTAAATGTAAATGTACTCGTACTGTCTACCGGCAGCAGTTGCAGGCCCTCAATCTCTGTCCTGAAATAAAACAAACCAGTTGAGCAGCTTTACAAGGAACATGTATTAGTAACCCAACCGTAACCACTGAGGTACATTTTAAATTCTGAGTGTGTGCTTCTCCAGATCAAGCCCTCTTAAAATATACTTCCTATTGTTATGGGTGACGTTATTTCTACACATTGTAATCCTCATTGTTTTATGTAAAATGTCCCAAAGACTAATTTACAGACCTATAATTCATTGTCTATGTATAATATGTGTGTGATGTAAAGTGCTCTGTCACCTTACACCAATGGTTCCCAACCTTTCGACTCCTGAGGACCTCCCCAGAGTCACTGCTGGAAGCCAGGGACCCCCAATCTAAACATACACAAACAAGTACAATACTCGAATTACTAAAGATTGTATATGAAAAAATATGCAAATATCTAAAGATTTTAATGGGAAGGTTGGTGCTGCATCTCGGTGACTTACTATTCAATGTTTGGTTTTATTTTGTGGTACGAGACTCCTGTTCCTGCCGGGGCCATACTGGGACCCCAAAGAAGCCCTGGCAAATGTTGTCAGACCAGCCCTAGTAAGGTGCAAAGCGACTGCAGCACGGGAGCCTGACCACTACAAAGAGGGGCTTTTTTTTAGGGCGGGGGAGGCATTTCTCTCCTCAAGAAAAAAGGACTGCACCGGTGTCTAAAGAACATGAAGTAAGACTCAACATGCTTGCCTTGAACCCAGGAACACAAAATTGGCTTCAACGGTTTCTGACTGTCCTACTGTTTGAGCTACTGGAAAGCAACATGTATCCAGTGGCCTCTCTCCCTGCAGCTGACTAGCTAACCATTTCCAAGTTGACCAGCCTGGGACCTTACAGCTGGCCACTTTTGAAGTGAATCCTAATCCCTAGTGGTGCCTTCTAGGTCATGAATCATTGGTGGGTGTTAGAGTGTTCCCCTCCTGTCCCCAAAACTGCAAGAAGTGGGACTGGAACTTTTTCACCACTTTCAGTCTGGAGAACTGACAGAGACCAGGTTTACCATCCAAGCCACAGCCATTGACAGCTTGGTCTCAGCTTTCTGTGTTGCCCTGCTGAAGGAGATCTGACTTCCAGAAAAGATTTTAAGTCCAAATAAAGAGTGCTTTATCAGGACCAATGCCAAGCAACATCCGATTGCCTGTGAGGCCTTCATGGGTACTGAATTCGCCCGCTTAGCGCCTTCCCATCTTTGTCGAAGACCACAGCGAGACTCCACTCTTCATAAACCCATCATTGTTGAGCCCCGCTTCAGATACAAATTCCAGCTTATCCCTCTTTTTCTCCATATAGGTTTCTAAGTCGAAAGGCACCATTTCCAATGGGACGAAACAGGCCTCTGTATCCCCTCCATCACAGTTGGCCTTAACTTTGATTTTAACCCGATCTAGTTCAAGAAAATAACCAATGTTAGTTGCCTTTAACCCAGTCTAGTGCAACCAAATACTCACAGTCAGTGCTTTGTGCTTGTTGGTGATATTTTTAATTAAAAAGTTTTAAATTCATATCTCCAGCTATGCTAATTGCATTTTTGTTGTTTTGATATCATTTTATTTATTAAAATTCTCTTTTTTTCTAAACTGGTGTGGGACTTTTCTTGTGTTGTGTTTCGGTTTTTTAATATCAGAATTGTAATCTCTTTAACACAAAACAAACTGTTAGTGTGCACTATATAAAAATTCAAAATATGAATGATGGTAATGCTGCATTATACTTTGTAAATTACATGATTTTCACATACAGAGATATCACAGATCTACGTAATCCGCAATGTGCTAACACACACTGAGGAAAATGCTCTGACGTGTTATTTATTTCGTATTTGTATGTGGTTCTGCAACGCTCTGTTACACCTATACAGCCCTATTGACAGCACATTGCAAATGATCTAACCTGAATGCTAAAAGAATAGGAAGCTCGTCGTGAAAAGGTTGGTCAGGCCGTTTGAACACAGTGCAGAGCCCTCTGCCAACGAGTACATCACTTCGGCTAAATTGTTTTCCTTATCTAGTAGTTTGTTCCAAGAAGTCAACTTTAGCCTTACAACGAACCCGATAATTCTTCCAGTCCGACTGGAAACTTGACATTTTTTCTTTCTAGAAAAATTCAGCAGACATTCCTCGTTTTCATTACTCGTTCCTTCTACCCTCCCCTGTATTATATTGCAAACAGGGGGAAGCAATATCCGTGCTTACTGTACAACTTACAGGGGGAGGTGGGAGTGCAGGGCCGGGGGACTGAAGGCCGGCTCCTAGCTGGACCACGGCCCAGACTGTCTGGACATGGCTCAGCAGTGGAAAGAGCTTTTGTTTTCATTGGCAAGCTACTGGTATTTCCCCCTGTGCCCAGAAAGGCTGGACCAAATTACAGTCAGTGACCCAGGGAGGGGGAGGAAGGGCCAGACATGCTTTCCGCCCTTTTCCCCTTCAGTAATCTAATTCAGTCCTCTTGATTCTTGCACTTTCTGTGCTTCACTATTGCAGCAAACAAAGAAGAAACGAGCTTGCTCGACACTGAAATAAATACATAATTCCAAATACACGGCGACTTTTAGGAACTAACCATCATAAAATGCATATTCATTTTCAAAGAGTGTCATGCAAATTCTAAAGCTGTATGACATATTCTAACCATTTTTAAGTTTAATTACAGTCGTGCCATGAAGTTTATTATTTTCAGAATATTATTGTATTTGTGGTTTTGAATGTTTCATTCAATAAATTCACATAATATAACACTTCATGTCACACTTCAGGCGCTCACGGACGTTTCAGAAACTTTAACACAAGAGTGATGCAGCGATGTTAGTTCTTGACAAGTGATGTCAGGAAGTGGTATCGATGCAGTTTGCAGAATTCATCTTCACAGTAAGTGACATCACTTTCCACCGTATCTCTACTTCAATCATCTCTCCTCTTCATGGGCATCCCCAGCACAGGCAGGACACAGACGAGGGCTATGTCTCTTTGGGCCTGCTAGGGAAAAAAGGGATTAGGGGCAGAAGCCTGCTTCACTGCAAAGTACAAGGTAACATATATTCATGTTTTTAACTAAGCACCCCAAACTTTCCCCTCCACAATCACAGGCAGGCCTACATCCCACAGTATCCTCACAACACATAGACCCTCCAGGCTCATACACCTATCACCAACCAGCACACACTCTCAATCTACTGAACAAAACTCAACTTCACGCTCATCTATTAACGCCCTGCAGTACTCTATGTTCAATTGCGGTGCACTGTTCATCACAGAAGCATGATATATGCACTCATCCTTGAGCATCCTAAACATCATTCTTCCAATATGTCACAGCAACCATTGTGCAGACTCTGGTCATAAAAAGGAAGGAAGCCTCACCATGATCCAAGAAATCTTTTTGTCCTGCACCACAGGCAATCAAGCAGCACTCACATTCATGGTACTCCTCACATTCCACTTCACACTGTCTGCAGAATAATGTACCCTTTTTAACCTCATCTACAGGCTGACTGAACAGAACAAGGACTTCATAGATTAATTCATAGAACTCCTCACAACCTCATCCATCCAATAATCCAATATCTCCATCCTGTTATTTCACCTCCCAGACAACTTATGCATGAAAAAAAGAAAAGGCATCATCAATAACCTTATCAAAACACTGAATGTGAGAAAGCATGCTATTAACCCCTTGACCGCAGTGCAAAATTCGCCGTGGTGCTGGAGAAATAATGAGTGGGCGGGGTTCGGTCCCTGGCTGTCCTCCGCACATGCCCACTATGACGCATGCAAGGGGTTAATTTAACACACTCCAAAGACCACATTCTGCCCAACATCACCAACATCGATTGTAAGCCTCCCACACCCTTAGTCAAATAATAAACAACTTCATCAATCCTCTACCATATCCTCTGATCCCCCTCCCCACCGGCAAGTGCAATATCATGAACTCTTTTTCAATGAGAAAATACAGAAGATAGGACAGCACATTGAAAACACCAACTCTGCATCTCCTTTTACATCAACTCCTCTGTGCTGCATCGAACAATGATAATTCTTCAAAAACGCTGTTTCTCAAAGACCTCAAAAACATCCCCAACTTCATTAAAGCTACACCTCTCAAGATGCCTTACCCTCATTCTTCATCAAACCCCTTTCTGAAGAAGATCTATCCCTACTCACCATTGTCAACACCTCTCCCACTCAGGACATCTTCTATAAAGATCACATAACAGGCTAGATCCGCCAGCTCTTGTAGAAACCAACACTAGATCCTAAGTCCTAACCAGCTTTCACCCATCACTCATCCACACTTCATGGGTCTGATCACTGAAAAAGCTGTCTATACAAACCTTATGATCCCATCAACTCCAACCACCTCCTGCACTATCAATCTGATGTCAGCTCACTCTGCTGCATGGATAAATCATACATAATCATAAATAATACCCCTCTGACCCTAGATAAAGTAGAATCCTGACTCCTGGTATTGTTGGACATCTCAGCTGCCTTTAACGCCATCAACCACCCCACTCTCACCTACACCCTTATGTCTTGAAAGGGGTTCAACAGAAACGTCCTTCACTGGTTCTTCTCCTACCTATCCAACCAACTCCAGTTTGTTCGTAGTGGCCTCCAAGTTCCAGAAGATCGTGATCACCTGCAGAATCCCTTTGGGATCCATCTTGTCCCTTCATCTTCTGCCTCTTTATGAAGCAAATTTGGACTTTAGTCACATAGAACAACATGTCCAGCACCTACCTGAATCTTAATTCCAACAAAAAGTTATTCCTGCTGTTCGCCAGAGCAGCAAGCAACAATATTCAAAACCTAGCTCAACAATGTGAACTTGTACAGATTTGAATCACAACTTTCATTCAATGCCTAGTCGGTGTAATTCAATCTGGACATCAATCTTACAACCTGGTACCAATTATTTCTGCCAGTTCTTTTCTGCTAAGAAAATGAAACGATTCCTGCCAAATAGTGACCTCAGAGACGGTGTTCAAGCAGTCACACACTCACAACTGGATGGCTGCAATACATGTCTCAACAGCTTGCCACACTCCACAATTGCCCCCATTCAAGAACATCCTACTTGCCACAGAATGTCTCATTAGAGGGCTGAAGAAATGTTATACCCTGAATCCTATCCCAATGGAACTCATTTGACTGACCTTTATTGCCTGCACAATATTCAAAGTCATCTGCATCAACAACAAAGCCATCATGTCCAGTACACCTGCCTACCTAGTTGACAAGCTCATCTTCTCCAGTGGCTCTCCGAACACCTGCAGCCAAGACACCATCAAACTGCTTCTAAAATATGCATCTATTGATAACTGCTTGGGAAATGTATAAATATTACAATACGTCTTTCTTCCATACTCCTAAATGCAAAATTCTTGCATCTCAAGGGTCACTTCTACCTTGTCCCTGAAGAAACAGGCTATACTCTCTGTGCAATATGCATTGCTTGGTGGTGTACGAGGAATTTTCAAAGAAATACCAGGGTGTCTTTCTCACTTTGGAGTTAAATATATGGTCAGTCGGGAGTAGAGGTAAAATCTGCATGGGGCTATGCTTAATGCAAATCCATGCATGTTGTTGTTTTCATTTGAGTGAGATGGTGGTTGGGCATTTTGATGACGGCAGAAAGGGGGAAAATAGTACACATATTTGATAAATTATGATTTTACATAAACATGCATAGTAACCATCTGCTGTTTGTACGTGCTATAAATAACATATAATATTAGTACCACATTTATGGGAATGAACTGACTCACCTCTGGAAGACTGAGTTGCCATGCCAGGATTCCAGCATAAGTCCTTTAACATTTCATATTTTGTCAGCCATGATTATCAAGCTTATTAAACCTTCCTATCAGCTAATTACTTACAAAAGCATGTTGTTGACCTTATTGCCAACAATTATATTTGGGCAAGTAGTGTCTCTCCTTGAGATCATCCTTAAGAGTAGGCCACAATGTTCTCTTTCCTGTGGAGAGGAGTCCCCATATGTTCCTTTCCGCTGGGAAAAATAGGAGTCTCCGAATACTGCATATTCCCTTCTGGAAGGTACATTCATAAAATACTAGCATTAAGTATCAATTCAGTCCAGACATGTTTGAACAGTTCAAAAGCAGTTGCTGGGTCTGCAGTTCAGTTATCTGATATAAATGTAATATACACAGAACTGGAATAGAACATATCACTTTTACTCAGGCTTGAGCAAGTTGCCATGCACTTCCCAAGTTCCAGCTTCATGCTGACCTCGAACATCTTGATAAAACTGGTGCAGTAATTAGAAAGAGCTCCACTAGATCCATTGTAGCATTTGTGGATCCAGAAGCTCACAATTCCCATTAGTGCCGATCCTGGAGGCTACGGATGCCATTACAACTACCTGCCTATTTAGGGTACAGAGGCCTCTTAAATAGGATTGTTATATGAAAGTAGCAGGAAGAGGCACATACCTTGAAGAAAGCTTTCAGCACTAATCTTGAACCTACCATGGTTCACTGCTACCACTCTTTTGGGGCACATATGAAGTTTGTACCTCTAAAGGACTAACCAGGACAAATCAGGTTGCCTTCTCAGTGAATTTGATTTCAGCTAGTGAACCCTATACATTTTTTCAGAAAATCAATATTTTCATAGTCAAAAAGGCTCTTTTCCATATACATGTAGCCACAGAAATTGCTGAATTTGTGAAATAATTTGTAGGAAATTGTCTTACAAAGTTTAAAACAATTGAATTATACATAAATTATACAATGCTCAAAAAGGCCTAGAATTGATGGGTCAATACATCCAATGATAATGATTTTGTTCACTTTATTGAGTTTTTCAAAATTCCCAGCATTTCAGCGATTTGCATGTCAAACCCTACATCATAGTACATGGTGCCTATTGAAAACCCAGTTGCTGATATTCGTAGGGTTATCAATTTATTGGGAACATTGTTGATACATGGCACTATAAGTACATATAACAACAAGTTAAAGTTTTCCCTGAAGTCACCCCTAGCTCCTCACTCCATCACCCATGAACTAGCGGCACATTGGAATATGATCTAGTGTTCGATGATGCGGGCAGTGTATGTAGTTTGTGTTCATCACTGGTCGGTACCTTGTCCATAGGGAGGGATCTCCATCCACCAGTGACCTTCTAGGCTGGACAACATTAGAAAAGAAAGAGATTCCTGTACAAATTCATAATGACTGTACCCCTAGTACAGTTTTAAAGTGCATATGTGGACAGCTGCAAAATGTATGGCACAGGATAAGGATCATCAACTTTGCTACCACTCACTCAGCCCTTCAATGTCTTGCTGGCATGGTCAAGGACATCCCCCTATGATATTGGAAAAGTACCTAGCCCATTAAAGCATACTCTAAAGCCAGAATTCCTCCAAGATTGTAATGTTTTATTTTGAATATTACTGAGTACTTTTGTTAGAAAAAAATAAATTATTACTTAACTTACTTACAACTTTATTGCGATCACACAGATCCTAATAAGTATAATGCAAAACGTCTCAAGAAAGTATACACCGTAATATATAAAGAAAATATGTATGGAATAAAAATTGATAAAAACATTTGTACAAATTCATAATGACTGTACCCCTAGTACAGTTTTAAAGTGCATATGTGGACAGCTGCAAAATGTATGGCACAGGATAAGGATCATCAACTTTGCTACCACTCACTCAGCCCTTCAATGTCTTGCTGGCATGGTCAAGGACATCCCCCTATGTCTGTGATGAGATCTTGTGGCTGCATCTGAACCTCTGCCTATTTCTTTCAGACATCAGACCAAACTTGCTGACTAGAATGGCTTTCATTGCAGTGTAAAATGTCTGTTCCTCTACTTCCAATATTAAGAGTGTGTCCCTCCCCTCAATAAGTATGTACCTCCACAAACTACCTCACAAGACTCCTCAGGAACATGGTGTACCCGTAGAGCCAATTCATAGGATGTGAATCATGTATCTATGTCATCCATACCACATAACTGGGCACCAAGTCTTTTGGTACGCAAACACTTCCTTCACCAATGGACACCAGGTACGCTATCAACATTACCTCTGGACTCCATTTGTAGTGGTTTTATGTCCAGCTCTTTGAGGTTTAGCTCACAGGCCATTTTCTTTTCCTCTAGAGCTGGCCTCTTCTCACCTAGAGCCGGCTCCATCTCCAATTTGGCAATCTTCAGTTTTCTCTCCTCCCTCCTGTCCTGCAGTTTCTCTGAGGTTCCTGGATGAGACACTACTCCCTGCCCTGGCTTCCTTCTCCACAGGCATTCCCAGATTCTCCACTGAACCCTGGTCCAGCTCTTCATCATCCTCTCTTTTCTGATCACCCTCTTCTGGGGTCATAGACCCTGCATTGTGAGCTTCTGCCCAGGGCCTCAGCAGCTTTTACAGACCCACCTTCCTGGTTAAGCCTGTAGTAGACAGTTCAGTTCCCTTGCAGAATTCCTTGAGCTGGACCACAGTGTAGGTCTCCATCCCGACCAGCTCAAAATCCATCTTTGCAGGTGCTGAAGCAGCTTCTCTAGGAAAGAGACATGTTTTTAGAAAGAAAAATGACTTGAAAAAGGGTTAGAATTGGTAGTAGTAGTATACACTAAGCCACTGTATGGCACTGCACAAACACAAGTCCTATTCCCACCACTGACCACCAATGTTAGAAATTGGATTCCTGACTGGCAGAGGTATGCACCCTGTCCAAGTAGGAACCACAATCCTAGTCAGGGTACACCAGATATACACCATAATTTAACCTGTGCTCACCCTGTAGTAGCTTGTCACAAAGCCACCAGACTTAACTTAAGAGGTAATGTTTAAAGAACTTGTACAACACTTCAAACAGTAACACAGAGAAAACACCACAAAAAGACTCCTTACCAGTTTAGAAAAATAGATTATGATTTAGTAAATAAAACAAGATCAAAAAGAAAAAAAATCCAAGAAGTAGAAGTTGAGATATGATTTTTAATTAGAAGCAATATTATCCTATCGGGCTTATCTGGTCATGCTGGACGGGGACAAAGTTAAGAGTTCAGACTGCCCGCGGTGGAGCTCTGGCCAGATGCAGTAGCCATGCAGGGCCTGCTGATAAAACTACCTTGATCCTTGTTGCAACTGCAAGATTCGGGGTGCAGCTGAGCGATGCGTTGGTGTCGATCCTGCAGTCGAGGTGATGCTTACATTTTCTTCATACAGTGGTGGTGATGCTCTGATCCCATAAACAATGTGTGAGCAAAGAGGCATTGATTCCATAGATGATGCACCAGGTTTCTCCATGCTGGCAAGGGGATACATAGATCTTCCCATACTGCAGCAATGTGTTGTTTCCAATACATCAGTTTTTTAAGGCAGTGCACTGGTTCCAAGTGTGATGCACCAATTCTACTCCCGCAACTGCGAAGATGCATTGGTTCTGCTGCACGCATACAGGAGAAGCGTCGCTTTAAATGAAGAAAGCACCTGAGTCTACTTCTACGGGGCCAGGCACAGTAGCAGAGGGGTGAGACTTTGATATCTCTGTGTCTGAGATGCAGAAGGCAAGCCAAAAAGCCCTTGAAGATCACTTTGGGTTCAAACAGAGTCCAGTTCTTCTTCAGCAGGGCCAGATGGTAGCAGGCAGCAGGACAGCATAGCATAGCAGAAAGTCATTTCTCCAAGAGCAGCAGTCCAGCACCTGATAGAGTTTATTTCTAGGTCCTTTAAGAGCATAGAAATGCCAACTTCCTAAAAATGCTATTTCTTAAATAGTAATGTTAAATCCATCTTTACCAGTAAAGAGGACGTATAATTACCACTCCAATGATATAAAACATGATAGACCTACTCCTTCTCAATCAGGTATGACAGCTTAAAAGTGGGATTCCTAATGTTAACTTATGAGAGTAGTAAAAAAGAAATTAGGTTGTTTTTTCCTACCAGGACAAGCAAGACTTAGAAACACATGTCCTACCTTTTCCTTACACGGTGCTCTGCCGAATGGACTACCTAGGGCCTACCTTAGGGGGGACATATGTGTAATAAAAGTAGAGTTTAAGGATTGGCAAGCGGTGTTAAATACCTAATCGGCATGGCAGTATAACTTCCCACAAAGAGTCTGTATTGGCAGGCCTTAAACATGTTTAAAGGTCTACTTGTGTAGGTGGCACAATCAGGGCTGAAGGCCTACTTGTAGCATTTAATTTACTGGCCCTGGGCAGAGATAGTGCACTCTACTACGGACTTACAGATAAATAAAATATCCCAATTGTGGATAAGCTAATGTTACCATGTTTAGGGGAGAATCACATGCACTTTAGCACTGGTCAGCAGTGGTAATGTGCTCAGAGTCCTAAGGTGAACAAAAATACTCTGCAAAAAGAGGAGGTAAGTAGTCAAAAAGTTTATGGGAAGACTACCCCAATCCCTTTTGTAGCATATGCAACAACAGAATTGCTCGGCTCATTTTACTGTCGTCCTTGCTCACTCCCCATGTGAGTACCTCAAAAGTAAGTAGTATTTAGGTCAGCCATTTGAGTCGTCTCCATTTTTCCAGTGCACCCACCACCGGCAATGGCTGGTGGTGGGTGCAGGGTATGCCAGGCCAGAGGAAAATGGAATAATCCTTAAAAAAATATTATTGCTGGTGTGCTCTTATGGCCTTTGGTAGGCGGAAGGTGCAGGACAAGCCTGGGGAAAATGGAATAATCTATGAAAATATTATTGCTGTTGCCTGCCTATGGCAGGCAGCTTGTGCAGGGCAGGCATAGGGAAATAGAATGGTCCTGAGAAAAATATATTGCTAGTATGCGCCTTTGGCAGGCAGTGGGTGCCAAGAAAAATCTAATAATTGAAACAAAATTATTGCTAGTGTCTACTAGGCACTATGAGAAATCCTTTGCTAGACAAAGAAGCACAGAGGAAAATCTAACAAATGTAATTTTAACTTTGTGAATAGGGTCGAACATTATTTACTTCCTTTTGACCACACATGATATTTTTCATTTTATCTAAATTTTATCTACATGATGATGAGTTCCTTTCCTTGACAGCAGCAGGTTACAGAGGAATTAGGAGGTGTGCACAAGTAGGGCTATGTTACAACATCCAGTCCTCTGTTTGCTGTTATGAGAATATCTAACAAAATATGGACAGGGTCTTGAGGACTTAAAGGAAGCCCTTATGTCCCCAATGTACGACCAGCTGATATTCAATATATTCCACACCAATATCAAACCTGACTTCCTCTTTGTATTTGAGCACCCATAAAGATATTAATGGCTGTCATAATTCCCCCTTTTATAATCCATGAAACACTGCTTTAAGATTCATAAATGTTGTGTGCTGTGTCATATTTTTTAATGCTTGGCTAAGAAAATATTACAACGAAGGCTGTATTCCTCCTTGCCCACTCCTTGCAAAATCTGTTTGGGTGGAAGAAACATCTCGCTATCATCCATCCAGTCCTGTAGCCAAAGTAATTGTGTTAGCCAACTATTGTGATTGCTGAGTCAATTTGTTTTATAGAGTGATACTTGACGGAGAGTACCAGTGACACAACACAAGTAGAAGGTAATTCCCAAGAGTAATGTGTACTAAGTTGAAGCAGTACCATTTTAAAAGCAAGCAACCAACATAATAAAATTTCGAACCAACTTTGGAAAAATTGAGAACTATTCACCGAACAAAAAGGCATAAAAACAATTAAAATGAGAAAAGGCGACCAGAGATATTCATTTTAAAGTTTGGAGGCAAAAAGCACTAAAAAAACCTCAAAGGACTGATAAGAAGATAAAGTGAGTGTTAATCAATATGTAGGCATTATTTCAGGGTATCTGTGAGGTAGTGGAGGTTATACTGCCCAGGCAGGCCACACCTTGTAACTTAGACTACATTTTGGAGCTTCAAATTGTTCTGCAGGGCATGGCAAGAAGCTAAAGCTGATATTTCAAATATGTCGTTCACAATGTCCCAATACAAGACTTTGTGTCAATTACACCAATACCCTGAAAGAGATGTCTCTGGGCAAATTTAAAAATGACTGCCAGGCTGGTTTTCATTTCTAAAAAACTGCCAGAAACCACAGTGATGGAGGTTCATGTTAATTATTTTTGCAGTTTGATGCACGGTTCCATTAACATGACGGAGCCTTGCACAACACTGGTTTCTTTTTTATTTTCAAAAAGAAAACCCAAAGCATGATTTTCTTTTTGAAAATAAAAAGGATAATGACCTCTCCACGGGAGTCATATCCAATGGTGAATGGGTCATTTTATGTTATTTACTGTCCCCTACCACCAGGGGTTGCCTGACTGTGGCAGACAGTAAAAAATGGCTATATGTCTGAGTATAATAAATGGGCCGACAGACATACATGCCAATTCTCTGGCATTACATACTCCTTTGGCTCATCGAAGAAGTTTGGATATGGTAATGATGGAGTAGTCACCGCTGCAGCCAAACATATGCTTCGTTCGCAAATGACTCAGACGGGCGGACCACTGTGTTGGGGAGGGAACTCCATCGCTGTTGCAATGAAGTTTCCTCTCCACCAACAATTAATTTGGCCCTTTAGTCAAATTCCAGCAGCAAGGCAAAAGTAGAAGCTGCAAACTATCAGGGCTATAAATGGCTGAAAACCTTTGCCATGAGTATGCACTTAAGTCTTTTTTTCATGGTCAAAACTTCCAAGGGGCAAGCCCAGATTTCTTGACTGCAGAAGAAGTGACCTCCCCAGGGGCTCCTTAGCACATTGTCCTGGTTTCTCCAGCTGCTGGGAAAGTTCCTCATGGTTACTTCTACAGGCCCCAGATCCTCAGGGTAGGTTTCCTGGCACCAGGTCTTTCTCCCACCCGAGTTTTTTCATGGTCAAATCCACACTGGTCAGCTGGGCCTGCTTGATGTCAATACATTTTCTGCTTTTTGTTTTCCTGCAGCAAGTAAATAGAAACCAGCCAATTGACCCCTGCTTAGCAGATCAAGTGCAGGAATAACTACAGCTGTCAAAAGCAATTTGATCATCTTTATTCTAGCTTTCAGGTGTTTGTCTTCTACTTTCAAGATGCTTTTTTCACAGGTGCAGATGCAGGAATGTTTTGAAGAAGTGGTAGTGGTGAGTTAGCAGCTGGCAGCCAATGATTCAAAATGTACCTACACTCGGTCCTGAAATTCCCACTTCCTTTTTCAGGACTTCCTCTTTTAGTTTACTTCAACCTTTCCGGAATCCTGCAACTAAAACCACCTTACCTTTCTTCGTGCTGCACAAGCCTAGTCTCTTCTTCCAGACATTCTTCTATGGAGATGAGTTGCTCTCCTCTTTGTCAGTGCTAGATCTATATTTGACTCCTCCAGCCAGAACGTTTAGTGCACAACTGGCAATCAATGGTTGCAGTTCCTGACAGCCATATTTGGGATGTCTATGTCAAAGGAGAAAGCTGTCAGAGTTGCCATTTGTATTTCCAGCAATCTGCACAGCCTCCAAAATAGTCAAACCCTGCTTAGTGACAACTAGTAACACCACTCTTATATATCTTCATACATCAAGACCATTATCTTCTGGGAGGGGGGCTTTTAATAAACAGACAGGGTTTACTATTCGGTCTTTAGAGCAAAGCATTAATGCAAATCAGAATGAAACCATTTATTTTTAGGCAGCATAAAGTATACTTATTAAGAGTTAGTTTGCTCTAACTTTTTTTATTAGAATTTGAAAACTAAATGGAAGTGAGCCTTTATTGGACGCTCTAGTGTATCCTATCCGTATATTGAAAAAAGTAGTTATATTCCTCACCAGCTTTAACAAAACGTTGAAATAAAAATCAATGTGGGGGCACATGTCATTCAATTTCTAGTATGTCTTACTTGTATGTATGAGGTTCCCAGGCCTATGGTCTACAAAACACACCTCGGAGGTAATTTAGCTAATATATAAAAGTTCTAAATGTCAAAGGCACTTTTGTTTTCCTTGTGTCATTGCAGTACCTTTAACCTACAGCTGTTGCAGAGCACAGTCATGCTCTCTAGAGTCAGTCACTTTTTTCATAAATGTGGGTGGCGTGAATGCACAATTCAGCCCTTATATAACATTTAACTTCCCTGCCATCAGCACATTTTCTACACCATCTAGCACAGACTTGCTAGGAAAGTTAAAAAAGCCAATACGGTGAAACTAATGCTCAATATGTGTTTTAGGGGGAATGCACAGATGGAAGGGCACCGTTTATCCACGTCATAGCACAATAAGCCGATAAAATGAGTCAGAAAAACTAATAAATATTATGATTTTTCCTACATCAGCCCTTTTGCCACCTCGACAGATTTTAGAATAGTAATGTTAGAATTCAGTCTGTATAATGTCATATAGAGAACTGCTCATGATCAGATATTTCTGAGAATGTTTTCGCTCTAAAAACAGGCTTTCAGCCCTGTGAGAGGATTCATGTAAATATTTCTGGTCCCTTTGAGCCATTGAGGTGCAGACCTGGTTCTGTAGCTCGAAATCAAACACCCTTTTATTATATACATTTTGTTGGCCCACAACATGGTATCTACTGTACACTATTACATGCCTGCACTAACTTATATTTTGCATGTGCATGTGCTACCCTAGACCAGCAGGGTAACACATTATTTGCCGTAACAGAGATGTAGTTACTGACACAATTCCTGATTGCTATGAAAATGTTATACAACTCTGTTATCTCCACACTCCTAGGATAATGCTGCCGGGCGCCAACAGTTTTGCATGACTTTTGAGGTTGTTTTTCTGCTGGTTGGCTAAACTCTGCACCATATCTTTCTCATTCACCAGATCTGCTGTCTGCACGGACATATATGCTCAACCCTGTGTTCCCTGCTCTCCAGGCCTCCTCCATGAAAATCATCCCAGAAATAATCTCTTTTGCTAAATTCATTTGTTGAAAACAAGGCATTTCTGACTTTAAAATACCAACCTATCTTTAAATACTAATGAGCGCATTATGAGTGACCTATAGATTCTAATGGCTCATGTCAAAGACATTTCCAGGCCAGCAAAATGGTAAGATAAATGTATTTGTTGCAATAGAGCTGACATCTCTGTGTGAAACTCCAGGCTAAATATGCAGGAATCGGTGGATAAAAATGCTTCTAAACTGAAAAAGTACAGGTCTTTCCCTGGTCTCGTTTAAATTAGTTTAGTTATTGGATACTTCTAAACAGTGCTGATTGGGCTAAGCAAAGTAACTCCGGAACCCCAAGCCATTCTGCTGACCCAATCCCTTGTCTCTGCTCGGAGAGAAGTATTTCACACTCATCGAAGAAGCACTGACAGGTCAGATGTATGCAGTTCAATGCTAATTGACCTGCAGGAACTTCAGGCAGGGGAAGTATAACTTTTTAAAGTTACTTGTCCTGCATATTTATCAAAAATTCAACTTGATCATTGAATTGAGTTTTTTTTTAAAATGTTACAATTAATGGCTTATAGCTTATTCCAAACCAAATACATAATTAACATACTAACTGTACTTTAGCTTTTTTTCATAGTACTACGGACAGACCCATTAGTACAAATAACTTTTGGGGACTAGTAGGAAGAGGTAAACATTTAATTCTCACATGGACTACTTAGTGGTGACTAACTTAATATGTGAAAGGAGTGACTGAGTGAGTGAGTGAGTCAAAGAATTGTTTATTAGTTAGTAAAAAAAACTATAAACATTGCATACATTCAAAATACCAAGCAAATAAAAGGGAAAAGGTGAACATCACATTTATAGCAAAGCCTAAACGCGGAACCTGGGTGGCCTGGTGGTGCTGCGCATATCCCCATCGTAACTTATATTAGTATGGGGGGTCCAATCTTATCAGCCCCTGCTGGAGGATAAAATAGATTTTGCTATAATGGCCAGTGCCTTTGGCCCTTGACACCAACTGGAAGCAGAACCTAGGGGACAAAGTGCATAGGTGAACGTTTATATGTCCTGTTCCCTGTCACTAAGGAGGTTAATTTACCTATAACCACAAGATGGTGCAGCCCAACCTGATGTGGTTGACCTGCTTAATGTCCAGTGTGAGCCCCAATAGTTAAAGTGCTCGAATGCTTGGTGCTGAACCTGCATGATCATGGCCTCAAGCGGGCAAGATAAGGGATTAAAACAGCTATTCTTACTGCGCCCCTAGCAACCCACCCTTAACATGAACAGGGTGGGATAACCACTCTATGCAAAGTGTTGAGGTTCATATATAGAGCCTGCATATATATATCCATACTAATAAAATAAAGAGAGAGCCCAAACCTTTGAGGCGAGTAATCTCAGGTACCAAAGCACCAATCACAACACCCAATACAGCGTTGGAAAGGGCAGTTGCAGCAGAAGGCCATAGGCTAAGCAGAAGCCCACCATATACATGTAAAAGGTAACAGAACCGTGCCAGCAAAGTAGTCCCTTGTGGGCGTGTCTGCGTTGTGCTGTGGGCATGTGCTGGGGGTGTGACAAATGCTGGGGGTGTGTGGTACGAACCGCCCTTCATGTCATGTCTCATATTGTGTGCTAATCCCACCCTGCTCTCTTTAAATACCCCTGCACCCCATAATCATAACACACCCTTACTCCTTAAAATACCCCTGTACCCCAAAAACCCAAACCTAGCCCTGAACCCTATAAATACCCCTGTACCTCAAACCCCAAACCTAGCCCTGAACCCTAAACATAACCCTATACCCCAAAACCCAAACCTACCCCTGAACCCTAAAATACCCCTGTACCCCAAACCCCAAACCTAGGCCTAAACCCTAAAAATACCCCTGTACCCCAAAACCCAAACCTAGCCCTGAACCCTTAAAATACCCCTGTACCCCAAAACCCAAACCTACCCCTGAACCCTAAAAATACCCATATACTCCAAAACCCAATCCTAGCCCTGAACCCTAAAAATACCCCTGTACCCCAAAACCCATACCTATCCCTAAACCCTAAAACTACCCCTGTACCCCATAACCCAAATCTATATCTGAACCCTTAAAATACCCAAACACCCCAAAACATATACCTCAGTACCCCAAAACATATATCCCTATACCCATACTTACATTATCCAAACATTAAAAAAACATGCTTTTAGCATTCATGCATTTACAACAAATTTCGTTGTAAATGTGTGCGCAGGGGGACAATTCCTATCTGGATTTGCTGTTTTAAAAGCTATATTTTGACAGGTTTGCCTTCAGGTTTAAGAGCTGCACCAGTTAGCCTCACATATAGACCTGAAGCAATGTTTTCCTTGTCAGCTTAATGAGTCTGTGCTGCAATCCACAGGCAATATTTACCTATAATGCTATTGGTATATTTTCTTACACCATATACTATGTGGACTTTTGAGAAAGTTAAATATGCTAATTGAAATTTGACCATGTTACCATCTTTTAGGGCTCTATATCACATGAACTGGGGATAGTTTGCAGTAACCCAGTGGAAGGAGAAAAAAAACAGCATTGTCAGTCCACAATAAAGGATAGAGACCACGTAAAAAGAGGCCTTTTCTGACAAATGTGGAAGAACAAAATAAACCCTGCCTCAATGTTTTGTTACATCTGTCCTTCCCCTACTGTGCACATCCCTTAAGAAGTAATCCTGCCTGCTCTACTCTATTTATTTATTTGCAGAGTTTTATATAGCGCTGGCTAGACCCGGAGGTATCAGAGCGCATTACAAGAGGATTAGCGAGTTACAAAATTCCGTCAGTTACAGGAGCCTAGTATAAACATAGGAAAAAAACGGATTACATGAGTTACTAGAGCATAGCTTAACATATACACACATCTTATGGGGTAATGGGGTATAAAAGTAAGAGGGAAAAAGTAAAATGTGGTTGGAATGAAGATCGGGTCAAGGAAGACCGGCAAGGGGGCAATTACTTCAGGGAAACCAAAAAGACAAAGTGAAAGTGAAACAAACCAGCTGGGGACCAGCAATCAGCAATTTGTCAGAAGACGGGGGAGGAAGGAGAAATGGCGGAGAGACGAAGGTAAGTCTGCCCAATGTGGGTAGGTGACGGCCAAGGGGGTGACCCACAGCCAATCTCCTCTATAGCTACTTAGGTTGCTCCACCGGGCATCGTCCATATGCTGGGTCTCTGCAGTCTGTAGAATATTCACAGATTCCTCTGAAGTTGCTGAGGCTGGTTTTGAATTTACTCGCGGGAATTGGAGAATTGAAGGATGCAGTCCAAAAACCCCAGATGTGTATAAAGGTTCAAGGAGGGGGTACATTCCAGGGGATTAGAGCCAAAAAGCCAATCCCTAGCCAGGGAGCTCCAGACCGGAGCATCTCACCTGGCGGCCATCTTGCTGATTAGTTAGTATGGCAGCCGATTCACAAGCCTGTGGATGCCCAAGGTTGGTGTGATCTTGTACGCAGAGGCCGCTATTATTGCTGCCTGGTCTCTTTGGCCTTTGTTCGAGCACTACATCTTGATCTCCTTCCTGTCTTGGTTGGTGAGCTGGATGGGGATGGGAGGTGCGGGATATGCACGAGATCTGAATCGTTGTCCACTCCAGGTGCTGTCGCACTCGTGACCTCTGCACGGAGTGGACATCGCCCACCGCTACTCAGTTCACCTGCTGACCTTAAACTGGAGTCTCCCCCTTCGAGATACGGCCTCAATACCCTGCTGGGCTTGATTAATTCTGCCCAGACTCCATCTTAGGGTCAGGCAGGTTTGGGCGCATCCTGCAACCTTTTCTACTGTGGTAGCCGGTTTCCAAAGGGTTTCAACAACCGCCTGCCCCGCTGGTCCAACCCTCAGAGAGCCAGCCCATGGCGCCCAGTGTGGTTTGAGGGGCTTCTCTTCTTGCTGCAGTCCAATGGAGTGAGATGAGGTTGTTGGGATCAGGATACTGCAGGTCTGGGCTTGTGAACGTCCTCCGCCAGACGTGCACTCACCGCTACAGTTGTTCATTGGATGTGCCCAGCTCCTCCGTGTGTAGACTGCCCGTTTCGCTGCGATATGTACTTCAATGGCATTCATTCACCATCTTGTGCCCGGGCCGGATGGGTTAATGAGCCAGTGTCCCCTCTCCGGATCCGCACTTTGGGGTTCGAGAGTTAAAATGTCACTTCACTCTAAATGTGGGTACCAAGAATCATGGGCGCAATGTTTAGTTGGGAGGCAGAAATCCTGAAAAGGATTGAGGGAATTCTTGATAAAGGTCTGCCCTAATGAATTGAATGCCGAAAATAGAAGCTAAAGTCTTCAAAATACTCCTATGGGAGAGATCATACGGATATTTGGCATCAATAATTCCGGCAACTGATAAAATCACAGCGTGGAGGGACACGGCAGTTGGCGGGTCTTTTGTCCGTGTAGCATGCTTCCACTGTTTGGATGAGCTCTACTGAATCCTAAATGAACCATTGCCGTCTGGTCACTTCACATGTACCCCAGAGGAGGCCACTGGGAGTCTTCTAAGCCACTAGTACTCGCACACTATTGTCGAAGCTCTCAGATCAGGTGAGTGCAGTTCAAGATGCAACTTTTTAAATGCAGAAGAAATAGCAAAATCCATAATATGTCATTGCGCGTCGTTGCCTTTTGGTAAAACATTTTGACAATGAGACAATATAGCAAACGTTTACCTCTCTGATTGTAGAAACTTGGAACACAAATTAAATAATTGAAGCTTCATGGTAATATTAGTTCGTGACTTTTTTTGGAGTCATTACACGTATTAACCATAATTAACGACAATGTAATTTTGATTTGCACAAATATTTTTCCTGGCCATTTTTACATTGTCTGAAAAAAAGGGTAAACGAGAAAAGACTGAACATAATTTTGAAGTTCACTATGGTTCACGGAAATTAATATCTACATTCGGAATGCTGAGCAAAAGCAATACATGCGGTATGACATGCGTGTTATGTTTTGCATCTAACCATGGTGGTTTGTTATTTTTAGTTCCCTGTGTTGCAAATGTGGTTTTTCAGATATATGTATTGTATATTATGCTTTAACTGTGATAATAGAAGAGGTCTGATTTTTGCAAGATCTATCCAAATTAATCAGACATGCTATGTGCATTTGGCATCCAAGTAGATTGACCACACCAATGGGATTGCTACCAAGGCCTTGATGGGTTCCAATGGGAACTCAAGAAAATATCGTATCACCTATCCTCGCAGTGATGTATGTAATGTATAACCGTTGACATGTGGATGCAATGAATCCATTTTATATGTGGGCAGTTTTCTTATCATTGATAGCCAACAATTGCTGGCACTGATTCATAACTCACTCAAGAAATCTACAACGTACAAACCAGAGTGAAAATCAGACAGAGGCGTTTCCATTTTAATTCGCACCGACCTTTGTATTTACAACTTTCTTCATTGCTTGTAAGGGTGGTACAGTGTGCACGCTGCTTGTGTGTGCATTGTGCAGACTGGGGCATGTGCACAACACAGAATCTGTCTTTCTGTGGAGACAATCCAGCTGAGTTACACAAATAAATGGTTCAAGCACAAAGATTTAAAGGGTCCTTACATTTGACAGGTAACCAATGAAAGGTGATCATAGTGAAGATATGTCTTTTTGCTGACGGACAGATATGTAAGAATGTGGCAACATTTTGGGAACAGCGTGGTACTTCAGATATCTGATACCATTTTATCGAACTGCAAAAATACTGACTGCAAGATATCCACTCGCACAATATTCTCAAGGCAAGCATACAGTGGGGAGTATCAGTGTTCTGCTTAAGGTTCATATCAACTACCCTTGAAATTATTATGCAAGTCAATATCATATGGTTGAAACTAGTAAGAACGTGGGTTATTACATGGGAAGGGTGTGGATACTTATCAAGTAATAGGTCCATACGTTTCTATCTACTGGGAGCTAAGCACCCCCTTGGGGCTCTTGGCTCTTGGCTCTCTCAGAGTAGAAATGCACAAAGTTCCAAGTCCTTCCGAGTGCAGGTGCTGTGAGTTAGGATCACAGCCCACAGTCATGCTACAAAAAATACCAAATAAATCATGTCTTATTCATTATTAACTTTGTGACTATCAATAAAGAGTTTCAATAACCTTTGGTCAATTCATATATTGATTCACTTTTAACTTATTGCTATGAATAAGGCATTTTACTGACCTGTCAATAAAACATTTCAGTGACTTTCACTTATACATGTGATGATTCACTGTTAATATTACCATTATCAATAAAGAATTTCAGTTTTAGTAAACTGGGTGCATGAGTCTTTCTTCTATTGTCAATCATGCTGCAAGCACTGCCTTAGGACGCACCAACAGGAATCACAATACTTAATAATCAAGGTAAAATCCCAAGCTCGCCAGTGGCCGTCAAGGTAATCCCTAAGAAGTAGGACAAGGCATTTTGAGATACTCTTTTGAAGACTGCTGCAAGTGAGCACCCACCCCACCCAATAACATTTCTATTTGTGCCCCTGACCTCTGCAAGCACCACAGAAGAAGAACATGTACATTTCATTAGCGTCCTAGATCATTTTGGGGCACGCCTTGTGCTGAGGCTCTGCATATTTGATTTGCGGCTTTGTGCCACAACCATGCTTTTCCTCTTATCAAGGTTTCCCCTGATTAAATAGAGACAGGCACAGCCTTCATTTTAATTGAAAGCCAGAAGAAAGGCCCAGAGCCCTTGAGGTTCCAACTGCCACTGTGCCTAGCTCAGCTGGGTACAGTTGGGTACGACTGGTAAGCGAGTGCCTTTACTTCCACCCTGCCTGTTGCTTTCGGAGTGTTTCTACTGCACAACTCTCTCTGTTCTTCCAAGACATGGTCATAGGGAGAGGGAGGAAGCACAGCACTATGAACCTATGTTCTGGCCAACCAAGGTCAATGGAAGCCGTTGGTTGGGAATTCCTATTGACCTTGGTTTGTCCCGTTCCTGTCGCAGGCACTAGGCCCAGCCGCTCAAGCAGCAGAAATGCGACAATGCTCGGGGTTTGGAATTTTGTGGATTCCTGAAGATTCTGGAAGTTTGCAGCACAGAATTGTAAGGAAAATGTGCCATTTCAGGCAAAGTTTGAGCCATGCAATGTGGGTAAGAAAACCTCATGTGATTCACGCATGGCACACCACCCTGGAATACTCTGGTTTTTTACTTTTCAAAAATGTCTCTGGTTGGTAGGTTTCCATGTGTGGCGGAGCGAAAATGGCACAAACTCCACAGCTATCCCTATTGCTGATGTCTCTGCATAGCACTTTAAGGCATTTTGTGTTAACGTTTCTTGGCCAACGTACACAAGTGAGGTACCATTTTATCAGGAGACTAGGGAGACTGCTGTGTGGTAGGAAATGTGTGGCTCCCCACAGATTCTGGAAGTGTTCCTCACAGAAATATTAGGAAAATATGTGTCAATGTTTGAGGTTTTCAAGCCATTGCGTGTAATAACATGCTGTGTGATGCATGCAAAGCACACCACCCTAAGCACCCCCTGATGTCTAGTTTTCAGAATTGCCGGGCCTGGTAGGTTTTTCAGTTAGATTTTTCAGTTAAAAGCCTATCCAAGCTCAAAAAGTGCCGCCATTCACCATTGCAAGTGGGACGATAACAGGAGTTAGCAACACTCACCCGCCCATATGTAAAAACAACACACAAAAAATCAAATGTCCTCACTCTTATCATTAGGATGGATGCTTTAGCACACAGGTCAGTGGAAAGTCTGTTGAGGTTTTGGGGGTAAGGGAGAGTCTGATATTAGGATGGGCAAGACCCACCACATTACTTTATTAAAAACATATATTGCTACCACGCAGTCTGTCGTCCCCTTTTGTTGGGGTGGGGCCATAGCCATTCCCATAGTGGACAGCCCCACCTCTATATAATTAAAAAAACTTTCACTGGCATCTAGTGGTCTTTCTGTCTTCCCTGGAGAGAGATTGGGGGGTAATTATCCTCATATACCCCCTGGGAGTATATAGACTGATGTCCCATTTACTTGGGATGGGGACATCCTGGGAAGCCCCCACTCCTACATTTAAAAAATAGAAATCCCTTGCATTTTGTGGGCTTTCTGCCCCGGTGGGTAGATCAGGGTAAATTACCTGCATCTTTCCTCCGGGGTTGTCAGAAGGTTGGGTTCCCATTTACTTGAGGCGGAGGCACAGCCAGGTCCTTGCTGGGCAGCCCCCACTTCTATATTTTTTTGAAAAAACATTCCCTGGCATCTAAGGGGCTTTCTGCCCCAGTGGCAAATCTGGGGTAATTACCCCAATCTGTGCACAAGGGAGGCAAAAAGACTGTTGCCCCATTTAGTTGGGGTGTAGAAATGTACTCATTTCTTCAAACACTCTACACATTTCATGTGTGCTACACTGTAAAGCAAATACACAATGTATGGAATGTTGAAGAATGTGTCTAGGAAAAGGGAGTGGAATAGTATGCTCAGTCTCCGAAATATGTTGACGCACACTTTGAGGTGATGTACATTATCACTACATTAAACACCTCGAACTTCACTTCTTTTAATAGCACCAGCCCTGGGACCAAATAAAAACATTTTCAGAGTCCTACGAGCCAGGTACTTTTTAATTTTTCACTCATCCCACCACTCACTCACATATTAAACCCTCACATGCACCATACATAGTCTATTATTAGTGCTCCCACATAGTCGTAGGTCGCAGCAAGCCGCAACCGGGGTGCGAAGACGCCTATGATGAAGCGTAACACCAGGGGTCCTTTTGGTGTGTGAGGGGTATTTTAAGAAACACTAGGTGCTCCACACCATTGTGAGGAACACTTTCCATACATTACTATGTGGATTCTCTTTGTTTATGTAACTTGTTTAGGGAGTACGAATCCATATGTGATACTCTCCCTCCCTTTCCTTGTTTTTTCATATGCTGCTTAGCCTTAAACCTTGGACCCTCAGGCAGTTGATGGCAATTACATTGAAAACGTTTGAAGAATAATCTTTCTGTGTTTATCTCTCGCCTTTGATCACCTCACCTCTTCTAGCATAAGCCTCTATCTCTCTCTTTCTACTTCTCAGGATACTTTCATTCTCTCTCTCAGCTCTCGCTACCTCACCTTTGACTATTTCTTTTATACCCAATATCCCGAACTTGACTTCATCTCCCTCTACCTCATTAATGACCTTGACCCTCTATCACCCAAATATCAGTGTTAATGTCCACTGGAACCCGCCTATGAGAAAGTCCAAAATCTTGGGCCATGTTTACTATGCTGTCACACACCACAGTTAGGGAAATTGCTGCACTGCATGGAAGCAAGGGTGCAGAAATGAGCCACATCTTATAAGATGTGGGCCACTACTGCTCTCTTATAAAATATGGTGCACTTCCAGCTGCCCACTGCCAATGCAGGAACGATTACACCCTGACACAAAGGTGCATATGTTGTGATCAGGATTGTTTTCGTGTGGGAAGGTATTCCTTAGAGGTCAATTTCTCTTTGTATATGTGCTCCTGAATGCATAGTACATGCAAAGAGGAAGTAACATGGAGTAATCTAGATATTTCTCCTCCTTACACCTTTCTTGGATAGGTGCATCATTTTGGTGCAAACCCAGTTTTTTTACTCTGTTAGTATGGCTTTGTGTAAAAAAAAACATGCATGTATACAAAGGAATGCTCATGCTCCAAAAATGAAATTTTCCTGAATGGAATTTTTGATACAGCATTGGAAGAAGAAAATCCAATATGTGGCTGGGTCGACCTGCTCTCTGATTTCCACCCACCTGAGTTGGATTTCCATCATAGATCAAACAAAACATTCCACCACTGCATAGTTTGAGTAAACAAATAAGTAAGATGACATACCTTGATACCCCATGCTTATTGATATAGGATTTTGATAATGTGTTGTCCGTCCAGAACAAGGCTGGGTGACCCCAGAGAAAGGGGGCAGAGGGCAACAACCCATTATGATTACGCTGCTGTTTCCTCCAATTGGAGGACTGCCAATGTTAATGTTCTTATTTGCTCATTTAGTGCCCCTAAACCTCTGTCACATCCAGAGTCACCTCCGAAAATATGCACTGGCATTAATTGTTAATACATTTGTACCACATGAGTGCCTGTAGTTTCAATGAGAACTCCTGCTCAGATGAAAAGGATGAAGCTACCATTGAAGTTGATGGTGGCAGTCCAGAGGAACATTAGTACCTACAATTCTTCCATCTCTGGAGTGCAGTACCACAGCAGATGCTATCTCAAGGTCTTTCAATGGAAATAGGCCCATGGTGGCACCAGAAAATTAATAGATGCCCTCAACTGGGACTGAAGATGCAAAACCCAGTGGTTTGGCAAACATACTCTGGGCAAGTGAGTGTTGACATCATTCCCTTTGATTCTCCAGTGATGTAATCAACTCAGATTTTTTCAGATATTTCATACAATTGCAGCAGGGTCAGCAAACAGTCAGGAAATAGGTTTTCTGGAGCTTGATAGCTGGAAATAGGCTTGCACCCCTCTTGCAGGAAGGCTTGCAGCATTGGCCTAAGTACCCGGATGACAGGAGTTCCAACCTGATTGTAGCATTTGAAGATTTGAAACAATAAGATTTTGCCTTACCCTGAAATAGAAATCCAAGCATTTTGTTTTCCGAAACCTTATGGACTCTGCACAAAAGAAAATCTGGCCCTGGAATGGTATGTGCATAAGTAAGCCCTTCTTACTGGCAATAGTTCTACATTCTGTGACCCCGTCATTCCATCTGGGAGCCACAGTGGATTATCCAATGAAAGTAGCATCCAAATGCTTTGTCATGGACAATACCTCTTAACAATCCAGTTTATCCTTTATCATGTACAATAAAGTTTTTAAGTTATGTTTTATTGAATTTGCCACATATGCCGAAGAACTGTGACTCTGATGGAGAGATTGAATCCAATATAGATCAGATTTAGGGTAGCATCCACCTTGAATACCACAAATCCCTTGCAGGTCATATCCTGAGCAACTAGGGACTCCCTACCAGCGTGGTTTGGAAACATGTTACTCACATAATGGAGTGAAACAACCCCAGTTACTCCCTATCTACCAAATACATCTTCCCAATACGTTTGGGAATGGCTAGCTTGTAAGAATCTTTCCATTCCCTGACAACATCTTTATTCATGGATTTGTGCAGCTGAAAATGTGATGATGATGGGAGGTTATACAACACAAGCATATCCTCGCCCTCATTTTGTTCCTAGTGTTGAGGCAATCAAAGATTGTTGTTATAATCTTATGCATGAGTTCCTTGCCCCACACCTTTTGTACCAAATAGGCAACAACGTCTTTAGACATAAATCCAGATCGACGTCACAAGGTATTAGACATTTCTTCCTCTTTCAGTTCTGAAGAGAGCAGGTAACCTCTGTCTCTTCCATCAGGTTTTACAAATGTTCATGTCCTCCATGGCAGTAATCTCTTTCAATTCCTTGGGTGCTTGAGACAGGCCTTCTCAGGCTGGTGATGGTGAATGCCGGTGCTGCCACTTGATATGTGAATGAGAGTGTGAATGGGAGCAGGAAGAGAATCTGCTGCCTCGTCTTCTCTTGCCCACTGTTGATTTCAGAGCAAATTGCTGTGAAGCCACAACAATAGTTATACAAAGAAGAACCAGGCACTACACTGGCACTAACCTGCTCTGTTTTACACAGAGGCTCCAGGCAGCCCCCAAACTGTAGTGACTTGGTGACACACCCCACTTCCTCTCTGGCCATCGAGTATTCCAATGTTGTCTACACCCCATGTATACCTCAACCATCTTTGACAACAGGGAGGTTAGGGGACATGGAATGAGAAAATCAGTTTCCCTCTCTTCCGCCCTTCTTCATGAATTGCTCCAGGGGGGTTCTTGCAATGAGTTAGTAAGGCTTCCAGCCGAAAAATAGTTGTTTTGACAACCCTCTTGAAGACTGTCCCCGGGCAGACAAAAAAACGATATAGTCACATGCTGTCAGGTAATTATGGGACTTTAGTGCCGGAGACCCTCCATACAAGGGAGCATAAACACAGAAGACAGACTTCTATGTTATGAAGCAAGGTGGCTTGAAATGGCCAATCTAGTAATTGGCATGCCTCATTTATAATGAATAACGAGGACAAGGTTATGTGGTGGTAATGAGTTACCCAGGTTTGAATTGAACTTTCCAGTTTCTTTCTGAACTCTTTCAGAATGACTGCATTTTTTCAGTGTTAAGCACCTGAACATATTTGATATATTTTATTGTTTCATAAGCGTGGATAGATCCTCATGAGGTTCATGTTCGAGAATTAGATAGCATTTTGGCTTTGTAATATAGATTCTGGAAATGAATGGATCCTTCAAATTGTATCTTGTTTGGAGGGGCAGCCCCAACAACCGCTGTGTAGCATGATTAACATCTCAGCGACTCACATTACACCAGGTCTCTGTCTATTTTTTCTGAGTCTTCAAGCATTTTATTGAACTGTGGGGCAGATATACTAATATGTCATGCACCACAATGCACCAAGGCAGTAAAATAAACTATGTTGTTTGAAAGGGAGAAAACAGAAATGTGCCATGTCTACTAACATGTGCCACTCTTCTGCTCTCCCATAGCGTTGGCTCATTTCAGTCAGCCTAACCCACCAATGCATGAACGTTTGCACTATGATGCAAGGGTGTCTGTGTTAGAGACAGGATTGAATTTGTGCTGGAAGGATTCCTTCCTCCACAAACACTATCCATAGACGCATATGCCTCTTTCTATGTGTACTGGAAAGAGGAAGTAGCAAGGAGAAATACATATATTTCATCTTGTAATGACTCTGTCTTGTAGATGCCCAATTATGGCACAAACCCAGATTTACAATCCTCTGTAAATCTGGGTTGGCATACAAAATACCTGGGGCCTTATTTATGAAGGACTTGCGCCGCCGGTGCGTCACTTTTAACATGGGAAAAAGTGACGCATCGGCGGCGCAAGTCCTTCATAAATAAGGCCCCTGGTTGGATGCATGGGAATTCCCATGGTCCACCCATATAATGGCTAGTTGACGCAAAGTACTTCAAGGCAAACATTATGAGCAGCCTTCCATTACTGTGTAGTTAGTAAACCACACAAAGCCAAACAATTTGACTTTGCATGGCTTAGTAAATGCCTAAAATAATTTTATGTCTGGTTTGTGTCACTTTTATTTTAGTAAATCAGCGCCTACATATGGGTGTCACCTGACCATAGCTAAAATATTCTTGGCTGATAGATATTGTGAATTCTTTAAGTAAAAATGTTAAGATAACTCTGGTCATTTGAATGCATAATGAGCCAGACCAAGCTTGGAATATCTTTAGGGTTTTATCAAAATGATGCCTAATGCTGTTCCCACTTGATAATCTATAAAAGTACATTACTATAGCAGATACCATATAATATGAATGGGTATCAGTACACTTGTCAAAATATCAATGTGTGACACATATATCTGGATATTGTGTTGAGAAATGTATTTGTAGAAATAGAGCATGGTTGTATGTTAGGGTTTCCCTTCCGCAGCATTACTCAATAATAACACTGTAGGTTCAAAATATATATTTTTTTAAACATAGATGAGGGTTTCTGCAGGTGTACCTGTAATATAAAAATATTTGCAATCTCAAATTCTTCCAGCCGTGGCAACAGAAGAGTCATAGAGCTGAAAACTTAATGTAAGACTTCAGTTGTACCTTGAGATACGTGGACAAGGTCAGTGGGAAAATGTTGGAGCATATTATCAAGAACGGCGTTAAAAATGATCGCCTGTTTAGTGGCAGAAAACTGCTGATAAAGCAGCATTATTATGCTTGATAATATGCCCTTGAGAATTCCAATAGAAGTCCATGTTCTGGTGTGAACATGGGTTTCTATTAGAATTCTCCAAGGCAAATTATCAAGCCCGTTATCGCCGATCTCCGCTAAACCGGCAATAATTTTAACGCCATTCTTGATTATATGCCTGTTGTTCTATTTATGCTTCATATTACTAAAATATTCATTACAAAAGGTGATTTATGACTGACAGAAGTAGAACATTTTATCTTGGTGCTATTTTCAAGATGCTTTTTTGTGTTATTTTAAGAACTGATAAGGCTGGTGTGGTAGTGCCGGTCTCGTAGACCACACCTACTTTCAGTGACACGAGGTTTCTTTTGTCAAGTTTCAAGTTTATTTTATTTATGGTTTCGGAACTCAGATGAGATCCACATAAACATTTAAACAATTAGATACATTTATATACAATCATGGGTCAAATACAAAATAGCAATTTACTTTTCCGACCTTTTAATATAAGACTAAAAAAGTTTTGAAGAAGTTAAAAATTTTATAACAAAACATTTCATTAGGGGGATTATGAATGGCATCTAGAAAAGAAATAGCAGAGGAAATACCTAATTGGAGACAAATAGGTCTCAGCCACTTGCGCCTAAACGCAAGTAAAGCCGGGCACACAAAAAGGACATGATTAATATCCTGAATAGAATTATTACAAAGATCACATAAAGCTGAAGAGCTGTACCATCTGGACATCAAAGAATTCAACGGAAGTAGATCCTGCCTCAATAAAAAGAAGAATCGCCATACTCCATGGTGGAGATTCCAGGTGACATATGGTTGGCCTATTTTCATTTGGCAGGAATCTATGGCCAGATGGACGCCTTTTTTCAAGGTACGTGATTCCTTGTCCAACCTGAAGCTTAATTCCCAAGAGGCCAACTTCAGGATGGATTTCAACTGATGTGTGGATAAGGTAAATAGAACTGATTCATCAAGTTCAAGGAGATCAACTGCAGTTCTAAATTTTTTTAATAATTGATGAATATTCTTTAAAGTTTCCAAGCAGCTCCGTTTTTATGATATTTCTTAGGGTGCCCGGGTCCCCCTGTGCAAGATTAAAAACCCAGCGCACTATTCCCGCTAAACCTTGAACCCAACTACTACGTAGGCCAAATTCGAGTCTAAGTGCGGCTGTGGAGCTTGCCGTATTAGTCATAGTAAGACTACGCAGAATTTTGCCTTCCGTAGAGTTTAAGAAACCCCATGTTTTTATATCAACTATTTCCATGCCATATAGTAATGATGCTGGAATTTTTGCTCGATATACCTCCAACAAGATAGCAAAGTGCTGTCTGCCAGTAGCCCTATAAAGAGAGACTAGACTTTTACCTTGAATAATTGTTTTCCGCGTATCATTGGCTATGTGAGCCTTCTCACTTAAATTGCCCGTAACGACTTTTCCGAGGAAGACATAAGATTGTACCACTTCCAATCTTTGTCCACCTACGGACCATGGGAAATTCACGTCTTTCAAGTTTTTTCTACCCGTCATGCACATTACTCTGCTTTTTGAGACGTTTATCTTCAGGTGGTGTGCCTCGGCATATTTATGAAGAGCATGCAGACGGTTATTTAGACCTTCAGGTGTTAAGGCTAGGATCAATATATCGTCTGCATACATTAAATAAACAATTGGGACACCCCACAACATCAGAGCTATTCCTTCACTTGCAGACAAAACGTGGGGAAGATCGGTTATGTAAAGGGAAAACAATAAAGGGGCCGATAAGCAGCCTTGTTTTAACCCATTAGCTGTTGTAATTACTTGCGAAAGACCTCTTTCCCCACCTAACAATACTCTGCACCAGGTATCCGAATGTAAGGCTCGTGTTAACTCCAGGAGAGTGGATGGCATGCCAAGGTTTGAAAATGTCCTCCACAGCAAAGATCGGTCTACTTTATCAAATGCTGTGGAGAAGTCTATAAAGGCGCCATAAACTCTCCCTCCACGAATCTTAACGTATTTCTCTGTTATAACCTGCAATGCCGTCAAATTGTCTAAAGTACAATGGGGCAGATTTATGTTAACTGGCGCATCCCCAGGGATGCGCCAGTTAACGTGCACCACAGTGCGCCACAGCTCCGCCACCCATGGTGCAAAAACGGCACAGATGCGTGACGCATCTGTGCCGGAAATGTGGCGCATTGCTGGAGTTGCGTCGCAAGCGCGATGCAGCTCCAGCAAGGCTCGGGGGTACACCAAGTGCACAATGCTGCGTCAAGACCTACGCCTGCTTCAAGTAGGCGCAGGGTTTTGACGCAGCATTGCCCTGAAAGTGACTGAGTGAAATCTCATAGATTTCATTCAGCCACTTTCAGGAGGCGTTCCTGCGCAGGAACGCCCCCCCCTTCGCAGGAACGCCTCCTTATGGCACAGTGCTTTACAACGTGACGCATCTCCTAGATGCGTCACGTTGTAAATAGGGTGCATTGTTTGCGCAGCAGTTGCGTCAAATAAAATGAAGCAATTGTGGCGCAAAGAGGCGCAGCGGCCTCATAAATCTGCCCCTATGTCTCTACCTAAACCCAGTCTGCTCAAAGGGCAACATTTCATCCCTAGACACCGAGTCATTAATTAATTTAAGAATACATTTTCTAAAAACCTTGCCTCTGGCATCCAGAAGGGCAATTTGACGATAATTTTGAGGCGTATTACGTGCTCCCTTCTTGAAAAGGGGGACTAATATGCTCCCCTTCCATGAGGGGAGAACAGTTTTACTAGAGAAACAAAAGTTAAAAACTGGGAAAAGAATTTTACTCCACATCTTACTATGTTGTTTTATAACCGAGATGGGGAGCTCATCCGCACCCATTGCACCAGAAGAGCGCAGGCCCTTAATCGCTAGTTCAATGTCCTTTTCGGACGGTGGTCCGTAAAGAAAATTGTCCACTTGTGATCTACTGTTTTCATGGACCCTACCATTACTAACATATCACTTCTCGACATACTCAACCCAGATATGCTCTTCGATGGGGATTGGCAGAGGTCTAGATCTTAATCCACAGCCCTCCCCAATTATTGGCCAGAATATCCTAGCTTGACCCTTATATGCTGCCTCACAGAGTTTAATCCAAAGGGCATCTTCTTTCCCCCTTTTTAATTTAGCCTTCATCCTATTCCTCCGTCTTCTCAATAGGACGATTCTGTGATATCTTTCGAGGCTATATAGAAGGTATTGCTCTCTTACCAATTTATTTATTTCAGTATTAAGATGACGAAGACAGCTAGGGGCTGCTTTAGAATTTTTTACAGGGGAGGGTTTCTTTGCAATTGAAATTACTTTGTTCAAAAAGTCAGTGAAACATATTAATTCACATCCATCCCAATGAGCCAAATTCTCCACAGCAGTCTCTAAAATGCACGTCAAACCCTCAATGGCCTTAAAATTCCAATAACATCTCCCAGAATTGACTCAAAAATGTACCAGTTCACTATTTATGAGCCAAGTAGCCACAGCAGATAGATTTAAGTTTACAGTTATTGTAAGTACCTTGTGATCACTAAATTCTGTATCGATTACCAACAGATCTTTCAGAAGATAAAAGGAAGTACTATCCACTACCACATAATCAAGAATAGATTCACTATTATCAGATTTACTATTGTTAGATTTATGTGTGAAATTAGCCGGAATATCAGAAGGAAGCCTTCCATTTATTATGATACAATCTGCCTCTAATGATTCCTCCAGTAATAATTTCCCTCTCTTGTTAGTCTTGATATTACCAGGGAATAAAGCTTGTGGTATATGTAATGACTCCTCCTTAAATTTATTCCTAAACAACTCTAGGCTGCGATTAGAAATTTTACAATTAAAATCCCCTAATAACAGTATGTATCTAAGAGACTCTGTATGAAGGAAAAAACCTTTTTTAGACCAACATTAAAACAAGCATCTGGAGGAATATAAGTATTTATCAATACCAGTGATTTTCGTGGATCGTCAGTAATGACATTTGACAGAGTTATTGCCTGAAACAATTTATCAGAGTCTAAATAATAGGCAAAATTCCATCTTATTTTATTCGAGAGTAGACAAGCAACTCCACCCTTGGCATAGCCTCTCCTAGAGGGGATGGCACTGCCGTCCAACACATAATAGTCCTTTACCGTAAAAAATTTTTTATCAACCCAAGTCTCCTGGAGACAGATCACTTCTGCTTCTAATGTATGTAAATATAACAATTTTTCGGGACTGTTTTTTATTCCTGCCGTGTTCCATGAAATTATTTTTGAATCAGTGTTAAAGACAGTAATACGGTTTAGGAATAGAGGTAGATTTGCTTGACAGAACACCTGGCAACCAATTCCATTTATGACTTTCTTCTACTAGGTTTGGTTGACAAGGGACAGTGTTTTTGTAAATCACATACCTTTCATTCTTTGAAATACAAATTTTTAATTCATCAGTTTTTGAGGACCAGTCGGTGTTGCCTAAAGTTACAACGGGGAGTGAGGACAGATTTATACGACTGTCATTGCAAGATTTCATGAACAAAGGAATAACATCAGTCCCCCTACATTGTAATCCTTCAGACCGTTGTTAAATATGATTTACTATAATTTTGGAGTGAAATCTAACCCTAGCTATCTTCCCAACCTCAGATTTAAAAATAGAAACTACATCTATGTCATTGGTTTGGAAATATTTTAGACTTTCAATCTCCCGAAAACAATTCAGAAAGAGAGATCTATTTATAAGATCCTTGTCAAATAAAGGAATAAAATCTAAGAAAGCGGTATCTACACCTTCCTTTTCAAAAACTGTATTTGATCGTTTAGACGTCCTTTCAATTTCAATCATATCAGGGAAAGGCTCGGCTAAAGGATTAAGAGCCGCTAGTAGGATGTTAGGGGGATTTATCTGATCAGCAGATCCGTGACTGTTCAGTGTGCCCGTTGATTCAGTGGTCATAATTATTTGGTCAGATTTTATTTGCCTAGTAGTATCTTGAGATAAGTTTAACAAGGGCTCTTGTGGGAGATTTTTTTCAATATGAGTATCTGATTTTTCGTCCAAATTAATTTTCCTCTGCCTCTTTTTTGTAAATCTACGAATAGGTTTCCTCTTTTTCCCTCTATACTTTTTTTGTTTTCCTATTACTGCCTTTTTTCCGTCATTTAGGGATTCCAGAATGTCCTCTTGTTCTTTGTTTATGTGTGGTTTGAATATAGGAAATACTTCCTTATCACACCTTTTTTCAGGGTCAGACAGTATTTCTATTTCTTGGTCCAGTTCAAAAATACAATTAGCTGCAGCTGTTTTTATTTTATCTTCCGGGGGATTCCCTAGAATAACAGTTACTTTCTTTCCAATGATATATGGAGATTTCTTATTTTGTTCATTGGGAACTAAATCTAGAACTTGAGAAATATTTCCAGGATCATTTACAGACATCTTAATCTTTACTTGCTTTCGCATCTATAAGAGGTAACTTGTAGTGTGAACTGGAGTCAGTCTCTTGTTTACTATTTAATAGTACCCTGAGTATCTGTGTTACCGTCTCCAACACACAATCCGAGCCCCCAACAAATTTTTCTAGTAATAATAGGATAGAGGATAGTAGATGTTCTAGAGAAACTAAAGAGTCGGAAATTGGCTTATCCATCCTAGTAGGGGGATTGGGCTGAGAATTTGTCATATTGAAAGCAGGACTTGATGAAAAATTTACTTGAGATACGGAAAAATGTGAATCAGTAGAGGGGGTGCTACTAGAAAGTTGAAGACCCTGGGGTTGCTAATACGTTTGGAATGTTAGTTTGATCTAAAACTAATTTGTGTTCAGAGTCATGTTGTCTATTATGAAACGCTGTATCTATGTCAGGTAAGGTGTAATCATTTTCAGAAATAGCCGTAGGAAGAGACAAACCAAGAGAGACATTCAAGCCTTCCTCTGCTAGGGGAGGGAAACTATGAACTAACACCTTGGTAGGTTTGGTGGTAACATCATGGGGAGACACAATATTGTTTTTGCTTAAAACACCAGAAGTATGCTTTAATTGCCTCTGTAAATTAGGGGGGGTCAAGAGGGCCAACCATCTCAGTTTTAGAGACAGATGTTTCTGAATGTATAGCGCCAACCTGCTTGCTACATCCATTAATTGTAGGTTGACCTTCCTCTTTACCCTTATAATTGGTTTCTTCTGGTTTCGAACCCCCAATCTGAACCTTATCCTTTCCCCTTTCCCATAGACTATACAATTGGCCTTTTCCCTTTAGTAATAGAGCAGGAGTATCTTTGTTTCATAGGGGATTTGATTTAGTCTTGGAACAAGTCCTACCCACTAATACGTGCCCAGATCTTAATTTTTTTGCCGCCATTTTAGAATGAATAAATCTCAGCAATAACAACCATACAAAATTAAGGCAACGCAATGGCCGTTAATAATCCCAAACCACTATTAAAATGTTAGGAAAGATATAAACACAGCTTACTTCAGGTCTGTCTCTATAGCAAAAGGGATGAGGAAATGAAATAATACATATGTCAAGCAAAATAATATTTCTGGGGGTACAATCCTAAAGGGGTATGCCCAGCCCAGCCTACTCCAGCCTCGGAGGGCCTCAGAGGGCCTCAGAGGGCCCGCCCTT
The DNA here is from genome assembly GCF_964263255.1 of Lissotriton vulgaris. Classification (NCBI taxonomy): domain Eukaryota; kingdom Metazoa; phylum Chordata; class Amphibia; order Caudata; family Salamandridae; genus Lissotriton; species Lissotriton vulgaris. The sequence goes on along the minus strand of NC_141699.1, from coordinate 242,280,876 downwards.
TGCCCGGGCTTAGCCCCGGGCTGAGTCCCGCGCGCGTCCCGCGATGCTCGTTAGGTCACTTGACTAAGTACTGAAAAGGGGGCGGGGCATGCCCGGGAAGAAGCACCAGCTGCGGATGGTAGCTGGAATGCTGGTCCTCGCAGTCCCGGGCTCCCGCTCAAGGTCCTCGTAGTCAGGAATACAATCCACAGCCTCCCAAACAACGTAGTTTAAAACTACAACAGGGTTTTAAAAAGAGCACCAGGCAGGGCAGGAAAATGCCAAAGTCAAGAGTTCTGTTGCTAGCGGCACCCGCAAAGCAGGGGCCGCGAGCAGTGAGGCGGTGAGAGAGGGCGGGGCACGCCCGGGAAGAGGCACCAGTTGCGGATGGTAGCTGGAATGCTGGTCCTCGCAGTCCCGGGCTCCCCCTCAAAGTCCTCGTAGTCAGGAATACAATCCACAGCCTCCCAAACAACGTAGTTTAAAACTACAACAGGGTTTTAAAAAGAGCACCAGGCAGGGCAGGACAACGCCATAGTCAAGAGTTCTGCTGTCTTTTAAATGTTGTGAATTTGTACTCCAGAGGCTGGGACTTGGGCCTGCTAGAGCCCGTTCTCTATTTAGCAGACATTTTGTGTGTGCCTCTGCATTAGGAGGCTGCGCTGAGGGAAGCATGCCAGTGTCTGATGTTCTCTCATGCAGGCACCCAGGATCTAAGCACATGAGGCAGGGACACTCTGAAGGCACGCCTAAGGTAGGCCCGTTCTTGCCTCGACTGGGCCCCCTGGCCGTTTACTCCCCAGTCTGGGTCCTGGAAGATCTACTCATGGCTCCTAGCATCACCCCTGAAGTCATTCAATCCTGTTGTCACATTTGTAACACTAGAATTATTGAATTAGGTTCCCACAGGGCAGGATTATCACTGACCAATGGAACCGTGAGAGGGACTAATAAAGGAAGGGTACTAAGCCCTTAGTCTTTTGTGCTCTGATCAATGCCAGATCGTTAGTTAAACACCACGTTGAAGTCTGGGAGTTTATTGATGCACATCAAATAGATATATCACCGAAACCTGAGCCAACCAAACCTCAGGCCCTGAGATGAAAGTGGTGGTACCTATAGGCTACACCATCTTAAGACTAGACAGAATCCACAAAGAGGGAGTACTCACGCCAGCCTCGCCGGACATGCACAAAGTTTTCTTGTTTAACAACAAACTAACCGAGAACCAATACTTTAACGGACTCTGGATTTATCGTCAGCCTTGGCCCAGAGGCCCTTTTCCTCATGCCATAGAATCATTCCTGGAATTTTCTCCTACTAAATCTAATTTCACTCTATTAGGAGACTTGACCTGCTTCAGTCTCGATCACATAGTAGTTGGGCCTACTCATTCAGCGTGGCATATACTTGATGGAGTGTTTACTAACAATCCTCTTTTCTCCTTCCCCACTGTGCTTACTTTAATTTGGACAGACCCAAAGGCAGTTCTTTATGAAATAACTCTTCCCAGTAAAATCTTTCCTACAAATGTCAGGAAATTGGTTGTCACTCAGGCATGACATAGGGTTCAAGCCTTGGAACTGAGCTTCACAGTTCCTGGCTTTTAGCCAAAAGAAACTAACAACATGGATTTCATGTCGGAAAACTGCTCAAGTTGGCTGGATGTATTAGTCACAAAACTAGCCTCTGCTAAATCCAAGAAGATGTAAACACATCGCCCTCTGGTACAGCGACTCCCTTGAGGTTGCAAAACAAGGTTATCTAAGACAAGAGAGAAAGTGGAGGAGAGACTATGATCCTCTTCAGAGAAAAATATAAATCTTTCATTGTGTAATATAAAAGAACTTTGATTGGCCTCAAAAATCTGCTTTCTTAATTGAGCAAATAAAGTCAGCTAGTAACTCAACTAAGGCACTATTTTAAGCCTTTGCTAAACTCTCTGCCACAGTTATTTGCAATGCAGAAGGTGGTAGTCAGGTCTTATGTAACTCCCCGGCACATTCATTTCAACACAAAGTGGATGTAATTTTCAACAAATTTGCCTCTAATGATTTTACTTGAAAGATCAGTAACAAGGTCAATGTAGGGATCTTTAATAAAAATGTTCTCAAGGAATTCGCCTCATTAACAGAGGATCAAGTCTCACTGGCTATTCCCAAGACAAAATCTGGATCTCCACTGGACCCCAGTCTACCCAATATTTTCCACCCAGTCCCCGATGTAGTGGCCCTGTATATGATTAAAAAAAATGTATTCCATGTTTAGTTTTGTTTTGTTTCCAAAGCAATGGAAGGTTGCTTTAGTACTTCCAATGTTGAAGAAACCCAACCTAAGTGACCAGGAACCTAATACTTAGGTTCCTGTTTCCAGGCTTCCTTTCCAAGCAAAGCTGCTGGAAAAAGCCATTTGGCCGTTTTTATGAAAAACAACGGTCTGGTTGAAGACACACATTTCAGTTTCCCTAGTTGCCACAGTACATGGTCGGCACACATTGTGGCCATAAAGGAGGTAAGGGTGTCAGTGGATAAGGCCAGCAGTGTTGCCTTACCCTGCTTGACCCACCTGTGGTGTTTGACACGGTCAGCCAAAGGACTCACCATTGAGCCCAACACTGTTTAATCTCTATGTTAACCCCATAGGAGCCTTAATTAAATCATTTGGGTAGTCTTACGCTGACACCACCCAGATTGTGGTGATTTCGTTATCCAACAAGGCACCTGACATGTGCATTACCCTTCAGAGCTGTATGGGTTCAGTGAGCATCTGGATGAACAAAAACACTTCAAAGCTAAATTAGTCTATGAAAGACGTTATCCTGCTTGGTATTACTCTCCTTTCTGGTCACCTGCATGGTGACCTCATGAACTAGGTATACTTCTGATGCCAGTCAAGAAGTTAAAATACCTCAGCATCCTGGTAGACAACAAATTAATGTATAAAGAGCAAGTTAACAAAGTTATCTCTGCATCCTTCTTCACCTTGCGCATTGTGAAGAAATTTGCCCAATTCCTACCATTTGATATGTTAAAGACCATAGTCATTGCACTAGTTTATCCAGAACAGACCACTGCAACGGCGTATACCAAAATCTGCGAAAAGAATATTTAAATAAATTGCAAATGTTGCTAAATTCAGCCTCCTGTACGCTGCTGAAGGTTCTGAGATATGGCCCAGCCTCACAAGCCATTAACCCACTGCACTGGTTACCCATAAAAAAGCAAATAGTTTTCAAGAGCCTAGGCATGGCCCATAAAGCACGCCATGGTCTAAGACCCATCTATATTAGGAATAGATTCAGATCAGTCTGGCAGGACTCTTCACTCCAACACTGCTAGAGATTTGGTAGCTTCTACCTATAAATCGGCTACATGGGGAGGCAGATGCTTTGTCGTATGTGCTGCCTAAAATTAGAATAATTTGCTCTGGGAGTGAAAAATTGCCCCTTCCCTAATAGGGTTTAGGAAAGCATTGAAGACTTGGCTGTCCAGTAATGAATTACCAGGAGAGTCACTTGCACCCATTTACTCACCTTTCCGGCAGCGTCAGGACACCTACGGGAATGCGCTGCATTTTACAAATTATAAAAGCAAATCATATCAACTGCGCATTTCTAACATTGAATTATTTCTAATAATGACCACAAAGGTAAAGTAGGAAAAAAAATTGTGTTATTTTACGATGTTTATGGGGTGTGGAGGTATGTTGAATGTTTACTTGAGAACATATTTGGGGGGTCACTAGGATGCAGTACAGTGCTTAATTTGTAAAAATACCACATGAACAAAAGCCATCATCAGGAGGCCATTGCTGTTGCATGGATTCTGATGTTAATCCAGAACTGTTTATTAGGATGGCAGGACAGCAAAATGTAGGGACTGAGGGGCATATTACCAAGCAATAGCGATAATTATCGCTATTGCTTGGTTAGAGACAAAAATGTATCGCCGACCTGCGGCGATTTATATCGTAGATAAACCTTGGTATTACCAAGGTTTATCGCAAATGCAATAAAAATCGCCCGCAATGCATGAATATCGCTGAAAAGTCAGCGATATTCATGCATTACCGAGCTAATGCTCTTAGCCATGTTATCCACCTACCATTGGATAACATGGCTAAGAACTGCTCAGGGGCAGGTGTTAGCTTTTGGAGATATTCGCGCTTAGCGCGAATCTCTCCAAAAGTTGGTAATAGGAGATAGCGATGTTAGCGACTGTTTCCAGTCGCTAACATCTTGGCACGCCCACTTTGCATGTCATTAGTGATAAATATCACTGACATGCAAAGCAGGGCCCAAGATGGTCGCTATCTCCTACTAGCTGTCGCTAACTGGTGTTAGCGACAGCTAGGTAATAGGGAGATAATTTTATCTACGCTTTCTTGGCTTTTAAAGCCAAAAAAGCGGAGATAAACCCCCTTGATAATATGCCCCTGAGTCTCTATGTGACATCAGTGCCTGTTTGCCTAATTCGGGCTACCTCATAGTGCCTCACCTGAACTCCAAACCTTCCCAGGTGATTTCAAAAACCTCAAACAGGACCCTCTAGTCCCCAAGGGAACGGTGGAAGCAGATCCTCCCTTTTTGTTATTCACTTACCCACTTATGCATGCGCATAATAAACATAAGAAAGACATGAGGAAAGTTTACAATACATTTATTGCAACTAACGTTGTCTATAATGAAGCAAATGTGCTGCGATCATTAGGCAGATGCAATGAAACAAAGTAATTAGCATTACTAACAGACTGTATAGGACAAACATAACAGCCATGAATATTATACATCTGTCTAGGTCTACCCTTAATTTATGAGCACAGGGGTATATTTGCGATCCCTGGGATTAGCCTAGGACCACATACCTGGTGTATGTAGTTTGATGGTTTGCATCAAGGGGGTAAAATTCATTTATGTAAGGCTGCGTTTCGGGCAAGGCTGTCATTCCAGAACAGTCCTCTCTGCCGGAATTCTCCATTCTGGCTCCCAAGAGAAGGCAACATGGTTTGTATATTAAAACTAGTGTTCTGGAGATGCAGCTGTGTGATTGTGTTATGTCTAAACACTAGGAGCTGTTGCTGAATGAGCAAAGAAAACAGCACACTACATTGTTATGTATTTCCAGCAACCTTGTACACAATTTATAGATGAAATCCCAGGAAAAGTCCCTGACTATGAAGCAGCATGTACAGTGTATTCTTAAAATAATGTTGCAAAAACAAATGTGTTATATATGGCTACGCAGAGCAAGTAGAGGCAGCCTAAACTGTATAAAATGCAAAATTAATGTGGAATCAAAGTGGGCCCTAAAGGTAAATCACAACACCACATCCGTCATCATGAAAGCAGCTCGGCTAATAACAACATTTATTAAAAAATCACTAAAAGGGGCTGACTTAATTTGAAATGGAGGCACCAAAGATATCTTCAATATCGTCATTATTTATTGAATCCAAAATGTAGTCAGCTTCCGCAAACACTCAGGGCCAGATGTAGGTAAGTATATTTTAAATACCAAATTTTACCGATTCGGTATTTATGAATCGGTAAAATTGAAGGAGGGAGATTTAGGTAAATTCGGTAATTGAATTACCGAATCTGTAAAAATCGGTATTTACCGAATCGGTAAATACTGATTCGGTAATGCCCATTGATTCCTATGGGCCTTGAAGCCCATAGGAATCAATGGGCATTACCGAATCGGTAAGGGTGCAGGGGGTGTCACTTTGACACCCTCTAGCACCCCAAATACAGGCATGTGTGCCATGTGGCATACCGACATGCCCTAAGGGCATGTCTGTCTGTCACATGGCATAGGTGTGCATGCACACATGTGCATGCACACCTGGATTCGGTATTTTACCACCCAATTGGATTGGGTGGTAAAATACCCAATCTGTAAGGCCTTTGGGACTCAGAAGAGTCCCACCTACATCTGGCAGTTACGGAATCAGTAAAAATATTGATTCTGTATTTTACCGATTCGGTAAATTTACTGATTCGGTAAATTCACCAAATCGGTAAAATTGGCCACCTACATCACAAATACCCATTTACCGGTCGGTAACGGCCGAAATTGGCCGTTATCGGTCGGTAAATGGCCTCCTACATCTGGCCCCGAATCTTTAATAGCACCATCAGAAGCTCGAAATAACAGATATGATCCTCTTTATTAGTCGATGCTGAAGAAGTATCTTCTTGTTCTGCATCTGTCCCAATTGGTTTAAAGTAATGCACTGTACTGTCAGCATTGGAATCATTCAAAATACGATGCACAAGCTCACCAAAATAGTATGGGAGATTAGTGCTTAAAAGTGACAGTACTTTACTGGATGTCTTTGCAACCTGTAGTTCAAAGGTTTGTCAAGTAGATGTTAATGCCACATCCTTTTCAAACATTAAGGCTTTGCGTCTGCTTAGCTTGTTGAAATCAGCTTCAAAGTTCAAATTGAAGGCCACAAAGAAATAACAGAAACTTTGTGCATTTGAGGAAAATGCACGTTATTGCTACGCAGTAACAAGTACAGTACTCACTTCCATCATATGCCTGGCATGTGTAGTGGCATCGGATATTAACTGAAGTTATTTCATCCCTTCTCTCAAGTTGAAGAGAAACAGTTTTGATGTTGCTCAAAAGCTGTAGGGGAAATTCCGGCATGGTAGTGAGAGTAGTTAGGGAACTACTATGGAGTCCTCATGGTATACTGTTTAGAATCGGCCACATGATGAAACTTTACTCTATCAATGGAGACAAAACAATTGTCTTTACAACCACCAAGCAGTAGCAAAATCATGGTTCTTGTACCGTGATAAGCAAGGACTGCCACTGGTGCACAGTATGATGGGCCTTGTTCATTCCAATCTTTTCACGAATGAGACCCTCAACTAGTGAAATACATCCAGAAGGTGCCTCTGCTCCTTGATTCCAGGAGAGGTAGATGTCTTCAACTGTTTTCTTCCTTGGTCATCAGGGAAGCTTTGTAAATTCTGTAAGACAGAAGAAGGATCATTTACTTCAAAGGGCATGGCTGCTGCCACAATGGCTGGACCTTCAAGGTCTGGAACATACATGTTGATGTATGGGGTCCGGACACCCAGAGATTGTTTAGGGAGAATATTAAGTGCTCTTTATACCCATATAAGTGATAGATCTAGCTACGTCCTGAACATAATACTCTAGCTATTAAGGATTGCTTAAAGTCTCAGCTCATCCTCTCAACCACCAAATTTCCCTCAGGATGGTAGGAGGAGGAGTACTGCACCTCTACACCCAGAGATGCCTTAGAATCCCTATATGTCTTTGAAGCGAAAGCAGGGCCCTAGCCCTAGTGGAAAGTAGTGCATGCAAATGTTCTGATTAAAAACTTGGAAATCTTTAATAACAATGCAAGCAACAGCTGAATGTGACCACACTCAAAGAAACCTTGAGCAAGAATCAACTGTGTGTAGGATAAATGTAAACGTGCCATCTGAGTTAAGAGAACTACAATGGTCCAAATAAATGTAGCTGAAAGGCTTTTTGGAAATCAACAGGTGTATCTGCAGGGGTGAGCCACGGTGTAACTTTTAATTGTTGAAAAATGTCACAACAAAAGACATATTCCTTGGCCTGTTTGTGTAAGCCATGCCACCAATAACGCTGTTGTATTAAGGAAATTGTGGCCGCCACTCCAGTGTGTGCAGAAGCAACACCTTTATGTGCTGCTAACACTAAGGCTAGTTTGTGGTCTTGGTTGTGACTCACACGATCACCAGCACCTGGCCTTGTAACAAAAAGAACATTCTGTTCTCTTAAATAGTAATAATGTTTAGGTGGAAAGCCCCTAGGCAAAAGGGGGCTGTCGCTTGTAGCTTGAATAGCATCCTGTACATCTTCATTTATCCTGGTATGAGAACGAATGATCACAGCAACTCTTGCAGTCAAAACTGCATATTTGGCAGCTTCATATGCCAAAGAATTCCCAAAAATGTGTATACCAACAGGCTGGTGACTGAATGGTTGAATGACATGGGTCTGTGGTAACCTATCTTTGAGGTACGCTACCATCATCCAAAGAAGTTTATCTTTATAGTGTTTCCTCTAGAAACTCTAAAACCCTTTTGGCACCAATACTGCAAATTAATATTAAAATACTGGACACAATAATGTGAATCACACACTGTAAGAGTAGAAACTAGGCTTTTCCAGTGCCAGTTAATGCTTTCAGTTCAACCAACAGCGCAATGCTTTTTGTGGTTGGAATGTACAACCCAGCATTACACTGAGGGGCATGCAAGTTAAGAGGAAGAGGGAGTGGAAGTGTGAGCTGTGTCTGCACTGTGTGTTCTGTTGTTGTCTGTTGTGTGGGTGACTGTGAGTGTTTGCATTTTTTAACCATGTGTCCGGTGGACATGCTGGGTGTAGTTGAAGGCTCTGTCTGTATTGCTGTGTCATCTGCCAGTATGGGTGTGTCAGTGGAGGGCTCTGTGTGTGTTACTGTGTTGTCTGCAGGTATGGGTGTGTCTGTGGAGGGCTCTGTGTATGTTGCTGTTTTGTCTGCTTATATGGGTGTGTTTGTGGAGGGCTTAGTGTGTGTTGCTGTGTTGTCTGCAAATATGGTTGTGTCGGTGGAGAACTCTGTGTGTGTTGCTGTGTCATCTGTTGGTATGGGTGTGTCTGTGAAGGGTGCTGTGTGTGTTGCTGTGTTGTCTACGGGTATGCTGTGGAAGGTGGGGTAGTCAGGGGGTGAATGCCTGCTGTGCGTGTGCATGTTTGAGTTTTGGGATGTTTTGTGTTTGTGTGTCGTTCTTGTGTCTGATTAAGTTGTGCTTGTGTAGATGTGAGTGTGCTTGGGATAGGACGACTGCAAACAGGGAATGTGGATGGGGAAGGTGCAGCCAGTGAGGAGGGGTGGAACGTTGGTTTCGATGGATGGCTACAGTGAGGGAGGAGGCCACAATCTGGTTCAGCTGGTTGCCTTGCCCCTGAATGGCATTCGGGACTCCAGTCTGACCTGTAGAGATACTCTTCACCACATCAATAGCTCTTCATTCAGGGAAGAGGGGCTAACACGGTGCAGGGGCAGAGATGCCTGAAGCAAAGGAGATCGCTACCCTCCTAGGGGAGTGTAAACAACCAACTTGTTGGGGTACAACAGAGAGGGTGACGATGGAACTGGGGGTGGTGGATAAGAATGAAGGTGGAAATGATCCTGTTGGGTCCACTACCACTCGGCAGTTTCCACTGCAGGATTACTCAGAAGATGACAAGCTTCAGTTACTGTCCTCCGTGGCACTAACCACATCCTCCTGATCACGGGGTCCCCCGTGTATGAAGTCTCACATACGGAACCACTGTGACCAGCTGTGTCCCCACCGACCTGGCCCCTTATCCTTGACTTGCTCTGGATATATCTGAAATGACATATAACATAGGTTTATTGTAACTGCCCATCAGGAATCAACAGAAAACATGTAACAAGTCCACAAATCACACAAGCTTCATGTTTCACTCTAGAGGCTTCAAATTTAGCACGAGCACATGCATGCATGCTACATAACCTGCAAAGTGTTGAAGCCACTCATGTCATAACTCCAGACAGGACCAAATGCATTGTAAAATGATATAACCAAATAGGATGGATACTAGTATGAGATTTACACAATGTTCACAAAAGGCCAAAAGTGAAACAATTCTACTTACCACTCATAACTAGGGCTCCCGGTTTTATGTTATTTATTTATTTGCCATTTCCGTCTGTATTTAGCCATATTTATTTTTGGGGCATTTTATCTGTATTTATCCACATTTATTTTTGCCACAAGCAAAAGTTGACGCTGCAGCTTGTATTTTTCCTCATGTATTTAAATTGAGAATGCACACATGCACTTGGTTGTTATTGTCCAACACATTACATTCATCTGAAAATTTTTCCATTTGCCGAATGTCACAAATATGCTTAATAGTGCTATCACAAGCCAATTGTGTCAGAGCCTTGCGATTCATCAGCACAGAGTGCCACATCATCTCCCTCACTGAACACCACACTGCCCCACTGAGAGAAACAGACTCCCTTCAGCTACTACCCAATTGTGCCCTGCTATAAACACCTGGAAGCAACTCACTTCAAATTATGCACTAGACTAGAGTAATATGCTGCCTGAAAAAAAAGTAACAGTGTACTGCAAAAAAAGCAAACACTCACAGGGAATACACCATAATGCTTTTACACTCATTATTCAGAAATCAATGAGTGTATTTGCTTGAAAAGCTAACAACATGAAAATAAAAGTAGCGCTTCACTGGCAAACTCTGAAAGGTGGCGCTAATGTGTTTGGGTGTAAATAAAACCAAACTGGCCATTTTGCGACTGCTCTGTCTTGTTTTATTTAGTTATGTATTTATTGCTGGCATCTTAAAAGCCTTTTTGCTCTCCTCCTGAGGCTGCATTTTGGTGTAGCAAATGTCAGACAAAGACATTTGCAGCAAACGTGTTTCTCCTTTTTTTGATCCATTTCACAGAGAAACAAATGACGGGAAGGAGAGGAAAGAACAATCACAGTTTTCTACAAGTGAGGAGGAACGCAATAGAAAGAGAGAGAAGAAGAGGAAGAAAGGGGCGGGGTGAGCAGTAGAAGTGGACACTGTCCTGGTCTTGTCCAGTAAAAAGGAAGAGTCCGCAACGGTTGTGGGCTATGCAGTCCAGCCACAAACTCTACAAACACTCCTGTCTGTGGCGTAGAAAGGCTTTGAGTTTGTGGCCAGCTTGTTCTTGCAGCCACACATACACAGTGTACTGCTCTGCAGTCCGGCCACAAACTCGGCGACACTGCACTGATAGCTAGGCTTTGGCACACCAGTGGGTGCCGGCAATCGATTCCCGTTTTTGCCGCCCCCAAAACTGCATACCGCACTGACTCCAGCCCCACCCCCCTCCCCTCTTCCCCGAGGGCACTTACTTTTGTTTACGATCCCGGCAGCTAATTACTACAGAACAAAACAAGAGCTGGCAAAACCAGCAACCTGGCATGCACAGTAAAACCATAATTATAACGAGGGCATCTCTTGCACGCAATCGCCTTTAAACAATCTTCCCTGTTTTTTTGTTAGCACCAGTCACTTCGGAAAGAAGAGTTTTAAGTAGGGTAAAGAACATGTGAAAGTGGCATGCTTCAGGCCGGGTCAGCGCCACTTTAAGGACTTTTGAGGGCCTTGTAGCAGTAGTTTGGAGACGCGCAGAGGTGAAGCACAGCTTGCTTTGTTGAGTCTTGGTCTAAGGCGTTGCACGTGCCCCACTGGCTAAGGTTACCACATGTTTTTATCAGGCACCTGAAGGACTGGGTTCTTTAAGACCCAGCGGTGCCAGGGGACAACACCTGAAACCTTCGTGGGTAACCTGCTCCGGCGTACGAATGACAGAGACACGGGACACTTCCTTCGGCGTCAAAGATTCAAGGTTTATTTACTGCAGGGAAACACAGAAGTCACAGGAAGTACAACGAGTGTAGTTCGGGGAGACTGCTTCAAATTGGTTCTGTGGATCGCTCCTTTTATACACGATTCTCCCATAGGTTTACATGGTACACAAAGGTTTACGACTTGGTTCCAACAATTATCCCCGAGAGGGGTCGCTTTGGTCACTTTGATACATTCAAGGTCCGGAATATAAGTGCGGAAACATTTGGCGGTTCCCAACTGTAAAAACCCATCTTCCCACCATTAGTACATTCCCATCAGCAGTAAAACAGATCGAAGAAGGAACAAGAACAGGTGTGGAGGAAGATGGAGACAGTGGGGAGATTGGAAAGGGTGTAAAAGGGGAGGTATCGGGAAACACGAGCTACAGGCATCAAATGGACGTGCCTAATGGGATGCACGGCTGAGACAATACACCGGCACGGCAAGATGAGCCTCGAGCGGGGCCATCTGCCTTACAGTATCATCCCCCTAATCATAAAGACACTTTCAAAGGACATGTGTCTTCCGCAGATATCTTGGGAATCCCAGGGTCGCGAAGCGGACAACGTCCGTTCGCTGGCTACTTGAGGGCAAGAGACAAAATGGATGCCGTATCTAAGATGGAACCCGTGGGTACAGATGAAAAACCCACGTAACAAACGAACGGTTTAAGTTAGCACAGCGAAACTGCGCACACTTACTAAACTCGTAATTTGCGGTTCGTAGATACCAGACTCGACCATATCCGTGCGAGTCGAAAACACCACTTACAATTGCCACGGAACCTCAGACGCTCCTTTTGCCCTCATGTAGGCAAGCACTAGTCGGAATCATACTCGATATTCATCAGACCATCTAGATGTTGCTGTAACATAGCTCTGTCCAACCGAGTCCCCTTGGTAACAGGTGGCTGTCTTATACACGTTGTAGCACAGAGGCCACATAAGGCAGGACCACACTGCACACAAAGGCAGCATGTGAACAGAAACGCCACAACAACTCCGATGATCATCAGAATCTTCCAACCCCAAGTCGACATCAGGCCCCAAAACCACCCAAGTAGCGTCCAATCCCCTACATCCATGTGTATGGATTCAGAGATTTTATGCAACTTTGAGATGGCTTGATAGACAGTCGGAGCGTTGTCTGGAATGAAAATACAGCAGCTCGAATGGATCACCTTACATACCCCACCTCGATCTGCTAAGATCACGTCTAAAACCATACGGTTTTGTAACGTCATAAGTCTATCCGCCTGAAGTTCTGTGGTGATATTACCAAGGGCACTGGCAGTAATATTAGCTGTCGATTCTACCACTCTAGTCAACTGTCTCAGGTTCCTACTATTAACCATAGGCCCCCAAAACAGGAGGAAACCCTTGAAAAAGTCTCCTGCCTCTTGACCGGCAGTATCTTCTTCGCTAATTACGCCTCTCACAACTCTTGTCTTGTGATAATCTACATCTACAGTGAACGTCGGAGGCAACAAATTTGCGATAAAGCATGCGCCCACAAAGTCGGAGGGCAACCATGCATACGCACGATCGTGGCAGACAAAGTACGTACCCTTGGCAGCCAGAAACACCGGGGACGAGACCATAGGCAGAATGTAATTCTGGGTGCAAGCACTCTCTCCAAGTCGGGCTTTCGTTCCTCGGCCACGACCCATTAGACAAAAATTACCAATGTGGGGTACGACCCATATTGGAGGTGAGCTTTTAAGCTGTTTATCACTCGTGAGCGCACTGTACTCAACCTTACTCAGGACCCTATAGGCTTGTACCTCTTCCTCTGGGATGAGCGACGGCTCATAGATATCTCTATCTAAATCTTCTATCGCTATGGACAAAGGCTTATAGTACGAGCCAAGGCCAAGGTAGGGAGAACGTGGCTCTCGACTGGGGTGAGAATCTAGTGCGCTTCGAAACATTGTTTGAAATGCTCGAGCTGAACCCTAGGAACTATATGGTAAGACCAGATATGGAATTCCCTTATCCGTGGTATGCGGCATTAGTCCACACACCCAACAATTAGTAGTATTTACCACTAACTGGTGCTGGTGAAGGAGCTGAATAAAGGAATTATTACGGAATTCTGCACGTCTAGCCTGCTCGTGTTCGGGTAAGATATGAAAGGAATGAGGGGATGCAGTGGAGGTAAGTGTAGGGTCAGAGGTAGGAGTAGGTATAGCAGAAGGTAAAAAGTAAGACATCATGTAATACACCCCACCCGCCAATAGTGCAGAAACAATCAGGAGCAGTACGAATATTTGAAACATAAAACATTTGGTACGACTAAGTTGTTGTAACTTGAACCTTTGCGCCTGAGCTTCTTCCAAGTCCATCAGCTTCGAAAACGCCATCCCCTATGACCGTCCGCAACGTTTCTTGACGCACTTCGTTCTGTGTAGCAGTAGTCAATCCCTAGGAGTTCCCAGGAACCGACGGTCTTCAACCTAGCGTCAAGACCTGCTAACCAGAAGGAAGTACACGCGCGGCCCTACGGCCTTTATTCACAATGTATATGCAAAAAATGTCTCTCAGCTGTGGAAGCAAAAACACATATGGAACAAAACTCAATATATATACAAAAATAATTACAATAATTCGGGTGTTCGGACTGATCGTGGAAAACGGGATAATGCAATTATCAAGGGGCAAAACGAGATTATTTTATTTGTCCTTAGTGCTGGAACGCAAAAAGTATCGAGTTTTCCCAGGACGTGTATGTTCATCAAACAAAGGATCCGATGAGGGAACAGAGTCCTGTTGATCAGCCGAATGTTCTGGTCTCGAGTCTTTTGATGACAAATATTCAACAGTGTCTTTCTGCTGCACTGAGGATTCTCTGACAGGTTGTGCGTCGCTGAAAGGTACAAACGCCGACAATCCTTCGGATTCAGATGAAGCAATGCCCCTCCTCACACACGAGTCTGCCGGCAAAGGAATAGGAACTTTCTTTGTATGGGTGGCATGCACCCAATTTTTCCGGCCCTCTAAACGAACGGCAGTTCTCGTGGCAAGGAGGACCTGGTAGGGTCCAGTAAACCGGGGTTCCAAGTTCTTCTTGCGGGAAAAATTTCTGGTGACCACCCAGTCTCCGGACTGGAGCAGGTGGCCTGGACCCTCCGTCTGCGTCGGCAATGCTTCGTAAACCTGTTGGTGAATTAACCTCAGTTTAGCAGTCAGGTCATGAAGATAGTCAATTAACATTGGGTATTCGAGACTGGAGAACACACCCGGTCTAGGGACCCCCCACACATTCGCAGGACGACCGAACACTATTTCATAGGGACTAAGCCCTACTCGGGAGTGTACGGTTGCCCTAGTTGATAACAAAGCTAAGGGTAAAGCATCAGGCCACGAAAGACCAGTCGTAGCCTGAATCTTCGCTAGTTTCAATTTAAGGGTGCCATTGTACCCTTCAACCAAACCAGCTGACTGGGGGTGATTGGCGCTAAGGAATTTTTGATTAATTCCAAGGCCCTTACACACACTCTTCATCACACTCCCCACAAACTCACTTCCGTTATCCGACCATACAATCCGAGACATTCCATACAGAGGAAAGTATTCCTTCAGTAGGATTTTCGCAGTAGACAAAGCAGTGTTGTCTTTGAGGGGATAGGCTTCAATCCATCGGGAGAACGCGCAAACCACAACTAAAACGTATTTCAGGTTATTGCATCGCTCCATATGGATGAAGTCTAATTGGATCACCTCAAAGGGACATGAAGGGGGAGCAAAACTACCAGGAGGAGTTGGGGTTCCCTTACCAGGATTGTACAACATACATACCATACAATTCTTAACCAATCGTTCAGCACATTTCGTGATACCATCATTCTTCCACACAGGGGACAGCAACTTACAAATACCTTTCATGCTAATATGTGCTAACCCATGCGCCATTGTCACAACAGCCAGCACATACGCATACGGTAACATCCATCTCTTATGTTCCGACAAATCAACCCAACAACCATTCACATCCAACTTTCCCGTACTTTCTTTCCACTTCGTCTTTTCAGTCTCGGTGGCCTCATTCTGAATTGCTTTCACACTCTCGATAGTGTCCTCACACATACTCGATTCGGTAGGCCACCTAACCGAACTCATCACATACATTCTAGTGCTAAGATTCCGTGCAGTCTCCTTAGCAATCTCATCCGCAAAGGCATTACCACGACCAACATCATCCGTCACCTTACGATGCGCACTACATTTAACAATCGCTACCTGCTTAGGCAACGTAAGTGCATCCAAAAGATCATTCACAAGTTGTCCATGCTGAATCTTCGTACCATGCGATGTCATAAAACCTCTCTCTCTCCACAACCGTCCAAAGCTATGGGCGACACCAAAAGCATATTGGCTGTCGGTAAACACATTCACACGTTTCCCTTTCGCTAACACACACGCTCTAGTTAGAGCGATCAGCTCTGCAGCCTGGGCAGAGTTCTGATTCAATCTCGCAATTTCCACAACAGTATTCAATGTCACAACAGCATATGCAGTAGTCACATCACCATTCGGCAATTTAAAACATGAACCATCCACATACAACGTTCCGTCTGGATTTTCCAAAGGAGTGTTTTTAAGGTCCACTCAACCTTTTATTTCATCTGACTCTGTGCTAATGGGTAACAAAAATGCCGGGTTCAGGACATTACAACGTTTTATCTGAATATGACTTGCTAACAGCGTCAATTCGTACCCAGACAACCTCGCACTCGTCAAGTGCTGAGTTTTCGTACGATTCAAAAGAGTATCGACTGCATGCGGAACCATGACCGTAAGCATATTATCCATGACCAATCCTGCTGATTGTCGGATGGACACCGCAGCTGCCGCTGTTGCTCTCAAACAACTCGGCAATGCTCTAGCTACCGGGTCCAAGGTCGAGGAAAAATATGCACATGGACGTTGCTTACCACCAAAAGGTTGCGTTAAAATGCTCAAAGCACAACCTTCCCTCTCGTGAACATATAGTGTAAACGGCTTACTATAGTCAGGAGTACCTAACACAGGAGCCGAACACAATGAGTCACGTAATTCAGAAAAACTTTTCTGACATTCTTCCGTCCATGGTAAAGGAGTTGAAACATCCTTGCACGTGAGAGCTACCAATGGTTTCGCTAGCAATGAAAAATTTGGAATCCATTGCCTGCAATACGACGTGATACCTAGAAAGGCACGCACATCTCTTTGGGTTGTTGGCACAGCCATTCGCGCAATTGCTGCAATTCTCTCTGGGGTCAACCGTCTTCCCTCCTTTGACAATAAGTGACCTAGATAGGTTACTTCTTGACAACAATATTGGAGTTTAGAAGGTGACACCTTGTGATGTAAGTCACAGAGATGTTGCAGCAACGACACCGTAGCAATTTTGCAAATGTCCTGAGTATCTGCGGCTACCAATAAGTCATCGACATATTGGATTAAGGCCGCACCAGCCGGCAACGAAAACGCATCCAGTTGACCCTTCAAGGCTTGACTGTAAATCGATGGACTCTCACAGTAGCCCTGAGGAGCGCGTTTAAACCGGAAGCTGCGTCCACCAAGAGAGAAACCGAAAAGGTCCCTGCTCTCTTCTGCAATGGGAATGCTGAAGAACGCATTCTTCAAATCGATCACCGAAAACCACGATGCAGAAGCTGGAATCAGAGTCAGTAGCGCCGTGATGTCAGGCACAACAGGAAACTGAGGAATCACAATTTTATTTACCTCCCGTAAATCGATAAGAAAATGATAAACAGGTGGTTTCGAAGGATCAGTACGTTTTAGAATGGGCAGTACAGGGCTGTTGCACACGTTTCCCCATGTTTCTTCAATTACGTCTTTCTCGATCAAATCATAAATGATCGCTAACAATGCTCGTTCACCATCAAGAGAGATACGATACTGGGGAATACGTGGCAACCGCACATTAGATTTCAACTGAACAACATAAGGGGAGAAGTCAAGCAGGCCCACATCATTGGGACCTGTTGCCCACAAAGATGCAGGAAGAGAACTCAATTCCTGTGGAAGCTTATCGAGAGACAAGTACATAGGAGAGACAACCCTCTCTCCTAAAGTAAGCTTTACACCCGCAGGAGAACAATACAGAGTTGCATACAAACGTTTTAGCAAATCCAGGCCCAAAAGATTTTCACCACAACCCGTAGTCAAAATCAACGGAGCTTCTAGCTCACGAGGCCCAATTGTAAGGGGCAAAGGGCGTGAAACTGGATTGCTAACGGGGGCGCCAGAGAATCCAACAGAAACATTTGTTAAGCCAGACAAAGGTGCGCCAGGGAGTTTCGAATGCATTATGGAACTTTTCGCTGCACCAGTGTCCAACAGAAAAGGCTCAACGACGTCCGATGTAGCAACTGCGACGTAAGGCCCTCTCTGATCAACCAGAACTGATACCACTCCCTCTCCTTGTCTATGGCTGTCCTAGTAATTGCTGTCGTCAGTTCCCTGATCGACGTAATAATCGTCTACATTGTACTGCGCAGATCGTCCTTGCGACAATCCACGTTGATCAAAACAATTATCGGAATTTGATGAGTTATCTGAACGATCATTTTGAACACCACGACCTCTACCACGTGGTGCCTGCTGCGAACCACCACGACCTCCTCTAGATGAGTTACCACTGTTACGATCGTTTAAAATGGGACAGTTAAATTTTAAATGACCCTCTTGTCTACAATAGGCACACTGATTGTACCCTAACGAAGATCTTTGGGAAGAGGAGTCATTTCGAGGTTGTGACCTATTTGATTGCGACTGCGGTCTATTTTGCTGTGAAGTATTCTGATTTGAGCGCGGAGGATACGCCTGCGGTAACAACACTTTAGTTTTGAGTTCTTTCGTCTTTTTATCAGCGCGGTCGTTCTCCTCCTTTTCTCTGTTCTCATAATACTGTGCCGTAGCCAATATTTGAGCCGAGGTAGAAACGGCCCACTCACTCTCAGAATTTTTCAATTTATTGCTCAAATCGGGCAATAAGTTAGAGACAAATTTGTCCACGAACAACCGTTGACCACCCTCAGTGCTCATATCCTGACCACTGTGATTGATAAATGCCTCCTCAAATCTCGTAAAGAAATCAGAGACACTCTCGTCCTTTTTCTGTTTGCAAGCTGACAATTTGTCCCAATTCACCCTCATAGCTGGCATAAGTGTTTTCATTAGGGTGATTATTCTTTGAGGGAGAGCAGTAATGAGTTGTTCAGGCTTAGCCCCGCCGACTTGTCGCGTATCGGCCGCAGTAAGAGTAGCTCAATCGCCACCTAAGTCTTTTGCGTGATCTTCGTGCCGAATCTTAGCCCATACCGGTTGAGGTACGACATTGCCGAACAACATATCGATATCGGCAAGATTCATTACCGTAGCGTCTACAAGCTGCGATAATTCTTTATAATACCCTGCAGGATTTTTGCGAGGGTCAGGCAAAGATTGCTTCACCTGTAACACTTCAGAGCGTTTCCATGGGAGATCTATCCATACTCTCTGGAAATATGGTAGAATAATGGGATTAGCATTAGGATCGCCTGGCATCCACACTGGTGGAACTTCCCGCATAGGGAACTGACCGGACGCATCTAACTGCCTCTCAACATCCTCAACAAACAAAGCTTGAGGTATAGGAGCGGGACGGAAAGATAACAACCGTTCAACAGCACGTCGAACATTAGTATCCACTATCAGTCCATTCGAGAACTGAAGCTGTAGATCAGACAAAGCGGTCAACACCTCGTCAGGTGCATCGGCCGATATCTGATCACGCAATACTTTGCACATTTCTTCAAACATGTATCTTTGTGTTGGTTCATTGAACTGGCAGAACGTATCAAGTACAACACGTGGAGGATTTCTAAGAGGGTGCGTCATCCAACCCATCGCCATATTGTATAGCGAAGCACGCTCCCTGTTACCGGGATGCTGACTACGTCTCTGAGGACCATCTGAACCAGCGGACCCAAAAACGGGTCCGAGAGAATGGAAAAAACTAGCCGCAACAGGAGAAGTACGACTACGAGTAGGCGGAGAAGTATAGCACAAGGGACTAACAAGAGAAGAGGTAGAAACAGAAGAAACAACAGGAGTAAGTAGAGCAGGAACAGTAGCGGGAGCAGGAGGATGTGGAAGCGGAGGAGCAGTAGGAATAGCAATAGGCAAAGGAGCGGGAACAGTCGGAAGAACGGGTGCAGGTTGAGGAACAGGTACAGGGGGAGCCACAGGAACTGCGGTTCCCTGTACATACGGAGGTGGTGACTTCATAAGATAAGACATTAAAGGATCCTCAACTGATTCGTCCTTCTTATCCGACTCCGTTGGCAAAGCAGGATAGCACTTATCTATGGACATACGCTGTAGCCTGTCAAACACTTCCTTTTCCTTAACCTCCTTATCACGCTGAAACTGCTCTGCTTTCTTTACAATGGTAGCAACACCATCTCTCTGATTACGTTTAGTCTGTCTGATCTCTTTCTGTCGGGCTTCTTTACGCCACAACCGAAAGGCATCAAACATGGCCGGCCTTGACTTTCTCTCGAACAATTTAGCCTCAAGATTATCTAAGATTGTTGTCTCAAAACTACCATGAGGTGGCCAACTAAGGGCACCATCTTTCCTAGTGTAACGGATCCAGTAATCATTAAAAGCAAAAACCCTCGGTTTTCGGCGACTGCAGACGTCAAATATCACAACAAAGTACCAAGAACTACAAATGCAATGGAACCATGCAACAACTAAGCAACCACAACCAAGAACTCTGGGAGCGACCCACAAATACTTAACTCAAAGATCGATGGCGTCACCAGGAAGGCCCGTCAATCGTCTCGCTATACCAAGGTCTACGCCAGGCGCCAAAACAGGTCTACAGTCAGGGCAGCAGTCCGTCGCAGCCGTCAGGAGGCGGGAATCTTCACGGGAAAAGTCTTCGGGCCACTTGTTTCGACAACAGGATCGATGAAGCGGAGTGCACCTTCCCTCGGAGATTTCACACGAAGTTCCTCACGATCGTCGGGCTTGGACCGGTACCACTGATGCAGCCCCACATTGGGCGCCAACTGAAGGACTGGGTTCTTTAAGACCCAGTGGTGCCAGGGGACAACACCTGAAACCTTTGTGGGTAACCTGCTCCGGCGTACGAATGACAGAGACACGGGACACTTCCTTCTGCGTCAAAGATTCAAGGTTTATTTACTGCAGGGAAACACAGAAGTCACAGGAAGTACAACGAGTGTAGTTCGGGGAGACTGCTTCAAATTGGTTCTGTGGATCGCTCCATTAATACACGATTCTCCCATAGGTTTACATGGTACACAAAGGTTTACGACTTGGTTCCCACAATTATCCCCGAGAGGGGTCGCTTTGGTCACTTTGATACATTCAAGGTCCGGAATATAAGTGCGGAAACATTTGGCGGTTCCCAACTCTAAAAACCCATCTTCCCACCATTAGTACATTCCAATCAGCAGTAAAACAGATCGAAGAAGGAACAAGAACAGGTGTGGAGGAAGATGGAGACAGTGGGGAGATTGGAAAGGGTGTAAAAGGGGAGGTATCGGGAAACACGAGCTACAGGCATCAAAGGGACGTGCCTAATGGGATGCACGGCTGAGACAACATACCGGCACGGCAAGATGAGCCTCGAGCGGGGCCATCTGCCTTACAGTATCATCCCCCTCATCATAAAGACACTTTCAAAGGACATGTGTCTTCCGCAGATATCTTGGGAATCCCAGGGTCGCGAAGCGGACAACGTCCGTTCGCTGGCTACTTGAGGGCAAGAGACAAAATGGATGCCGTATCTAAGATGGAACCCGTGGGTACAGATGAAAAACCCACGTAACAAACGAACGGTTTAAGTTAGCACAGCGAAACTGCGCACACTTACTAAACTCGTCATTTGCGGTTCGTAGATACCAGACTCGACCATATCCGTGCGAGTCGAAAACACCACTTACAATTGCCACGGAACCTCACACCTCTGGGACACGCTGTCTTTATGGCACTGAGCGAGCAAGTGCAGAGTTCAGGCCTTTCCTAGTTAGGGGTGCTGAGGGCGGGGAGACTGAGGCAACCTGTGTTGTTTTACTACTTTGCCTGGGATGTTACTTCGGGAACTGAATTCTAGTTAGGCCCTAACACCTGTGACAGAAAACAGCATAATTAATATCATTGTATGCAGTAAGGACCTCTAGGCGCTCCAGAAAAATAGACTATACATTTGTAGAATAAATATTTTCCAGAATTCATTGTGGAAGGAGAGGCAGTGCCTCTCAAAATAACTTTACATGGAGGAATAATGTCCACAGACACTGTACCTGTCTCAGACAAACAAAATAGTTTCATTCCTCTGACTTCACCAGGTAAATAAACACGATGACTGCGAAGGAAGGTGATGTTGTCTCGTGGCTTGAATATAGCTGTAAAAGGCTGGTGCAGAGCTCATACCAGCCCCGGAAATAAATGGGCAATCTACAAAAACGTATCATGTTACTGTAGGCAGGCACAGCCCTCCTGGAATCAGGAGGAGGGCTTGGCGAGGCAACTCTGCAGGAAGCATGGCAGTAGTATTTTCCTGTTTTTATATATAAATACAGGCAAAGGAAAACTTGTTTTCCGTCTGTATTTATTTGTAAAAATCCGTTTATACGGAAAACCGGGAGCCCTACTCATAACACATCATGATGTGCTCAAGATCAACTTTAACCTCAATGTATCACCAATTAGTGTTGTGGCAGACATCATGTCAAGTGCCCATTGCACACTGATGAAACTTTGCACTCCAAATTACATAGTTTGTCCACTACCTGGAACGTTAAATGAAAGCTGTACACAAGTGGTTTTGCTATGTATCACATTTACCATATTTCCCATATAAAGTTCCCTGAGAAAATTGAAGTCCAAACATTTGGGAGATAGATACTCTGAATTCACTCAGCACACGATTCTATATAGCCATATTAACATCCCCAGTCCTGCTTGGTACAAGTGATGACACCAGTCATAGATTCTATATCCACCCAACAATACACCTTTGAAGGTTTGATATCCCTGATTAACTATGACATGAAGATGTAGGATTAGTTGAGTCCTAATGGGCAGGCCCATCCCACTGTTCTTCGGTATTATATACTCAGATTGCCTTGAAAAGATCAGTGTACACACTCACATATGATCCCTACAGTTCTAAATCTCACTCCCTCATGCGTGTCACCAGTCAGTGATGAACGACAACAGGCAAATGCATGCTGGCCAGCATGTAGCACTAATGCTGATGGCACCAGGGATGCTTGCACTCTCATTTCACTGTATACCTAGTAGTTACTAATGGAAAATGTGGTACAGTCACTGCATGTGCACTCTATGTCATGTCACATGTATTAGGGCCACCTTCACGAGAGACAGTAATGAATGAACATCGTCACACCAGCAAGATAAATGGCCTGTGTGGCACAATTGTCACCGTGATTTACTGAGAACATGAGATGATTGTTAAATTCACCTAGTCAAGTGTCTGCTCAAAGGGAGAAAAATAGGTCTTGACAGGAACCTTCTGTCTTCCAGATGAGAAAGGCAATAGCCACAGAACAGCAGCATGTACCTACTACCATACCTACACTAACAGTGACTCAGCTTGTGTGTGGCACATGGGCCAAAATCAATATGGTTGGTGAAATGCCTGTCTGTAACACTCAATCAATCATGCTTTTGTTAAGCGCTACTGCTCATCTGTGAAGGTCCCAAGGTCCTGGGGGAGGGGAGGTTATACAGGTTCCAGCCCATCAAGGAGGGGGTCTGTCGAAGATCCAGGGGGCATATTATCAAGAGGGTTTATCTCCGCTTTTTTGGCTTTAAAAGCCAAGAAAGCGGAGATAAAATTATCTCCCTATTACCTAGCTGCCGCTAACACCAGTTACCGACAGCTAGTAGGAGATAGCGACCATCTTGGGCCCCACTTTGTATGTCAGTGATATTTATCACTAATGACATGCAAAGTGGGCATGCCAAGATGTTAGCGACTGGAAACAGTCGCTAACATCGCTATCTCCTATTACCAACTTTTAGGAGATATTCGCGCTAAGCGCGAATATCTCCAAAAGCTAACACCTGCCCTGAGCAGTTCTTAGCCATGTTATCCAATGGGAGGTGGATAACATGGCTAAGAGCATTAGCTCGGTAATGCATGAATATTGCTGACTTTTCAGCGATATTTATGCATTGCGGCCGATTTTTATCGCATTTGCGATAAACCTTGGTAATACCAAGGTTTATTTGCGATAAAAATCGCCGCAGCTCAGCGGTAAATTTTTGTCTCTAACCAAGCAATAGCGATAATTATCGCTATTGCTTGGTAATATGCCTGCAGGTTTTTAGGTTTCTTGTGAAGATGGGGAGAGAAGTTGTCCGTCTTAGTTGGAGAGGGAGGGCATTCCAGGCTCTGACTGTGAGGAAGGAGAAGGAGCGTCTGCATGTTCTGGTCTTGATGGTGTGGGAGACCATGGCGTAGGAGAGCTGGGTAATTTAGGGTGTGTGGAATTTGAGTCGGCTGTTCAGGTATGCTGGTTTGGTGTCATGGAGGACCTTGTGAGTGTGGGTGAGCATCTTGAAGGTGACTCTTGCTTCGATGGGGAGCCAGTGGAGAGTGTACAGGTGCTGGGAGATGTGGCCGTGTCTTGGCAGGTTGAGGACCAGTTTTGCGGTGGCGTTCTGGATGTTCTCTAGCTTGCGTGAGAGGTTTTTGTTTATTCTGGCATAGAGTGCGTTGCCGTAGTCGAGTTTGCTGGGGACCAGGGCGTGAGTGATGGTCTTTCTGTATTTTAGGGGGATCCATTTGAAGGTCTTGTCTAGAAGGTGCAGGGTGTGGAAGCAGGAGGACGAGACGGCATTGATCTGGCTGTCCATTTTGAGTTTGGAGTCCAGGATGATTACCAGGTTGCGTGCGTGGTCCATGGGTGTGATTGGGAATCCGAGGGCGGGGAGCCACCTGGTGTCGTTCCAGGCATCGGGGGGTGGGCCTATGATGAGTACTTCTGTTTTTGGATTGCATGCCTTCTCGAAAATTTTGTCTGTCGGTGTTGTGTTAGTTGGAATGAGAGAGGGGATTTGTTGGATGTCGTCTGCGTATGACACAATGTTGAGTCCATAGGTTCTGACGATGATGGTGAGCGGAGCCATGTAGATGTTGAAGAGCATAGGGATGAGGGATTACCCCTGTGGAACTACGCAGGTGGTTGGTGTAGGGCCCAAGAGGAAAGGGGGGAGTCTGACCCTCTGTGTTTTGCCAGGTAGGAAGGAGCGAATCCAGTCGAGGGCCTTGTCTTGAATCCCTGCATTGAGGAGTCTGCTTATTAGGGTGTGGTGAGAGACTGTCTCAGCCTTCATCCTCCTCGACCAGGAGAGATTGAGGAGGATGAAGGTTGCTGTTTCTCCTTTGTCCAGTAAGGTGCAGATGTCATCTGTTGTGGTGATGAGGGCAGTTTCCGTGCTGTGTTTTTTTCTGAAGCCGGATTAGGAGGAGTCGAGGATGTTGTGCTCTTCGATGAATGTGGCGAATTGGCTTTTGATGGCTTTCTTGATGACTTTCGCTGGGACCGGGAACAGGGAGATGGATCTGTAGTTTTTGAGGTCGGTGGGGTCCGCTGAGGGTTTCTTGAGGAGGTGGTTGATATCGGCGTGTTTCCAGTCATCGGGTAACAATGCGGTTGCCAGGGAGCAGTTCATGGTGTGGCGGGCATAAGTGCAATGGTGTCGGCAGCTCTGTTGAAAATGTGGTGGGGGTAGGGGTTTGTGGGGGCCCGGAGTGGAATGAGTTCATTGTCTTCACTGTTTCCTGGGTGGTCAAATCTGTCCAGTTGTCGATCGTTGGCTTCATTGTGTAAGGGCGGGTGGTGGGGGTTCACTGTGCTGTTTGTCTTTGTCGAAGTTGTCGTAGATGCTCTTGATTTTGTGGTGGAAAAATGTGCTGAGTTTGTCGCAGAGGTCTTGTGAGGGTGGGATGTCGGTGGACTCACTGGTAGGTTGGGCAAACTTCTTGATGATGTTGAAGAGTTCTCTGCTGTTGTGTGCATGTGTGGAGATTCTGTCTTTGATCGCTTTTTTCCTAGTTTTGCTGATGAGCTGTTGGTGGACTTTAGTGGCGGCTCTGAAGTTGTTCTGGGCTTCTGTGGATTTGGTGTTCCTCCAGGCCTTTTTGAGGCGGCGGCAAGTCCGTCTGTACTCTTGAAGTTTGGTGGTAAACCATCTAGATTTCTTGGCGTGGGTGGTGTTGTTTTTCTTAAGGGGGGCTAGGGTGTTGGCGCTGTTGGTGTTCCATCTGTGCAGGGTTTGGGCTGCGCCATTGGGGTCGTCGATTTCCACAACGGTAGGGGTGGAGTTGCTGAGTGATGAGGTTAGCTGGTCGTTTGTGATTCTGTTTCTTCATGGGAGCAGGTGCTGGTGTCTGTGGATGGTGGGTGTTCTGAAGGTGAAGTGGACGCATCGATGGTCGGTCCATAGCAGTTCGGTGGTGTGGCTGAAGGTGATGGAGTTTCCTATTGTGAAGAGGGGGTCGATGGTGTGTCCTGCTGAGTGCGTGGGTATGGTCACGATCTGGCGGAGTCCAATGTTGTGAAGTTGGGTTGCGCTGGGTCCATGATCTTGGCAGTGCTGCAGGTGTGCCGGCAGCAGGGACAGTTGAAGGGTCTGAGGGTGTCGGCCGGTGACGCTGGCTTGCAGTTGTTGTTGCTGCCTGGGTTGAGGGCATGGAGTGTCGCTGGGTCATAGTTTTGGTTGTGTGGAGATCCAGGGATCCTTGGACTGGTAGCGGTTGGGTACAGACAGGGTTGCCTTTGGCACACCTTTCAGTAGCGGTCTGGGAGGGCTGGACAGCTGGGAGGCGGGAGCGGGGAGGGGAGCAGGATTGGTCGCGCTGCGGGGTAGGGGCCACGGGGGCAGCAGCGGCGGGGAAAAATGGGCGGGAGAAGAGAAATAAGGGGGAAAAAGAAGAAAAAGAGTGAAATAAGGCAGAAAACAGAAAAAAAGCATAAAAAGCAGAAAAGTGCAGAAACGATCTGAAAATGGGTGAAAAACAAGTAAAAAACAGAATGGACAGTGGAGTTACGCAAAGGAGAACAGAGGTCCACTGGACCACCAGGGAGTGGAAAAATGAGACAAGGTAAGAGAAGTGAAGAAACAGAAAAAGACAGAGGGTGAAAAATACGAGTAAAAAAACAGAGAGGAGAGCAGAGCGAGGCAGAGGAGGGGGTCCACTGGATCACCTGGAGGCTAAGGGAAATAGGAAAAAGTGGAAAAAATGAGAAAAGGTAAGAAAAGTGAAGAAACCAAAAAAAGACAGAGGGAGAAAAAAAACGAATGAAAAAACGGAGAGGAGAGTGGAGCGAGGCAGAGGAGAACAGATATCCAATGGACCACCAGGGAGGCTAAAGGAAATAAGGAAAAAGTGGAAAAATGAGAAAAGGTAGGAAAAGTGAAGAAACAGAGAAAGACAGAGGGAGAGAAACGATGAAAAAATGGATAGGAGAGCAGAGCGGGGCAGAAGAGGGGGTACACTGGACCACCCAGGAGGTTATGGGGAAATAGGAAAAAAGTAGAAAAAATGAGAAAAGGTAGGAAAAGTAAAGAAACAGAAAAAGACAGGGAGAAAAAAACAAGTGAATAAACAGAGAGGAGAGCTTAACCAGGCAGAGGTGAACAGGGGTTCACTCACTGGACCACCAGGGATGAGGCGCTGGTGATCCTGCGGGTGGAGGAGGGCCTCGAACGGCAGCACACCAGAGTGCAAGTGCAGGGGCAGGTCTCCCTTAATGGTGGAGCTGTGGGGGAGGGGGAGCAATTTCACTGACAATGAGTCAGTGGGCTCAAAGTTGGCAAAATAACGAGTATGACTCTGGCCAGGACTTACCCCCATGTAGCTGTTATTAGGCCCTCAACTGCCCATCAGGCTCCAGGTAGGCCACCGCCAGTACGGGAGCCATCAGTGGGGTCAGGGTACATTGCGTTGTCCTTCCACATCGGTAGGACTTCCCCAGCTGGACGACCACTATGTTCTGGGTCCAACTCTGCAGGTCCTCCCACCTCTTTCTGCTGTGGACACTATCCGGTAATTGACCCCCAGGGTCCGTACTTTCTGGGCAATGGCTCTCCAAATGGCCTTCTTCTGATGGGCATTGACCCATATCTATGCACCAGATGTAGAAACAGAATGCAACTGGAAGTTTGAGGATAACTGTAAGGTTAATACACATTTTGTTGACATCTTGCACAAGCATTCATCAAGAGTCAACATAATGCATTGTCCATGTCTCATGCTAAACACAACTAAAGCGTTGATATACACATTTGTGGTCATCTGGTGACTAGTATCAGCCCTTGTCATGACCTACACTTACTGAGGCTGCCAACTAATATCATGTAGGCCAGGGTCATATGATGTGAGTTAACATGACACACAGCACACCATTTGGACATTCTCAAGGGTAAATTTCCTTTGAATGACTGTTCAGACACCTTTACTGCCAGGCCCATTGCATTGATGTATATGGTCCATAGAGGCAAGTACCCTAGTATACACAACATCCTAAGACTAAGGTCACAATGTAAGGGCTGGTAGGTATGCCGCTGAGAGTTACCTCTCGTGTACATGTGGACTACTTATTGAGATTTCATAGTACATCAAAATAAGTTTGTGTGGCATGTACTGTCATCACAGGACACATCTTTTGCCATATGTGGAAGTGTCACAGGGATGACGATCAACATACCATTGCATGTGTTGTGTCTTAGGAAATATTGTAACCAAGTAGAAGAATCACATTTCTAAATCTATTTAAAAATAACCCACTATCTACACTATTCATGTCTCAGATGTGCAATAGGCCTTTGCAGTGGAAACATCACTATTGGAACATTGTAAACAGACCTGTGTGAGTAAGGAGAATGTCATTGGTGACAGACACACATTGACACTGGATCAATGGAAAGAAGTATCAGGTCTGGGGTCACCTCAGTCACCATTCCTTATATTACTCTCTATCAGGGCTACTAGTGGTTCAGATAACTCTTTCTGGGAACATATATGTAGCAGCAGGTCTACAGGGGCATTACTAGGTGCATCAGCTCTCCTGCCACAGTAACTTAGGCACAGGCTGGGCCACTGGCCAGGCTGCCCACAAATCATTGTCAGGCCTTTCTCTCTGCAGGCTGAAGTTACTTATCCAACACAAACCTCACATTTCAAACAATTCCAATACATACAGCTGAGCCTTCTGCCCATCTCACATGTGAGAATTCAGTTGTGTGGCACTCTGAAGGGGACTGTAAGCAGGGCCGGACTGGCTACCAGGCGTCTTTTGCTGGGGTGGCAGGGTGGGGTCCAGGTTGACTGCAGTGGGGCTGATTATGTTGCTGGGGAGCTGCTAGCACTACTAAATAAACAATGCAAAAAAAAGAGCTTTAAAGTGTTCTTTTTAAAACATTTGTTTATCAAGGAAAGCCCGGTAGCCAGTCTGGCACTGGCTGTCAGGTATAGCTACCTCCCAGACAACTGTTTTACAAATTCTGATGGTGACTGAGTGATGTGTGGGATGGTACACATGGCTAACATCATCCTAAAAAGCTTATCACAGTATCCAGATATGACTCATAGTTTACAGCCTACACATAACTATGCAGATATAACATGATGTGATTTGAAAACTAATTGTCGTTACTATGAACTTGAGCCCAGCATAGATTCATGCATGTAATGTGAAATCACCTTTATCTCACATTACACTGGTGGCCTTCTCTCCACAAAGTATGTGTGTCCTATGTAGGGACCACGCAATGTATGCAATATAATGCTTACACTCTGACACTCAGGGGCACATTGCAGCCTAATGGAATTAAAAGAAAGCAGTAAAATAGAGTTAAATATGTGTTTGACATAATTGTCTGTGCCTCTGGTGAGCCATACAGCTGAGCATACATGGTAAGAATGTCATCCACCAGGGTATCCAGGTCCTCCTGAGGGAAAGGGACGGGCCCTCTCCCCCGCAGTCCATGTCATTATTGCTCAGATAGGTACAAACAGCAGCTAAAATGGAGAAGCAGTGTCAGGAGACAAGTAAGCTATTTTTTTAACCACGGCATACATGTACACAGTCAGCCATTGAACCACAACCGTCACTATCACCAACATTAGCCTATGGCTGTGACCGCTGTGCTTTGTTGGGCGCACAGGCAAAATGAAGTGAACGGCAACAGGAAGCATTCTGTCAACATGCAAGCTGTCTACTCATGATTCCTTCATACTGCCCAACAACACCATACCCCAGCTGAAATCACAACTATGGCTTGAGATGGCCTGGCTTGTAGGTAAGTGTGATCAGTCTTAACTTCGTGTCCGTGATGTCAGGTAGTATAATTTGAAAGTGTGTAACTCATTCTTGCACTTCTGTCTATCTTCCATCTAGAAGACTCAGCGTGTCCCAACGTCATGGTTATTGGCACCGCTGAGGAATCCTAAAACGCCAGGGGAAGTCCGCTTCAATGAGGCTCATGGAAGAAAATGGCCTTTTGGGTTCCTGAAAGTCAGATTCTGATGTCTGGACAAGATGGGGGAGCCCTCTGCTACTCACCCGGTAAGGTGTATAAGATCACTGTGGACTGCTGCATGCTCCATGACCTTTCCCTGCAACAGTACATCTCTTACATCGCAGACGATGCAGGTCATGAAGAACCATTGGGTGAGGAACTTGAAATGTCAAGTGATAATGATGATAGTTGTGTAGAAGAAGAAATGGATTTGCATCAAGATCTAATCTAAAACTACTTCTCCTGAGTGTATGTATGGTGTGAGATTTGTTGACTTTGACTAATATTGCTACTCTTGTAGTGATGTGAGGAGGATTTTAGTGCAACAAACTTGGAATATGTGGGTCTGCTAATATCTGGGTACAGGTGCTTGTTTTTTAAGTGCAGCTTTGTTCAGCTGTAAATGTTGTCTGGGACTGTGTGCTTTAGGAGTTTTCATGATTTGTGCCATTTGTATGGTTACTTATCTAATCCCTCTCTGTGTTTGTCTGTTTCATATTCCTTCACCATTGCATCGTCATTTGAACATTTCAGAGATGTGACATTAGCAGATATTTGATTCTGTTCAGACATATGAAGTGGACATGGATTGGTCTTGGGAATGTCTGCCACAGAGTTTGGGTGTACAAAGCCGGTACCGAGTCAGCTTGCACAGCAATAGGTTGGAAGTTACATGGCTTCCATTGGACTTGTTCCTTGTGCTCTGTTTGTCCTAATGTATTATGTGTGCCATCATGTGATCCCGACAGCACAACCTCAACATAATCTCCTACGCCGATGACACTCAACTGATCCTTTCCCTCACCAAGGACCCCATCACTGCCAAAGGCAACTCCACGAAGGAATGAAGGCCATCGCCGACTGGATGAAGATCAGCCACCTGAAGCTGAACTCGGACAAGATGGAGGTCCTCATCGCTGGCTCCAACTTTTCAGCCTGGGACAATTTCAGGTGGCTGACGGCACTGGGAGCAGCCCTGACACTCACCGACCACGCACGCAACCTGGGAATCATCCTCAAGTCAATGCTCTCAATGAGCAAGCAAGTCAACGCCATCTCCTCCTCCTGCTTCAACACCCTCTGCATGCTCCGCAAGATCTACAGATGGATCCTGACAGATACAAGAAAGACAGTCATCCATGCCCTCGTCAGCAGCAGACTCGACTACGGAAACGCCCTCTACACGGGAGCCCCGACCAAGCTCATCAAACGACTACAACACATCAAAAACGCCTTGGCCTGGCTGATCCTCGATGTACCACGACACTGCCACATCACCCCTCACATGAGAAACCTGCACTGGCTCCCCATCAACGAAAGGATATCCTTCAAGATCCTCTTCCACGCACAGAAAGCACTCCACAAGACCGGCCCAGCCTACTTCAACAGACGGCTCTCCTGCTGCATTCCCAATCACCAGCTACGCTCTACCGGCCTCTCACTCGCCACCGTCCTGCGCATCTGAAGAACAACCACCGGTGGGAGAACCTTCTCCCACCTCGCCGCCAAGACATGGAACACCCTCCCACTGAGACTACGACAGACCAAAGACCTGCTGACCTTCAAGAGGATACTCAAGACCTGGCTGTTCGATCAGTAGCGCCCCTTTCCCCAGCACCTTGAGACCCTCGCGGGTATTTAGTGATCTTTACAAATAATTGATTGATTGATTGATTGATCCACACAATGGAGTATGTAGCTGTTGATGTGTTGCCTAATTGTAGGGCAAAGTGATTACAGCACATCACTGACATTTGTTTGTGATATTCAAGCAAATACAAGCAACACTTGATTTAAATGTCCCAGTGGTCAGAAACTGTTGTTTTGACATGTGCCTTTTTATTCTTTATGTGATGTAGGATTCCTTTTGTGAGGCTGGCAATATGGCTCCAGCTAATGACATAGACCTAATGTAATGTTGCCTATTGAGTAGGACAATGTCAGATGTATTCCCTCCTTCCATGTTGTGAAAGTCTGCAAGTGATTCAGACGTGATGGAGGCCTATAGGAGAGACAGAGATGCCCGATCATCACTCAAGTTTCCCCCTCAGATATCGGGACCCTCCACAATTTGTGAGGTGGATTTTTCATACTGGCTCCAAACTGGCGACCAGCAGTACACCTCATTTTTGTCATCTACGAATAGCAGGGAGACCAACCGCCCCATTAGGGGGTATCTTTTATTAAGGTCCTGAAAAAGTAACGCCCAATGGTTGGGCTCAAAGCGCATGAAACATGTTGACTAAACTCCTTTAATGCTATCCTGGTACCTAGTGACCACAAAATAAAACCACTGTTTTTACCCAGGCCTGGACCCTTATCTAATTAAATGTTTCTATGTATGAGTCCTGGAGCATAATTTAATTCCCCTATCACATAACACTATTCACTACCTATTGCCCACGTGCACCCATTACACATACAGCATCTTCAGATGAAAAGAACTCCGCCAAAGTAGCCACTAGGCCCGTCAGACATTGCAGAGCCGGTCTGACGAGGAGCACTCTTTGATGAAATATGACTCCCTAAAAGGTGTGTGAGGTCCTGAAAAAATGCCGCCCAATGGTTGGGCTCAAAGCGCATGAAAAATGTCGACTAAACTCCTTTAATGCTATCCTGGTACCTAGTGACCACAAAATAAAACCACTGTCTTTACCCAGGCCTGGACCCTCATCAAATTAAATGTTTCTATGTATGAGTCCTGGAGCATAATTTAAGTCACCTTTCACACATCACTATTCACTACCTATTGCCCACGTGCACCCATCACACATACAGCATCTTCAGATCAAAAGAACTCTGCCAAAGTAGCCACTAGGCCCGTCATACATTGCAGAGCCGGTCTGACGAGGAGCACTCTTTGATGAAACATGACTCCCTAAAAGGTGTGTGAGGGCATCACAATCTGAAATTCAGATTTCCCTGCGACATAGTCTCCAGCCAGGTAGTACCCTCTAGTGCACCGGCTTGACAGAGGAATACTCTCGTTCCTGTAATATAGTTGATACTCCGTCCATCAGACATGGGTTTCTTACAG
This sequence comes from Lissotriton vulgaris, assembly GCF_964263255.1. Classification (NCBI taxonomy): domain Eukaryota; kingdom Metazoa; phylum Chordata; class Amphibia; order Caudata; family Salamandridae; genus Lissotriton; species Lissotriton vulgaris. Next base: position 242,247,844 of record NC_141699.1, on the reverse strand, counting down.
GCTGTGGTGACTGTCTTGCCATCCTCACCTCCTCGAATCTTGAGTAGATGTCCCCTCTTTCTGACAGAAGGGGAATGCGCAGCTGCTGAGACAGGAGCACATGCAGGAAGTCCTCCTCTGACAGGGCCACTTTTCCTGTGGCTGAGGCAGATGATGACAGCCCAGTTGGACTTTGACAACAGGAAGGGGGAGACGCAAGTGGAAAAGCCATGCAGAGTGTGGTGTTGATGTCCTATAGCACCTCAACCAGAGAGGCCATGTTGGTGTTAATGCAGACCACCACTGTGTGTATGCCAGCCACCATGGGCCTCATCCTCGCGTGGAGAGTACATTTGTCCACTTTCCAGCCTCTGTACAGGTGCTGTGCTGATCAACTTGTTGAGAAACAAAGAACATTGTTATTGGTGGAAGTGAGGTATCTAGATCCATGTTATTTGTGGCAAAGTAAATACGAACCTAGAATGAAACAAAATAGACAGAGATTAGTATTGTCATCTATTTGTATGGCATTGAAGTTTGTTACTAGACATTTGAAGAGATTCATTAACTGTAGTAGATTTTAAGAGCTCATTAGATGTGCAGATGTGTATCATTTTGGATGTAGTGTTAGAAATCAAAAAACAGAAGAACAGAGTACCCTGCCTCAAGATATATAGGCCCTAGCTAGAGGGTCCTGACTGATATATTTGGAGGGGTGATTAACCTAGGGGTTGACAAGAACAAACAGACAATCACATGGTCAAATCAGGAAAACCAAGCAATTTAGGTATTTTAGAAAATATATTTTTTATTTTTATTTTCTGATGATAGGAATTAAAAAGATTTTTTTTGAACAAATATATGTTTTTTTTGGTATATCATGGATACATATAGTACATAAATAAGACAGACAGATATTAGAAGAAGTGTCACAACAATTCGTCCTACCCAGTAACAGCCTATATTTACACACACAACATCATTCACTTCAATCCCCACTAACACTATCTCTCCTAATTTCATACACCACTCACTCTATCATTCATTCTACTTTTCCTTGCAGTTATAGCACATAGATGGTCAAATCGGAATGTTCATCCAGGTAGTTGGTTTTAGCTACGGGTCCTGGTGTAATGAGGACAGTAGCTGTATTCCAGGAGACTAGCGCCGACGCGCGTTTCGATGACCGGCTAGTAGAGCCGCACCTTCGTCAGGGCAAGGGGCAGTATACTGGGGCGGGCACAAAGTAAAAAAATTCTGCAATAAAAAAGCAAACCAAAATTCATTTTGCTGTTCTGTTTAACCATGAATATATTCAAGATAATGATCTTTTTCAAAACAACGACCATTTTTCATCAACCTCAATTCATACTTTTTTTCAATTGTTTAGACAGACATGTTATACACATTTCAGTAAGTTAATCTATTCAGTCTAATCTATTTTGGAGCAAAACTCCTGCATTTGACCGGTAATTGCCTTGTCATGTCAACCCTCTAAAAACACTCCCTTAAAGGGATTCCCTGGTGCGTGGAATCCAAAAGGCATCATGGTAGCCTTGACTGCATGGACCAAAGGGATCATTTAGCACAATCAGAAGACGCATCTTCCCTTACATACAGGTATATTTTACATTTTTAACATACATTCACCCAGATTTGAATTTTCTTCAAATACTCCTTCATTACACACACACGATTTGTTGTTATAGTCCAGAACAAAGTTTTCAAAGGGCCTTAAGACTGAACACCACTAGTCAATCAGAGTTGTCAATCACGGTAGGTCCTAATAACACCACTAGGCCATATATATAGGTATAGGAAGACTCCCACATCATACAGAGTCCATGTTTACCACATTTTACCTTGATTTCTTATTGAGTCCTGCTGTTCAGAAGTAGCAGGCTTAGGTTGACGTCATAGGGTACAAAGGCGTATGCGCTGTGGTATTCTCATAAGGTAGGCTATTTATAATTCGAATCCTGTATAGAGCAAAAGGAAACCTCATTTATTTCTAGACCTAGTCAAATTTTAGTGAATCACTTCGAACAAAAATCGTTTCTAAGCCTCATGCCATGCAGGGTATATAGCAGTACCTCTATATCTTTTGTTTCATTTTTAGGCTGTATGAAAAACTATTAGTATGGGCTACTGCTTGGAGGAACCAACCTGCTGTTAGTGGCGCCTAATATGTTATTAATGATGTTATCACCACCTACCAGGAAAGTTTATTTTCAGGTCGTTGTGTTTATTGGCACCTAGTGGTTTTCGCGGTCATCAGCGTTCTGAATAGTAGCTGCCAGACACAGAGCCTATCAAGTAAAGCACAGATCAATTTCATATTTTGGCCATCCTAAGTGGATCATTCTCATTATGAGGAGATGTAGAGGACCAATTGTTAACACATTATATCGCTATTCCCTGTTTATTTCACTTCCAAGTTACTGAGGCATAGGGGTATGCATTTGTATATAGTCTTTGCAATCCCTTGACGTGGGACACGATGTTTAGGCAACTAATACCAACAACCCTAGGGTCTTACAATTAATTAGGCTCTTTATCTAACTTTATTTACCTTCCAGATTTTAACAAGGTGTTGCCATTCTGGTTCTTTTGGTACAGTTCCTGTCTCTGAGCGCAATCAGGGAGCACGGTGATGCAATATGCAGATGGGCGCCTTCGAGCCTACGAATATAAACATCGGTTTGCGGCAGCTAGTAAACCCACACTTTTCCGCCTAGTTTTCAAGATTAAACCTATTCTGTTTACCTTTTACAAGCGGAGCAGCCGTTTCTAGATGGCGGTTTCAGTCATACTCTGTTTCCTGCTCGTCAATAGGGGCGACGAACGTCTAACAACACCGGTCCACTTAGGGAGGAGCGAACTGCTACATCACCTAAAGGGAAATGGTGGAGGATATTTTTACAACTACGGAGGCCCCCAGTTTTGTTCCAATATTCCTGGGACTCGGTCAAAGTGCTTACCTTTGTCCCGGACGCCGATGTCCTGAAGTAGGGGTTCCGTCGACTCGGTCTGTCGGCCAATTAGCGGATGTCGAGTTCTCTCTTATGACCGGCGTCCTGTTTAAGTATAGGCATGTTCGCGCTTTCTGGGCTTTCCTTCAGCTGGCCCCGATTAGCATGGTAGAAACAAAGGGCGGACTCTTGCTGCCTCTGTATACCTGGTCGCCATCTTGTGTATACCGGGGACGATATTTTTTAAGATACAATTTACGAAGGTATGGCAGCCATCATGGTATAACCAATCGTCTCTTATCCCAATAGATATAATTATACAGCTGGATTATGTTGTCAAAATCAAAGTCGTCAACTACTAACTCATAATATTTTGTGTGTCGAACGCACTTTTATTTAGAAAATATTATGTAAAACAGAGAGACGGCCATAGTAAGGCAACCGATCGTCAGATACAAACCAACTTTCCCAAGCCAGTGGTTATTGTTGTCACAGTGAGAATAGTTATGGCTGTCAGAAGGCAACCGATCGTCAGGTACAAGCCAACTTTCCCAAACCAGTGGTTATTGTTGTCACAGTGAGAATAGTTATGGCTGTCAGAAGTGGTTTTTAAATCAATTATCAAGGTCTCCTAATAAAGCTACTCTCTCTGTAGCTTTTGATCTGCCATCATGTAGTTATAAAAACGCCTGATGCCAGGGGCAATCCTCATTCAGGCCTTTTTTGACAGAGTCCAGGTAAAAAATCCAGAAGACCTCCCGTTTCTTTCGAAGGCATGTAGGGTCAATTCCGGGGTTGGCTTTTATTTTTTCTAGGATAAACCAGCGAATTTCTACATCCTTGTGATTTTTCTCTAGCCAATGAGTCACAATTGGGGCTGCCGTCTTTTTATTCCTTATGTTGGACTTATGCTCACCTATGCGTACCCGGCATTCTCAACCAGTTTCTCCAACGTATGGGAGATTGCACGGGCACAAAATAAGGTAGATGATGTTATTTGTGCGACAGTTGGTTAGCGTGGCATTCCTGCTAACTGAGATGGTACGTGTGTTGGTAATGACTGTGTCACCCACTATGGCCTGTGGACAAATGTGGCATGTCCCACATTTGTGATTGCCATATATAGGATCCATTCCTGTTAGGGTGGTTTGTTTGTTCGTGGGGACTTCCTGTGTTTTTCCCTTCACTAGATGACTTCTTAAATTTTGATTTTTCTTGAATGCAAAAATGGGTCGTCGAAGGTGCGTTTTGTCATCTTCCAGATTTAGGATGTGCCAGCTTGAATTTACCGCCTGCCTGATCTTGTGGTTCATTTCGGAGTGACGGGTAACGCACACCAGTTGATTCAGTTTCTCTGATTTGTTCTCCATGAACATAGCTTCCCTGTTTGTATACCTGGCTCGTTTAAATGAGTCTCTGATCAATCTTGGGGGGTATCCACGGAATCGAAGTTTTTCCTGAAGTATATCCGCTTGGATCATAAAGTCTTGTAGGTCCGTGCAGTTCCTTCTAATCCGAAGGAACTGACTGTAAGGGATACTGTCCCTCTGACTGCGTGGATGGAAGCTACCATATTGGAGCAAGGTGTTTCGCGCAGTAGGTTTGGTGTACAGAGATACCTTGATGACATTGTTTTGATGTTCGATCCAGATGTCTAGAAATTCAATTCTAGACCTACTGGTGTGGCTGGTAAACTTAAGATTGATATCCGCCACATTGAGCCATTCAATGAATTCGGCCAGTTGTTCTTCTGCCCCCTTCCAGATAAAAAAGATGTCGTCAATGAACCGTTTCCAGTTCATGACGTTCTCGAAGAAGGGGGCCATTTCGTTGAAGATATTTGTCCTTTCGAATTCCCCCATATACAAACAGGCAATGCTAGGGGCACAACTTGCTCCCATGCTGACACCGGAGGCCTGTCTATATAGGGTGTTGTCGAATTCGAAGTAGTTTTCAAATAAAACCACTTTCAGACATTGTAAGATGAATTCGGAATTGGTAATGCCGGTATTTCTGGAGAGTACAGTCTCAATTGCATTGTATGCTCCTTGCTGTGGTATGTTTGAGTACAAAGACTCAACATCAAGAGTGACCATTATTTCAGAATTTTCAAGGAATGGTATCCCTTCCACTTGCTGTATAAAGTGCCCAGTGTCCCGTACATATGATTTTAGTTCTGTCACCATTGGGTTTAGAAATTTATCGATATATTTCGATAATGGCTCAGTGGCGGAACCAATGGTGGAGACTATTGGTCGCATGGGGGGATCTACACTATTTTTATGGGTTTTTGGTAAACCATATATAATAGGTATTCTGGTGTTAGATGGAGTCAAATATTCTGCTTCTGCTTCACATATGTGGTCTTGGTTAACCGCTTTCTGGACCATAGTCAATATCCGTTTTTTAAGGGCATTCTCGGGATTCCTGGTGACACGGATGTAGTGGCCTGAGGATGATAGTAGATCATTCATTCTCCTTTTGTAATCAGTGGTATTTAACACTGTTATCCCACCACCTTTATCACAGGGTTTGATTGTGATATTTTTGTTTGTTTCCAGATCATTTAGGGCTTTCTTTTCCTTGATAGACAAGTTGGCTTTAGGTAAGGGCACATATTTGGTCATCTTGTTGATCTTCTGCATGACTGTTTTCTCAAATATATTGACCTCAGGACCCACCATCTCCAGTGAAGGTGTAAATGAAGATGGGGGTTTACATCCCGATCTGTTATTTTCGTTGTTGGTGGGGGGGGGCTTCCAGGAAAAATTTCTGGAGGCGTATTTTCCTAAAGAATAGTTGTAGATCTTTATTTAGTTCGAATTTGTTAAAGTTGGAGGATGGCACAAATGAGAGGCCCCTAGATAAAAGTTGAATGGCCTCCGGATCTACAGTTTCATTTGATAGATTAAATACAGGGAGCCCCCTTATGCTCGCCAGTATTGATGATGGCGAGTCTGCACATACATCTGCGGCTGTCCGCGACCCTGATGGTAACTCCTCGTTTGGGGGGTTCTTAATGGGGGACGGGTGTTGCCCCGGCGATTCCCTAAAAAACGGTTTGGTTGGTAGGTACGGTCATATCCTCCATTTCTGTTCCCCCTGTTGGAGTTGTGACCTTGGTTTGAGTTGTGTCCTTGTTCATAACTAGGGTCATATTCATCTGGGGTATCCCCCTCAGAGTCAGTTGTTTCAGAAAAGGTGGTCACCTTTCTTCCTTGTCCCCACCTTGGTGTCTGTCCTCGAGGGGCATTTTCTTCTTGGCTAGTATAGAAGTTAGTCCCCAGATAGGGATAGGCCCTTTCTTGTGAGAACATTCGGACATCCTTCCTAAGTTTTTCTGTTTTCCTTTTTAAAAGGTAGTCTGAGAATGATTCCAGTTCAAATTGGATTTCTTCAAGTTTCCTTTTTCCCTCCTCTACTGGGTCTCCCTCCTTTAACTTATCTTCCAACTCTCTAATTTCTTTTTCAAGAATCTCCATCACAGTTCGTGCTGTTTCCACAATTAGCATCATCCAGTCCCTGGAGCAACGGTTCGAAATAAGGGCCCATCGCTCCAGGAACTGTCTGATTTCGATGAACATTCCAGGGATGTTCCGGACTCTAAGCCCAATGGGGATAGTACCAGCTCGTAAATAGTCTAGCATGAACTTGGCATGTAGCTCTGTTCTCTTAGATTTTTTCCGGAGATTTAACAGTTTGTTCCAATCCCCATTTAGTCCTTTGGGTACAGTGAAATCTTGATTGCCATCCACTGGGAGGCCTAGCATTTTAGCAAAGTCATCGTCCGTGAAGCCGAACGTTTTTATGGTGTCCATCCTAGTTCTTTATTTGGGGGGAGATTGATATAAAGCCAGCAAGAGCTTAGCTGGTTTGTAGAGATAGGTAAGGGAGAGACACAAATCGTCTCAATATGATGTTAGATTCCTCAATGTAATAGGCCTCAGATAGTGTTTAGTACAGATCATGTGTGTGTCAATTTGAAGACTCAGACCGGATGACTCAACATTCACCCACACTCACTCTAATTTCACTCATACATTCCCTAGGTCCATTCAGTTGTAAGAACCCGAAACAACCCCCACAGCTCAAGGCTGGGAATCAAACTCAACAAAGAAGGGGGTTCCCCTAGGGTATCTTTAGAATATAGGCAGGTAGTAAGGGGAAAGAAGCCAAAAACAGAAGAACAGAGTACCCTGCCTCAAGATATATAGGCCCTAGCTAGAGGGTCCTGACTGATATATTTGGAGGGGTGATTAACCTAGGGGTTGACAAGAACAAACAGACAATCACATGGTCAAATCAGGAAAACCAAGCAATTTAGGTATTTTAGAAAATATATTTTTTATTTTTATTTTCTGATGATAGGAATTAAAAAGATTTTTTTTGAACAAATATATGTTTTTTTTGGTATATCATGGATACATATAGTACATAAATAAGACAGACAGATATTAGAAGAAGTGTCACAACAATTCGTCCTACCCAGTAACAGCCTATATTTACACACACAACATCATTCACTTCAATCCCCACTAACACTATCTCTCCTAATTTCATACACCACTCACTCTATCATTCATTCTACTTTTCCTTGCAGTTATAGCACATAGATGGTCAAATCGGAATGTTCATCCAGGTAGTTGGTTTTAGCTACGGGTCCTGGTGTAATGAGGACAGTAGCTGTATTCCAGGAGACTAGCGCCGACGCGCGTTTCGGTGACCGGCTAGTAGAGCCGCACCTTCGTCAGGGCAAGGGGCAGTATACTGGGGCGGGCACAAAGTTAAAAAATTCTGCAATAAAAAAGCAAACCAAAATTCATTTTGCTGTTCTGTTTAACCATGAATATATTCAAGATAATGATCTTTTTCAAAACAACGACCATTTTTCATCAACCTCAATTCATACTTTTTTTCAATTGTTTAGACAGACATGTTATACACATTTCAGTAAGTTAATCTATTCAGTCTAATCTATTTTGGAGCAAAACTCCTGCATTTGACCGGTAATTGCCTTGTCATGTCAACCCTCTAAAAACACTCCCTTAAAGGGATTCCCTGGTGCGTGGAATCCAAAAGGCATCATGGTAGCCTTGACTGCATGGACCAAAGGGATCATTTAGCACAATCAGAAGACGCATCTTCCCTTACATACAGGTATATTTTACATTTTTAACATACATTCACCCAGATTTGAATTTTCTTCAAATACTCCTTCATTACACACACACGATTTGTTGTTATAGTCCAGAACAAAGTTTTCAAAGGGCCTTAAGACTGAACACCACTAGTCAATCAGAGTTGTCAATCACGGTAGGTCCTAATAACACCACTAGGCCATATATATAGGTATAGGAAGACTCCCACATCATACAGAGTCCATGTTTACCACATTTTACCTTGATTTCTTATTGAGTCCTGCTGTTCAGAAGTAGCAGGCTTAGGTTGACGTCATAGGGTACAAAGGCGTATGCGCTGTGGTATTCTCATAAGGTAGGCTATTTATAATTCGAATCCTGTATAGAGCAAAAGGAAACCTCATTTATTTCTAGACCTAGTCAAATTTTAGTGAATCACTTCGAACAAAAATCGTTTCTAAGCCTCATGCCATGCAGGGTATATAGCAGTACCTCTATATCTTTTGTTTCATTTTTAGGCTGTATGAAAAACTATTAGTATGGGCTACTGCTTGGAGGAACCAACCTGCTGTTAGTGGCGCCTAATATGTTATTAATGATGTTATCACCACCTACCAGGAAAGTTTATTTTCAGGTCGTTGTGTTTATTGGCACCTAGTGGTTTTCGCGGTCATCAGCGTTCTGAATAGTAGCTGCCAGACACAGAGCCTATCAAGTAAAGCACAGATCAATTTCATATTTTGGCCATCCTAAGTGGATCATTCTCATTATGAGGAGATGTAGAGGACCAATTGTTAACACATTATATCGCTATTCCCTGTATATTTCACTTCCAAGTTACTGAGGCATAGGGGTATGCATTTGTATATAGTCTTTGCAATCCCTTGACGTGGGACACGATGTTTAGGCAACTAATACCAACAACCCTAGGGTCTTACAATTAATTAGGCTCTTTATCTAACTTTATTTACCTTCCAGATTTTAACAAGGTGTTGCCATTCTGGTTCTTTTGGTACAGTTCCTGTCTCTGAGCGCAATCAGGGAGCACGGTGATGCAATATGCAGATGGGCGCCTTCGAGCCTACGAATATAAACATCGGTTTGCGGCAGCTAGTAAACCCACACTTTTCCGCCTAGTTTTCAAGATTAAACCTATTCTGTTTACCTTTTACAAGCGGAGCAGCCGTTTCTAGATGGCGGTTTCAGTCATACTCTGTTTCCTGCTCGTCAATAGGGGCGACGAACGTCTAACAACACCGGTCCACTTAGGGAGGAGCGAACTGCTACATCACCTAAAGGGAAATGGTGGAGGATATTTTTACAACTACGGAGGCCCCCAGTTTTGTTCCAATATTCCTGGGACTCGGTCAAAGTGCTTACCTTTGTCCCTGACGCCGATGTCCTGAAGTAGGGGTTCCGTCGACTCGGTCTGTCGGCCAATTAGCGGATGTCGAGTTCTCTCTTATGACCGGCGTCCTGTTTAAGTATAGGCATGTTCGCGCTTTCTGGGCTTTCCTTCAGCTGGCCCCGATTAGCATGGTAGAAACAAAGGGCGGACTCTTGCTGCCTCTGTATACCTGGTCGCCATCTTGTGTATACCGGGGACGATATTTTTTAAGATACAATTTACGAAGGTATGGCAGCCATCATGGTATAACCAATCGTCTCTTATCCCAATAGATATAATTATACAGCTGGATTATGTTGTCAAAATCAAAGTCGTCAACTACTAACTCATAATATTTTGTGTGTCGAACGCACTTTTATTTAGAAAATATTATGTAAAACAGAGAGACGGCCATAGTAAGGCAACCGATCGTCAGATACAAACCAACTTTCCCAAGCCAGTGGTTATTGTTGTCACAGTGAGAATAGTTATGGCTGTCAGAAGGCAACCGATCGTCAGGTACAAGCCAACTTTCCCAAACCAGTGGTTATTGTTGTCACAGTGAGAATAGTTATGGCTGTCAGAAGTGGTTTTTAAATCAATTATCAAGGTCTCCTAATAAAGCTACTCTCTCTGTAGCTTTTGATCTGCCATCATGTAGTTATAAAAACGCCTGATGCCAGGGGCATTCCTCATTCAGGCCTTTTTTGACAGAGTCCAGGTAAAAAATCCAGAAGACCTCCCGTTTCTTTCGAAGGCATGTAGGGTCAATTCCGGGGTTGGCTTTTATTTTTTCTAGGATAAACCAGCGAATTTCTACATCCTTGTGATTTTTCTCTAGCCAATGAGTCACAATTGGGGCTGCCGTCTTTTTATTCCTTATGTTGGACTTATGCTCACCTATGCGTACCCGGCATTCTCGACCAGTTTCTCCAACGTATGGGAGATTGCACGGGCACAAAATAAGGTAGATGATGTTATTTGTGCGACAGTTGGTTAGCGTGGCATTCCTGCTAACTGAGATGGTACGTGTGTTGGTAATGACTGTGTCACCCACTATGGCCTGTGGACAAATGTGGCATGTCCCACATTTGTGATTGCCATATATAGGATCCATTCCTGTTAGGGTGGTTTGTTTGTTCGTGGGGACTTCCTGTGTTTTTCCCTTCACTAGATGACTTCTTAAATTTTGATTTTTCTTGAATGCAAAAATGGGTCGTCGAAGGTGCGTTTTGTCATCTTCCAGATTTAGGATGTGCCAGCTTGAATTTACCGCCTGCCTGATCTTGTGGTTCATTTCGGAGTGACGGGTAACGCACACCAGTTGATTCAGTTTCTCCGATTTGTTCTCCATGAACATAGCTTCCCTGTTTGTATACCTGGCTCGTTTAAATGAGTCTCTGATCAATCTTGGGGGGTATCCACGGAATCGAAGTTTTTCCTGAAGTATATCCGCTTGGATCATAAAGTCTTGTAGGTCCGTGCAGTTCCTTCTAATCCGAAGGAACTGACTGTAAGGGATACTGTCCCTCTGACTGCGTGGATGGAAGCTACCATATTGGAGCAAGGTGTTTCGCGCAGTAGGTTTGGTGTACAGAGATACCTTGATGACATTGTTTTGATGTTCGATCCAGATGTCTAGAAATTCAATTCTAGACCTACTGGTGTGGCTGGTAAACTTAAGATTGATATCCGCCACATTGAGCCATTCAATGAATTCGGCCAGTTGTTCTTCTGCCCCCTTCCAGATAAAAAAGATGTCGTCAATGAACCGTTTCCAGTTCATGACGTTCTCGAAGAAGGGGGCCATTTCGTTGAAGATATTTGTCCTTTCGAATTCCCCCATATACAAACAGGCAATGCTAGGGGCACAACTTGTTCCCATGCTGACACCGGAGGCCTGTCTATATAGGGTGTTGTCGAATTCGAAGTAGTTTTCAAATAAAACCACTTTCAGACATTGTAAGATGAATTCGGAATTGGTAATGCCGGTATTTCTGGAGAGTACAGTCTCAATTGCATTGTATGCTCCTTGCTGTGGTATGTTTGAGTACAAAGACTCAACATCAAGAGTGACCATTATTTCAGAATTTTCAAGGAATGGTATCCCTTCCACTTGCTGTATAAAGTGCCCAGTGTCCCGTACATATGATTTTAGTTCTGTCACCATTGGGTTTAGAAATTTATCGATATATTTCGATAATGGCTCAGTGGCGGAACCAATGGTGGAGACTATTGGTCGCATGGGGGGATCTACACTATTTTTATGGGTTTTTGGTAAACCATATATAATAGGTATTCTGGTGTTAGATGGAGTCAAATATTCTGCTTCTGCTTCACATATGTGGTCTTGGTTAACCGCTTTCTGGACCATAGTCAATATCCGTTTTTTAAGGGCATTCTCGGGATTCCTGGTGACACGGATGTAGTGGCCTGAGGATGATAGTAGATCATTCATTCTCCTTTTGTAATCAGTGGTATTTAACACTGTTATCCCACCACCTTTATCACAGGGTTTGATTGTGATATTTTTGTTTGTTTCCAGATCATTTAGGGCTTTCTTTTCCTTGATAGACAAGTTGGCTTTAGGTAAGGGCACATATTTGGTCATCTTGTTGATCTTCTGCATGACTGTTTTCTCAAATATATTGACCTCAGGACCCACCATCTCCAGTGAAGGTGTAAATGAAGATGGGGGTTTACATCCCGATCTGTTATTTTCGTTGTTGGTGTGGGGGGCTTCCAGGAAAAATTTCTGGAGGCGTATTTTCCTAAAGAATAGTTGTAGATCTTTATTTAGTTCGAATTTGTTAAAGTTGGAGGATGGCACAAATGAGAGGCCCCTAGATAAAAGTTGAATGGCCTCCGGATCTACAGTTTCATTTGATAGATTAAATACAGGGAGCCCCCTTATGTTCGCCAGTATTGATGATGGCGAGTCTGCACATACATCTGCGGCTGTCCGCGACCCTGATGGTAACTCCTCGTTTGGGGGGTTCTTAATGGGGGACGGGTGTTGCCCCGGCGATTCCCTAAAAAACGGTTTGGTTGGTAGGTACGGTCATATCCTCCATTTCTGTTCCCCCTGTTGGAGTTGTGACCTTGGTTTGAGTTGTGTCCTTGTTCATAACTAGGGTCATATTCATCTGGGGTATCCCCCTCAGGGTCAATTGTTTCAGAAAAGGTGGTCACCTTTCTTCCTTGTCCCCACCTTGGTGTCTGTCCTCGAGGGGCATTTTCTTCTTGGCTAGTATAGAAGTTAGTCCCCAGATAGGGATAGGCCCTTTCTTGTGAGAACATTCGGACATCCTTCCTAAGTTTTTCTGTTTTCCTTTTTAAAAGGTAGTCTGAGAATGATTCCAGTTCAAATTGGATTTCTTCAAGTTTCCTTTTTCCCTCCTCTACTGGGTCTCCCTCCTTTAACTTATCTTCCAACTCTCTAATTTCTTTTTCAAGAATCTCCATCACAGTTCGTGCTGTTTCCACAATTAGCATCATCCAGTCCCTGGAGCAACGGTTCGAAATAAGGGCCCATCGCTCCAGGAACTGTCTGATTTCGATGAACATTCCAGGGATGTTCCGGACTCTAAGCCCAATGGGGATAGTACCAGCTCGTAAATAGTCTAGCATGAACTTGGCATGTAGCTCTGTTCTCTTAGATTTTTTACGGAGATTTAACAGTTTGTTCCAATCCCCATTTAGTCCTTTGGGTACAGTGAAATCTTGATTGCCATCCACTGGGAGGCCTAGCATTTTAGCAAAGTCATCGTCCGTGAAGCCGAACGTTTTTATGGTGTCCATCCTAGTTCTTTATTTGGGGGGAGATTGATATAAAGCCAGCAAGAGCTTAGCTGGTTTGTAGAGATAGGTAAGGGAGAGACACAAATCGTCTCAATATGATGTTAGATTCCTCAATGTACTAGGCCTCAGATAGTGTTTAGTACAGATCATGTGTGTGTCAATTTGAAGACTCAGACCGGATGACTCAACATTCACCCACACTCACTCTAATTTCACTCATACATTCCCTAGGTCCATTCAGTTGTAAGAACCCGAAACAACCCCCACAGCTCAAGGCTGGGAATCAAACTCAACAAAGAAGGGGGTTCCCCTAGGGTATCTTTAGAATATAGGCAGGTAGTAAGGGGAAAGAAGCCAAAAACAGAAGAACAGAGTACCCTGCCTCAAGATATATAGGCCCTAGCTAGAGGGTCCTGACTGATATATTTGGAGGGGTGATTAACCTAGGGGTTGACAAGAACAAACAGACAATCACATGGTCAAATCAGGAAAACCAAGCAATTTAGGTATTTTAGAAAATATATTTTTTATTTTTATTTTCTGATGATAGGAATTAAAAAGATTTTTTTTGAACAAATATATGTTTTTTTTGGTATATCATGGATACATATAGTACATAAATAAGACAGACAGATATTAGAAGAAGTGTCACAACAATTCGTCCTACCCAGTAACAGCCTATATTTACACACACAACATCATTCACTTCAATCCCCACTAACACTATCTCTCCTAATTTCATACACCACTCACTCTATCATTCATTCTACTTTTCCTTGCAGTTATAGCACATAGATGGTCAAATCGGAATGTTCATCCAGGTAGTTGGTTTTAGCTACGGGTCCTGGTGTAATGAGGACAGTAGCTGTATTCCAGGAGACTAGCGCCGACGCGCGTTTCGGTGACCGGCTAGTAGAGCCGCACCTTCGTCAGGGCAAGGGGCAGTATACTGGGGCGGGCACAAAGTTAAAAAATTCTGCAATAAAAAAGCAAACCAAAATTCATTTTGCTGTTCTGTTTAACCATGAATATATTCAAGATAATGATCTTTTTCAAAACAACGACCATTTTTCATCAACCTCAATTCATACTTTTTTTCAATTGTTTAGACAGACATGTTATACACATTTCAGTAAGTTAATCTATTCAGTCTAATCTATTTTGGAGCAAAACTCCTGCATTTGACCGGTAATTGCCTTGTCATGTCAACCCTCTAAAAACACTCCCTTAAAGGGATTCCCTGGTGCGTGGAATCCAAAAGGCATCATGGTAGCCTTGACTGCATGGACCAAAGGGATCATTTAGCACAATCAGAAGACGCATCTTCCCTTACATACAGGTATATTTTACATTTTTAACATACATTCACCCAGATTTGAATTTTCTTCAAATACTCCTTCATTACACACACACGATTTGTTGTTATAGTCCAGAACAAAGTTTTCAAAGGGCCTTAAGACTGAACACCACTAGTCAATCAGAGTTGTCAATCACGGTAGGTCCTAATAACACCACTAGGCCATATATATAGGTATAGGAAGACTCCCACATCATACAGAGTCCATGTTTACCACATTTTACCTTGATTTCTTATTGAGTCCTGCTGTTCAGAAGTAGCAGGCTTAGGTTGACGTCATAGGGTACAAAGGCGTATGCGCTGTGGTATTCTCATAAGGTAGGCTATTTATAATTCGAATCCTGTATAGAGCAAAAGGAAACCTCATTTATTTCTAGACCTAGTCAAATTTTAGTGAATCACTTCGAACAAAAATCGTTTCTAAGCCTCATGCCATGCAGGGTATATAGCAGTACCTCTATATCTTTTGTTTCATTTTTAGGCTGTATGAAAAACTATTAGTATGGGCTACTGCTTGGAGGAACCAACCTGCTGTTAGTGGCGCCTAATATGTTATTAATGATGTTATCACCACCTACCAGGAAAGTTTATTTTCAGGTCGTTGTGTTTATTGGCACCTAGTGGTTTTCGCGGTCATCAGCGTTCTGAATAGTAGCTGCCAGACACAGAGCCTATCAAGTAAAGCACAGATCAATTTCATATTTTGGCCATCCTAAGTGGATCATTCTCATTATGAGGAGATGTAGAGGACCAATTGTTAACACATTATATCGCTATTCCCTGTTTATTTCACTTCCAAGTTACTGAGGCATAGGGGTATGCATTTGTATATAGTCTTTGCAATCCCTTGACGTGGGACACGATGTTTAGGCAACTAATACCAACAACCCTAGGGTCTTACAATTAATTAGGCTCTTTATCTAACTTTATTTACCTTCCAGATTTTAACAAGGTGTTGCCATTCTGGTTCTTTTGGTACAGTTCCTGTCTCTGAGCGCAATCAGGGAGCACGGTGATGCAATATGCAGATGGGCGCCTTCGAGCCTACGAATATAAACATCGGTTTGCGGCAGCTAGTAAACCCACACTTTTCCGCCTAGTTTTCAAGATTAAACCTATTCTGTTTACCTTTTACAAGCGGAGCAGCCGTTTCTAGATGGCGGTTTCAGTCATACTCTGTTTCCTGCTCGTCAATAGGGGCGACGAACGTCTAACAACACCGGTCCACTTAGGGAGGAGCGAACTGCTACATCACCTAAAGGGAAATGGTGGAGGATATTTTTACAACTACGGAGGCCCCCAGTTTTGTTCCAATATTCCTGGGACTCGGTCAAAGTGCTTACCTTTGTCCCGGACGCCGATGTCCTGAAGTAGGGGTTCCGTCGACTCGGTCTGTCGGCCAATTAGCGGATGTCGAGTTCTCTCTTATGACCGGCGTCCTGTTTAAGTATAGGCATGTTCGCGCTTTCTGGGCTTTCCTTCAGCTGGCCCCGATTAGCATGGTAGAAACAAAGGGCGGACTCTTGCTGCCTCTGTATACCTGGTCGCCATCTTGTGTATACCGGGGACGATATTTTTTAAGATACAATTTACGAAGGTATGGCAGCCATCATGGTATAACCAATCGTCTCTTATCCCAATAGATATAATTATACAGCTGGATTATGTTGTCAAAATCAAAGTCGTCAACTACTAACTCATAAAATTTTGTGTGTCGAACGCACTTTTATTTAGAAAATATTATGTAAAACAGAGAGACGGCCATAGTAAGGCAACCGATCGTCAGATACAAACCAACTTTCCCAAGCCAGTGGTTATTGTTGTCACAGTGAGAATAGTTATGGCTGTCAGAAGGCAACCGATCGTCAGGTACAAGCCAACTTTCCCAAACCAGTGGTTATTGTTGTCACAGTGAGAATAGTTATGGCTGTCAGAAGTGGTTTTTAAATCAATTATCAAGGTCTCCTAATAAAGCTACTCTCTCTGTAGCTTTTGATCTGCCATCATGTAGTTATAAAAACGCCTGATGCCAGGGGCATTCCTCATTCAGGCCTTTTTTGACAGAGTCCAGGTAAAAAATCCAGAAGACCTCCCGTTTCTTTCGAAGGCATGTAGGGTCAATTCCGGGGTTGGCTTTTATTTTTTCTAGGATAAACCAGCGAATTTCTACATCCTTGTGATTTTTCTCTAGCCAATGAGTCACAATTGGGGCTGCCGTCTTTTTATTCCTTATGTTGGACTTATGCTCACCTATGCGTACCCGGCATTCTCGACCAGTTTCTCCAACGTATGGGAGATTGCACGGGCACAAAATAAGGTAGATGATGTTATTTGTGCGACAGTTGGTTAGCGTGGCATTCCTGCTAACTGAGATGGTACGTGTGTTGGTAATGACTGTGTCACCCACTATGGCCTGTGGACAAATGTGGCATGTCCCACATTTGTGATTGCCATATATAGGATCCATTCCTGTTAGGGTGGTTTGTTTGTTCGTGGGGACTTCCTGTGTTTTTCCCTTCACTAGATGACTTCTTAAATTTTGATTTTTCTTGAATGCAAAAATGGGTCGTCGAAGGTGCGTTTTGTCATCTTCCAGATTTAGGATGTGCCAGCTTGAATTTACCGCCTGCCTGATCTTGTGGTTCATTTCGGAGTGACGGGTAACGCACACCAGTTGATTCAGTTTCTCCGATTTGTTCTCCATGAACATAGCTTCCCTGTTTGTATACCTGGCTCGTTTAAATGAGTCTCTGATCAATCTTGGGGGGTATCCACGGAATCGAAGTTTTTCCTGAAGTATATCCGCTTGGATCATAAAGTCTTGTAGGTCCGTGCAGTTCCTTCTAATCCGAAGGAACTGACTGTAAGGGATACTGTCCCTCTGACTGCGTGGATGGAAGATACCATATTGGAGCAAGGTGTTTCGCGCAGTAGGTTTGGTGTACAGAGATACCTTGATGACATTGTTTTGATGTTCGATCCAGATGTCTAGAAATTCAATTCTAGACCTACTGGTGTGGCTGGTAAACTTAAGATTGATATCCGCCACATTGAGCCATTCAATGAATTCGGCCAGTTGTTCTTCTGCCCCCTTCCAGATAAAAAAGATGTCGTCAATGAACCGTTTCCAGTTCATGACGTTCTCGAAGAAGGGGGCCATTTCGTTGAAGATATTTGTCCTTTCGAATTCCCCCATATACAAACAGGCAATGCTAGGGGCACAACTTGCTCCCATGCTGACACCGGAGGCCTGTCTATATAGGGTGTTGTCGAATTCGAAGTAGTTTTCAAATAAAACCACTTTCAGACATTGTAAGATGAATTCGGAATTGGTAATGCCGGTATTTCTGGAGAGTACGGTCTCAATTGCATTGTATGCTCCTTGCTGTGGTATGTTTGAGTACAAAGACTCAACATCAAGAGTGACCATTATTTCAGAATTTTCAAGGAATGGTATCCCTTCCACTTGCTGTATAAAGTGCCCAGTGTCCCGTACATATGATTTTAGTTCTGTCACCATTGGGTTTAGAAATTTATCGATATATTTCGATAATGGCTCAGTGGCGGAACCAATGGTGGAGACTATTGGTCGCAAGTAGAATGAATGATAGAGTGAGTGGTGTATGAAATTAGGAGAGATAGTGTTAGTGGGGATTGAAGTGAATGATGTTGTGTGTGTAAATATAGGCTGTTACTGGGTAGGACGAATTGTTGTGACACTTCTTCTAATATCTGTCTGTCTTATTTATGTACTATATGTATCCATGATATACCAAAAAAAACATATATTTGTTCAAAAAAAATCTTTTTAATTCCTATCATCAGAAAATAAAAATAAAAAATATATTTTCTAAAATACCTAAATTGCTTGGTTTTCCTGATTTGACCATGTGATTGTCTGTTTGTTCTTGTCAACCCCTAGGTTAATCACCCCTCCAAATATATCAGTCAGGACCCTCTAGCTAGGGCCTATATATCTTGAGGCAGGGTACTCTGTTCTTCTGTTTTTGGCTTCTTTCCCCTTACTACCTGCCTATATTCTAAAGATACCCTAGGGGAACCCCCTTCTTTGTTGAGTGTAGTGTTAGAAATGACATCTCCAAAACAATTAAACAAACACAGTGTAGCCGTAACCTGTATATTTTTCCATTTCAAGGTCTAGTTGTCTTTATGATACATGCAAACACACAACTTAGTTGTATATTTAGCATTGTTCATAATGTGAAGAGTGCATAGTAAAGGGGCCACCTGCCCCTGCTAATCAGCTGACTTTCCTTCATGGCTTATATACATATATGTTAGGGGTACAAATTTGTTAGGATGTCACTGAAGCCATCGATAGTTTCAGTTGATGAGACCAGGACATCATTAAGCAAAATGTTCAGACATATATCTGAGTAGAGCATTGTCTGTACATTGCACAGCCCATGATGAGTAAACATCAGTAGTGACATGCGACACCAGTGAGAAGGGGCAAAAGGAGTCTAGCATCTTTGAGAGGCCTGCACTGGCTCCCCGTCTACAAGAGGATCACCTTCAAACTCCTCATCCACGCACAAAAAGCACTACACAACACCGGACCTACATACCTCAACAACCGACTCAGCTTCCACACCCCCACCCGAAGCCTCCGCTCAGCCAACCTCGCTCTCGCCACAGTCAGTCGTATCCGGAAAGCCACCACCGGCGGGAGATCCTTCTCCTACCTCGCCGCCAAGACCTGGAAAACTCTCCCTAACAGCCTACGACAGACCCAGGACCTGCTGGCCTTCAGAAGACTTTTCAAGATCTGGCTCTTCCCCCTCCCCCCCCAGCGCCTTGAGACCCTCACGGGTATGTAGCGCGCTTTAGAAATGTGTGTGATTGATTGATTGATTGATTGATTGTTTAGAGATCTAGGGCCTAGATGTAGGTAATTTTATTTTACCACTTCTTAAATACCGAATTTTACCAATTCGGTATTTAAGAAGTGGTAAAATAGAGGGGGGGTGTAGGTATTACAGAATCGGTAAATACCGAATCGTTAAGATTCAGTATTTACCGATTCTGTAAATACCGATTCGGTAATGCCCATTGATTCGTATGGGCATTGAAGCCCATAGGATTCAATGGGCATTACCGAATCGGTATTTACCGATTCGGTAAATACCGATTCCAGCAATGGTGCAGGGGGTGTCACTTTGACACCCTCTAGCACCCCAAATACAGGCATGTGTGCCATGTGGCACACAGACATGCCCTAAGGGCATGTCTGTGTGTCACATTGCACAGGTGTGCATGCCCAGATGTGCATGCACACCTGAATTCGGTATTTTACCACACAATAGGATTGTGTGGTAAAATACCGACTCTTAAGGGCCTGTGGCACTCTTAGGAGTGTCACCTACATATGGATTTACTGATTCGGTAAATATACCGATTTGGTATTTTACAGAATTGGTATATTTACCGAATTGGTAAAATTACCGATTCTTAAAATAACATGCCCCTACATCTGAAAACCCTAATACAGGTCGGAAACAGCCAAAATCGTCCATTTCCGACCGGTATTAGGGCTCCTACATCTGGCCCCTAGTCACAAGCCCTCGTGGTAGAAGTGGTAGCTTTTCTATCTCTCTTTACCGACACTTGAACAATGGTAACTTGCATGATAATTGAACATCAGTTGTAAGATGGCAGACAAGTGAGAAGGGGAAAAAGGAGTCTAGCATCTTGGTTAGAGTTCCAATCACAAGGCCTAATGAAAGTAGTATTAGCTTTACTATCTTAACTTACCAACACTTGACAAATGGTAACCTGCATGATAAGTGAACACCAGTTGTAACATAGCAGACAAGTGAGAAAGGGCAAAAGGAGTCTAATATCTTGGTTAGATTCCAGTCACTGGGCCGCATGGTAGTAGTGGTAGCTTTTCTACTTCAACTTACCAACAATTGACAAATGTTAACTTGCATGATGAGTGAACATCAATTATAACATGGCAGACAAGTGAAAAGGGGCAAAAAGAGACTTACAGTCACAGGGCCTCATGGTAGTTGTAGTCACTTCACTCTTACTTTACAGACACTTGACAGATGGTTAGTGTACCATACCTGTTGGCAACATGCATTTGGTATGGACCACACAGTTGCATTTTAACAGATATCATGGGTCCTGGAATGACATTTTTTATATTTAGCCACTTAACAACAACATTGCAACATGTGGCATGCCATGGAGTTGGATACATGTGCTCTTATATGCAACCATACACATTGACACAGACAAGCCAACCTCTCAGGAACTTTGAGTAGTGCATGATAGGAAAGTAAATAAAGAACACAATAGCAAAAGCAAAGTTGAGAGCAAACAATACATTGTGATACTGTGCCAGTTATTTAACTTACAGGAGTCCACTCCCCCAGATATTCCTCCCAGGGAAAGAATTGTAATGGGATGCTGGGAGGGACACCAGCAGTCCTATGAGGCTCCAGGTGGTGGTTGTTGTACCGGGTACGCACACTCAACCTGAGATCTGTCGACATCCTCCTAATGTCGTTCTGTGTGCTCAAGGTGGTACCAACGGCATTCACTCTGTTGACTATCCTGTCCCACATTTCAGTTTTCCTACTGAGAGGAGTATGCTGGACTTGGGAACCAAAATCTAGGTGCTCTACTGTAATGATTTTATCCACCATGACTGTCAACTCAGCCTCAGTGAAGTATGTTTTGTTTGGTGAGTATGGTTAAAAAACAAATGGGAGTAACTAAATGAAAGGTAAAAAAACAAGTGATACACGTAAAAAGGTTTCAAACAAAAATTACAGGTGGTGGAGCGTGCTAAATAGGAAGATAAAAAGGGGTGTCTCATCTCAAAATGCACAAAACAGTTGTGCTTGTCTTGTGGGCTGCAGTTGAAAAGCAAAGGATCATTGTCAGTGATGGGATTTGTTTTATAGTGTGATTGGCAGGCTTGTCCACTTGGGCAAAGCACATCAGCTGTGTAGTTTTTAAATTCATTCAATGGTCACTGTTGTGGGGCACTTTTGTCTGTGTACTGCAGCGGTCTACCATCACCAAGGTGTCCACAGATAGGAGACTGCCAGTATGACTGTGTACTTGTAATAGGCATGATGGGTACACTTCGGCCCTGTCTGTGTGAGAGGACACACTGCTAACATTGCAGACTGCTACGGTTATGGCAGGAAGAGTGCCATGGCTGTGGTTGGTATTTCAGACAGCACAAATCATAATATGGCCGGCAGTAGACAGCCTGTGCTGCTGACTACTAGAGGACACGGACGGGTAGTCAGATCACCAAACTCATAATCAGAGCCTGAGTGCAGATTGTTTGAGGTGTTTCCATATCCCCTGATTGAAATGACAGTAACATCCTTCTATGGCTGTGTTAGGGTACATTTTTTGAATGGTTTGAATATTGGCTTGTTCAAAATCTATGATTAATATTTGTGTGTAGTCGTTATTTGTTTTAAATTTAATATGGTTTAAGAGTTTGTAATATGTGCTGCTTGGTTTATTTGGTAGTAGGGCATATGCAAAAGGAACATTTTTGTTTTGTTATTCACTATGTGTGGTGTATATCTTAGTGAGGTTATGGACACATTTTGAAGGTCCCATCCATCCTCCAGGTTTAACAATAGCTTAGTTTTCGGGGAGTCAAGTGAGCATGAGAAGATGGCTGCCTTTCAATAATCCCCCAAGAAAGTCTACATTTCTTACATGTCAAAAGTGGCATACTCTCTTTTTCATGACCAGCGCCTACTGGGGATGCAATGTTTGACACTTTACATGCAGTTTTGAAGGATTTTATTGTTTTGAGCCTTTCCACTATACTATCCAGGGAAGTGTTGCTAAAGTTTCCTGCCAGGAGGGTGGAGACAGATTAAGGGAAGGATGCAGCTGAGACTTAAACAACACCCACATCAGGTTCTAGTTTCTGCACAGTATACTACCATAGGTATATCCTATGTAACCTTATTTTCTCTTCATTTTAAGTGAATCCGACATTGTCTACATTATTTACAAATAATATATCTATGTGGAAGGAAAGAATGTGCATGTTATAAATAACAAACGTAAACAAACAAATTCTACTCCACCAGTAAAGTAAAGAATTATGGATTCCAATGAGCCTTCTCTAGCTACTTTATTAGAGGAGGAGGTACAAGTAGTACACTCTAATACAGACAACATTGTCTCAGAAATTAAAAATATTTGCAAAGACATGTCTAGTCTTTCAATGAAAGTCTTCTGATAATTCAATACAAATTCAGGATAACAAGGCAGATATTGACAGTATGACACCTTTCACTGCAAAAATGGAATCCATGAACTCTCTAATACTTGATTTTAAAAATCGTAATAGATAGTATAACCTGTGCATCTTTAATTTACCAGAAGATGTTGAAGACAAAGACTGCAGACTATACTTGGAAGCTCTGTTACCTGGTCTCTTACATTTCAAATCACCAGAAAATTCCAAATTGACAAGGCACATGGAGTTCCTTCTCATCATAATCCAAGCAAAGTCAAGTAATCTTTAAATTCCTGCTTCACCATCATACGTTTGTTATTCATAACATGCACATTCTTTCCTTCTACATAGATATATTATTTGTAAATAATGTAGACAATGTCGGATTCACTTAAAATGAAGCAAAAATGTGGAGAAGTGTGGCTCAATGGTTAGAGCGGCAGACCCTGATGCAGAAGTCTGGCCTGGGACCATGGTTCAATTCTTGCCTCGGTGGCTCTTGGGCTCAATTTCCTCGGACCTGATAATTCTCGCCTCGGTGCCTATTCTAATCATGAGTCCCACTCTGCAACTTTGGGCAATAGCCTGCTTAATCTCCACAACAGCCCCAACAATGCTAGGATGCCTGGCTTCACCTTGGGGGTGCCCAAGATTGGACACTTGACAGGGAAACGTCAGGAAGGGTTCCTCAGCGGTATTCGTACAAGCGCTGAGATGCCTCTGGGAAGTTGTGCGCTATACAAGTGCGTAATTTTCCTTTTATTATCCTTATCTTTTAATGATCTGGAGCACTGCAAGAGAGATTCCAGCTTTAATGGTTTGCCAAGGAAACTGTTAAAGTTTGCAGAGAATTCACTTAACTTTGAGCACAACTAAGAAGCTGTGGCTTTAAATATGACCATTTTGATTGATCTAGTATGAGATTTTGGAAAGATGGTTTCTAAAAATCTTTTCAACGCCCTGAGGATCTTCATGCCTTTTTAAATCACCATGGTCAACCATCCATTGAAACGAATGACACCTCTACCTAATTTCACAAGATGACTATTATTATTCTTAATCTATTTGTTGATATTCTCGATGAAGAAATTGTCTAGTCAGGTCAATTTTGGATATGCATTAGTGTGATTCCGAAGCATTATTTATGTTTCTATGTTGTCTTTTTTATGTTTGTCTTTGTCTTTCCTTTTTCTCCTTTCATATACCTTTGGAGCTACTCTTTATTCCTATAGTGTATCATTTTTCATCCTATTTCCTATTTCTTTCCTATCTTTTCTCTTTACTGAATATAGATAATGGTCATAGAATTAAAATTGCTTTCTTTCAATGTTAAATATTTAAGACACCCTGTTAAATAACTATAGTTTAAGATTATTTACCCAGACATAAAGCAGACATCTGTGTACTCCAAGAAACTCATATAGGTGCTACAGTTTTATTATATATGAATGAAAAATGGTGTTGCCATCATTTTTGTAAAAAAAAAAAGTTAAACATTTAAATACTAAGCACATGTGCAGGTACAGAAGGTCACAATATTATAGTGAGAATTAAAAGTGATACTACCATTTTTCATCCAATAAAAGTATATAGTCCTCCAAATGATGACCTACATTTTGGTCTATCTTTACCCCTGAAGTGAATAAATTAGATAATGTGCCACTTATTATTTGTGGTGACTTTAACTTAATATGTGACTACTTATTGGATAGATGTTCTCAAACTAAATATTGTCTTCCTAAAGGTATATTCACTTTTAAATCTTTAAATCAACCAATTGGTAGATATCTGGCGTCTACATTAACCCTCATAATTCCAACTCTTGAATATATTTTCTATTAACTTCCTGTCCATTATTACAATCATTTTTGGATCCTGCAGATCACACTATAGATATTTCTGACCATGCACTTATTTCATGTGTTTTATAACTTAGCTCCAATCAACAATCCCACTCTCACCGTCGTATGAATTTAAATATTTTTCTTAATGACAAAAATAAATCAAAACTTTTGTCAGTATTACTTGATTTTTTTGCTTTCGATCCAGAGGATTTACTCCACTAGTAAATCATTGGGATGCCTTTAGATCATATTGCAGAGGGGTAACAATATCCATTATGGCACATGATAAAAAAACAATTAACGCCAGACTTAAAGCATTAAATTAACAAATAGCAAAACAGGAATGGCTCTTTGTTACATCTAATGATAAAAAATACAAAATACAATTACAGATATGAATTAAACTCCCTGTAAAGCAAAAGAGCTGGCATACCAATTTCAAATAAAAAGGCTAAAACTTACCTCAAGGTTAATAGATATTGATGACTTTTGGCAAATTATGTCCGTAGATAAAATTAAGATTAATGCTTTTCATGGCTTAAACAGTATACTGGCATTATCTCACAAAGAAATGGTCAATTAGTTTTTGAACTACCGTTCAACTTTATACAATAATCCCCCAGCTACAGATATGCTTAGTATTGGAAGAAATTAATGTAGCTATTAAATTGATTAAACCTAGTAAATCACCTGCACCAGATTAACTTTATAAAGTATTTTCTTCTTATCTGCTACCTCACTTACCTAAGCTAATCACTGACTTTAGTATATCAGGATCAACTTCAGGATCCTTTACTGAAGCTGTCATTATAGTTCCCACAAAGCTCAATAAATATCCTACTATTGTTTTAAATTACCGCCCTATCTCTTTAATTATCTGAGATTGTAAAATGTATGCAAAAACTGTTGCAACCAGATTGATTTCTGTGATTGATACTATTGTTCACATTGTTCGGACTGGTTTAATGAAAAAAAACATTCTATAAATAACAATAGATTATTGTTTCATTTAATTAAAGTTGTGCCATCTTTGTATCTACCCTCTGGTGTACTAGCATTAGATGCTAAAAAAGCATGTGGCAAAGTAAATTGGCTGTATCTATTTCATACTTTATATGCATTTACTTTTGGCAAATCCAATATTCGTATGCTTTCCGCACTCTATTCTGGTACATCTGCTAGGCTTTTCATAATAGTGAACTCTCTAACAAATTTTACTTTTTAAAATCATTCGTCGAGGTTTTCTTTTGTCACTTTTACTTTTTCTCCGTGCTATTGAATGTTTACTCATTTCCATCAGACAACTGCATGGAAAAAAAAGTATTACTTTTAATGATGTTGCTATAAAAACATCAGCTTATGCTGATGATGTCTTCATACTTATTAGTAATCCTGATTCTTCTATTCCTCCTCTATCTAATTCACATATACTCCTAAATTTCAGGTTACAGTATACATACTTATAAGGCAGATTTTTTTTCTTTAAATGATGGGCTTTGGACCCCAAATATATTAACCAATAATGAAATAATATGGCAAGAGGAAAAACTAAAATACCTTGGTATCATATTTCCTTGTACCATTAAACAATTGATTTAATTGAATATAGTTATAATCATATCAAAGACAACATTTGTAAATGGTGTGCTTTACACTTTTCCTGGTAGAGAAAAGTTGATTCTCTATAATGCCTACTCAACTTCCTCTTACATTTCATAAAAATTTAGATAAACGTATATCTAAATTTATTTGCTATAACAAAATACCCTGTATAAGCTATAAAACACGATGGTATAATCTCTTGTTAAAACTTAATTGCAATATAAATTTTTGGCAATCTTGGATGAATGCTGGTAATTTGTGCTTAAAAGATATATATCATAACAACACTTTTTAACTTTGAGGAACTGCAACAAAAATTTATCCTGATCCATCAGATATTTTAAAATACAAACTTTTATGTAATTCCATCCTTGATTCATTTCCCAACAATTTTCCTGTCAAAAACATATTTGGTTTAGAGATTTACATTCAAACAATAGTTACTTCATCTTATGCTGTGTCAATGTATTACAAAAAGTTGAGTAGTTTTAAAAATACTAATATTTACGTTATTTCTTCTTTTTGGAATAATGAACGCAATATAGCTCTTTCTCAACACATAATGAGAAAAATATGGTCTAAAAGCATCTCTGGATGGTTACCTGTGTCTTTACACAAAACTAATTTCTTCACATCATCTATTTATGGACATAGTTAAAAATGTTTAATGCCAAACTACTAAATTCTCCTAATTGTTGACATTGTCATTCAAATTCAGATTGTTAAAACATATGCTTTTAAATTGCAATATTGACTCTAAGTCCTTGAAAGAGGTTTGGAATGTTATTTGAAATTATTTAATTTTTGGGAAAAACGTTCATATAATATATGTTGATTTGTAAATGGATTTTACTTTCAACATAACTGTCAGATTTAAATAACAATCTCTACTATCTGCTGCTGGTCGCCTCCGTGATTTTAAATAGCCTGTTTATTTTCTTTTCCTGCGCACATCAGTTTGAGACTGCTGCTTTTTAACTGAAACTTCTCTGGCACTTACTGCTCCTGACTGCAACCGGACTGGACTCGCTACCGTGGGGATCGGCTTCTTTGACCGACCAGCCTGAAGAGTAGCATTCAAGGGCCGGTTTTGCCGGGCAGCTCCTCCCCCAGCCTGCACATAAGCAGAGTGGCCGGCTCAGTGTGGCAGTAAGGTAACGGGTCTGGTGTTATGCTCGTCGCCTCTGTGTTTTTAAATAGCCTGTTTATTTTCTTTTCCTGCGCACATCTGTTGGAGACTGCTGCTTTTTAACTGAAACATCTCTGGCACTTACTGCTCCTGACTGCAACCGGACTGGACTCGCTACCGCGGGGATCGGCTTCTTTGACCGACCCGCCTGAAAAGTAGCGTTCCAGGGTCGGTTTTGCCGGGCAGCTCCTCCCCCAGCCTCCATATATACATTGATGCATTGACCGCACAGCGGGCATGCCGGCGGTGCGCCGAAGGCGCGCCAAAGGCAAGCCCGTCTGCGCCCGTCTGCGCCCGTCTGCGCCCGGATGGCACCTGGTGCCAGACCCCCTGGTTCAACTCCTATAACAACCTACATGAAAGAAGGTCTTTTAGAACTCAGGACAGAGCGGGGGACGCGCTTTGATCCAACCAGCGACGAGTGGATAGGGCTTGATAGTGATACTACTCGGAGGGTGGCTTTCAGGCAGGGATGGAACATAGTGCCTCGGGTACGTATGGACACTCCCCTTCCGATTGAACCAAGGGTCGGCTCGAAGCCAGCCATTGAGAACAACAGGGCTATTAGCTGCTTGCTACTGAATGTTAGGTTTATGGTTAGACACAAGTACCAACTTGAATGTCTCATCCAGACCGAAGATCCGCATGTACTGTTTCTTACCGAGACCTGGGCCAATGACAGTAGCGACCCCGATTGGAATATCGCTGTACCTCTGGGCTATGCAGTTGCTAGTATCAATAGAACTGAAGGAAGGGGTGGTGGCTTAGCCATGATTTACAAGTCCTTTCTTAAGTTGCAGGTCACAACCGAAAGACTTGAGGGTACGGAAGCTATGAGCTACATACTGAAACTTGACAATACTGTTTCGTTCTCTGGCCTACTTATTTACAGACCCCCGGGCCCAAGAACTCAGTTCTTAGCAGCAATCCAAACATATCTTGAAAATTCCCTTGAGCATGATCACTATACCATCTTGGGTGATCTGAATTTTCATATGGAGGACACAAATAACTTAGATACGATCAAGTTTCTTGACATACTCTCCTGCCACAATATGGAACAGATTGTCAACGAACCCACCCATAAGGCAGGTGACACCCTAGATGCCATTTGTACCAGCATGTCTCATGTTGCTAAAAATAAGATAACTCCTATGGCATGGTCTGACCACTATGCGATTTTCTTTACTGCCCTGCTTCACAACGCCCCCCATAGAAGACGAGTTAGGTCTCTCACCAGGAAATGCCGAGCCTGGAAGTCAGTCACAAGGTCTGACTTACTAGGTGCCCTCGGGGAAAGAGTAGGAGCTTCTCCAGATGTTAATGAGGCAGCCCTGGCTCTTCATGCCAGCTTTCTTAAAACCTCTAATCTGGTAGCACCGGAGAAATCACTTAAAGTGCGGCAAAAACGGGTGTCCGCGCCTTGGTACTCACCAGAGTTAAAATCCGCTAAAATTATCTGCAGGCAGAACAAGCGGACCTGGAGATTGAACTATGATCCAGGTCATAGAAAAAACTATTGCGCTGCAATAGAGGATTATAGGAGCTTAATTATACAGGCAAAATCCTCCTACTATTCCAGGAAGATACAGGACGCCGTCCAATCAAGTAGAGAGCTATTCTCCACAGTCAATACTTTATTGAGTTACCCCCGAAGTGAGAGTTTTCAACCCGACAAGGCATTCATTGACAAAATGACAACCTACTTTCAGAATAAGGTGCTAGCTGTTTATACTGATCTGTCCACATCAGCAGATAAGATACTGCCAGAGCAAAGCAGGGGCGATGGTGTATGCAAATAACAAGATGCTTTCTCATCGTTTTCCCCGTTGGATGCCAACATGCTGGCCGATTCACTGATGAACACCAAGTCAGGCTCTCCAATAGATCCCTGTCCACCTTTTGTGCTTCACTTGGCACTGGCAGAATCAAGTGCTTTACTACTGCCGGTGTTGAACCAGGTCCTGAGCTCGGGAGTTTTTCCACTAACCTGGAAAAAGGCCTGTATTCGGCCTTTGTTGAAGAAGCCCAAGCTAGACCCCTCAGATGAGAAGAGCTACTGTCCCATTTCCTGTCTGCCGCTGCCAGTCAAGCTAGTGGAAAAAGCCATGAACGTGGAATTATCCGCACATCTAGAGACATGGCATATTCTTGATAGCACCCAACATGGCTTCAGGGCAAATCATTCCACGGAAACTGCCCTGCTGATGGCAGTGGAAGAAATCCGGATGAGAATGGATGAGGGAGGCAGGGTCACGTTGATTTTATTGGATCTACAGGCGGCCTTTGACACCGTAAACCATGAGGTACTTATCCAACGGCTGCAGGATATCGGTGTCAAGGGACTAGCGCTGGATCTCCTCTCCTCTTTTCTGTCGGACAGGGAGCCAGTTGTTTCCTGGAATGGCCATCAGTCAGACATCTTTACTCTACCGGGAGGAGTTCCTAAGGGCTCTGCGTTATCTCCTACCTTGTTTAATATTTATGTCTCCCCTCTGGCCAAGATAATAAAGAACCTGGGCTTTAGGCTGGTGTCATACGCTGATGACACTCAGCTGATTGTCTCCATGTCCCACTCTGTAGACGTCAAGCCCGCTGATTTTGCCGGCTGTATGTCGGCTGTCATGCAGTGGATGAACTCTAATTATTTGAAACTGAATACAGAGGAGACAGAAGTCCTAGAATTTGGACAGAAAGCTTCCATCTGGAACCACAACTGGTGGCCTACGACTGCCGGAGCCTGTCCAGTACCAGTGGTGAAAGCAAGGAACCTTGGGTTCATTTTTGATAAAGATCTGGCTTGGAAGTCCCAGGTGAACCAGGTAGTGTCTGCATGTTTCTTTGTGCTTAAAGGGCTGAGAAAGATCTTGCCGTTTATCCCTTACCATCTTAGGAAAACGGTTTTAATAGCCACCATCTTTTCAAGAATAGATTATGGCAATGCCCTTTATTTGGGAGCAGGGTGCGCACAACTGGCCAAACTCCAGTCCACTCAGAATGCCTCTGCCAGATTGCTACTCAGCCTGCCCAAATACCATTCTACTTCACAGGCCATCAGGCAGCTACACTGGCTTCCAGTCCAGAGTAGGATTGACTTCAAAGCGCTGTGCTTAGTGCACAAAGCACTGGCCGGAGGGGGGCCTCCGATCTCCAACATCTATTTTCTAGGTACACGCCAACCCGTCCGCTGAGGTCTGCCTCTCGCGGGCTGGTTTTGGTGTCTAAGATTAACAGACAACGTTGGGGAGGGAAGAGCTTCTCACCTCTGGCCTCGAAGCTTTGGAACTCATTACCTCAACTGCTAAGGCGAATCCCCAATCATTTGCGGTTCAGGAAGCAAATAAAACATGGCTCTTTACTAAATAGGATGGTGGCAAGTTCTTCAGCATGTTGCCCTACACAGCGCCAAGACGCCTCGGCATTAGTGCGCTTTACAAATACCAGCACTCACTCACTCACTCTAAAATCAATTACTACCAATTGAAAATATGCTTCATTATTATAAACCCATTCATGGTGGTAATGGATAATGTTTACAAGAAAAGGAGCCACTCTGATAATTGTTTAGCACTATACTTATGGATAAGATACTATCATCATCATATAATACATAAAGTCTGTTAGATTTTGATATGTAGCTCTATTATGATTTACTTTTAAAGGTATAATTCGTTAAGTCCCCTTTTTTATTTTTCAATTTTATTTTCTATTATACTGCAATTCTCATTGTATAGGTACAATTATTATATTATTGTAATATTGGAAATGTCAGTGTACCTCTGGCGCTCTATTTTGTTTGGTCTATTACCTCATCATAAAATATTTTGAACAGCAAAATAAAAAGTGGCTTAGTTTTAGTAAGTTATTTGCAGTTGAGAATATTAAGATTTGTTTATCATTGTTTAGCTTGTCATAAAAAAAGGTAAGGTTTCCTACGCCGACGACACCCAGCTCATCTTTCTCCTCACCAAAAAACTCAACATCACCAAACACAACTTCCAAAATGGGATGAAAGCCGTCACCACTGGATGATGAACAGCTGTTTGAAACTCAACTCAGAGAAAACAGAAGTCCTCATCCTTGGATCCACCCTCTCCACATGGGACGACTCCTGGTGGCACTCCCTACCAATGGATACAAGAACCTTCACAACACCGG
This sequence comes from Lissotriton vulgaris, assembly GCF_964263255.1. Classification (NCBI taxonomy): domain Eukaryota; kingdom Metazoa; phylum Chordata; class Amphibia; order Caudata; family Salamandridae; genus Lissotriton; species Lissotriton vulgaris. The sequence goes on along the minus strand of NC_141699.1, from coordinate 242,216,163 downwards.
ACCAATATACCTGAACAACGCCTCTCCTTTCACACAATCAAAAGACATCTCAGATCAGCTGACCTCGCTCTAGCCTCCATCCCATGCATCTGCAGGACCAGAGCAGGAGGAAAGTCCTTCTCCTACTTCACAGCTAAGGCCTGGAATGACCTCCCCCTCCACCTCTGACAGGCCCCCACTATTCCCCAGTTCAGAAAGGATGTCAAGACTTGGCTCTTCGGATTACCCTAGTACTGAATGGAGCTGCCCCCTCAGCACCTTGAGACCCTCAAGGGTGAGTAGTTGCCCTTTACCAATCCTAATTGATTGATTGATTGAAATGTTCCTTATTTTGTTTTATTGCTAAATGATCAGTTATTTCTATATCTTCAAGGTGCAGGAAGAATATCGCTGGTAGCTTTTTTAGTTTATGCAATTATGCAATTAAATATTTAAAATGGGTATAGGTGGTAGTATATATTTTAAGATGTTGGTTGTCGGTTTGTGGGAGCTACTGCTTTTCTCTCCTATATCCTGCAATACCTCAATTCCTTCTATTTCTGTCACAGTTGAGGGTGTTTGTGTTCTCTCACTTAAATTACAAAATCATATTTTGTAGTGGTCCTTCCTTAGCAGAATTAGATTAATATTTTGGTACGCTTTTAAGTCACACTTTCCGTCGATGTTCTTTTTTGGTTGTAGGTGTTACCCATTTGACTTAGTAAGTGCTTTCCTTTTATAGGATGTTATATATTTGGCTTGCTGTTACATTTTATCTGAAAGAAAAGTAATAGTATAAAAACTGTTTTTTTTAATGATTACATGTTTATTATTTACATATACATCTATCCAACTACTGTTTTTTTATACTTACACTAGCAGCCCGTCCCGACGTTGTCCAGGTATGAATTGCTTCCGGCCAGTAGTATATTGTTTTGTAGGATTTCGTTTTGATAGCATTTCTTATCTGTGACAGGCCTGTGAAATGCTCCGATTCACAGTGCACTGATGATGCACTTAAGAGTGCGCGTTCAGTAGTGTGTGAACTCGAGTTTCCCTACTTTATTTTTCCTTGCAATATTATATAGCGCGAACTCGACAACATAGCATTAGCACAATTTACATTACAGAAGAACACATTCATTTGTGGTAGGCACTGAGAGACAAAGCGATTTGCATGGAATCACAGGATGCTGAGTTGATGCTGAGATTCGATCGTAGCTCCCCAGTTCTAAAGTTCGCAATTCTAAAACTTGTGGCGGGAGGTGTGTCGAAAACTGTATGTCGGTGCTGGCCATCAATGAGAGAGACTTGTGCATTTTTCAAATGGGTGGGGAAAAATGTTGCTGGAGATGTGGGCCGCAGTGCCACCAATGTACTTACCATTATTCTGCAACTTTCTTTCCGCATACCATCACTCCGCATACTTTCATTGCGAAAGTACCATGACTCCGCAATGACATTATAACGCTTGGCGATACATTTTATATGCTTTTACCATGCATACATTTCCAACGAAATTCGTTGTAAATGCATGAATGGAAAAAGCATGTTTTTTTGTAATGTTTGGATAAGGTAAGTATGCCTATAGGGGTATATGGTTTGGGGTACTGAGGTATATGTTTTGGGGTGTTTGGGTATTTTTAGGGTTCAGATATAGTTTTGGGTTATGAGGTACAGGGGTAGTTTTACGGTTTAGGGATAGGTATGGGTTTTGGGGTACAGGGGTATTTTTAGGGGTCAGGGCTAGGTTTGGGTTTTGGGGTATAGGGGTATTTTTAGGGTTCAGGGGTAGGCTTGGGTTTTGGGGTACAGGGGTAATTTAAGGGTTCAGGGGTAGGTTTGGGTTTTGGGGTACAGGGGTATTTTTAGGGTTCAGGGCTAGGTTTGGGTTTTGGGGTACAGGGGTATTTTTAGGGTTTAGGGATAGGTTGGGGTTTTGGGGTACAGGGTATATTTATAGGGTTAAGATGGGTTAGTGTTTAAGGGTGTTGGGGTATTTTAAGGAGTAAGGGTGGGTTATGATTATGGGGTGCAGGGGTATTTGAACGGAGCAGGGTGGGATTCGTTTTTAGGGTGTAAAGGGTAATAAAATAAAATACTAAGTAAAAATAATATAAATAATGCAATTTAAAAGAATAATGAAGGGCAGAACGTACCACACGCCCCCAGCGTTTGTCACGCCCCCCAGCACACGCCCACAGCACAACGCAGACACGCCCACCAGGGACTACTTTGCTGGCACGGTTCTTTTACCTTTTAAATGTATATGGTGGGCGTCTGCATAGCCTATGTCCTTCTTCTGCAACTGCCCTTTGCAACGCTGTATTGGGTGTTGTGATTGGTGCTGTTGTTCCTGAGATTACCTGCCTCAAAGGTTTGGGCTCTCTCTTTATTATATTAGTATAGATATATATATATATACATACATATATTATCTGAGTGTTTACAACAAACCCTTATGTTAGTTGCTCTTCCTTGGACCCACCAATATTTATTTATTTATTTGAAATCCAATCTGGGATTTATCCAGTCATTTAAAAACATAATACATTGTTATTGTATTTTAAAGAAAAAAAAAAAGAATAATATGATGTCTTTTGGAACTCGAAGTGGTTTTATTCTTCAAAGCATTTCTTCTATCTTCACTGAATCATGGGACGCAATGAGTGGTGCAATAAGGTGTTTAAATACTGTGGGAGACGGATGTCTCATCATGGGATCAAGCCCTCTATTAGGGCGAAACGCTTCGTGCCACCATGCCGAAGCGTCTGCTCTTTTGAATAAAAGCAATCGCGCACCGAATTGGAGTATGTGTCCTATCGTTGATTCCAATGTGGAGCAAGCAGTGGGAATTCTGGTGTTTTCATCAATTTATCGGGCCAGGCTGTACCCGATTTCACGGACCCCCTCTTGCAAGGGTCACCCAACATCAGCCGAACGTTGTAGGTTTTCTACCTTAAGGAATTCGAAGTGGTGACCCCCTGCACCCAGAAGTGCAACTGGCGTGTGCAACCATGAGCGAAGCCAGCCGCAGAAGCCAGGAGCTGCCCGTCGGAGGACTGACGATCAGGCGCGGTTTGTCTATGGGGGCGTGGGGGCGTAGCCCCCCCTGCCCAACGCCGCCCGCAGCTCCCTCATGACAATCATGTCAATGAATCAACATGACGTCAGACCGCCGGGCGGGCGTCATGTTGATTCATTGAGATCGTACAGGCAGCAACACAAGTACGCATGCGTGGGGACGGAGGGTGAAATTTTTACCCGTGCCCACGCATGCGCACTTGTGTTTTTGCGGCGTTGCTCATGCGCATCAGACGCCCTAATGGGCGTGCTGCGGGTGAGAGGGTACCTGTGCCCCTGGCGCCAAGATTGGCCAGGGGCGCTGTGAGCCTGTGATGTGTGGGGAGCAGAGCCCAGAGGTGGCGCGGACCGGGACCGGCAGCGGGGTAAGAGTGTGTGTTTTTAGTGCATTACTTCAGTCGTCTCGTCTCTTCGTCTACCACGTCCCATATTTGTTACCCTCTCAGTTCAACACATCTCCCTTATTTCTTAGCTTTTTTCTCACTCATCTTTATTATTCTGTTTTTAAAGCTCTGTGCCGCTCTTCCCCTCTGCCACCTGTCTCCCCCCGCCCGTTACTGCTCCACGCCGCTCTGAACCTGCTTGCTGCTTGCTACTCTCTCTCGGACTGTGCCTCAGCTTCTTCCTGACACTCTTTCCGTCTCAATCTCTCTTTTTCTTTAAAATGTCAAAATGTTAACAAACTGTAGAGGCGGAAAAAGCATGATATATGCATTCATTATTGCATGCATGTTGGTGTATGTTTGTATGTGAATTTGTATAGTACATACCTAGGGCTTACAGGATGGCAAATACATGGGCGGTAGAAGGTTTCCAGCATAAAAAGGTAGGGGTGATGTAATATGTAAACTGGCACATCCTTCAACATCGATCCTAAAGGCTTGTTAGAGTCCATGATTTATTTTTATATGGTCATAAAAATACATGAATGATGGATGGATGCAGGGTGGGTGCATTAATGATTGTTCGGTGGATGGGTGCATGGATGGATGCATGCATGATGAATGGATGGATGCATGAGGATGCAGGATGGATGTGTGGGTGGATGGATGGATGCCTGAATGAATGATGTATGGATGCAGGATGAGTGGATGGATGGGTGGATGCATGAATGATGTATGGATGGATGCATGGATGCATGCATGATGGATGGATGCATGATGGATGGATGGATGGGTGGATGGATGGATGGATGCATGAATGATGTATGGATGGATGCATGGATGCATGCATGATGGGTGGATGCATGATGGATGGATGGGTGGATGGATGAATGGGTGGGTGCATGAATGAATGATGTGTGGATGCAGGATGGGTGGGTGGATGGATGGGTGGATGCATGAATGATGTATGGATGGATGCATGGATGCTTGGATGCATGCATGATGGGTGGATGCATGATGGATGGATGGGTGGATGCATGAATGAATGATGTATGGATGCAGGGTGGGCGGGTGGATGGATGGGTGGATGCATGAATGATGTATGGATGGATGCAAGGTGGTTCGGGCTCGCTCGCTGCGCTCGATCGCTACGGTGTAATATGCAAATTAGTTTACGCCGCACCACTTTCAAATGTCACCAGCCGCCCCTGCTGACGATTCCAGGATCTGAATCAGCCGGTAAGCTGTTACAGTAGCAGCCATCATATTACTAGTATATGCAGGTTGGAAGGTGTGCGGGAACAACGGTCTGACAGGGGAGAGAGATTAGTAGTCTCATAGGAGAAATAGGATAGTGAGCAGTAAATGGGGCACCGTTATTAACTGAAACTGTCAACGGACTAACCCTCACTCCTAAACACAAACGGGACTTGCTCGGTTGTCTGTTGTTCCGAGAAGGATTTCTCTTTTTAAATGTACTAGGAATAAAAAGCAATAACTAGCAGTAGGCATGGCCGATGAGACAATTAGAGAACGGGAAGCAGCGGCTGGTGACTTATTTGAGAACTTACCCACAGTCCAAAGTAACGGACATAACAAACAACCAACTATTAATCAACAGAGGGTGAAGTAAAAACTATTCTGAAAAAATTGGAGAAACTAATGAGGTCGGAAATGACCAAGTGGTAGGAGCAGAAGTGAATAGGGTGCCACAAGGATTGCGAATTTTGCTTGCTCCCAGCTTTGAAAATCCAAATCCTGAAATGCTAAGGAATGGGCCAACAGTAACTTGGAGGCTTCCATGCGTATGGTCCATATACTTATTTTATATGCCAGAATTGACCGGTACTTGATTATTAAAGAAATAAGTGAAATTAATGAGAGTTTAGCTCAACTGGATTACAAAGAACTGATTGAAAAAATGAGACTAGAGATTCATGCACGTATAAAAATCAAGAAGATATCATAAAAACAAGGAAAGTGTATAAGTAAGCAAGGGACAAACAGGACTACGAAACTGGGAGAATTTTGACATTTTCCCAAAAATATGAAAGCTTAAAAAATAAATTACCTCCCTCAGGTACATCAAGTGGGGCAAAAGACATCACTAACCAGGAACAAGCAAGTGAGTCCCCTTCAGAATCCAATTATACTATTAGTGAGGTAGACTCAGATAGTAGTGGAATTAACAGAATCCAAGGAAGGGAAGACATGGGTGCCCTCACATCAGGAGAGGAACTGTATTTTTTAAAGCGGGCACAGCATCAAACGCTAAGACCACGGAAGCCCACACAAAATAAGCCACAAAAAACAACCAAAAAAAGGAAAGCCAGAAGGAAAGCGCGACAATGCAAGAAATGGTCCGCCACGCAAAAAGAAATGGAACAACAAAAAATAGAGTCACATCCCAACACAGTGGTGGACTTATCTGCCATTCAATTGAACCAGGCTGAAACCCAATGGCTGGCATTGGGTTTATCTTTCTGCCCGGAGAGCAGTTTCAACTATGTTCAAACTCGTGTTGACATCTACAAATTCATCCGCAAAATGAAATTAAAAAAGTATTTTGAAATAAAGAACTAGGAAAAAGAGCAGATTCTTTAAAAGCAATTGACAAGGAGCCAGTCTCCAATCTTCTCACCTCAGACATCCCTTTCCTTTTAACTATCGGCAACCTGATTAATACTGACCAGGAGGAATCTGTTGGATCCACACATGACTTGGTTGCTGAATTGGGTGTTAGTTTATCAGGCAAAGTGGAGTCCTCTTTCACACCCAAATCCACCTTTGTTACTCTCTTGCTGCGTGATGCGATAGATATCTACCAGGATATCGTCATTGATTAAATCAAAAGACTTCGCTTAACCATCAAAAAGTGTAAAACCGGCACCAACTTCAAGTTCAAACAATAAAAGGACTTGATGAAAAAATTACAGAAACATAGGGCCAGATGTAGGTCGGTCGGTAACGGCCGAAAATCGGTATTTTCGGCCGTTACCGACCGGTATACATGATTTGGCATGTAGGGGCACAATTTTACCGAATCGCTAACTTTACCAATTCGGTAAAGTTACCAATTCTGTAAAATACCGAATCGGTATTTTTACCGAATCGGTAAATCTCTGATGTAGGTGGGACTCTTCTGAGTCCCAAAGGCCCTACAAAATCGGTATTTTACCACACAATCCTATTGTGTGGTAAAATACCGATTTCAGGTGTGCATGCACATGTGTGCATGCACACCTAGCCATGTGACAGACAGACATTCCCTTAGGGCATGTCTGTGTGCCACATGGCGCACATGCCTATTTGTGGGGTGCCAGAGGGTGTCAAAGTGACACCCCCTGCACCCTTGCAAAATTCAGTATTTACCGATTCTGTAAATACAGAATCGGTATTTCCCATTGATTTCTATGGGCTTTGAAGCCCATAGGAATCAATGGTAAATACCGATTCTGTATTTACAGAATCGGTAAATACCGAATGTGACAGATTCGGTATTTATACATCTGAAAATACCTACATGTCCACCACATTGATTTACCGATTTTCAATTACCGAATCGGTAAAATTCGGTAATTGAATATCGGTAAATCAATTTTACCTACATCGGGCCCATAATGAGGTGATTATAAAGCAATCAGACAAGGAGGGGAAATATAGTTCTGAGGCCCAGAGCAGACTATATGTTGGAGGCTACTAAACACCTGAATGATGTTCAATGTTATGCCAAATCCAATGTTCAACAACTGTCAGCAGCACTCAATGCCTTATGTTTGAAACAACTTTTTAAATGAAAAAGAGACAACTTAATCACCAATGATGAGTTCAACTATTTGTGAACTAAATTTCCAATTTCCCCAATAATGTATTTCATACCTAAAATACATAGGAGAACTGTGACAGTACCGGGAAGACCAATAATCAATGCAAGAGGAGGAATTCTGGAGCGAATCTCTGAATATGTTGATTTCCATCTGCATGAACTGGTAGTGGCTCTGCCATCATCATTAAGGACACTGCCCATTTTCTTGAGAAACTTGAAAAAATCACTTGGTCATCTGACTTTCTTCTGGTCTCACTTAATGTATTTTGAATTTGAATTTGAATTTTTAAGGATTTATAGAGCGCACGTTCACTATGCAGTTTCTTGGCGCTGGGGGGAATACTGAGCTGGAAGGACACAGGACTAGGGGCTGAAAGCTTGCTGGAACAAGAAAGTTTTGAGGGCCTTGCGGAACTCTATATAGGAAGGAGAGTGTCTGACTGAGGGTGGAAGAGTGTTCCAAAAGGTGGGTGCCAGGACCGAGAATTTCCGACCTCCCAATCTTTGTTTCTTAAAGCGGGGGAAGACTAGTAAAGATTTGGTGGATGAACGAAGATCTCTAGGGGGGCAGTAGTTGGTAATGGCCGAGTTGATAAAGGCAGGAGCCGTGCCCGCCCGGGCTTGAAAAGTAAGGCATCCAAGTTTAAAGAGGGCCCGTTGTTTGATAGGGAGCCAGTGAAGAGAAAGGAGGAAAGGAGAGGAGTGATGGCATTTAGATAGGCCAAATACCAGTCGGGCTGCCTGGTTCTGCACCAACTGGAGACGTTGAAGTGCATAGGCAGGGGCGCCATTGTAGATGATGTTGCCATAGTCGATCTTGGATAGGACCATGGCCATTAGGATCAGTTTGAGTACAGGGGAAGAAAAAAAACGGGATATTTTCCTAATGATACGCAGGGTAAAGAAACAAGAAGAGACTACAGAACTAATGTGGGAGTGAAGTGTGAGATGGTGGTTAAGTGTGATTCCAAGAGACTTGACAGAGTGAGAGGGAGTAGGAGGGAGACCAAATAAAGGGGCCAAAAGGAGGGAGACCAAGGGTTGCCGCTGCCCCCAGTCAGAACCAGCTCTGTTTTATTCGGGTTGAGTTTGAGGTGGTTCGCATTCATCTAATCCCGGATAAACAGCATGACGGACTGGAAGCTAGCGACGCCTGATGTGGGGGAAGAGAAATTAAAAATAAGTTGGAGGTCATCAGCATAGTTGGAGACTGTGACCTCCATTTGTTGCAGTGCAAAAATAAGAGGGAAAATGTAAAGATTAAACAAAAGGGGGGAAAGAGAGGAACCCTGAGGGACACCACAGTGCACTTTGCGAGGCGGAGCAGAGAATTCAGCCAGATGGATAGCCTGGGTACGGTCAGACAGGAAGGAGCCTAACCAGTCCAATATCTGTCCCCTTATGCCCGCCACTTTGACACGGGATAGGAGAATGACATGGTCCACCGTGTCAAAAGCGGAGGACAGATCCAGGAGGACTAAGGCCTGGGGGGAGTTGGTATCGAGCCCCTCTCTGAGTTGGTCCATGACCGAAATAACCACTTTCTCGGTGGAATGGCGGGGACAAAAGCCCGCCTGGCAGGGTGCAAGGTAGTTAGAAGCCTCTATAAAGGAGCTGAGCGTCTGGGTGCCATGAGACTCGGCTACTTTTCCCAGATACGGGAGAAGGGATATAGGGCGATAGTTTACCGGGTAGGCAGGGTACGCCCCGGGTTTTTTAGTATAGGAATAATTGTGGCGGTCTTAAAAGGGGTGGGGACGAGACCATGCGTGAGGGAATCGTTCAAGAGGGTAAGGGCGGGGTATGGACAGTCAGAAAATATCTGGCAGAGGATGCGAGCTGGACAAATGTCAGCTGGAGATCCAGACTTGACGCGCCTAAGTAGGGGAAGTAGAGATTCTTTGGTCAGAGCAGGGATATGGGTAAGGGATAGATGATTACCAGGAGGTTGGGGGTCAATAAAGGTGGGTGATGGAGAAGGTATGTGCTTTATTTACTAGTATACACCATACAGACTGTATTAATGCTGTAAAATTCTTTTTAGAAAGTAGACCGATTGAATTTTATCAACATGGTAAATTGATTATAGAAATGATCACTCTATGTCTTTATAACAACTACTTTTTATTCAATTAGGATGTTTACCATCAGATCAGGGTAGTAGCAATGGGGGCCTGATTCTCCCCCGCTACGAATGTTTACACGTGGGTTGGTGGGAGGAGCAGGTCCTCTGAGTGAAATATAAGAACATATGGGAAAATCGCATCATCGGATGGATGCATTTCATAGATGATATATTCTTTATTTGGAAGGGACCTGAGGTTTTAGTCAGAGATTTTATCCAGAAACTAAATATAAACAATCTGAATCTGCAGTTTACTGCAGAAGTCAATACAAAATCCATTGACTTCTTAGATGTTCATGTTTCTATTGGAGAATCAGGCATTGAAACCACAATCCACAGAATAGTACTGCCGGAAATTCAACGCTTCATGCGTCAAGTTTTCACCCCACCCACTTGATAGGAAGTATCCCGTACTGGGAATTCCTAAGGCTACGTAGAATCTGCAGCTCTGACCAATCCTTTGAAGAATGTATCAAAGAAAGCAAGCTCGGGTGTTCAGCTAGGGGTTACAGTGATCAGGTCATTAATACAGCTTTGTCCAAAGTTAGATCCAAATCTCGAAGCAATTTATTAGCCTGCTCCAAAACTAAAGGCTTCAAAACAAAAGGAAACACCGCTTTTGAGAACTCAGATAACAATTCAATGAGATTTGTAACAGCATACAGTGCCCAACATAAGAAGATCAGGACTATAATGAATAAACACTGGCCCATAGTTCAAACTGATACAATATTGAGTCAATTAATTCCGAACCCCCAGCATTGTCATTCAGAAAATCTAAATCCATGTACAATTCCTTAGTCAAGCCCAGTCCTGAAATGACTAACCCATTCAGTCACCCGGGCACTATGTGGTTAGCATCCCGTAAAAGCTTCATCAAGTGTAATACATGCAGAGCATGCAAATTTGGTATAAATACAACCCAGTATACTACAGTCTACGGTGCATCCATCAATCAAATCAAAGCCAGATACACCTGCCGCACTGAATTTGCGGTCTAAGTGTTGAGTTGCACATGCAACTTACAATACATAGGCAGCACAAAACTCAAGGTGCATGTACGTATTTTGCTGCATCTGAGAGCCATAGTCAATTCAGACATGAGTTATCCGGTGGGCAGACATTTTAAGGCAGTTCACAGGAACAGATTAGATGATCTTAAATATTATGTCATAGCAGCACAATTGGAGGCAATATTTATACTTGTACTTAACACCCGTACTCCTAATGGACTTAACAATGGGGAAGAACTGTATAATTTTTTATAAGTAAATAATGTTTTACCAGATCTGTGGATTGTCTCCTAAAATGTTGGTATTTTATGACAATGGAATATTTTACATCTGTTTTACATTAGTTCCATAATATTATATTTATCTTTATATTTACATATTTATATAGGCAGAGTAAATATTTACATTCTAGTTAGGGAACATTTGTTTCATTGAGAGTCCATGTTTACATAAATATTTATCTATTCATTTATTTATTCAGTTTTATCCACACCCTGTTTACAGTGCCCCAGGGATCGGCACCTTCCCAGGGCTATGTTTATTAAATTTTTGGGCTCTTCTGTCCCCACAAAGCCCCAGGGAATGCCACCTCCTCAGGGTACAAAGTGTAAAGACGTGGGGGACTCCAGTCTCCCCACAGAGCCACAGGGACCGCCACCTCCCAGGAGTCTCCTGCCCATTTTTTTTCTTAAAAAAGAAATGATGCGGCCATGCCCTGAGGAATGGGGTCCCTGGGGTCGAAATCAGCGTGGGAAAGGACGCCACATGGCCCCTCCTGTTATATTAGAAAAAAATGGGTCAGGCCCCGGGGATGGAGTCCCTGGGGCCAAAAGCATCATGGGCAGAGGTGTCACGCAGTCCCTCTTCCTAGAATTAAAAAAAACTGAAAAAGGCAGCTAACCAAGGCTCTGCCCCTTTCTCCACTGTTCTTCAAGCACAACTCCTTGCGTGCTCTTGGTTGGAGGATGAAGTTTAATAGTTAGTAATTAGCATTTAAAAAACTTAAGAAATTCATTGAAAAAAACACAGGTTTCAGGGACGTTATAGTTAGGAATTAGCATTTAAAAACCTTAGAAATTCACAGCAAAAAAAAAAGTTACAGGAATGTTAAAGTAAGGCTGACATTTCACTCGAACAAAACCAGAGAAATTCACCTGAGCCCCGCAATGCACTGCTGATGATGTCACTTATTAAATCACTCATGACATGGTCAGTGACATCACTCATGACATTACAGATGACATCTCAAATGACATCAACGATGACCTGCACATGTTTCACATAAACACATAATGGGGGGGACCTACTTAATTATTGCCCCGCTATTTAGACATTTCACATTTCTGAAACTTAAGGGGTCTTTCATCTGTTGCGGTGCCGCCCATTAATGAAAGAGCACTGCAATACAATTGTATGAAGGTTGAGAACAGGAATAAGCCTGCTAGTCAGCTGGAGCCCTTATGTCACCTGCTGAGTCTATGGTCATTGGCCAAAAAAGGAAAGATCCGACAGAAATGATCTTCCTGTGACTTGCCTGTAGTCTGTGTTGAGGGATTTGTTTTGGTATGTTGCTCTCAATCCACAGCCCGCACCTGTCGAATTGATGATCAGATAGCTTCCAAACTTAATGTAGACTGCCTGTTTACGGTTTTTGGGTGACTGGGCCCGGGTTATTGCTGTACCTCATGAATAGAACGCTTGATTTCTTGGTTACACAAACACACCTTGTTGGCGAAGAATAAGTTCACTGTTATCATTTTGATGTAGACGATCCATCTACCGAGGAAGCTTTGCTGGAGGTGAGTGGCTGTGAGAACTCACAAGCACATCCACACTTTAATTGTTTGGAAGACTTTACCCTGGGTGGTGGATGGGAGTTTTGTTGGTATAATTATTTTTATGTATTGTTGGTTCGTAGAGTTCACTCTGGATGGCTCTTGGTTTTCATTGGAGCTAAAATGTTGGAGTATTTACCGTAGAGAGCCTTTCACTCATGCCTTAAAAATAGCTGATGTTGCTGATGCTGTCTGTGCCATCTCCTCGACTGTTACCTGTTTATTGGCCTCCCCACACAACATGGAAAGTGTTAACACAAGTTGCCGTAATTTGTCTGAAATCGTGAAATGGAGCCATTTAAGTCAATCCTCTGGATTTTTACCTTTGTAAAGAGCAGCCAGGGTAACTTCACTATGTTGTGCAGATTTGCCGATCATACGATTTCTGGGGGCCTGCCCTTCATCTACCTACTCAGCTATTTAAGAATAAGCAATTACCTTTTCTATACTTTTTATAATTCACACTATTAATGGTGAGAGTACTTAGAGATTCTCAGCAGAAAATAACTGTGGCCATTGCAGCACTTGTAATGTATTTAAACAAAAAATGAACTTTTATGGACTGCAGTAATTTCTCACTATCATTAGGTGGCGCCCAACATCCTTTGGTTTCTGGAAGCAACTGCTCTGTCCTGTGTACTGTTCACAATCCGGGTGGGTCTTCTCAGAGTTTATACTTCGGTGGAATTCTTTGATATTCCTGGGAATAAACCCTCGTCTTTATATATATATATATATATATATATATATATATATATATATATATATATATATATATATATATATATATATATATATATATATATATATATATATATATATCCAATCAATGCAGGCACTCGAATTGAGGGAGACCACAAGGAGAAACTTCGTTCAAGGATTTATTGGCAGCCTGCAAGCACACGGTGAAACAGCAGCACCTCTCCCAAAATGTGAACGCCGGACGCGTTTCGGGACCTTCTCCCTTCATCTGCGGCGTGTGATGAAAGCAACTGCTAGCACGTAATGTCTCTGCGCACGTTTAAAGTAATGCCTGCCTATCACGGGCATGGCTGGATCACAATGCATCCTGGATGTTGTAGTGCGCCTTATTACTTCACCCGAGTGGGTGAGCAAACAGATGCAAATGTCAGTTAAAATTCATTCCCCAGTGGGTGGAGGGGGAAACTTGCTGTCACCCTGTGCCCCGCTTTTTGGATGCCTTCCCTGTAAGCGGGCGTCGTCCTGCACGATCACCGGCTCAGTCTCCTTTCCTGTGATTCCAGACACCAACCGGCACCAGGACAGGATCCATTGTTCTGTGGCGGGCCTCTCCTCGCGACCGTAGCTGGCCGCAAAAATCCAATCAATGCAGGCACTCTAATTGAGGGAGACCACAAGGAGAAACTTCGTTCAAGGATTTATTGGCAGCCTGCAAGCACACGGTGAAACAGCAGCACCTCTCCCAAAATGTGAACGCCGGACGCGTTTCGGGACCTTCTCCCTTCATCTGCGGCGTGTGATGAAAGCAACTGCTAGCACGTAATGTCTCTGCGCACGTTTAAAGTAATGCCTGCCTATCACGGGCATGGCTGGATCACAATGCATCCTGGATGTTGTAGTGCGCCTTATTACTTCACCCGAGTGGGTGAGCAAACAGATGCAAATGTCAGTTAAAATTCATTCCCCAGTGGGTGGAGGGGGAAACTTGCTGTCACCCTGTGCCCCGCTTTTTGGATGCCTTCCCGGTAAGCGGGCGTCGTCCTGCACGATCACCGGCTCACTCTCCTTTCCTGTGATTTCAGACACCAACCGGCACCAGGACAGGATCCATTGTTCTGTGCCGGGCCTCTCCTCGCGACCGTAGCTGGCCGCAAAAATCCAATCAATGCAGGCACTCTAATTGAGGGAGACCACAAGGAGAAACTTCGTTCAAGGATTTATTGGCAGCCTGCAAGCACACGGTGAAACAGCAGCACCTCTCCCAAAATGTGAACGCCGGACGCGTTTCGGGACCTTCTCCCTTCATCTGCGGCGTGTGATGAAAGCAACTGCTAGCACGTAATGTCTCTGCGCACGTTTAAAGTAATGCCTGCCTATCACGGGCATGGCTGGATCACAATGCATCCTGGATGTTGTAGTGCGCCTTATTACTTCACCCGAGTGGGTGAGCAAACAGATGCAAATGTCAGTTAAAATTCATTCCCCAGTGGGTGGAGGGGGAAACTTGCTGTCACCCTGTGCCCCGCTTTTTGGATGCCTTCCCTGTAAGCGGGCGTCGTCCTGCACGATCACCGGCTCAGTCTCCTTTCCTGTGATTCCAGACACCAACCGGCACCAGGACAGGATCCATTGTTCTGTGGCGGGCCTCTCCTCGCGACCGTAGCTGGCCGCAAAAATCCAATCAATGCAGGCACTCTAATTGAGGGAGACCACAAGGAGAAACTTCGTTCAAGGATTTATTGGCAGCCTGCAAGCACACGGTGAAACAGCAGCACCTCTCCCAAAATGTGAACGCCGGACGCGTTTCGGGACCTTCTCCCTTCATCTGCGGCGTGTGATGAAAGCAACTGCTAGCACGTAATGTCTCTGCGCACGTTTAAAGTAATGCCTGCCTATCACGGGCATGGCTGGATCACAATGCATCCTGGATGTTGTAGTGCGCCTTATTACTTCACCCGAGTGGGTGAGCAAACAGATGCAAATGTCAGTTAAAATTCATTCCCCAGTGGGTGGAGGGGGAAACTTGCTGTCACCCTGTGCCCCGCTTTTTGGATGCCTTCCCGGTAAGTGGGCGTCGTCCTGCACGATCACCGGCTCACTCTCCTTTCCTGTGATTTCAGACACCAACCGGCACCAGGACAGGATCCATTGTTCTGTGCCGGGCCTCTCCTCGCGACCGTAGCTGGCCGCAAAAATCCAATCAATGCAGGCACTCTAATTGAGGGAGACCACAAGGAGAAACTTCGTTCAAGGATTTATTGGCAGCCTGCAAGCACACGGTGAAACAGCAGCACCTCTCCCAAAATGTGAACGCCGGACGCGTTTCGTGACCTTCTCCCTTCATCTGCGGCGTGTGATGAAAGCAACTGCTAGCACGTAATGTCTCTGCGCACGTTTAAAGTAATGCCTGCCTATCACGGGCATGGCTGGATCACAATGCATCCTGGATGTTGTAGTGCGCCTTATTACTTCACCCGAGTGGGTGAGCAAACAGATGCAAATGTCAGTTAAAATTCATTCCCCAGTGGGTGGAGGGGGAAACTTGCTGTCACCCTGTGCCCCGCTTTTTGGATGCCTTCCCGGTAAGCGGGTGTCGTCCTGCACGATCACCGGCTCACTCTCCTTTCCTGTGATTCCAGACACCAACCGGCACCAGGACAGGATCCATTGTTCTGTGGCGGGCCTCTCCTCGCGACCGTAGCTGGCCGCAAAAATCCAATCAATGCAGGCACTCTAATTGAGGGAGACCACAAGGAGAAACTTCGTTCAAGGATTTATTGGCAGCCTGCAAGCACACGGTGAAACAGCAGCACCTCTCCCAAAATGTGAACGCCGGACGCGTTTCGGGACCTTCTCCCTTCATCTGCGGCGCGCACTACAACATCCAGGATGCATTGTGATCCAGCCATGCCCGTGATAGGCAGGCATTACTTTGAACGTGCGAAGAGACATTACGTGCTAGCAGTTGCTTTCATCACACGCCGCAGATGAAGGGAGAAGGTCCCGAAACGCGTCCGGCGTTCACATTTTGGGAGAGGTGCTGCTGTTTCACCGTGTGCTTGCAGGCTGCCAATAAATCCTTGAACGAAGTTTCTCCTTGTGGTCTCCCTCAATTAGAGTGCCTGCATTGATTGGATTTTTGCGGCCAGCTACGGTCGCGAGGAGAGGCCCGCCACAGAACAATGGATCCTGTCCTGGTGCCGGTTGGTGTCTGGAATCACAGGAAAGGAGAGTGAGCCGGTGATCGTGCAGGACGACGCCCGCTTACCGGGAAGGCATCCAAAAAGCGGGGCACAGGGTGACAGCAAGTTTCCCCCTCCACCCACTGGGGAATGAATTTTAACTGACATTTGCATCTGTTTGCTCACCCAATCGGGTGAAGTAATAAGGCGCACTACAACATCCAGGATGCATTGTGATCCAGCCATGCCCGTGATAGGCAGGCATTACTTTAAACGTGCGCAGAGACATTACGTGCTAGCAGTTGCTTTCATCACACGCCGCAGATGAAGGGAGAAGGTCCCGAAACGCGTCCGGCGTTCACATTTTGGGAGAGGTGCTGCTGTTTCACCGTGTGCTTGCAGGCTGCCAATAAATCCTTGAACGAAGTTTCTCCTTGTGGTCTCCCTCAATTAGAGTGCCTGCCTTGATTGGATATATATATATATATATATATATATATATATATATATATATATATATATATATATATATATATATATACATATATATTATATATCTCAATAATAATAAGTTTATATACAGCGCTGTATCACACTTTTGCTGTTTATAGGTGTTTTAAGTAACAGATAGATTGTATTACTTAATTGATATTTTTTTGATGGATGTAAAAATGAGACTGCCTTGCAATAATGTGCACTCTTGACCTGCAGAACCATATATTTGTCAGCGGCGAACAGCTCATCTTCTGGCAATTAAATTACGGCAATAAAAGTATATAGACCGAATGTTAACATTTTAAGAGTACCATGGGGTTAAATTTAAGAATGAATAGTTTACTTTTTTGACCTTCCAAATTTTCGGTTCTGAAAATAACACCTGCATGTTTTAGATTTAGATTAATCCAGTGATTTCTTGGCTGTACACTTTCATTTGTTTATAAGGCTGTTGTGCACGGTTTCCAAGGTAACTGGCTTCCCCTCTCTGCTTTCAATGCCAGCCCGCATATTTTTGGTTTGGAATGCACTCAGAATGACAACAGTTGATCTCTGGCTGAGTCTTCATTTGCCAAAGAAAAATACCACAACATTTTTAGTGACACTGGATTTTCCCTTTTTCTGTGTTATTGTATCTTGATTCCCGCCTGCGTCCAGACTTTTAAAGATGCTCTGCCAACAATGAAGTAAAAGAACATCGAAACAGCAAAAAAACTAAACATCCCTGTGCTCTGTGTGATTGTTCCACTACTACAATGCTCTGCTTATATTCACAAGCTATTTGTTAACATGGATTGTTGTTATGTATCCAGTTATGTAATTACAGCTGGTAACAGGCTTTAAGCCAAATATGCTTTAGGGGAATTGGAACGTCTCACCAAAGAGGACTAGAGAGAGGTACAATAAAAAGACGGTTGGTTTACAGCTTTCAAGTCTATTTAACTGAGTTAGAGGATGCATTCACACATACTTAACCAATGTGTGTAATAAAGCATTTTAATCCTCATGCTGAAGGTGCCCATAAACAGCTTTAAAACACCTTGCTGACTCGGTGGTGCTCAAATGAAATGACATTATGCAACCCATGCTAGGAATCCGTGGGAAGAAGTACTGTTGTCTAATATCCTCCACTGGAAGCCTGTATACCCAATAACATATTCATACACTCGTTGTTCCATCGTATAATGAATGAGCAGAGAAAATCAACTTTCCTTTTTTCTGTTCTTACGTCAGAACCATGAAAAACTGTGGGCCATATTATCAAGAACGGGCAATACAGTATCGCCGCTTTTATCGGCGGGAAACTGCCGCCTAAGTGGCGATAATGGGATTAATAATATGCTCTTGTGAATTCCCATAGAAGCCCAGGTTAACACCAGAACCTGGGCTTCTATGGGAATTTACAAGGGCATATTATCAAGCCCATTATCACCGCTTAAGCGGCAGTTTCCTGCAGATAAAAGAGGCGATAATGTATAGCCCTTGCTTGATAATATGGCCCTGGATTCACAAATAGGTAAGCCTAGTTCAGATTTATTGATGAAAAAGATCATGGTTATCAAGTTATTCAAGTAACACGACCCTTTTCAATGAGAATTCCAATAAGAAGAAATACATTAATCTTCACAAAATCATGCATCTGCAACAATAATTAACAGGCACTGTGGAGTGCCCCTTTGCTTGCTGGTGTAGAATGTGGGTTGTGGACAAATATGAAATATACTGGAGACATTGTGGAGGTGGGCACAATCTGCCACCTGGCATAACATTCTTGTATAATTATCTTAAATAGTTCACCATGTTTTTAAACCTCTGATCTGCCTTACATCCCACTCAAACTCTTTTTCTTATCTTATAGCTCATCCAGCCCCAATTACTGGTACTCCTTGCATATAACTCCCTCCCGTCCTGTCAGAGCAGATCCCCAAGACTGCCAACTCTCAACACTTGAATTCTTTGTCCGGTTTAGATACTGGTGTGTAGTGGATGAGCAACTTCATCCTCCTTTGTAGACCAACTTCTACCTCAGATTCTCTCTCTCTCTCTCTCTCTACCGAGTATCATTCTAAGGATTTTGTTACCCCATCCAAAATTGATATTAACTTCATTCAATATATTTTGTAATCTTGCTGGCTTGAATGAGCAGAAAATGAGCAGAAAATGGGTAATAAAATTAAAAGTTATTCTGAAAAGAGAGCACCAAACTATTTATTTCCCTGCAACAATTTTTTTTAGCTAACACTGGTCACCCTAAGTGTTCCCCACCCCAAACTTCTCAACAATGATTGCCCGAATCTTTTGAACTGATTCTGTTGTGGGCCACCTGAGACTTCTCAAGGCACGTGCTTAGCAGGAGTCCCCGTGTGTTCCTGTGGACCTATCAGTCTCTTCCTGCCAAACCAAGAAGCTGTCTTACGGTATCCTTTCCTAGCGCTCTGCACACAGTACTGTAGTATCGATGTCAGTCCTATCCGGCAATCTCGTATCTGTGGTATGAAGTTTAACAATGAGGGCTGTCCCACTGGCATTGCAGATGGATGGGGGACTCATGTACGGAATGTAAAAAAAAAAGTCCTTGAGTTAGCTCCTTCTCCCCGATATCATTGTTGGAGGGTCTTGGTAATATTCAATTAAACATAACCTTTGCTTGCACTTTACATTATTCTCGAAGGTACCTTCCACACTGCCAACCCTCACTAACACATCGTTGTTACCGACCCCCTCGCTAGTTGAACACCTGCGCATCTGCGCGGCAGCCGATAGAGGAATCGTCAACAATATCTGATGTCACAACATTACGAACGAGGGGTTCCCACTTTTCCATCATAATCCCATGTCAACTTTTCATTCAAGAGCCGGACCGCCTCATCGTAAATTTCGTTACCTCCCCCTAATAAAGGCCCAGAAGGAAAGGAGCAGAGCCAGGTGCAGAAGATAGAAAAGCAGGATAAGAGATGTTTTGTGACTCATAAATGGGCAAGGCTACCGGCTTCGGCCTCCTAATCGTGATCAGGACAATGGACACGAAGACCAGTTTGGCAGGACTGGCCTCGGGCAGAGGAGGCAGCCTTTGTCGAGTCATGCAGCTACAGCGTGATCTGGTTTAAGGTGCACGTGTCATGTAAGAGGTGAATCTCCGGCTAAGGCTACGTGTCCTTAATCGAAATGAAGTGATTAGAGGCTATTGCGTATGTGAGGGCAAGAAACACAAAATGGCGGCCATGATCTAAGATGGATGCCGTGGGTAGATCAGAAATGTGTCTTTAAAAGGAGCGCTCTTGCTCGTAGCGTAGCGAAAACACCAGGATATGCTAAATGGATCATTTGCGGTTCGCTGATACCAATATTATGTATTTCCGACAATATTGAAAACACGGGTTCAAATCGTCACGGAACCTCAGCCCCTCCTTTTGCCCTTACATAGGCAATTACTCAGTCTACGTCAGAGTCTAATTCTATGCTCATCAGGTCAGTGACATGCTGTTGTATCATCATCCTTTCTCGTGCCTTTTCTCCCAACGCAGGTGGTTTCCTAAAACAAGTTGCAGCACAAAGACTACACAGAGCAGGACCACACTGGATAATCAGGCAACATGAGAATAGGAATACTAAGATGACACCAATAACCATTAGAACCTTCCATCCCCACGCTGAACCACTCCATGAAAGACCAGTTTCCCTTATCTACGTGAATAGAGTCGGAAATCTTGTGTAGCTTAGAGATCGCCTCATAGACTGTTGGAGCATTATTAGGGATAAAGACACAGCAGCTCGATTGGATCATTCTACATACCCCACCTCGATCTGCAAGGATAACGTCTAGAACCATTCGGTTCTGCAACGTCATGAGTCTATCCGCCTGAAGCTCAGCTGTCAAATTGCTAAGGGCACCAGCAGTTTCGGTAATAGTAGATTCAACTACCCGTGTTAGCTGACGTATGTTTCTACTATTGGCCATAGGCCCCCAGAACGGAAGGAAGCCTTTGAAGAAGTCTCCAGCTTCCTGACCAGCAGTATCTTCCTTGCTGAAGACACCTCTCGCTACTCTGGTTCTGTGGTAATCAGATGAAGCAGTGTATGTCGGAGGCAACAATCGAGCAATATAGCATGATCCTGAAAAGTCGGCAGGCAACCATGTATAAGCTCTATCTCGACAGATGAAGTAGGTACCCCTAGCAGTAAGAAAAGCAGGGGAAGAGTTAGCCGGAAACACATAAGTCTCTACGCACTCACTCCTCCCTAGCTGAGCTCTCGGATTCCTCCCATTCCCTTGCAAACAGACCTGACCTCGGTGAGGTACGACCCAGATTGGAGTTGAGCTTTTACGCTTGCTCTCTTCTAAACTAAGGCGATACTCTGAAGTATTCCAACTTAAATACACTCGCAATTCGTCTCTAGGGTATGATGGAGTATTATTGACGTCCTTGATCATGTCAATAATTCCCTGGACTAAAGCTTTGTTGGCAGAGTTATATTTAGTGGAACGTGGTGGACGTGGAGGATAGGTTTCAAGGGCATAAGCAAAGATGGTTTGAAGGGCCTGAAATGATCCATTGTAGCTGAAAGGCAAAACCAGATAGGGAATACCTTTATCCATAGTGTGGGGTATCAAGCCACACACCCAGCAGTCTGTAGTGTTAACTACCAGTTGGTGTTGATGCAAGAGCTGTACAAAAGTGTTGTTAATAAATTCTGAGCGTCGGGCTTGCTCATGTTCAGGAAACGAATGGAAAGAGTGTATAGAAGGAACAGTAGAAGTAGCAGGATCAAGAGGAGGTACTGTAGTAACTGGCACAAAAATCAAATTTATACTGAAGACGATTCCACCCACCAACGTTATCAAAATAATCAAGAATGTAATGGCACATTGCATCAAAAAGCATTTGCTGTGAAGAATTCTATAAAGTCTGTTTCTGCGAACATAAATCACATTTTCTCGTTGCAGCGCAGGAAGCTCCATCTTCTACAATCCGCTCGCGACCACTGATGATGTGTACGTAGATGAAAGTGCCTCTGTCAGCCCCAGGAGTTCCCAGACCCAACAGAAAGATCGACCTTGTGTCAGACCTCTGCAAATTCAACTAGGCACACAGCCACGACCCTACGGCTACCCAGACGGCAAGGCAATTTAAAAATAATAAAACAAATAGCAAACTTCCTGGCTGAAGGCAAAAGTTAAAAATTTCAAAATATTCACAATAGGCAATTGCCTGCTTTATTTGTCCATTTTACGGTTTCGTAAGTTATATCTCTGTTTCGCAGGTACTGTCTGATCAGCAAATAGCGTTTCACTAGTAGCTGTTGCAGTGTTCAAGTTCGCAGATGTCAGAGTTCTTTCTGATACAGGGGACAAATGTTCAGTGTTCGAAAGAGTCTTTTCTGGAGGAGAGTCAGAGCTTGGAGTGTCAGTGATAAATTCGGCATCGCTGAAAGGGATGAATTTTGGTGTGCTTTCAAATTCAGAGGAACCAATTCCCTTCTTCACCCAGTCGTCGTAAGGAAGTGGCAAAGGCACACGCTTTACATGGGATGCATGCACCCAGTGCTTGCGTCCAGCCACACGAACCGCTGTCCTCGTTGCCAGTAGGATTTGGAAGGGGCCGACAAATCTCGGCTGAAGGTTCTTCGTCCTCGCAAAGTTTCTGATGACTACAAACTCGCCTGGTTTCAGCTGATGCCCTGGACTCTCCGGAGGCTTTGGCAAAGCATCGAAAACCTGTTGGTGAATAAGACTCAATTTAGCAGTCAAGTCGTACAGGTAGTCTATCAACATAGGATATTCTAGAGAACAAAACTTTTTAGGCCTCGGCACACCCCAAATATTTGCCGGACGGCCAGAAATTATTTCGTATGGACTGAGTCCCACTCTAGAATGTACAGTTGCTCTCGTTGATAACAAAGCCAAAGGAAGTGCGTCTGGCCAGGCTAAACCTGTGGATGCTTGTA
The DNA here is from genome assembly GCF_964263255.1 of Lissotriton vulgaris. Lineage (NCBI taxonomy): Eukaryota > Metazoa > Chordata > Amphibia > Caudata > Salamandridae > Lissotriton > Lissotriton vulgaris. The sequence continues at coordinate 242,193,593 of NC_141699.1, read as the reverse complement.
TTTTAGCTAATTTTAGCTTGAGCGTGCCATTGTAACCCTCCACTAAACCAGCAGACTGGGGATGGTTCGCACTGTGGAATTTTTGTTTCAGACCTAGGCCAGCACACACACTTTGCATAACTTTCCCTATAAACTCACTTCCGTTATCTGACCATACAATCCGTGGCATTCCGTACCTAGGGAAATATTCTTTGAGAAGAATCTTGGCAGTTGATAGGGCAGTATTGTCCTTTAGTGGATATGCTTCGATCCACCTGGAAAAAGCACAAACTACCACCAGGACATATTTCAAATTATTGCATCGCTCCATGTGAATGAAGTCTAACTGAATCACTTCAAAGGGGCAGGAAGGAGGAGCGAAATGACCAGCTGGAGTTGGAGTTCCCTTGCCAGGATTATGCATCAGGCATACCATACAATTTTTCACCACCCTCTCTGCACACTTACTGATCCCATCATTCTTCCAGACTGGAGCCAACATCTTACAAATTCCTTTAGAACTTATGTGAGCTACTCCATGCGCCATTGTCACCACTGCAAGCACATACGCGTCAGGCAACATCCAACGCTGCTGTTCTGTCAAATCAATCCAACATCCATTCGAATCCAACCTGCCCATACTTTCTCTCCATACACGTTTTTCTTCCTCAGTCGCTTCTTTCTGAATCTCTTTCACACTTTCCATAGTATCCTCACACATTCCAGAGTCAGCAATCCATCTTGCAGACGTAGCAACATACATTCTGCTCATCGTGTCTCTAGCTGTCTGTTTAGCAATTTCATCAGCAAAAGCATTCCCACGACCAACATCATCCGTGATTGCTTTATGAGCACTGCACTTTACAATCGCAACTTCAGTCGGCAAGGTTAGAGATTCCAACAAGTCGTTAACTAGCTGACCATGTTGGATCTTAGTCCCATGGGACGTAATGAAACCTCTTTCTCTCCACAAGCGGCCAAAACTATGGGCCACGCCAAATGCGTACTGACTATCTGTGAACACATTCACTCTCTTTCCCTTAGCTAAAACACACGCTCTTGTTAGAGCTATTAATTCTGCAGCTTGGGCAGAATTCTGACTCACTCTTGCAGTCTCCACAATCGTCTTCAAAGTCGTTACTGCATAAGCAGCAGTCACATCACCATTCTCCAATTTAAAACATGACCCGTCCACATACAGCGTACCATCTGGATCGGATAACGGAGTATCCTTTAGGTCGATGCGTCCTTTTGTCTCTTCCTCCGTTTTAAAACAACAATCATGTGGCTCGGAATCACTCGACTCTTGATCAGTCGGCAACAGCGTTGCTGGATTCAATACATTACATCTTTTGATCTGAATATGACTCGCTAGTAATGTCAGCTCGTAACCAGATAGTCTCGCACTGGTAAGGTGTTGTGTCTTCGTTCGATTCATGAGTGTATCCACTGCATGAGGAACCATGACCACTAGCATGTTGTTCATCACCAAACCAGCAGATTGTCGAATGGAAGCCGCAGCTGCCGCTGTAGCTCTCAAACAACTAGGCAACGCTCTAGCTACCGGATCTATTGTTGATGAAAAATACGCACAAGGGCGTTGTTTATCACCAAACTTCTGTGTCAGAACACTCAACGCGCAACCTTCCCTCTCATGAACATAGAGCGTGAATGGCTTACTGTAATCAGGTGTACCCAATACAGGAGCTGAACACAAGGCTTTTCGTAATTCAGTAAAACTCTCCTGACATTCATCAGACCATGGCACCGGACTCGGAACGTTTTTCCCAGTCAAAGCTACCAATGGTTTTGCTAAAAGAGAAAAATTTGGGATCCACTGCCTACAGTAAGAGGTAATACCTAGGAAGGCACGTACTTCTCTCTGTGTGCGTGGAACACTCATTTGCGTAATTGCTTTTATTCTTTCTGGGGTCAACTTCCTTCCCTCCTTTGACAAAAGATGACCTAGGTAGGTCACTTCTTGGCAGCAGTATTGCATTTTGGAAGGTGACACCTTGTGATTCAATTTAGACAAATGATGCAATAACGAAATCGTAGCTGCTTTGCAAATTTCCTTGTCATCGGCGGCCACTAGAAGATCGTCTACATACTGTACTAGAGCAGAACCTGGAGGAAGGACAAAGGAATCTAACTGGCTTTTTAATGCTTGACTGTAAATAGATGGGCTCTCACAATAAACTTGTGGAGCGCGTTTAAATCTGAAACTGCGACCTCCTAGACAGAAGCCGAAAATATCTCTGCTTTCTTCGGCTATCGGAATGCTGAAAAAGGCATTCTTTAAGTCAATGACTGAGAACCAAGTGGCTGTAGCAGGAATCAGTGTTAACAAGGCAGTAATGTCTGGGACTACAGGAAACTGCGGGACTACAATCTTATTAACCTCTCTAAGGTCGATAACAAACCTATAAACTGGAGGCTTTGTAGGATCAGTTCGTTTCAAAATCGGTAGTACAGGACTGTTACAGACATTTCCTCTTGTTTCTTCAACCACACCTTTCTTAATCAAATCTTGCACAATCAATAAAAGTGCACGCTCACCTTCACTAGATATTTTATATTGAGGAATTCTTGGAAATTTTACATTCGCTTTTAAAGTTACTACATATGGTGGTATTTCTAAAAGGCCTACATCGTTAGGACCAGTCGCCCAAAGAGAATCAGGGAGTGAGCGTAGCTCTGGCGGGAGTGCATCCATTGACAAGTACATCGGAGAAGTGATATTTTTACCCAACGTAAGCTGTACTCCCTCCGGAGAACAGTACAATGTCGCATATAGTCGTTTTAACAAATCTAAACCAAGCAGATTTTCATTACAACCTGTTGTCAAAATCAGAGGTGCTTTCAAGTGACATGGCCCAACAGAAATAGACAAAGGACCAGATATCGGGTTGTAAACAGGGGCGCCTGAAAAACCTACAGAAACATTTGTTGAGCCAGACAAAGGTGCGCCAGGGAGTTTCGCATGAATGATAGAACTTTTTGCGGCACCAGTATCCAACAGAAACGGTTCGACTACACCTGATGTTGCTACTGCGACATAAGGCCCACTCTGATCCACTGGAACTGATACTACTCCCTCTCTTTGTCTATGGCTGTCCTAGTACCCATTTTGCTGAAATCCCTCATCCACTTCACAATAGTCTTCAACAAGATATTGTTGAGACCTATTTTGCTGAGTAGACTGTCCATTTCGTTGATCAAAGTGATTTGATGGACGATCATTCGTTTGTGGAGGCATAACACCTCGTCCTCGACCTCTAGAATTTTGCACAAAACCACCACGGCCTCTCTGAGCTGCTGCTGCATTATTCTGTGCTAAGATCGGACATTCATTTTTGTAGTGACCCTCTTTCTTACAGTATGCACATTGGTTCCACTGATATTGAGGCCTCGATGTATTATAGTCTGTTCTTTAATACGAACCCTGTTGCATATTAGTCTGATTCGTGCGAGGCGGATACGCCTGCTGTAAAAGAACTTTAGTCTTTAAATCCTTTGTTTTCTTCTCTGATTTCTCCTTTTCCTCTTTATCCCTGTTTTCGTAGTACTGTGCAGTCGCAAGTATTTGCGCGGTTGTGGACACAGCCCACGCACTCTCTGAATCTTTCAGTTTATTGCATAATTCAGGTAACAAATTATGCACAAATTTATCGACAAACAGTCTTTGCCCTCCTTCTGTACTCATGTCCTGACCACTCTGATCCACAAAAGTCTCTTTAAACCTCGTGAAGAAGTCGGAGACACTTTCGTCTTTCTTCTGCTTGCATGCTGATAACTTGTCCCAATTAACACGCAATGCGGGCATCAGAGTCTTCATTAGATCAATTATTCTACCTGGAAGATTAGCAATTAGAGGTTCGGGTTTTGCACCACCTACTTGCTGACCATCCGCTGCAGTGATAGCTGCCCAGTCACCACCTAAGGCAACTTGATGATCCTCTCTACGAATCTTAGCCCACACTGGTTGCGGAACTACGTTGCCAAATAACATATCGATGTCTGCTAAGTTCATTATACAAGCCTCAACTGTCTGTGTTAATTCCTTATAGTATCCAGCAGGATTCTTACGTGGATCTGGCAAGGCCTGCTTCACTGCTAACACTTCAGCTCGCTTCCACGGAATGTGTATCCACACTCTCTGGAATTGCGCTGGAGCGGCTACAATACCATTATTATGATCAGCTTGCACAGCTTCGCGCCAAATTGGAGGAACCTCCCTCATTGGATATTGGCGACTTAGCTTCGTCTTGCCTTTCTCTAAATCTCTTGGTGAACGAAGTGATGGATCATTCCTATAACTTAACATCAGTTCCATCGCTTCTTCTATATTATCACCCACTATCATTCCTGCAGCAAACTCTTTCTGAACCTTAATCAAATCTTCTAGATTTGATTCAACGTCATCTTCTTCTATCTCCTCACGTAACAACGAGCACATCTCGTCAAAGACATACCGTTGCGTTGGCTCTTTCCACTGCATAAACGTATCTAGCACATCTCTCGTACTATATCTCCTACTCTTCGAAATCCATCTGAGAGCCGTGGAATCTAAGATTCCCCGTTCCTCAGTACTCGGAAGCTGACTACGTCTCTGAACAGAGTCAGAAGTAGGAGTCTTAATTAGTGTTTTATAGAAAGGAGACAGCATGTTAGACACAGAATCAGTGATTCTCCGACGAACAGAAAGTGGAGTCAACACACTCGCAGATGCAGAGAACACAGTAGAGGTAGGAACAGATAACGGATTAGTAGAAGTATCAAGGAAGATAGTTTGCGGAACAGTAGGTGTAAGCGAGACAGATACAGGTATAGAAGTCGGCAATCCAGGAGGAGGAGGAGGAGCCGTAGGAACATTTACATTGACCACAGGAGGTACAGGGACCTGATTCTGAGGGACAGGAGCAGGAACACCAGGTTGTCCAGCAACCGGCAATTGAACATTCGGTAAAGGTGGAGCCGTAGCACCTTGTGCATACGGTGGAGGTGACCGTAACAAATAAGATAACAGAGGATCGTTTTCGGAATCCTCCAGTATCTTAGCTGTTTTCGATGACAAGGCAGGATAGCACTTGTCAATCGCTAAATTGTGCTCTCTGATGGCCACCTCTATGGCTTTCTCACACTCATTAGCCTGCAACTGCTTAGTTGCTTGTTCTAGGGTCAACTCTTCTTGCTCTTTTTGTTCTTTCTTTAACCTTTTCATTTCTCTCTGTTTGGATTCTTTTCGCCAATAACGGAAAGAATCAAACATTGCCGGCCGGGCTTTCTTCCTAAACAATTTCGCTTCTAAATTGTCGAGAATTTCGGGTTCAAAACTACCATGTAGTGGCCAACTAAGGACACCATCCTTTTTAGTGTAACGGACCCACACCTCATTATAAGATATAGGACCCACACCAAATTTACAATACAAGTCATATAGGGGAGTCCCAATCGGAGGAACCAGACATGAGTCCTCCAATCGTGAGTCACTGTTGCAACTAAAACAGGACAACATACAGTTTTTCCGACTTACCATTTTCAGTCCGGAACACAAAACAAACAAAACACGGAACAGATATGTGCACTCGAACCAAGAACTTAGGCCTACCAAAACGAACTGATGTATCGATACCCAAACTAAACCAAATAGATTATCGTAACTAGAACAACCAGTGATAATCTTACAAAACCAAACCAAACCAAGAACCGATCAAGGATTTTAACAACCCTCACAAAGTAACCAGCTAGCTATCACTAAATACTTAACTGAGGCACTGAAGACGTCACCAAGGAGAAACCCGTCACTTTTCGCTGTACTAAGGACTGCACCTCGGGTCCAAGACAGGGCGACGGTCAAGGCAACGGCCCACTGCAGCCGTCCTGAACGGGAACCCTCGTGGAAGAGAACGTCGGGCCACTTTTGCGATATGCCGGGATCGATGAAGTGGGGCGCCTCCCTCAGAAATCTTCACACGAAGCTTCTCGAACTCTTCAGGCTTTTGGACCGGTACCGAATGACGTCGCCCCACGTTGGGCGCCAATTGGAGTTCTGGACTTTTTGGTTCCGTCCAGAGGTGTCAGGGAACAACACCCAAAGACCCCAGAGTTCCACCTGCCTTGGTGCACAAATGAACAGAAACACGGGCTTCTCGATGGTGGCGTCAAAGACCAAAGGTTTATTACTGCAGGGACACAGAAGTCACAGAAACTATGCATGGGCAGTAACTAGGAGCCTGTTCGAATTGTACAAAGAGGGTTGCTCCTTATATACTAAATTTTGGCCTTCAGGCGAATTCTTCACATGTTAGTACATTCCCAAACCTTTGTGTCCTAAACAATAAATATTTGGCGTTGCACAGGAATCGTCGACAATATCTGATGTCACAACATTACGAACGAGGGGTTCCCACTTTTCCATCATAATCCCATGTCAACTTTTCATTCAAGAGCCGGACCGCCTCATCGTAAATTTCATTACCTCCCCCTAATAAAGGCCCAGAAGGAAAGGAGCAGAGCCAGGTGCAGAAGATAGAAAAGCAGGATAAGAGATGTTTGTGGGTCATAAATGGGCAAGGCTACCGGCTTCGGCCTCCTAATCGTGATCAGGACAATGGACACGAAGACCAGTTTGGCAGGACTGGCCTCGGGCAGAGGAGGCAGCCTTTGTCGAGTCATGCAGCTACAGCGTGATCTGGTTTAAGGTGCACGTGTCATGTAAGAGGTGAATCTCCGGCTAAGGCTACGTGTCCTTAATCGAAATGAAGTGATTAGAGGCTATTGCGTATGTGAGGGCAAGAAACACAAAATGGCGGCCATGATCTAAGATGGATGCCGTGGGTAGATCAGAAATGTGTCTTTAAAAGGAGCGCTCTTGCTCGTAGCATAGCGAAAACACCAGGATATGCTAAATGGATCATTTGCGGTTCGCTGATACCAATATTATGTATTTCCGACAATATTGAAAACACGGGTTCAAATCGTCACGGAACCTCAGGGCCAGCAGAGAGCAGCGTCTATCCCAGCCAGCCGCGCTCACCTGAGGCTCGGGGAGTAGCATCTCTAGCACCAGGCAACCGGGGAGGAGGGAGGACACTTTGGAGGGGGAAAAGAGAGAGAGAGAGAGCTGGCACCGACATCCACCACACTTTTGATCATGAAGGAAGCACGGTGCTCAGAGGTGTTCCAGTACCCTGTCTCTCTCTAGGGAGGCCAGCAATGAAATGAACATACAAACAACAGCAGCCTTCCTAAATCTCACCAGTGTTCAGGCAGGCTGGGATCCTCTCTCTGCAGAGCTGTCACCTCTGCCCCGGAGGCGCCACCGCCCAGCAGCATGGAGCACCTGGCACACGAAAACATTGAAGCCTGGCTGGATTATCACTTGGAATTCACCAGCTCTTACTTTGTCAAGAAAGCGACCAGGTAAGAGAACTGGGGAGGATGTGAAGTGATGGACGGGAGAGGGCTGTGAGTAAACAAACTGTGTGAGCTGATGCCTGCCTGTGACTAGCTTAATGTGGGAGGTTGCGTGCTGGGAGCATCCATCCCCTTCTACAAGCACACGCCAAGGTTTCCATGCAATAGCAAGCAGCAGCGTGTTCAGAGTCACCTGGAGCGCCATGCTCAGGGCTGATCTCACAGCTGCTGCTGCTAAAGGTTTCTATGCTAATCAGTGAGCTCTCGAATGGCTGCTGCAGCTGCCCAGACCACCCCTCCTAAAACTTGTTCTCAGTATTGTGTCAAGTCAGGCAAGCGGCCTCTAAATACATATGGCTCACGGGAAGGCGTCAAAGGTGTTCTTTGCCACTACCTTCCTTCTGCTATTGCCAGAAAGTGTTAGAGTCAGCATGCCGTGGAGTGTGGGTTTTAACGTAATCCAGACTGATGCTCCAGGTAAGCACAAGCGCGTGCAGCAGCAGGGTGAGGGGAAAGAGGAGGGGGCCTGCGTGATTCACTTGCGGGAGCACCGGGATAATAGCTACCAGATGTGCCGCGCGCTCCCGCAAGTGAATAGCCAGATGTGCACGTGCTGCCATTGAAGGCAATGGCACGCGTGCACGTGTTTGGCTGAAAAGCCGAAGCAAACGTTGCATAGGCCGAGACCTAAAAATGCCTTGGGGGTTGGGTGCCAGGTGGCCAGCAGCCCCTTTAAAATCGTTAAGCTCTGGGGGATAGGGTCTCCAGAGCCTAATGATGTTCAGGGAGCTGGCGACATGTGGCCCCCCTCCTTTTGAAAAATCACCAGGGCCTACTTAAAGAGGCTGTGGGAGGGTGCAATGTTGCGCCATCCCCTGTAAAATACTTAGGGCACAGGGGAATGGGGTCCCAGGGCTTAATGAAGCTTGGGGAGGTGGCCTGCATGACCTCCTCCCCTTTTTTTTGGTATGGCTCCAGGAGTTGAGATTCCTGGGACCTAATAAGGCTCGGCGAGGAGGGCTGTGTGGCCCCCTCCACTTCTTATTGAAACTGGGGCTGAGGATGGGGTGTAGGAAGTTGGAATCTGACTACATGGTTGCCCCCAATTGTTTCCTGGTGTTTTTATGTTTTTTTATTTAGTTTGGCTGGGATCCTGCCATTCAGGACCTCAGTCTAGCTGGGGCTGAAGCATGTATTATGCCACCCCTGGGAAGCCTTACAAAATTGCACCACACGTCTGCTACTGCAGCATGGGTAAGGTGGTGCTTGCACCCATTACTAAGACATAGATTACCTATATCTACCTTTAATCATTGACACATATAGACCTATAAGTCACTCCTATAGCAGGCCTTATTAATCCTGAAGGCAGAGTGCTTGGTTTTGTGTGAGAGGGTGCCCATGCATGAGCAGGACCTCTCTGCAGCTTTCGGAATCTATTCTTTTAGGCTGTTCTGTGATGCAGCCAGACCGTATACTGCTAAGTCCATTATAACCTAATGCTAACTTTGGAATGGCTGCGTGGAAACATGGTGTGTTTGGTGTCAAACACTTTGGAATCCTACCACCCCCCACCAGTTCTGGCGATGGGGGTAGAATTCCACTCTTCTAGAAGGAGAAGACATGCACACAGTTACCTGAACGGTAATAGTTTAAAAGAGCCCCAGCATCACAAAATGGATGCTGCAGCCACAGACACAAGTCTGACCTTCTGCTGCTGGATGAAACTCCGGCAGGGGAGGCCTGGACAATAGGTTTCCTGTCACAGGGATGTGTAACCACCTCCAAGACAGGCTTTGGTGTTTTAGGGCTGGGTGGGTGCATTCATAGAATGCTTTTCAGACAGTGCTGGGGGCACACTTGGTGTCCCTGTGCATACCCCAGTTCAAACCGGTTGCAGGGGCGCAGGGCCCGTGCTCTGGCATAAAACTGGACAAAGGGCAAGGGGTGTAATCACCCCCACCCTGGGTCCTACCATAGATGGGACCCTAGAGTAAGTCCAACCCCTAAACTTAGTATAAGTATAGGAACCCAGTCCTTAAGACTTTAGATTACCCTGGATGAAACTCTGCAACATATATCCTGGATCTTCGACATTCTCTTTTGACTAGAAGATGGAAGAATCTCCCCTGGGGTCAAGGAGTGACTCCCCTGTTCAAACAGGCCCCAACAAAGCATCTTGCCGGTCTGCATTTCCAAGGCTCCCGACATATCCCGAGACCGACACGAGATCACAGCAAAACTGAGACCTGCAGCCCTCACGAGAGACGTGGGACTGGAACTCCTGGACACTGTGCCCATTAGCTAGCGCACCCACTTCCCAAGCTTTCCCTAAGCTGTGGATTGGGCTACTTGTAATCCAAGCCCCGAACATCCTTTGCACCGAAGTTTGTGCGTCTAGACTCCACGAGTGTTCCGTGGGTCTGCTTCTAACATTTCCGCTCGAGGCTCCTCTGCAATCCCTGGTCTGTTGACTGGTGGGTCCCGTCTAAGGTAACTCTTTTGTTTCTTGGGCTTTCCTGGTTGCTACAGATGTGCTGTGTCTCCCCTCCAAAGGATGAATCTCTCAGACCTTGCTGGTCTCCTCCGAAGCCGATCTTTGTTTTCTGATTGTGTTGCTGTTGCCAAGGCTTGTTGGGTTCAATCCGGATACCGACACCTCAGCATGTAACATCCGCTGTGTTACAGCTTGAATCCAGCTCCTGGTTGTCGTCAACATCTCCTGGTCTGAAGAGTCAAGCTTCACCTAATGCACCTGAAATCACCCGGCGTCGGTGGGCATCTGCTCATCACCTTCCTGGTCACTGGCTAGTGACCCAGACTCTGTCCCTTCTGCTTTCAGGTTCCTAAGATCTCCGATCAACCCTTGGATCCATCCGGACACTTTTGACTTGGTCGCCTGTAGCACTTTTCGGCAGCTCGCCATAGAAAACAGCGACGAAACCGGACACGAAAAGACACCTATGCACCGGGCTTCCCTGGGTGAGGTAACACAAGTACTCCAGTGCTCTTGTGGGTATTGACTCTAGACCTGCCTAGTTCTAAAGGGGTTTGCTCCTAGTCCACCTCTAAGTGTCTCTAATCTTTAAAATACTAATCTCAACTATCTCTATAGAAGCCAATGGTGATCCGCAGCTGTGTTTAGACACTGCACGCGTCCCCCGTGGGTCTCCTGTGTCACTATCTTGGGTGGTTTCTGGTTGCCTCAGTGGTTCTACAGGCCCTATGCCTTGTCTCTATGTCTGTTGTGATACTTATACCACTTGGTGTGTGACGCCCCTAGGGCTAATCATATATTAGGCTAATTTACTGTGTGCTAAATACGTTTACTGTATGTACTTTTGCCGCTAGCCTCATAAAGAGGCTAGAGGGATGTGTTTAGATAAAATACATATATTTTATATATATATATACCTGGTGGGGTTTTCCTTTCATTTGGTCATTCACATGATTATAGACTGGTAAAAGAAGCTGTTTTACATTCCTTCAAGACTTAGCCTGAAGGCTGCTCTCCACATCTACCACTAGGATAGCTTTTGTATATAGGTTGTCTTTAAACCTACCATCAATAAGGGTCATTTGGATTGGTGCAAGGTGCCCAATAGAATAGTAAACAGCATATGCCAGGCCAACTTTTCACATGGGGTACCTGGGGCCAATTATAGGTAGGGGATGGGGCTTCATGCACCCTCTCTTTATTATTTATGTGTTGCCCAAGGGGATGGGGTCGCCGGGGCCCAAAGGTCAGTCCTACACTGTGCACGCCAAAGACTGAGCACAGTGTGGTGTTAGTAGCTTACTGAGAGTTTGACCACACAGCCTGGAGGCATGCCCTTTGGCCAACACTCTGCTGAACACAGCCAAATGCTGTGTGCAGCATGGGGCTGGCTGCCTGCAGCGAGTTGGAAACAGATCCTGGCTCAAGACAGACCCTGCAGATAACTGCATGCCATGCACATCGAAAGGTCATGTGTGCCATGGGGTTGGTTGCCTCCAGGTGGTTGCCTGCATGGAGTTGAGCACAGCACTTGGCTTGGTGGCAGTCCCTGCGGCCAACCCCATGCTGTGTACATTTGCATGTGCATTTGCAGCACGGGGTTGTCTGCCTATGGAGAGTTTGAAGCAGGGCCTGAATGCAGGCACTTATTCCAACCCCCCACAACCAATGGCCAAAGGCCATGTGCAATGGAGGGTTGGCTTCAACTATTGTAATAAAATATGACTTTACATAAAAAAAATACTTGCAATTCACTGTAAAATCCAAAGGTTAAAGTAATGATATAGTTAGTTGTTATAAAAAGATGTATTTTTATTTGGAAAAAAAACGTAGAAATTCACTTGGAAAACTCAAAGGTTAAAGGGACACTGTATTTAGGTGAACTTGCCTCTGACAACATTAACATTTTTTATTTTTTATTTTTTATTGAAGTTCTTGGGGTCATTGAAACAAAACATGCCAACATAAACTGCAGGATATAGACACATGACAGGATTTACAAATACTTTTTGAGCTTAAAACTATTGTCCTAATATAACCAAAATAAAATCTCCAAGTTTTATCAAACTGTCTCACCCCTCCAATTCGTTGTGCATATAGTAATTCACTTTTTCTAACTCTCTTCATCTTTTGAAGCCATTCCGGGAACAAGGGAACCTGTGTTGAGCGCCAATTCTGTAATATCAATGATCTTGTCACTGCCATTGCTATATATTTTTACAAGATGGTCTACTAATTCAAGGTCAGGGTCAAAGCCATACAATATTAATTTAACATTGTATTTGATCGTAATCTTAAAATAAGTTTGAAGATAGAAAAAAACCTCATTCCAAAATAGCTTAATTTTCCAACAGTGTGCAATTATATGAGACGAATTGGCAGGAGCGGCTTGCAAGCATCTGAAACAGTTAGCTGAAGTATTAATATACATTTTGGCGATAACAGCCGGAGTACGATATAATAACCATTTACTAAAAAATTACATTTTATGCCAATTTGCACCTCTCAATATATGAAAAATGAGTTTATTGATAGTCTTCCAGGTGTTGATGGATAATAGATGGTTCTCTTGTTCCTGCCATTTTTTAATTACTTTTATGCTCAAATCTTCCTCCCTACTCTCTGCTAAGCACCGTTTCCATTCCCCCGGTTTTCTAGCTCTTATAGTCAAGAAAAGATCGTTCCATAGCTGAGTAGGGGGGCTAATGAATCTTGGGTCCAATTGCGTCAAGGTTTTATAATTCAAACTATAAGAACTTATTAACAAAATATTTTCCAGGATTATTCGTGCCATCTCTCCCAGAAAAAACTACGTTCCATCCCTTAAAAAATATAATAATATATTGAACCCAGCGCATTCCCAATTCTAATTATTTCTAATCCCATTTCAATCCCTGTTAGGACGAAAACATTCATTAAAGGGGTTGTTAAATTAATCTGGGGGAGAGAATATCTTTTAAGCATGGCTTCCCGTCTTTTAAACAACCAGTTCTTAATCTTATATCGAACAAGTTTAGGTGATTTAGGTACCTGGAGGGGGGAGGGAATTTGAGCCTCATGACTGATTCGATCAAAAACAAAATTAATAAATATATCCTGCCTGTGAGATCCATTTTTAAATCTCTCTAAATATTGTGCAAAGTATGCATTGTAGTAGTCTTTAAGATTTGGTAGCGAGAGACCGCCCTGATCTGTATCTGCATAAAGTGTACCTATTGAGACACGAGGAGTTTTTTTACGCCACACAAAACCTGAAAACAACGATTCTACTTTTGAGAAAAAAATGCTGGATAAAAAGCAGGGAATGGTGGAAAATAAGAAATTAAAAAGCAGAAGTACAGACATTTTAATCAGTGCAACCCGGCCTGAGATGGATAATGGCAGTGGGTTCTACCTAGCAAACAGAGAGCGAACTTTCTGAAGAAGAGGGTCAAAGTTAAGTGTATATAAATCTAGTACTGACGCAGAGAACAGGACCCCCAAATATCGTTTGGGCCTTGAATCAATACAGCCGCTTAAATCTGGATGTCATTCTGGCTCTCCGCCCCCACAGACCAAAATTTCAGTCTTTTTTTTATTACTACGATATCCCCCTAAGGCCTCATATTCTTCAAAAATCTGTAAAGCATAAGTTTGAGATTGCAGATCTAGTTTAAATAATAACATAATGTCATCAGCGTATAATTTGATTTTGGCCATAGAAATAATCGGGGGGGGGGGGGGCAACATTCGCACAATTCCGAATAGCTATGGCTAGTGGCTCAATAAAAAAAGCAAAAAGAATAGGAGACAGAGGGCATCCCTGCCGCGTGCCGACATTAACATTTTGAACAAAAACAAAAAAACAAAAAAAAAACACAGAAATTGACCAGTGAGCAGAGTTAACTACAACTTGTGTCCCCACCCTGCAGCGCTTATGATGACACATATTACATCACTCTTGGCATGTTCTGTGACATCCTTTGTAACATCACTGATGACATCTAAAATGACGTCACTGGTGATATCACTGATGACATCAATCAATGAGTGTGTTAGTTTGTCTTATAGTTTAAATAGCTACCACATTACTTTTCTACATACATTTTTACAGCCTATGTTCAGATAATGGGTGTAAGTATTTACAAAGCACATGTGTTTTTAATGCATCATATGTGTGTAAAAGTATTGAACACATTATAAATCTTTCTACTGAAGAGTAACTCTGTGTGCCGATGACAGTTGACGATTTGTGTCCAGTATGTTCCACACAAGTTTTTGGGTTCTCCAGAAAGATCCAACTGGGCAAAGATTCTGAGTATAAAATGCTAAGTATGGAAAGGGGCGACCACTCGGTCCCCCCGAACGTATGCTAGGGTGCCCCGATCCCCCCGGGAAACCATTTTGGGCGGGAGGCGTGTCTCGGCTGGTATGCCCGAAGCGGCGTAGCCGGGGCGCGCCTTTTCCCGCCCAAGAGGGGTTGTCCTAGACACCTACACCGTTGGCCACGCCCCGTAGGCGGATCGGAGGAGGGTACACGCCCTCCCGAGGAAGAATAAAAGGAGCAACAATCCAAGGAAGCATCCTCTTGTTCCTGTGCTTGGAAGCTGAACCTCCTCGTTGCACGTGAGCCCGAGACGGAACAAGGAGCCAATTTTGAGAACTTGTAATTTTTGTGTTTCTCTTTTCAGTGCTTCCAAATTTTTGGATCCAGGACCTCGAGTCGACTATCCGTGAAACGATGCCTGGCAAAAAGGTCGGAAAGAAGGTTGGGACCGAAAAAATGCTTCGCATGCTGGTGAAGGACATGGCGAACATGAAGAAGCAGATAGCGGCAATGAATGGTATGGGCAGGCCGAAGATAGTCATCGGACCAGCATTGCCGGGAGTAGTCCCTGCCGGGAGAGGTAAAAGGGCCAGGAATAGGGCGACAGGGGGTGAGGCCCCAGTTCCCGAGTCACCTCCGGCGAGCCCGGTCAGTCCAGTGGAGGCCCCAGTTCCGATCCCGGACGCGGGACAGCCGATCCCTGTTGTAGTTACACCGGTTAACGAGGGGGATATGCCTCCCGAGCTGGCCGCCCAGTTAGCGGCGTGGTTAGGCAAGAGCAACGAGGGTGCCATTGCACCGGGGGACACGGCCGAGGAGGCCAGATTAATAATGAAGCAGTTGCGGCAATCGAGAGATGCTGCGAAGGCACCTTGTCCTCTTGTTTCTCCTCAGGTTCCCGTGGAACAGCCGGCTTCGGGCGTTGGAACAGCAGCAACAACAGGTCCAGCTACTGATTCGGGTAAGCAGCCGTTGCCAATGGCGAGGGAGGGATCGTTACCCTCAAGGAGGGAAAAGGTGGTCCAACATATTCCGATGGCCACGAAAGAAATGATTTGGGCTGATAAATATGTGAACATGTTTTCGCTGTTGACCGATCACTATGAGATAGAGCACGTTAAAAATCAGAAGGAGTTGTTGCATCCGAGTGTATGGCGAGCAAAGATGGCGGGTTTCAGAGTTGATGAGACAATCGCTAATTGGGCCAGGGCTTTTGGAATGTTCACTGCAATCATGGGGGAACGTAGGCCCGAAGTATTACAGGAATTGGCTTGTTATCAGACACGTATAATGGAATTTTATGAAACGTATGAAGGTAATCAATGGTTGGGTTATGATAACAAATTTCGTAAGGCCAAGAAGCACGACTCATCCCTGACGTGGGATTGTTTCGACTCCATTTCCTGGCAGAAACAGGTTATGCCTAACTCGACGAAGCCGTCTTCGTTTGGCGGGAATGGGGCGGAGCCTTCCCGCCATTATTCGGCAGCCCCCTTTCGAGCGGGCGCCAGCAGTGATCAACACACAAGGAGTAATGGGAACTCGGGTAAGAAAGGGGTATGTTGGAGCTTTAACAGAGGCAAGTGCACCAGGCCACATGGGACATGCAAGTTCAGGCATGAGTGTGCAGGGTGCGGACAGTCTTCACACCCGAGAGTTCGTGCAGAGCCAAAAATGGTGATACAGGGGGTAGAGGAGGTGCCAAACAGGTCTAATATCGGCCGAGGGGCACCGCTACCTACTCCCGTCGACATCATGGCAATGATCCCTTGGCTGAACGAATACCCTGATCATGTCTCCGCCGGGGTGTTGCGAGACGGTTTCTCATATGGTTTCCGCATCCCGGCGGGGGATTTTCGGGGAGAAGCACAGTGTAAGAACCAACTGTCGGTTCAACAAAATACGGCGGTAGTACAGGCAAAGATTGCAAAGGAGGTGGCCCGAGGTCGGGTCGCGGGACCATATGGGAACCCGCCGGTTCTTAACTTTGTTTGTTCACCGTTGGGAGTAGTCCCCAAGAAGGACCCTGGTGAATTTAGGTTAATCCATAATTTGTCCACTCCTAGGGGTCTTTCGGTGAACGATGCGATTGCCCCAGGAGTTTGTTCGGTGCGGTATGCATCCTTTGATTAGGCCGTCGTCATGTTGAATCGCCTGGGGCCCGGAGCGCTGATGGCTAAATCTGATATCGAGTCAGCGTTCCGGTTGCTCCCGGTACACCCACAGGATCAGCGTCTCTTAGGTTTTGTATTTCAAGGACGCTACTACATGGATAAATGTATGCCAATGGGTTGCTCCATCTCTTGTGCGTATTTTGAAAAGTTCAGTAGTTTTTGCAATGGGCGTTCACCAGAGCCACGGGCTTTACGCAGGTTATGCATTACCTTGATGATTTTCTGTTTCTGGGGGCAGCCGGGGACACGGAATGTGCACAGGCTTTGAGGGAATTTTGTAATCTCATGAGACGATTTGGCGTGCCACTGGCACCAGGCAAGACAGTGGGGCCGTCTACTTCACTCGAGTTTCTGGGAATTGAGCTCGATTCTGAAGAGGGGTGCTTCCGTTTGCCCAAGGAGAAGGTAATGAAATTTAAGGCCTCGCTCGAAATATGCATCGGCGAGAAAAAAGTAACTCTCCATCAGTTGCAGCAAGCTGTGGGTCAGCTTAACTTTGCCCTTAGAGTGATACCGATGGCTCGCCCCTTTTCCCGCTCTATCGCACAAGCCATGGTTGGCCTAAAGGAAGGGCATCGCCGCACAAGACTGTCAGCAGAGGTTCGCCAGGATATGCGCATATGGTTGGCAAATCAAATCAAATCAAATTTAGCTTTATTCGATTTATCTGAAAAATCATAAAAGCATACAATTACAGTTTATACCATAAATTTAAAAATGATTTCCACGTAGAGAAAATTTGTAAAGAATCTATAAAACATTTTTCCATATATAAAAGAGTCAGTGATAAACATATAAACGAGAGGCCTCATATTCAAGTATCTAGTTAATTTAAACATGTAAGGCTTACATCATAGAGTTTCTGTATTTCACCACTGACATTAAAAAGCGAGAAACAACAAAGATAACATACACCTCATCTAACAAGAGTAACTTCAGATAAGCAGTTTTACATGTTCTTATGCCCCAGCGTTTAAGAAGAGGTAAGAGGAACAATTTCCTCGGGGTAGAGTACAGCTTACAAAAGAACATAATATGAATGTTACTTTGTGATGAATGATCATCGCATGGGCAAATTAGATTCGACAAAGTCCAATCATTCTGTTTTGGGAAGGTGACCATACGGAAGAAGGTCCCTAAACGCAGCCTAGTAAGAAGCATACGAGGGTAAGGTGCAGTTTCAATCCTGAGATACAATTGTAAACCTTCAATAGGGGTAATTTTTTGGTAACTCAGGGTAGTGCTTTTAAGTTTCTCAGTGTTCCATCTGGCGCTTTCCAGGTGTGTGATTAAAAGTTTTTTGAGAGCTGGCCTAGACAAGTTTTTTAGAGACTCTGGGTCATCATAAAATTCGGGATGTCCAATGTTAGAGAACATCAGCTGGACGTATCGTAGCCATTTGATTTTGGATGCGCCATCCAAGTTCATACAGTCCGTGATGAGTTCTCTGTTAAATTGGCATTCTATAGTGGTCCAAATTTTGTGCCAAAGCAAACACGGTGATAACTTTATAGTGTCGCTAAGGTATTTGAGGCCAGTCTCAATGTGGGTAATAAAAGTCAAAGTAGTTTTGCTCACACCTAGTAGATAACGGATAAAAAGGTTCTCACAGATTTGTAGTGAGGACACATTTTCGAAGCCCCATAGGCCTGCTCCATAAGTGACTGTCGCTATACACTTGGCTTGATAGATCTGTAGCATCCCACCAATCGGTTTGCCCCCGATTTTAGCTGCGAAAGTTCGCAGGGCCCCAATAGCACGGCTGAAGGCAAGTTTCCTGGCAGATACTGCATGTTTCCAACCTCCTTTCCTCTCAAAGACAACACCCAGGTAGCAGAAGGTGTCCGTGATCTCAATTCTTTGCTCGTCAAGATATATTGAACATTGTGGCCTTTTGTTTTTTTGGGTGCAGGACATGGAGAAAGTTTTAGAGGTGTTCACTTTCAGGTTTCTTTTCCCCATGTAGGATGAGAATTCAGTTACGGCTCTCTGCAGCCCTACCTTAGTCCTAGACATGATTGCCGCGTCATCGGCATATAAAAGAATAGGTACTGGCCTACCATTGACAGCTGGGTAATCACTTGGCAGATTTATTAAATGCTCTACGATGGAGTTTATATAAAAACTAAATAGGAGGGGCGCAAGTATGCAGCCTTGCCTAACCCCTCTATTTATGGCAAATTTCTGTGTACATTGCCCCTGGGTCCCGAACCTCACTCTGGCACCGGCATCTCTGTATAATTCTTTTATGAATATGATAATGATAGGATCCACCCCGATATGTTCCAATCAGTTGCAGCAAGCTGTGGGTCAGCTTAACTTTGCCCTTAGAGTGATACCGATGGCTCGCCCCTTTTCCCGCTCTATCGCACAAGCCATGGTTGGCCTTAAGGAAGGGCATCGCCGCACAAGACTGTCAGCAGAGGTTCGCCAGGATATGCGCATATGGTTGGCATTTCTGGCGAATTTCAACGGTCGCGTCGTGTGGAACAAGCCACCAGTTTCCTCCGAGGAGCTGGGGTTGTGGACCGACTCGACAGGGAGTGTGGGTTTTGGCGCCATCTTTGGTAATCAATGGTCGGCACGAACATGGCCGGCGTGGTGGCACGATAGTGGGCTCACAGGTAACATTGGGTTTCTTGAGCTGTTCCCCATTCTAGTGGCCTTGAAAACATGGCCAGAAGGGTTTCGTGATCGCACAGTAGTGTTCTGGTCGGATAATATAACCGTGGCTGAATGTGTCAATAATCAGGCAGCACGCTGCAAATGGATCTTGAGATTACTGAAAGAAATTGTTATGCTGTGTATGAGACTAAACGTCAACTTTAGAGCAAGACACGTGCCGGGGGTACTGAACCAGGCGGCTGATGCACTCTCTCGTTCCCACATGCAGGCCTTCCGGGGCTATCTGCCCTCAGCGGACTTGGTGGCGGCACCATTTCCCGAAGTTCTCTGGTCTCTCGGTGCCCCGGATTACAAAACCTTGTGGGAGAGAGTCTAGCACCCAGGACAAGGAAGGCATATGAAGGAGTGTTCCGTTCCTTTTGGTCATTTTTGGGTTCAGCTAGGGGGGAGCATTGGGGGCAGGAAGAGTATGTCCTGAAATTTCTGGTATCATTACATCAGGCAGGCCGATCAGTGGCAACAGCCAATAGGCACCGGGCCGCCATTGCCTTCAAGGCGCAGGCTCATGGCATCCAAGACCCCACAGCGTCCTTTCTCGTAAGGAAGGCACTGCGTGGGTGGCAACGCCTTGAGGGTCGTAGAGTGGACGAGAGGCGCCCGATAGGGCTAGCAAGGTTGTCCCTGTTAAGTTCCGTACTCCCTGCGACATGTTCGTCTCAGTCAGAGACAGTGCTGTTCCGGGCCGCTTTTGCATTGGCATTCCATGGGGCTATGCGGGTAAGCGAACTGGTAGCGAGGAACAAGCAGGATACGGGGGGAGGTCTGTGTCGAGAACACATTCAGCTCAAGGGTGATACGATGGTAGTCACTATAGCCAGGTCCAAAACTGATCAGGGAGCGATCGGGGACAGTGTGGTTGTTCAGCGCATGCTAGGGTCCCCCATGTGCCCGGTGAAATGCGTGGAGGAATATTTAGCGCAGAGGGCGGTATCATGGGGGGGATGCTTGCTGAGACATACCGACGCCACCCCACTGACTAGGTTTCAGTTTCAGCGGGTGTTAACAATGGCAATCGCGGCAGCGGGCTTGAACCCAAGCGATTTTGGGACCCATTCCTTCCGGATAGGGGCTGCTACAGAGGCTACAGCCAGGGGTCTGAGTGTGGAAAAGGTGAAACAGTTGGGGCGTTGGTCCTCGAATTGTTATAAAAGGTATGTGCGGTTGCACATGTTGTGAAGCTAATGTCATGCACTCACGCTTCTTGTTTTCTGTTTGGTTTACAGTTTCGCGAGCAGGCTTTGCGGGGCGGACTGTGCAGTTGACCCGACACCTGGGGACCAGCGGTCAAAGATCACCGGCTGAGGGAAGAGTGGTGTGGGTCGTTGGCCACTCATACGTGAGGCGTGCCGCGGACGTATTCAAAGCAGGTGACATGATTCACGTGGCTGGGGAATACGGGTACAGGGTGACCTTCCACGGAAGGGGCGGGCTCTGTATTGACCAGTTTCAAAGTTTTATGGAGGGACTGTTAGGGCGGACGAGGTCACCGCCATCTGTAATCATAGTGCATCTTGGGGGCAATGATTTGGTGACCATTGGTCGACGAGTACTTCTCGAGTTCATTTTATCCACAGTGAGTTGGGTGGCGAGAAGGGTTCCGGGGTGCACAATTGCATGGTCACACATGATTTCTCGGAAGGTGTGGCGGGGGGCCCTCTCTGTGTCAGCTTTGAATCAGTTGGTAAAGAAAGTTAATAACAAACTGAGTAGGTTGTTTCGTTCGGGAAAGTTGCATTGTATCCCACATGGATGTATTCGGGGGGACCATATGTATCTGGAGGATGGGGTCCATTTGTCCCGGGAGGCGAATGTCTTACTCATAGGAGACTTCATAGCTTGGTTAAAGAGTTTGTGTAGCCATGACCTTTAGTAGGAGTTTTGTGGGGGGTCCGGATAGCCGGTCAACTATCCGGCCTGTGGCGGTAAGGTCATGATCGGTGAGCAGTAATTGGAAGATCCCTAGAGGTGGGGCGCCACCCATTATGGATGGGAGCACCCGGGGGGAGGCGGCCATTGGCCCCTCACACGGGGAGGCGGTACCCTCTAAGGATGGGGCCGCCGAAAGGGAAGGCGGTCATAGGCCCCTCCCAGGGGAGGAGGGGCTACGGGCCCCTCCTGGGAATTTCCTGGGGCCAGGACATCCGCGACGGCGGATGTGGTAAGCAGTGTGGGGTGGGAGGGGGGTCTACGCTACCTTCTAGACACCTCACACGAGTCCTCGGACGACCACTAAGATGGCGTCGAGTAAATATGGGGCCCCCGCTAAGACAAGGGAAATTGGAAGTTGGCACAGAGGTACAGTCCTCTGTGCGCCCGGACATCACAAGTGAGGGGGGAGTTCTGGTATTAGGGATCTGACACCGGTTACGACCTTGCCGTTGGCCCATAATGTTAGGATGTAAAATTTGAATTTTGAGAAAATGCATTTACAGGATGTTTTAGAATCGGCTAGGAGAACCTTTGTATTAGAGATGTGTTAAGGTTAGCCAATAAACATCGTAATGTGTAAATGAAATTGTACATGATATGAAACTATTATTTTAATGTTTTAATTTTGTTTCATATTTTAATAAATACGGCCGGGAGGGTAACTCCCTCCCGCCTTCCAAAAGTTCAAGAACTGTGTCCGTCTTCCCATTCTTGGGGAATTGTGTTGGGAGGGGGTGATGGGTATCCCGGCCATATGGAAAGGGGTGACCACTCGGTCCCCCCGAACGTATGGTAGGGTGCCCCGATCCCCCCGGGAAACCATTTTGGGCGGGAGGCGTGTCTCGGCTGGTATGCCCGAAGCGGCGTAGCCGGGGCGCGCCTTTTCCCGCCCAAGAGGGGTTGTCCTAGACACCTACACCGTTGGCCACGCCCCGTAGGCGGATCGGAGGAGGGTACACGCCCTCCCGAGGAAGAATAAAAGGAGCAACAATCCAAGGAAGCATCCTCTTGTTCCTGTGCTTGGAAGCTGCACCTCCTCGTTGCACGTGAGCCCGAGACGGAACAAGGAGCCAATTTTGACCCACCCACCAGCCCCTTATGGCAACGATTAGTATTGCAATAAAGTCGATTAACGAGGATAGTGTCTCTTTTACAGGTTGTTTTAATAAAGTCTGGATTGTTTGATATGACAATAAAATGGTTGTTCTTTAGAATGTTCTTAGGCGAAGTATCGCAGCTAAGTTGAAAGAGGTGTTACTTGTGTAGATAAAGGTTTATACTCTGAAGTGCCCAGTATAACTGTTTATTCCGTCCTCATTAGGTTCAAAATGTCGTATTTATTTTGGTCGGGCGGTAAGGTTATGATCGGTGAGCAGTAATTGGAAGATCCCTAGAGGTGGGGCGCCACCCATTATGGATGGGAGCGCCTGGGGGGAGGCGGCCATTGGCCCCTCACACGGGGAGGCGGTACCCTCTAAGGATGGAGCCGCCAAAAGGGAAGGCGGTCATAGGCCCCTCCCAGGGGAGGAGGGACAACGGGCCCCTCCTGGGAATTTCCTGGGGCCAGGACATCCGCGACGGCGGATGTGGTAAGCAGTGTAGGGTGGGAGGGGGGTCTACGCTACCTTCTAGACACCTCACACGAGTCCTCGGACGACCACTAAGATGGCGTCGAGTAAATATGGGGCCCCCGCTAAGACAAGGGAAATTGGAAGTTGGCATAGAGGTACAGTCCTCTGTGCGCCCGCCCATCACAAGTGAGGGGGGAGTTCTGGTATTAGGGATCTGACACCGGTTACGACCTTGCCGTTGGCCCGTAATGTTAGGATGTACAATTTGAATTTTGAGAAAATGCATTTACAGGATGTTTTAGAATCGGCTAGGAGAACCTTTGTATTAGAGATGTGTTAAGGTTAGTCAATAAACATCGTAATGTGTAAATGAAATTGTACATGATATGAAACTATTATTTTAATGTTTTAATTTTGTTTCATATTTTAATAAATACGGCCGGGAGGGTAACTCCCTCCCGCCTTCCAAAAGTTCAAGAACTGTGTCCGTCTTCCCATTCTTGGGGAATTGTGTTGGGAGGGGGTGATGGGTATCCCGGCCATATTGCACACAGCCTTGAGTAACAGGACAGAATCATCCCTGCATGATATTTTCTACAGACATACAAACCAATTTGCATGTTCTTGTTTTGCTTTAGAAGATGGGCTATCTTTAAATTTTTTACCACAGTATGAAGGCCGAAGGTAGTATGACCTTTATCACCTTCAGACCTTGGTTATTTAAGAGACTTGTGTATTTTTCAACAAGTGTTGCAAAGAGTGTAAACTGTTCTCAGTAGATACTTTTTACTATTCTGTGGTGTATTTCTCATGAGAGTATCACTGCCTACAAACAGTCTGGTTTAGAGTAAACTCTCTCTGTATAGTAAACACTGTTACAGTATGCACACTTCTGCTCACATTAACTTCATTTCTAAATGTAGGTTGGGTAACTGTGATGGTTTTGATATAGACAAATTATGTCCATAGTAGTAAATTAATTTCGGAGCAGATGTCGAGTATCTTGAGGAATTTGGGTCTCTCTGAACAGTTGCATACTGTTAGACCCGGGATCCCTGGGTGGCTGAGGTAGGTACCATAGGCAAAATAGGGACCCGCGGTTCCACGTCACGGAAAGGAAGGTCACCTTCTGCGATAGCCCCCGCGCACCCCCTCGGTAGAATGGAACGAGGAGCCAGGCTTATCTTCAAGGCAAATCTGTAAAGTATTTGCAACCACGCTCACAGTGACCAAATGATGACACCACCAATAGACTCCACACAAGTTTGATAAATATGAGTATACATTTGATATAAAAAGGTAAACAAGAAGACCACACAATAGAAATCCCACATATGAATATGTGTGCTATCTCTCCTGGCCGGTTGTTCGGAAAGCCAGCCCTTGTAAGTTCTGGCGGTATTAATGAGCACTTCTGAACATTCTACTGTAATTCTAATATCATGTTATACAGTTTGTAATGCTAGAATCAGGCACTTTTGCAATGTAAAAATATTGCCAGGCGTAACTCAGCAATCAGACACTCTGCAATGTTAAAAGAATGCAATGCATAACGCAACAATCAGGCCCTTTGTAAGGTAAACATTATGCAATGCGTAATACAACCACCAGGTACGTCGTTATGCAAAGATAAGGCAATGCTTAATATACTAATCAGGTAATTTGTTGTGCAGGAATAATGCAATGCATAATATGCTAACCAGGTAGTTTGTTATACAGAAACAATGCAATACTTCATATGACAATCAGGTAGTTCGTTAGGCAGAAATTATGCCATGCGTCATACACTAATCAGGTAGTTTGTCATGCAGGAATAATGCAATGCATAATACTCTAATCGGGTAGTCAGTTGTGCAGAAACAATGCAATGTGTACTTCATTATGCGAAATGATGCAATGTGTAATACGACAGTCAAGCACTCTGTTATGCAGAAGTGGAATAATGCGTAATACACTCAGGCACCGATCACTTTGCCTTAGGCGGTCTCCCTGCCACTTCTTCTGACTTGCAGTCAGCCTCTCAACAGTTACCCCCAACACGGGTATGGTGTTACAAAAAGTGCAGCTCAGCACACCTACACCCGGTACTGCCACTCCCTTGGCAATACAGGCCATGTTACAAAGCTGCTGGGATGAGAGGGTGGCCGAGAGCATCTCCATCCGAGCCAGCCCCCCGCCCCAGGAGTCTACACATTACTTTTCTACATACATTTGATACCTGGGGGTACAAACTCACTCTCCTCTCCTCCTCCAGCGGCTGGGCCTCCAATGCAATCCATGTGAATTGGCAACTACAGGCTCAGACCGGCGTCTCAGCTCCTCCGATCTTAACCTTCCATGGGGCACGCGCACTCAGCATCGCTGAGACTTCCTTGAGCTTCGTGTGCACGATCACCGGGCACTCCACATGAAGGTCTCAGGCTGCACAAAGATCACATGCATAGCATCGCTGAGACTCACTTAAACTCCAGGTACACATTAACAAGGCAAATCCTCAAGAAAGTCTAGCAGTGCACAAATCACACGCACACTGCGTCGATGAGACTCACTTGAATTCCGGTGCACACGATAACAAGGCAAATCCTCATGAGGGTCTCACGGTGCACAAAGCATGCGCACACAGCGTCGACGAAACTCACTTGGATTCCCGTGCACACAATAACAAGGCAAATCCTCACAGAGTTCTCACAGTGCACAAAGCACACGCACACAAAGTTGACGAGACTCACTTGGATTCTGGTGCACACGATAACTGGACAATCCTCACAGAGGGGTTCAGGCTGCAAAAGGTACAGGCACACCGCATCGCTGGTCCTTGCTTGTAAGTACCCACAATCACAGGGCACACCTTACCAGGGTCTCTCAGGCTGCAACACGCAGGCACACACAGCGCCACTGAGACTTTCATGGATACTTTTGTGTTTCTGTGTTTCCGCAACAGGGAGCCAGCTCACCTTCAAGTGCTTGGGGATACGTTACTTCAGCCACAACACAGCAGTGTCCTTTCAAGCAGGGGGACAAAGCACACAGCAAAGTCCATTAATCCTTTTCTTGGTTAAAACAGCAAACTTCAGGCCAGCCCCGGAACACACAGCAAGGGTCTATCCTATCCTTCAGTCTCTTCAGTTGTTTCTTCCTTGGCAAAGTTCCTTTTGACCACGAAGCAGCTTCAATCTTGTTCACACTTGATTAAGCCATCATTCTAAAGTTCCGGGGCTTCAGCTCTCATAGTTAAACCACTCAATGGCTTTGAAATCTTTTTGAACAGGGTGCATTGGCCCCTGTTCCAACCAGTTCTGGGTGCCTCCCTGCCAGTGACACCTTCTTCATTTGATTAGTGGGGTCTGGATTTTCAATCACTCAGCAGGAGATGTGACAATTGTTGTATAGCAGAAACCCAGGCCTTGTCACCTCTAGGGGCTACTCCTACACTCCAGATGCAGGCTAGCCTGTTGCTGTCTCACCTCCTCCCCTGGGTCAAGACATTCCCCTGATCCTATTGTTTTCAAACACAGACAGTCAATCCACAGCCAGGCAGAGACACACAGAAATGATAAAGCACACAAACCAAGCCATTTCTAAAAGAGTGGCTTATAAACACACAATGCAAAAACCACCTTCATTGAAAGATGTGTTATTACACTGTGAGTTTAGGCATACTTAACTTTACCTTTCCATATTAAGCCTTTGAGACGATAGGCTGGAAGTCATATTACACAGCCTTCTATGGGCAAGATGGCCTTTCAATAGTAAAAAACGAAATGGAGATTATTTCATTGTCAGGACATGGCACACACCTTAGTACATGTCTTACCTTTCACATGCACTGCACCACACCCAGGGGTACCCTGGATCTACCATAGGGGTCTCTGATGTGCATAGAAAGGGAAGGGAAAAGTCTGGCAAGTGAGTGCATTTTTGAGAACCACATGGCAGTTTAACAAACCAAGCACAGGCACTGCAACGGAAGGCCTGAGTTCGCTTCTTAAGGCTACTTGTGTCGGTGGCACAATTCATGCTGCAGGCCTACTAGTAGCATTTGCATTACCAGCTCTGGCACACATTGTGCACTTTACTAGGGACTTTACTAGTAAGGCAAACATATCAATCATGGACAATCAATTATGATTGTGTTTGCTCACACTGCTTGGTTTGTGTGTGCGGAAGGCTGAAGTCACACACAGGATTGGAAGCTCGGAGAGAGCATGGCAAGCTTGTGAGAGGGTTGCAGTTTTAAGTGGTTGCCACTTCTGTGTGTTTTATTTGTTTTTAATGTGCTGTGTGTGTTTTACTGGCTTGCAAATATACCAAAATTCAAGAAATAGATGTTTTGTTGATTTCTTTCATGTTGATATAATTGTGGCACCCGCGCTTTACTTTTAAAATGTTATAAGTAAAGCGCGGGTGCCGCAAATATACTAAAATGAAAGCAATAGATGTTTTTTTCTATTTCTTTCATGTTGGCATTATCGCGATTATATTATCATGAAAGATATTTCTCTTTTAGCCCCGTCCCTTTTAGACTAGGTGCCCTGACTTTCCTGCTGTGGTAAAAGGTTCCTTGTCTTCTTTATGCGGCCATCTGCACCCATAAAGAAGATAAGAAGCTTTTTACTTCAACAGTAAGTCAAGGAACCCAGTCTGAAAAGGACAGGGCTTAAAAAGAAAGAAGAACGTCACTAGGACCTCTTCTCCAATGGCAGGCCACCGTTTTGCATGAACGGTGACGCCAGCTAATGTAAAAGAGGGGAAAAGGGGCGGGGCTTAACCTCACTAGTGAAAATCCCTCTATGTCAATTAGTCTTGGCAGCTCGACTGTGCATGTGTGCAGTGTTTCGCAGGCTGGGACCTAAAAAAGGTATGGTGCGAAAGCAAAAAAGTTTACAGACTTTAGCCAAAAATGGCCAAGTCCTACACATACATATTGAACACTGTGTGTAATGAGGATTTCCCACATATCTGTGGTTGATTGTTAAGGTGAACTTGGCATATGTATGGTATAAGAGTCAATGTTGCACATAATACATGCTTGCTACACCTGAAGTTGTTTCTGTGATGGCATTATTGATATTACCTAATATTCTGAGCTATTTTGCACTTACTTTCAGGCCTAATTGCATACTAGTTTATAGAGGAATGCGTAAAAAAGAATCTTGAATGATGTCATATTCTCCAAATTATCACAGCATTTTATCCTTTAGTTTTGTCAGTAAATTTAGAAGCTTTTTGAAAAAATTGAACAGATCTTCTCATCACACTTAACTACAAAGTTACTTTAACCTTTGTTTTTTTCAGAGAATATATATATATATACACTATATATTGGCTGTCATGTGATCAAGGCTTTGTTCCGAAACGTTATGGCGACAGCTGAATAAAATCTTACCAGCATCTGAAGTTTTGGTCCGTGTCTGTTTCCACAGCGAAATCGTAGTGAGAGCGATTGCGGGAGGAGACGGAGGTTGGTTTATATATATATATATATATATATATATATATATATATATATATATATATATATATATATATATATATATATATATAAATATATATATATATATATATATATATATATATATATATATATATATATATATATATATATACATATATATAGTTAGGATTTTTTCCTTATGGGATTTTTGAAAATTCTATGTCTAATAACTTTGGCGTTTGTGGACGGAATCGGCTGAAATTTTCAGGAAAATGGCACATTTTGTTTCTGAGCAGCCCCTGAAAATTTGGTGGGGTTTCGTCAAGGGGGCCGAGAAAAAAGGGGGGTCCCAAAACGCGTTTTTCCCATTCATTTTTCCATAGGGCGGTTGGACTCACTTTTAGCTCGAACGGCTGAATGGATTTGCACGAAACTTGGCAAAATTGTAGGGACTGTTAGCCCGATGTGCCTTTGCTAGGTCTCAATATATGTGCTCCAGTAGTTTTTGAGAAATTAACGTTCAAAACAAGATATATATCTGTAACAGCGCTCTGGGCAGCGATCCGGTCCGCTTACTTTTCGCGAAACGGAACTTTGCGCGCAGAAAGCTGATTGGCTCTCCGGTGTCTGTCAACATTCTAAACAGTCCGGAGCGGCCGCCATCTTATCTCTCGGTAGGATCGAGAGAGAAGAAGAGGTGAAAAACGAAGGGGGAATTTATTGAAAGGGGGCACGGTAGACCCCTCTTGACCCCCTAGGAATGTTGTTGGGGTTATTAAAGGGTCCCGTGGGGAAAATAAAAAAAAATGATTTTTCACGGTAGAAGCGCTTCACGGGCCGCGAACTGGGCCGCAAACTGGTAGCGAAACGGGAATTCGCCATTTTGTGCTTCGTTTTAATTGTTTAGAGACAAAAATTATCGCCGCACATCGGCCACAATGCATGAATATCGCTGAAAAGTCAGCGATATTCATGCATTATCCAGCAAATGCTCTTAGCCATGTTATCCACCTTCCATTGGATAACAGAAAGCTGATTGGCTCTCCGGTGTCTGTCAACATTCTAAACAGTCCGGAGCGGCCGCCATCTTATCTCTCAGTAGGATCGAGAGAGAAGAAGAGGTGAAAAACGAAGGGGGAATTTATTGAAAGGGGGCAAGGTATACCCCTCTTGACCCCCTAGGATTGTTGTTGGGGTTATTAAAGGGTCCCGTGGGGAAAATAAAAAAAAAATGATTTTTCACGGTAGAAGCGCTTCACGGGCCGCGAACTGGGCCGCAAACTGGTAGCGAAACGGGAATTCGCCATTTTGTGCTTCGTTTTAATTGTTTAGAGACAAAAATTATCGCCGCACATCGGCCACAATGCATGAATATCGCTGAAAAGTCAGCGATATTCATGCATTATCCAGCAAATGCTCTTAGCCATGTTATCCACCTTCCATTGGATAACATGGCTAAAAACTGCTCTGTGCGTGAGCTTTTTTTTTTTTTTTTTTGCTGCGTGACGTTTGTTAACGTTCGATTCGATGGAAATCAGGAAGTGTTGACCACCATTTTGTCACTGCGAGTAAATATTTTGTTATAAATGAATCCTTATTGATAAACATTGTCTGCACCATCTTGCGTTTTTGTCCAATGCCACAATTTTGTCGTGCACGGCAGCCATTTTAGATGCCTTGACCAGGGCCACTCTCTGCACGCCGCCGATCCTCAGCATGGCTCCCCACCCTCGCAAGCATCTCCCCCACGCACTGGTCACCCCCGCTGTTTCTCTCATGCATGGGCCATATACTTCCCCCCATCTGCGCTGCTCTTCTCTGAGAATCACACCCTGTGCCCGCCCGACACCTCCCTTTCACCCTATTCACTACCGCACCCTCTGACACTCCTCTTCCTCTGTGTCCGATTGTCCAGGCCGGACCTAGGCTATCACCTAGCCCTGCGGATGTAGTTTATGGCCCCAGCTGTAGAGTTTCCAGACATGCCAACCCTCCCGATTCAGGCGTGAGACTACTGATTTCAGTGCTAGTCTCCCGCCTCCCGATTCCTGCAAGCCAAAACCCGGGGGCATATTACCAACAACTAGCGATAATTTTTGTCTCTAACTTGTTTAGAGACAAAAATTATCGCCGCACATCGGCGAATTTTATCGCATATAAACCTTGCTATTAGCAAGGTTCATCGCAAATGCGATAAAAAACGGCCGCAATGCATGAATATCGTTGAAAAGTCAGCGATATTCATGCATTATCCAGCAAATGCTCTTAGCCATGTTATCCACTTCCCATTGGATAACATGGCTAAAACTGCTCAGGGCAGGTGTTAGGTTTTGGAGATATTCGCGCTTAGCGCGAATATCTCCAAAAGTTGGTAATAGGAGATAGCGATGGTTAGGGACTGTTTCCAGTCGCTAAAATCTTGGCACGCCCACTTTGCATGTCATTAGTGATAAATATCACTGATATGCAAAGCGGGGCCCAAGATGGTCGCTATCACCTTTTAGCTGTCACTAACTGGTGTTAGCGACAGCTTGGTAATAGGGAGATAATTTTATCTCTTTTTTTTTTGGCTTTTAAAGCCCAAAAAGCGGAAATAACCCCCCTTGATAATATGCCCCATGATTTCTCGGGGGTTTCAGCTGACAGGGCTTGGTATTGTGTTACGTGCTAATTCTTCCAGGAAACGTCAGAGGGTCGATGCAGGGGTTCTAGAAGGGGTGATAAACCATTTAAGCCTCATGAACAAGCGCATGGTCTTTTAAAGATTTGTGAAGTACTCGGGGCGGCGGTGTGTGTGTGCCCTCTTTCAGGAGCGGGCGGGGGGGGGCACTGCCAGCAACTTGCCAGGCCAGGCAGTGTTCAACACGTGCATCACCCTTTCTCTGCCTGCTATTGCGCTCCATGCTTCGGAAAGGTAAGAAAAAGAACGTGCATTTGAGTTTGAAATGTCCGATCTTGTAGCAGTACACTTGCAAAGCCCACACATGACAATAACCCGATTCAAGGCCCCATTCACTCGATTTTTTAAAGATATATAGCACTCCAACAAAGTTAGATTTTAAAACTTTATTAACATTTAACTATAATGAACGGAACAAAAACTGTAAAAACATTTAAACATTTTTCACCCAAAAAAGCAACAATGGTCAGAAGCTGTCTTTTGTGCGAATAGTCCCAAGGCAGCACAACGTGCAGAGTTCTGGACGGCACCCAGGTGATGTCGCCTGGGTGCCGCACTGGTTTTGGGATCCTACAATGCTGCTCCGAAAATTGGCGTGGGGCGTCCCGGGTGGGGCGGGGGGAGGCCTCGTCAGTAGCGGTCTGTTGTGCGAATAGTCCCAAGGCAGCAGAACGCGCTGAGATGTTGATGGCACCCAGGTGATGTCCAGTAAACTGCCGCACTGGTTTTGGTATCCTACAATGCTGCTCCGAAAATTTGCGTGCGGCGGCCCGGGGGGGGGGGGCGTGGGGGAGGCGGCGTGAACAGGCCTCCCCAGGTGGCGGCCATTCAGCTGAGTTGTGCCCGCTCTTGCGGCTACAGCGTCTCGCTCACCATGTTGTTGAGTTGCTCCCACTCTTGCAGTGCAGCGTTAGGCGCCTGCCACATGACTCTTAAAATGGCGGACGGCTCTTCGGTTTTGGGCCTGGTCCACTGAAATGGCCCTGGGACACCTTGGAACTCGGACGCTTGCCTGCTAGGGCTTGGGCTCCATTCTCGAAAAGCGTCCCCTCAGCCGTGAAGATTCTACAAAAGTCTTGGGGGCCCCCGACTCCCGCAGGCTTCCGGTGGGGAGCGGCTGCCATGATTGCTTGCGGAATGACCATGACGGAGCCACGAGATGGTGGTGCTCTCATGCTGACGCCAGCTTCAGTCTGAATGATCCAGAAACCAGGTGGGGCTTTCATCGTTTGGGAAAAAAAAATGTTCTAAACCAATGAAAAGTGCTATTTTTAGGTCATATGACCAAGCCTTCCATCTTTAGGAAACCAAAAGTAAAATGATCCAATGAAAAGTTTTATAAACAAGTCACATGACCTGTTATGCGGCATAGGGCTACAAAAAGCGTAGAAAATCCGTTGGCACGTGAGGCGGCGTCAGTAGCGGACCGATGTGCGAATAGGCCGAAGGCAGCACAACGCGCCGAGATCCGGATGGCACCGAGTTAGTGTCCAGCAAGTTGCTGCACTGGTGTGGCTATCCTACAATGCTGCGCCGAAAGACGGCGTGTCCAGCTGAGTTGCGGTCACTCTTGCGGTACAGTGACTCGAACGCGCCGAGATCCGGATGGCACCGAGGTGGTGTCCAGCAAATTGCCGCACTGGTGTGGCCATCCTACAATGCTGCGCCGAAAGACGGCGTGTTCAGCTGAGTTCCGGTCACTCTTCCGGCACAGTGACTCGAACGCGCCGAGATCCGGATGGCACCGAGGTGGTGTCCAGCAAGTTGCCGCACTGGTGTGGCCATCCTACAATGCTGCGCCGAAAGTCGGCGTGGGGTGCCCCGTTGGCTTATGAGGTGATGTCAGTAGTGGACCGATGTGTGAATAGGTTGGAACCAGCACAAGGCGCCAAGATCCGAATGGCAAGTCCTGGATGTTGAGTGCCTCAGTTGAGATTTCTGAGCAGTGCTTGTAAGACTGTCTGAAGCTTATGTGCACCTGCTGCAGCTTCACTATTGCCCTGGTGTGGCCAAAGGTCGCACATGACATAGGCGGCCGGCTCCCGAGGTCCGGCGGAACTTTTTTCCTTTTCCTTTCTGCTTCTTTTCCTACAA
The DNA here is from genome assembly GCF_964263255.1 of Lissotriton vulgaris. Lineage (NCBI taxonomy): Eukaryota > Metazoa > Chordata > Amphibia > Caudata > Salamandridae > Lissotriton > Lissotriton vulgaris. The sequence continues at coordinate 242,160,825 of NC_141699.1, read as the reverse complement.
TCCGTTTCCTCTGAAGACACGACCAGGTCCCTGAATGTGTGCAGGGGGACGCTATTGATTGAATGAAAATGGCGGCTTGACACAAAGCTGACTCAAGCGTTGCTGTTGATGCTATACAAACAAAAATTGGTTTTCAGTTTGTACATTCTTCAGGATTTTTTTTTCTATCCAAGTCTGATTGAGAGTTTGTAGAAAAATGGCTTCAGATTTTCCACATACTACTCTTCAACATTCTTCCTAAATGTAACAATGTGAAACTCACTAGGAGAACGGCTGTTTCTGTTTCCTTTCAAAATGCTGCCAACAATATTTTCTGAATGGAAGACACCATCTTGTAGCATAAAGGGCCGAAAGGGGTTCTGGTCTGGCCGATGGTTGGTGGAGACATTTTGACTATATCTTGGACCTGCCCGGCCTCGCCCAAAATGGCGCAGGTATAAATGGGACTCGTAACTCCTTGCCCGCAAATGTATATCTAGAAAATGTTATTGTAAGTGGCCCTGTCGTATTTTAATTACAAAATGTACGTTCACCGATTCCGCAACTGTTAGACACCTTTGTTCTTGCAACCTATTGGCCCGCTCGTTACGTTCCTCTACAGTGTAAATGTCTCCTCATCATATACGATTTCAGTTTGCTCCGTGGCCGGCCCACGTGGTTATAGGCCCGTATTTGTATACTGACATTTTCACAATAAAGGTTTTTAAAACAAAACACGGTAGTAGTATTTACATTGGTAAAGTTTTTACTTTTAGTCACTGTTTTCGAATCAGTAAAAGGCAAGTGAAATAAAGCAGTCCAATTACATGACGGATAATAGGTATAATATGTAGGAACGCAGTAAAGATAAATGGTCAAGGGCAGTTGTGTTTTTCATTTCTGCAACATAAAGTGATCGATAAGAATCTGATAATCAGGCGTATCGGCGACTAAGACAGCAGGCCGAGTCTCTTTTACTCAACGGCTCCGTCATGGAACGAAGAAACGCCCTTTTTCTCGAAAAAGGAATATATTTTACTTGCAGGACAGTTGTAAATTTTCCGGGAAAGTACATTAGCCTGGAATATTATAACATATATGTTTTTAAAAAAATAATGTTCGAAAACAATAAAAAGCGTAATTTTTAGGTCATATGACCAAGCTTTTCATCATTAAAATAACAAAAGTAAAATGAACCAATGAAAAGTTTTATTAACAAGTCACATGACCTGTTATGCTTACGTTACGCGCTGCGCGCCGCGCCTCGGATCACTTCCGGGTGCGCTAACGCGGCGTGTCATATAACGCATTACGCGACAACGTAGGTCAAGAATATAGTCAAAATGTCTCCACCAACCAGCGTTCGGAACACAACCCCTTTCAGCAGTCCAAAAAGTTCTGTTAAATGACAACAGAGGGGACAGGCAAGAAGAACCATCAGTCAAAGAGGGGAGGGCAAGTTCTTCTCTTCCGGGTCATGTTGGGGCGCTACCGGAACTGATCGAATTGGTAGTCTAAAGTGTTTCTGGATGTTTCAGACTAAAGCTGGCGTCAGCATGAGAGCACTACCATCTCGTAGCTCCGTCGTGGCCATTCCACGAGCAATCATGGCAGCCGCTCCCCACCAGAAGCCTGCTGGAGTCGGAGGCCCCCAAGACTTTTGTAGAATCTTCACGGCTGAGGGGATGCTTTCGAGAATGGGACCCAAGCCCTATCAGGGAAGCGTCCGAGTTCAAAGGTGTCCCAGGGCCATTTTAGTGGACCAGGCCCAAAACCGAAGAGCCGGCCGCCATTTTGAGAGTCCTGTGGCAGCCGCCTATCGCTGCACCGCAAGAGCGGGAGCAACTCAACTACATGATGAGCGAGACGCTGTAGTCGCAAGAGCGGGCGGTAAACAGCAGAATGGCGGAAGAGGCACAGTGTAGCAAAAGCGGGCGGAATGGCAACTGAAACGGTAAAGGGGCGCCCCACTACAGCGTGTCTTCAGGTCAAACGGATTGTGGGACAAGGTCCAGAATTGAAGAGTCATCAAAAGGCAAAAAATTCCGCCGGACCCCGGGAGCCGGCCGCTTATGTCGGGGGCGATCTCAGGCTACACCAGTGCTATAAGACTTGGGGAGGGTGTCGGAGCCAAGCGTCTTCTCGGAGTCCATGGCCATCACACCGCCCCTCAGGGGCCTCCGTCAAGCTGTTTAGGAAGGTAACATATCACATTGTTTTCTAATGCAGTCAGGTCCGCAAACGACACTCACTTACTTTGAGAATAGTGAAGCTGCAGTAGGTGGAAATAAGCTTCAGACAGTGTTACAAGCACTGCTCAGAACTCTTAACTATGGCACCCAACATCCAGAACTTATGCCATTTGAGAATGGCAGTGACATTGAAGCAACTCAGGGACCAAAACCATTAACGTACTTTCACGTATGAAAAACTTACTTGGGGAGGGGGCAGGAGCGAAGCGCCCCCTCCCAGTCCGCGCCACCACACCGTATGTTGAAAATCTGAAGCCATCGTTCTACAAAGTCAACCAACCTTGGATTGAAAAATCTAGAAAAATGTACAAACTGAAAACCAGTTTTGGTCTGCATAGCATCATCATGCTCGATCGATTGAGCTAGCCGGATCGGGCAATAAAAAGTATAAAATAGTTATGTAAATAGTTATTTAATAAAATGTTCTACCCTGTTTCTTTGCTGGTGTGTTGTCTATATTTTTAATATTTGCATAGGGTTTGTCGTTATTTTGGGCGGGGTGGGTGACGGAGCCGAGCTGTCTTGCAGCCCTCATGGTGTGGAGCTCAGTTCATCTCACTATTTTCGTATTTCTCATGAAGGGTTGTTTATAATATTTCTATTTTAGCGAGGTCAAAAAAAGATCCAATTAGTGGCCTACTGATTTTGCTCGATTACTTTTATTTTTTTACACGATTTTTCACGATCTGCAAAGACTAAACAGAGTATTGCGACTTTGTGCTTGTTTGTAAATAGAGAATGAACCAAAGAGAATCAATTGTAAAACAGTAAATGTTTGGATAATAATCAATCAAATGGAGAGACAAGCAGGCAGGACGGATTACAACGGGGGTAAAGGCCTGCGTTAACTACTCTTCACTATCTGCAAAGAGAGAGTACTACTAAGAGAAAAGAGGGGAGGGGGGCAGCGTTCAAAGCACATCAGCGTGCATAAATACGAAAATGTTTTTATCTATCACGTACTTGACATTTTAAAGCTTTTCATATTTGCTATTAAAAAACCAATGAAATTCACAGAAAAAACCATAGGTTATAGTGGATATATAGTTAGGAATTTGCATTTACAAAACCTTGAAAATTCAATGAAAAAACCATTGGTTTTAGGCCATATATAGTTAGGGATTTGCATTTACAAAACCTTATTTTACTCGCATAAAACCATTGAAATTCCATATATAGTTATAAGCGCTAACTATATATCGCGCACCCGCAATCCACTGCTGATGATGTCACATATTACATCATTCATGACATGGTTAGTGACATCACTGATGACATCACTGATGACATCTCAAATGACATCACTGATGACATCACTGAAAACATCTCATTTGACATGACTGATAACATCACTGATGATATCATTCATGTGATAATACCATGAACCTCTTCAGACTCTAATATAACCTTAGATACAATCAGTGTAAACAGACAGTCACAGACTGTCACTCATCCATGGAGTTACTCACACACCTAGTCAGTTATGCCAAAAATCAATCACACCTCCATTTTCTCAACTATACAGTTATACACACCTTACTTATTCAAACATATACTAACACATATTTACTTTACTCTCTTATACAATCTTTGATACATGTTCACAATGATCCATACAGCCACTCACACATTCACTGGCTCTTATGCACAGTTATTTATAGATGTCAACTCTCACATGTACTGTGTTTTACATATGTACTTAATTTGACATGTAGCACTGAGATATCCATTCACTCACTAATACACTCATGCACAGTCAACCGCCCATACAGCTGTTTGCACATGCACTTTTGAATCTATACATATAGTGAATCAACTACTCACACATCTATGTACAGAGTCACACACCTTCCAGCCACCCATACACACACACTCAGTTTCCCATACAAATACTTGGACAACCAATCAACCCATACAGTTACTCATATAGCTATTGATCAACATATGCAGCAGTTTGTAGAACAACAGATATAATGATGCACAAATTAAAACAGTTTAGTCACTAACCCATGCACTCAGTGAGACACATTTAATCACTCACTCAATCAGTCAGTCATGCACCTAGTAAATCCTTCATCCAGACACTTATATATCAACTCATTCTTCAATATGTAAAACATATTTTAACTTTACAGAAACATACAGTCACTGGATGTTGTAATCAGTGATGTCATCAGTGATGTCATTTGAGATGTCATCAGTGATGTCATCAGTGATGTCACTAACCATGTCATGAATGATGTAATATGTGACATCATCAGCAGTGGATTGCGGGTGCGCGATATATAGTTAGCGCTTATAACTATATATGGAATTTCAATGGTTTTATGCGAGTAAAATAAGGTTTTGTAAATGCAAATCCCTAACTATATATGGCCTAAAACCAATGGTTTTTTCATTGAATTTTCAAGGTTTTGTAAATGCAAATTCCTAACTATATATCCACTATAACCTATGGTTTTTTCTGTGAATATATATATATATATATATATATATATATATATATATATATATATATATATATATATATATATATATATATATATATATATATATATATATATATATATACTACTATTATAAAGAGAGAACACACACTTTTGAGCCAGGGAGACTCAGGAACCACAGCACCAATCAAAACACCCAATACATCATAGGAAACGTCAGGGTAAGCAGATGGACATAAGCTATATAACAAACAAAAAATATACGTTCTTTAAAAAATTTACCATAAAAAAAGTAGTCCCTTGGAAGTAGCTCCGGCTGCGATGTGCGTGCTGACATCGGGAGCGCAGGGAGGAGCCAAGCCGTGAAGCAAAGAATCCAGTCCGGATGGGCTGTTTAAAAAGGAGGAAGGGCTGCAAGCAGGCTCAACGGACACAAAGCTTTAAGCTAAAGCTTTCCTTCCACGCAGGAAAAATGAAAGCATTGCCAATGTTTGGCTTACGAAATCGTGACGCGGTAGCTGTATTAGAGCATGCATGCCACGACACCTCAAAGAGAAAGGTAAAGGTACAGATTTGTTATTGGCTCCCGGAGGCGGCCGGCGCGAAGAGCAGGAAAATAAAACAGAAATCCCATGGAATACCAAATATTGTACAGCATCGGCCTGCACGCTCCCCAGGCTGTTCTTAGGTCCTGAAGTGTTGAAATAATAAGAAAGAAAGAAAGATCGAGGCGCTGGTTCTTGCCGAGTTCTGTGGTGCGCATCATGTTGTCGCACTGAGAAGGATGACCTGCTGATAGACCCCTCTGGAGCTTGAGACTCAGAACTCGAGCTGCGTTCACATCTCTGCAACAGGTGCTTAAACCTTAGCACCGCAGTAGGAGCTTGCAAAGACGCACTGGAAGCCTGCGGCATTCCTATAGAAAGCTTAACCCCGAGCAGCTGGCGCGAGGGACTGCTCCCCTAAAGAGAATAATGCCTTGGCTCATTAGTATTGTGGTGCTTAACTGGGGGGCTTGGCAACAGGGCTGGTGAAGAGGACCCCAGAACTTATCCTTTTACAGGAGGAGTGCTTACGGGCGTCAGTGTGCGTGCTAATTAAATATCAAATCAATTCTGACAAATCAGAAGTCCGAAGCTGTTGTACACACAAAACCAGGGCGGATTTGAGCCCTTAAAACTGTCTTCTCGGATGTTTTTGCTACAAAAGTGCTTAATGCTGCAAGGAAATGACCAGACAAGGTGTTTCACGCAGCATTTCCCGAACATTGCAAGACGATTTTTGGGGGATCAGAAAGTTCCAGCAATAAAGAAATAAAGAGATGCCTTTCAATTCTGTGTTTATCTTGGCAGATTTACAGTTGCTTTGAAGACTGAGGTCAAAGGTCAGGCTATGTCTTCTGACAATTGCTGCTTATTCTTTTAACATGGGATTGGTGTTTATTTTTCTTTCACTGACTGCAAAGTGAGAGGATACTATAAAGTGAATTACCATTTGAGTGCTATCTATACTCTATACTACTATTATAAAGAGAGAACACACACCTTTGAGCCAGGTAAACTCGGGAACCACAGCGCCAATCAAAACACCCAATACATATATATATATATATATATATATATATATATATATATATATATTACCTACTGGCGGTCGCCAGTAGGTATATATAGTTAGGATTTTTTCTCTACGGGACTTTTGAAAATTCTATGTCTAATAACTTTGGCGTTTGTGGACGGAATCGGCTGAAATTTTCAGGAAAATGGCACATTTTGTTTCTGAGCAGCCCCTGAAAATTTGGGGGGGTTTCATCAAGGGGGGGCCAAGGGCATTTGGCCTCACTTTTAGCTCAAACGGCTGAATGGATTTGCACGAAACTTGGCAAAGTTGTAGGGACTGTTAGCCCGATGTGCCTTTGCTGGGTCTCAATATATGTGTTCCAGTGGATTTTGAGAAATTAACGTTTTAAAAAACAGATATATCTGTGACAGCGTCCCGGATAGCGCTCCGGTTCGCGAACTTTTCGCGTAACGGAACTTTGCGAAGCGAAGCTGATTGGCTCTCCGGTGTCTGTCAACATTCTAAACAGTCCGGAGCGGCCGCCATCTTGTCTCTCGGTAGGATAGAGAGAACAGAAGAGGAGAAAAACAAAGGGGGAATTTAATGAAAGGGGGCAAGGTAGACCCTTCTTGACCCCCTAGGAATGATGTTGGGGTTATTAAAGGGTCCCGTGGGGCAAATAAAAAAAATTAGATTTTTTGCGGTAAAACGCTTTCCGGTTCGCGAACCGGGTAGCGAACCGGGATGTGAAACGGGAATTCGCCATTTTGTGTTTCGTTTTAATTAAATTACAAGATGGAGGAAAAACAATGTGAGAAATGGGTATAAGGGGGTACGGGAGACGTATCCTGATCCCCTATGTTTTCTGAGGGTGGCTGAGGATGCTCATATATGTTGATACTTGTCTTCCAGCGGCTGCGCGTGAGCGTTTTTTTTTTTTGCTGCGTGACGTCTGTTAACGTTCGATTCGAAGGAAATCAGGAAGTGTTGACCGCCATTTTGACACTGCGAGTAAATATATTGTTAAAAATAATTGTTATAAATTAATCCGTATTGATAAACATTGTCTGCGCCATCTTGCTTTTTTTCCAATGCCACACTTTTGTCGTGCACGGCAGCCATTTTAGATGCCTTGACCAGACCCACTCTCTGCACGCCGCCGATCGTGACGTCTGTTAACGTTCGATTAGAAGGAAATCAGGAAGTGTTGACCGCCATTTTGACACTACGAGTAAATATATTGTTAAAAATAATTGTTATAAATTAATCCGTATTGATAAACATTGTCTGCGCCATCTTGCTTTTTTTCCAATGCCACACTTTTGTCGTGCACGGCAGTCATTTTAGATGCCTTGACCAGACCCACTCTCTGCACGCCGCCGATCCTCAGCATGGCTCCCCACCCTCGCAAGCATCTCCCCCACGCACTGGTCACCCCCGCTCTCTCTCTTATGCATGGGCCATAAACCTCCCCCCATCTGCGCTGCTCTTCCCTGAGAATCACACCCTGTGCCCGCCCGACACCTCCCTTTCACCCTATTCACTACCGCACCCTCTGACACTCCTCTTCCTTTGTGTCTGATTGTCCAGGCCGGTCCTAGGCTATCACCTAGCCCTGCGGATGTAGTTTATGGCCTCAACTGTAAAGAATCACCCCTCTTCAAAGGAGTAACAGTAGATCAAGGCCCCCACCCCATGAGATCCGTCACACCATACGAGTTCCTACTATCTGATAACGATCCTGTATTGTGATTGGGGAGGGGATTCTCACTGTGAGGGTGTGTGGGACCGAGCCTGAAGCGAAAGATTCCAGGGATGCCTTTTTGTACATCAAAGTCTTCACAATTATGTGTCACATTAAAAATATATAGCACTCCAACAAAGTAGTAGGATTATAACACTTTAATAACTTATAAATATATACAAAGCACCAAAAACAGTAAACAGGTTAAAAAAAAAAAATGAAACACAGCAACAATGGTCAGTAGCGGTCTGTTGTGCGAATAGTCCGAAGGCAGCACAACGCGCTGAGATGTGGACGGCACCCAGGTGATGTCCTTTACTTGCCGCACTGGTCTTGGCATCCTACAATGCTGCGCCGAAAAACGGCGTGGGGCGCCCCGGGGGGGGGGGGGGGAGGCGGCGTGAACGGGCCTCCCCAGGTGGAGGCTCGTCTGCTGTAATGGGGCGCCCCTTTAGCGTTTCAGTTGCCATTCAGCGGTTTTCCGCCCGCTTTTGCTGCACTGTGCCTCGTCAGTAGCGGTCTGTTGTGCGAATAGTTCGAAGGCAGCACAACGCGCAGAGATCTGGACGGCACCCAGGTGATGTCCTTTACTTGCCGCACTGGTCTTGGCATCCTATAATGCTGCGCCGAAACACGACGTGGGGCGCCCCGGGGGGGGGGGGGGGGGGAAGGCGGCGTGAACGGGCCTCCCCAGGTGGAGGCTCGTCTGCTGTAATGGGGCGCCCCTTTAGCGTTTCAGTTGCCATTCAGCGGTTTTCCGCCCGCTTTTGCTGCACTGTGCCTCATCTGCCATTCAGCTGTTTACCGCCCGCTCTTGCGGCTACAGCGTCTCGCTCACCATCTAGTTGAATTGCGCCCACTCTTGCGGTGCAGCGATAGGCGGCTGCCACAGGACTCTTAAAATGGCGGCCAGCTCTTCGGATTTGGGCCTGGTCCACTAAAATGGCCCTGGGACACCTTGGAACTCGGACGCTTGTCTGCTAGGGCTTGGGCCCCATTCTCGAAAGCTTCCCCTCAGCCTTGAAGATTCTACAAAAGTCTTGGGGGCCCCCGACTCCCGCAGGCTTCCGGTGGGGCGCGGCTGCCATGATTGCTTGCAGAATGGCCACGACGGAGCTACGAGATGGTGGTGCTCTCATCCTGACGCCAGCTTCAGTCTGAAACATCCAGAAACACTGTAGACAATCAATTTGATGACTTCCGGTGGAGCCTCAATGTGACCCGGTAGGGAAGAACTTGCCCTCCCCTCTTTTGGCTGATGGTTCTTGTTGCCTGTCCCCTCTGTTGTCATCTAACGGAACCTTTTTGGATTGCCGAGTGAGAAAAAAAAGGTGGGGCTTTCATCGTTTGGGGAAAAAAAATGTTTCAATCCAATGAAAAGTGTTATTTTTAGGTCATATGATCAAGCATTTCATCATTAGGAAACCAAAAGTAAAATGAACCAATGAAAAGTTTTATAAACAAGTCACATGACCTGTTATGCGGCTTTGGGCTATAAAAAGCCTTCAAAATCCGTTGGCCTGTGAGGCGGCGTCAGTAGCGGACCGATGTGCGAATAGGCCGAAGGCAGCACAACGCGTCGAGATCCGGATGGCACCGAGGTGGTGTCCAGCAAGTTGCCGCACTGGTGTGGCTATCCTACAATGCTGCGCCAAAGGACGGCGTGGGGTGCCCGGGGGGTGGGGGGGGGGAGGCGGCGCAAACGGCCCTCTCCCGCCTCCCCAGGTGGAGGCACCTCATGTGCAGTGCGGCGCCCTTTGATGTTTCACTCGCCGTTCAGCAGAGTTGCGGCCGCACTTGCTGCTACAGTAGGCCGAAGGCAGCACAACGCGTCGAGATCCGGATGGCACCGAGGTGGTGTCCAGAAAGTTGCCGCACTGGTGTGGCTATCCTACAATGCTGCGCCGAAAGACGGCGTGGGGTGCCCGGGGGGGGGGGGGCGGCTTAAACGGGCCTCTCCCGCCTCCCCATGTGGAGGCACCTCATGTGCAGTGCGGCGCCCCTTATCGTTTCACTCGCCGTCCAGCAGAGTTGCGCCCGCACTTGCTGCTACAGTAGGCCGAAGGCAGCACAACGCGCCGAGATCCGGATGGCACCGAGGTGGTGTCCAGCAAGTTTCACTGGTGTGGCCATCCTACAATGCTGCGCCGAAAGATGGCGTGGGGTGCCCGGGGGGGGGGGGCGGGGGAGACGGCTTAAACGGGCCTCTCCCGCCTCCCCAGGTGGAGGCACCTAATGTGCAGTGGGGCGCCTCTTAGCATTTCACTCGCCTTCCAGCTGAGTTCCGCCCGCTCTTGCGGCACAGTGCCTCACCCCCCATCCAGCTGAGTTCCGCCCGCTCTTGCGGTACAGTGACTCACCCGCCATCTAGCTGAATTGCGGTTACTCTTGTGGTGCAGCGATAGCCGGCTGCAACAGGACTCTCAAAATGGTGGCTAGCTCTTTGGATTTGGGCCTGGTCCACTAAAATGGCCCTGGGACACCTTGGAACTCGGACGCTTGCCTGCTAGGGCATGGGCCCCATTCACGAAAGCGTCCCCTCTTTTGACTGATTGTTCTTGTTGCCTATTTCTTCTGTTGTCATTTAACGGAACCTTTTTGGACTGCAGAAAGGTATTCGGTCCGACCGCTGTTTGGTGGAGACATTTTGACTATATCCTGGACCTGCCTGGCCTCGCACAAAATGGCGCCGGTATAAATGGGACTCGTAACTCCTTGTTGTGTACTGGTTGCCCAACCTTGATATCACGAGATACGTATGCAGTTTTGAAGCACATGGCGGGCGGGGACGAGAATTGATTGAACATTTGGACATCCCTATTGATATTAAGTTCTGATGTGTTATTGATTACTGTACTATTGAAAGTTTGAATTAACGTCACCCATGATACTTGCCCGCAAATGTATATCTAGATAATTTTATTGTAACTGGCCCTGTCGTACTTTAATTATAAAATGTTCATCCACCGATTCCGCAACTGTTAGACACCTTAGTTCTTGCAACCTAATGGCCCGCTCGTTACGTTCTTCTACAGTGTAAATGTCCCCTCATCATATATGATTCCAGTTTGCCCCGTGGCCGGCCCACGTGGTTATAGGCCCGTATTTGTATACTGACATTTTCACAATAAAGGTTTTTAAAACAAAACATGGTAGTAGTACCTTTTTTGGTATAGTTTTGAATAATAGCCACTGTTTTCAAATGAGTAAAAGGCAAGTGAAATAAAGCAGCCCGATTACATGACGGTTAAAAGGTATAATACGCAGGAACGCAGTAAAGATAAATGGTCAAGGGCTGTTGTGTTTTCCACTCCTGCAACATAAAGTGATCGATAAGAATCCGATATTCATGCCTATCAGCGACTAAGACAGCAGGCCGAGCCTCTTTTGCTCAACGGCTCCCTCATGGGACGAAGAAACGCCCTTTTTCTCGAAAAAGGAATATTTTACTTGCAGGACAGTTGTAATTTTCCCGGGAAAATACATTAGCCTGGAACATTGTTAGTGATAAACTGTAAATGCATCTGGGTCCTTTGCTTTACAAGTCAGAGCGAGAAAAAAAAAGGTGGGGCTTTCATCATTTGGGCAAAAAAAATGTTCGAAAGCAATGAAAAGTGTTATTTTTAGGTCATATGACCAAGCCTTTCATCATTAGAATAACAAAAGTAAAATGAGCCAATGAAAAGTTTTATCAACAAGTCACATGACCTGTTATGCTTACGTTACGCGCTGCGCGCCGCGCTCTGGATCGTTTCCGGGAAGTTGCGCCTCGCGCACCGGAGCACTTCCGGGTGCGCTAACGCAGCGCATCATATGACGCATTACGCGACAACGCAGGTCCAGAATATAGTCAAAATGTCTCCACCAACCAGCGGTCGGAATACAACCCCTTGCAGCAGTCCAAAAAGTTCTGTTAAATGACAAGAGAAGGGACAGGCAACAAGAACCATCAGTCAAAGAGGGGAGGGCAAGTTCTTCTCTACCGGGTCACGTTGGGGCTCCACCGGAACTGATCGAATTGGTAGTCTACAGTGTTTCTGGATGTTTCAGACTGAAGCTGGCATCAGCATGAGAGCACCACCATCTCGTGGCTACGTTGTGGCCATTCCGCGAGCAATCATGGCAGTCGCTCCCCACCGGAAGTCTACGGGAGTCGGGGGTCCCGGTGACTGTTGTAGAATCTTCAAGGCTGAGGGGACTCTTTTGGGATTGGGGCCCATGCCCTAGCAGTCAAGCGTCCGAGTTCCACGGTTGCCCAGAGCCATCTTTGCAGGCCAGGCCCAAGTCTGTGGAGCCGACCGCCATTTTGTGAGCTCCGTAGCAGCCGCCTGTCACTGTACCGCAAGATTGGGTGCAATTCTGTTGGATGGCCGGTGAGACGTTGTAATAGCAAGAGCAGGCACAATTCAGCTGGCCGAGCGAGGCACTGTGTCGCAAGAACGGGCGCAAGTCAGCTGGTCGAGTGAAGCGCGGAGATGTAGATGCGAAACCTCCACCTGGGGAGGTGGGGGAGGCTCGTTTGCGCTGCCTCTCCCTTCTACTGCACCCCACGCCATCTCCTGGCGCAGGTATATGTGATGGTCGGACCAGGGCACCGCAGGACTTCTCTTCAGGTCAAACGGATTGTGGGACAAGGTGTGGAGCAGGCGCAATTATCTCGGGGGCCTCCGTCAAGTGGTTCAGGGAGGCACCGCATCACATTGTTTTCCAATGCAGTCAGGTCCACAAACAGCCCCTATTTACTTTGAGAATAGTGAAGCTGTAGCAGGTGCAAATAAGCTTCAGACAGTGTTACAAGCGTTGCTCGGAACCCTTAACTATGGCACCCAACATCCAGGACTTATGACATTTGTGCAAGGCAGTGACATCGAAGCAGCTCAGGGACCAAGCAACATACCATATCCAGAGTCCTTCCCACAACCTCTGCCTTCCTTCTTACCTAGTTATTGTTCTTTCACTCCCACTCCAGGCTTTTAGTCTGTGGATGGAAAACCATGAACCTACACTGACCTATGAAAATCTTACTATTGATGGTTTATTTTGAGCCCAAAATACAAAGGCTTGTTTGGATCGATGTTGCAGCAGGCTGCCATGTAAATAGTTATTTAATAAAACATTTTAGCCTGCTACTTTGCTGGTGTGTTGTATATATTTATAATATTTGCATAGTGTTTGTCGTTATTTTGGGTGGGGTGGGCGGCGGAGCCGAGCTGTCTTGCAGCCATCATGGTGTCGAGCTCAGTTCCTCTCACTAGTTTCGTATTTGTCATGAGGGGTTGTTCATAATGTTTCTATTTTAGCGAGGTCAAAAAGAGATCCCATTAGTGGCCTACTGATTTTGCTTGATTCCTTTTGTTTTTTTAACGATTTTTCACTATCTGCAAAGACTAAACAGAGTATTGCGACTCTGTGCTTGTTTGTAAATAGAGAATGAACCAAAGAGAACCACTTCCAAAACAATAAATGCTAGGATAACAATCAATCAAATGGAGAGGGAAGCAGGCACGACTGATTACAACGGGGGCAAAGGCCTGTGTTACCTACCCTTCACTATCTGCAAAGAGAGAATACTCCTAAAAGAAAAGAGGAGGGGGGGGCAGCGTTCAAAGTACATCAGCGTGCATAAATACGAAAATGTTTTTACCTACCACGTACTTGACATTTTACAGCTTTTGATAATTGCTATGAAAAAACCATTGAAATTCACTGAAAAAACCATAGGTTATAGACGATATATAGTTAGGAATTAGCATTTACAAAACCTTCAAAATTCACAAAAAAAAAATAGGTTATAGACCATATATAGTTAGGGATTAGCATTTACAAAACCTTAATTTACTCGCACAAAACCATTGAAATTCGCATATATAGTTAGTTGCACTAACTATATATCGCGCACCCGCAATCCACTGCTGATGATGTCACATATTACATCATTCATGACATGGTCAGTGACATCACTGATGACATCACTGATGACATCTCAAATGGCATCACTGATGACATCACTGATGACATCTCAAATGACATCACTGATGACATCTCAAATGACATCACTGATGACATCACTGATGACATCTCATTTGACATTACTGATCACATCACTGATGATATCATTCATGTGATAATACGATGAACCTCTTCCGACTCTAATATAACCTTAGATACAATCAGTGTAAACAGACACTCACAGACTGTCACTTATCCATGGAGTTACTCACAAACCTAGTCAGTCATGCAAAGAATCAATCACGCCTCCATTTTCTCAACTATACAGTTATACACACTTTTACTTATTCAAACATATACTAACACATATTTACTTTACTCTCTTATACAATCCCTGATACATGTTCACAATGATCCATACAGCCACTCACACATTCACTGGCTCTTATGCACAGTTATTTATATATGTCAACTCTCACATGTACTGTGTTTTACATATGTACTTACTTTGACATGTAGCACTGAGAAATCCATTCACTCACCAATACACTCATGCAGACAGTCAACCGCCCATACAGCTGTTTCCACATGCACTTTTGAATCCATACATATAGTGAATCAACTACTCACACATCTATGCACAGAGTCACACACCTCCCAGCCACCCACACACACACTCAGTCTCCCATACAAATACTTGGGCAACCAATCAATAACCCATATAGTTACTCATATAGCTACTGATCAACACATGCAGCAGTTTACAGAACAACAGACATAATGATGCACAAATTAAGACAGTTTATTCACTAACCCATGCACTCAGTGAGACACATTAAATCACTCACTCATACAGTGAGTCATGCACCTACTAAATCCTTCATCCAGACACTTATACATCCACTCATTCTTCAATATGTAAGACATATTTTAACTTTACAGAAACATACAGTCACTGGATAATGTCATCAGTGATGTCATCAGTGATGTCATTTGAGATGTCATCAGTGATGCCATCAGTGATGTCATTTGAGATGTCATCAGTGATGTCATCAGTGATGTCACTGACCATGTCATGAATGATGTAATATGTGACATCATCAGCAGTGGATTGCGGGTGCGCGATATATAGTTAGTGTAACTAACTATATATGCGAATTTCAATGGTTTTGTGCGAGTAAATTAAGGTTTTGTAAATGCTAATCCCTAACTATATATGTTCTATAACCTATGGTTTTTTTCAGTGAATATATATATATATATATATATATATATATATACATATATATATATATATATATATATATATATACTAGCAGCCCGTCCCGACGTTATCCGGGTATGAATTGCTGCTGGCCAGTAATATATTGTTTTGTAGGATTTCGTTTTGATAGCATTTCTTATGTGTGACAGGCCTGTGAAACGCTCCGATTCACAGTGCACTGCTGATGCACTTAAGAGTGCGCGTTCAGTCGTGTGTGAAATCGAGTTCCCCTACTTTATATTTCCTTGCAATATTATATAGCGCGAACTCTTCAGCATGGCATTAGCACAATTTACATTACAGAAGAACACATTCATTTGTGGTAGGCACGGAGAGACAAAGCGGTTTGCCTGAAATCACAGGATGTTGAGCTCTAAAGTTCGTAATTCTAGAACTTGTGGTGGGAGGTGTGTCTAAAAGTGTATGTCGGTGCTGGCCATCAATGAGAGAGACCTGTGCATTTTTCAAATCGGTGGTGAAAAATGTACTTACCGGGGGATGGTAAACACCCATTATTCTGCAACTTTCTTTCCGCATACCATCACTCCGCATACTTTCATTAAGAAAGTACCATGACTCCGCTATGCCATTATAACGCATGGCATTACATTTTATATGCTTTTCCCACGCATACATTTACAACGAAATTCGTTGTAAATGCTTCAATGGTAAAAGCATGTGTTTTTTTTAATGTTTGGATAAGGTAAGTATGGGTATAGGGGTATATGTTTTGGGGTACTGAGGTATATGTTTTGGGGTGTTTGGGTATTTTAAGGGTTCAGATATAGTTTTGGGTTATGGGGTACAGGGGTAGTTTTAGGGTTTAGAGATAGGTATGCGTTTTGGGGTACAGGGGTATTTTTAGATTTAAGGGCCAAGTTTGGGTTTTGGGGTATAGGGGTATTTTTAGGGTTCAGGGGTAGGTTTGGATTTGGGGTACAGGGGTATTTTAAGGGTTCAGGGCTAGGTTTAGGTTTTGGGGTACAGGGTATTTTTAGGGATAAGGGCTAGGTTTGGGTTTTGGGGTACAGGGGTATTTTAGGGTTCAGGGGTAGGTTTGGGTTTTGGGGTACAGGGGTATTATTAGGGTTCAGGGCTAGGTTTGGGTTTTGGGGTAGAGGGGTATTTTAGGGTTCAAGGGTAGGTTTGGGTTTTGAGTTACAGGGGTATTTTTAGGTTTCATGGGTAGATTTGGGTTTTGGGGTATGGGGTATTTTTAGGGTTCAGGGGTAGGTTTGGGTTTTGAGGTACAGGGTTATTTATAGGGTTCAGGGCTAGGTTTGGGTTTTGGGGTACAGGGGTATTTTTAGGGTTTAGGGATAGGTTTGGGTTTTGTAGTACAGGGTATATTTATGGGCTTAAGATGGGTTAGTATTCCTTGTAAATATATATTTTTTTATATACAATAAAAAATTACAGAAAAAAAAAAAAAAGATGGGTTAGTATTTAAGGTTGTTGGGGTATTTTTAGGAGTATGGGTGGGTTATGATTATGGGGTGCAGGGGTATTTAAAGGGAGCACAGTGGACACCCGGAGCTGGAATGTACAGAACCTGGGAAGAAAAAACAATAAAATATTGGGCACAACGCTAGCTTTTTTTTCGTAATCCCGCACCCCGCACACGTCCACGCCCCCAGCACATGATATGAGACATGGCATGAAGGGCGGAACGTACCACACTCCCCCAGGTTTTGTCACGCCCCCAGCACATGCCCATAGCACAAGGCAGACACTCCCACAAGGGAATACTTTGCTGGCACGGTTCTTTTCCCTTTTAAATGTATATGGTGGGCATCTGCATAGCCTATGTCCTTCTGCTGCAACTGCCCTTTCCAACGCAGTATTGGGTGTTGTGATTGGTGCTGTGGTTCCTGAGATTACCCGCCTCAAAGGTTTGGGCTCTCTCTTTATTGTATTAGTATAGATATATATATATATATATGTTTGTTCATGCATTTGATGATTAAACATTCTTAACTGTATAATAATGTAACACCAGTGGTATCATTTCTTTGCATCAGAAAGATTCATATGAATCTCTCATGTTCATTAAAACTAAAAAGTGTTTAAGTACATGTTGTAAGTACAGGTGACTCAAAAAACACCCACACTGTGCTATTAATATTTACAAAAGGTTTTTTAGTCACAAAATAGCCACCATAGCAACTTGCACCAGCTTGCCTGGGCCAGACTTATTGGCTTTGCCAACACTCAGGCCAATTGTGATCTCGTTAGGAAGGCCTCCAGATGGGTTCTGGAATGAGCAAGTCTGATTCAGAGCCTATGTTTCCGACCAAATCTTCCCCTGTCCCAAACGTCCAAGTATGATGCAAAGATCTCGTCTGCGTTGACCAAAGTGTTTCCGAACCTGATCCTGTCAGTACGTCAGCCGAATCGTGCCGTGCAATGGAGCTGGCTACCGAACGAGCAAGTACGATGCACGATTTGGAC
This sequence comes from Lissotriton vulgaris, assembly GCF_964263255.1. NCBI lineage: Eukaryota > Metazoa > Chordata > Amphibia > Caudata > Salamandridae > Lissotriton > Lissotriton vulgaris. The sequence goes on along the minus strand of NC_141699.1, from coordinate 242,143,179 downwards.
AGCTCTATCAACCTTGTCTCAGCGAGATGAAACAGCTTTTGGAATCGGTCTTCAGGGGCTGTAGCAGGCCACACTTCATGCGTGGCCCTCCAAATCAGTCCTCCGGGGGTACCCATGGGTCCCCCCTTTCCATGCATGCACAATGTGGCTGGCACAGTGGGGGGCCCACCACAGGGTGCTTGCTTTTCCCCACTCCCCCCTTTTTGCTACGGGTGCCTGTGTACGCGTTTGATATACAGGCTCGATTAGAGTTCAATGGGAGTCTGAGCAAACCGAGTCCGTCAGCATATGGGTAACCTGGAATCGGTTGCTCGGACTCGTGGAGGGCAATTCGCTAGGAAAGCTCTCTGGATACGAGTCGTACAGAGGGCTTTCCTAGCGAGATCGTAATTGAAAACGTGGTTGTAAAATTGGGTCATTTTTCAGAACTTTTTCATGTACATTTGCTATTTAACTGTAAATACTGAAAGTAGGCCCATGAAATATTCCAATTCTTTTCACTGTTTACCAAGCAATTAGATCTTATCCATAGGTGTTGGAAATCCGCCACCCTTTACTTAAAATAAACCATAGGTAAATACAGGTAATTCTAAAAATGCACTTTCAGAAGACTTACTATTTTGTTGTAGCTTGGTCTAATCTCACACTCTCTGCTACACTATATGCATATGTGTAGTAAAGTTGAAATTGCAAAACCGTACTATGCCTTGAAACCTCATGCACTGTGCTTAACTGTTACAGTATAGGCCAAACTACAACCAACAACCTTACAGCTGAGGGCCACATGTATCAAAAAGGCATTTTTTGATGACCAAATTTTTTTTACTGAATTGCTATTTGGTAATGGCAAAATTCTATGTAAGTAAGGAATTGCCAAAAGATTTAGCAATTCCCTAATATTAACAAATAGCAATGCGGTAAATAGGTAATCGCTGTTAGGTAATACTATTCCATTTGTTCCTATGGGCCTAAGGTCCATAGGTGTGAATGGTTTTGCATTAGCTAATTTGCAATTACCTTATTGATAATGGCCAATTAGGTCATGCAAAGCCAAGGGTACCCTGGGCCCTAAGCCCCCTGAAGCACCCTAAAAAATTAAATGTGCACAGATAAAGTGCACACATGCCACATAGCGCTTTAAAAAATGCATTGTTGAACATTTTTTAAAATTTGCTAATAGTTACCATCGACTTGGAGTCAATGGTAATAGCATTTTCCTAAATGCACAGTTTGCATTTAGAAAATGCTTGGTACATGTGCTTAAGCAAATTGTCATTCCCTATTTGAAGTCACAATTTTAAGTAACCATGTGGTAAAAAAAAGATGCACAGTCCAAATGGGTCAAGAAAGACACTGACACAAACACGCAGTCACGGTCACGATCCTACCTGGCCTGTGTATCAATTGGCTAAAGGTGTTATTTTTTCACAAAAAAACAGTCATTGAGGATGAACCAACAGCGCAAAACGTTCCACTTGTAAACCGCTCCTCAAATAAGACGACACTCAGCCAACTGCTATGTGAGAACACACTTGTCAAAGAGGATAGCACTCCTCAATTAACACGAAGACAGCAGGCTGTAAAGTAGATGACAGACAAACGCCTAGATAAACGCCCAGACTGCAGGCTGTCTTGATGGTGTAAGACACTGGTGGGGTTAGCTGGGGCGTTACCTTTGGCTTCCAAATAACGTCTTGAAACTCTTAAGGACTGTACTTTCTTGTCATTAGGTTCTTTGTTGCTTAGTCGTCCTTATTCTTAACTGCACGCGTAGATTAATCCCACTCAAATCGTCGCCTAACTGTGGTAAACAAAGATGCACAGTCCAACTGTGTAGGTTAAGATCCTTTATTGTAGGTTCCTTCCAAGTAAGATAAATGGGTCAAGATAACAAGTACAGAAGTAAAACCCCACCAGGAGCCAGCTGTTAGCAGCTCTGCCTGAGTTGACCAACAGCCACAGTCAGGTAGAGAGAGACACTGTGAGCCAGAGAGTCACACAGGCATTCTATGATGTCACAGATATCATAGTACAGTCTATCCAGTGAAGAAAAGTGGAGAGGACATTTACTACAAACCGCTATTTTTGTGATTACCTAAAATTGCGACTACAAAGCTTTTCATGCATTTTGAAAGGCTGTTTTGCATTTGCAAACAAACAAAATTAACAATTTGCACCTTTTGCGCGTTTACAATTGTTTGGTACATGTGGCCGTGAGGGACACCCAGGAACCCAAAACAAATTGACGCGCTCTGTGACTGTAATCAAAAATCCAGCAGTCACATATTATCTTGAAATTAAAAACGTCGCATTTTTCACTTTGAAAAAAACACAAATCCCTACAACAAAAATGTGTCTTTTCATGAGAATAACCTAATTTCTTTTCTGTATAAACTGTTTTCAATTTTTACTAAATTCAGGTTTGGTAGCAAAACATAAGCTTATCATTTCAATGAAGTAATCACTTGCAGTTCTCCACACATGGATAAAAGCTACATTGAACGTCCATGCGTCACTATCATGTGCCAGCAGCACATTTCATGTGAGAGCAATATTCAACAATGTCAGGGCCAGCATTATACAATAGTTGGACATCAGTTTGCCATTGAAGCCCACTATACACCAGAATCATACCATGAGAATGTACTATCACACCTATAATGGTCACAATCCGAGTGTGGCTAAGCTGCCAAGTGAACATGGCACCCAGGAGCTCGTATCAATGATGGCTCAGCATAGCAGAAAATATAAAGCCCAAACTTTGCACGCCATGCACTGTGTCAACAGAGGGGAAGCAGATCACCCTAGCTGCTGGTGGACACATCTGGAACGCAACACAGGGCCTACAGATGCTGGGACCTTGCCTTACTCACTTTCCAGCTAGAAAAGAAGAAGGTATACGTTGAGAGGTGGGCAAGGCTGATGCACTCCCTGGAGAAAGGCCGACCGCTGGCAGGAAAATGACCTGCCCAGGGGATGATTAGAGGCTTCTGGGAGGGTGTGGAGAGCCTGGGGCCTGCATGGTATGGGAATTTAAGCTGATGGGGGAGGAAAGGCCCAAGACCTGTACTAGAGCCCCTCAGCCACATAAGAGGGAGAAGAAGACGGCGAGGATGGACCCTCCACGGGTGAAGATATACCTTCAGACTGCTCTTTCCACCAAGATCCAGTCCCTGATGTGCCAGGACAATGGGTCCAAAGTCATGCTGCAACCCAAGCAGTATAAATAGGCATTCAAGGGGAAAATGCTCAAAGAATCCGAGGCCCTCCATAAAGAAGGAGACTGAGGGGGTCGGAGAAGTGGAAACCAATGCTGCAGGAGGTCCTGGCCACCATCAAAATTCCAAAACGGTGCTGGAGACTAAGTTGGACACAATGGCAATTAAAATAGGTCTCCTCTGGTGGGATGTCTGCAAGATCATGGCAAGAGTGCCCAAGGCAGAAGGAACGCTCAAGGAACATTCCACAGTGATCAAGGTGGCCTAAACAAAAGTAAGGCTGATAGAATAAACCATGCAATGTCTTAATTTCAAATCCAAAAATGCTGAAGGGAGGTTGCATAGGAATTATATTAGTTTGGTTAGTTTCACTGGGAAGGCAGTGGCACCAATATGGAACATTTCATCGCACAATTTATCCTATGCCACACTTTGTGGTGGAAAAATCGCATCATAGCCCTGGAGCCGCTTCAGAACCTGGAGCCAGAGCACGACATATCATAGCAAATATTATAAACTATAGAGATAGGGTGGCCATTCTGAGAGTCGTTAGACTCCCGGACCTGCTGCAGAATGAAGACCACAACATTAGACCCTCAACCCCAATTTTAGGCAGGAGGTACAGGTATACTGACTTTTTTTAATCAATAAAAAGGGAACTCCAAAAGAGAGGTTGCCTTATGAAGGAAATGGCCTAACTCGGGTGACTCATGACCACCTCTCAGCCTTCCATACCAAAGGAAAAGTCAGCCAGACAGTTGAGAATACAAACCAATATATATTTATTCAGATACACTCAGAGTGGAGCCCAGTCTGCCCAGTCTGTTATGAGTGCTGCAGAGGGACTGACATCAGCAAGCATAACAATACATTATGTATACTTCAAAGCCAATGAAAGCCTGACCACCATGGAATTGTCCAAGCAGATGCAGCTGGACAGTAAATTATTAAGGAGTAAGTTGCAATTCTGAGGCCGGGCACACATGATCTACTATTCAAGGTCACTCTGCCTGTACCCACTACTAGACAAGTGGGAGAAGGCCTATATCTAATGAGAAAGCTATGCACGAATAAGAATAGTACATTCATTAGTGTAGCAAAACTCAAAGAGAAGAAACATAACTTAGAAGAAGCCATTTCTCGGAAACAGCAAAAGATTTAAATATGGAGCCCATACACAAAATGGCACCGCAAATGCCAACTTCTATAAAACAATGCAAAAGCATCATTCTTTTTATTCTAACACGTATGCTTTGTTATAACCTGTCAAGCTACATCTCACAGCAGAAGTGAAAATGTTGTTCTTTGAGTTGACAGAGGCTGTCGCGGGGTGGAGGAGAGACGGACCACCGCAAGCCAGCACCGGGATAAGAGATGAAATCCGTATTTTGTAAAGCGCAAACTACTCACCCTTACGCGACTCAAGTTGCTGTGGGCATCGTGGAAATTAAGTGAGCTACTGCCTAGCTGAGCTGCCGCCGGGGCTGGGGATCGAACCGTGAACCCTGTGCTCAGAAGTAACCTACCCTGGCCGCTGCACCACACCTCTCCACCAAGGAACCAGAGAGGACTCCGGTGCCGGAGGACAGGCAGAGGACATAAACAACAACAACTAAAGTCCAGCATCTAGAGAGCACATATTGAAGAGCCACAAAGAGAAGGGACATGTGTCATGCAAACACCAACATGGGGTTTAAGTAGCACTGACCATATAGGCAGAAGGATGGTAGTCTTTTGGGTATGATATATACCTTATAAGTTGGGGTTGGCAGTTCGACACCTGCTATATGAGGATGTAGAGAGGCCAGTTTAGGAGGGGAGATGTTTAAGTGTGATGCAAGAAGTCATGGGGCATCGACCACACAAGAGGAGCTACTGCATAAAAACAGAGGAACACAAACACACCACCACACACAAACACACACATGCACACACGGAGGAGACAAGACAGAGAATGAAGGAGGGACTTAAGTTTCTCTCTTGGAATGGCCTTGGGTCGGGCAATTGTCTGAGAGCGGGTTGGTGGCCAAATTCCTGGCCAGTCTAGACCCAGACTTAATCCTTCCGATCAAAACAATTGTGGCTTGCTTGAAAGGGGAGATACAAGGTGTTGGGGCACACAGGTTTAAAATGGCGTCACAGGGTGAACATACCAGACATTGATGACTTGCCCTTTCAATTACACAGATGTGGACAGACCCTAGGGGATATTAGGCAGCTGTACAAGAGCAGTGGAATGGAATTAGACTGTCAATGACCTCGTGGTACCTCCCAGCAGGCCTGCAGGCAGTACTGCTGGGGGAATGGGGGAATGAGTCATAAATGCACCAGACCATCTCTACTTATATCAGGGACATGAATTTAGTTATGAAGATTGCACTGGATAGAGCCTTTTTTCATGCACAAGGGACCAAACTGGATACTCAACTCCACTCCTTCACTAAGGCCCTCTGCCTACAAGACCTCTGGAGGGAGAGATCACACAATTCTCCAATGTTTCCAAAATGATGTCTTCCATGTCTAGACTAGACTGCATAGATATTCCACAAACCCAAAAGGAATTTTATAGACACACTAGTTATATGTAGAGGGGGATCTCTGATCACTCTCACAACTATATGCATCTTGAGCTGACTAAACGTCGGTCAGGTGGCAGTTGAACCCATGGGAACTTTTGGACTGGAACGTGAGGAGGCTCATGACCGTATCCATGGACCATTATTTTATGGAAATAAAGGGGATCAGTCCACTCTCCCATAACTCTTTGAAGGCCTATAAATGGTAGCGAGAGGAGTTCTCGTCTCTCATACTAAAGTAAAGAAAAGGAAGAGACTCCGGGAGGTGAGAGACAGAGCGGTGCTACTGTTCCAAATATAAACCAAACTCACGAGCAGCCAAGTTCCACATTGCCACAGTAGATAGCCCCTGTGCAAGAGGATTACAGGGAATCAGTTGAGAAAAAAGCCCGGTTATAAAAGAAAAGTAGACAACAAAGATTATATGAAATGGTCAACAAATCTGGGTAGGTGCTGGCCTGTATCGATGAGGAACAGAGGTGGATTAGTAAAATGATTGGGCAAGACCGGGAATCGAAGATGGAGTTGCAGGAAATAGCCCAGGCCTTTCAGGTGCACCTTTAAGTAATATATGAATCCCAGTACGGGAGATGAAGGATGCTCTGAGGATATTTATGGGTGACATTCCCACCCTGCACACGGCAAAGTCGGACATGGAGCAATTGGAGTCCCTAATAGGAGCAGAGGAAATACAGGAGGTAATAGCCCAAATAATTATTGGGAAAACCCCAGGTGCCAATGGATTCCCCCCCAAATTCTTTAAATTCCTTAAAGTAAGGTTAGGAGAGCTCTTAAGAGATATGTTCTATTAGATGAGAAGGTGTGACAGGTTTCCAGAAGATCTATGATCAGCACATTTAACTGTCTAAGGAATGTGGGGTCTGTAGACCCATTTCCCTCCTAAATGCGGAGGTTCGAATACTCGCTAAGGTCCTAGCCTTATGATTTGGGCAGTTGGTGGGGAGGCCCATTGGGAAAGACCAATCAGGCTTTATGTGGCATAGGGCCACTAGACATAACCTCAGAAATTTGTATAGATGCTTGGCCCAGGGTGATGTAGTGAGAAGCTGACTGTGATCCTTTCCTTAGCAATCAAGGAGGCATCCGATTCCCTCAAAAGACTGCTGGAGAAGTTGAGATCTGGGACTGAATTTCCGGCCTGGATAAACTTGCTCTATGACAATCCAGTAGCCAGGGTGAGAGTAAATGGTACGATCTCTACAGCATTTGTGATCCACATGGGAACGAGACAGGGCTGCCTGCTGTCGCCGCTGTTGTTGGCACTGGATGTCAAGCGCTGATGTGTTGGGTGTTCTGTGACACCCAGCGGAAGGGGCTCAAATGGGATTTACAATGGAAAAACATGGTCTCCCTATATGAGGAATGGCTTCTGATATACTTAGCAAACTCAGAGGACTCCACCTCACATATGCTGGGGTTTCTGAACACCTTTGGGGAATTTTCTGCTACCCACAAAAAGAGAACCTCCACTGCCTGTCCCAATGGCAACAGTAATTAAAGTGTTAAAGAAAGCCACTGGGGTGTTCGGCTAGGGTGCAAGCTGACACTGGAAATGCCATTGCAGGTCTATGAGATCCTGGCAGATTTGAGACTTCTTGAAGGGGTAAGACAAAGGGACTTGATGAGGATGTCGAAACTGGGGGGATCTCAGAAGATCCCCTTCACCAAACTACAGAGGGAGTACAATCTGGTGGACAGCCAAATGACTCAGTAACGTGCAGGTACACCACGCTTTGGCTAAAGACCATGAGAGGCTCCAGGGATAGCAAAAGAAATCCACTGGACCTGAGGGTATTGATGGCCCTGCTGCACATGTATGCAATATCTCAGATCTGCAGGACACCAATGGCAGACAATCATGCTCCATTGTCCAGGTTTCAATCATGTTGGGAGGAGACCATAGGGCATTAAACAACAGGCGATTTAAAATGGGAAGAGCATATAATGATGTATATGTATGAGGGTGTGGGGGACTGCCTGGTGTTCCAGCCTTTCTGGGAGAGGGTGGGGTACAAAACGAGTGAGTTCACGGAAGAGGACATACAGTTAATCCCGGAATTAGCACTCCTTGGGATGTGGGGGGATCAGAATGCACCTAAATATGCATTGCTATGGTGTAACACTGCCCTAGCCTTGGTACAAAGGGTCATTTGCAGATGTGGTGACCAGTTACACCACCAGGGCACTTGGCATAACGAAACTTTAGGGGGCCCCCCTGCAAAGTACATGGAGTAGGCCCCCCTATGCTCCAGATCCAGTCAGGAGCTCTCAGGCCAGGGGCCTGCAGCCCAACCACAGTGCTTCAGGAGGGCTCCATGCAGCACAGGGCTGCAGCAGCTTTTGTTCCGCCACTGCACCAGGGATAGCACATTGATGAAAAACATGGACTGGTGCAACCAAGCGAAAGAGACAAACTATGAGGCAGGGGGATGCTCAAAAAAGTTTAGCAAAAATCTGGGGCAACCGGAAAGGGGTGTAGGGGATGGACAACTGATCTGCGTGGTGGTCGGGGAGGAACGAATCATACCTGTCAAGGACTATAAGTGATGGTTCATTGTGTTGGGGAGGGTGGAGGGGCTACTGTAACCAAAATATTCGTAAACCTATATTTCCAAAGGTGGTCTGGTGTTGTGTTTCAAAAATGTTTAAAAAAAGAATGGCCACTACTTGTGTGAACAATAAGCCACATTGCAACAAATTTGGCTCTGTATGCTTGGAGGGATGCCATTAAAGGGGATGGACTGTGGAATCGCGTCATTAAAAGGACAATTCCAGGGAGCGCGCACACACACACAAAGACATACAAGCACACACACATATATACACACACTCTGTTCAGTGCTGTGTGAGGAATCTGTATGAAACTGTCCTATAAGAAATGTGATTCACGTTTTTGCTCATCTTGGTAACATTTGTCAAGATCTATCAAATGGGGGCCAAAAAAGTAGGGTCCCCAAGCTGGCTTTTCCCATTTTAACTCCCATAGGATTCGTTGCCACTTGATACAAAAAAAGGCTGGGTGGCATGCAAGTAGACCTTTGTTCAGTTTGGTGTACTTTTAGTTTTTGAGAAATTGGTGTTCAAAAGTGTTCCAGTCTAGGCCAGGAAAATTAACATTTTAGAGCTGTCCCAACTGTTAATCTATAGTTCTTTTGTGGATTTGTATATCCAATAAAAAAATACAGACATAGCATTTCTAGGGAGTTTTTTCTCCCGCTGTACATTGTAGATTCGTGAACAGGACTGTCAATTTGGGAATGTATCATGCTCTGATAGGTTGGCTATCACAGAGAAATGTCTTATGTGACTACCATTACCTAAAATGATATTGGGGGGATGTAAGAACCTTGCCAATAAAGCTTTATGGGGGGGGGGGGTTCTCAAATGGACCTTCTTGGTATTACAAAATATTTTTAGTATGGGATTCAAAACTCGTATCCCAGATTCATGAACACTAAGACTCCCCGAACTCTTGCTAAATGCTTTTGGGTATCTGGGTTCACACATTAAGCAGAGAATTCATGATTCCTGGAAAAGATCAAATCAATATGTGCACTATAGCTGCTCTTAACCAAAACAATCAGCCCGTGGCCTCTAACTGTGTGCAGCAGAAGAGACTGCCAGTGGAAGATGGAAAGCAGAGCCTGGCTTAACGCCAGACCTTGTGGCCCGCACTTGTTTTGGACAGCAATGCGCTTTTCCTGGGCGCACCCGAATCTACCCTGACCAGACTGCAGCAAGTGCAGAACGCGGCTGCCAGGCTTTTGACGGGTCTCCCTAGGCGGCAATCTGCCCGCCCGGCGTTGAAGGCACTGCACTGGCTCCCTGTGAAGGACCGGGTGAAATTCAAGTCACTCTGCATCGCCCACAAAGTCCTGCACGGGGTGGGTCAACCTATTCTTGAGGAGATGGTCCAGCCCTATAAGGCCTCTCGTTCCCTCCGCTCTGACCACCAACATCTCCGTCAGGTTGGCAGGGTGAAAAAGGCAAGAACTGGGGGCAGAAGGTTTTCAATAAATGTGGCCTCCTTGTGGAACTCACTGCCCCTACAACTGCGCTCCGAAGCCAGTCTCTTCAGGTTTCGTAAACTTTTAAAAACTTTTTTGTTCTCTGTTTAATCCTTGCATTCTTGTAGCTGTGTTATGTTCTGATAAGCACGGGGATGCCTATTGGTAACCAGGCGCTATACAAAACTCGGAATAATAATAATAATAATAATATTGATTCAATTCCACTCCCTTAGTGCACACTAACAGGTATGACCAACAACATATGTCTTGTTAAGAAGCCAACCATTTCAACCAGGAAGTGTGACCACAGTCCCTCCCATTAATTTTGGAGTATTGACATTCAACTTTCAGCTGGAGAGCTAAATACACCAGTTTCAATTCCTGTGTAATATAAAATATACATAACGGATGCCATATCCAATGTGATCATGTGATCCTAAATTTTAATTTTGGGGTTCTTGTGAAATTTACAGCCTGTGGGCCTGATTCACCAGTGTAAACCTACACATTTTTTCTAAGTTTACAATTGTTTTGGTATCCACAAAGGGATTTACGAATAGTATCTTTAATAGTGCTGAGCCTATGCACATTAAAAGATAGATCTATTTATGTGCAGAGACTCCTCAGTGCTAAAGATGCTACTTGCATATACCTTTTTAAAGAGTAAATAGTCATAAACTTGCTCTAAACAAAGGTGTATGTTTACCTTTCTGAATCAGGCCCCACATGTTTGTATATGTGTATATTACACTTGCAGCAACTGTGCTCTGTAGTTATGGTTAAGTCTGTTTTTAGATACCTGTGATGCTGTGTGAGGAATCTGTATGAAACTGTCCTATAAGAAATGTGATTCACGTTTTTGCTCATCTTGGTAACATTTGTCAAGATCTATCAAATGGGGGCCAAAAAAGTAGGGTCCCCAAGCTGGCTTTTCCCATTTTAACTCCCATAGGATTCGTTGCCACTTGATACAAAAAAAGGCTGGGTGGCATGCAAGTAGACCTTTGTTCAGTTTGGTGTACTTTTAGTTTTTGAGAAATTGGTGTTCAAAAGTGTTCCAGTCTAGGCCAGGAAAATTAACATTTTAGAGCTGTCCCAACTGTTAATCTATAGTTCTTTTGTGGATTTGTATATCCAATAAAAAAATACAGACATAGCATTTCTAGGGAGTTTTTTCTCCCGCTGTACATTGTAGATTCGTGAACAAGACTGTCAATTTGGGAATTTATCACGCTCTGATAGGTTGGCTATCACAGAGAAATGTCTAATGTGACTACCATTACCTAAAAGGATATTGGGGGGATGTAAGAACCTTGCCAATAAAGCTTTATGGGGGGTGGGGGGGGGGTCTCAAATGGACCTTCTTGGTATTACAAAATATTTTTAGTATGGGATTCAAAACTCGTATCCCAGATTCATGAACACTAAGACTCCCCGAACTCTTGCTAAATGCTCTTGGGTATCTGGGTTCACACATTAAGCAGAGAATTCATGATTCCTGGAAAAGATCAAATCAATATGTGCACTATAGCTGCTCTTAACCAAAACAATCAGCCCGTGGTCTCTAACTGTGTGCAGCAGAAGAGACTGCCAGTGGAGGATGGAAAGCAGAGCCTGGCTTAACGCCAGACCTTGTGGCCCACACTTGTTTTGGACAGCCAAAGGATGCGCACAGCAGAGTTTGGCCGACAGTTGGAAACACCTTCTATGCAAGGTCAAAGGCCATGCACAATGGACGTTGGACACCCACAGACCACAGATAACTGTTTGATTTATTGTATGATTAAAGAAAACATTAGAACTGGAAAAAAAATGAAATGAAGTTATTGTTAGCTTTGGTTATAACACCTCAGTGTTTCAGAAATTCAGTTAAAAATATACTTTTAAGGTGCACTTATGTTTGCATATTAAAACTGATTATGGTGAGGACCACAATCCATATATTGCACAACAGCCAAGCAAGCTATGACACACCCAAAACTGCAATACGTATGACCTCTCAATCTTTATTTCAATATATAAAAACAAATCAACAGAAAATATGGAGAGGATGAGGCTTAAAGGCTTGAGCTTCTGACCTTGAGGCTGGGGATCCACGTTTGAGTGTGGCAGGAGGCTCAAACATCCTGTGTTTCTGGGCAAATCACTTAATCTCACAATGCCTAAAAAAAAAAATACGTCTATCTGTAATGCAACTGGTACTCATTGAAAGTACTCTGATACCTTCAGGTCAAGTTCACGCTATATAAAATGGCAATAAAAAATGTAATTAAAGAACAACTGCAAGCAGGCGCCAGGACTGGGCAAATCACACGAGCCGGCACCCGTCTGTAACCCCCATATAGGTGTGGGCATCCGGCGCATTAGCTTATGGAGCACTGGTATGGGCTCCTGTAGGTCTTGATCGAATGGTCATTTCTGGCTACCTAGTCATAGCCGCTACTTATTTTCGGAAAGATAGTGGCCTCATCTGATCTTTTAGAGTGCTAATGGTTCCCCTCTATTATTAAATTCCTCTCTGTGCACTACACCACCACCACTTTTATTGTTGGTCCTGATGAAACGCCACCGATCCTTTGGACAGATATAGGCGTGAAACATGTTGACCTGATTAGCTACCTGGGCACATTGCACCTTTGTTAGCAACTCCCAACCTACAGGTTGTTTTACTCTACCAAGGGTAACTTCTCATAGGTATACCCTTAGGTAGTTTTAAACTCACCACACGCATGACAGCACTTTATGTATGTATTGTATGTGTTTGAGCTTATATAGCGCACAGCTACCCACAAAGGGTTTCCCGGCGCTTGCTTAGGGAACCCGTCCTGGTATTCCCCTGTGAGATAACCCCGGCAGGGTATCCACAAGGTGAAAGCCAGGCATCCCGCCGCGAGGGGCCGTTGTGGAGATTAAGCAAGCTATTGCCCAGAGTCGCAGAGTGTGAACCCGTGAGTCGAGAAGGCACCGAAGCGAGAATTATCGAGTCTGTGGAATTTTTGAGCCCAAGACCCGCCGAGGCGGGGAATTGAACCCTGGTCCAGGGCCGATCTCAGCTTCCGGGTCTGCCGCCTCTAACCCCTGAGCCACACTTCTCCACTTCCACTCCACTTTACCGTAGGACTCTACTCAAAGTGGCCCTTCGGGTGACGAGTAGGGCATTGCACCGCTGGCCCGACTAGGAGCAACTGCCCAAATGATGAAGCATGACATCATTCGGTGTGTGAGGGCAACATGAGACAAGAATTTTCTTTTCAGAGCACTTTTCCACACTCCTCATACTGAGTCCGCGACCTAGCACTTCTTCTAGCTCTCTGTACTACTCTTTCTGGAACAGTGCCCCTGTTTTGTATTGACATTAAAGAACAACTCCCATACAAACCACTACATAATACTACACTAATATTTGCCTAGTTTAAAGTGGTAAGACTAATGTGATATGAAATCTCGTGTGCAAGATTATTTCTACATTTTCCTATTGCATCATTTGCTTTAAGGGTGAGGTCAAAGTTTTGCTTAGGTTCAAGGGATCAATAGGTTCTGGAACCTCCTTCACCAGGATTTAGGTATATATTTATGTTGTATTTCCATAGCGCAAACCTAGCTAAAAGGCAGAAGAGTGCTATACAGAGTCGAAGAAGAATCTCTGAGTAATAGGAGAGGTATCTGCCTTGTGGAATGTTAATACACTCAGAAACAGTGTTTTTAAAGAGGTGCATTTTCTGGTCTTCCAGGGGCATAATTCACCTTGCTGCACTGCACTTCATGAAAAGGAGAAGGCTGGAATGCACCGTATTTAACATTAAACTGCTCATTCCTGCTCTCTGCCTGCGATAGTGCACAAACCGCTGCCTAGCACCAGCACAAGCATCCTGGCACTATGGTGTGCAGGGGCCTGCGTTGTAGGCAGGGTTGATTTGTGCAGGGGGGGCTCTTTCCTACACAAAAACATTTATCAAAGGCATTTTCCTCTTTTTAAGTGTGCTGCAAAATGCAGCACACTTAGGAAAAAGAAACAATAGGAAAAAATAAAGATATATTTCCTCGTTGCACCTCTGGTCTATTGGTAAATATGAGAATGTGACTGAATTCATCGGTGGATGTGTGGGAACAACCACCCATGTCACACCTCTCTGCAGTAGAGTAACACAAGGCAGTAATTCTAGCAGTCTTGCTTTACTCTAGATTTAACATCAAGTCATTTGGGGCCATGGCAGGTGACCTTGCGTGGCTTGATAAATCTCATTTAGGTTTTATGTCACCCTTGCATCCCCTCGCAAGGAGTAAGGGGGACACAAACCTTGAAATATATGGGCCCAAGTCATTTGTAAATTGGTGCAGCATTGAAGTGGTTCTGATGGTTATATGAATGTTGTTCCAGATCCTGGGTCTATAGAAGAAAAAGGCCTGCTGCCTTAAATAAAATTGTACACTTCTGGCCTGCAGTCTGATGGCATCCTTGTTACAAGAGTGCAGCGGACTACTTAAGATGGTCTGCAAGATAAATCGTGGTGCTTGTTTCTGATAGCTTTGTAAGTGATTCAGTTGTTCTTCAAGTTGGTGTGGGTCTACAGAAACCTGGATAAGCTGTCCAGTGATGTGTAGGATGCTGTTAAAGGGTGTCAGCATGGAATCTGGTGTGGAGTCTGTGAGCCCAAGAATCAGGGCATAATTAACATCCAGAGGCAAGAGTATGAGGGCTTGAACAGCAGGTCTAAAGTACTTTTTTGGGACAAACATTTTCACTTTTTTTGTATTTTTGGCTAAAAGTTCCTTGAGGGTGCGGTTGGTGTCCTGGGTGAATCCAATTGACTTAGAAGTCAGTGAAAGAAGGGGTGTGAAGCCTTCAAGGTTCATGTTATTGAGGCAAGATTATATTGAATGTATTTGTTTATGTTGTTATTTCTTGGATGCGCTCTGAATAATAAGTAGGAAAAATGTAGGGACCTTAATCTTATGGATAAAATATTAAGGAACTAAATATTAAAAGGGAAGGGCATTGTCAGTGAATGCAATTAGAGACTCTAGGGTGACATGGACAACTTTGTCAAAGGCAATTTAATGACCACCAATGAAAGGCGGCAGTGGTCTCCTTCATATGTGTTCTGGCATCTTTTGCAATTTGCAAAGTAATAGTAGCCATGCTGCAGTGTGACCTGAAGCCATGCAGGAGAGGGTTAGCATTAATGTGATCTTAGATTTGATCAAATACTTATTTTTCAATGATCTTGCGACTACAACACATACAGAACTCCTCCGCACGACTGATCCTCGACATCCTTTGCAGCAGCCACATCACACCCCACCTAAGAGATCTGCACTGGCTTCCCGTCAACAAGAGGATCACCTTCAAGCTCAAGAGGATCACGTTCAGGCTGCTCACCCACGCACACAAAGCACTCCACTACATGGGCCCGAATACCTCAACAACCGCCTCTCGTTCTACACCCCCACCCGCCAGCTCCGCTTCACCAGCCTCGCCACCGTCCCACGGATTCACAGAGCCACCAGCGGAGGAAGATCATTCTCCTACTTGGCAGCCAAGACATGGAACTCCCTCCCGCACATCTACGACTGACCTAGGACCATCTCACCTTCAGGAGACAGACCTGGTTATTCGAGCAGTAGCGCACCCCCTCTCCTCAGTGCCTTGATACCCTCGCGGGTGAGTAGCGCGCTCTACAAATGTATGGATTGATCACAACTAAATCAGACTCTGATGTTGTGCAAGCCCTCCCCCAGGATACACTATATCCAGACTAGACTGAACTATTCAAAGAGGGGGGCTAGCAATAATATACAGGAACACACTGAAATGCTCCATGTTCGACGTCGGAACTAAATGGGACAGAAAGTCTTGGTGTCTGTCTCCAAACAGATAGCTCAATGTCCTTCACTATAGCCTTGATCTACAGACCACCAGGGTCTTGTTGTAGGTTCCTAGATACCCTGGGTGAAAGCATGAGTTCCCTGGTGGTTAGATACTCTGACTTCATCATTCAGGGAGACACCCCAAGTAGGAATAACTTTGGAGAGATAATAAATACCTTGGGACTTAAACACTTAAACAACAAATACAGGGGCCCACACACTGTGCAGGACACCCCCTGGATGGACTCTGTACCAATTACACCAGTATTAAAGTAGACTCTCCGGTCACTATAACCTGGTATGAACACAAGTTTACTCCTTTCAGGATTAGATAAAAGGTTTACTCCTTTCAGGATTAGTTGCTCCACCACA
Organism: Lissotriton vulgaris; assembly: GCF_964263255.1. Classification (NCBI taxonomy): domain Eukaryota; kingdom Metazoa; phylum Chordata; class Amphibia; order Caudata; family Salamandridae; genus Lissotriton; species Lissotriton vulgaris. The sequence continues at coordinate 242,127,114 of NC_141699.1, read as the reverse complement.
CAACCTGTGAAGAACTCCAGTCAATATGGGCTCATAATGAGGTGAAGGTGGAACAAATTGCTAACCAACCCTAACTTGCATGCAATGGCAGAACTAGGTAAACATACCCTAACAGGTGACCCATTGACAGATACACACATTTTTAATGACCGGATGGCCTCACTAGCTAATATTGTTGCTCCTCCCGCACTTCCCAGTAAAAGCTTCCTCAATAAAATCTCTGCTCCCTGGTTGACCCCTCTGCTAAAAGAACTACAAGGCCAGTGTAGAAAACTGGAACGCATATGGAGGAAAAATTACAAATCAGAAGAACTCACCACCTTTGAAGCAGCTCTTAGACAATATCACCAGCAAATCAGAATAGAAAGAAGGCACATTGCTCCAATCTCATCAACCAGGCAGCGTTCGATCAGAAAATGATCTTCAACATCGTAAAATCTTTCTCTGACCCAAAAATGCTACAACATGAAATTCTTCCGTCACAACGTTTATGTGATCAGATTGCTGTGTATTTTGACAATAAAATTAAAGACTCGAAAAAAGTCTTTACGGAAAATAACTCCTTGCCTACAGAAGGAGTTGTCCTATAAAAATGAACAGGGCTTAACTGTTTCAAGGAGATTAGTCTTGAACAGTTCCGGCAAGCTATTCTCTCATGTAAATCAGGTTCTCCTCTTGATCCCTGCCCCCTGAAAATTTGACATGCCCTCATTGACATCATAAACTCTGTTATCAAACAAATATTCAACTCCTCCTTCAGGCTAGCAATAGTAAATGAGAACTGGAAAATTGCTTCTGTTAAGCCCCTCCAAAAAAAGAAATTACCAGCCTGACTACTCTCTCTAATTTCAGACCCATCTCACTGCTACCACGTCTAAGCAAAATAGAAAGGAAGCTAGTTCAAATGCATCTGAATGATTTCCTGCAGGAAGCTAATATTCTAAGAAATCAGGCTTTCGACCTAGTCACTCAACAGAATCTGTGTTGCTACATATAACCGAAACCTTAACATTTGCCTTAGATCAAGGTAAAAATGCAGTTCTGATTCTACTGGACTTATCAGCCGCATTCAATAGAGTCTCCCATGACATTCTGGGAGACCGGCTAGCGCATATCGGCATCTCTCACAAGGCCTTGGTTTGGCTAATATCTTTCCTAGAAAACAGGAGACAAAGAGTAATCCTAGGCAACTACAAATCAGCAGAGAAACAGTTGCTGTTTGGCGTTCCTCAGGGCCCTGCCCTGAGTCCATACTCTTTAATCTTTGTATGATACCTTTGCTCAACCTGATTGCATCCTTTGACATCGAATCTATCTCGTATGCAGCTGACACTCAGCTAATCCTCACTCTTGAAAAAAATTCCACACCAGCTAAAGACAAATTCCAACACTATCAATCTGCAGTCATGGATTGGAGGAAAACAAACCTCCTCAAATGTAATAGTAAAAAAACAGAGATCATGCTGCTTGGGAAATCTAACATCTTCATGCCCAAACAGGGGTGGCTGACTGACTTGGCAACACCTCCTAATACAGAGGATACTATGAGGAATTTAGGGATTAGATTCGATTCTGCACTATCCTTCCACCAGCGAGCCCTCTCGGTGGCCGGCACGTGCTTCCACATGATAAAAAGCCTTAATCCTGTCACATTTGGATTACTGCAACAGTCTCTACGAAGGAGCTAAAAAGGCAGTTCTGAAAAGACTACAGATAGTCCAAAACGCAGCAGCCCAGCTGGTATTAAAACTACCAAGGGGGTCCTTGGCCACAGCGGCACCCAGAACCCTCCATTGCCTGTCCATGCACTAAAGGATTTTCTTCAAAATCCAAGTAATCATCTTTAGAACCCTGAGGGCAACAGGACCCAAATACCTATGGTCCATAATTAAACCATATATCACTCAACGGCTCCTGAGATTGTCCTCGGAAAACCTTCTAACACCCCCATTCTACCTGTCATCCAGAGGGGGAAAGTCAATGGCAATACTAGGAACTAAAGCTTGGAATAGCTTACCATTCCAGCAGAGACTGCCACAGTCTGAACCCATGTTCAAGACACTCTTAAAAACCTAGATTTTTGCTGCCCCAGACCATATAGTGTTATCACTTATCGGATCTTTTACCAGACTCTGCTTACTAATTCCTCATCACAGACCCCCCGCTTTCGATAGCACCAAGATGCTCCTCAGAGTGAATTCTGCACTTTATAAATGCTCATTCATTTATTCATTCATTCATTCATTAGACCTCATTAGATGTTTCCTTTTTGAAGTCATAGCTCTAGTTGTTTTATCCTGACATATGCCAAATTTCACCCTGATCTTTTTTCCTGCAACTAAATGTTGGAAGTCTCTTTGGAGGGCTACATTTTCTGGTGTGCCATGGACCTTCATAGCAAACAGGTGCAGTAGAGATTGGCTCTTATTAATCATTGAAACAGCTCAAGCCACTCTGATCATAGAGAAAGCTGAATTAGATGATATGGAAAAGAAGCTTAGGGGTAACACCTCAGTAGAAGACGCGAAACAGAAATTGGAGGAAATCCAAAAGGATCTTGATGGTTATAAAGATTACCTGATCAACAAGAAAAGAAATAAATTCAGGAAAGACCTTAACCAATACAAACAAGAGTTAGTTTATCCCTACTTACAAAAAGATTATTTTGATAGACCAAGAGAAGAATGGTCATCTAAAAGTAACTGGCAATCGAACAGACGTCAGGGCCCCAGGAAGAGAGTAACATTCTCAGACACTTCATACACCAGTAGTGAGTCAGAAAATGAGCCTGCATCAACAAATCATATGGATAAAGATAGAGAGATACCACAGAAACCGAATAGAGAGAGTCTCATTTTTTTAGACAGGCGCAAGGGAAACCAAAATCAAAACCCAAACCCAAACCCACGGGGACGAGGGAGAGGGAGAGGATTTTATCAGACGAACCAGGGTCAACAACGTCCCTATATGAAGACCAGGAGCCAAAAAACATTGGACTAACCCGAGATACTAAAGCACCAATAATAAACTTATCTAATAGAAGTATGAAAAAAGAGGAAATCAGTCATTTAGAGAAAGTATTGGGCTTCGCGATAGCGGGACCCCCAGATAGATTCACATTAGAAAGGGACTTACAAAATTTTATACGAAAAATCAGGCTCCACAAATATTTTGAGGGTAAAGAAAAAACACCAACTGACAATAAATCAGGCCTACGCCCCAAGTCTGTATGGACACCACTGAGTTCAATGGTGAATAAAAATGTAGAAACCTTTGAAAAAGTAATAACAAGGGGTCTTGAGGACATATTGGATCAAAGAATTTGGGTTAAGAATAATCTTACAGTGGAAGAAAAAAAAGCCCTTAAAAACCTGGAAGAAGATGATAAAATCACTATTAAACCAGGAGATAAGGGCGGTAGTATAGTCATACTAGAGACATCAGACTATGAGAGGAGAATGAAACTTCTTCTAGACAACCCTTACCATTATGTAAAATCTAATTTACGAGAATGGCAAGATTTAGGGAAACTAATTAAAAACGTACTCCTCCTAGCAAAGGAGGATGGAGTGGTCAATCAGGAAGAATTTGACTTTCTCAACAATGTAAAACCTACTATTCCTGCAATCTATGGGTTGCCCAAAGTACATAAAGATATTCATGATCCACCCATGCGACCCATAGTCTCCAGTCTGAACTCCTTAATGGAACCCCTTAGCAAATATGTGGACAAGTTCATTCAGCCACTGGTGATTGAACAGCCAGCATATATAAAAGATACCACAGACATGATTAGTAAAGTGGAAGGCACTAAGTTTAATCCCTGTACACAATGGTTGGTAACGCTTGACATCGAAGCGCTCTACACAAACATCCCGCAGAATGATACAATAAATGTAATTAAAAAGATGTTAGCAAGAGAAGGAGAAGAACTATCAGAGCACTCAATATTCTTGATAGAATGTCTCGAATTGATCCTCAAAAATAATATCTTCTTATTCAAGGACACCATGTACAGGCAAACAAAAGGTACCAGCATGGGAGCCACTTGTGCCCCAAGTCTGGCATGCCTGTACGTAGCGGACTTTGAGCAGAAACATATTTTCAATACACTAGCCCCCTTCTATGATAACATACTAAAATGGTCCCGAATTATAGATGATATATTTTTCATCTGGCAGGGCAATGAAGATGATTTATTTGAATTCATTACTTGGCTTAATCTAGGGGACGAAAACCTAAAATTCACATCTTCATACAGCAATGAAGTATGTGACTTCCTTGACATCAAAATAAAAAAGGTGGAGGGCTCCCTGGCGGTGGAATTATACACTAAACCGTCAGACCGTAACACCATGCTCCACTTTCAAAGCCACCATCCTGCTGCCCAAAAGAACAATATACCATTTGGCCAATTTTTAAGAGTGCGGCGAAACTGCACCACAAAAAAAGAATATGATAAACATGCAGATGTCCTGATTAAAAAATTCCTAGAAAGAGGTTATCCAAAAACTATGGTGAAAAAGGCATATAAACTGGCCAAGTATTATAACAGGGAGAGCCTCTTTGAACCTAAAACAAGACAGGAAAGTGAAACAAAACCCATTGTAGTTGTGACTAATTTCTCATGTATATCAAATAAAATAGAAAATTGCATTAATAGCAATTGGAAACTGCTCAACGAACCAGGAGAAATACCTATGCCCAAACCCATTTTCGCCTTTAGAAGGAACAGAACAGTCAGAAATTGCTTGGTACAAACTTACCCAAGCAAAAACAATAGAAATCTAATTAGAACTATAGACGGCTCAACACCAACAGGCAAACGGCACAAACTGTCCCTTAAAAATATAATTTACATGATTAAATGTCCATGCGAGAAGGCGTACATAGGGGAGACACAAAGAGAGATTAAAATTAGGATAAACGAACACAAGTCAGCCATCCGCACGAAAAAACACAACAGCACCCCAAGTGACACATTGGTTGGAAAAGAGCCATAAAGTAGAAGATCTGAGGTGGTGCGTTTTAGAAGTCGTAAGTTTTAACAGGAGAGGAGGAGATTTGACCAGGAAGCGTAAACTCAGGGAACAGTATTATATGTCCAAGTTTAATACCTACAAAACAGGACTGAACAATAGAGAGGAATGGGAGAGAATCCTTTAGGTTAAATAATGTGGACGAATAAGAATGCACAAGAAATGACAAATGCTGAGAATCAATCTGTATATGCAACTGAAAGTACCACAGTCTAACAACATGAAAAAATGAAAGTAAAATAAAAAAAATTTAACAAATCTTTTAATGTAACTCTAGCCGAATAAAACAATAACCATAGACATTTCTGACACATCTCATGCAAATAGTTGATCGCAGTAATATATGCCCAATAAAGCACCAACTAAAACGGGTGTCTGATTGTAATGTCAAGGACATTTTGATGTGACCAATGTAAGCACTGTGTGCACAATGAGAAATACCCACAGGAACAGTGAGTAATGACAGTGCATCCGTAAGGCATATAGAATATGACAACATGTAACTTTATGGAATAGAATACTATTCAGGGATAGATTATATATTAATTTGAATGGGCGTATTGCAAACCAATGCACAAATAATAGAAAATCAGTAACACTTAAATAGTATAATTAGGATACACTAGTGTCGGGATAACAGGAACGATTAATGATCAATGTTGCCTAAACTCGTATGCACACACGATGAGGACCCCCACCCCATTCCAAGATGGCGGTTAATAAACAATAAGCGATCGGGCAAACTTTAGATCGAGGGCTTGTGTTTTTCTGCATATACTCCTGAACACTCAAAAAGCAGAAAGACATAAACAGTAAGGGAGAACGGGAGATTCGGAAATAAATATAACAGATTCACTTCCCGAATGACGATTGAGCTCTAAGCAGTCTCTCTCCCATTCCAAAATGGTGGCCATATCGAGAATCGGGCCGGTACCGAGAATTACAAAAAAAAGAATATTCATGATCGTACCCCGAAAACAAAAATACAAAAGGAAAGGCCGATAATGATATGCTTTAAATTTAGCTGTGGTATAATTTAGGAGCCGTGTATAACGGCCATTGACAACAGGTGAATACACTGCTTAATCCATCCTGGTCATAAACAAGAACTTGTATGGAATACAAATATCTCAATAATTTAAATAAAACATGTGCGAAAATAAGTCCATCAGAGGGAGTTTAGTTAGGATAAAACACACTACAAAATGGCGACGTGTTCGCCGACTCTGTCCTCGGAACATACACCTAAGGGCAAGAACACCAACACAGGTGTCAGTAATCAACTAATTAAGGATAGTATATATACCAGGCAAAGAAATGGTGTAATCTAATTTCAAACAACCCGGGAAGGAGGAGGACGCCGTGCAGTTCAGCTACCAGCCACAAGTAAGCAAGAAAAGGGGGGTTCTCTTTACTAAAAATCTATACCTTGATAGATAGGAGGTACATAGGAAACTGCTAAGAATAGTAAAATACAAAATTCTATTCTTTTCTTTAGAGTGGAGAGCTAATTTGTTTTTAAAAGTCTCCAAGAAGTGACCCTTGCCTGTATGAGGAAATACTAATACAAAAGGACCAAATGCAAAGAAAATTTCTTTTCATTACAAAGGTAAGATCCCCATGCAAATACTCAGGTTTCTGATTAAGGAAATGGAAAATAATAAAACTAAGAGATATAATTGTTCCTTAGAGAAAGTGATGAAAGAAACAACACAAGGTAGCTCACTGAGGCGTCCCCCCAACTATCAAAGAAAATAAGAAAATAGGACTGGTAAGCCGAGCTAACATCTCATTTTTGAAAATAACTATAAATATGGGGTAGTAATAAATATGTAGAACACAGGTTAGAAATGATTTAAGAAATGATTGTTCTCAACACAGTAGTGTTATTAACATGTAAATTAGGTTAACCAGCTAACTGGTCCATCCAATACCCGTAAACAAAGGGAAGTATAATGTAAAAAGATTTTTTTTTAAAATAAACCCACGAAAGTATAGATTCAGGAACAGTAAACTGTGTAAATAATAAACAAATAAATTACTCTAACAATGAATATGTATCCTCTCAATAGGATTGAAGTTGGTCCATTTTCTCCCTAAACCAAGTGAAGTTTGAATAAAACCGACACACAAGGTAAAGATTTGGGAGATGGCTCAGCAAAAGTAGAATAAATGCACAGGAAATAGAACAGCCTAAAATAAGGTGTATTCCCTTTTCAGAATAGAAGAACTAAGGGAATAGATGAGCGGATGTAATAAGTGCTCACAGAGACCGATAAATCAGCACCAGGGAAGATCTTACCTGGGTAAGTTAAACAAAATCAAAGAACAGGATAGATCACTAATGAATGACTCACAATCTATCGTCCACCTGTTTTGGGTAACTTTTCTGAATGAAAAAAGCCCTATTGTGTCTAGTAGATAAGAAGTAAACACTATATATCTGCAATGAACTATTCAGCCTGCTATACCTCTGCTTTGTGTACCTCCAAAACGAGGGAATTAAGTAGCAATACACTACCAGAAAGAACTTGTGTTGGGATTGCACAAATGTTCGGGGTTACCAAATACTAGGACAGTAGCCAAAACGGCAAAGTAATCTAAGTGCAAATGATGTAAAAAAGTTTGGGCCTAATGATATGTATTATGACATGTTTTGTAGATAACATTAAACCAGTGAACGAGTCCTTGAAGAAGGTGCAGGATACAAAAGAGGCACCGAAACGCAGCGTCGACAATTTCGTTCCTATAAAAATTCATTGAATATTAATTATGATGTTATAATGTAATGCTTATGCAAAACCTTGCTAGATCAGCAATTTTTAAAGAATACTGTATGCTTTTTTATTTCTGAAACTGATGATAAATGTTTATATATATGATTTTAAATACAAAAATATGCTAATAGCAAAATTTAAAAAAAAATCCCAAATAAATGAATGAAAAATGTTTTTATAAAAATTGTTTCATGTTTTTCATGTTTCCAATAGTACATACGGGCTATATATATATCTATTTGTAAATTTGGTAACCGGTGAAACATTCAAATCCCTCCTACTGACGCAAACACCCCACACAGGGGATAGCAATACCACCTATGATTTATTGAATTCAGGAGAAGGAACCCTGTTTTTTAAGAAAAGTGCCTGGACCTGAAGCATTCTCTAAATGAATAGCAAAGATCTTTAGACATCTGTCTTAAATCTAATTGAGCATTGTGCCTATGATTTTGTCTTGCTGAAGGCTGCTTCCAATTTGTATAGTCTTTTGCACAGTGCTGAGATTTTTAGTTAAGGTCACCAAGGATAGAGCGCAATAGTCTTGGATTTTCATTGAATTCTAAGACTTGAGGTCAAGTTTCACTTCAGTTAACTGAAAGACTGGAGCATTACATGCTTGGTGGCACAGAGTCAATGGGTAACCAACTTTTTGGTATATGTTGTACTCTATCTTAATGTCCATCCATAAATATGTATATGAAAAGTTCTATTTCTCTATATGAGGCAGAGTGATATTGATAGATGAACCCTTTGATAATGAAGGAATTGTGCATATTCCTTTCAGCATTGGTATATACTTATAATAGAACGTTGGCTACTTTTTGAATATGCTATGAAAGAATAGGTAAACATATTATTATTATATAAGATGTGAACGCATCAAAGAACATTTTCTGGCAAAGGTAAAGACATAGGACCTGATTTAGAAATTGGCAGACATGGTACTCCATCACAAATGCAATGAAGTACTCTGCCCACCAAACCCTGAGTCTGTCCACCTCATCTACAGATGGATGGACCATAAGCATTCCATCAATGTAGTCCCTAGAGGCTCTGTTGACAGAACACTTCCTTTGACACCCTGCCAGAGTAGACGCTGCTGGAGGAACAACACCTGCCCTATTTAGGGAGGAAGGTGTAATGTCTTTTTTTTCCTGTGTGTCATCGCCAAAAAAATCTGCTGGTGAAAGAGAGGTAAAAAACAATAATGACCTCTAAACCCTTTTCAGGGGTTGTTTATGAAAACCAAAGAACAATCAAAAGTTTGGTTGACTGCCATCAAAACCAGTGGTGACAGTGGTTCTTTTCAATTTACAGAGTTGACTAATGGGCCGGTGATCAATTCTAAATTGGGTGGCTGGAGGAAGGTCGAGAAGGCAGAGGTAATGGAAAGGGGCGACCATTCGGTCCCCCCGAACGTATGGTGGAGTACCCCGATCCCCCCGGGAAGCCATCTTGGGCGGGAGGCGAGTCTCGGCTGGTATGCCCGAAGTGGCGTAGCGGGGCGCGCCTTTTTCCCGCCCTGGAGTGGGCTGGCCTAGACACTGACGCGGCCGGCCACGCCCTCGGGGCAGGCCGGGGCGGGTTTACGCCCGCCCTGAAGACGGATAAAAGGAGCAACAAGCCAAGGAAGCATCCTCTTGTTCCTGTGCTCTGAAGCTGCACCACCTCGCTGCACGTGAGCTCGAGACGGAACGAAGAGCCAATTTTGAGCGTTGTAATCTTTCTTGTTTGTTTTACAGATACTCTGTCGGAGAATGCCTAAGAAGGCGGGAAAGCGAATGACTACCGACCAGATGCTGCGTGTTCTCATGAAGGAGGTGACCGACCTAAAGAAGCGAATGGCGGAGAAAGACGAGGAAGGGGGGCCGAAACGTCCTCTGCCAGGAGCAGCTCCGGGAGGAAAAGGCAAGAGGCCCAGAAGGGGAGCAGCTGGGGGAGACGTCCCAGTTCCCTGTACTCCACTCGAGGCACCCATTGTGCCGGAGGAAGGGAATCCGATTCCCGGGGTGGTCACCCCCGTGTCCGGGGACGATATGCCGCCCGAGCTGGCAGCACAATTAGCAGCGTGGTTGGGTAAAGGTAGCAAGGGCGCCACGGCTGACGACGCGCAGGTGTTGATGAAGCAGCTGCGGGAAACAAGGGAAGCGACGAAGGCACCATCGACGGCTGCGGCAGTAGAAAAACCACTTGGGTCAGGTCCAGTCGCAGATACAGCTTCCGGTTCAGGTAAGCGGCCATTGCCGATTGCGAGGGATGAGTCGGCACCCTCTCGAAGGGAAAAGTTGGGTCAACATGTCCCTCTGGCTATCAAAGAGAAGATATGGGCAGGGGAGTATATAAACATCTTCTCGTTGCTTACCGATCATTATGAGATGGAGCATGTTAAGAGCCAAAAGGAGCTCATGCATCCGAGTGTTTGGCGCGCAAAGATGGCCGCCTTTAAGGTAAATGAAAACATTGGTAATTGGGGCAAAGCATGGGGGGTTTTTACATCCATCTTGGGTGAACGTAGGCCCGAATTGCTGCCCGAATTGGTGATTTATCAGTCATGGATCATGGGGTATTCAGTATCTCACGAGGGCAACCATTGGTTTTGTTACGATAATGTTTTCAGAAAAGCGAAAGAGCATGATAAAAACTTAACTTGGGATTGTTATGATTCTGTGTCCTGGTCCAAAATGGAGGATTCTGGTATGTTGAAGGTGCCATTGGTAGGGAGTAACGTTGGCGAATCCTCCCGCCAATATGCGGGGACGCCCTTTCGATCAGGTACGAGTAACGACAATCACTCGAGGCCAATCGGCAACACAGGTAAAAGGGGGGTTTGTTGGAACTTTAACAGGGGGAAATGTACTAGGCCCCAGGGGTCATGCAAATTTAGGCACGAATGTGGGGGGTGTGGGCAATCATCCCATCCTGAGTCCATGTGCAGAGCCAAAACGGGTGATAACGGGGGTAGAGGAGGCGCCAAACAGGTCTGACATAGTCCGAGGGGCGCCTTTACCTACTCCGATTGATACCATGGCAATGATTCCCTGGCTCAGCGAATACCCGGATCACGCTTCCGCTGGGGTGTTGCGGAACGGATTTTTATATGGTTTCCGCATCCCAGTAGGGGAGTTTCAGGGTATAGCAAAATGTAAAAACCAGATATCGGTCTTACAGCATACGACCGTGGTACAGGAGAAGATTGGGAAGGAGGTGGCTCGAGGTCAAGTCGCCGGTCCATTTAATGTGCCACCAGTTGCTAACTTTGTTTGTTCCCCTTTAGGGGTGGTCCCCAAGAAGGACCCGGGTGAGTTTCGGCTGATACATAATTTATCAGCCCCACGTGGTCTTTCCGTGAACGATGCGATAGACCCGGAAGTGTGTTCGGTGCGGTACGCATCCTTCGATGAGGCCGTAGCCATATTGAATCGCCTGGGGCCCGGTGCGCTGATGGCAAAATCTGATATCGAGTCAGCGTTCCGGTTGCTCCCGGTACATCCAGACGATCAGCGTCTCCTTGGTTTCATGTTTCAGGGTCACTATTACATGGATAGGTGTATGCCGATGGGGTGCTCTATATCGTGTGCCTATTTCGAAAAGTTCAGTTGCTTCCTGCAATGGGTCTTCACAAAGAAGACGGGGTTTCAACATGTTATGCATTATCTCGATGACTTTTTGTTTCTTGGGGCAGCCGGGGATCCGGAATGTGGACAGGCTTTGAATGCATTTTGTGTCTTGATGAATCAGTTTGGCGTGCCATTGGCACCAGGTAAGACTGTGGGTCCCTCGACTTGCCTCGAGTTTCTGGGGATCGAGCTCGATTCCGAGGAAGGTTGTTTTCGTTTACCAGGTGACAAAGTGTTAAGGTTCAGGGCATCCCTGCAAATGTGTATAAGTGAGTCTAAGGTTAAGCTGCATCAATTACAGCAATTGGTGGGGCAGTTGAATTTTGCCCTAAGAGTTATACCGATGGCCCGTCCCTTTTTCTCGCTCGATCGCTCAAGCCATGGTCGGCCTGAAGGAGGGTCATCATCGCACAAGGCTCTCGGCAGAAGTTCGCCAGGACATGCGCATTTGGTTGGCATTTCTGGTGGATTTCAATGGTCGAATTGTCTGGAACAAACCGGCCGTGTCCTCTGAGGAGCTGGGGCTGTGGACAGATTCGGCAGGGAGCATTGGTTTTGGTGCCATATTCGGCACTCAGTGGTCGGCACAAAGATGGCCGTCATGGTGGCATGATAGTGGTCTGACAAGTAACATTGCTTTCCTAGAACTTTTTCCCATTCTGGTGGCCCTGAGAACTTGGCCCGATGGGTTCAGAGATCACTCTGTGGTATTCTGGTCTGATAACATGACCGTTGTTGAGTGTATCAATAGCCAGGCAGCACGATGCAAATGGATTCTGCGATTGCTCAAGGAAATTGTGTTATTGTGTATGCAATTGAATGTACTATTTAAGGCAAGACATGTCCCGGGGGTGATGAACCAGGCGGCTGATGCGCTTTCTCGTTTTCGTATGCAGGCCTTCTGGGGTTTTCTGCCCACAGCGGACCCGGTGGCAACACCCTTTCCCGAAGCTCTCTGGTCTCTCGGTGCCCCGAATTACAGGACCTCGTGGGAGAGAGTTTAGCACCCAGGACGAGGAAGGCATATGAAGGGGCGTTCCGTTCCTATTGGGCCTTTTTGGGGGCGGCTAGAGGGGAGCTTTGGGGCCAGGAGGAGTTGGTAGTGAAATTCCTGCTGTCGTTACGGCAGGCAGGCAAATCAGTGGCTACGGCCCAGAGGCATCGGGCCGCCATTTCCTTTGTGGCTAGGGCTCATGGGATCCAGGACCCGACAGCGTCTTTCGTTGTGCAAAAAGCGCTACGTGGGTGGCAACGCCTTGAGGGTCGCAGAGTAGATGAAAGGCGCCCGATAGGTCTGGATAGGTTGGCCCTGTTATTATCTAGACTCCGTGCAACATGTTCATCCCAGTATGAAACAGTGTTATTCCGAGCCGCTTTTACGCTGGCATTCCATGGGGCTATGCGGGTAAGCGAATTAGTGGCAAGGAACAAGCAGGACGTGATGGGGGGACTGTGCCAAGAGCACGTTCAGATCAGAGGGGAGACAATGACTGTCTCGTTCGTCGGGTCCAAGACCGATCAGGGTGCGAGGGGTGATTGCATAATAATACAAAGGATCCCCGGGTGCTCCATGTGCCCGGTGAGTTGTGTAGAGGAATATTTAGCACAAAGGGTGGCATCATGGGGGGGGACCTTGTTGAGACACGCTGACGCCACCCCACTGACGAGGTTTCAGTTTCAGCGGGTGCTTGCGATGTCGATTACTGCTGCGGGCTTGAACCCGGGCGAGTTTGGGACCCATTCCTTTCGGATAGGGGCTGCTACAGAGGCTACAGCCAGGGGTCTGAATGTCGAACAAGTTATCCGTGTGGGGCGTTGGTCCTCCAATTGTTATAAGAGGTATGTGCGGTTGCACATGTTGTGAAGCTGTAATGATGTACTCACGCTTCTTGTTTTTGTTTGGTTTCAGTTGCGCAAGCCTACGAGGCGGGGCGGACTATGCAGTCGACCCAACACCGGGCCAGCGGTCAGACTTCACCGGCTGTGAAAAAGGAGGTGTGGGTCGTGGGCCACTCATACGTGAGGCGTGCCGCGGATGTATTCAAAGCAGGTGACATGATTCACGTGGCTGGGGAATACGGGTACAGTGTGTCCTTCTACGGAAAGGACGGACTCTGTATTGACCAGTTTCAATCATTCTTTGAGGGTTTGCTAGGGCGGACAAGGTCACCGCCGGCTATAGTCATAGTACATCTTGGGGGCAATGATTTGGTCACCACTGGTAGACGACTTCTTCTTGAGGCGATGCTTTCCACTGTAAGTTGGTTGGCGAGGAGAGTTCCAGGGTGCACGATTGCATGGTCACATATGATCCCACGAAAAGTATGGCGGGGGGCTATTTCTGTTTCTGCTCTGAATCACTCAGTAAGAAAAATTAATAACAAAATGAGTCGATTGTTCCGTTCCAATACACTGCATTCTATTTCGCATGGTTGTATTACGGGTGACAGTATGTATTTGGGGGATGGTGTTCATTTGTCCCGGGTGGGGAACGAGTTACTCATAGGAGACTGTGTAGCTTGGCTAAAGACTTTAAGACATGACCTTTAGGTAGGAGTGTTGTGGGGGGTCCGGATAGCCGGTCAACTATCCGGCCTGTGGCGGTAAGGTCATGATCGGTGAGCACTAATTGGAAGATCCCTATGAGTGGGCGTCACCCATTACGGATGGGAGCGCTCGAGGGAGGTGGCCATTGGCCCCTCAACGGGGTAGGCGGTCCCTTCTAAGGATGGGCCGCCGAAAGAAAAGGAAAGGTGGTCAAGGCCCCTTCCTGGGTAGGAGGGGCTACAGCCCCCTCCTGGAGAATTTCCCGGGGCCAGGTCATCTGCGACGGCAGATGTGGTAAGTTGTGTGGGGGTTTGGGGGGGGGTCTACGCTACCTTCTAGATACCTCACACGAGTCCTCGGACGACCTTTAAGTGGCGTTGAGTTTATTGGGGCCCCCGTCAAGTCAAGGGAAATTGGTAGTTGCACTCGAGGTACACCTCTGTGCGGTCGCCCCTCACAAGTGAGGGGGATATTTCTGGTTTAGGGATCTTGATACCGGTTACGACCTTGCCGTTGGCCCTTAAACGTTAGGATGTACAATTTCAAAATTTCAAGTTAAATGTTTTGTAGGATGTTAGTTCGGCTAGGAGAACCTTTGTATTAGAGAATATGTTAAGGTTAGCCAAAACATCGCAATGTGGTAATGAAATTGTACATAATATGAAACTGTTATTTTAATGTTTTAATTTTGTTTCATATTTTAATAAATACGGCCGGGAGGGTCACTCCCTCCCGTCTTCCAAAAGTTCAGAACTGTTTCCGGTTTCCCATCCTTGGGGATTGTGTTGAGAGGGGGTGGCGGGTATCTCAGCCATATGTCCTTAAGTAACCTAATCCTCAAACAAACCCTAAATCAGGTCCATAATCTCAGAACAAGACATAAAGGAGTCAATATGTAATAGTACATGCCTCACAGCTCTGTTGCCAGCTGATTTTACTAAATTGTCCTACTAGACCTTTCTTTGGATAAGCTACATTTTCGTGTTTCCTCAGAAGCAAAGCAAACTTTTTCAGTAACTGATTTCTACTAGAAATTGCTCTGCGAAGAATAACGCTGCAGGACCAGCCCTCTTGCTCCTCCTAATCCCACCCACCAATGCACAGCCCCAGCCAACATTTCTGGTTAACGGCTAAACATCCAATAAATTGTGTTTGATAATGACCTTAGCAATATGAAATACATTTCTCCTCCTTTCTCTTAATTCGCAAGTAAAGCTGAAACAGCTTGCTGAACTATACACGCAATTGCTGCAAAGCAGTAGGTTTGTAAAGAAGCAACTGAAATTATAAAATGCACGTTCACATGGGTATAATTACGTATGGAACAATCCTACAGCTATAAATTTATGTTTTTTACACTGGGGTCTTCCGGTAATCACGTTGCATAAAAACACCGTTAGGAGTTAACCCCCCCGGAGTGAACATCAGAGGCATTTATTTGCATGTAATACGAAAAGCATGAATGTTTCGATTTATGCAGTAGCAAAGCAAGTCGAATTTGCATTTCCACAGCATTTGCAACTTTCCATCAACTTTACATGCAGCACAACTTCTTACATATCAGCAAAGACCCCGGATAAGATTGAAAGTCAGATCTGACACTGGAGCATGTCAATTGAAACTGCTCTTCACACATCCAGACAGCTCAGAATGCAGGAATATAGTGTTATTTTTCAACAACACATGTGTTTAAATGCTGATGATTTTCTTGTTTAACTGCTTTCAGATTTACCGCATTAAAAATCAGAAGCTACAATACTATTGACAGTAAATCTAATTAAGTGTTGTTCTTCAATTAGACTAAAAGTTTCATGTTTTCATTTTCCTTGCGATTTTAGTCGTTACCATTTAACCAAATAATTGTTCATGTTGCTATTTTTATTTAAAGTTCAATTTTAAATTTCACACTTTCTGCACAGTGAAGCAGACAAGATTAAAATGTTATCTACGCTTTGGTTTTCCTTAATGCCAAAACAATATGTTTACAAAGTATCCTGTAACGAAGTGATTACAGGGAGTTAAGCACTTCAGGAATTCCCAATCAGACATTAAATGGAGTGAAATGGAGTGTAACAGAAATTCTGATTTCACATTTTTTCATCCTGCTGACAGAGAGGCTAAAAGGTGTAAAACAGCTTACTTTCGTTAAAAAGATGTCCCGATTTCCATTCATGTATTTTGTATTATAAAATGACTGAGGTTGTCATGGCAACGTAAAGGCAGCAGATCTCATTACTGGGGCCTGGCCACATTATTTTCTCCAAGGAATTTCTTCTTTTCATTATTTTTCTCTAAAGGTCAGATATCCTCTGAGGCAGGGCGGGAGAAATCTGCAAAAGGTGAACCATATTCATGACAGAATTCCCCTGGTGGAATTTACAATCATTTTGCTTTTTTATGCTTGTTGAAAGTGTCTTTTCACTCTACTTTTTTTTTTAACTCTTTGGTCATAAAGAACAATAGAAACTAATCCTTGTTTATACAAGTCACTGAAAATGATAAATCGAAAAAGAGAATAGACCATTATTTATCAAACTGTTCATTTGTTATGTGTTTTTGTTACTATTTCTTAACACTTGCATTCAACTATATCTGAGTTAAATCGCATTTCATTTAATTACTTCAATACCTTAAAATATACAGCTTTTGTTGCCTATTTTGATGCAAATAAAAATAAACCCAAAATCCGATTTGATTATAACTCACCCCAGTCATGATTGGAAAAACGGATAAACCTGTAAAATATACATCCAATCATAGACATTTTTTAAGTAAGAGTGTAAACTTCATATCAAACTTTATTTAAAATGTGTTTTTTTAAATCAATATTTTGTAAACTCTTAGCCTCATAGAACTGCATGGGTGTACACTATACATGCACAGCTTTAAATATAGTTCAGCTCTTTCTCGTGTCAAGGGACATTTGCAGTAGCAGCTGGTGTCGGGGCAGAGTGGCGGGGCGGTGGGACGACAGGGAGGGGGGTAAAACAGACAACAGTATACATTTTTTAAATAATACAAAGAATTTACCTGCTGCCCGACACTCTTTTCTGTGTCCTTGCTGCCGCAGGCTCTGGATGCGTTCTCCTTACTTCTGGCGCTCTCCTCAGGCAAAAAGGGAAGGATTTCTGCCCTAAGATGCAAAACCAGCCATTTCTGGAGCTGTGCTGCAGCTCCAGGATTGGCTGGAGCAGGCTAACTCAGCACTCATTTTGAGGCTGGGGGCCTGCAGCTGCAGTCCCTCTGCTGTTTCTCAGCCTTGAGATTGCAGGCTTTGAAGTACGCATGTTGGGTTGGTCACATGGAGGCAGCCAGCCAATCTGACTTGTGCACTGGCAAAGGGCTGCATTACTAGTGCAATTGCACTGATCAGCCCCGCCCCATCCCATAGCGCTGAGCCTTGTACATATTAATAAAATGGTATTCAACACCCTTTTATTAATGTGTGTGCCTGCTGCACTTGCAGCAGTTGAGGCGCCGCTCCTCCACCGTAATGGAGGAGCCGCCCCTGGACATTTGGGTTGACCACGTTTCATATCGCAGTGCACATGGATGCATGTGATTGAATTTGTGTGTGTATTTGGTATAATATAATTAATGTCATGGTTGCTTATGGTGTGCAATGCATAGGGTGGATTTATGGCTGCATATCTCATGAAAACTGATGAATTTCAGTGTTTTTATGTTTTGTATTACATCTGTCATCCTAATTGTGTTTGCTAATTCTGCATGTTATTTATCACATTGATGAAATATTAAACAGCTATTTGTTTCCCCCTGCGTGCCAGTACGGTTAGTTGGTAATATATTATCCACACCTCCTACCTTTCGTGCAGTGCCTCTCCCAGTTCTTTTTCTGTCCCTTTGTGTGTGCCCTGAAAGCAGCCTAAGGCATACTTACACCTTCCCGCACCTGGTCCCCAATCCATGTTGTTCCTCTTGTCTCCAGTCCTAACAAGGCTGTCCTCCCTTTCCTTATTTAAGGCTGCTATGTAATGGACCCTTGGAAGGGTTTCTTGAGGATCTCTATAACTCCCTCAATGCCCTACCCTCACAGTCATGTTTTTTTATATAACCCTCGGGTTCTTCTTGAGCCATTAACTTTGTGAACAATGGATAGGTCTGTCTTGTGTACCTAAATTGGACTTCATGGTGTGTTCTACATGTTACTGCCCAATGTTGCATTTAGCTGAACTCCTGCACTACTTCCAGTTCAATTAATTTCCCTTCTGAGACCTGATCGGTCCCTCCAACACAATTTGTGGTGTCCCTCCCTCCTGCTCTCTGTTGCTTCCATAAAGCTGTTATTTTCTTTCTTGCTCAAGCAACCAGCTATGTTTCTCTCACCTTTTCTGCTGCTTTCTAATTGTCAGCTGCCAACCTGGAGCTCAGAGAGGCTGATCCTTCTTCCCACCTCTAAGGGTTCTGCCCCATGGTGCATCTACCTTTCCCTGTTGTCCCTATTCTATGGTTTCCCTCCATTGCTGCCCTGCTTTGGCCTGTTCCTCATCCCCCTCAACCATGTAATGACTGCCCATGTATCATATCCCTTCAGGGTTCCCTGATGATCATATTTCCTCAACTCTGTCCCTACTCTCCATTGCTTGCTGCCCCTTCTCCCTGGTTATCTTCTTATTCCTTTGTCGTGCATTACATGGCTGCCCTAACTCCTTCATTTTTGCTTTCTTTCTCACCCCCAACCCACTGCTCCCCTATCAATGATGTTATTTTCCCTCCAGTTCTGCTCAAGCCAAAGTTTTTCTTTTTGTCCTCTGCTCCCCAATGGTGAGATAGTATTTCGATTAAAACTAAAATGACACTTGAATCATGAAGAGTACTCAAAGTATGGAGTGGCCATGGTTAAGCGTTTGCATAACACAACACACAACGCCTGAATGATGATGCTGATGAATGAAGTTCTTCTATAAATAAAATATTTATTAAATTTTATGCGTGGGTTGGTCGGGCCAGTGTGGGCTATTGTTTTGGTAATAGAAGTAGAATTGAAGATCCTGTACTAAGTTAGTGTTGCTACCTCATCTGCACAACCAAGTGTGTGATCAATTAATGGTGTAAATTATTAAGTTACACTTCAATAAATCACACAGAGTGAAGTAATAGGTTTAGGGGTTTGATGAATGGATGGGAAAGTCAAGTTGGTGAAAGGTCTGACAAAGACAAACACGACAAAGAGACAATATTCATCTGAGCAATGAGCAGTCAACCATCATCAATTTGTTGTAGGAGGAAAATGAAACAAAGGAATGACTAGTATGGAACTGTTAACTTAAATGCAATGCAAACAGACTGTCAGCCCCAGTGAGACCCAAGTTATATTATATTATTTTATATCTAAATGTTCTGTCCCATGGTTTGAAAAATAGTAAATAAAAATTATGTAGGAGTGAAGTGAATGAAACACACAGTTCTAATAAATGACTGTTGAAAGCAAAATGATCATCTATTGCCAAATTGGGAGGTGCAGCTTCTTTATTCTTCTTGGATTGTCCGTCAGTCTTGGGTGCCTGGCTGATGCGGTTCAGTGAGGTAAGCGTGAGTGTTTTGGTGCTTTTGCCTTTGGTGCAGGAGAAGAGAAGGCCTGCAGATTGCAAAACAAAAAATATTTTGTAGAATCAAGGAGAAGGACAGAAGGTATACTTCATCAGGAGTGCACCAAGCAGACTTAGTCTAGCAGCAGAGCAAGAGAGAATAGTACTTTTCAAATATTAAAATGTATGACTGATGTGCGATCAATTTGTTGAGAGCAATTACAACAACCAACAATCACAGACAAGTGGCCGCATGTATCGGATTGATCATACTCGCAACTGTCATAATCATCATCATAATATGTAGCCTAGCATGAACATAATGTGATGATCACCACATTGTTGTCTCCAGTTACCTACAACAATAGGCCCGCCACCCAAACGCCACATAGTTTCAAATTTTAACCAGTCAGAACACACACTCAGTGACATTATTGTATTTCCCAAATCAAATAAAATCAATGCATGTCTCACCAGTGCACATAGTTGAGTAGGCCTCCTATAGTCTTTATTATGTTGCTTTCTGTGAAGTTGATAACTTCCTTCTTCTGGCAGTTGTTGCAATAGTCAAGCAAATAAGTGCTTCCAACATCCACCTGACTCCAAGTAACAAATATGCCCATCTCAGTACCAACTCCAGTCCTGAGTCTCACGACTCAAATGAGTGAGATTGTACCTGTAATGCAATGCTATTGATGGAGAACAAGAGAAACATTGAGTCATTTTTTCGTGTAGGCTAGAGTTCTGGTTGTTAGTTAAAGGGACTGGACGGGTCTTTGAGGAAAGCAGTGGGGACCCGGCAAACAAATCTCACTAAATGTCAAAGGGTGAGGAAAGAATTACCTTCAGGAAACTAATTATCGTCCATCATTAGGCCACCAACATTGTAAATGATCAGAAACACAATCAAGCTTAATAGTTATAGTTAAACACCCACTCTCACTGTCTGCCACAACTGCATGAATCAATCCTCTCAATAACACACTCACAAACAGCAATCACTAATAATATATATCAACCATTGGTGCATGCCATATACCTATTCTAATTCAAGCACAGTAGTATAATGTTGATCCTCTATGATTCGCGAAACAAACATTGGCCAGTCTTGTAAATTATATTGTGGGGCAGTCCTGCTAGGGGAATAAAGAAAGGATAGATAGGCATTGGATGGAGGCAGGCATTGTCTATCCCACGTCCTTGTGGTGAATGGGGGAGGCTTCTTCACGGCACACTGGTCCAACACCAATCCGGCTATATATGTGTCTAAAATGGTGGGGCTGCAATAGTCAGTTAGACACAAACAAAATAATTTATTGTACCCCTAGCGAATGCTGTATTTTTGTTTTTGTCAAAGCATTTCGGCGATAGAACGTTCAATGGTGGCCCAGGCCTCTGTACAAGTCAGGGAAATAGAGTTCATCCTCAAACTCAGGTGGTTCACCCAGAGCTTGGTCAGGGAAAACGCTACTATGACCAGAGTCTGACCAATCACCCTCATCGTCCTCCTTGCGAACTTCAGGTATGGAGTAATTTAGTGGTCTAAAGTGCTGATTCATTTTGATCATGGTTAATCTCTCCACGTTTTGGGGCGAGAGAAGGATCCTTCTCAATGTGCCAACTGCACCAGCTGCACTGAACACATGCTCAGCGGACACACTGGCTACTGGTCAAGCCAGATACTACATTGGCAGTCTGTGGAGCACTGGCCATTAGCACTTCTTCCCATACCGGAATAGCAAGGGGTTTTAATTAAGATGAACCTATATTGGGTCATCCAATTTCCTGCTATGAGTGGGTACTTCTTTGCAAAAGAGATACGTCCATTTCATTGTCAATGTTCATCAGCGTTGCTGTGATTAAAATGGCTGCAGCTATGCCAGACATGGGCTTGGGCCATGGTTGGTGTGGGTCCACTAATGCGGGGGGTACTGCTCCCTGCTTGCTCCCTTGAGGCCGGTGTGGCAGGCACAAGTTTGCGAAAAGGTTCTCGCCGGCATGCAGGTTGTGTAAATAAGCTTATTCGCCTCCCCACTGGTCACTTCTTGGCAGCACCTTTCTTTGTGGCCATCATGAAGCTGTCAGGCCGCAGTGGCACTTAGCTTTGCAAGCAACTACACACAGATGTAATTGCATGCTTTATGGGCATCAAGATGCTATGTGGCACTCGGGGAGGTGCAGGTGACAAAAGAAAATTGACAATGGAAGTATCCTTACAAAATGAATACTGTTGTGTGGCTCTGTGCCGTAAATTGCACATGGGGTTGATGCAAAATGTTAGGAGAATGGGGGGATACATGAGTAAAAAAAATGTTTTATGAAGAAAATAAATTGTAACCAAATATGCAAAGATTAACAAAAAATACATTTCAATAAAAGGAAAAAAAATTACAATAAAAAAATGGGAAACATGATAAAAAAAAATTAACAAAATATAATTGCTGATATCCTAGGAAAGGGAACTAATACTACCTTGAAAATTAAATTTGAAACCTCCTAGGATTTGGAAAGCAAGGAGTGGTGCAGATACAAAATAAGTTTGTACTAATATATAAAACACTGTTCATACAGTAAATTTAATATGAGCATTGAGCTACTAGGCCTCAAGCATAACAACAGACAAAACGGCCACCGACCACATGGTCAAACAGCCAGCAATGAGGCATGACCACAAACTATGAACGAATGCCGGAAC
The DNA here is from genome assembly GCF_964263255.1 of Lissotriton vulgaris. Taxonomy (NCBI): domain Eukaryota; kingdom Metazoa; phylum Chordata; class Amphibia; order Caudata; family Salamandridae; genus Lissotriton; species Lissotriton vulgaris. Next base: position 242,104,887 of record NC_141699.1, on the reverse strand, counting down.
ATATTAGGGAGGAGCCTCCATGTAATAGAAAAGCTGTCACGCAGGTTGTTGACCCAAAGTGCACCTCATGCTGTGAGTGATCTTTGTCATCAGTCTTCATGGCGCAACTGACATATACTGTGCATGTGATTGTGGTGGGATTCATCATGTCTAGTGTGCTTCACATAGATTGTTTATGGTTATATTTGTCTTCAAACCAAGTCTTCCATGCGTTTTCCCAATTTCTCATGGTGTGAGCTTTATACTTGTGTTAACTACCAGGTATGTATGTATAATGTGGTCACCATGCATGCAATATTCACCAGTCCCATGTGTAACACAAAGTAAAAATGAATTCATAATTGAACCCATATGGTTTGTGATTATATGTACAGTTGCTTATAGTGCTCCGATCTATTACAGAGTTTAACAAACAATTTGCCTATGCTTACAAGATCAACACCACTTGATATACGACTAGGTGAGTGGGGTGTTCAGATGCGTTGCATGCCGCTTGGTTAAACATGTGACTGGTGACTATTGCATGCATAGCAACCACATGATATGAACATAACTGGAAGTTAACATGAGTACAGAGCTCACACCATGAGAATTAGGGAAATATAGGCATCGATGGATGTATACAAACATGTTCATATATTGGGAAAGAAGCATGGGGGACTAGGTTTGAAGACTGATATAACTGTAAGGATTCTAAGTAAAGTACACTAGGCATGAGGAATCTCACCATAATCACATGCATGGTATATTGCAAACACAAGGTCCTGAGCACAAGTCATGTTAATTATTTCAAGCCACATGTATTAAACAGTTATACAGGACAAGAAGTAGTAACAGAAATCTGAAGAACAAGGTAGACAAGACAGTGGTAGATTATTTCTGTTTTATGTAACTGCGGTCCTCCTTCAAGAGGAGATCCCACGAAGAAACCAGCCGACATGTGTTTCTTCAATCGGGTAGTAACCTGTGACTTTTTAGGGCTGGGGGTAACAAAGCAAAAACATAGTACAGTACATGGTAAAAAACGAAAAGGTGTTCTTAGCCATATGACGACTAAATGTGGCGAGAAAAACACCTCCAAGTGAGTGGAAATCCAGAAAGTATTGTGGAAAGAACAAAAACATGTGAATTCACACAATCAGGAGGACAGTACCTGTAGTGATGTGGGCAATACTCATTAAAGACTATCTCTGTAATGGAGAAAAACTTGATAAAAGGAAAGAAAAGGGGGGAAAAGGGGGATAAAAAAGAACAGGAATAGGACAAATAAAAAAGAGAAAATTGCTGGTAAAAAACATTAATAACAGAACCATAACATTCAGAAATGGAAAACATTAAAACTCCATGATTCCATTCCTTTGGGGGCAGCAATATGTGAGTGATTGGTGAGTGGGTGCTGACATCAAAGACAACTCAATTTAACAGAAAACGTAGATCATGGGACAACCTATCTAGGAATGAGAGATTGGCTCTAAAATCATTGAGTACGGATCAGAAGATTATCATTAGGGAGGCTGATAAGGGAGGAAATGTGGTGGTCATGGACAGGGATGATTACCACAAAGAGATATTGACACAATTGCATGACACCACCTGCTAGGAACTCCTCAACTACAACCCCATAGGCCCCCTTACTATTATCATTAACAAACACCTGAGTGAATGGCACACTTTAGGACTAATTGACAAAGAGGAATTACTCTATATGAAAGTTGTTAGACTCAACTTCCCCTGGCTATACACCCTCCCGTAAATTCATAAACAAGCTGAATTGCCCCCTTGAAGGCGTATAGTATCGGGCATGGGCGGGTCCACAGATAAACCTTCCTAGTATGTCAACATCTTTTTGAACCCTCTAGTGAAGAATCTACCTTCATTTATACAGGACACAAAGCATATCTTAAGTGTCCTGGTGGACTTCCAGTGGCAACCGGGCCTTGTTATGGCAACCCTGGATGTTGTGTCCCTGTACACTTCCATCAAACCAGACATGGGCTTGCAAGCAGTGAATAAATGTCTACACAACAGGCCAGCCACATTATGGTAACACACCAAAATGCTGATCTCCATGATGGACATTATTCTCAAGAATAACTTCTTCATGTATGACAAGCAATGGTACAGGCAAACAAAGGGAGTGGCGATGCGCTCTAGATTCTCCCCATCCTTTGCTAACTTGTACATGGGGTCCCTTTAATCAGAATGGATCTGGGGCACTAGTGAAGCACCTTGGATGGACTATATATTATACTGGGACGGTATATTGATGATTGTCTCCTACTCTGGTCTGGTAGTCAAGAATTCTGTGATCTTTGAACTCCAACGATATGGACATGAGATTTACATGCCACTCGGGCACCACCAATTTCTCTTTTCTGGACGTAGAATTGTACATTAAAAACAATGTTCTACACAGCCGTTTACATCGCAAAGAGTCTTCAGGAAGTTCAAACCCTACTCATCAAATTGACACAATTTCATATGGATAATTTGTACGGGCAGTGAGAAATTGCAGTGAGGAGATTGAATTTCGGGACTGTATTAGTGACATGACGGAACGTTTTCCCAAAAGGGGATACAAACCCCTGGTACTTCTTAAGGCTGCAACGAAGATTGAGAAAACTAAAAGAGAGTCAGCACTTATTATCAAAGACTGCCAGATTCAAACAACGCAACCAGTGAGGCTCATCATGGACTACAATGAAATGAACCTAGTTGTTAAGAAGAGCATCAATACACATTGGAATGCCCTTCTCGCTGACAAATCCGTAAGGGAGGTAATCATGTCAGCACCCCAGATCACCTACTGACGGGGCAAGAACTTGAAAAACAGATTGAGCCCCACAGTACTGCATGTCATAAGAACACCTACATGGCTCACAGAAAGTACTAAAGGTTTCTTTAAATGTGAATGTTGTGGAGTGCGTAAATGGGCTAATCATGGAACCAAGAACTTCTCAGGATTTAACAAACACAACTTTACCATCAATAAAAACATAAACTGTAATACCAGATACAGTAGTCTACATCCTTGAATGCACATGCAAACGTCAGTATGTGGGTAGTATCATCAGTTATTTCAATTTTATGGAATTGACGTCACTGAGGCCAACATTAGAGGTGGCAATTGCAAATTAAGACTCTGGCATCAAGAACCCACCTGGATCATGCGGTTACACACCGTGAGGCATGGCCAAAACTCTGATCATAAGTTACATTATTTCTTAGGTTCATGAATACCTCAACGACTGGATACTTGTTTTCCTGTTTTGAAATAATTTTGTTTCCAACAACTCATACTTTTATTGTTTTCTGATTGGAACTGTATTTATATAGTTATATTCCTTATCCATGTTTTTTATCTCAGCCCACAACCGATGATTTTTGCCTGAATCATTCCTGTGCCATGTAATTTGCATTTGTCTTGGTAGAATTTTATAATTTTTTTCTTGCTGGATTATATTTATGACAAACTGCTGTTTTTCTATTCGTGCATGACGCGCGTCTTGACGTTGTGATAATGACATCCGTAGTTTTTTTTTGCTCATAAATTAAATGTAATGTCTAGAAATTGACATTCTCATTTCTTCTTTTTGATGCTCTCCATAATCGCATTTTGCCCTTTTCGCTTTTCTTGCTTCACATGTTTTGTCTTTATAACACCTCCGTTTTTGCTCTTCCTTTTAATTACATGTTGCATGTTTGTGTAAAAGCGCCAATCCTGATACACTTCCCACTTTCGGGCCTTCCGGATTCAGGTCTAGCAGTCTAGTCTCTTCTGGTACATGCCCACGCCCCTCGTCCTCATATTTAGGGATGGTGTTCATCTTTCGCTCCTTTCGAATCCGGATAGAGCACAGCTTCCTCAACACTCGTACTGCACCTGCACGTAAGCATTCTGTTTTTTGGAACATGCCCAGACTTCAGATGGCGTGTTGCTCCGAGTCCTCTTTTTCATAAATTCTTCTCCCCTCCTTCTCATTTTGCACTGACAGCTTTTCCTGATTAGACGGCTGTACTCGCCCGTCGTTTCACGGCTCCGGGTACATGGGAGTCTGGCTCCCATTACTTTTATCGCCACCACTGGCCATTTCCTAAATTTTTACCAGCTTTGAACCGGGTTGGAATTATCACTTGTTCCTCTGTGAGTGCTGACCCCCTTTTCTTATTGTCTTTTAATAGTGATTTCTGAGATTGAATGCATTTGTGCATATACTCGTTTGACTCTGGTCTCACACTTTATATCGTTCCACAGATCCTGTTTAATTATTGGATTTTTTCAGGTACTTTCTTTTTGAGCCACTACTATTTTCTACACCGATCTTTCGGTTTCCTTCATACCCTCCTTCCCTTCTATCTTCCTTTTCTCAGTTCTCTTTCTCCGGTGCTCTCTCTCCTATCAACGTTACTTGTGATGGTAGGAGTTTGTTTTCCAATGACGTTTGAGCCTCAAATGTAATTTTTTACGTTATGAAGGTTAATTTCTCATTTTTCAATCTTGGCCCGGTCCACTCGTACTTTGGTTTTCACGTAAATTCAAGCGCTTTGATTTTTTCATTTTTTATGTGACTCCAGGAGTATTTAAAGTGCATGGTTATTTTTCCACAGAATGTTACCAATTCCGCTATGCTTGGTTAGCTTCTTGAACAGTTTACAAACCTCCATAGGTTGTAGCGCTATTGTGTCTCTTATATTTACAGGGTACTCAATCAAATGTCCCTTAAATTTTTATATGTTGTTCGGAATATAGGGATCTGCTGGATTTGCAAGCGTTCTACTTGGTAAAATTGATTTATTTATGTTTTTTCTGCTAACTTTAGTGTTCTTTGATTTAATATTCTGTTAAATTGAGTTGTCCTTGATGCCAGCACCCACTCACCAATCACTCACGTATTGCTGCCCCAAAGGAATGGAATCATGGAGTTTTAATGTTTTCCATTCCAGAACGTTATGGTACTGTTATTAATGCTTTTTTCCAGCAATTTTCTCTTTTTTATTTTAACTATTCCTGCTCTTTTTTATCCCCCTTTTTCCCTTTTCTTTCTTTGTATACGTTTTTTTCTCCTTTACAGAGATAGTCTTTAATGAGTATTTCCCACATCACTACAGGCACTGTCCTCCTGTTTGTTTGAAGTCACATGTTTTTGTTTTTTCCATAATACTTATAGGGTTTCCACTCACCTGGAGGAGTTTTTCTCGCCACATTTAGTCGTCATTTGGCTAAGAATACCTTTCCTTTAGGAGTGGGAGCCGGACTTGGACTGGTGTCAGAGGACAGAGAAGGTTATTTACAACAGTCGGGGCTGTCCCAAGAAGTGGGAAAGGATATGGGTGGCATCGCGACGATACAGGGGGGAATGGATGGGCACCCCATCTTGGTCTGTACAAGGACAGTGATGTGCATCTGGGGATCAGCCACTTAATCCCACGGGTGATGATGAGCTTGTTGCAAGAACGGGGGGGTGCCAGGGGCCAGAAAGGGTTACTGTTGAGAGGAGAAGGGACTTAGCACGGGCAGCCACCCGGAAGTAACTACTGCACAGTGTGCTTCGTCTGGGTTGGTGTTATGGTGGGTAGGCCGGTGTGGAGATAATGAGGGAATATACGTGATTGTATGATATCCTATACCGATGAACTTCCACTGCTATCTGATGTGCATTGTAATGGAGATGTTTTGTTCTAATATAAAGACTTTAAAAAAAAATAAAGAATACCTTTCCTTTTTTTACCATGTTCTGTACTATGTTTTTGTTTTGATACCCCCAGCCCTGAAGAGTCACGGGTTACTACCCGATTTACGAAACACGTGTCGGCTGGTTTCTTTATGGGATCTCCTCTTGAAGGTGGACCACAGTTACATAAAACAGAAATAATCTACCACTGTTTTGTCTACCATGTTCTTCAGATTTCTGTTACTATTTCTTGCCCTGAATAACTCTTGATACATGTGGCACTTTTCTCCCCCTCTGATCCTGGTCAGAAACAAGAGTTTCTTTTTAAATAATTTTTGTGACTGTGTTTTTGAAAAACTGCTTGTAATATTCTCGCAACTTATACCTGAATCATTGTTGGGGGCAATCTGAGCTGGCTCAAAGGCTCCGGGGGAACTTCCGCTTTGTTTGGGGAAAGTCAAGTTGGCGCTCTCGTTTTTTTATGCTGATGCGCACTCACACATGTATTAACGGCTTTAAATCACGCCGATGATGCCTTCGCACTGCAGACATGTGCAGCGGGAGCGCCAGTGGCATGCTAAAGGCAAGCCCATCTGCACCCGTCCGCACCGGGACGGGGCCAGGGGCCAGAACCCCTGCCCGACTCCCCTCAGTCAAGTATGGTTATGACAGGGAGCAGCTCCTCAGATTTAAAGGTGAGAGTGTGAGTGAGTGGGTACATATTTTGCCTTTAGAGGAGGAGAATATATGTTGCCCTCTGGGTAACTACAACCTCAAGCCCCCCCCCAGGTTGAACCCCCTTGATTAACAGAAAGGGGAAAACAAAATCCATCTTCATGCTATTACTTAACTGTTGTTCCCTTCAAAGCACTCTAGTCAAATTCACCTACTCCTCGAAGAAAGGAGCCTTGATGCCCTTTTTTTGACAGAAACATGGAACAACAAGAACTCTGATGCTGACATAGTTCAGGCTCTTCCTTCTAATTATGCCATCTTTAGACAAAACAGGGCCAATCGCCATGGCGGGGGAATTGCTATCATTTATAAAGATGTCTATAGATGTAGCGCCACTAGTGGCCATTTACCTGACTCTGAAAGCCTCTTGTTTGGCATAAGTTTCTCTCCGACCTGTACTTTCTCAGGAATTCTTATATATGGTCCCCCAGGACCAGGAGAGCTGGGCAACTTTTCTAAAGATCTACCAGATGTAGCTACCAATGGGGTGAGTCTTTCTTCCAGTTTCTCCATCCTGGGTGAACTGAATATACATTTTGATGACTGTGGTGCTTCTCCTGTGCAGGACCTTATTGAATGTCTATACATGTTTCAATTCAAGCATATAGTGAAAGGCCCTACTCATAACTTGGGACATTTGCTGAACCATTTACTAACAAATCTTACAGATATTACTTTGGCTGAGTCCATTGCGGTGCCTAGGTCTGATCATTTTTTATTATCTTTTATTTGGACCCCTCAAGAATCATTACAGCCATTTACTAGGACTAAAAAATGTGGACGCATATGGTCTAAACTTTCAGTGGGAAGCTGGGTGACTAATCTCTTAGACTCCACTCTTATTACCCACTCTGATCCTTCGATGGCGAATGAGAATGTTAATAATTGGCTGGAGTACTCCCTTGATATAGTTCTCCTGATGAAGGAATTATGACATCGAGTAGGTTCGAATAAGAAAGTATGGTATACTCATATTTTGACACAGCTCAAACAGTCCTGTAAGCAGGCTGAAAGGAAATGGAGGATGGATATCACTGAAATAAGTAAAGGCAAATATAGACAAGCTATTAAGCTCTATAAAAAGGAAATATAAGCCGTCCAAGCTAGCTATTATTATGGAAAAATCACTTCAGCATCTAACTCCCCTCTGGAAATTTTAAAATTTGGGAAAACTCTTCTTACCCCCTCCCCCCAGTCCTCCAAATGACTGTGATAATGCTATACAACATTGTGAGGAGATAGCTGACTTTTCTTCCACCTAAGTTCATAACATCTACTCTAGTTTCCAGCAAAAGATTTCAGATATTAATCTTGTATTGCCTCCACAACAAGATTCGCTGGAAGAATTTCCTCTTCTCACCCTCTCTTTACTGCAGGATCTTCTGAAACGGTTAAATCCAGGATCCCTGTCATACCCTGCTCCTCGGCTATCCCTAATTTGGTCTCAGAGATAATTTGCCCAGTTATGCAGGACATAATAAATACTTCCCTTTTAACGGGCAAGGTTCCCCTTCCTTGGAAACAAGCAAGAGTTTGAGAAAGAGCAATTTAGACCCTGAGCATTGGGCCAACTATCGTCTCATCTCTTTACTGCCAGGAATTAGTAAATTAGCAGAATAATATGTGAATTCCTCATTGGCAGCCCATCTTGAGGAAAATAACTACCTCCACCCTACTCAGACCGGCTTCAGGCATCATCAAGGCACTGAGACCGCCCTTCTTGCCGTGGTAGAAGAATCTAGAAAGATCCTGGATGGCGGAGGCTGCACTGCTAATATTTTATTAGATCTCAGCGCAGCCTTCGACACTGTGAACCATCATATCCTGATCCAAAGACTCAGGGAGGTGGGAGTAGCAGGCATTGTCCTAAAATGGCTACAGTCCTTTCTTGCAGACAGATCTTTTGCTGTCTTTGAAGAAGGAGCACTCTCCAAGCAATGGTCTTTGCAGTATGGAGTTCCCCAGGGACCTTCACTGAGTCCCACCATGTTTAATATATACATGAGGCCTTTGGCGGAGGTGGGACTTCCCTGGGGAATCCATACTGTTACTTATGCTGATGACACCCAACTGTTGGTATCTCTTAGACAACAAGATAAATCTGAGCCGGGCGTAGCTGCCTGCCTTACAAAGGTATATGAATGGATGGATCTGACATTTCTTAAGTTCAATGGTGCCAAGACAGAAATTATGATCTTTGGCCATGCAGCCACTAATATTTTAGATCTTATGTGGCCCAGTTGTCTTGGCTCTCCGCCTGTCCCAAAGGAACAAATTAAGTGACTGGTCGTTTGGTTGGATCACAACCTGAACCTCACTGCTCAAGCATGCAAAGTTGCTGGTATCTGTTACGGTCATCTTAGGCGGATACGTAAGATCCTTTCCCTGCTCCCATTTGATGCTAACGGATGTTGGTTCAAGCCCTCATTTTGTCTCTGCTGCACTATGCAAATGCAGTCTACTTGGGTGCGCCACAGGGAACTATTAAGAGATGACAGATTGCCCATAATTGCACGGCCCGCCTCTTGCTGAACATCCCAAAATGTAATTCTGCTAAGCTGCCACTTGGTCGGTTGCACTGGCTTCCTATTCAGGAAAGAATCAGGTTCGAGGCCATATGCATTGTCCACAGGGTCATCTCTGGTAATGTTCCCTCCTTGATTCAGTCCATGGTGCAATTATACTGCACCAGGAGGACTTTAAGAACCAATAATAAGCGACTGCTTGCAGTCCCCAGGATCAAACGGGCACGGACTGTTTGCCGGCGGTTTTCTTATAACGCAGCCAACTTTTGGAATCAACTCCCAGATTTAATTTGTCTTAAATCTGACCATCTTAGATTCAGGAAGCAGCTGAAGACTCTTCTCTTTCTGTGATCAGTGGTGTTTTGATTGGTGTTCACAGGAAGCGCTGGGATGCCCTCGTGTAGCCATGCGCTATACAAGTGTGTATTCATTCATTCATTCACATGTGGTTTGAAATAATTAACTTGACGTGTGCTCAGGACCTAGTGTTTGCTTTATACAGGGTTGGCCTTGTCCCACTCTATTTCAGGGATTTTGGGTTCCCCCTAACCCATTAGCACCATCCTCATTTTGTACATTCTCTACTTTCACCCCTACCTGATGTGCAACAATTATTCTGTATACTGAAAACCCTATGCAGAAACCACATGCATGGTATATGTCAGTTGCATGATGAAGACTGATCACAATGATCACTTACAGCACAAGCTGCACTAGGGGTCAACGACCCAGGTGGCAGGATTTCCATTACATGGATGCCTTTAACTAATATATAGCTGTGTTTCAATTTGGAACCCTGATGAAGTCCATTGTGATTGTAACAGAATTGGACGAAACATGTGATATGTTTGAACAAAGAGATTATAACAAAAAGAACACTTGTTGAAACCTTGTTCTCAGCTATCACTTTCCTGAGTGCTCAGAGATACCTTCATCACATTTAGAATCAGTCCAATAGAGGAACATTTGGTGGCTTTTTTTTCTCCTGGCAGCACAGGACACTTTTGAATGTGGACATTCTTGATTGACTGTAACTTCATGTTTAGTAATTACTGTGTAGTGTGCGCTGCCAAATTCCAGCTGCCACATCTGACCTATGGCAAAAGCACACTGGCTGCCTACACAAAATAGCCGCCAGCCATATGGTCACACAAACAATAACCAGCAAGGAGGCATGGCCAGAAACAAAGAACACATGCAGGTCTATGGCAAAAGCACACTGGCTGGCTACACAAAATGGCCACTGACCACATGGTCAAACAGCAAGCATGGAGTCATGCCCACAAACAAAGAACATATGCAGGGCTATGGTAAAAACACACATGCTGGCTACACAACATTGCCACTGACCACATGGTCAAACAACAAGCAAATAGGCATGCCCACAAATAAAGAACACATGCAGGCCTATTGACACTGACTATACGAAATGGCCCTCGGCCACAGAGCATGGGGAACAAAAAAACGGTGGCATATGGCAAACAAATTCATACACTCACCGGACAAAGGAGTCACTGTAACACAGAGAACACAACATTAATTCAGCAATGCCAAAAGCACAAATTAAAGGAGCTAGCTTTTTTTTACAACAACACAAATCCCCAAAAGGCATCACACCCCTATACACTGTTTGAAAATAAAAGTGAAATACCACAAAATAAAGCATTTTTGTTTAACAAAGCAGAACAATTATGTGTAGAAAGAAAAGTAACTAGGCTCCTACTGAAACTGCAGGCCCCCTACCACAATACATTTTAAAATGTAATAAAAGTACACATAAATCCTGGTGCATGCCCTCCATCAAACAAACAACACCCTTATAGTTTTTAACTTACTTGTGAAATCTCAAATACAAGTCCTTAGATCCAAAGGTATATTTGCAGCTGACACAGAGAATGCTCCTTACAGCTCCAAATCCAAATGAAAAGTGACCAGGAGATATATAAAGCACTGTGGGAGCCTGCTTGACAGGGACAGGAAATTGGAGAATCTTGGGTACATACTTCTCCGCATGAAAAATCTATGTAAACGCTCCATTTGAGAAGGTTTTAATGCCAAATTTTAAGATCAAGGAGATTTAGCTGCTTCTCAAGGAGAGAATCTTCTCCAGGTTGCAGCGGTGGTCGCTCATGCTCACTCGCACTCGCATACATCACAAAGAAGGGCTGGAAGTCGTGGTGCAGCACTAGCAGCAGAAACATCTTGCAGGTGCTCACAGGCAGCTAGAAAATCTCATGGGAGCTCGCGAGCATCTGGAAAGTCGCCCCGCATGAGTGAAACTACATTTGAAGCAGGCCAATAAATAAAAACTTCGCTCTGTTTCAGAGTGCAGAGTTTATCGGTAACTCCGTGTTCGCTGAGGAATGCTGACTTGCCGAATTACGCAAACTCCGTGAGTGGAGTTAAGTTTTACACGCAGGCATTCCTGTGACCTGTTTTGGGTCAAATGACTGGGTGTAACTGATAGTTAGACTTTGTAAATTCTTCCCAGACAGTCACACAATAGAGGGATTAGGTGTGCCTAAATGGGTTTATGCTGACAGGATGAGGGGCTGGAGATGAGCATAACCCCACTTGCAACTGAATAGGGCGTGCTCTGCCCTTACACAAAGGACCTATCATCTCTCTATTGTCACTGTATCCAGGGCAGAAGAGTCCGAAAATTCCACGCTTCAAAGCCACAGTCTAGAACATGGGTACTCACAAACATACTCTAGGGGGCCAAATTTACAGTGTGGTTTGTGGCCGAGGGCCGCACTGGTGGGGGCAGGGTCAGTTGGGGAGAGGGACACTGCTAGAGCAAAAAGAACTGTGACCATGAGGTTGAACACAGGCCCCTGCAGTGGACGCCTACGTCCACTGAGCCATCAGACTCTGCACACACACATCTTTCTCTCTCTCTCCCTCCCTCTCTCTATCTCTCCCTCTCTCCCTTGCTCTGACTCCCTCCCTTTCTCTCTCTCCCTCTCTGTCTCCCTCCCTCTCTCTCTCTAACCCTCTCTCCTTCCCTCTCTCCCTCCCTCTCTCTCTGTCTCCCTCTGTCTCACTCACTCTGTCTGTCTCACTCACTCTGTCTGCCTCCCTCCCTCTCTCTGTCTCACTCCCTCTCTCTCCCTCTCTCTCCCTCCCTTTCTCTCCCTCTGTCTGTCTCCGTCTGTCACCCTTATTTATTTTATTTGCCTACCTCCCTCTGTCTCCCTCTATCCATCTTGCTCCCTGTCTCCCTCGCTCTGTTGCCCTCCTCCCTCTGTCTGCCTCCCTCTGTCTGTCTCCCTCCCTCTGAATGTCTACCTCTGTCTGTCGCCCTCTTTCTCCCTCTCTCTCTCTCTCCTTCTGTCTCCGTCCCTCTGTCTCCCTCCCCCTGTCTCTGTCTGTCTCCCTCTATCTCCCTACCAGTGTCTCCCTACCTCTGTCTCTCGCCCTCTGTCTCCCCCTCCCTCTGTCTCCCTCTCTCTGTCTACACCTCTCTCTGTCTCCCTCCGTCTATGTCTCCGTCTCTCTCTATCTCCCTCTCTCTCTGTCTCCCTCTCTTCCTGTCTCCCTCTGTCTGTCACCCTCAGTCTGTCTCCCTCTTTCTGTCTTTCTCCCTCTGTCTCCCCCTGACTCCCTCCCTCTCCCTCCCTCTGTCTCCTTCCCTCTACCTCCCTCTCTCTCTGTCTCCCTCTCTCTGTCTCCCTCTGTTTCCCTCTCTCTGTGTCTCCCTCTCCCTCACTCTGTCTCCCTCCCTCTCTCTCCCTCTGTCTCCCTCCGTCTCCCTCTCCCTCTCCGTCTCCCTCTCTGCCTCCGTCTGTCTCAGTCTCTGCCTCTATCTGTCTGCTCCTTGCCCTGTCTCTGCCTCTATCTGTCTCTGTCTGTCCCTGTCTCTATCCATGTCTGTCTCTATATATGTCTGTCTCTCTCCTTCTCTGTCTACCTCCCTCTCTTTTTATCTCTCTCTCTCTCTCTCTCTCTGTCTTCCTCTGTCTCCCTCTGTCTCACTCACTCTGTAGTTCGACCTGTCTCCATCACTCTGCCTCCGTTCCTCTCTCTCCCTCTGTCTCCCTCTGTCTGTCTCTGTCTGTGTCCCTTTGTCTTTCTCCCTTCCTCTGTCTCCCTCTATCTGTCTACCTCTCTCTGTCTCCTCCCTCTGTCACCCACCTCCCTCTGTCTGTCTCCCTCTGTCGCCCTCTGTCTCCCTCTCTCTGTCTCCCTCTGCCTCTGTCCCTCTGTCTCCCTCTCTCTGTCTCCCTTCCTCTTTCTCCCTCTCTCTCTCTATGTCTCCCTCTCTCTGTCTACCTCTCTCTCTAACTCCCTCTCTCTCTGTCTCCCACTCTCTCTGTCTCCCTCCCTCTGTCTCGCTCCCTCTGTCCCCCTCCCTCTGTCTCCCTCCCACTGTATCCCACTGTCTGTCCCCCTCTGTCTCCCTATTGCTGTCTCCCTCTCCCTCCCTCTCTCTCTCTCTCCGCAGACTCCCTCCCTCTATCTCCCTCTGCCTCCCTCCCTCTGTCTCCCTCTCTCTCTGTCTCCCTCTCCCTGTCTCCCTGTGTTTCACCTCTCTCTCTGTTACCCTCTCTCTCTGTCTGTCTCCCTCTGTCTGTCTCCCTCCCACTGTCGGTCACCCTCCCTCTGTCTGTCTCCCTCTGTCTGTCGCCCTCTTCCTCCCTCTGTCTCCCTTCCTCTCTCTCTCCGCCATCTCCCTCTGTCTGTCTCACTCTCTTTCTCCCTCTATCTCCCTCTATCTGTCTCCCTCTCTCTCCCTCTCTTTCTGTCTCCCTCTGTCTGTCTCTGTATCCCTGCCTCTGTCTCCCTCCCTCTGTCTGTCTCCCTGTCTGTCGCTCTCTCCCTCCCTCTGTCTCCCGCCCTCTCTCTCCCTCTATCTCCCTCTGTCTGTCTCCCTCTCTTTCTCCCTCTATCTCCCTCTATCTGTCTCCCTCTCTCTCTCTCCCTCTGTCTGTCTTAGTGTCCCTCCCTCTGTCCACCTCTGTCTTCCTCCCTCTGTCTTCCTATCTCTGTCTCCCTCTATCTGTCACCCTCTGTCACCTCACCCCAGTTTCCGGGGCACACACACAGCCGCACCCGAGTACTTCGCAGGTCTTTAAAAGACTATTTACTTGTTAATGAGGCTTTGTTGTGAATCGCCCGGCCCCCATAGAGCAGAGTGTCTCGGAGTCCGCGCTGCTGCGGCAGTGTTTGCTGACACTCTTTACATTTAAAAATAAAAGCCCAGGTACAATGTCTGCAAGGTCCGCGGGCCGCCAAGGAAGGCTTGCCAGGCCGCTGGCGGCCCGCGGGCCATACTATGAGTACCCGTGGTCTGGAAGCATCTCCCACCTTCCAGAAGAAGGGCACCGGGGTATTAAAATGGTACCTCAGACACCATCTCTTTAGTATGTTATGTTATGTTATAGAGAATTTATATCGCCCACTAATACTTTGGAGTGTCCTGGTGCGGAAATGTGCTGTGGTAGAGGTAGAAGGCAGTTACACGGTCAGATGAAACAGATGTGTTTTAAGGTGGGAAGGCAATTTAACATATTGTGTCAGCTGCGCTAAGCCCAAAGAGTCCAAAAGGGACCCCGCATCCCAAGCGGCAGGGGTATCCAAATGGATATTAAAATCCCCCAGAAGGAGAAACTTAGGGCAGCGGAGGGCGCGTGATATAATAATGTCGTCCAACGTCTTAAGGAAAGCTCCGGGAGGACCCGGCGAACGATAGACCAAAGTGCCGCCCAATGTAAAGTGAGGGGAAAGGGTGAAGGCGAAGTCAAGGTCTTCCCCTCCGCATTGTCACCTATGGCTGCACAGGTAAAAGACCACGAGTCCCTAAGCACCACCACCGTCCCCCCACCTCTCCCGGTTCCACGATCACCTCTGGCAATTTTATATCCCCTCGGGATTGCGTTCTCCACTACCGGAGCACAGGACTCATTAAGCCATGTCTCTGTGATGAAGAGAACGTCCAGTTTGGTGTCAGAAAATAGGTCATAAATGTCCGATGCATGCTTGACGCATTAATGGGCGATGCCAGAAATCTAGATTCACCAAAGTCCGAGGTGGAGGAGAAGGTCAGATTGGCGTGAAAGCAAAATTTACAGTGCGGACAGGTTCTAAAGGGACTGTGGCAGACGTCCCATTGCATACCACCGCCACAGCTAGCGCCCTTTAGCTTTAGCAATTTGTCGCGGGTGTATACAATCAACCCATTAGAGTGGCTGACGCTGGACGCTTCCGGGCCATGGACGGACGCAGACGGGCTTGCCTTTGGCTTGCCCGCTGCGTGTCCGGACAGCCATGTGTGATATATACCCAAGCCCCTCCCCCAGCTAGACCACTGCGTATGGTCCCGCCGGGATCCGGGACTCACCCAAGATGGCGCCCTGCCCTCCACACAAACGGCACAAAGAGCAGCGGTGTACCGGGCAGGGGGAGCACACCTCCTAGCACAGGTGAGTGTCAGCGAGGATCGTAAGAATATTTAAGACAGGCCACAGTTTAAAAATATAAAAAGTAAAACACTTTAAAACATCTAGCAAAAGGGAGAAGAAGCAGAAGAGTACCCTTCTGGACCTGTGGATGCTCTGCCAGGAAGAAGGAATACTGGGATGCTGAAAGGACTGCCACTCTGCTGGTCAGCAGACTTGCTGATGCCTTGATGAAATGCTGCCTTTCTGCGCTGCTGCCCTCTTTACCCTGGGGAAGAGATGGATCAACAAATTCATCTTGAACCCAGGGCTCCCAGAGTGACTCCAATGGCTAGTCTCCTGGCCTCTTGATCTAAGGCTCCCAAACATCCTGCAACAGCAGATGGACCCAGCTGAAGCATTCTTCTGATCCCTAAGTGGTGCCCCTCAGGTCCTGGACCCTTAGTGTGGCATAGCGACCTGTATTGAAGTTTTTGGGTTCTTGACGACTGTAAACAGGCCTGTTTGAGTCACAGCTCCATTCACTGCAAAGCTTTGGCAGTCGCCTCTTCACTCTATAGCATCCTAACTCGAAGCTCCATCAGTGATGCCTGGCCTGGTCTTCGCTCTACTCCTACAGCATACCTTGACAATCTCCCAGCTACTTGTGACCTCCTCCACTGTGAATTGCACTGATTTGAGAAGGTAAACTTTCAGCAGAACTAATCTGGTTATTGTAGCTGATCCGTGCTCCATCGCGGTTGACCTGCACTTATGACTTTGACCAGGTCCAGTGCAAATAGATATTCATAGTTGACACTTAGTGCTTTTTGGTGCTATTTTCACTAAAACCTTTAAAAATTCATAACTCTAGTTCTACTGAAAAACAGTGCTGTTCCCCTTGCTGTGCTGGCACGTGTAGACCAGACTAGTCCCCCGTTACTGATCTCAGATGGGAAAGGGACCACTTGGCCAATACCTCGGAAGACCTCTAACATATCAATTTAGTTAAGGTTCTTAAAGGCCTCGAAGCATTGATTTAGTTCTAGGGCCACTTGCCCCTGTCAGTGTTGGATAGAGTAGTCCTTTGTAGAATGGTGGTGTTGCCCCGCTGCTTGTATGCCCTGCAGAATACCATGCTTACTATTCTGAAAATTCACATTGGCTAAACTGCATAGTCTCCTGGTGTACCTCGCGTGGGTTGATAAAAGGAGAAGAGTCGAATTGGACATCCTGAAGTTAGACACTGAGCTAGGGCCCTGAGGCTGGGCCTGTGTCTGCGGTGGACTGGAGCCGGGGAGGAGCGGAAGACGTGGGATGCCATGATTCACTGAGCCCGCTTGAATGGGCATCATTTATTTCACCTTACTGAGAGCCACCTGCTGGCGATTCCATGTTTGTTCTGAAGACTGTTAAAGTTATTATTTAATGAAAGTGAAATGCAGCTCCTTAGATGAGCTAAATCTTTAAATTTGGCACAATAAACTCCACGGCTTAGGTTCTCAAAAATGTAATATCCTTCAACAGTGCATCAATTTTCATCACAATACTCTGCAATGTATTTATATTTACAAATACGGATTTGCTATGGAAATGTTGCGTTTTTGTCTTGATTTTAAGGCACCTACAATTCCCCACGACAAAGAGCTAGTGATATGCCACCATATTTCATTGCTCTGATACAGAGGAGTTCTGCATATTAAAGTGCAGCTCAGTGTCAAAGAGGTAATTATATTTAACACCATGCTGTTACTTTTAATTTCCTTGATTTAACATGGGCTAGATTAATGGTGCCATTAATAGTTAAGTAAGCACTAAAATGTATCATAGCGTGTTCATAAAATATGGAGGCGCACGAGCAGAGGTGATGGAATATTAAAAAAATGTGGCACCTATATATTGTGTGCCTGTTGGCACAAGTGCCTGTGTTTTCATAGTTGAGCAGGTAATCAAACGTTATATCTTCTAGGTGCCTTTACGTTCTACATACCGATAATCTAAACTATCGGTAGTAGTTCAATACTTCCAAAAGGGTAGTTCTTGGTCGAGTTTTCCGCAGTGTTTTGACACATAACGTGTAGTAGTAATTTAGTTGACAAGGAAAAGTATCACAACAGTATCCTGATAGCATCTCATCGCTTACTAAACCAAGAGTCACTAATATTAGTCAACCAACCTCTGAGTTGTAAAAAAAATGTGTTAAACTTTCAGATTTCAATGTTTGGTTTGACTGTTTCTGTATGACTGTTTCTGGAACTGATTGTAGCTTTAGATCACACTTACTTATCGCTAATCTTCTTTACTTCGAGTACTAGTTTTCTTACTGGTCCGTACTTACTTGAGGTGAATTTCTTACCCAGGCACAAATAACCCGATATAGCTATTTTGGGAAGGAAGCTGTTGTCTCTTTGCAGCACAATGGATAGTTTATTGCCCGTTCCACAATGAGACTTTAGTGAAATGAGTTTACTGGTTTGACGCGGGGGCAGAGAGGGGTGGAACCCTTCTCAGCATTTTTTTCGGTGTAGCCCAAGAAAAGCCCAAATTATCAAATGTTTAATTCACTAATAGTTTGGGGCAAAAGCAGCCAGACGTAAATTAGAGGCAATGTGTAAATTATTTATGCAGCACTTCAAATAGTACTGAAGTGAAAACACAACACAAAAACCCCACGCCAATTTAGAGAAAAAGAGTAGCATTTAATGAAATATTTGACACACAAAATGACAAAATTCCAATTAGGAGAACCAAAGATATGCAATATAGAAGATTTAGGTAAAAATATGGTGATCTTGTTGTGCGTGACCGGGACAAAGTCACACATTCGGGCCAACCAAGATAGAGTACAGGCCGGAAACAGAGACTAAGTTCGGCCTGCTGCACAAAGCACCTTAAAAGCCTGGTTGATGAGTGGTGCGAGATCTCACATTGAGGATGCGTCGTGCAGCAGCGGTTTTGATTATCTGCTGGCAGTGATGCAAGGTCCAATGTTGAGGATACGCTACGCAGCGCTGGTTCCGATAAAGATGTTGACAAGGCTTGTGGTGCGAGATCCTACGTTGTCATTGAGAATGCCATTGACAGAGGTGTGTGATGCGAAGTCCTGCATTGGAGATGCGTCGTGCAGTGGTGGTTCTGATGTAGAGCTGTGAAGAGATGTGTTGTGCTGCATCGGTTCTGTCTAAGAGAATATCTGGTCTGGCAGAGAACCTTTAGTCCCACATCCAATGGACCAGGACTAGTGTGGCACCGCATGGGAAGCAGGACTCGCAGCAGGCAGAGTCCAGGTGCTGGGTTCAGGGTTGTTTGGAGCCTTTTCTCTACCTGAGGCTCTGATCAGGAGATCGGCAAACTAGCCATTGGGGTCACTCGAGTGGTCTTGTGTTCAAGATGCAGGTCTAGTCCTTTTCACTCAGAAAGCAGTGCAGCAAGCACAGTCCTTCATGCAGTAGAACACGCACAGCAGTCCTTATAAGTATTCCACAGGTCCAGATATGTACTGAAAAGTTGGGTCTGAGGTCTACTATTTATCCTTTGTGCCAGCTTTGAAGTAGGAGAAGCGTCTAGAGTATTTCACACCCAGAGGTGCTTGGAATTTTCGGTCTCATTGCCCTGGCCTCAGCTTTTCTAAGGACACAAAAGACTAATGCCATACCTTTTGCCGGTGTGCTGAAGCAGAGGCTTTGTGATGTGCAAGTGTGGTAGGTGACAGATCACACCCCTATAAAGTAAGAGATGGCCCCTCCTGATAACACCTATTCTCCTTTGCCTCACTGTCTAGGGGCAATACACAAAGACCAACTGCTAGCTACACCTAGTCATGTGACCCAGGATATAGGCTGCAGGCACCAAACGGTTGGGACCAGGCAATTCCACCTTTCTAAATGTGGCACTTTTAAAATTGTGACTTAAATTCTGACATTACCATTAAAGTGGGTTTTAAATTACAATTCTTTAGATACCAAGGTCATCATTCCTATTTGCTCCCAGTTGAAAGTTATCACCTATTAAATGTAATAGGGTAACTGTCATGTATTGGGATGACATTAGGAGATAACTATAGGTAAGGATTTGCAGGATATTTAAGAGTTGATATTTTAATCCTTATGTTATGCTGTTTTAATCACATTCAATCACAGACGTTATGGAGTAGTCTTTTTTTCTCTTCTTAGTGCCAGTAGCCAGAACTACCATGCAGAAGTACGCCCCTCATATGAAGAGGAAAAGCCTCAGGTAAGTGTTCAGATCTCATTTTATTTCAATCAAACAATCAGGGGTTTATAAAGTGCACTACTGACCCGTGAGGGCCTCAAGGCGCTGTGGGGGGCGGGGGAGCTCTGGATCAATCGAAAAGCCAGGTCTTGAAGTCCTTCCTGAAAGTGTGAAGGGTTTGCATATAGGTAATGGGTTTGTAAGGGAAGACACCAAATATAAAACAATATTCCTGTCCCATCACCATGTGCACAACTTTAAAGTAAATGGCTTGCTTTTTTCCCACCTCATTGGCATAAGGCAGGTGCCAAATCCATCTCGCATTAGTCAGAAACAATGAAGAGAAGGAAAATCAAAAACGTTATTCGTGAGTAGGGAATTGCTCAAATTTTCACGTTTTATAAGAATTCTTAGTTACAGACCCCTTTACTGCCTTGGAGTATTGTTTATACCGAACATCCTTCTATTTTCATACACCCTGATTCCTCTCATCTCTCCCTCTGCCTGAGCACACAAGCACGTAACTTTGCTAGCCATGCACCTCCAGGAATGTGGTCGGGCAGCTCATAAAATCGGTGGCCTCCTGACTTCCCTCCGTCTTCTTCTTTTTCTTCTTTTCCCTGACATCTCGGTGATTGCACATGGCCCACCTTCCAGCGTCTCCCGTAGCTTCCCATCAACTCTCTTCTGCCTTAGTTGATGTCCCATGGGCTCTCTTAGCTCCGCTTCCTCTTCTGGATTGCTGTGATCGCTTGCGCCTGGTGATTGGCCACAGACTGCATCAGTCATCCAAATCCACGGGTCACAAACCGCCCCTTATGGTAGTGCTGTAGTATCCTTAAGGGGATAGTTGTACCAGGGAGCCTACAGAAGAAGTTAAAGTACATCTTGTGATGCTTAAGCAGCGGGGAACAGCCAACGGTTTTAAGTGTCTATGCCCAGCTCCCCATCAAAGTAACCCAATGCTATCCTGTGGGAGAGGTATGCCTTGCAAAGTGAAAAACAAATTTAAGAGTTTTTCACTATTAGGACATCTAAAACCTAAAAGTATATGTCCAACATTTTAATACACTACCCCTTGCCCAGTGGGTTGTTTAGGGACTACCCTAACGGTGACATATGTTAACTAGCATTGAAAATGCAATAGGTCTCGCCTTTGATTAAGTTAAAGCCATTTGCTTTGCTAATGGTATTGTATAGCAAAACAAATGGCTATAACTTAATGAAAGGCGAGACCTTCTGCATTTTTAATGCTTTTTAAAGCATTGTCCATTTCATATGGTGTATGGTGCCAGATTACTTATGGATACCACATGTCATTTGTACGAAGTATAGAATAAATATTTTCTGTGCTTTTATTTCAATATTACAGTTTGCAGTCTATTCCCTTGACGAACAGTACTGCCGACAAAAGGAATGCTTTTTTTCTAAAATTAAACAAAAGCTTTATGAAAAAGGCACAACATACAATCCTGCCTGCTGAAGAAAATGCTTTGATCTGCCCAAAGGCGGTATAACATTTTAATTTGATCTTGCTGATTCAATGAGAAAACGGATTTAAAAAAAGAAGGAAACTGAAAGCAGGCATCTTTGAAGGAAAGGCATATGTGTAGGAATGCATGCATTGAGGGGCCCTCTTGGTCTACGTTTCTTAGTAGTCAGCAAAAAACATTGCTCAAGAGGGGCTACTTTTCCACCTAGATGCGCAGCAAAAGGATGAGGTGCAATCTGCCTCGGAGTCTGGGCGGACGCTTACTTGATGATACGGGTTCTATTTCTTGCTCCAGAATGCGCTGGTATCAACACTACTTTTTTCACGACTTTAGGGATGATGTCACGCTCCAAAACGAGTAAGAGACAAGCGTGACATCACTCCCACATCCTTATAAAAATACCTATTAATGTAGGAGAGATGCCAATGAGCAAGACATAAGTGTTCAATCATTGGACAGCTTAGTGGCAGGAGTCAAAAGATGGGTACCGAAAACACTCTTCTACAGCTCTGGGTCGGCAGCTGCCCACCTGGGGCCACAGATCCGGCACCCGCAGAAGCCGCCTGACTCCGAGCCGAGGCAACTGGATGCAAACCCAGAGGGCACCCACAATCCACTGACAACCTCTTACCATTCATTCATTTATTCATTCAGAAACATCCACCCTTGAGTGGGAGCAGGCCAAAGGGAGACCTTTGTAAAGAGGGACATTTACTAACATTTGCTCATCGCCAACAAGCCAATTTAAACCAGTGCTTTCTGGGACTTGTAGGCTGTGTCAGTACAGAAAGCGATGGACCAACTCTCCCTCCTGCCTTTCTCTCTGTACCCCTCATCTCTCCCAAACATCCCCACCGACCGGAGGTATCTCTCCAAATGATTCCCAACCTTCCTTTGAACCAGAAGCCATAAAACACATACCCCAAGTCTCTCTTGTGTAGTGTATTTTTTTTGCACTTTTTATATAGCACAAACTCATCCTGGAGGTATTAGAGCACTTTACACGAGCATCCGTTACATTATTGTAATTGCATTTCTATAGCGTTTAGTACCCCTGACGCAGCGTTGGAGCTCTTTGTTGGATATGTGTCCTGGAGGTTCAGTGCAATTCTCCCTGCATGGCCTTGAGTCTCCGTGAATGATAACCCCCTCCCTGGTCTTAGACTTCAGAGATCACACAGTCAAAGTCTCCCTGTATTCCTGGGAGTCTCCCAGGGTGACACCGCCATCACCACATGTGCTCGGGCTTTAGAGGCCATGCGGCCCAATGTTCCCCGCACTTGAGAGCATCTCCCTGATTGGGTAAGCAAGCCTTTAGAAATCAAACACAGATGATGTCTCCCTGAAGTCGAGGGAGTCTCCCGGAATCGTAAACAACCTCCTTGGGAACTATACTGCCACTATTAATCTGACACCAGCACCAATACACCCGATCCCCTAAAAACGAATGCTTCACCTCCAGATCTCCTCACACCAGCCAAACACCACCACAGCACGACTGCCACAATCTGGTGAAATGGACACGAATGCCGGGTACGAGACGTCGCACCGCTGCTCAGTGAATGATCTACATCTGGTAGCAGTCACTCATCTCTACTGTGGTCTCCATCAAACGCGACCTCCCAAAACCTGGGCTGTCTGCTGCCATGTGATGGTCAAACACATGCTCGCTGGATTGGGCGGGGGGCATAGGTTAATCACTCATGCCACCCTAACAGGGTTATTTGCCACCGATCTGCCTATAATACGATTTCACCAAAAATCCCCCAAAGCCAGGGGTATTACTGCATTATTGAGACAGCTGAGCGCCAAGACGGCTCACTGGTTAGCAGACAGATGCCCAGCATGGCCACACCACAGACACCTGCATTTGTGTGCCCTGCTCCCAGAAGCCCCCGTACCTTGGTTGTTTTCCTGAGGGATATACATGCTCCAGTTCTCATTCACCGTTGAAAACCAGTCCACGGTGAGTCCTCTCAATGCAGACTTAATCCAAATTAAGAAGGAAAAAAAAACAAACGTGTCTGAGGGGATCAAACGAAGGTTCCCTTTTTCTGCGGCAAAAAAATAAAAACTTATTCTTCATTACCTGATTCCCATGATTGAAACAAAACCCCAAAACAGCCTCTTTTTCCCAGCGCTGGCTGCTTTCGAAAAGTGTCAACCGCAATGGATTGCACACCGCTAGCCCCTCCTCCGGATCGCACCTAAGGATTCTGGTACATATAGTTCATAAGTGGTTCATCTAAGTAGGTGCAAGTAAGTACTTGTTGTTCTCAAGATCTCTAGACCCGAGACATGGCCCGGGTTTTGGGATATCTTCCCTCGTCAGTAGAGAACATAGTTGGGGTGGAAGAGAAGGCCGCCAAGTAACTGTCACAGGCCTCGATGCCTAACCGGCACGCAGGTGCGTCATCCAGAAGCTCATCAGCTTAAAGGCTCATGGGAGCCCATTTGTAGAATCAACCGCAATGGATCGCACACCGCTAGACCCTCCTCCGGATCGCCCCTAAGGATTCTGGTACATATAGTTCATAAGTGGTTCATCTAAGTACGTGCAAGTAAGTACTTGTTGTTCTCAATATCTCTAGACCCGAGACATGGCCCGTGTTTTGAGATATCTTCCCTCGTCAGTAGAGAACGTAGTTGGGGTGGAAGAGAAGGCCGCCAAGTAACCGTCACAGGCCTCGATGCCTAACTGGCACGCAGGTGCGTCATCCAGAAGCTCGTCAGTTTAAAGGCTCATGGGAGCCCATTTGTAGAATCAACCGCAATGGATCGCACACCACTAGCCCCTCCTCCGGATCGCCCCTAAGGATTCTAGTACATATAGTTTGTAAGTGGTTCATCTAAGTAGGTGCAAGTAAGCACTTGTTGTTCTCAAGATCTCTAGACCCGAGACATGGCCCGAGTTTCGGGATATCTTCCCTGTCAGTAGAGAACGTAGTTGGGGTGGAAGAGAAGCCACCAAGTAACCGTCACAGGCCTCAATGCCTAACCGGCACGCAGGTGCGTCATCCAGAAGCTCGTCAGCTTAAAGGCTCATGGGAGTCCATTTGTAGAATCAACCGCAATGGATCGCACACCGCTAGCCTCTCCTTCGGATCACCCCAAAGGATTCTGGTACATATAGTTCGAAAGTGGTTAATCTAAGTAGGTGCAAGTAAGTACTTGTTGTTCTCAAGATCTCTAAACCCGAGACATGGCCCGGGTTTCGGGATATCTTCCCTCGTCAGTAGAGAACGTAGTTGGGGTGGAAGAGAAGGCCGCCAAGTAACCATCACAGGCCTCGATGCCTAAAAGGCACGCAGGTGCGTCATCCAGAAGCTCGTCAGCTTAAAGGCTCATGGGAGCCCATTTGTAGAATCAACCGCAATGGATCGCACACCGCTAGCCCCTCCTCCGGATCGCCCCTAAGGATTCTGGTACATATAGTTCGTAAGTGGTTAATCTAAGTAGGTGCAAGTAAGTACTTGTTGTTCTCAAGATCTCTAGACCTGAGACATGGCCCGGGTTTCGGGATATCTTCCCTCGTCAGTAGAGAACATAGTTGGGGTGGAAGAGAAGGCCGCCAAGTAACCTTCACAGGCCTCGATGGCTTCGAAGAGTGGTAATGCATCCTCAGTGCATCTGGCCCCCTGGCAGAGATTTTCCACAACAGCAGCAGCGACAACCCTACTGCTAAACCACCACTCACGCGAGAGCCGAGGTGGAGAAGGGGTAACGGATCCCAGAAACACGCCCAGGCATGGGGCCGAGCCAAGCTCTCAGTGACATCCACAGTAGCGGTGGCGGATGGCCAGAAGGGGCTCAATGCCAGCAGTGCCTCCCGTGGAAAGCCATTCCGGAGTGTGTCGCTAAAGTGAAAAATAAGTAAATAAACAAGCACAGCTAAATAAACAAGCACAGATTGTTGCCATGAAAATACAAAGCTATTGACACAAACAACAAGCCCGCGAGCAAAAGAGACACCGTGTGGTGCAGGCGCACTTGAACTGACTGTGCGGTGCGCGCGCACATGAACTGAAATCAAAGAGGAGACGCATGCACATCGGCTGTCCATGCGTGCACATGGTTTGTCTCCCTTCGCTGCAAAAACCCACAACAATAGTCTTGCCAAGGCGAAGCAAGGCATGCGCTGAATTCGCTAGGCGAGACCTAAAAAAGAAGGTTTCGGACTGGCAAAAGGTTTATTGTGCCAGGTTGAATTGACTGTTTAACACTGCACACACCAGCTGCAATGACAGCCCTGAGATATGTTTAAAGACCTGCATATGTGGGTGGCACAATTATTGCTGCAGGCCCACTCGTAGCATTTAGCTTACAAGCCCTGGTTAAATGTAGTACCACTTTGTTAGGGACTTACAAGTAGTTTAAATGTACCAATTGCGTGAAAGCCAAGTCTATAATGTTTGAAGGAGAAAGCACAAGCATGTTTAGCACTGGTTAGAAGTGGTAAAGTGTGCAGTGTCATAAAAGCCAACACAAACGGGTTAAGAAACATGAACGAGAAGGCAAAATGGTTGGGGATGACCCTGCAGAAAGGGCCAAGTCCAACAGTGGCTCTCTGGCACATGCATCAACAATGCCATTTTCGATTCCTTATTAGCGAAAAATAAGGATTTGCTAATAAGGAATAGCAAAAGGCTATGCATGTAGAAATCGCTTAAAAAATAGCGATTTCTAAATATTCCTTAATTTATTTTAAAGGTTTTATATTATGCTGGCTAGACCTGGAGGTATCAGAGCGCTTTACATGAGCATCAGATCATAGTTAAAGGTTACATCGTTACAAAGGTTACACAGTTATTACAGCATGGCAACATAGTTACTTGTAAGGTCAACATAAACAATAAGGACAAATACATAAGGGGAAAAGCAGGCAAGGGGAAAGATTCAGGGGAGGGAGGAAGGAGATGGGTAAGTAGACAGGTATTGAAGGCGGGAAAGAGGAGGGTAGGGTAAAGGACACTGCATGGAAAGAGGAGAGGAAGGGGGGCGTGGCTTGGATGCCGAGGAGGTAGGCAGCGTGAGCTCGGAGCTCCGCGCCCGATCCTGAAAAATATCCTGAATATCTGGTCGGACCCCGACGAAACTGATATAATCCGATACTGGAAGGTGCCACGGAGGGTCCGGCGTCGACGGCGGTCGACTCGAGACCGTTCCCAGCCCGGTATTTGAATCTGAAAGTTGGACTCGGGCGTGCAGTCATCGAGCTAAGATGGCGGCGGTGGCATGAAGCACGGAGACGACGGAGTCGCAGGCCCCGAGCCACTTTAAGGGCTGCTACTCTTCTCCGATAAGAGGTGTAGGCGGATGCATCTGACCTCTCTCGGGGTTCTGGAGCAGACCTTTCGCGCGCCACCGGCTGTGGATGGGAGCCGAACCCTTGGTAGTGGCGGCGACAACGTGGCGACAACCCAGTGACAATGACCCCGGCACTCTGAGCACGACTGGCGCCAGACGGCTCAACGGTCCGTCGGAACCCTGATCCCGAGAGGCGGCTTTGGCCCCAGAGTCTAGAGTGGTGCTCAAGGAGTGGAACGCAGCGGGCCTTTCCCACCACTGCTACAGGGGGACTTTCCTAGGGGCGAGGCCCTGCGAAGTGCGGAGCGGGTGCAGAGGCAGCTTTGGAGGCCACCACCACTCGTTCCAGCCCAGATGGGGAAGCCGAAAGAGAAGGGGGATGGTGCGACCGACACCGAAGCCACGGAAGGAGCGGATCGAGACCAGTCGGCGCTGCAGCGTATGCAGGACCGTATCCTGGAGGCCATCGCCACCACAAAGGACGCCTTGCAGCAGGACATAGCCCAGGTGGTGACGGGCCTGGGACTCCTGAAAGCTGACCATGATAAGCTCAAGGACAGGGTGAAGTCCGTGGAAATCACGGTTCAGGAATTGGCCCCGAGCCATGCAGCGGTGAAGGCGCAGATGGCGGATGTGATGGACCGATTGAAGGTGCTGGAACGGAGGGCCGAGGACGCGGAAAACCGGAATAGGCGCAACAACGTACGCCTCGTAGGCCTGCCGGAAAAAATCGAAGGAGACGATATGGTGGGCTATCTCGACAACTGGTTACGAACTGAGGTGGCACCAGAGGGATTGTCCCCCTTCTTCTCCCTTGAGCGAGCGCATAGGGTTCCAGCGCGTCCGCCGGCCCCGGGTCTCCCGCCTCGCCCAGTGGTGTTCAAGTTGCTCCATTATAGGGACAGAGACTGGTTATTGCAGAGAGCGAGGGAGGCAGGACCCTTTCAAGTGGACAACAACAGGGTCACTATGTTCCCAGACTATACGTTTGAGACGCAGAAGCTCAGGGCTAATTTCTTGTCCCTTAAGCGGGAGCTCCGTGATGAAGGCATCAAGTACTCCCTGCTCTTCCCGGCGAAGCTGAGAGTGGTGGTGGATGAACAGACACTCTTCTTTACGTCCTCGGCGGACGCCTGGGCCTGGTGGGACACTTACAAAGCGGGAACAGATGGCGCCAAGGCCAGGGAGGAGGAGGCCAAGGTGACACAACCGATTAGGAAATCTCAACGGATCAGGAAGAACCGCAGGAGGACCGGCAGGCCTTCGGTGTCGCAGACGGAGACGGAGAGGCAGGCGGCCCTACAGGCAGTGGCGAACTTATCCAAAAATACCAGGAGCCAGTCCGGGAAGGGTACGGAATCGGAGGAACCGGGCACAGGATCGGAGACGGGACTCTCGGAATTTGGTGGAGCCCGAGGCCCTATCGTGACGCCGCAGACTTCGGAGGAGATCCTTGAGGCGTGTTAATCTGGACTAGTGGAGCGGACTCGCTGGTTGGACACCGGGGCGTTGGGCCCGAGGTAGCGGAACACTGTTACATGAGGTTTCGGGGCGCTATGATGTGGGGATTGTGGGGTGGAGTATGCGGGACTGATTTGCTTTCACGAACCTTTCGCATCGATCCGCGCCCTACTGGCCCTTAAGGTCATCGCAGTGGAGACTGCGAACATTACTGCCTTTCTTTGAGGGGTGGTTGGGAGTGTTGGTTTGGATGGGGGTACTTCCATTTACGGGGGGGCCTGTCCTGGGGGGGTGGGAATTGTGAGCAGTTGGGGTTGCTCTGGGTGTTGTTGTTGGAGGGGGGGTTTGGTTTCCTGTTTGGAGAGGGTGGGGGGGTCAGTCCGTGGTCGAGGAGCGTGCAAGGTCAATGATTTCTATTGTTCGGTCTGGATGGGCGAATGGGAATGGCTAGTACCGGGGCATTGAAATGTGTGTCCTGGAATGTGCGGGGTATGCAGTCCATGGCACGTAGGCATAAAGTTCAGGCATACCTCAAGCGTAGGGGGGTGCACATAGCGTTCCTGCAAGAAACACATCTTAATAAGCAAGAAGGGATTGCGCTACAGAGGCGATGGAGGGGACAGTTGTTCAATACGACGTTCTCAGCTTTTGCAAGGGGGGCGCTAATTTGGATACGAGCGGGGGTTCCCTTCCAGGTTACTAAAACATTGGTGGACCCTGAGGGCAGATATGTGGCGGTGGAGGGGAGGCTAAGAGGCAGGGTAGTGTCTCTCTGCAGTGTGTACGCTCCCAATGTGGATCTGCCCGCATTTTTGTCCGTACTCTCAGGTAAACTGGCGGGCTATTTGGCGGGGCTGGTGCTCCTGGGGGGGGGATTTCAATTCGGTGGAGGATGTGGTTTTGGATAGGTCCCATCCCCCACTGCGCGCGTCCCCAGCGCATAGGGTGGCCAAGCGCAGGCTGGAGTGGCAGGAGAGTTGGGCCCTCATGGATGCATGGAGGGCGTTACAATACACCCCACTACTAGGGACTACTCCTTTCACTCGCAGTTGCATGATCTACATGTTAGGCTGGACGCGTTTTGTGTTCCTCATCTGTACTTTCTGCGGTGGGGGGGCGGAATATTTGGCCCGGACGATGTCGGACCACAACCCTTTGTTGTTATCCCTGAACTGGATGGTGGCCGTTAATTGCGTACCAACATGGCGCCTGCAACCCGATACCCTGGACGACTTGTTGTTCAGGGAGGCCCTTGGAGACTGTATAGAGTGTTATTTTTAGGAGAACAGTGGCTCGGCCTCCACGAGGGCGGTGGAGTGGGATGCATTTAAGGTGGTGGTGCGAGGGCACTGTATTGGCCACATGGCTGGGGCTAGCAAGACTTTGATGGATGATTTGGATAAGGCTGAGACGCGATTGAGGGATCTGGAGAAGGGTCGCCCGAATCACCCTGAGTTGCAGGAGGGGCTTAGTGGGGCCAGGGAGGGGCTGGCAGTGGAACTGGAACGGCTGCGCAGCTTTGATCATAAAGCGTACATGACGAGGGCGCATGCGGAGGGCGATAAGGCGGGGTCTATGCTGGCGTGGCTTGCTAACCCAGTCCGGAGGGGTATGCCGATCATGATGATCCAGGAGACAGGGGAGGAGCCCTGCCATACCCAACCCGGGATACTGAATAAGTTTCGGGCGTATTATGAGGGTCTCTATGAGAGTGGAGAAACAGGGGGGATGGATGAGCTGGGCGATTTCTTGGACGGTTTACAACTGCTGAGGGTGGAAGACTCAGAGGCGGAGGAGCTGGGTCGGCCCATTACGATCGGGGAGATAGGGTGTGCAGTAAAACAAATGGCCAGAAATAAGACCCCGGGTCTCGACGGACTCCCGATCGAGTTTTATAGTAAATACCTGGAGTACCTTGCTCCCCGGCTGCGAGAAGTCTACAACGAGGCACAATCGAGGGGTCGGCTCCCGGGCTCCATGTGTGAAGCCATCATGATCCCGCTCTTAAAACCGGGCAGAGAGGGGGCGGCCTTATCCTCCTACCTTCCGTTGTCCATGCTGACAACGGACTACAAGATCCTGAGTACAATTCTTGCCAACAGGCTGCTAGTGCACATGACTGCCCTTGTTAATAAGGACCAGTGCGGCTTTATCCCGACGCGCAACACCGCCCACAATATCCGAAGGCTTACGAGATTGATGGGAGCTGACTGGCCGGGCGCCGTCTCTCCATTTGCTCTCTCTATTGACATAGAGAAGGCCTTCGACAGTCTTGAATGGGGGTACTTGTATGAGGTGATGCGGCGCTTCGGGCTGGGGGACGGATACATAAACTGGACCAAGGTCCTGTACACTGACACGGTAGCGAGAGTCCGGGTGGGCACTCTGATCTCGAGGCAATACCCTATCCGGCGAGGCACTAGGCAGGGGTGCTCCCTATCTCCTCTCTTGTTTGCCCTGGCGATGGAACCCTTCGCTGTGGAGGCCAGGTCGGGCCGCCATTATGCAGGTTTATCGTATAGGGGCAGGCCACATCTCATTTCTTTATACGCAGATGATCTGCTGATGTTTTTGGCTAACGCGGGCCCAGAGCTTTTGGGGGCAAGACGGCTGTTGGAGCGGTTCGGCCGGTTATCAGGCCTGAGGGTCAACTGGCCTAAATCCTGCTTATTCCCCCTGAGATCAGGAGAACCGTGCCCACTCACGGCGCAGGAACTCCGATGGGAACCGCGCTGTCTGCATTATCTGGGAGTTTATATCTATCACACTCCAGCGGATCTGCTGGAAGGTAACATCACCCGTTGTATTAACGCTCTGCGCGGGAGCATGGATTTCTGGTCTACACTGCCGCTATCCCTGGCTGGTCGGATCTCCCTGCTTAAGATGGTGGCCCTGCCCAGGCTGTTGTATTATTTCAGGACGCTCCCGGTGTGGATCCCGAGCTCTATTTTTCGGCGCCTGAGATCTCTGGTCATAGCGTTCTTATGGGGCACGGGGAGGAGGCGCATAGCGCTGGACACTCTGCTACGCCCCAAGGACGAAGGAGGTTTGGCGGTGCCTGATTTTGAAGGGTATTATCTGGCGGCGCAGCTGCAGGTCTTCACCCAGGAGGTCGCGAGAGTGTATAGAGGCCCTGAGGAAGCGAGAGCAGACGGTACCCCACGACACGTGCTGGCGTACATCACACTACACCAGAGGCTCCTGGTTGGGGACCTGACGGTTGAGGAGCAGACGTTCCGACTCTGCTGGAACCGGGCACGTAAGCGAGCGGGGGTCCGCCTTATGTACGCTCCTGAAATCCCGTTGGGGATGGTTACGGCCCTCCCTCACGGAGGGGACTGGTCGCGCTTACTGGGGTGGGAAGAGGCGGGGATACACATGCTGGGCGACTTATATGAGGATGGGGCACTGCTGCCATTTCAGGAATTGCAGGAGCGGTTCGACCTGCCGAGGGGCGATTACTTGTTGCACGCGGCAGTCACGGGCGCCATGCAGGCTCACTGGGGGGAGGGATTGCAGGAACCGGGCGCCTCTATGGCATGTCAATACACGATGATGGCAGCAGGGACCTTTAAGGCCGTCACCTGCTTGTACTCCAGGATGCTGCGGGAGACTCTACAGCCTCTAGCGGCTCTGAAGGCCAAATTGGAACTGGACCTCCAATTGGAGATCCCTGATACGACCTGGGGCCAGTTGCTGGGGCGAGTACGGAAAAGCTCGAGAAACGCCAGGTTTCAGTTAATCCATTTTTACATCATTCACAGGGCATACCTCACCCCGGGGAAAATACGACAATACTTTGGGGTGGAACAAGCTGCTTGCCCCAGGTGCAATACAGTTGGGGCGGACTTGGGTCACATGTTATGGGACTGCCCCTCCCTGGGGGACTACCGGCAGGAAATTGGGAGGGCCCTCAACAGTGCAACAGACAGGGACATTCAGTACACGAAAGCAGTGGGAGTCCTCCATTGGTTTCCACACACGCCTAGAAATAAGACTACCAGCAAATTTATAGACTTAGGGCTAATTCTGGCTAAGCGGGAGATAACGAGAAATTGGAAATCGAGAACAGGGCCCACATATAACAGATGGTATGAGGAATGCCTGCGTGGGCGGCGTGTGAGAGCACCTTGAGGTACCAGGTGGCCTGGAGAACGAATGATGAGAAGGCTATGGAGAGGGCGACTGCGTGGGAAATGATGGTGCAGGCGCTCCGAGAAATAGCTGACGAGGAGCGGGAGGACGTGGAGGAGCTGGATACGGCTAACCCTGTCACCTTACCGGGGGACACACCTTAGTGAATGTATGTACTTCCTACGCCACAACAGACGTTCTTTCGACAGTGATTTAGCACAGCGCGACCACGGGAGGGGGAAGGAAGCTGGAATTGGCGGGCTGTTGGGGATCGAAATTTTGGGGTGGGGGAGGGGTGAAAAATCACAAAAGCAACCCAGCATTACTTTGGTACTACTAGTGTCGGGCAATGTAAGGTATTACATGGACCACTAATGGACGGAGGCCGAGCTGCGCCTAAGGAGGGGGCGGGCCTCCCGGAATGGAGTACAATGGACAATGTAATTTCTTGCTTTCGGTGGATTTATAATTTTGATTCTACTGTCTGTACAATTATATTGGTGATGCAATAAAAATGATGTTAAAAAAAATGGAAAGAGGAGAGGAAGGGCGACTGGGACACAAACTGGAAGACGAATCAAAGCAACGTCCAAAGTCCAGTAAGCTGTGATCCCAGGGGAAGTGGTATCACTTCCCAATCTCTGTTGAGGGAGGCTCCCATTAAGCAGTGGACTCTCTCAGAGGGGTCTATGAGACTCCAAGGCCTACATACTTGATCCTTCCCCAAAAAGGGGCAAGGGAGTGCTTTGGCAAGGGGTGCCATACCATACCTTAGCTGTGAGTGGCTCCCTTGGCGCAGTGGACTCTCTCAGCGGGTACGCTGAGATTCCAGAGTATAAATATTGGATCTTTCCCCAACAAGGGGAGAAGGAGTGCTTAGTCAAAGGGCACAAAGGACAGGGGGCTAGGCAGACTAGCAGGCAAGGTGTGAGATTCAGGGGAGAGTGGATAGGAGCTAGGAGCTAGGGAGGTATGAGGTAATTGAAATTTTTATGGTCAAGTATGTCCCCTAACGTGTACCCCAACATTTCCATGTACGTGCTTAAAGTACATGTAATTTCCCTCCATGACTGAATATGAAGACGCATATACATTTGCGTCCAACGGTAACATGTCATCTACCAGATCCACCATGAATGGGTCGATAATTCAGTCTTTAAACATGCCATGCCAACGTCTTTACATGATATACTTTTACGTTTTCCTGGCTCTGCCGAGCTAGGCCCTGATTTCTGACTTCGAACCACTTCTGTTTCTGAAAAGCTGCAGCATGGAAATACATCCCTGACCTCTGCCTTACTTCCTGCCAAGCGAAGCGGTGCCTGGCTCAGCCCGGCCTGCCTGCCAAGACAGTATTTTGGCTTCAAGTTATCAGTTCAGCCTCCTCGAAAACACATTCCAGTCTAGTGATATAGGTAAACATATTCCCGGCTGCAGAGCAAAGGGCCAAGCCTTCCTGTCTTCTTCATGTAATTCATTGCTCCCGTTACCATGGTAGGCCCATGGCCCCGCGCATTACACTTAGACACATATGCATTCAGTATAGAATAGCCTCTGCCCGAGAGACCTTTTACTTCATATAAAACATCCTCCAAACACGAGATATCAGATATGTTATAGGAACAGGTCGATCTGACATGCCAGACTTCTGTCTCCTCTACTAGTGCTAAAGTCAAGCCCCCAGCTCTTCCTAGTCCCACGTCAATCACACGTCATACTAGTTGCGCGCGCACCCATGTCAAAGGTTTCTGCTGACCCTGCAGAAATTCTCTATGCATCCACCCACTTATGACACTTTCTGTGACGTTTCCAGCACACGCCTCCGTGTACGCCCTTGTGCACGCCTTCTTGCTACGCACATGTGTTCTTATCTTATTCTTTTTCACTTGTCACGCCTACTGTATCCATCACCATTGTACAGTTTTACTATATATATTGTGTACTGTTAATAAAACGTTGACATCATTGCCATCATTGCATATCCCTTCCTGAACCCTTGTGGTGATGGATCTGATCTCCACTGGCTCGAGCCATTTTAAATTAAAGCCCGTATGACTCAGATACCACGGACTCTGCCTCTCATTTGATTGAGCTATTCTTTTTACTTGTCATTAATTATACGGAAAAATTGCACGGTAATATTATTTACCACATAATTTGGCGCCCGAACAGGGACCCCTCCCCCACCCCACGCGCCGGCGATGCGTCGCAGGCCTTGACCCCTCTACAGCCGTGATGGACTCCTATGCGCATCTGCAGGTTTTCCTGTATCTCCCTCAGGCCCACGGAGGAGACGGAGACTGCGGTTCAGCATCCAGACGAGGCGGTGAGGAGTGCGGAGGATCCCGACCAGAGCCCAGCCGAGAGAGCAAGGTCCGAGGTGTCCAGAGGCCCACCTGTTTCCGAAACATCGAGGCGCATGTGTAGTGCGTAGCAGTAACCAGACGTCGTAGCAGTCCAGTCCAGTCTAGTCCAGTTTCCGAGGCCTTCCGTTCTTGCTTCCCGGTGAGTACCGTTGCTGGGGACGCATCTAGATGGGTGCATTAATTTGTGTCAGGTCAAGACGGGTCTGGGTACACAGATCCGGTCTGTACTGTTTTAGCAGTGCATCTGTACTGTTTAGCAGTGCATCTAGTAATTCAGTGATTCAGTATTCTAAGTTTTCTAGTATTATCTCTCGAGATTTCCAGTATCGTGTTTTCTATGTACTAGACAGTATCTGTTCGAAACGTTTCAATGTATTTTAATGTCGTGGTATGAATGATTGTTTGCTGTTCATTATTGTGTTTATTGTGTTCACGTCCGAATCACTCTGATCATGCCTCTGTTTTCGAAATTACGTCAGATAGGAACTAGGAAAGGGATACTCGAAGAAGCAGTTCCCGTCCCACCTAGGGACACTCCAGGATATTTTATGTACCATAAACATGGCTTAGACGCCATACTGTACTTAGATTTATGGGTGGACTACACTAAAGACTTGGAAGAGAAATATAGATGGCCTGTTACAGGGACATGGGATGCTGATTGCATCATGAGAGTAGAAGAAGCACTATGGAGAAAGAAAGCCAGACAATCTCAAAAAGATGCCATAGAATTGTGGCGTAAAGAATCGCATAGAAGGACAGAGAAAGAAATCAGAAAAGCAGAGAAAAGTAGAGAAGAATCCGAAAAAGTCAGAGAAAAGGAGTTACTAGAAGAAGGCGAACAGGTCAGATTAGAACAATTGGACCGTCAAAGAAATGCTCTCATTACAGGCATGTATCCAGTTCTTGCCGAGGGCCTGCCCAAGGCGACCCCGGAAGTACCCCGTAACTTGCCACCACCATTGGTTCCGACTAAAGTACGTCACAAACAGACCGCAGCAGACATATTCCTTTCTTCTTATTTAGATGACGTAGCTCCAGCATATACCAATGTACCCGCACCACCCGTTAATAATGTACAACAGCCTGCTCCGACTGTCCAAGCCACGACCCCACCACGTCACCATTTTCCCGCACCTGTTGTCACTTCCCCTACTGCTGTTGCTACTACTACTGTTCCCCCTACTATTGGTCCTCATAATCCTTTTGCGACAGATGTAACTCAGAGTCCATCCCCGTTACATGTACCTCTTCTACCCATCATGACGTCAGGTCATGCCCTCGCTTCCGCTTCAGGAGGTGCCGTAGGAGGCCACCCCCACACCCCGCCACAAGTACAACGAATGACAATCAGAGAATTAGCAACGCAACGTACTCCGAAAGCGATCACATCTGAAAAGCTTAGACAGTATATTACAGATTGTAGATATGATCCAGTACCTGGCAAGAAAGGAGACATGATGTTAGCCTCGTTACGTCTACGACGTGTTACAGATTATTTGATGACATTACCAGAAATGACATGCCATCTAGACAAAATATATCATTTTATTCAAACAGGGGAGAGACCAGAATGTATTCGTGAGGCCATGGCATACCAGAAAGCTGAAACACAAGGGTTGATATTACGATTCTTGATTAATTGTTTGATAAGGGAACAAGATCGGCCAGGTATTGTTCAAGAAGAGATGGAGGTACTGACGAAATGGAGTCAGAATATTGCAGATTGTAAACATGATAAACAGAATTATATAGATGCCATGTCCAGAAAGATCCGTAAAGAAATAGTAGCAATACATATCCGACAGAAGGCTGAAAGGGAAGCCGAGTCAGACAAGAATGAATCCTCCGAGGAGGAAGAAACGGAGACTCCAGTAGAGAATCAAAGCACAATAGCGTACGTAGGTAGAGTGAAGCTTCCTAAACAGTATCCTTTCGACAGACCCATACGTCTAGAAAACACGAAACGTTTCCTTTCCCCCATTCCAGAACAATGTTCTCTCGAACATGTATTCCAACAGACTGATAAAATACTGAAAGAAAGAATAGGTTATCATGAACTTAACACCTTACGTGATCAGGAACTAGCCCGGTTAGCAGTCCAATGGGCTGGGAACGACAGTATGTATAAAGACGATTCAGTAGCACAAACGTTTTTGAGCCTTTCCCCAGACGAACAGCGACTAGCTGGTATATACATGATCCAACATCTCATTACACTATATGAAAATCAGCAATCTGATCCAGGTTCATTGTATAATATGTTTCAAGACTTACTCCTGAGAAGATGGAGAGGCCTAGGTACCGATTTGATTAATGTGATTCTTGAACAACGTCACAAGTACAGAACATTCTTGACTCCACATTTTGTTTCTGTCCCACCACCAGTAAGACAGGAATATCACCTAGACAGACAGAATCCCTTACGAGAAGTTCATCCCGTCCAGACGACTCCAGGGGGTGCGCTTCAACGCGTATTCGTATACACACCTTTAAGTAAAATGGAATTATTGGAAATGAAGAAAATAGTGCCTTGTCACGATAAAGACCCTGCTGGGTTCTACCGTGAATTAAAGGGCATGTTACTGATGGGAGACTACACATATCCCGATATTATGAAAATGTTAAAAGTACTGTTACCAGCTGGTATTTACGAGAAACTGAAAGAAAAAGAGTGGGAGGTGGGAGATAAGAAGATTAACTGGACTGTATTAGAAGACGAGGAAAAGGGACGTACCCCAGGTTTAGGTCTTGGGGACAAAACTAAAGCATTACCAGGATTACTAGTACAAGTTTTGCCTAGATTATTGACGGTTAAAAAAGAGGACTGGGATGCAATCTCTGCCTGCAAACAGAAACAAGACGAAGACACTAGTGATTTTTATTCCAGATTCGAGAAATGTTTTATTATTAATAGTGGCCTGAAAACAAGTAGCGAGTCATATCCACATCTTTTTGTGACCAAATTAGTCGAGAATTCCTTACCCCAGGTTAAGAACCGTGTACTGAAAGTTGAAAGTACATGGCAAGCAAATACGCCTTCCCAAATGTTACAGTACCACCAGAACCGAATTAGAGAGGAACATGATCATGAACAGAGACGTATGAAAGACACGAAAATGAAAGTACTAGTTGCCCAGTCAGTTCCAGCGGATGGTCAGAAGAGGGGTACCACACAGACTAGTCATTCTGCAGCTCCTGTTAAAGGGACCTGCAACTATTGTAAACAGCCAGGTCACTATATAAATGAATGTACCGTTCTGAAACACAATATAGCTACAGGGAAAACGAAAGAAAGACCTCGTCCACCTAGACAGGATCAGGTTCAGCAAAATATTCCACAGAATGTGCAGCCTACGCAGATTCCACAACAGACAGTAGCTGTGCCCCAACCCCAACCCATTGCCGCAACTCAACATGTCACACAGCAGATGTACCAGTATGCACAGTCCGATTACCCCGATTATCAACAGTATACATGAAACAGCCTAGAAAGGGAGGTTGGCTTGCCCCTTATCGAGGTTCCTGTAGATCAAGAGGGTCCTTATGTACATAGTCAGGTCTTAGGTAAGGACAGAAAATTTTTGATTGACACAGGGGCAAGCAGAACTACCATTAGTCATGACGAGGTTCCAGGGGCACCCCTCTCAGGCTCACAGAATGTTTCCCTTGGATTTTCAGGAAAGCCTATTGTTAATGAAGTATCAAAACCAGTTCCCCTTGCAGTTGGTCCATTGCCCCGTACTACAGATTTGTTACTTACGAAATCATGTCCAGAAAACTTGCTTGGTATCAAAACGCTGAAAGCTCTAGGAGCTGTAATTTGTTGTTCTCCGGAAGGAGTGAGGTTATTCCTACGTGATTTTAAAGGACATTATGTGTTGAGAGATTTCGATCCCAGACTACAGAATGTACCAGAGCATTTATGGGCACGAGGTCCAACTGATGTAGGTTGTATGCACATTACACCATACCGTGTTACTCTTAAACAAGGAGTTGTACTACCCCGAATCCGACAATACAAGTTACCACCTGATGCTGTAGTGGCTTTACTGAAAATCATTGACGAGCTCATTGCACAAGGAGTGGTTGTAGAAACCGACTCAAATGTTTGTAATTCCCCTATCATTCCGATTCTTAAACGAACTGATCCGAATGCACCTCCAGTCTATCGATTGGTGATTGATCTTCGAGAATTAAACAAATGTATCATACCACAATACCCAGTGGTCCCAGACATTTCGTCATTATTGACAGCTATTGATTCAGAAGCAGCGTTCTTTACTGTAATCGATCTCAAGAACGCCTTCTTTAGTGTCCCCATTCATCCGGAAAGCCAGTACCTTTTCGGATTCTGTTTAAATGGCCGAAGCTTCAAATTTGCACGCGCCCCTCAAGGATTCACAGAAAGCCCTAGCATCTATAGTCAAGCACTGAAACGACAACTTGACAGTATTCACATGCCTACTGACACTACCCTACTCCAATACGTCGATGATCTATTGATCACGGCCCGAACAGAACGAGATTGTGAACGTGCATCACTGACAGTTCTATATTTCCTGGCAGACAAGGGACACAAGGTGTCTCCTTCGAAGCTGCAATTCTGTGCCCAGCAAGTGGTATACCTTGGGCACTTGCTGTCCAAGTGGGGTAGGCAGCTAACACCTGATCGTATCCAGTTAATTGCACATCTTCCACAACCCAAGACACAAAAGGAAGTGCGAGCCTTTATTGGACTCACTTATTACTGCAGACAATGGATTCCTCAATATGCATATCTAGCTAAGCCACTCATACAGTTGACAACACAGGAGGCAGTGACTTCGACTGTCCTCCCTTGGACTCAGGAACATACACAAGCTTTTGACGAATTAAAGAAAGCCTTATGTCAAGCACCTGTTTTAGCAACACCATGTTACAACAAACCTTTTACACTTTTTGTCACGGAACGCGATGGCACAGCGTTATCGGTTCTCACTCAGGTTCAGGCAGACAAACACAGACCGTGTGCTTATTTTTCGAGTACATTAGATCCAGTAGCCCAGGCTTTGCCTGCGTGCTTAAAATCAGTTGCAGCAACAGCTCTAGCAATAAGACAAAGTGATTCCATAGTATTAGGACATCAGCTGACAGTACAGGTTCCACAGAACACAGACTCAGCATTTGACTATAGCACGACTGACAGGTTATGAATTGACATTGTTTCAACCACACATAGAGATCAGACGCTGCAATACGCTAAACCCTGCTACACTTTTACCGTCACACACGACAGACCCTACTCCACATGACTGTGTGGAAGTCATTAACACAATCACGAAACCCAGACAAGACTTGACAGATATTGCATTACCCGATCCAGACCTGACACTCTATGTGGATGGTTCATATATGAGAACAAGCACAGGAGAGTTAGTGGCCGCATATGCAGTGACCACTGAAACTGAAGTCATAGAAACACATCGCATTGGCACCCTGTCAGCTCAAGCAGCAGAGCTCATTGCTCTGACCCAAGCCTGTATACGAGCCAAGAACCTTAAAGTAAACATATACACAGATTCACGTTATGCATTTGGAGTCGTACACGACTTCGGTGTTCTCTGGCAAAAGAGAGGTTTCTTGACCTCTCACGGAGCCAAGATCCAGTATGGTCCCCTCATTCAAGCTCTGTTAGAAGCAATACATTTGCCTACAGCCATAGCCATCATGAAGTGCAAAGCACATACTAAAGTCACGGACACTATTTCCCAGGGTAACGACCTGGCAGATCGAACAGCGAAATATACAGCTCAGACTCAAATTGATATACTGACTGACATGACAAAGACTGAAGTCACTTCACTGACACATTGCATGACAGTTAGGGATCCCACACAAGATGTACTCGATATACAGACACATGCCACCCCAGACGAAATCAAGAAATGGACTAAACACGGAGGGGTCCAGACAGAACAAGGATGGATGACGAAGGGAAAAGCCACATGGTTTCTCCCCGACTCTATGGTTCAAGTTATCATCAATAAAAATTGTAAATTGATACTTGTATAGCGCACTACTCACCCGCAAGGGTATCAAGGCGCTTATATATACAGCACATAGTCCAGCACATTTAGGAGAAAAAGCAATGTTAGACAGTTTACAGAACCTCTGGTTCAACAAGCATTTACGAACAGCAGCCAAACAGAAAGTGCGTACCTGCATGATCTGTTGTCAGTTCAATCCAGGAAAAGGTATTCCCGGGGAACGAGGTGGATTTCATCCTCCTGACCATCCTTTTGAAGTCCTCCAGATGGATTATATCCAGATGGACAGATGCCGAGGATTCGAGTATGTCCTCGTAGTTGTATGTGCCCTATCCAGATGGACAGAAGCATATCCAGTCCCAGATTACACTGCCATAACCACTGCCAAGCAGTTGGTTCGTGAATTCTTCCCACGGTACGGTTTGCCCCGTGTCGTATATTCAGATAATGGTCAGCCATTCTCGTCCGAGCTCATGAAACAGGTTTCACTCTTGTTAGGATATCAATGGAAATTCCACTGTGTTCGACATCCCGAGGCAGCTGGTCTCGTGGAGAGGCACAATCAGACTCTGAAAACCCGTCTTGCTAAAGTATGTGCAGAAAAAGGTGTAGATTGGATGGTAGCTTTGCCAGTTGCTCTCTTTTATATGCAAATGTTAGCTCATTCTAGGACAGGGCTATCCCCGTATGAGGTGGTCTTCGGTAGGCCTCCTAATATGTGGGGGACGCCTATGCCCCGTAGAATTACAGATGTTGACAGTTCTATGCTGACAGATTACCTTGCTTCCTTGATGTCTGCACTACTATCATGTCGTTCACAGGTCGCGGCAGCCTTCCCAGACAACACCGAGGTAGACAGGAGATCAAGAAACGAAAATATTGTAAAAGTCTCCGAAGTCATTGCATTCTAACGTTACTTATTATGTTTTTTCTGAGTCTTACGATAATCTGCATAAGTTGGATATTGCACACTTTCTTTCCCGTTGCACATTCTTTTTCTAATAACACTGCAGAGCACACGTTTAGTGATCTGCCCCCACACGAATTGTCTTATCGACTTGCGCTGCGCAATAATACATTCATCCGTATGTTACACCATCCTCACCAGACCAGCAATGCTACTAATTGTTGGATATGTGGCCGACTCCCTCCCTATCAGAACTACAAGGGAGCTCTGCCCCTCTTTCCTTATCCGTTTACACATAATGGTTCCTGTGGTGCATGGTTTAGTCTAATATCCTCTTTAGACACTGAATCCAGGGTTTCCCAGGGCAATTGGATATGGGGAAATCTGAACACAGTTATGAACAAAGCATGTTTCCCAGACGAGGAAGATCTTCCACAAAGGACAGGGACCGATCTAGAAAATGAAGTGTATGGATTAGGTAATTTTACACTTGACCTCATGATTCTGAATGTTCAATCCGAGACTAGTCCAGACTTGCCATCAATATCAGTCTTACCTGTAAAAGGTGAATTATGCGTCAGAAAGAATGGTTCAGTACATCTAGGACACAGTGACTGTACTACTGTGGTCGAATTCAGTGATAAAGGCAAGTCTACTTTCAAAGCTTCCCGCCATTCCTATTTCATTTGTGGTCAGACAGCCTATATACGTTTACCTCTAGACTGGGATGGTACTTGTTTTATTGCATTTCTATTGCCACCTGTTTTTCTAGCCCCATCTGATTATCACAGGAATTCCCATCTGACTCACGTTAGACCAAAGAGAGGTGTCCCAATTGTCGATCAGACTGAAACTACATTAGAACAGTATACAGATTTCAATAAAGGATTCTTTTTCTGTTTAGGTCCTGTTTCAAATAGTAAACTAATACACAAATTAACTAGAACCCTCGAAGCAGTAGTGAATGAGACTATTTCTGCTCTAGGTAACTTAACAGAGGAACAGTCTGCTATGAGACTTGTTGTTCTTCAGAACCGCCTTGTCCTTGATGTCATCCTGGCTGATAGGGGCGGAGCTTGTAGAGTCATCGGATCCAGTTGTTGTGTGTTTATTCCTAATAACGCACCATCAGTATACAAGGCTATAACCAGGCTTCATGAAATAGCTCATCAGCTACACCAGAACCCAGGCACCTGGACTTGGTCCGGTTGGCTCTGGAGTATAATATCAGCCTGGGGATGGAAAGTATTGTCATTCCTAGGAATCGCACTGCTCATAGTATTCAGTTGTTGTTTATGCCTACAATGTGGGCCAGCGATTTGCGGCTTGTGTGCCACAGCCTGCATTCCATATCCGAGTTCACGTTCCAGTTCCCGTATAAAGAGAAAAGATGAGCAGATGATGTTATACGAACAGATAGATGGTCTCATGAAAATAGATATATCCTGAAGGGAACGTAGGGGACAAGGAGGGAATGAGGTAATTGAAATTTTTATGGTCAAGTATGTCCCCTAACGTGTACCCCAACGTTTCCATGTACGTGCTTAAAGTACATGTAATTTCCCTCCATGACCGAATATGAAGACGCATATACATTTGCGTCCAACGGTAACATGTCATCTACCAGATCCACCATGAATAGATCGATAATTCAGTCTTTAAACATGCCATGCCAACGTCTTTACATGATATACTTTTACGTTTTCCTGGCTCTGCCGAGCTAGGCCCTGATTTCTGACTTCGAACCACTTCTGTTTCTGAAAAGCTGCAGCATGGAAATACATCCCTGACCTCTGCCTTACTTCCT
This sequence comes from Lissotriton vulgaris, assembly GCF_964263255.1. Taxonomy (NCBI): domain Eukaryota; kingdom Metazoa; phylum Chordata; class Amphibia; order Caudata; family Salamandridae; genus Lissotriton; species Lissotriton vulgaris. The sequence goes on along the minus strand of NC_141699.1, from coordinate 242,061,859 downwards.
GCCAAGCGAAGCGGTGCCTGGCTCAGCCCGGCCTGCCTGCCAAGACAGTATTTTGGCTTCAAGTTATCAGTTCAGCCTCCTCGAAAACACATTCCAGTCTAGTGATATAGGTAAGCATATTCCCGGCTGCAGAGCAAAGGGCCAAGCCTTCCTGTCTTCTTCATGTAATTCATTGCTCCCGTTACCATGGTAGGCCCATGGCCCCGCGCATTACACTTAGACACATATGCATTCAGTATAGAATAGCCTCTGCCCGAGAGACCTTTTACTTCATATAAAACATCCTCCAAACACGAGATATCAGATATGTTATAGGAACAGGTCGATCTGACATGCCAGACTTCTGTCTCCTCTACTAGTGCTAAAGTCAAGCCCCCAGCTCTTCCTAGTCCCACGTCAATCACACGTCATACTAGTTGCGCGCGCACCCATGTCAAAGGTTTCTGCTGACCCTGCAGAAATTCTCTATGCATCCACCCACTTATGACACTTTCTGTGACGTTTCCAGCACACGCCTCCGTGTACGCCCTTGTGCACGCCTTCTTGCTACGCACATGTGTTCTTATCTTATTCTTTTTCACTTGTCACGCCTACTGTATCCATCACCATTGTGCAGTTTTACTATATATATTGTGTACTGTTAATAAAACGTTGACATCATTGCCATCATTGCATATCCCTTCCTGAACCCTTGTGGTGATGGATCTGATCTCCACTGGCTCGAGCCATTTTAAATGAAAGCCCGTATGACTCAGATACCATGGACTCTGCCTCTCATTTGATTGAGCTATTCTTTTTACTTGTCATTAATTATACGGAAAAATTGCACGGTAATATTATTTACCACAGGTAGACAAAGAGAGTAAGAGTACTAAATGGGAACACATTTAATTAATGAGTTATTATATAGCTCTGGCTAGACCCGATGGAGTCAGAGCACTTTACATGAGGGACAATAATGTTGCAATTTACATCAGTTAAAAGTTACATAAGTATCAAGAAAAGCATTTAAAGAACTTAGGGGACGAATGGAGCAAGGAAGGGTAAGGGGATAAGATTAAGGGGTAGGAGGAAGATAGGATGTAGAGACAAGGGGAAAATCTGCCCAAGGTCCGGCTAGGTAGGTGACGGCAGGGGGGGAGTCCACAACCCATCTCCTCTTTAGCTACATGGTAGCTCCACCGGGCATCAGCCAAATCGCTAGGTCTTCACAGTCTGGGGTATGTTCCGCGGGATCCAAATCCTGATGTGTAGGCAGGTTAGGGGATAGGTTCAAGGTCTGGTCAATGTCCAATTGTTGTCCCAGGGTAGTAAAATAACGTGTAAGGGACCACTATGGAAGCCATCTTGGGGTCAGACGGGGGACTGTGCTCTACACTGGTACACTGGTGGCCATCCTAAGGTCAGGCATCAGACAGTAAAAGTCAATATCCAGGACAGCGGCCGAGATAAAAATAACAAATCCAGCGTGCACACACCATCACACGCACAGACAAACACACACCAATGTGAGCACACACTCCCATATTCACACTGACGCACACAGACACGCACATAGCCAGATACATCCAGGAACACAAGCACACATAAAATCCCATGCTCAAATACAAAAACACCCAAATACATGTACACGTAAACACCATCACATGCACAGACATAAACAAGCACACATAAATGCACTCACTCTCATACACGCAGACACGCACAAACATCAAAAACACACATACACATACTCCAGAACAAAAATACCCACGTACGTTCACACAAATACATGCACACACACACACACACACACACACCATCCCACACAGACATGGCTCAAGGCGTTCTATGGACCTAGTGGCCCATAGGAATGAATGGGAAGACATTCTCAATTTGCGATTCTCAATTAGAGAATCGCAAACTGAGAATGCAATTTCAAGGATGCCAGGGTCTGAAAAGGATATCCTGTTGCACCCCTGAAATCTGCAAATGAGTACATACTGCACACACACATGCCCCAAGGGCATGTGTGTGTGTAAAATGGAACTTTGAAAAATGCACTTTAGTGTATTTTTCAAAGTTTTTGCAAATTACCATGAAGTTCAACTTCATGGTAATTTGCTCCCCTTATTAGTGAAATAACAATCTGGCACATGCATCAACGTAGGCTTTTGCGATTCCTAAATAGCGATTTGTAAGGAATTGATATTTAGGAATCGCAAAAGCCTATGTATGTAGTAATCACTATCAAAATTGCGATTCCTAAACATTCCTTAATTGCTACTCGCAAATTGCTAGTCGCAATTAAGGAATGCTGTCCCATTCATTCCTATGGTTCTACAGGCCCATCGGAACGAATTGGAGATTGCATGAGAAATTTGCGAGTACCAGTAGGTACTCGCAAATTGCTCATGCAATTTCAAGGGAGCAAGGGTTGTCAAAATGACACCCAGATGCACCCCTGAAATTGGTGTCTGCACATATGTTGCACACACAAATGCCCTAAGGGAATATGTGTGCGCAACATGAAACTTTGAAAAATGCACAAAAGTGCATTTTTCAAAGTTTTTGAAAATTACCATGAAGTTCAACTTCATGGTAATTTGCTACTCCTATTAGCGAAATCGCTAATTTTATAACTTTTATACATTGCATTTAAGGAATCGCAGTTTAGAGATTCCTTAAATTGCCATTTTTGCATTTGGGATGATGCATCCCAAATGCAAAAATACAGTTGGCAAAGAGGTGAATTCTGAGAATCTGCCCGTTTGCGACCGGTTTTTGGTTTGATGCATGGGGCCCAATTTCTTGTACTTTAATGCTTTGCATTTAAGGAATCTTTAAATGCATTAGCAATTTAAGTAATCGCAATTTAGTGATACTTAAATTGCGATTTTTGCATTTGGGATAATGCATCCCAAATGCAAAAATTCCAGTAGCAAAGAGGCAGATTCTGAGAATCTGCTCGTTTGTGACTGGTTTTTGCATTGATGCATGTGGGCCTCTGTCCCTTTCAAACATGATATGACCAAAATCATAAAACTGTACTCGCTAACTATCAAGAACCAGTCCATTAAGAGTCCTTGCAATGTGCCAAATGGGAGCACCTCAAAAGTTGCAATGCAATTAAGGACTTGAGCCCTACCTTATTTAACATCTATATTCAACCCCTAGCAGCAGTAGCCAGGAGGAGAGGATTAACTATGCTGTCCTTTGTGGATGACACACAGTTGGTGGTTGCTCTATCTGATGATTCTGCGCAAGATGTGCTCAAATTCAAGGAAAATCTAACAGCCATCGCAGACTGGATGAGCACCAACTGCCTTCAACATAATGCCAGTCAATCTGAGATCTCGTTGGTGGGTAAAGATACTCATTTGTGGCCATCCACTCTGTCTCATCCCTGCATCCAGGCACGGCTCATTATAGAAGCGGTTGCGGTTGAACGTTAGGCAATGGAAGTGCTGTTTAAATTAGGAGAAAGAGTGTTGAGCACAACCCCTGTTGGCTTGTTGGAGGCTGGTTTGAGTACCCTCAGCCTTTACCTGCCTATCTGCAACATAAAAGTAATTGTCCAGTGAGGCGAGAGATCGAAACCCCACGCCCTGACGAATTTGCCACAACATAAGTAAATGGCAATGAAACATGTTGGCCTTCTTGGAAAAGGTTAGCAACATGCAGTGCTTTTAACATGAGTTAGCTCACAATTGCAAATAAAGAGGGTGACCTAACAGTGAGTTTTTACTATATTTTAAAATTGCTTGGAACACACGGGCCCGATTCATAGAATTAACTTAAGACAAAATCCTAAACTTACTACTTTTGGTATTCACAAAATGCACTTACTACTTTTGGTATTCACAGAATGCACTTACTACTTTTGGTATTCACAGAATGGATTTACGACTACTAACTTTACGCCCGCACTCGGGACGGAGATGCCGGCCCGGAGGCGTAGCTTCCGGCTTGGAGGCGGAACTTCCAGCCCAGAGGTGGGGGATTCTTGCCGGTGGTGGAGATTTAGCAATGGCTGAAATCTCCACCTCTGGGCCGGAAGCTCCTCCTCCGAGCCGGAAGCTCTGCCTCCAAGCTGGCAGCTACGCCTCTGGGCCAGAAGCTCCGCCTTTAAGCCAGAAACTCCGCCTCTGGGCTGGAATTTCCGGCCCAAGTGTGGACGTAAAGTTAGTAGTCGTAAATCCATTCTTGAAAATACCAAATGTAGTAAGTGCATTCTGTGAATAAGTAGTAAGTGCATTCTGTGAATACCAAAAGTAGTAAGTTTAGGATTTTGTCTTAAGTTAATTCTGTGAATCGGCCCCCCGGTTCTTTGCAATAACACAGGGTTTTTGTTTGGGGATAGCTAATTCTCTTTCCTTTTTCTGTTCTTTCTTCTCTTCACTGGGCACCATATTCTTTCTTTCTGTGATTGGGAAACCGATGATTGTATACGTGGGCAGACTGGCTAGAACCTGCTGGTAGGCTCCCTGTTGTTGAATACGTGAGGTGCCCTCTCACTCTTTTCACTTATTTTCTAAGTGTCCTTTACTCACAGGTTGCGGGGGAGGACTTACACTTTGCGGATTGACTGTTAGCAGTTTCCTTTTTAAGACTTTTGATTTGAGCGATCTAGGACTACAGTACACTGGACAAGGTGCCAGAGAACAGGTGGAAATAGGTATTCCCATGTTAGAAGTAGGTCCTAAGAACAAAGTACTGTTGGCTCTCTACTAGCCAGGCCTTTATAGTTTTGATGAATTGTCAGAGTAGCGCAGCCTGGTGTATCCCATCTACGGCTCCTTGTTGTGAAGAGATACTGTAACCCCTGCCTTTATAAGGTTATTGATCAAGGAGTTTCAGTGACAATATATAGGAACAAGGCCTAAGGATGAGTTTCTTTATAAGGCCAAGGAACTTTGTGGTGACTTACAATATCCTTTTAATATTTGGCAGTAGGTACTTTATTCCTTGTAACACATGGTCACACCATGACCTTTCCAACAAACCACTTAAATCCTTGGTGTATTGCTCTTTCCTATCTGTCATGTGAAAGAAATAGCATATTTGCAAACATGAATAATACAATTAGAATCACTAATGCACTAATAAATACATCAACAAACAGTTATATATATATTTTTAAGAGCACTGTCCCCCAAGATGTGAAGAAACATGCAGAGAGATTCTACCATTTCAATATTTACGTTAGGTGTGCAAAAAATAAGCATGTTGCCATCATTATTCACCTAGAAAAATAGAGCAGAAGCAAAGGCTATGTTTTGTTCTGTACAGCAGCTTTAAATATGCCCCAGGTCCTATCTTTCACCCTGGCTGCTGGCTCAGGTAGCAGGCATTGTGGCACCAGAACTCAACTATAATAAGTTATTACAGTTGAGGGGCAATGCCATTTCGTTCTTACAGGCAACTGTTGTGTTTCTATTGTCTTTTGATTTTATATATTTTTTATATATAAAGTGTAGTAATTAGGTATCAGTTCTTTATGTATGTTATTTATTTATTATGTGCACAAGCTCACTATGTTTAGAAGCTGGGCAGGAGGAGAGAGAGGACATGTACTGGGAACTGAAGTGTAACTGTATGGTGTTTCTACTTCATAGTAAATATAATTTCAAGTTCTTTGCCTGTGGATCGTTCTTTACAAATTTGGTGACGAGTTCTAGAAACACCTAGAGGACCTGCTATAATTCCCTGGAGCTTCTCCTCGTTTAGCCTGCACTGTGCAGTTTCCTGGAATTCTTTGGCTGGAGCTGTTTGGGCTTATGCACACAACATCGGGAGTGTAACGTGTTGGATTCGCTTAATCATTGTAGATTTTATTCATCGCCTTGCCTGAATTTTTCCTCCTGAAACCCGTCTTCAGCTACCATCTTCAATAGGCATTTGGACATCTCTCTGGTACTGGCATCTTTTACTCCCAGGATTGCAGCACACTCGCTTGCTGTTGCTACCTCGGACAGGCTGATCCTGTTGTTGTTTAATGTATTCTTCACGCAGCGCATCTCTGACGTATGCACACGCCAGTGTACATATGTGATGTAAGCCGCTGTTCGAGAGTCACGTTCACTGTAACTAACTGTTACCTAGCAACCGCAAATTGTCGTAGTACAGAGACTCCTGTTCCGAGCCCAGAGTCAAGTTCAGGGGGCCTCATTTATGAAAAATGACGTACCGCTGCGTGAAAGCAGCGATGCGTCACTCTTCAGTGTGCACTACTTGCGACATTCCTGATGCGTCATATTTAATGTATGACGCATCATGTCGCAAGGAGTTACAGATGCGTCAGTATTTCTGACGTATCTGTATGCGCAAAAGTGACGCATTGCTAGAGTGTGTCACAAAAGTGACGTAACTCCAGCAATGCGTCCTTTCACATGGGGCAAGCCCCATATGAAAGGGCCTGCGTCAGTCTTACGCCTGCTGTGAGGCAGGCGCAGGATTTTGACGCAACGGTGTCCTAAAAGTGACGCAGTGAAATCTCATAGATTTCACTGCGTCACTTCTACGGCCCTTCCTTGCGTCAATACGCCCCTCTTGCATACATTATACCTGGTGCAGGTATGATGTGGCGCAGGGGTTTACAAAGTGACGCATCTATCTAGATGCGTCACTTTGTAAATATGACGCAACAAGGTGCATTTTTTACGCCACTGGTGCGTCACAAAAAGTGACGCAACGGCGGCGTAAAAGTGACGCAAGGGCTCATAAATGAGGCCCAGGGTGTTTTTTTGTTACTTAGCAACTGCACAGTGAGGAGTACGGTGGCTTTTGCTGTGAGCTGGGCATTTTTTGTTCAAATCAGCGCCTGGAGGATTTACTAACCTTACATGTTCATCATTGTTCAAGGTTTTTCTAGTATACAAACCCTTTGTCATTGGACTAGTTTGGGCCCGATTCTGATTTCAACCGAGCCGGACTCCTGACATCCAAATGAGCGAATACGATATGGCTGCATGCTGCCGGACTCAGTTCTGTCGGTCCTTGAGAGAAGTCAATGGGAGCCGGTCATACGATGCGTACATGGGCTCCCTTTAACTGAATGGGTACGTCTTGCACAAAGGTTCCCCCTACAGTGGGGACACAGCGGTGCCATCCGCACCATACATGCCTGTGTTGGGGAGACCCTTGGGTCTCCCCCTGTGTCTGAGTCATAAGGCTGCGGGTGACAGGGGGTCCGACGTGGACCCCCCAAGGCATTGTCCCAGACATTTTGCGAGCCGGCTGCCCGACACGTGCATCGTACTGACTCGGTCGTAAACCGCATCCAATGAATGGCACTTTTTGCTTACAGACGAGACGTACGGAGTAGTTCGGACCCGGAAACGATTTGGTCGGTGAATTTCACGTTGCTCGCATCGTACTTGCTCGCTCGTATAACTGTACGAGTTGGGTGGAAAACACGCATACGGCTCTTACTTTTTTCGGCCGGTGCCCTTCCGAGCGAGATCAGAATCGGACCCTTTGTAGAGATATATAATGAACTTGTTTTTTTTTTAAAGGGGAAAAGAGGCAAATCAGATCTTTGGCAGTTGACTAGTCCCTCCTTCGGGTAAAGAATGGACACTGTGCATAGTAACTAACTTTGTCAACCTTGAAAGCAGCGGACACGTCCTTTGGTTGAAGATGGGATACTGCTTTCTTTAAGATGATTATTTATTTTCTCTACCTATCCGACATTCCTTTTGTTCTGATCATTTGGTTGTGTATTTGAATGAATAATTGGTGTTGCCACTTTGTTACCAATGTTATTGTCACTCAAAATTTTGCTCTGCATTCCCCACAGGCTTTTTGGCCCGTTGGTAGTAATCAATGCATGAAGTGGGTAGATTGGAAATCCTATTTCCTAAATTTTCTTAGTTTCATAGATGAGGATGGTAAAATGAAACCAGAAGGAAAAATGTGCTTTTTTTCATTTGATTGGACCTGGCAGTTTGAAAGTGTATGAGCAAATAATGAAATCTGTTGGTGGTTGGGATATGAATGTATTTGATATTACCTTACGTGATTTTGACAATTATTTTGCACCTACGGTGTGTATATGTATTGTCAGGTTCAAATGTTTTCAAAGGAAACAAGAGTCTTGTGTGTCAATAGATGAATATATGGCTGCTTTGAGAAAATTAGTGAGTGATTGCAAATTTGATCACCTTCAAGAGCAATATTGCAGACCAAGTAGTGATGCATACTTTGGATTTTGTAATACAAGAAAGGTTGTGGATAAACGGTGATTCAGACCTGAATGATATCTTAGCTATTGTTAGGAAAGTTGAGTTCTCAATTTGTAGTGCAAAAGTGCTGAAAGCAAATTCGAGAGAGTGTAAGGAGGAAACAATATGCAAAATTAATAAATTATACAATAAGAACAAAAAGGAGAATGCTAAAGCCACCGAACCTGTTAGGAAAAGCAGCACCAAATCACAAACTTTTGTAAAGAGGGAAGGTTTAAAATGCTATTGTTGCGATAGTAGTACAATTTAGCCTTGAGTACATTTTATCAGCACTCAGGCAAAAATGTTCTGTTTGTGTTGTTATGGGGAATATTGGTAAGGTATGTAGAAGGAAAAAATGGTTTAAAGTAAGTGTGTGGAAGAACTGATTTCAAGTGGAAAAGAGGATTATGTGGAGAAGGTTATGCACTGCAACCGTCAGGATAAAAAACAACTGGATTTGTTTGTGTTGAACATCAGATGTACTTCTTTAGAAGTTAAAAAAAACATTTATTTGCTCTAGGTCCAATGGTGGGGTCAAATTAGACATGTATGCCGATTCTGGGTCTCCTTTCACCAAAATTAATGAAGAGGTGTAAATTCCAAATTTGTGTCTAAAATTTGTAAAACACTTTTTGAACCAGATATTAATCCAGAAGGCTACTAAGGAAAAAGAATAGATTTGGTTGGGTTCAGTAATTTAGTATTCAAATTAAAGGACAGAGAGACCTCAGTGAAACTGAATGTTGCTAAAAACGGGCCTTCAGTTCTAGGTTGGAGAGACCAAGGTGATTTACATATTATTTCAAACCCTAATAGTCCTGGTCCAGTTAAGATTGTGGATGAATGTGCAATTTTGAGTGATAACTAAGCATGGGCGAAATTTGCAAATTCGCGTATTTCCCTGCAAAATCGCAAAAAAATCTGCGCATTCGCACATTTTCCCGCGAAATCGCGGATTTTTTTGCGATTTGCCCTGGAGTATTTTCTACTCCCTTATTGGGTAAATGTATAGTGCTTTTACTACACTGCAGCTGCGTAAAGGGCCAGAAGACGTGTCTCCAGTGACCATGTGTGCCTGTAGCACACATGGTCACTGGAGACACATCTTTACGCAGCTACAGTGTAGTAAAAGCACTATGGGGCAGATTTACAAGCCGCTTGCGCCTCTTTTGGGCCGCAGTTGCGTCACTTTTGTGATGCAGCGGCAGCACAAAAGATGCGCCATGGTGCTGGGTATTAACAACGTGACGCATCTGAGAGATGCGTCACATTGTAAAGCCCTGCGCCATCAGAAGGTTAGACTCATTTTTCCCTTGTTTTTCTGCCCTTTGTTAGACTGCTTTTTGTGCCTTTCTGCCTTCTGCATCACCACATCATCACTCAGCGCTACCCCAGCATCACTCAGCACCACCACATTATCACTCAGCACCACCACATTATCACTCAGCACCACCACAGCACCCCTCAGCACCACCACATTATCACTCAGCACCACCACAGCACCACTCAACACCGCCACAGCATCACTCAGCACCACCACAGCATCATTCAGCACCACCACAGCACCACTCAGCACCACCACAGCACCACTCAGCGCCACAACAGCATCACTCAGTACCACCACAGCATCACTCAGCACCACCACATTATCACTTAGTACCACCACAGCACCACTCAGCACCACCACAGCATCACTCGACACCACCACAGCATCACTCAGCATCACCACAGCACCACTCAGCACCATCCCAGCATTACTCAGCACCATCCCAGTATCACTCAGCACCACCACAGCACCACTCAGCATCACCACGGCACCACTCAGCACCACCACAGCACCACTCAGCACCACCACAGCACCACTCAGCGCCACCCCAGCATCAATCTGCACAACCATTCAACAACAACTGGTCCAAATATGTTCTCTCAATGTTTCAAGCTTTATTACAAATGTCACAAAAAGATGTTATTATTTCACTTCTGTTCTTGGATTTTCCTCACAATAAAATACACTGTAAGTTATTTACAAAAGTTTAAGCTATTGCCATTATAAATTAAAATCACTTTTATTTGAGTATTAATTATTTAAAAAAATTAAAAGCCATTGTAATTTGTAATATCAATACATCTAAGTTACGTAAATACAAAACCTGTTGCATTACAAATGCTTATAGGTGTCACATTTGCGAAAGTTATAACTATTGGCATTGTAAATGACAAAGCTATTAATTTAGCTATTTTCAAAACCAACACATCAATAAAAAAAATTGTCATTCACAAGACCAATAGCTCAAACTTTCCTAATGCGAGACCTATTGCATTGTAAATGCTTGTTTTTTATATCTGTCAGTGCTTCCTGTTGAGGTTTAATTTTTGTGACAGGTGCCTCATTGCCTACTTGTAACTATTCTCTGACCCTGCTTCAAGGGTCAGAGCAAGGGTCAGAGCAGGGTCAGAGCAGGGTCAGGGTCAGGGTCAGAGACGACACCCAGCTCATCCTCTCCCTCACCAGCGACCCCACCACCGCCAGAGCCAACCTACACGAAGGGATGAAAAACGTCGCCGACTGGATGAGGAACAGCCGCCTTAAACTGAACTCGGACAAGACGGAAGTCCTCATCCTGGGATCATCACCCTCCGCCTGGGACGACTCCTGGTGGCCCCCGGCCCTGGGCACCGCTCCCAAACCGACGGATCACGCACGCAACCTGGGCTTCATCCTGGATTCCACCCTGTCAATGACCAGACAAGTCAACGCCGTCTCATCCTCGTGCTACAACAAGATCTTCAGATGGATTCCCACGGAAACCAGGAAGACCGTCACCCAGGCACTCGTCACCAGCCGACTGGACTACGGGAACACCCTCTACGCCGGAACCACAGCGAAACTTCAAAAAAGACTCCAACGCATCCAGAACGCCTCCGCCCGACTCATCCTCGACATCCCCCGACACAGCCACATCACCGGACACCTGAGAAACCTGCACTGGCACCCCGTCAGCAGGAGAATCACGTTCAGACTCCTCACCCACGCACACAAGGCTTTCCACAACCTGGGCCCCAAGTACCTCAACAACCGCATGACCTTCTACATGCCCACCCGCCAGCTACGATCGACCGGCCTGGCACTCGCCACTGTACCACGCATCTGCAGAGCCACCGCCGGAGGAAGATCCTTCTCCTACCTGGCGGTCAAGACGTGGAACTCCCTCCCCACCCACCTTCGGCGAACCCAAGACCATCTCACCTTCAGGAAGCAGTTCAAGACCTGGCTGTTCGAGCAGTAACTTTCCCTTCCCCCAGCACCTTGAGACCCTCCCGGGTGAGTAGTGCGCTATACAAATGACGTGATTGATTGATTGATAGAGAATAGTTGCAAGTCAGCAACGAGGCACCAGGAAGCACTTACAGGCTTACAGCAGCAGGTGCCCAAGTTCAAGTTAATTTCTTTGTAACCCTTTTGTAAAAGGTTACAAAAAATTTGCTTCAACTTTTGCACCTTGGCTGAAAATTCGTCCCCGCTGATTCGCGGGTTTTACCGCGATTTCGCGAGATTCGCGGATCGCGAAATTGCGGTAAATCCGCAAATTCCGCGAGCGGAACGAATTTTCAGCCCATGCTAAGTGATAACATGATTTACTCAGGTGTTCAGTGGTAAATTGGCATGTTGAAGCGGTTTGAAAAACATATTGTGTTAAAAGAAAGCGGGTGTCCCAAAACACATAGAGATATATCCCCATTATGGTGAGGGAAGAAGTGAAGAAAGAATTAGACAAATTATTCTGCGCAAATATATTAAAACCCATTGAATCATCAGAATGGATTTCTCCAATTGTAATCGCAAGACTCTGTATTGATCTTTGCCATGTAAACAACAACATAGTTATTGACAAGTTTTCCCTTCCCAAAATTTCTGAAATGCTGGATGGTTCTCCACCATTGGTTTGTCAGCGGCATACCACCAGATTCAGTTAGTTGAGGAAAGTAAGCCTTATACTGCATTTATTACCCCCATGGGGTGTGTCCAATATAAAAGGATGCCTTTCGGATTGGCATCTGCTGCAGACATTTTTTGAAGACTATTGTACTAACTATTTGGCAAACATCACCGGTAAGCTCCGTGGGCAGCAGATCACACTCATCAATACGTATGGCCCAAATACGGATGAGCCAATTTTTTATCATGAGCTCTAGCAGAAACTACATGGAGTGTCAGATCGGACGGTACTCTGGGGGGGGGGGGGAGGGGTCTTAATTTAGCGTTAAATGAAGGCCTAGACAGGTCAGGTACTACGACAGAGCCCCATCGTAAAGCTGTACTGAAGGTACTAGATATTATGTCAGAATTGAAGATACATGATATTTGGAGGTCCCGCAATCCAGGGTGTATGGAAGCAACACATGCGCCGGCGGCCAATAACAGTGGGTCTCGAATAGATTATTGGATAGGGTCAACGGAGATTTTGCTGTGGACTAAGGATATAAGACTTCTACACCGGACATTATCCGATCATAATCCTATATTGTTGTTGGTTGATGTACCATTTTATGTACTGCCCCCATATAGCTGCCGTTTCAACGCCAAGGCATTGTCAGATTTAGTGCACAAAGATACCATTGCCAAAGCCATTACAGATTATTTTACGTTGAATTGAACCCACCACAGAGGATCCTGGCTTGTTATGGGAAGTGTTCAAGGCCACAATACGGGGGAGGGGGTTTGTATTAGTACTAATGCAGGTATTTTGAAAGACATACGGGGACAAATCTCCGATGCGAAAAAAAGCCAAATTCCCTAGAACATGAATACGAACTCACACAATCTTCACAAACGCTAGGACAAATTAGAAACATCATGTTAGAATATCAATCATTTGCAGAGGATGAATTGAAGTATTTGGCAAGACGTTATTCTGTTAGGGCTTTCGTTGAGGGAGGTAGGCCAGGCAGAGTACTGGCATCGAAGATATGTTCAGGACGTTCCCCCAGTCGGTCTTGCAAATTAAAGAAGCAGATGGTGCTGTACATACGGAAGCGAAAGATATCTTGCAGAGTTTTATTCAAACATATAGTGCACTGTATGAATCTCAGCATACGGCTTCAGATATGCAGTCATGGAGTATCTTGCAGATGTGGAAATTGTGTGGCTTTCGGATGCACACCGACAGTATTTATCAAGGCCAATCACAGTAGGAGATCACGGAGGTCATTAAAATGCTCGCTAGCGGTAAAGCCACTGGTCCAGACGGGTTTACCAGTGAATTTTATAAAGCTTTTGTGGGCATGCAAGCCTCTCATTTAGTTGCCATGTATGTAAGCGTGGGCGGAAAATCCGTTCCGCTCGCGGATTTTGCGGATTTTCGGGAAATCCGCAATCCGCGAGATTTGCGGATTTCCCGCAAAATCCGCAAATTCGCACGCAGCGGATTTTTTGGGCGGCGCGCGGCGTTGGTGATACAATTTTTGCGGCGCGCGGCGGTTATCATCGTTTGCCGAGTTGTTTTTTTCGATAGTTTGCGAGTGCTGCGCCATTTTGGATCTTGCTGTGTGATCCCGCGGGAATTGGCGAGCGCGATTACGTCATCGCGGCTTGCCAGCGATAGTTTGTCAACGCGAGTACGGCGAGATCACGTCTCGCGGTACTTCGCAATTGCGAGATTTGAGATGCGGCGAGCGAAAATATAAATTTGCAATTCTGCACAAGAAATCCACCAGCAAGCAGCATAAACCTTCTAGAAATGATGATTTTTATGTGAATAACTCCTTAGTTTGACATTTGCCTGCACTTTTTTAGCGAGGAGTCCATTTTGGGGAGGGGGGCAGGGGGGTGGGAGGAAGGAAGTGCCCCATAGTCTTCAACTTCCTGTTCCTGTTCAGCAGGCTCCTCCCAGTGCTTTGTCCATCTCCTGGTCACTTTTCATTCGGATGTGGACCTGGAAGGATTACTTTTTGTGGATGCTGCTGGATCTTTGGATTTGAGGCCTTTTTGACTTTCTTTGGATCACTGTTGGATTAGAAATTTTACAAGTAAGTTTGTTTGGGGCATTACAGTTGCTGCAACTAAAATTTTGGGATTTTCGATTTTTGGGCTGTTTTGGGGCCTTTTCCCCAGGGGTACTCAGTGGTGGGTGGACTGATTCTTTCTGTGGGTTGTCTTGAACTTAAACATCATGGAGGCCATAGATGAATTGGGATTGTGCTGATTTTTCTGTGTTTTTCGATTTGTTTTTTTTGTAAAATTTTGTGTTTTTCGATTTTTGACCTGTTGTTGGGGCCTTGACCAGGGGTAGTGAGTGGTGCATGGGCCTAGTCTTTCTGTGGGCTGTCTTGAATTTAAACATCATGGAGGCCATGGATGGAATGGGATTGTGCTGATTTTGCAGTGTTTTTCGATTTTTGGGCCTGTACTTGTGACCTTTTCACCAGGGGTATTTGAGTCTAGCATGGGCCTAGTCTTTCTGTGGGCTGTCTTGAATTTAAACATCATGGAGGCCATGGATGGAATGGGATTGTGCTGATTTTGCAGTGTTTTTCGATTTTTGGGCCTGTACTTGTGGCCTTTTCACCAGGGGTATTTGAGTCTAGCATGGGCCTAGTCTTTCTGTGGGCTGTCTTGAATTTAAACATCATGGAGGCCATGGATGGAATGGGATTGTGCTGATTTTGCAGTGTTTTTCGATTTTTGGGGGTGTTCATGGGGAGGGACATGCCATGTGGCTGGTGGCCATTTTGAGTGCAGCTACAGGCACTGGCCATGTGCTGGCAGGCAAGTGGCCATTTTGAATGCAGGCTTTGTTGTTAGGCCTCCAACCATTTTGCCTACTTTTCAACCTTTATTTATGCCCAGGGGTAGTGAGTCTTGCATGGGCCTAGTATTTCTGTGGGTTGTCTTGAATTTAAACATCATGGAGGCCATGGATTGAATGGGATTGTGCTGATTTTGCAGTGTTTTTCGATTTTTGGGCCTGTACTTGTGGCCTTTTCACCAGGGGTATTTGAGTCTAGCATGGGCCTAGTCTTTCTGTGGGCTGTCTTGAATTTAAACATCATGGAGGCCATGGATGGAATGGGATTGTGCTGATTTTGCAGTGTTTTTCGATTTTTGGGCCTGTACTTGTGGCCTTTTCACCAGGGGTATTTGAGTCTAGCATGGGCCTAGTCTTTCTGTGGGCTGTCTTGAATTTAAACATCATGGAGGCCATGGATGGAATGGGATTGTGCTGATTTTGCAGTGTTTTTCGATTTTTGGGGGTGTTCATGGGGAGGGACATGCCATGTGGCTGGTGGCCATTTTGAGTGCAGCTACAGGCACTGGCCATGTGCTGGCAGGCAAGTGGCCATTTTGAATGCAGGCTTTGTTGTTAGGCCTCCAACCATTTTGCCTACTTTTCAACCTTTATTTATGCCCAGGGGTAGTGAGTCTTGCATGGGCCTAGTCTTTCTGTGGGTTGTCTTGAATTTAAACATCATGGAGGCCATGGATTGAATGGGATTGTGCTGATTTTGCAGTGTTTTTCGATTTTTGGGTGTGTTCATGGGGAGGGACATGCCATGTGGCTGGTGGCCATTTTGAGTGCAGCTACAGGCACTGGCCATGTGCTGGCAGGCAAGTGGCCATTTTGAATGCAGGCTTTGTTGTTAGGCCTCCAACCATTTTGCCTACTTTTCAACCTTTATTTATGCCCAGGGGTAGTGAGTCTTGCATGGGCCTAGTATTTCTGTGGGTTGTCTTGAATTTAAACATCATGGAGGCCATGGATTGAATGGGATTGTGCTGATTTTGCAGTGTTTTTCGATTTTTGGGCCTGTACTTGTGGCCTTTTCACCAGGGGTATTTGAGTCTAGCATGGGCCTAGTCTTTCTGTGGGCTGTCTTGAATTTAAACATCATGGAGGCCATGGATGGAATGGGATTGTGCTGATTTTGCAGTGTTTTTCGATTTTTGGGCCTGTACTTGTGGCCTTTTCACCAGGGGTATTTGAGTCTAGCATGGGCCTAGTCTTTCTGTGGGCTGTCTTGAATTTAAACATCATGGAGGCCATGGATGGAATGGGATTGTGCTGATTTTGCAGTGTTTTTCGATTTTTGGGGGTGTTCATGGGGAGGGACATGCCATGTGGCTGGTGGCCATTTTGAGTGCAGCTACAGGCACTGGCCATGTGCTGGCAGGCAAGTGGCCATTTTGAATGCAGGCTTTGTTGTTAGGCCTCCAACCATTTTGCCTACTTTTCAACCTTTATTTATGCCCAGGGGTAGTGAGTCTTGCATGGGCCTAGTCTTTCTGTGGGTTGTCTTGAATTTAAACATCATGGAGGCCATGGATTGAATGGGATTGTGCTGATTTTGCAGTGTTTTTCGATTTTTGGGTGTGTTCATGGGGAGGGACATGCCATGTGGCTGGTGGCCATTTTGAGTGCAGCTACAGGCACTGGCCATGTGCTGGCAGGCAAGTGGCCATTTTGAATGCAGGCTTTGTTGTTAGGCCTCCAACCATTTTGCCTACTTTTCAACCTTTATTTATGCCCAGGGGTAGTGAGTCTTGCATGGGCCTAGTATTTCTGTGGGTTGTCTTGAATTTAAACATCATGGAGGCCATGGATTGAATGGGATTGTGCTGATTTTGCAGTGTTTTTCGATTTTTGGGCCTGTACTTGTGGCCTTTTCACCAGGGGTATTTGAGTGTAGCATGGGCCTAGTCTTTCTGTGGGCTGTCTTGAATTTAAACATCATGGAGGCCATGGATGGAATGGGATTGTGCTGATTTTGCAGTGTTTTTCGATTTTTGGGCCTGTACTTGTGGCCTTTTCACCAGGGGTATTTGAGTCTAGCATGGGCCTAGTCTTTCTGTGGGCTGTCTTGAATTTAAACATCATGGAGGCCATGGATGGAATGGGATTGTGCTGATTTTGCAGTGTTTTTCGATTTTTGGGGGTGTTCATGGGGAGGGACATGCCATGTGGCTGGTGGCCATTTTGAGTGCAGCTACAGGCACTGGCCATGTGCTGGCAGGCAAGTGGCCATTTTGAATGCAGGCTTTGTTGTTAGGCCTCCAACCATTTTGCCTACTTTTCAACCTTTATTTATGCCCAGGGGTAGTGAGTCTTGCATGGGTCTAGTATTTCTGTGGGTTGTCTTGAATTTAAACATCATGGAGGCCATGGATTGAATGGGATTGTGCTGATTTTGCAGTGTTTTTCGATTTTTGGGGGTGTTCATGGGGAGGGACATGCCATGTGGCTGGTGGCCATTTTGAGTGCAGCTACAGGCACTGGCCATGTGCTGGCAGGCAAGTGGCCATTTTAAATGCAGGCTTTGTTGTTAGGCCTCCAACCATTTTGCCTACTTTTCAACCTTTATTTATGCCCAGGGGTAGTGAGTCTTGCATGGGCCTAGTCTTTCTGTGGGTTGTCTTGAATTTAAACATTATGGAGGGCATGGATGGATTGGGATTGTGCTGATTTTGCAGTGTTTTTCGATTTTTTTGTGCTCTATAACTGAACTGATGTTCCTCTGTCTTCCATTTTTTTTAGGTGCACAAGACTCAAGAGAACCACCAGTGCCAGGAAGAAGTCCTGCAGCGGTGTGTGTGTGCAGCATAACGTCACGCGACGTCACGTCTGGCCTCAGACAACTCTACAATTCGTGCAACTGCGGCCTGCTGTCTGACCTGCTCTGAAGAAGATGGCCCCGCCCCCAAAGAAAGTTCTCCGTAGCTCCTCTAGCAAGAAAGTTGCTAGTAAGGAGCAGAAGAAGCAAGTTACCAAGGAGGCTGGTGTGCCACCCGCCACTTTTTTTGGGAGCAAAAAAAAAAGTACGCCTGCAGCAGCAGGATCTGCTGGGGACCAAGCTGAGAGCAGCACCCCTGCTCCATTGGGTTCAGTGCCTCCACCACCACGCCAACTTAAGTCAAAGCCCTTGAGTGCTTCAGAGGCAGTCAGTGTACTTCTCCAATCACCATCGACCAGTGATGTTGGCTCATCGCAAGAAAGTAGCAGCAATGTCCCTGAATCAACACAGGTTGTTGTAACTCATCTGACAAGTGTTGAACAACCACAGCCGCAACAACAACACCATGTGCAAGTACACGCCCAAGTACATGTGGAAGGAGAGGCAGCAAAAGGAGATGCGCAAGCAAAGGTGCATGGAGGTTCACAAGTGCCCACAATAGTTGTTCCTCCCGAAGTAGGGGCACATTTGGAAATCGACAATGAAGCTGAGGTATCATTGGAAGCCACTCCTCCTGATGATCATTCATTGTCTTCCACATCCCTAGCAAGGAAAAGATCAAGGGGGGTGTCTACATCTTCTTCAAGCCCACCTCGTTCTGATGCAAGTGATCTGTCTTGGGAACCACAACTGCGGTCTGACAGTGAGGCACACCATGATCTGACACCGGTACCTAAGCGTAAAAGGAAGGTCGTCCAAAAACTCAAACCTATGGAGTGTGATGAGGCTCAACAAGAAGTGACAGATACTGCTGGTGATGAAGCCTCTCACGATGACGACGAGCCAGTCATCACAAAGGTCACTGCAGCCCCACCGGGCATGCAGCAAAGAGACATTTTGACCCTATCCCGAGAAGCTGCTGAGCGTGATGATGATGTCAGCGAGGAGGCAATGGAAATGGAATCATTAGATTTGGAGTTAAGTAGTACACCAAAACCTACCGCTTCCATATTTCTTCGCAAGAAGGTACCCACCTCGTCCTCGACCTCAATTCGTGGTGGTGAAAGTGCAAAACGTATTGAAGTTCGGCAATCCACATCCTCCACTTCATCTGTCATTAGCAGCAGGACCACCACCACCAGTATCGCCGCCTCCTCCGGCCCCCGAAGACATTTCAAGTCTCCAGTTTGGGACTTCTTTAGTGTTTGCCCAAAAAAGGAAAACGTAGCCATTTGTAGTCTTTGTAAGCTTCGATTTAGTCGTGGTAAGCTTGGTTCTAACTATGGTACCGGAGGCCAGAGAGGTCATCTTGAGAGAAGGCACGCTGTCCAATGGTTTCCGCACCTAGAGGCGGTCAAGAAAGCCGGAATTGCACGTAATGAAAACGTTGATTTGTCATCTGCTGATGACGAGGAGGTAGAAGAAGACGATTCAAACACTTCACTTACACCCAGTTCCCATGTCAGCAGCACACCCCATGGGAGCCACACTAAGAGTGTGGGAAAGAGTGAGACATCAATGCGGGAAAGTTCATCAGCGAGCGTAACTGGGTCGAAGAGATCATCATCATCCCGTAAATCATTGGTCCAGGGCAACATTAAAAAGATGTTGTTTACAGAAGCGCAATATGAACGCAACCACCCAATGACCCGTCTGTATAACACTAAGCTGGCTAAAATGCTAGCTCTGGACCTTCTCCCTTTTTCTTTTGTAGAAGGGGTTGGTTTTCTAGAATTAGTGACAGCGCTCTGCCCTAAATGGAAGGTTCCTAGCCGGTTCTATTTTGCCCGAGTTGCGGTTCCAGCACTACATGAAGATGTTCTGAAGGTGATTGGGGCAGCTTTGCAGAAGAGTGCTGTTCACACTATACATCTGACAACAGACATGTGGACCAGTGGCGCAGGCGCTGATTACATGTGCATCACTGCACACTGGGTCTCTTTTTCAGGGGCTAAAGCAAAGCTAAACTCAGGTGTTGACACTAACATTGTTTTTAAAGGTGCTCGGAAACATGCAACACTAGCCATGTTTGGTTTGGAGAAACGTCACACAGCAGAAAACATTTTGGATGTCTTTAACACAAAGGTCCTTAACTGTCTGTCCCCACTAAAACGCAAGGTTGGTTATGTTTCCACGGACAATGGCTCCAATATAGTTAAGGCCATGAGGGACGGTTACTATTTCAGAGTGCCGTGTTTGGCGCACTGTATAAACCTGGTTGTCCAAAAATTCTTGGGTAATAAACGCAGTGCAGCGTACAGTGTATTGGAGAACTGCCGAAAAATTTGCAAGCATTTCAGGCATTCTTTTAAGGCCCGGAAGCAGCTGAGGAGCATGCTATATCAATGTCAAATGCCAGTGAAAGCACTCATCCAGGAGGTGGTAACACGTTGGAACTCAACCTTCTACATGCTTGAGCGTCTGTATGAGCAGTATACGCAACTCGATCAATATTTCTTGAAAGAGGGTATAGAGGAGCTGAGGATGGGTGGGCCGCAATGGAACATAGTTGAAAGCCTAACACGCATGCTTCGTCCTTTTGAGGTCTTCACGCGTGAAGTCAGCAAGGAGGACTCTAATTTGGGAAAAGCTATCCCATTGTTGTACATGCTGGAGGACCAACTGAAGGAGGTGTGTTCTGTGTTTGGAAAAGATGACAAAAAGAAAGACTCTTTGCTTCTGGCTGAGCAATTATTAGAGCTCCTACAAGGTGATGAACGTCTTAAAAAGATCCACTCAGAACAGCATTACATTTGTGCTACTATTCTGGATCCACGCTACAAAAAGGCGCTGGCAGGCAGAGCATTCTTTCCTTTTGGTGATGAAGATGTTACAAAGTACAAACGTTGGCTAGCCTTGTCAGCCAAGAAGTTTGAAACAGAACGGCTGGAAATTGAAGGAAATGGCAGTACATCAGCAGGCCATCCCCAGTCAAAACAATCCACTTCTGCACCTGTGGCTGTGGCACAAGTGACCTCTCAGCCGTTAAAGACACCGGCAACCGGATCATCTGCACGAAAGACAACAGAAACATTGGAGGCTGAAGAGGATTGGCTAGCTCTGCGTGGGTTTGGTTCTAAAAAGGTCAGAGGCACAGCAAGAGCTACGCAAAGTGGAGGAACCTTGGAGGAGGACCTTGAGTCGATGGTGAAGGACTATCTGAATGACTCCACAGAGGTCTATGTTAATTCTGACCCATTGGCGTATTGGCATGGGAAAAAAGAATTGTGGCCACAGCTCACCAACCTGGCTTTAAACTACTTGTCTTGCCCACTCGCAAGTGTGTCTTCTGAACGGGTTTTCAGTGCGGCTGGTGGGATTGTAACTCCCAAACGGAGCCGCCTCTCGCCCAAAAATGTGGAGAGGTTAACAATGATCAAGATGAATCAGCACCTCATACCACCAGATATGAGAGTACGAGAGAGCGTGCCGGATGAAGAGGAGGTGGCCAGCAACATAGATGAGGGAATTTCTACTCTGTCAGGTGGCACTGACCTCACCCTGGCTGAATTCGCAGAGTATGATGACGAAGCCTTATTCTTATTCCTGGACCGTGATACCGACTTCGAGCCCTGAAAATGAGACAACGAATCAATAACTTTCTTTTTCATCCTTATTCACTTTTATTCCTGTGTGTCTGTCTTTCTTTGTTGTGCACAGTTAATATAATTCAAACTTTAATCAGATAATCACAAAAACAAGCCCATCAGCAGAACTGTCTTCACTTGTTTGCTAATTTATTTGAAGGTGCCGCAGTCTGCATTCCTCAGGTTCACAAGTTCAGAAGAACATGCTCCTCTATCCTCCTCCTCCAGACTCCTATTTCCATCAAAGCAGAGGGCTGGTTTACGCCCAATGAAGAAAGACTCAGCACTTGTGGGGGTGTTGTTCTACCTCTTTGCAGGTGAGTTGACGGGTCTGGGGCCATTGCTGGGAAGCACTAAAAGTGGTTTGGACCAAATCCGAGGCGGAAATTTTTTTGTGTTTTTGATGACTTGCTTGCCTTTGAGGTGCTCTTAGGGGGGGTTCCGTCTGTTTGTGGGTGAGTTTCGTGGTCTGAGAGCATTGCTGGGACACTCTAATCTTGATTGCATTTGCTTTTCAGGAAATCCGTCGTGCCAACCCCGACTTATGGCCTAGCTACGCAGCGCGTTTGGACCGAAGGCCCAGAAATATTGCAAGTATGAGATTTTGCTTTTGGCCTGTTTGGGGGTGTTATGCTTCTTGGCGGGTGGGTTGCCGGGTCTTGGGGCATTCCTGGGAAGGTCTAATACCGGGTCGAAGTGGTTGGGACAAAATCCAGGCCGATTTTTTTTTGGGCTATTTCTGACATTTTGCTCTATGTAGCGTTTTCGGGGGCCTGTTTGGGGGGCTTCCTGGTGTTTGCGGGTGAGTTTCGTGGTCTGGGAGCACTGCTGGGACACTCTAATCTTGATTGCATTTGCTTTTCAGGAAATCCGTCGTGCCAACCCCGACTTATGGCCTAGCTACGCAGCGCGTTTGGACCGAAGGCCCAGAAATATTGCAAGTATGAGATTTTGCTTTTGGCCTGTTTGGGGGTGTTATGCTTCTTGGCGGGTGGGTTGCCGGGTCTTGGGGCATTCCTGGGAAGGTCTAATACCGGGTAGAAGTGGTTGGGACAAAATCCAGGCCGATTTTTTTTTGGGCTATTTCTGACATTTTGCTCTATGTAGCGTTTTCGGGGGCCTGTTTGGGGGGCTTCCTGGTGTTTGCG
This sequence comes from Lissotriton vulgaris, assembly GCF_964263255.1. Classification (NCBI taxonomy): domain Eukaryota; kingdom Metazoa; phylum Chordata; class Amphibia; order Caudata; family Salamandridae; genus Lissotriton; species Lissotriton vulgaris. The sequence goes on along the minus strand of NC_141699.1, from coordinate 242,039,251 downwards.
GGTGAGTTTCGTGGTCTGGGAGCACTGCTGGGACACTCTAATCTTGATTGCATTTGCTTTTCAGGAAATCCGTCGTGCCAACCCCGACTTATGGCCTAGCTACGCAGCGCGTTTGGACCGAAGGCCCAGAAATATTGCAAGTATGAGATTTTGCTTTTGGCCTGTTTGGGGGTGTTATGCTTCTTGGCGGGTGGGTTGCCGGGTCTTGGGGCATTCCTGGGAAGGTCTAATACCGGGTAGAAGTGGTTGGGACAAAATCCAGGCCGATTTTTTTTTGGGCTATTTCTGACATTTTGCTCTATGTAGCGTTTTCGGGGGCCTGTTTGGGGGGCTTCCTGGTGTTTGCGGGTGAGTTTCGTGGTCTGGGAGCACTGCTGGGACACTCTAATCTTGATTGCATTTGCTTTTCAGGAAATCCGTCGTGCCAACCCCGACTTATGGCCTAGCTACTCAGCGCGTTTGGACCGAAGGCCCAGAAATATTGCAAGTATGAGATTTTGCTTTTGGCCTGTTTGGGGGTGTTATGCTTCTTGGCGGGTGGGTTGCCGGGTCTTGGGGCATTCCTGGGAAGGTCTAATACCGGGTAGAAGTGGTTGGGACAAAATCCAGGCCGATTTTTTTTTGGGCTATTTCTGACATTTTGCTCTATGTAGCGTTTTCGGGGGCCTGTTTGGGGGGCTTCCTGGTGTTTGCGGGTGAGTTTCGTGGTCTGGGAGCACTGCTGGGACACTCTAATCTTGATTGCATTTGCTTTTCAGGAAATCCGTCGTGCCAACCCCGACTTATGGCCTAGCTACGCAGCGCGTTTGGACCGAAGGCCCAGAAATATTGCAAGTATGAGATTTTGCTTTTGGCCTGTTTGGGGGTGTTATGCTTCTTGGCGGGTGGGTTGACGGGTCTTGGGGCATTCCTGGGAAGGTCTAATACCGGGTCGAAGTGGTTGGGACAAAATCCAGGCCGATTTTTTTTTGGGCTATTTCTGACATTTTGCTCTATGTAGCGTTTTCGGGGGCCTGTTTGGGGGGCTTCCTGGTGTTTGCGGGTGAGTTTCGTGGTCTGGGAGCACTGCTGGGACACTCTAATCTTGATTGCATTTGCTTTTCAGGAAATCCGTCGTGCCAACCCCGACTTATGGCCTAGCTACGCAGCGCGTTTGGACCGAAGGCCCAGAAATATTGCAAGTATGAGATTTTGCTTTTGGCCTGTTTGGGGGTGTTATGCTTCTTGGCGGGTGGGTTGCCGGGTCTTGGGGCATTCCTGGGAAGGTCTAATACCGGGTCGAAGTGGTTGGGACAAAATCCAGGCCGATTTTTTTTTGGGCTATTTCTGACATTTTGCTCTATGTAGCGTTTTCGGGGGCCTGTTTGGGGGGCTTCCTGGTGTTTGCGGGTGAGTTTCGTGGTCTGGGAGCACTGCTGGGACACTCTAATCTTGATTGCATTTGCTTTTCAGGAAATCCGTCGTGCCAACCCCGACTTATGGCCTAGCTACGCAGCGCGTTTGGACCGAAGGCCCAGAAATATTGCAAGTATGAGATTTTGCTTTTGGCCTGTTTGGGGGTGTTATGCTTCTTGGCGGGTGGGTTGCCGGGTCTTGGGGCATTCCTGGGAAGGTCTAATACCGGGTAGAAGTGGTTGGGACAAAATCCAGGCCGATTTTTTTTGGGGCTATTTCTGACATTTTGCTCTATGTAGCGTTTTCGGGGGCCTGTTTGGGGGGCTTCCTGGTGTTTGCGGGTGAGTTTCGTGGTCTGGGAGCACTGCTGGACACTCTAATCTTGATTGCATTTGCTTTTCAGGAAATCCGTCGTGCCAACCCCGACTTATGGCCTAGCTACGCAGCGCGTTTGGACCGAAGGCCCAGAAATATTGCAAGTATGAGATTTTGCTTTTGGCCTGTTTGGGGGTGTTATGCTTCTTGGCGGGTGGGTTGCCGGGTCTTGGGGCATTCCTGGGAAGGTCTAATACCGGGTAGAAGTGGTTGGGACAAAATCCAGGCCGATTTTTTTTTGGGCTATTTCTGACATTTTGCTCTATGTAGCGTTTTCGGGGGCCTGTTTGGGGGGCTTCCTGGTGTTTGCGGGTGAGTTTCGTGGTCTGGGAGCACTGCTGGGACACTCTAATCTTGATTGCATTTGCTTTTCAGGAAATCCGTCGTGCCAACCCCGACTTATGGCCTAGCTACGCAGCGCGTTTGGACCGAAGGCCCAGAAATATTGCAAGTATGAGATTTTGCTTTTGGCCTGTTTGGGGGTGTTATGCTTCTTGGCGGGTGGGTTGCCGGGTCTTGGGGCATTCCTGGGAAGGTCTAATACCGGGTAGAAGTGGTTGGGACAAAATCCAGGCCGATTTTTTTTTGGGCTATTTCTGACATTTTGCTCTATGTAGCGTTTTCGGGGGCCTGTTTGGGGGGCTTCCTGGTGTTTGCGGGTGAGTTTCGTGGTCTGGGAGCACTGCTGGGACACTCTAATCTTGATTGCATTTGCTTTTCAGGAAATCCGTCGTGCCAACCCCGACTTATGGCCTAGCTACGCAGCGCGTTTGGACCGAAGGCCCAGAAATATTGCAAGTATGAGATTTTGCTTTTGGCCTGTTTGGGGGTGTTATGCTTCTTGGCGGGTGGGTTGCCGGGTCTTGGGGCATTCCTGGGAAGGTCTAATACCGGGTAGAAGTGGTTGGGACAAAATCCGCGCGGAAAAGCCTTTAGTTTTGGCACTTTTTGTAACTTAGGGTTCGTTAGGGTTAGCCCTAGCAGCAGGATTGCATGTGTTTCGGGGTGTTCTAGATTTTTCAAACTGAGTTCTGGGGTCTTAGAGCACTCGTGAGAATGTGTAATTTTGGTTGCAAGTCATTTGAAGAAAATCCATGGTGGGAAAGGGGGGATTTGGCATAGTTAAAGAAAGCCTTTGCCACTATTCTTAACTTAGGGTTCGTTAGGGTTAGCAGTATTTCTATTGCATGTGTTTGAGTGGGGGGGATTTCGAGTCTTGGAGCGATGCTGGCTATGGCTACTTTTGCTTGGTTGCTTGCAAGTGGTTTGAATGCAATCCACGGTGGGTAATGGGTAATTAGGGTACTTCGGCCTACTTTTACTTTCAAAGTAAGTTTTGTCACCAGTTTTCTGCTAGGCCTCGTTTTTTGAGATTTGATTGGGGGTCTTCTACATTTTTGCGACTGGCTTTAGTAAGGGTCTGGGTGGGAGCACTGCTAGGAAGATCTAATTTTGTTCTAAAACACAGTTTACAGTACACCTAGCTTGAGGGGCAAGATCCGCTACATTAATTTGCCCATACTTATTTATCCTTCAAAAGGTGACTCAGAGTACGCACTTTCAAAAACATTGTACTGTCTACTAGGAAAAACAAATTGTGACTTTTTGCACTCCACAGCCTACATACCTTATATTTATTTATCAGTGGTGTTGTAATATTATATCACTTCCTGTTTTTCGTTGAATAATTACAGGCCGGGTTTCAGTCTCTGCAATGGGGAAAAAAGGATGGAGTCAGGCTTCACAGTAGCGAGCCACAATTCAGCATCAGGCAGGCAGTGGACAGGGTGTCTTCTGGTGACCAACATCGGTGGACGAAGCGTCGGCTGCAATGGAGGAGTGCCGCTAATAGGAGGATTTTTTTTCTGCGGGCAACTTACTTACCACTTCCAACAGGACCACTACAACCACATAGATACAGTATCCCTTGCCTTTTTCTCTGACTGTGACTGCATTTCTTGGCTCTCTCTCGGCTTCTACATTGATCCCTTAACACATCACTTAGTCCACTCCACTATCTGCACCACACATAGTCATTTGTAAGTGCTCCTACGTAATTCGCAAGTCGCAGCACGCCCCAGGCCGTAGAGGACTGGGATGGCCCCAATGATGAAGCATGTCACCAAGGGGCAACCCTGGTGAGTGAGGGGACACCTAGAAAAAAAGCAATTTCTCCTTTTCTATCTACTATACCTTCTGTCAGGTTACGCAGCCCCTAAGCGCCTACCGTACTATGAAACTACATTTCCCATGAGTAGGCGGGAGACTTGCAGACTATTTAGTGAGACTATATGAGAGTACCCTTGTATGTTAGGACAGCACTTCACTGATGCCTGTCTTGTCTTCTGTTACAGGTATCCTTTCCCTGCTGACCCTACCTTTACCCATCCCACATTTTTTATTTTAGTTTGTTATTTTTCTCCCCCGCCTAATGCCTCGAACACCCTGTGTTTACACTTCTGGGTGTTGGTGACATTTGGAGGTGGAACCATATTTGCATCGACTGGATCACGGGGAGTAAACCTGACACCTTCCAGACCAACCCCATTGAGTGTTGTTGTGAATGGATTTATAGTGACCAGCAAGGCTCTCGGGTATCTGGCTACAGAGACCTTATGTTGAATATCGTTATCAATAATTCCACACAGGCCCTGTACTGTCGCATTCTTTCTTTCCACAGTTGTCGATGATATATTCTTACTCTGCTTGACAAAGAACCATTGCTAATGTGAAAGAACTTCAACCGAATTAGTAGTTATACTTTACCATTTGTTAGGCTACAATGTGGCACTGCTCTACTGTACTTCTGTCACCTGCTATATTCTCAGTTGTACCGTTGAATTGCTCAGGAGGACAAACCAGATTTCATTTTCTTTTTTTTCATAGGCATGCAACTGCCACTGTGTCACACCACTAGTACCACCGCTATGAGGAAATTTTATCCGACCAAGATTGCCAACGTTATTCGGTGTTTCCCGTGGAGCCAGCCCTGGGTCTAGCCCTACTTTCAAACACAAATTACAGGTAAGATAAGCGTTTGGTGGTTTGGGGGTATAATGGAGTATTAGTACGAGAGACGAGAGACTGAAGGTAGTACTACTAAAGTCCTAGGACTCTTGGATTCACTTCACTTAGTCTGTGAGAGGCACTTAGTGTTGAAAACATTTGGGCATTTACACTTAAAGGAAGAAAATGGAACTAAACTTTCAGGAAAACAGTCAACGTTAAACCCCCACCCACCAGGCAAGCAGTAAAAAACAGGTATGCTCAGATAAAGTTTGAAAAAGTATATTTATATCCCTAACAAAATAATCTCCCGCAAGACCCTCCCTAACCCCAACGATTGTCCTTCAAAAGTCCCCAAAAACCCAACTCCCAATTCCCACCCCCCAAAAGTCTCTAAAAAAGGGGCAAGGGACACTATGGGTGGATGCTGTTAACTTTTTGGGCCAGGGCATCATGCTCCTCGCGGAGCAAGGCGAGCTCCTGCTGAAGGCGGGACACCATCAGGGTAGTGCGGCGCAGGCGTGCCTTCACTGCCTTGCAGGTGCAAGGCCTGTGAGAGGCAGCTGTTGGCCTTGCTGCTCGGCGGTGGCGTTTGCCTTTGGCAGCCCGGCTCAGTCTCGGTGGACCACTGTGCTGGGTGGCAGCCCGTGGGGCCACGGAGGCCGATGCAGACGACGTTGTTGTAGTTGTCGACTGCACACTTTCCACGTCCTCCAGGGCCACCAGCCGCCGATATTCCGCAACAGTGGCCTCGATCCTCCGTTGCCGGGCCGCTCTAGCCAGCTCCTTCCTCCTTGTTCGTTTGGAAGGAGAACCTATATGAAGAAAGAAAGACATAGTCTGTAACCAATGCTCTTTAAGATTAACTCAATCATTCAGCAGAAATTTGTGCTGCAGTACAACTAGCAACTTGCAAGCGCATTACATAACTATTGAGGCCAGTATCTATCTAACCTCACACTTCTTCATCCTTGCTCTAACATTAGTGGGAGTTTAAGGAACAAATTCTACGAGCACTGTGGACTTCCATTGGAGTCGACTATGAAAGTACACCAGTCTTATTCTTCTTCTTATCTCTTGTTTTGGAAAATTGGTACGTTATTTTCTGCAAGCCGGCATAATGCCAGCGCAGTAAACTTGCACCCGAGAAAAAGAGACGCACGCCATGAGGAGTGACCTAGACTTGCGTTGCCGTTGCGTTACTGTACCCGTCCAGTACATGCAGGTGGTGAAGCTCTTACTTTTCTATTACGGGTGGCACTGAGAATACTCTGTTACAACTCAAGGGCTACTGCTTAATTAATTTAACTTTCACCCTACAGTGGAAATGAGTACTAGAAATGGAAAATTGAAGAAGATAAATAATCTGATTATCTATCACTTCACATGGGATGTTTTTGCTTATATATGGGATGACTTTAGGTGCTTTGCTTTTTATTGAGTGACCAGTGATACATCCACACATGAATGACTGAGTACTACTAAACTTATTAAGAGAGGTAGGGAGTGGCCACCATAATAACCGGATCTATGCAGTGCTTGCAATACAAACTACTGCTACTATTTATGGTAGTATTTGGACAAAATTAAAAGTTCTTTTCCTTGCCTTTCCTACACTGGAACGGACGTGCGGGTGCAGTGTTACATGCTCTTCAAAGTTACACTTAGTTCATCCACTGACCGTCTACTCTCTCTAGATCATGGGTACTCACAAACTTTCTCTCAGGGGCTACATTTACAGTGTAGTTTGGGGCCGAGGGCCGCACTGGTGGGGGCGGAGTCAGAGGGGGCGGGGCTAAAGCAAAACGATAACTTGTGACCATGAGGTTGCACACAGGTCCCTGCAGCAGATGCCCTCATCCACTGAGCCACCAGACCCAGCATTTACATACATCTCTCTCCCTCCTGCTCTCCCTCCTGCCCTCCCTCCATCTCTCTCTCCCTCCTGCCCTCCCTCTCCCTCCCCCTCTGTCATCTCACTGTGTGTGTGTCTATCTGTGTCAGCCTTCAGCCCGGGTTGAGACCGCTTCCTCAACGCGCACACACAGACAACAACACCAAAGTACTTAACAGGTCTTTAAAAGACCATTAACATATTATTGAGGCTTTGTTTGTTTTAGCGCCCCTGCTTCTCCACCCTGACAATCACTGCTTGCCCGGCCCCACAGAGCAGAGGCTTTGTTCTATTTCACCTCTTTGTGGCCTTGCATCTCCACTCTGCTCTGTGGGGGCCGGGGGAGCAGTGATTGTCAGAGTGGAGATGCAGGGGCGCTAACAGGTGAAATACAAAAAAGCCTCTGCTCTGTGGGGGCCGGGGGAGCAGTGATTGTCTGCAAGGTCTGCGCACCGCCAAGGAAGGCTTGCCGGGCCACCACCGGCCCGCGGGCCGTACTAGGAGTACCCCTGCTCTAGATACACATATGCTATCTAAGAGTCAGATAGTAGCATGATCCAGGTATATGGACACATACAGTTTCTGTGTCACCCACCCAGGCTGTTGTCCTTCCACCCATCATTGCTTCATCATTCACCCAGCCATGCATCTCATATTCTTGCCTTCCCAGCTAGTCTTCAATCTCAATAAGTAAGGAATATATAAGAGCTTACCTCTGGCCGCCACCACCACCGTCTCAACTCTCACAGCCGCCGCCGCCGCCTCCTCCCCTGAACAATCGGCCTCCGCCTCCGTGTCCAGCACCACCACCTCCACACTGGCCCCGCCACCAGATGTTCCACCTACAAAGTACATGTAACAATGTTAGAATAAAGCACTCACTAGTCACTAGTATTTGGTCTAGGAATGAAGACATGTGAAAACAATGTAATTTGTGACTGATGAAGGCTGTTTTTTTAACACGCACCATTTTTCTCCACATAGACAGAAGATGGACTTCTAACTACAAGATCAATTTGAAACCAGGTGAGAGCTCGGCTCGACCACAAGAAATGTCTTCAATTAATCGTCAGCACTAACCACTTTTCCATTATCAGTTAAACGTTTAGTTTTATTATGACTTCATTTTAATAAATGTGTTTACTTTTAATAAAGCTTTTAAACTTAAATACAATCTGTGTTTTTTGGTCCAGACTAGAGTGACTGAGCGAAAGGTTTTGCAATTTTTGCAAGCATGAGTCCAGATAGAACACTTCAAAAGACATTATGGACAATCCCAGAGGACTGCACTAAGTTGATAGAGCTATTGCTGACTAGAATCATGGGAGTTTCGCCAACCGTGCAATCTTAGTTAGCTACACAGACAGACTAATAAGAATAATCTAGTAATACCACAGGGAGTCATAGTAGAGGCAGGATAAGAATTTAGATACAGTCTACAAGAAGAGCAAAGACAATTTTGAAAAAAGTCAAATGAGGAACGCTAGGAAAAATAGGTACTAGTCTAAAATGAAAACTTACTGGGGCCAGCAGAGGAGCCCTCGCCTGCCCGATCCTGGCCCTGTTGAACAGCATCCGCCGCCTGCTGCTCCTGTGTCCTCCTCTCGCCCCTGGGGGGAGCTGACGTACAACATGAAAGAAAGAACAGAAAACATGGATGATTGTTGCTTGTCAATGTCAACCAAATCAAGCATTTCAAAAGAACAATAACAAAATATTTCCGCGAAATTATATTGATTATGGTTACTTTTCATTTATTTGCGGACCTGTGACTTCGAAAGTCACGTAACTCACTAAACAAAGTACTGAAACGTTCACCTAGGACTGGCAGTCCGCAGTCCGCAGGCAAGACGCAAAGTGACAGACAAACTCCATTGTGATTTCAGTCAGATCAGTGACAACACTAACAGTTGCCTGCTACATTACCAGTCATTTAAATAGTCAAACTATCAATCCACCGCCACTATTTTTCTTATTGTCAGGGTTACAAAGGAAGGGGCAGATTTAAGCCCTTGCGGCTCTTTTGCGCCGTTCTTGCGTGACTTTTGTGACGCAGCAGCTAAACAAAAAAGGTCGCCATGGTGCGGCGTATAATATTATAACAACGTGACGCATTTGGGAGATGCATCCCGTTATAAAGCCCTGCGCCATCAGGGGGCGTTCCGGCGCAAGGGAGGGCATTCCTGCGCTGGAACACATCCTAATAGTGGCTGAGGGAAATCTACAAAATATCAATCAGTCACCTTTAGGACAATGATGCGTCACACAAACCCTGCACCTGCTTGAAGCAGACGTACGGCTTGACCCAGCATTGGGGAGATAGGGTACCCCAGAGCATTGATGGAGCTGCGCCATCGTTGCGACGCAACTCCAGCAGTAAAGCTTCGGTGACGTTTTGGGCCCATGGTGCGCCGCATTGCAAATACGGCGCACCATGTTTGGTGGTGGTAGCGGGCCACACAATTAATGGCGCATCCCTGCTACTTTGCAGGGATGCGACGGTAATTGCAATTCTGCCCCTTAGGGGCATACTTACTTACGCGTTCTGGCGCATCTCCAGAGATGCGCCAGATCATCATCAAATGCGTCACGCAAAACTACCCTTGTGACACGGCAGATGTGCCTCATTTACAATGCGGCGCGCCCTGGCGCAAGGGTAGGCACTTGCGTGACGCATCTCGTCACGTAAGAGCGGCGCATCGCTAGAGTCACGTCGCCAACGCAATGCAACTCCAGTAATGCTCAGGGCCACCCAATACTTAACATGCTGTGTCAGTCCTTTCGCCTGCTTCGAGCAGACATAAGGAATTGAATTGACGTAGCAGCGTCGCAGAAGTGCCTGCGTTAAATCTTGTACATTTCACGCAGGCAATTTTGCGAGGCGCACAGCCGCTGGACCGCCCACCCTGCGTACTAGGAACGCACCCATTGTGGTGCAGGCCCATGGCTTTATAACGTGACGCATCTCCCTAGATGCGTCATGCTGTAAATGACTCGCAGGGATGCGGCACGTTTACGCCGCTGTTGCGTCACGCAAGGCAACGTAAACGTGGCGCAAGGGGCTTGTAAATGTAATCTGCCCCCTAGTGTCTAGCATTACGCAGTTCTGTAAAGTACACTCATACATAATAGTTACTCAGGCCAATGAGACCACGAAATAGAAAACAAATAAGCATAGTAGCAACGCCACTGAGAAGGAGAGCAGTGCACCTGAAATGCACAGAAGATTTTGAAATATAATTTAACTACAATGTAATCGTCATCAGCGGCATTATTGGCTTGCTCCATGTAAAAAACAAATATTTGCAATACAACAACACAGAGCAGGAGAAAACATCATAGTAGTGAGTGATTAAATGGCTACTACTACTCACCAAGCCCGGGGATCTCCAAGCCGAGCTGGTCCAGCAGGTCGCGCTCGCGGTCCAGGAGGTCCGTCCAGCGATGGGTGACCTGGCTGTAGGTGCGCTGGACCCCGTAGAGGTGGGATATGGCCCAGCACACCTTCTCCCACCGCTTCCGGCGCTCCCGCATGTTGTAGCCGCCGGCCGCGATCCTGCCGCCTCCCGCGATGGTCCTGGGCAGGCGGCGCTGGACGAAGTAGACCAGCGCGCCCACTTCCTCCGGGCTGAATATCTCCCGTCGCGTCACCTGCTCCCCCCTCAATCTCCCGCATGCTGTCCTGCCACTGGGTCCAGCACTACTCCCCGCCGCCGCTGCGGCCCTCAAGTGCCTGGGCAGCTTCACGGCGCCTGGCTTGACCATGGTCTGGGCAGGTAAGGTAGGAAGAAGTAGAAAATTAAGAAAGAATAGGATAGGGAAGAAGAAAAGAAAAGAGTTTAAAAAAGTAGTTTAAAAGTAAAGAAAAATAGCAGAAAAGACAAAAATATACAGCTAGGAAAAGAGAGGGATAGATAAGAAGCAAAATCGTAAAAAAAAAACTGAAAACAAGCAAAGGATGGCAAAGATACCAAGAGGATTAAACACCATGCCCAGACACAGGAAATGAATGAAAAACAAGATGGCCGGCGCCCGTTCACGAGCGCGAAAGTAAGTTCGCGCGAGATTTTCCTCGCGATCTCGTGCGAACCTCTAGATTTCCCGCGCGATCTCGTGCGAACCTCTACTCGCAATGCGCTTACTGCGCGAGATTATACATAGCGGGCGGAAACGGAAATACGTCACGCAAACAAAATGGCCGCGCCCGTACTCGACCTTGGGGTAAATTTGCGTGTTGCGCTGCAAGCGGCTCGCGAATACTGCAAAAAAACTCGCGAAACAACAAGCCGCAAAAAAATAAAATGCTCATTCGCACGAATTGGCGGCTTCCGCGGTCGGTTTCGCACGACGCCGCGCCCCGCGAATAGCGCGAAAAAAACCGAAAAACGATTTCAGCAAAAGCAAAAGCAATGAGCAGGTGCAAAAGGTCAACCTCATGATTTGTAACGATTCTTTGTAGTGCTTCCTGAGGGGGCCCTCCAGAATTCGGTTGCCTGCTTGCAACTATTGTGTGACCCTGCTCTGACCTTAACTGTATGCCACAAAGGTCCTGATTTACAGCTAAAGGAGCAGACAAGCAGGTGCCAGGCTGGAACTTTAAATTCTTTCAGTGACACATTAATTAGCCCCTAATTCATTATTGTCAGTTGGGGCAGGGCAGGTGTTGTAACTAATTTTGCAACAATGAAAGCACTTAGCAAGTGCAAAAGATCACTAATCAGGGCGCACTAAGGAAGCAGGTGCCAGCTAAAAAAATATTCTGTGACACATTAATCAGCCCCAAATTAATTCAGGTCACTTGAGGCAGGGAAGGTGTGCTTTGCTTTGCCGAAAATAATGTACACTGGACAACCAGAGGGTGGGGTGATGAAACAGAGGGTGGCATGGGTGGGCCAGAGGGTGGCATGAGTAGTCAGAGAGTGGCAGTGGTGACAGAGAGTGGCAGTGATGAAGAAGAGTGTCCCAAACAGGCTGGACATGTAGAAACAACAAGTTCGCAAAACTTGCGACCCGACAGGTAAGTTCGCAAATTGCGAAATTGTAAAAACCCTCGCGAACTGGCAGAAACACGGGCGAACACAAAAAAAAAAAATCCGCAAATTCGCGGGAATTCGCGGATTTTGCGGATTGCGAATCCGCAAATCCGCAAAATTCGCGAACGCGAGATCCGCAAAATTCGCCCATGCTTACATGTATGGAGATGCGTTTGATAAAATGATACTCCCTCCTTCACTCAGAGAAGCCGTCATAATTGCCCTTCTTAAACCAACTAAAGATCCCAAATGTTGCGATTCTTATAGGCCGCTTTCCCTTCTTAACGTAGATTCAAAAAATGTGGCCAAAATACTAGCTATCAGATTACAGCCCCTTATGACCTCCTTGGTTCGCCCAGATCAGTCTGGATTTATTCGGACCAGATCGACTGCACACAATACTATGTCCCTGTTCGCACTCTCCCATTACCTGACACCTACAACGAAGGCTGCTGCAGTCATGCTAGACTCAGCCAAAGCTTTTGATTCTATTGAATGGCCTTATTTACTGTCTGTCCTTCGGAGGATGGGCTTCCACCCTATATTTATTCAATGGGTCCAACTACTATGCACAAAACCAGTGGCACGGGTTCGCGTTAATGGATACATGTCGGGCTCAATCATAATAGCGCGAGGGACTAGACAGGGATGTCCTCTCTCCCCTTTATTATTGGCACTGGTCCTCGAACCCCTGGCGTGTAAAATTAGGCAGAAATATTGTCAATTGGCCCTTCAGTTTCGCAAAGACCCTTACACATCTCCCTATATGCGGACGATATGATGCTATACGTCCGAGACCCAGTGCAAAATTTAGCTCCATTGTTTCGCGAATATGTTAAATTCGGGTGGCAATCAGGACTACAAATCAATTGGTCTAAATCTTTAATTCTCCCTCTCACGGACACCACTCAACCCCATCCCACGGAATTTCACTTGGGGTGGCAAACTGAACCAGTTCGTTATCTAGGTGTTTGGTACCATGGAGACCCTGAAGTTGTCATACGTACCAATTATGGTAAGGTTATCAGTAAGTTGGAAGACAAAATCTCTTGCTGGATCCAATTACCGTTATCGCTAGCAGATAGAACGGCGATAGTAAAAATGGTCATCTTGCCAAAGCTCCTGTACCTGTTTAATAACATCCCCATCTCTCCCCCAATGGAGGTCTTTCGACGATTATCATCATTAGTGATGAGGCTGATATGGTCAGGGAAACAGGCTTGAATAGAAATACGAGTTCTCACACTGCCGTACTCCAAAGGTGGATTTAAAGTGCCCGATTTCTTGCTTTATTATTTGTGCGCACAGGCACAGTATGCCCATTATTGGTATCATCAGATTCCCTATCCGGCACATACAGCGATTGAGGAGGGAGATGCACTGCCGGTTCCACGGCGGGCGATAGTTACTCATCGTAGGCCACCGCTACACTCCAAAGATATCAACACAATCGTCACTACGAATGTGGCTTGGCGGCGACTGGGGGCTTAGCTCGCAAATTGCCTTTATACCAACAGCGCTGCCGCTATCCCACCATCCGGCACTTTCGGTTACTAGGGAAGAAGTGGGCATGTGACTACTATAACAGGTGGGCATAGACACTATGGGTGATCTTTATAACGATGGGGTTTTCAAGACACTGCACGACCTCCCTACATACGCAATCAAACGTTATTGTTTCGCTTCACATATTATAGGCTTCAAGTGGCGATCCGGAATTTTTATCCTAATTATCCGTCTGAGCCCCCATGGCTGAATACATTGCAGATGGGCACACTTAGTATCCAGGTTGTACAGTGTAGCACAGGATGAGATTAACAACACAGCGTGTAAGGCACTTTCAAGATGGAATGAGATACTGGAGGTTGCTATGGGTGAAGACGAATGGCAGGTTGCCTGTTCCCTCAAAGAAATGTGAACCCCTAATGGCAATCTATGGATATTGCATTATAAATACCTGCATTAAACTTACTATACACCGGCTAAACTATATAAATATCTTTTACGTCAAGATGCACAATGTAAACGATGTGGTGCTGATATGGCTGATCTTTTGCATCTTGCATGGCTTTGTCCACTAGTTCATGATTTTTGGATTAAGGTCACTGAATTATTGAGCGAGATGGTGGGGGTTGAAGTTGACTGTACTGTAAAAATATGCTTGCAGGGTCTCCTGCGCACTGTACGAGCTGCTAAACGCAAGTTTTGTATGGTAGCATCACTCCTGGCTAAAAGACGTATTTCAGTGTGTTGGGACAGTAAAGAAGTGCCCAAGTGTACTCAGTGGCTCCGAGACATGGCTTACTGCCAGGACGCGTTACAAATCTATGACGAAGAATTGCCCACTGGAGCACGCCCACGAGATTATTGGAAATATTTAACTGACTATTTACGAGCGCACCCGATTATATGATGCCTGTATGTTCTGTATTGCAGATTCATCTACTTTTTTTAACACTGGGTGGTGCTGTATATTTCATATGATGTAATATCTATTTTGTAAATGGATGAAGGATGCTGTAGTACTATGGTTCGTACTGTTGGTTCTATCAGGACTGTTGTGTAACTGTTGTAAATGCTAATAAACAGAATAAAAAAATAAATTACAAAAAAACTATTTGGTAAACACCTCAAGGTCAAATGTTTTCAGGATGACATACTCGTCTTTGGGAAGGAGAGACAGGGGCATGATGAGGTTTTGGTGGATGTGTTAAACATTTTCGAAAATAATGGTGTAACTGTAGAACATGGTAAATGTATGTTTGCTGTACATTCTGTAAGCTATGTAGGTCATGTGTCGAGCGGCATTGAGGGGTGATGATTTTGCTACCAAACCAACATCAGTGGTGGCAGTCCAGAACGCTCGAAATCCTGCTAACAAGGATAAGATTATGCCACTTTTGGGGCTTGCGGAATTTTATGCTAAATTTGTGAAAGGTTTTTCTAGTAGAGTATTTAATATTAGACAACAGTTAGAGGACGGAGAAATGGAGGAAATAAAGAATGCTATCACTAGAGCTCCAGTGCTGAGGAGTTTAATTCCTGAACTTAATATTGTCACGGTAGATGCCAGCAACAAAGGTTTAGGTGGTGTCCTCTCGCAAGTGAATAAGGATGGAAAAAATCCATGATGCTTTGGATGCTTCTCCTTTTGAGGTTATAAGAGGATGGAGTGCCAGGTTCAAATGTAACCCTGAACTACTTTTAAACAGCAATGAGTTCAAGGTGCCCATTGAAGAAGTGAGGGAGAAAATAATGACTAAACACAGGAAGTACCAAGAAGAATATGATTGCAGTGAAAGGGTCAGAAAATGTTTTGATTGCTGAGGGTGATTGGGTTAAAGTAAAACTTCCTTGGGTAGTCAAGAAAGGCAGTAGTCAATTTTCAGGACCGTTGCAAGTAGTGGATGTTTTACGCAGTCATAGGCCAATGAAAGCTCAAAAGGTATCCATAAACAGGTGCATCCTTCATGTTGTAATTTCACTTTTTCTTGTATTTTCATAATAGTTTTGCAACAATATTTGGAGCAGCAATCAACCTGGCAACCATATATTTTTTAAACCAGACCGGAAGCCTTATGCTATGAACTCATGTGGATGGAAACAGATCTATTTAGTTCTCATGCAATTCTGATGGTTACAAATGGCTACCTGAAAGGTGAATAATGATATGTAATTATGTAATTGAATTTTCCCATTGTACTTACATTTAAAACAAAAAAAAACCTGTTCTAAAGCTGTATTTGGCTGTACCTAATTTTAGCTAAGGGCAACTATTGCACCTGCGATTTGCCGTTTCTATGTATGTTTTACTTAAGGAGATGTCAAGATCCAATGATGGATGCTTTTGAACAGATCATCCAATACTGTTGTAAAGTGTCTGATTCCAGGTTTTATTTAGGATAGATTAGTGCTCTTAACCAGTACCTGGATCATAGATGAAAACAGGTTAATCGCAAAGAATGTACATTGGACTCCAGACTACTTCCTGACCACATTATTACAGAGACATACTTGTTTTTTGATAGATTATTAAAATATATGACTCCTCAACTGGCGGTTGCCTGCAGGGTGAATCCAGGATTCCATGGAAGTAAAAATAGTAAAGCCAGAGTTAAGTAGTAACAGCAAACAAATGACATGTCTCAGGGAAACTATTTGCAAAGACACAAAAAAAATAATATCAACAAAGGAAAAACGGGATGCAAACAAAAGCTGAGATTGAGAAGCCTAACAGAATAATCAGTTGCTAGGCAAAGTGCTTATGCAGATCTCTTCTTCCTGTACTGCCCCCAGCTAGCATAAGTAGAATCAGAAACACAGTCTTGGAATGGGCTCACCCAGGTCAGAGAAAATGTCGGTTACCACCAAGCTGCAGTGGGTGATATATTAAGCATTAACTGGATAAAGCCTTAGCCTCCATCTTCATGGTCACCAAAGACACCTTTAGAGTTGGGACCACTGTCTCCTCTAGCTACACAAACACCAAAATAACAAGTAACGTCCATGAATCCCGCCGCAGCCCACAGTGTGAGTTAATTCTAAAATTGTCTAACTTTCTGGATGTACCCTGGGTGAGTCCTTTGCAAGGGGCCCGCTTTTGACCAGAGAAAGGAAATAGTCAGGACTATTTGAGGAAAAGATGAGCAAATACATCAACCCTCTTTTCCTAAATGGGTACACATACTAACTGGATATGAGGCAAATGTATTTTTATATGATGCCGAACATTTTAATAACAGCCTCAGTCTTTTACAACGTTCTGAATCATTTTAAACAAGCAATATATTTTGCTGTTTATATATTGTTAGTTAAGCTGTGACTCAGCCTGTCATACTTTTTTCCTGAGATTGGTAATAAAGGTACTTGCCAATTTAAAGAAAATAGCTCTGCTTTCTAGACCACAATCTAAAATCGCCACATGAAAATTATGGAAGAAAACTGTTTCCTGTCATCAAACAATCTTGATATGAAAAATCTCTTCTTAAAATTCAGCAAAAATCTTCAATAAGCGTTGCACGATTATCTATTCACTCAAATTGTCACTAAAATCAGTTCTCACCATTTTCTTATAGTTCTTTGTTATGTGCCTCAAAAATAATCATTCAAGTCAATGCATTTCAGCAGAAAGATCATGTTACTTCAGAGAAATCATATTTTGGCTAAAGAAGTAAATATCTTTTTTTTGTAACTGAAAGTGCTTCTTCAATGATTGGTGACTATGGGGATGTGGCTCTATATATATAGGGTAATCTGAGAATGTGTCAATGGTTGAATGAATGGTCAGGTGAGTGAGTGCATGAAGCACCCCCGGGACCAGGAAACCTTTTTGTTGTCCCTGATTGCTTGCTTACGATGCACACCTGCAGCTCCCAATCCCAACCCTGCAAGTGAATGGGAAGCGTGGCTGGAAGAGGTGCAAACATTTAGAGAAACAGACTTGGGATGCTTCTCTTGGTGACACCAGGGAGTGGACTACAGGCCTCATTAAGCCCTACAGCAAGGATGCGTGGTAGGAGACACAGTGCTGGTCCAGCACTATATGAGGCTTGGTTTCTCCCCGTGGGATGAGACACTTCTTTTGGTGATGCCAATGGCGCCAGGAGGTAGATTACAGACCCCAGAAAGACCTGCAGCAAGATGCTGGGGAGCAGACGCAGTGCCAATTGAGTGCTACATAAGGCCCCTTTTTCTCCCCGTGGCACAAAACGCTTCTTATAGTGATGCAGAGGCGCAAACTATGTACCCCAGAAAGCCCAGCAGCAGGGAGGAAGCAGGCACACACAGTGCCGGATTGGTGCTAGATGGGGCGTGCTATCTACCCACAGTACAAAACACTTTTTCTGGTGATGCTAGGGGGATATACCACAGGGCCCAGAAAGCTCTGCAGTTAGCATGTGGGGGAGCAAACACAGTGCTGGTGATGTACTAGATAAGGCCCGCTTTCGCCTCCCATTGTAGGACGCATCCGGGACCCAACCAGGGGAAGAACAGACACATATGCACACACCAAAGCCCAGAAGAGACTGGGCCGGGCCACCCCTCTTGGCTGCCACCTTCAAGAAGTATCTAAGGTACTGCTGAGCTCTGCATTGTACTTTGGGCCGCAATGGGGAAGCACGAAGCACCTATCCCTGATAAGCCTAGCCGATATGACTCCTCCTTGGATGGTTACAATAAACATGCAATGGGGGCTTTAAACAAGGAAATAGAGCATGTGGAGCGCCTACTCTCTGGTACCTTGACGGTAGGATTTGGGACCTGACCTATTTCTTCGAGGGAGTTTGGCACACAGGTCTCTGTGCACAACGGTTGGTTCCAGTACCATCATTTTCTAATGATGTTTCTTCTGCTAACCCAGGATCTATTACTGGTGTGGGTTCTATTTCACCTAATAATGATGGTCCTCCCACTAAGTGGAAATGGTGCCAGGGGTTAAGCATTTTTTTAATTGAGCAGTCGCTCAATTAAAAAAATGCAGCTGATTCTACTCTGCCCAGCTCTGTGGACTTACACTCTTTTCAGAAGAACTTTTGGTCAGAGTTTGGTGTGTGATTGAAAGTTTGCTTGCACCTATATGCTCCAGGCAGGAGGGCCACTGAAGATCTTCTATCTACCATTAAGGTAAGGTGTGTTATTTCTATTGCTACTCAGTCCTTAACGCCCCCCATTGCAGGCGTCTGCTGGGCTGCTAATACACTAAGCCCCCCCCGTGACATTATAATTCAACCTCCAGTCGCCCTTGGGATAGTCAGAAGGCTGACCCTCCCCCTGTCCTGCATTGTCACGCTCCACAATTTTGTCTAGCAAGAACTGCCTTTGGGCCCGTGGAAGAGGAAGGCTCTAACATAATGGGGTGTCATTTTTTGAAGTTTGGTTAGGATCTCTAATTCTATGAGGGGTGTGCAACAGCATCTTTCACCTCAACCAGCCACAGTCAACAACACAGCCAGTTCCCCCAACAGCCAATTTAACACTGTAACCCGTACTGAAAGTTTGTTTCAAGGTAGGGCCAACAACGGTGCTTAGTAGAAGGGATGGTTGAGCCAATATGGATGTGATTAACTGCCTGTTTTCCTTAATAGTAATAATGGTTAATGTCCCACCTTCGCTCCAAAAATCAGTGGAGTCACCTGTCCTACTAAGGAGCACATTTTTGCATTGGTTCAGTCAAAGTCTATTTTTCCAATCTCTGGAGCAGATCAAGTTCTGATGACATGCAGGGTAGACTGGACTGGTCCTTCTAGGAAATCTTTTGAGGGTGCGAAGGAAGCTGGATCTCTATATACTCTACCAAAATGGGGTATAGTGTGCACAGAGTCCAGTGGAAACCCAAAGGTAGGCAGAGGCAAAAGTAGATAGCACCTTACTCTTTATTTGTGGTAGTGTGGGCGAGCAGTAAGGCTTTATCAGAGGGTAGTGTTAAGCATTTGTGGTACACACTCAATCAGCAAAAGATATCACACACTCAAAGACTGAACACAGACCACCAATGTTGTTTGTATAAAAATATTGTTAAGTTATTTTATTTTGTAGAACCAATCCCAGTCTGGCACAGGTAAGTGAAATAAATGCTTAGCAAAATGTTATGCAGTGTTTTACAATTGAATGCAAGTTCAAATACAATTAATTGAAATACAGGTGAGTTAAGGTGCCGAAATTACTTTTCAGATTACTTTTCAGTTACTTTTCAGATTACTTCTTAAGATACTTTTCCCACTCAGTGTGATATGCCAAGATATCACACTTGGACATTTCCCAGAGAAAGGTAAATAAAATCAATTGTGTACAGTTGTAGTTTTTCACGTTTTCATACAAATAAATTCCACACTTAGAACAATTGTTAAGGGAAAACAGTCAATGTATTCCTATGGAGAGAAAGGAAGTTTTCAGTTAACAGGTAAGTACTGGGTCTTAAGGGTTGAGTTTCTGGGGTTAGAACAAGGGTTCCCTTAGGGTCAAGGATGCACTCTCAAAGCACCCTCTGTGGCACTTGGGCGTCCGGATGCAGAGTATTGAAGCCCAATGTTATCCAATGGGGCATAGGGGGCCTCTGGATGGTGGCTGCTCACAAGCAAGCCACAGGGTTGTGGGAGCAAAGTTCCTGTTGTTAGGCTCAGAGCAAAGGGGGATCTGAGTTAGCACCCAAAGTACACCCGCAGGGGCAGCTGGGTGCAGGGTGCTGTTTTGGTGTCGGGTGCCCTGTTGATTTCAATAGGGTTTCTCTGGGTTTGACAAAGACTGCAGGTTCAGGAACAAAAATCTTCTTGAGGTGACCACTGGCTGGAGAGGTAAGTTGGCAAGCCTGGGGATGCTGGGACACTTTTGGTTGGGTCACCCAAGGCCATGGGATGTCAGGTGCAGGGTTGTTTTTAGACGTCGGGTTTTCTTACCAGTTCCGCCGAGGTCGAGGGTATCCTCCAGAGAGAGACTGCAGGCAGCTTGGAGATCTCCTCGTGGTATTGGGCCACTCGAACTCGGGCCGTGGGCGTCACATGCAGAGTGGTGTAGACTCGAGGATTTGGCCAGAGCCAGAGTCTGTGGTTGAACAAATTCGATGATCACGGGAGAGAAAGTCTTTGGGGTGGAAGGCAGGGCAGGTCCTTTGGGTTCTTGAAGCTGCTGGCTGCAGGACTCACCAGAATTTTGCTTCTGCAGGTTCAAAGTGGGGTTACAGGTAAGTAAAGGTTGGGACCAATGGGTCCCTTCCTTGGAGTGGGTATACCTCCTATTATGCCCCCCTCCAGTGGGAGGGGACATATACCTCACTCTGGTTGGCTGGGTCCCCCCATCTGCAAGATGGCTGGGACTGAGAGTTGTGCTTCATCTTGCCTCCCCCACCTGGGGGCTGGGGTTAGCAAAGGTGGGCACACCTCCCTTCCTCACTTGATTTTCCCACTGATTCTCCCAACCAAAGTGGGGGCAAGATTAGAACCAGTGAGGGCCAGTTGCTGGAATCTACTTAGTGCTTGGGGCAGCTCACAAAGGCAACAAGCCTTTGAAGCTTCCCCCTTGTGAACCCTACCCATCCTGGGGAAGGGGGCTTGGCACCTGTGCATTGTTTCAGAACCCAGAGAGCAGAAGGATATTGCCCCAGGGTACGTAAACATGTCTGGTGGTGGCAGCTGGTGAGAAGCCACTCAGCCTGGACACTAGTGTTAGGCTGTTTTTCAGGAGCATCTCTAAGATAGCCTCAGTGTGCATTTTGTATTAAATCCCACACTGGCATCAGTGTGGGTATAATTTGTTGAGAAGTTTGATACCAAACTTCCCAGTTTTCAGTAAAGCCATTACATGGCTGTGGAGTTTGTAATGACAATCTCCCAGTACCATATACTCTTAATGGCAGTAATGCACTTATAATGTCTATGAATTGGCATAGACACTGTAGGGGTGCAGGGTTCATGCACCTATACCCTCATGAGTGCTACAGTGCACCCAGCTAGAGGGGTGGCTGACCTATGCCAGGGCAGTGGGTTGTAGGCATAGCATACATGGATGTGTGCCATGACAAATCTTCATTTTGTTCTGCATCAAAACACGCAGCAGCAAAGTCAGTGTGTGGTTGTCAAGGTACAGGGCCTCTATGAGTGGCACAATAAGGGATGCAGCCCTTAAAGGCCTTCCCTGGCCACAGTGCTCTTGGTACCTGGGGTACCATTTACAAGTGACTCACCTGTGGCTAAAGAGTGCCAATTGGGTTTTGTTTTCAATGCAGTTTAGGGTACGACCATTGGCACTGGGTACCAGGTTGTAAGGAACCCAGGGCACACTCAGTCAAAGCACATCAGCAGTTTAGCAAAAAGTGGCGGCAACCAGGCAAAAAGAGGACACTATCTTACAGGGTGACCTTGTAATTATTAATTTTAGTCACCCTGGGTTTGCAACTGAGATGTTGCACAAGTTCTCTCCTGACCTTTCTAATGGTGATAATGTTTTGCTTTTTCCCCTGTTTTTTTTGTATCCTCACCTATTTCAAGCACCTGTTGTTTCTGATTGTTGATCCTTCAACCTCCCCTAGTGCAGGAAACCACCCATTTTCTCTCACATTTTCAAATAGGTTTAATTCTTTGAATGACTTGTAGGTGATGGATTGATTCCCAGATACAGTGGTCACTTCTCAACCATTCTCCCCCACTTACCCTACAGCCCGTAATATTCCATCTCATTACCATGTAAATGTCTTCTGCTGATTTCAGTACTGTGTTACTATATCCATTCCTTACTTGGTAAAGGGGCATTGGTTATATGTTTCAGTCTGCCTGTTTAACTGTCCGCCAAGCCCAATCTGTCTACAATGGGCTATATGGTTTAGTTTCATGGAATACTTTGGGGCTCCAGAATAAGTTATCAGCTCCAGATTAGTTTAACATCACCTCTAGCATGCATGTGATCTGTATTCAGGAAACTTGGCGGGTCAACCCTCTGAATGCTGAAGGTTTTTCCTCCCTATTCACTGCGTCAATACCATCACCAGCTGGTTGTGGTAGCAGGTGGTTTACAGACATTGATTTTAAATGTGCTGCCTATTACTATCAGAAGATCTGTTACAGCTTTGCCTTATTACCAATTTGTGTCACTGTCTTTTAAGGGAGGACTGACCCTATAATAATTAATTTCTATAATAATGTGTTAGATCCATTTTTGTTGCTATCTGACACTACATGTCCAGTTTTAAAATTCAAACATGTTGTCACCTGGCTAAATGGGTGTGTGGCTTTACAGACTGGGCAGGGGAGTGCGCCCCACACTTCCTACATAGCACGTTTGGAAAGTATTTAAACACTCTGATGCACTAATTTCATCTGCTGTTGTTGTAAGACTGTAAGACCTCATTCAATTTACAGACCCATATGTTTGTTGGTAGAGGTGCACATACCACAATTGATCATCTTTTAACCAGCTCTACTGCTAGCAATGTAGTTTCCAATATTGGGGTAAAACAAACTGCAGTAAGCGATCATAACCCAATTATGTTATCTATGACACCCTATGTTGCTTGCTCTGCAGTTCCTAAGTGTGTAGAAAATATTGCTCAAGTTAGGCCGAATGACGTTTGTATGAGACGTTACAATCAATGAGGGATTTTATTTCTTTTTATTGATAGAGTTTTATATAGCTCGGACTAGACCATTGGGTATCAGAGCGCTTGTGTCAACAATTTGGTCTTGATGAGGGCCACTTGACTCCTATGAGCAGTTTTTGGTCAAAACATGTCCACCTTTCATGAGCTGCTGTGGACCAGTAACTAATCCTCTCAATCACCACAGTTTCTTTTAATCACATCTCTCTCATGATCAATAAATGCCCTTTACAGGAAAGGAGCTATTTTTTTTCACTTTTCACGATTGCGACCACCCAGACAGTCTCCCTCCTGGTGGAGGTTGGTTAAAATCACTTGGAGAACTGAACCCTCTAATAATAAATCCCAATGATGACCCTATCCACTTTACCCCACAAGCTGAGAAAAAACATATACCACATTCCGCGAAAGTGTGGTTGAAGGTCTCCAATACAATTTCCTTGAGACTCCTGATTGTTGACACAAGTGATTCATTCCTCATTGATTGATAGTTTGGAAGCCAAATGAAACTATCCTTCTCTCTCCCGTATATCTTTAGGTTTGTATTAGATGGTCTGGGGTTGATCCTATGTGTGTACTGCAGAGGTTGTTAGCTATGAATGTAATGAGATTGATCTTTGCTTAGACTCTGATGTGGATGATGCTGGTTTGGTCCATGCCTTTGAGTGAATTTCCAGGGCTCTCAACACCCTTTTGATGCACCTTGCCCGGTCAGGGTCCCCCAAGAGACATGGCTGATTTGATCACTTTTGATTGCAGGCCTCTAAGAAGTTGAGGGCTGCTCTCCTTTGTGTCTCAATGGACTAGTCTGTCATCAAGTTCCTAAGGATACAATATGATGAGGTGCTTGCTTTGAGGAACAATTTGCTTATGCAAGAGTCTTGGTTGAACCCGCTTCAGGCAGCCAAGATTAATTAGGATATCCTGTTCTGGAATTCGGTAAAAGCCCTGTATTTGGAAAAAAATTAGTCTATCCCTGAATTAACATCGCACATCATTCTTCAAGCCTGGGTTGACCACTTTGAAAGGATCGTCAACCCTTTTGTCAATAAAGAGTCAACGTATCGTATATTCACCCAGCCTTAAAAGGGGAAGAAATTAGTACTATTCCAAAGAGTAGTAGGCCCCTTGACTTTACCCTGGATGAGGTTCTTTAAGCCTTGAAAGGATGCGCCAGAGGTAAAGCTCCCAGACTCGATTTGGGTCTGGCTGATTCTTTTAAAGACATGAGTATGCTATGGGCACCAATTCTGACTCAAGTCTTTAATGTGGTGACAATGGCCTTAGCACTCTCTACATGGGCTAATTCCGTTGTTATCCTCTTTTTCAAGAAAGGGGACAGGCCCAACTTGACGTATTATATGCCCCATCCCTCTCCTGGATACATCTGCTAAACTCCTGGGCAGCATTGTCTAGCAGAGATTGGAGTATTTGGCTATTGATAATTCTATCCTATTGGATGTCCTGTATGGATTCAGGAAGGGATTGGGGACGGAGGAACAACCTAAAAATCCCAAACTTCTCATTGTAAAATACACTAAGGCTAAGCCAGGATTCCTTTACTCCTGTTTTGCTCACTTCAGTAGAATAGAATAGGATAACATTTATCAAGTGCGTAGTTACTCATAATCGGAGTGTTCAAGTGCTAGCCGTTCAAAACTACCAAGAGAAATGAAAGTCTCGAAGGACAACAGCTTAACTAAAGAGTCACATTTTCAAGCAAATCTAGAACAAGATTTCTGATCTAGCTTGCCTCAACTAGAGCAGCAAAAAATGACAAAGCTTACAAGCAGGGAAACCATATGGGGATCCAAAATTTTTTGTCTGTCTTCTTTACCGGCTGTATAACAATCTTTTAGCCAAGGAACGATATGACTCCAATGGGGAATATTCCCCATCTTTTAGAATTAAGTGGAGCGTTAGGCAGGGAGGTGTGCTGGCCCCAATTTTATTTTCATTTTTTATAAATGGTGTTTGTTGATGAGGCTCTTCAATCCTTGCAGCCCAATGCACCAATTGTTGCTGGTTGTCGAGTCCCTGTTCTCTTGTACACCAGTGATGCTGTCCTAATTCCAGTACCACCATCAGTTTACAGCGATTAATGGATATCTTCTCTAGATTAATGGAGACCATGAAATTAAAGATTAATACATTCAAGAAATGTATAATGTCCTGTGGGAAAACTACGCAGAAGGTCAGGAGATTTTTGGAGTGGAGTCGTGTGGCTCACTGGTTAGAGGCAGCAGACCCAAAAGCAGAGGTCGGCACAGGACCAGGGTTCGATTCCCGACGCGGCTGGGGCTTGGGCCATGGTCAGCGGACTCGATAATTCTCGTCTCGGTGCATACTCCAACCATGGGCCACACTCAGCAACTCTGGGAAATCGCTTGCTTAATCTCTGCTAACGGCCCCATCAGCGCCAGGGATGCTTGTCTTCACCTTGGAGATGCCCAGGAGGGACCATCCCACAGGGAAAGCCAGGATGGGTACCCCAGCGGTATACTGCGCTGGGACGCCCCTTTGCTGGGGCAGCTGTGCGCTTTACAAGTATACGACATTCAACATTTAATTTTTATTAAGGATACTCTAGTCACAAATGTCAATTCCTTTTGTTACCTGGACATTCTTTTCACCAGTAATGGTTACTAGGTTCAACATATATAGAATGCCTAGCACAAAATGAATAGTCTGTGAGGGTTTTTTTGAAAACACGGATGCCGTCCTATCAGGGAAATTATTTCCATCTATAAAGCGAAAGCACTCTCAGCTGCAATGTATGCTGAGGGTGTGTGGGGTTATTCACTTAGTAGCACTTTAAATGCCACTTAGAAATCTTTTGCCCCAGACGTCTATGGTTAAGGCCCTTTTATTTGGTGTTAGGGTGGAAAACAGTACAACCAGGCTGTGCAACTCTCTTCCACTATATCCAACCCTTCTTGCTTTCAGAAAACAACTCAACACTTGGCTTTTCAGAAATAAGCTATACTCAGCGCAATATATTTATGATCCTGAAAGTGCCAAGATGCCTATGGGTATATGCGCGCTGTTTTACTTTCAATAGCATACCATAATATAACATTAAATAAAAGAGTCCTTGTTGATGCTAGGAAGTCCACGGTTTTTATATATATGTTGCATGCCCTTCCAGAGGAATTTCATATGTACCATTTTGATATAACAAGAGTACAGATGGGAACAGTACACCATCTTGTTACTTACCCTATCATCAACCAATGGTATCGAGCGTTGGTCCCATGCTCCTATGACAGTACCTCAAAACAGAGCACCTAGCACTTTATGCTTTTCTGCCAATTTTATCTTCACCTAAGGAAGCACTTTCTGAAACCAATTTTTATTCCTCTCAAAATCAGTAATCATAATGCCATATTGAATTTTGTATGTTTGATAGAGACCCATGCAATATGTTTAGAACATTGCTTCTTACATCTAGGAAGCAATATGTATAAGGAGAATCTTTTTTTTATCAATTTCAGTATAGGTTTGGTTTTGCATGATCTTAAGTTCTGAATAAATATGTTGTTTTTCAACTTGTTTTTATGATGAACTTTATTTTAAGTATTTATTCTTTTATGGGCTATACTGAATAAAGAATTTTAATCGAATCAAGTGAGTGCATGAATGGATTAGTGATCAACTTGATGGATTTAGAAGTGAAGAAAGGATAGTTGCAATCAATGCAGGTGAAAAGGTAAGAGGGAAGTAAGAGTCCTTGTAAACATAATAAGAATCCTAAAGCTGATCCTCAAGCCAACCAAATATCCTGACAATATACCCTATCCCTTAATGTTTATGGAGCCCCTTAGCATGTCCACAACTGTGTACAATGAAAAATGGTAACATGTCAGTTGGTGGGGGGCCTTTCTACAGGAAAGCTCTGCGATCAGCATTCAGTGACATAAGGCCAAAGGCCATGTTTAGTTGCCCCTGGGCGTGGCGGTTGTGGTGGGGCATTGCCTGACTAATAGGCAAGCAGTCTGTCCAGAGCTTGTAGCATGTTAACAAAGTTTGTGTGCAGCTGGATTGGTGGCACCAATATTGACAAAGCTCCTGACTGCAGTCCAGACTCATTGCCCTTATTCTGTTGTCCACAGCTGAATGCCTTCCACAGCTTTGTGGTGTGATATTAGCAAAGGCCTTGCACAACTGAACTGTAGACACGGAAAACATAGACTTTTCAACCGATATCAGAAAAATGTTCTTGAACTTCGGGACCAGGAAAACTAACCCCCAGTAGCACTCAGAACTCAGAATCTGATTGGCAAAAAAATGTGCGTCCCTTTTTCTATTTTGCAATTCAAAGTGTGCACATTTGTCAAATATGTTCTATGGGTGGATAGAGAAGACACAGTTAATGGGTGAAGACAAATAACCAAAGTTCAGAACCCACATGAGATGATTGATGATAGGGTCTATAATGTTGTGATAGAAGGAGGAGAGTGCTCAGAGAAGAGTGAAGACCAGGCCCGGCTTTCATTACTTGCTGGGGCATATACAGTCCATTGCAAGTGATAAAATGACACTGAAATAAAATCATTAAGGCATGTTAAGTGTTAGAGATGTCCTACACATCGGTAATCAGTGAACATGTTAATTAAATCAACCTAAAATGGTTCCCAGGAAAACATCAGTTGAATGTGCTTCATGCTTGCAATCCACAAGCTAAATAGAACAAGGGTTCCCCTAGTTATTGTTAAATAGGCAGGCATTAGGATTAAAATGCAATGCTGCTTTCAAGACAGAATCACAGGTGGCATCATTGATGATCTTGCAGGCAACATCACCTATGACACCCATCTAGCCATCTAGAGTGATACTTTTAACGTGCAAACACACACCCTATGCCCCATCCCAGCGGGGTAATTCCCCCACCGTACGTGGGTGGGGGGTGAGCGCGGAACCACGGTGCTCGTGACGAGACCAGATCGTCATGAGTCACAGTGGAGCTGTGCTCATGAAGAGCTGGTCTCGTCACGACCCCACCCACTGATTAATTTGCCCTCACAGGCGGGGCATTATTTGCACGTGGGCGGAGCGGCACCGTTATAACGAGACCAGCTCGTCATGAGCACAGCTCCACCGTGACTCATGATGAGCTGGTCTCGTCACGAGCACCAAAGAGGTTAAGTGTCCTCTTGGTTGTGTACAGGAAGACATATAGGGAAAAAAGCCTATCAATTTAGCCGATGTAATGCAGGGGGGGCAATTAGTTCAAGTCAAATAGCCCCACCAAAAAAGCCCTGAGGGACACCACAAGGGGAAGGCTATCAACTGAATGGATTAATAGATTGAAGGCGAATTGAATATGACTTAAAGCCGAAAAAGAAAATATTCGAGCCAATTCAAAGCTAACTAAAATTGTAGGATTACTGAAAGTGCTGAGTACTACTGAGAGATCCAGCAGCATCAGTACAAGGACTAATGTGACCAAAATCTTGGAGGAAACCCAGTTAAGTGATTATTTTACTAGAACATTTTCCTCCACAAGGGATTACCGCCGGAGATGAACAAAACTTTTGAACAGTTTTGAGATGACTTAACTGAAGCTCGAACTGCTGCAGTTTTGTCTAACAGATTTGCTGAAAGGGGATAATATTCTCTTCGCGGTGCATAATCTCTGCAGCCTACGGAGTGCCCAGGGAGCTCTGGGGCCTTGGAAGCTGTCTCGTTGCAGGACTAAAGTCTACATCTTGTGACCAGGACCTTCTGGCATTAAATAAAGGTCATATTCTGACTGATTTGAAGGCAGGGTTACTTGCATGGGGTGCTGCCAAAAACCATTCTGTGTGCCTTTTCTGTGAGACCAACAGAAAGAGCCCTAGGCATAGGTAAATCTATTCTCTGTTAGCAGAGAATCTGTGCCTCACCAGAGGCTATGGAAGAGGAAGGTGGGCACAGAGTCTGATGTACATCAATGGCAGCTGCATTCAAAGTACATTAAATGTACTATATATCTAAAGTGAGAGAGCTCTTGACATGACAATATGTCAAGAGGACAAGAGATTTTACAAAAGCCTCTCTTTGCTTTGACCCTTACACCCCACAAATACATGCCTTTAGTCATGACTAGAGGTCCAGAAGGACAGTGATAATTGCCACTGAGCAAGAGAAATGCCACCCTCTGTGGAAAAAGCCTACCAGGATTGTCAAAGGCCATGCCAAGACAAATGAGGAGTCAAGGGGAAAAGACTAAGGGCCATATTCACAAAAACCTATTGTTGAATTAACAGTACTTTATCGCAGCCAAAGTCGTGATAAATGTACCTCCCCATTTACAAGCTGGTGCTAACAGCCCACAGCACCAGGTTACCAGCAATAGCAGCCGCAAAAAAACCATTGCCACAGAGGACCGCCGCAACTATCACTAATTAGATGCAGAGTAGGCGTTTCCGTGCAAAAAAACGCAACAACAAAACACCTCAAACATTCACAATGCCCAGCCAGATCGGCGATAAGAACACAGAACATGCAATAAGGCGGGTTACTAGCAGGAAATGAACACCTGCTCTGACCTGGTGTAATGTCGGACCACAGCATGCATCACTAAAGGGAGCACAGTCCACAGCCACACCAGAAGGGCAACAGATGCCATGGAGCAACTGAACATGCAGCACAAACAAGCAAGACGACCACCGACACCACACCCAGGCCTGCAACACCCACCGGGCCCACCCCCAACCCCGGACCAAGAAACTGCACACCAACACCACGAATCCCCAAACAAATATTTGGCCTGATGTCGCACAAGCAGGAAAATCAACATACATTTGTGGCCAGAAAGTGGAGAATCAGTCATACAGCAATGCAACCACCAATACAAAACACATACAAACAAAAGCCAAAACAACCATTCAGATGAGTCCTAGCGGGTCCTCACTGGACAATCCTGAGGACACAGCCTGGAAGGTTAAATCCAGGATAAGCAGGTGTGTCATGCATCCAACAAAGGAAAGAGAGGGAGAGAGCGAGGGAGAGAGACAGAGTGAGAATGAACAAGCAGCGCAAGGCCTTGCAGGGCACCTGGCTCCACATGCCAACAATTGTGTGTATCACCATCCATACCCCATGAGCCCAAGGCTGTGTCCCAATCTCATGGCCAAAGCCACATCACATTCCAAAAACGCTAGTAGCAGTGAGACAAACAACAGGGATGAAAGTTCCATTGTCCCAATGAAGCAGGCAGGAGGACAACTGCACACTGACTTGGTCCAGAATGCGCCTGGAACACCCTGAGAGAGATGCCATGGCAGATGTGGACTACTCCCACACCACACTTTGCGCGAATGAATTTTCCGACTCATCCACACCCCACACACACAAGCCCCTGCCTGTGGGACCCCCGCATGGTATGCACTTGACACACACTGAAACAGCAACCTACTCAGCCCACACATTCGAACCATTTCTCAGAGCTGTAGCACATCCTCAACACAACTGCCACAGTTCAGAAGAGTGCCGGTTCCACGAGATGCACCAATACAATGGCAGGCCATACCGGGCACATGCACAACCCCCATCACGTGGAACAGTACCGTGCATGTATGCTGCATTCACTGGGTGCAGTGCCACTAGCAGTGCTGCAGATCAGTTACCGGCTCAGCTTTCGCATTGCCTACGTCACCTGCGTCCATCCCTGATTCCACTGCCGAACATGCACATTCAAGTGTCCCATTGAAATCTGCCTATCCACCACAACCGTAGATGAATTGGACTATTGATTTGTGTCTAGGCCCCCGGCTGGATCACGAACAGGAGTGTAACCAAGACAGCCGTGCATGGGATGCCTTGACGTACTGCATATGTATTGGCAGTTGCGAACGGGAGATTGCACAATTCCTTGTGTGCAGTAACCACATTGTGGAGCTCCCCTATTGGGATGTGTTGCAGATTGGTGAAACGGTGTAGGCTGAGCACATCTGACCAGTTGATGGATTGGCTCACCCTGGTGTTCCTTGAACACAACAACGATGTACTACTGAAACACATGGAACATGAAGCTGCACTCGCATTCATGGACGAGTAACTACATTCCTGCAGCCACATCTGATTGTTACACACAGCACAGGTCACAACAATTTGTTGCATCGTGACGATTGCTCACATAGCCCACCACAACAGTGGACACGTCTGCCATCATCCGGACTCTGGATGCATGTCCGTGGTAGGAGCAACACTGCGCCGTTTTACAATGTTGCCAATTCGGACACACTGCTGGGGGAGAGCACACACATGGCAACCTACCACAACATGTGAACATGTTGTACCCTTTCGCCTGATCACTGTCAGCAGAGCAGAAAATCGGCTCACTCTGGTGGCAGAGCACTATGCAGATACCATGGGCAGTGAGTTCTGCTCCCTCACATGGGGGCAATGGGCAGACGCTAAACAAGAGAAAACAGGAGAGAGTTTTCCCGAGTGAACCCAGAAAGGACTGGGAAAAGTAAACAGCAAAAAAGGGGGGTTTCCTTTCTGTGGTTATTTCTTGAACATTGTACAATATATTAACTCAATAGAATAAGACACCTGTGAGACAATTTTAAATGGAATTGCAGTTTCCTCAACACCCCATATATCTTACGACAAAAAAAGTTATATCAAAAAAGTCACATTTATTAAAAAGGCACAAATACACATATTCAAAAAGTGCAAACACTTTCACATGGACATTACTTGTGTCCATAGCTTTGCTATACGGACCTCTAGCCCTATTTGTTTAAATAATTACTTGGGCTCTACTGACCAGAAATAAACTGCACTAACTAATTGATCTTGTGCGTAATGTCATTACTCTAAAGCTCTGTTAATATTAACTCAACAGAGCCACAAAAGCGTTTTTAACCAATACGCGCCCGACGTCCTTAATGATTGGAAAGACAAGGGACCTAAGGCAGACCGCGCAGACAAAACGGAATTTGGGTAAGAGGCTGTCTGTAAACGTGGCGCTTGTCGCACGCTCGTTGCAGATAATTTAAGCGAACATCCAGTCTCTTGGTTAGCACTGCCGTTATTTAAAAATCACCTTTTCCCACATTGGCCGGCGCTCGTCACACGCGCTATACAGATAGTTTAAACGAACACCCAGTTTTTTGCTGAGCACTGCCAGTATTTAGAAATCACTATTTTCATATTGACCGGCTAAATGTATTTATAAAACCCGGCAATAGCAGGATCATTTTTGTAAAATATGAATCAAAGCCTATACTCAGCAAAATTAAAATCTAAACCTGCACCTGAGATCTAAAAACTTGTCAAGACTATTTAACAATGAGCTAATAATGGGCGTGCTGCATGTCTATTTCTATAAAAGGCACAGCGATCATGTAATATGCACCTTAAAACAGTAACAATCAGGGTGATTTTCCCTAACGACGGTGATAAGAATAACCACAAGAGTAATCATAAGTGGAGTTCAGCAAAGATATACCGAAAAAAATAATATGAACTTAAGTGCATGCTACGCCGTGTGTTACTATATGTGCGCGTAATATAAATATGATAAGAGATTTCCCTTATCAATATCCATATATAGATGTGAAGCTGGCCCAAATTGACAACACGAATTTGGAACTTACTTCGGTAAGCGGCTCTAAATAAACCAGAAGGCGACCCAGACAGAATGCAGGGGCCTGAAGGAATACTCATCTAAAAACTGAGATTCTGCACATCACTACCAAGTAAGCATTGGCGTATGTGTAACGATAATACCTGCATCACATAGAGATCATTGTGAAAAAACTAAATATCACTGTTACTTCAGATTTCCTAGATTGTCGAACTGAAGTGTATACACTAATTCAAGAAAGTTTCCACTCCAGGATCAAGACTGGTACTGCACATTGAAAATGCTTTAAAGAGTAAGACACTTTAATTACCAATAGCTACGACCCTGTACTAAGTGAGACCTAAATGTTTCTGTAAAAACAATATCCCCGTATTCCTTGTATTAATTTCATGTCACATATATTTCTTTTAGATTTAAGAAGTTTTATCCATTAGTCCTGAGGAAGGTGTTGTACCCAACCAAGCACCGAAACGCGTCGACAACAGTTTTTTTAAATTGCATTTATATGTTTTTATATTGTAATATTCGGATGTAAAATATACATGTGGTTTCTGAGATAATAATGTCCATGTGAAAGTGTTTGCACTTTTTGAATATGTGTATTTGTGCCTTTTTAATAAATGTGACTTTTTTGATATAACTTTTTTTGTCGTAAGATATATGGGGTGTTGAGGAAACTGCAATTCCATTTAAAATTGTCTCACAGGTGTCTTATTCTATTGAGTTAATATATTGTACAATGTTCAAGAAATAACCACAGAAAGGAAACCCCCCTTTTTTGCTGCAGACGCTAAACAACACATGACTCACCCAGCAGGACAAGGTGGGGTGGGGCGTTGCCATCCATGATGATTGTTTACCATTTTTGCACCAACATTTTCTGAACCTCGATATGTACCCATGCTGCGTGTAAGTGTCCAAAGCATGTCCCTGCCTGTAGTGTTCGTTGCCTCGTCTGTATTGATACCCCCATGCCAATAAAGACTATGCCACCCCACTGGTGTCTAACTGTGAGGTGTGTTCATTAGATTGTCCACTCGCGTGCCACAATGGGCATCGTCCCTACACAGGGAGGAACTAACTGACGCATGTGCAAAGGGGTTGTGTCCCTTTTGCAAGCTCAAGCTCTGTGAGCCAGACATTGTTTTGGGGTAGGTGCTGGCCGACATGTACACTTACATGTGCACGTGACTTCAGCAATGTGACTATGGTGTCCAACCTCTGACCATGTGGAGCAATGTCATATATCATTACAGATTGTGTCCACACAGTTGCGTGTAAGTAGGCATGCGTCACAAAGTTCTGTTGACACATGTGATGTAGGAAACCACTCCTGGCCTGCTACCGATTTGGTCACACCTACACACAGCCCTATTCAACACATGGACGTGTGCCTACTTGGGGGGTCGTGAGATTGTTGTTGATGTGCAATGGGGACACTGCTAGTACTCACCTTCTCAGTCATCCAATTTGCCATGTGTTTCAGGAATACACATGCGCAAAGATGGCAGTTACCAGAGTGTACCTTCAGGTGCAATCTTTGCCCTTACATTCAGCCATACTTCCATACATGAGTGAACATAGTAATGACACATCTGTGTGATTTAGAATGTTTTGTTCACATTCAGGTGATTGACGGAGCTGAAGCTGTACATGTCCATCCAAGCCCATATCACATGGAAGCCCAGTGGTGGGCCAACCAGAGTCCTTTGGGGATTGAAAAGTTATTAAGAAGTGGGAGAGTGCAGTCTGCAGCTAGATTGCTGTGTGATTGGCCAGCAGTGATGAAATGGGAGTCCGTGTCGGGGTCCGGGTGAATGTCGCAGAGTGTACCGGGGTCAGTAGGAGGTATTCCCCAGGGCATGATGCATAGGTCAAAACCAGGCAGTGACAGGGCATATGGCAGTGATGGATGCTACTGCCTCCTTCCTCACACTGTAATTCCTATCCCCTTCTTACTCCCCTGATACAGGTTCTGTGTCCGGTTTGTCCTTTGTGTGTGGCGGGGTGATGGCTGCATTACTGTGTGCCACTGACACAACAGACTGCAAAGGTGATGGAGCAGCATCACTGTGTGCCACAGACACATCAGGGGTCGGAGCTGTGTGTGTTGATGTTCCCGCAACAGTCATATGGGAGCAGCTCAGTGGCAGCAATGGCAAGATGAAGTACTGTAGGGCATTGATGTTGCCAGATACTACTCGCTGGTGTCCAGCCGTGGCACACATACTACCAGGCTGCATCTACTCCATGGTCTTCATTGACCTCTGAATCTGTGCCAACTCTGTTCTATCATCGCTGGTGTCTGTCTAACCAGACAGTTCTTGTATTTAATACTTGGCCCCAGCAAGTTCAGCCAAGGTCTGTGGCGGAGCATGGTGTATATGTGTCAGGCTCAATCTTCCTCGGGGTCTGATGCGATGACAAAAGGACCCACCTCACAATATCTCCAACTCCTCTGAACCTTAAATTCACAGAGTATTGAAGTGATTGAGCGGGGGGGAAAGGGAATTAGGAAGGGAACAGCTGGGAAGGAGATCTGAAAAGGAAAAGTTAAATGCAAATCCAAATCCAGCAAATGTACTGCATTTACTAAAGTCTTATATAATCAGACTCTGACTTTCAATCCACAATTAGACACAAAACTTTCTGCACATGCCTTTAGTAATTCCAAAGCTTAGTTATGCCTTCACTAAACCTCTGGGATAGTTTCCTTACTGTTATATTATTAAACAGAGTTGTTCCTAAACACAATTATTAACTGAACATTCAATTTGTAAAATAAAAGGCACAAAAACGATTGTATTTCAAAGTTATTGCTCTCTCAAATTTCCATGGTTCAAATGTTTTCTGTTAGCTCATTCTCTTGTCCCAAAAAGCAGCATTAGATTTCAAATACCCTGCAATGATGCTCTTTCTCTGCATCAATCGTCCTCACAATGTTTTAAATAACTCCACACAGATTGACTCTGCAAAATGTAGATCCTACCTGAAGAGCAACGACCTACTCTACAAGTTTTGCAGGAAAGTATGACAGCTTAGAAGAGAAGAAACCCAGCGAAGGAACTAAGACTGCCCACTGGAGACGATCGCCGCTCCAAACCTCCGGAACACCAGGCTCACCAAACAGAACTCAAACAAACTGCCTCCACGCCCCAGGATATTTGCACCAACCTCAGGCGCCTCCAAACAAACCCTGGGACACTTGCAGTCGAAGGAACTCCAGAGATGCTTCTTTCCGCGGCCAAAGACGGTGAATAATGAGCACCGGGTATTGGGCGCGGTCGCGGACGTCGACGTGAGCTCGTCCTTGCCGTTTCCCACGCATGCGGCGGACATGAGGATCCGCCCGTGCCATTCCTCACTCATGCGGCGGAAAAGAAAACCAGCGCGATTTCACCACTGCCAAGTCTCACACATGCTGAGAAGAAAGGGAAGAGGTTATCAAGGAGAAACAAGCAGGCCAAAACACATTCTGTAGAAAGAAAACCTCATCAATACAGTAAATACATCATGTTTGGAGGTTCAAGCTAACAAAAACATTAAAGATAACCAGTTTGATGTTTTGATGTAGCAGGCTATGTTTTATAACACTTTAGCCACCAATGACCTGAAGAAGTGGAAACATGAATCTTTCCACACAAGAACTTGTGGCATCTAACAATATGTATAGGACTGAGTGGGGCGGGCCCTAGACCGCAAGCCACCCTAGTAGTTCTGACAGTACTTCCCCCTCCCGAAAGCGGTCTAGGGCCCGGCTTGCTAGGATTTTGGAGGTGGAAACGTCGTAAAAACAAACGAGGAGCATGGATATTGTCAGCTTTTTCCCAGGAGTCGTCCTCAGGCCCGTA
This sequence comes from Lissotriton vulgaris, assembly GCF_964263255.1. NCBI lineage: Eukaryota > Metazoa > Chordata > Amphibia > Caudata > Salamandridae > Lissotriton > Lissotriton vulgaris. The sequence continues at coordinate 242,003,034 of NC_141699.1, read as the reverse complement.
TCCTTTCCAGGAAACAAGATACCATCATTTAGAGCCCCTGAGTTTGGAATCCAAAATGTTTTGTACTTCATACTCCCAGTTTCCCTGTACTAAAAGAGGAGCAGGCTTCTCAGATGTGTTTTGACCAGCAGGTATCAAAAGTGAAGTGTGGAACACTGGGTGAATTCGCGAAGTTCTGGATAGAAGTAGTTTGAAAGTTACTGGATTGACTTGACGTATAATTGGATACAGACCTATAAATTTAGGATGGAACATATTTTTTTGCTTAAAGATAAACATTTTGGTGGACAACCATACTTTATCTCCTGGAACATACAATGGACCTGATCGGTGATGTTTGTCATATTGTACCTTATAACTTTTCTTTGTTTGTAATAACCTATTGTGAATTTGCTGATGAATCTTTTTTATTGAACGAATGGTGTCTTGCACAGCTGGAGAGTTACATTCTATTTTGGGTAGTGTTAAAGGAATGGTATTTGGCATATAACCATACAGACCTTCAAAAGGAGAGGTTCCAGTAGAAGAATGAGGTGAAGTGTTATAAGCTATTTCTGCCATCCATAATAAATCTAACCAAGACTTATTGGTGTCAGAAACATAACATCTCAAATATTGTTTCAAAGTCTGGTTCAAACGCTCAGTCTGACCATCTGTCTGCGGATGGTAACTGGTTGACATGTTCGATGTTATCTGCAAACTGCGACACCATTGCTGACAAAACTTAGATGAAAATTGGGATTCTCGATCAGATAATAGTACTGTTGGTAAGCGATGTAAACGTACAATATTTTGCAGAAATATTTGTGCTAATTGTCCTGCAGTTGGCAACCCTTTGCATGCAATAAAGTGAGCACATTTTGTTAAGCTATCTATGACCACCAAGATTACCGAATGTTGATTTACTTGTGGCAAACCGGTAATAAAATCCAAAGAAATATGATCCCATGGTTTGGTTGGTGTCGGAAAAACTTGTAATAAACCCTTTGGCTTACTATGATCTGATTTATAACGAGCACAAATCTCACAATCCAATGTCTTTTAAAAAACATCTTTTTTCATTGAAGGCCACCAAAATAGTTTTTCTAATTTTTCCACAGTTTTCTTAGGTCCTGGATGACGTGCCAAAGGAGATGAGTGTAACCAATGAAATGCTGTCTCTTGTAAGCCTCTAGTTGGTAGATAAACCTTCTTTTTATGGAACGGTATTCCTTCTTTGATGAATCAAGCCGTATCTTCTTTTAGCCATTTTGCCCACAAAGAAGGAGGAAAACTTTCATGAATGTTGTCTAAAAATTGATCTGCTGATAAAATACAAATTACTTTGTCAGGATCAATTATGGCTTGAGGAGTTCCTTCACATCTATGTAAGGAAGAGTCTTTTCTTGACAATGCGTCTGCTTTTTATTGTCTTGTCCTGGACGATAAGTTACTATAAAATCGTATTCTGCGAAAAACATCATCCATCTAAGTTGGCGTGGAGTCAACATTCTTGCAAAACTCATGAATTGCAAATTTCTATGATCAGTGTATACAGTTACTGTGAATTTTGCTCCCAAAAGATAGTGCCGCCATTCTTTTAAAGCGTCATTTTTGGCAAGTAATTCCTTCTCAGCAATAGTACAATTTTGTTCAGCAGGATTTAACTTTCGTGACATATATGCTACTGGGTGCATCTGACCTGAGTTTTGCTTTCTTTGAGACAAAATGGCACCAATTGCAACATCTGAAGCATCAGCCTCGATTATAAAGGGTTCTTGAACATCCGGATGCATTAAAATTGGAGATGCTGTAAAGGCCTTTTTTAAAGTGTTAAATGCGCTGTCAGCTTCTGAGGTCCATTCACACTTTACTTTCTTTCTTAACAACCGGGTGATTGGAGCTACAATTGCTGAAAAATGATCTATAAAGAGGCGATAGAAATTCGCAAAACCCCAAAAACATTGCACATCACAAACTGTTTGTGGGATTGGCCATTCAGCAACTGCTTGTATTTTTTTGTCGGTCATTTTTATGCCAGAGGGTGTAAGGAGAATGTCCAAAAACTCTACTTCAAAAACATGAAAGTCACATTTTGATAATTTACAGTACAAGTGGTGTTTTTGAAGTGTGCTTAGAACCTTTTTTACATGTCCTTCATGGAGAGCTATGAAATCTGAATAGATCAATATGTCTTCTATATAAACAATGACAAAGAGATCTAGGTACTCTCGCAAAACATAATTTAGAAAAAACTGAAACGCAGCTGGGGTGTTACATAGTCCAAAGGGCATTACTAAGTACTCATATAATCCATACCTTGTTTTAAACGCCGTCTACCATTCATCGCCATTTCGTATACGTACCAAATGGTATGCACCACGAAGGTCAAGTTTGGTGTATATCACTGCAGTTTTGACTTGATCCAAAAGAACAGGGATTAACGGAAGAGGATATTTATTCTTGACCATGATCTTATTCAAGGCCCTGTAATCAATACAAGCTCTTAATTCTCTGTTTGCTTTTGGAATAAAAAACAAAGGCGAGGCAGCCGGCGACTTTGAAGGTCGAATAAATCTGTTTTCTAAATACTGATCTAAATACTTTCTCAGATGTTTGTTTTCACTTTCAGACAGTGCATATATCCGGCAGTTTGGTACACAGGAACCAGGTACTAGATCAATTTGGCAATCAAAGGTCCGTTGTGGGGGGAGGGATGATGCCTTAGTTTCACTGAACACGTCCTTGTATTGGTGGTATATACTAGGGAGTACAGTTTCTTTTTCTTCTGCTGTTGCTATTTGTCCCTTAGTAGATTTGATAGCCTTTAGACACTTTGAATGACAATATTGTGAAAGAAAAACAAGTTCTCTTTTTTGCCAATCTATTGAAGGATTAAGTTGACAAAGCCAGGGCATTCCTAAAATAAAACCATATTGTGGAGCTTGGATCACATCGAATTGAACTTCTTCTTTATGCAATTGTTCTTTCGCATCTATGCAAAACATAAGTATTTTTGTAGTCTGCATGGTGACAGGGCCCCCAGCTAAAACCTTTCCATCTACTGCTTGAACAATTTCTGGTGTCTCTTTTTTCTCACAAATTATTTGTAATCATTGTGCTGTTTCTAGATCCACAAAATTTCCCGTAGCGCCTGAATCTAATAAGACTTCCAATTGGTATATTTCAGTGGTTAGTTGAATTTGTACTGCCAAACGAAAGTGAGCTTTGTAATTGGATACACAGGAATTTATGGAAGGGAAAGCGATAGTTCCCAAGAGATCCCCTTCTAAACATCTTGGGCACTGTAGTTTCCCGGCGTTGAATCCATAGCAGTCACTGATACACTTTTGTTAGCACTCACAGTTTTTCCTTTAGGCTTCATTAAACAATCTTTAACAAAATGTCCTTTTTGTCTGCAATAAAGGCATTGACCATTTTTCCGTCTATTATCTTTTTCTTCCTTTGACAATGGTTGTCTAAGAGAGTTCCTATCTCCATTGGTTCTGTAGTTGTCTCTGAATTAGTTAGTTGTGTTCTTGGTTTATTTTCAGGTTTCCAATTTGGCTTTTCATACTTTCTTTTATCTGTTCTTCTTTCAGACATTCTGTGATCTAGTCTTAAAGTTAGATTAATTAATTCAGAACAGTTAGTTGGCTGGGGATCAATTTGTGCATAAGCCTCTTTTAGTTCGTCCTTCAAACCTTGATAAAAGAGAGCTGCTCTCTTTTCCTCGGGCCAAGAGGTTTCTGCTATTAATCTATTGAAGTGGGACAAATAAGAGATAAGATTCTATTCCCCTGACGTAGTTGCAATAATTCTCGGTTGGCAGAGAGGGTTACTGTTCGCCTATCAAAGATCTTTTCAAATTCTTCAACAAAACGCCTCCAATTATATAGTAAAGTACTGTCTTGCCTAACCAAAGGAGCAGCCCAAATAGCAGCCTCCCCGAAAGATAAGAAATTAAAAAAGCAATCCTGTATTGGGGATCAGGAAAGGCTGTTGGTCTACAATTGAAGTGTAATTCGACTTGAGTCAGAAAGATCTGTACTTTAGAAGGATCTCCTAAGAAACGTTCTGGAGGTGCCAGAGGAATTTGAGAAGGAACAGTTACTGCAATGTTAGTTATAGGCTTCGACTCAACATCTTCAGGAAGTGGAGTACTCAAACGCTGCATTCTGTCCACCTTATCAGAAAGAGTTGCAGTGATATTTCTAGTCTCTGCTAGGTCATGCTGTATTTGAACAATTGCTTTCATTAAATCATCCATGGTGGCCATTATGTCACCGCACTCAGACCAGGCTCAGTCTTCCTCGGGGTCTGATGCGATGACAAAAGGGCCCACCGCACAATATCTCCAACTCCTCTGAACCTTAAATTCACAGAGTATTGAAGTGATTGAGTGGGGGGAGAGGGAATTAGGAAGGGAACAGCTGGGAAGGAGATCTGAAAAGGAAAAGTTAAATGCAAATCCAAATCCAGCAAACGTATTACAATTACTAAAGTCTTAGATAATCAGACTCTGACTTTTAATCCACAATTAGACACAAAACTTTCTGCACATGCCTTTAGTAATTCCAAAGCTTAGTTATGCCTTCACTAAACCTCTGGTATAGTTTCCTTACTGTTATATTATTAAACAGAGTTGTTCCTAAACACAATAATTAACTGAACATTCAATTTGTAAAATAAAAGGCACAAAAACGATTGTATTTCAAAGTTATTGCTCTCTCAATTTTCCATGGTTCAAATGTTTTCTGTTAGCTCATTCTCTTGTCCCAAAAAGCAGCATTAGATTTCAAATACCCTCCAATGATGCCCTTTCTCTGCATCAATCGTTCTCACAATGTTTTAAATAACTCCACACAGATTGACTCTGTAAAATGTAGATCCTACCTGAAGAGCAACGACCTACTCTACGAGTTTTGCAGGAAAGGATGACAGCTTAGAAGAGAAGAAACCCAGCGAAGGCAAGACTGCCCACTGGAGACGATCACCGCTCCAAACCTCCGGAACACCAGGCTCACCAAACAGAACTCAAACAAACTGCCTCCACGCCCCAGGATATTTGCACCAACCTCCGGCACCTCCAAACAAACCCTGGGACACTTGCAGTCAAAGGAACTCCAGAGATGCTTCTTTCCGCGGCCAAAGACGGTGAATAATGAGCACCGGGGATTGGGCGCGGTCGCAGATGTCAACGTGAGCGGGTCCTTGCCGTTTCCCACGCATGCGGCGGACATGAGGATCCGCCCGTGCCATTCCTCACGCATGCGGCGGAAAAGAAAACCAGCGCGATCTCACCCCTGCCAAGTCTCACGCATGCTGAGAAGAAAGGGAAGAGGTTATCAAGGAGAAACAAGCAGGCCAAAACACATTCTGTAGAAAGAAAACCTCACCAATACAGTAAATACATCATGTTTGGAGGTTCAAGCTAACAAAAACATTAAAGATAACCAGTTTGATGTTTTGATGTAGCAGGCTATGTTTACACTTTAGCCACCAAAGACCTGAAGAAGTGGAAACATGAATCTTTCCACACAAGAACTTGCGGCATCTAACAATATGTATAGGACTGAGTGGGGCGGGCCCTAGACTGCAAGCCACCCTAGTAGTTCTGACAATATGTGGGTTTCCAATAGGGACTGTACGTGGTCCCTGATGGGACTCAGACACCCATTGATGGCATCGAGTTTGGTTGCCATGAGTTTGAAACCCACAGGCAGCTGTTCAGGCAACTCCACCTGGCAACCCCACACACGTTGTAGGAACTCCATGTATTGGTCGGGGGTGCAGGGAGACAGCCGTGGTTGTTTGTGTTTCCTGCTGTGTGGTCTGTGCAGGTGGTGTGCTCACCTCGTAGCAGCTGGCCTGTCCTGCTCCTGGGGATGGTGTGCGGAGGCTGTCCATTATCTGTTGCAGGGTGTCTTGACATATGGGCAGGTTGTCTTCTTCATCACCAATGATGTGAAGTGTGGTGTGCCCTGCAGGAGGTATTGTTTGTCCCTCTGCAATGTGAAAGAGGAGATGCAGGTCAACTGAGCCCGACCCTTTTTAATCTATATGTCTACCCCCTTGCGAAGATCATCAGAGCACATGGTTTTGGAACCGTATCTTATGCCGACGATCCTCAAATCCTCATCACCATCAATCAAAACCCTGCTGATACTAAAATGAGGTTCAAAAACTGTATGGTCAGTATACAAGAATGGATGACCAGGAATTACCTTATGATGAACGCAGGAAAGACTAAGGTTATGCTGTTCGGCAAAGCCGACAAAATCTGGTCGCCAGACTGGAGGCCAGCTTCCCTCGGTCCCTGCCCAGCCCCCAAGCCCTCTGTCAGGAATCTTGGAGTAATCATAGATGATAAGTTAACCATGTCTGAACACATCAGAAAAACCGTGGTTAACACTTACGGCCTGATGCACAGTTTGAGGAAGATCTTCAAATGGATCCCACTTTCAGCATGTATGCCCTTAGTCCAAGGACTCATTGTTAACAGGATAGACTATGGAAATGCTCTTTTCTCAGCCATCAACTCAACACTACTAAATCGACTGCAGGTCCTTCAAAACACTGCCGCTAGGCTAGTACTTGATCTACCCCCTCGTACCCCCTCAGCCCCCTGCCTACAGACTTTGCACTGGCTACCCATACAAAAGCGCATAAAGTTTAAATTATGCTGCCTAGTCCATAAATCTGTAAATGGTCATGGACCTGTCTATCTTGAACACAAGCTCAAGGCCCACGTCCCAGTCAGAATGCTACGCTCTTCCAGCAAGGCCCTTCTCTCTGTACCCAGAGTTCGGACAGTCAGAAATGGTGACAGAGCTTTCAGTAAAACCACCCCAGAAGCCTGAAACTCTCTCCCCATTCAGATCAGGCTAGAGCCTGATCATGTGAAGTTCCGAAGACAGCGAAAAACTTGGCTTTTTTAGCCAGATGAGCTCCCTCTACTCTCCTGGGTTCGATTGACATGAGGTTCCTTTGCCTGCTAGCGCTCTGAGACCTTGGGGTGATTTATGCGCAATACAAATGCAATAAAATGGAAATGGAAAATTTGCAGATATTTACATTCAGACTGCATGGCATTGTACATTGTCACTGTTTTGGTGGAGATGGCTATTTGATGGCAGTCAGTGTGTGTTGTGACTACATGACAGATGTGTGGTAGTACCCATGCATTATCAACACACTGTTTCAGGCAATGCCAGATGTGACTGGACAGTTACTCTGCATGTGCAGGAACTGTTGTGAGCCGTGGCCTATGGTGTTGGTGTTGCACTTTGTACCTCATTGCCGTCATAGCTGATGTTCCGTGATTGCTATGTGTGTGTGCTGCATTGTGGGTGAGTTGCCTCTGCAGTTTTGAGTTCGAGTAGCCTTCTCCTTTGAGTTGGAGTGCCTTTGAATTCTGTGCTTTTGGGGCCCTGATTTGTTTTTGACTTAGGTCATATGTGCTCTCGGACAGATTGTGTGGCCTTGTGCATTATTTGTCTGCTGCGTGTATCGTACGGCATTGTTTTATGTGCACATGCACATGTCAGAGTGTGACCTGCTCCTTTACGGATGTGATCCGCACTGGGCTACCTCCATGTCAATTCGTAGGCCATCTCATGTTTTTGGGCTGCTGCCATGCTATCAGGCATGCAGTGTTACTTGCATAGTCAGTGTGGGTCACAGAGCCACTGCTTTGCTGGATTCAGCACGTGTGCATGGGTCGGTTGGGATATTGGTGATATGGTGGGGGCCCCTTTGTGAACATTGTGGACGGGGGCCTACTTGGCATTTCTATGTGTGCTGCAGTGTGCCAATACTATCAGTGACATGTTCCACGATCACTGTGGGTGTGCTACACATAATTGTGCATGTGTGCCATTGTGCCCATCTCTGCCCGTCCGCCGGTTGCTGTTGGGTCCGGTCGTATCGTGCTGTGTCCCGGCCACCAATTCCTGCCACCATCTCCGCACTTCTGACTGTGGCCACCATTTCTTCCAGCTCATCACTATCCTCCTGTGTTGCAGGACTCCCACCTTCAGTCTCCCTTGCTGCCTTCCTGTTGGCACATCTTGTCCTCCTCCAGTGACCTCCTCGACACTCTGACTGCATTGACGTTGGTGATGATGGCCTGCCATATTTCCGTTTGGGTTGCCAGTGCTGCAGTAGAGGTGCCGAACAGTTGTTCATGGTGTTCTATCACCTCCGTGACGATGTTCCGGTCTTCCTGCCGACTGAACCCGTCTTCTTCCTCTTGTCCGTGCCCTTCCCCGAACACGGGGTTCCTGGCAGTATCTACGTGGAGCTTGTGGGGTTCGGCTTGTCCTCTGCACTTGGTGCGGTTGCATCCATGTTGCAGCGCAGTTTGAATTGCTTTAAAAAAAAAATTATAGTGCTTTTTCCGGCAGATGCGTGGGATTTTCAGGCCTGTGGCTGGTTTTCGCATTTTTGCAGCGTGGTGTTGATTTTCTCACAGACATTTGATGCATTTACTGGTGACTATCTCATGCTACCATCTTGTTATGAATTCCAAGTTGACACAGGGTTATTTTCCTGCGATAGGCTGCAATGTTGAAAGTTGCATTACGTTGTTGATGAAGATACTTCATTACTTGGGCAGTGCTATCCACTTCAGATGCTCTAAAAGGGCACCGTAGAAGAAGACTCAACCTTCATCATCATTTATCAAAACAAGATTTATTTGGTGCAAAACGGACCCAATAGTAATGGTTTATTTACCTTCACCGGTGTGCAATGATAGCAATTGTAAAAGGTCGAGGTTTCCTACATATGCATAATTGTATACTAAATCTAGTACAATAAAATGCAAGTCCCATAATCAAGTACTTATTCAAACCTTTTTCTCCATTGCTTCTTAGGTTTTCATATAAAAAACATAGTGGTAACGTTCATGTTACCTATCATCCTACTTCAAATTCAGTATGGATTGGCACGCACCTTCATTTTAATTGCGCATTATAGCAGGTAAAATTCTGTCACATTTAATAGACTTCAGAAACAGAACTAATGCTCTAAATGCATTGTGAATGTCGTTTGCATAATGATCGAAACGATATTTAGCATAAAATAAACTGCAGTGCATAGAGCTCACATTCAAATATTTCAAAATGCAAATGTTCTCCGAGTAATTTTCCACAAAATGCTACACTGTTGATACCAGACAGCTCTAAATAACAATTTTGTCATTCGTAAAAAAACCTCTTCTAGAATTTGAGTAAATATATTTTGAGTAGCAACTTTAGAATCATAAAATACCCGGAATGCTATGCAGCTACATAAGTTTGTAAACTTGATGAGCTGCAGATTGCAAAGCTTCTAAAAAGAATGAATACAAGTGGAGATACAATGTGCATGATAAAAATACATTGGGCTGATTCATTAAGGTAAATTACACTTTAGTGTCAGGTTACATGTTTGAATAAGTGTACTACTATTCACTATTCACAAACTACACATTTGTAGTAAAGTACACGGTTGTAGCAACTTACATTTTTGTAGTAAATCACTACACATGGCCAACCACTAGTACTGCAACACCCTCCCATAGGAAATAATGAAGGTAGGGACTTAATACAAAAGTATAAGTCACTGCAAAAGTGTAGTTTGTGAATAGCACTTTGGAGTAAGTTGTGTAGTACTACAAATCATACACCAAAGTGCAATTTGTGGAGCAGGTGCATAGTGTGTTTTGTATTTAATTAGCCTATTTGCTTATTTAGCTAAAACCTAGAGAATTATGATAAGGTTGAGCCCATCTTTTTTAAGCCAGGTCCATTTGGGGTTCCATTAAGCTTAGACTCTTTCTGTCTTCGTCCTTCAAAAGAAGAGGAAATATTGCACATGTTTGGCATGAGAAGGTGTGTGTGTCACTAAATGTATGAATCAGCAAGGTTATGTTCAGACGATAATCGGTTTATTGAATTGGAAGGATGTCTAATAGATTGGCAATTAAAAACACTTTTACCTCATTACATTTCCTTAAGTGCAAGTCACTGTTATGAGCTGGTGGATAAGAAACTGTCTGTACGTTTCTGAGACCACTCTCCAAGAGGTAAGGCTATAACACCTGCTTTGTAAACAAGAGTTTCAGTTCAATACATCTGCTAGGCCTTAAACCTTAGGCTTTGTTCAATCTTTTGGAAGGCATTTCCTTTGGTAACATTCATTCTGGTGGTTTTGATGGACTCTTCAGAATCCTTAAAGCCTTCTGCCTCCCTTCTTGAGGAAGGTTTGAGTTCAGTTTAGCATTTTCTAGACTCCACCGTCAGTGTCTTTAGCCTCTGAGTGCAAGAGAAAAACTTAGGGGGATATTCACAAGGACGTATCTCCAATTTATCAAACTGCAGACATCGCCAGTATAACTGACCCAAAATTTATCTCCACTGTGGACACCACCAACTAACCCTAATGAGATGCAGAGTAGGCGTTCCCGTGCAAACACACACAAAAAAAACACAACACCACTTTCACAACGAACTGCCAGATCTGGGAAGCGCGACAAAACCAGGTGACAAGCTGCAATAGCACCAGGGATTTAACACCTGCCTTTTGCTGGTGCTTAGCAGCACTACTACCCACAGCATGAAAGGGAGCCCAGCCAAGAGCCACACCTGAAGACCCACAGATGCCATGGAGACAATGATCATGCTCCTCGATACTCATGAGGGCCACAACATCCGCCGCCACCACCCCGAGCCCTCCCCGGCCAGCCCCCTGGATATACACATACCACGCACAACACAAGAGCTACAAAAAACACACGATGACGCACTTTGCCAAAACAAAGACACACATGTGGCCAGAAAAACGAGAATCAGTCACACAGTACTGAAAAAACCAAACAAAAACTACAACACAAAATACAAATGCAGAAGACTCCTGTTGGGTCCATCAAGGACAATCTCAACGTCACAGCCTGGAAAAGAAAGCACAAAATCAGGACGTCTGTCATCTGCACATCAAAAGAGCGAGACACAGAGAAATCGAGAAGGAAGGTGAGCCAGAGAGAGAAAGAGAGGGAAGGAAAGGAAGGGAGAGAGAGAGAGAGATAGCGAGAGAGAGAGAAGGAAAGGAGGGGAGAGAGAGTGAGAGAGAAAGAAGGAAAGGAAGGGAGAGAGGAGAGAGGGAAGGGAGATTGTGAGTGACAGAGAGAGAGAAGGAAAGGAAGGGAGAGAGAGGGAAAAGAGAGAGAGTGAGAGAAAGAGAAGGAAAGGAACAGAGTGAGAGCGAGAGAGATAGAGAAGGAAAATAAATGAGAGAGAGAGAGGGGAGGAAAGGAAGAGAGAGAGAGAGAAAAAGGGAGAGAGAGGGAAGGGAGATTGTGAGTGAGAGAGAGAGAAGGAATGAAAGGGAAGATAGAGAGGGATCAGAGAGAAAGTGAGAGAGAAAGAAGGAAAGTAAGGGAGAGAGAGAGAGAGGGAAGGGAGAGAGAGTGAGTGAGAGAGAGAAGGAAAGGAATGGAGAGAGAGAGAGAGCAAGAGAGAGAAGAGAGAGAGAGTGAGAGAGAGAGAAGGAAAGGAAAGGAAAGGAGAGAGAGAGAGAGAGAGGGAGAGAGAGAGAGAGAGAGAGAAAGATGGATGAGAGAGAGTGAGAGAGAGAGAAGGAAAGGAAGTGAGAGATAGCGAGAGAGGCAAGGGAGAGAGAGTGAGAGAGATGAAGGAAAGGAAGGGACGGGGGGGAGAGAGAGAAGGGAGAGAGAGTGAGAGAGAGAGAGACAGAAAGGAAGGGAGAGAGAGAGAGAAAGGGAAGGGAGAGTGAGTGAAAGAGAGAGAAGGAAAGGAAGGGAGAGAGAGACATCGCCGCAGGTGCGCACACAGGCCCCACTGTTCACCTGCTGCCACCGGTGTGGCACACCACGTGCCTGTGCTAGCTCCCGGCCCCGGTCCTGCCACCATGGCATGGTCCACATCATCTAGGCCCACCCGCGGCCAAGCAGGTCCCACACATTAAGCTGAGTCCTGAGTCATCAATGGCGTAGACCACATCAGTGCACACGTCATCAATCAACACAGGCTGCACACCCGCTCAGCTATTTCGGGGCCAGTAACCCTGTGCAACACCAGTCAGCGCCACATGATCCTTGGACTGGGTAAGAGTGGTCTGCTTAATTCAGACACTCTGTTCATCACCACCCCCTTTTCTGAATCATTTTTGTCCACCATAAGCGTGGAAGGGTATACTCAGATGTGAGTCCCTTGCTCATTGCACCATCAGGATTCAAGCAAGAGGGGCCGAAGACGGCTGAAATGCCAGAAACCGGTCCCCAATAGCTTGTTTCTTTCCCAGTATATTGGCTTGGTAGTTTGGTCTGCCCTATTCCCATGATGCACTGGGCCAGGGTCAGACTAATTTGCATATAGCCAAGTTCTGAGCTGGGATGGTGCAGTGAGCTAAAACACTGTGATGGATCAAGCCCTGATCCTTGGACTGGGTAAGAGTGATCTGCTTAATTCAGACACTCTGTTCATCACCACCCCCTTTTCTGAATCATTTTTGTCCACCATAAGCGTGGAAGGGTATACTCAGATGTGAGTCCCTAGTTCATTGCACCATCAGGATTCAAGCAAGCCGGGCCGAAGACGGCTGAAATGCCAGAAACCGGTCCCCGGTAGCTTGTTTCCTTACCAGTATAAGAATTGGCTTGGTAGATTGGTCTGCCCTGTTACCATGATGCACTGGGCCAGGGTCAGACTAATTTGCATATAGCCAAGTTCTGAGCTGAGATGGTGCAGTGAGTTAAAAAACGGTGATGGATCAAGCCCTGATCCTTGGACTGGGTAAGAGTGGTCTGCTTAATTCAGACACTCTGTTCATCACCACCCCCTTTTCTGAATCATTTTTGTCCACCATAAGCGTGGAAGGGTATACTCAGATGTGAGTCCCTAGCTCATTGCACCATCAGGATTCAAGCAAGCCGGGCCAAAGACGGCTGAAATGCCAGAAACCGGTCCCCGGTAGCTTGTTTCCTTCCCAGTATAATAATTGGCTTGGTAGTTTGGTCTGCCCTGTTCCCATGATGCACTGGGCCAGGGTCAGACTAATTTGCATATAGCCAAGTTCTGAGCTGGGATGGTGCAGTGAGCTAAAAAACGGTGATGGATCAAGCCCTGATCCTTGGACTGGGTAAGAGTGGTCTGCTCAATTCAGACACTCTGTTCATCCAATACCCCCTTTTCTGAATCATTTTGGTCCACCATAAGCGTGGAAGGGTATACTCAGATGTGAGTCCCTAGCTCATTGCACCATCAGGATTCAAGCAAGCCGGGCCGAAGACGGCTGAAATGCCAGAAACCGGTCCCCGGTAGCTTGTTTCCTTCCCAGTATAAGAATTGGCTTGGTAGTGTGGTCTGCCCTGTTCCCATGATGCACTGGGCCAGGGTCAGACTAATTTGCATATAGCCAGGTTCTGAGCTGGGATGGTGCAGTGAGCTAAAAAACAGTGATGGATCAAGCCCTGATCCTTGGACTGGGTAAGAGTGGTCTGCCTAATTCAGACACTCTGTTCATCACCACCCCCTTTTCTGAATCATTTTTGTCCACCATAAGCGTGGAAGGGTATACTCAGATGTGAGTCCCTAGCTCATTGCACCATCAGGATTCAAGCAAGCCGGGCCGAAGACGGCTGAAATGCCGGAAACCGGTCCCCGGTAGCTTGTTTCCTTCCCAGTATAAGAATTGGCTTGGTAGTTTGGTCTGCCCTGTTCCCATGATGCACTGGGCCAGGGTCAGACTAATTTGCATATAGCCAAGTTCTGAGCTGGGATGGTGCAGTGAGCTAAAAAACGGTGATGGATCAAGCCCTGATCCTTGGACTGGGTAAGAGTGGTTTGCTTAATTCAGACACTCTGTTCATCACCACCCCCTTTTCTGAATCATTTTTGTCAACCATAAGCCTGGAAGGGTATACTCAGATATGAGTCCCTAGCTCATTGCACCATCAGGATTCAAGCAAGCCGGGCCGAAGACGGCTGAAATGCCAGAAACCGGTCCCCGGTAGCTTGTTTCCTTCCCAGTTTAAGAATTGGCTTGGTAGTTTGGTCTGCCCTGTTCCCATGATGCACTGGGCCAGGGTCAGACTAATTTGCATATAGCCAAGTTCTGAGCTGGGATGGTGCAGTGAGCTAAAAAACGGTGATGGATCAAGCCCTGATCCTTGGACAGGGTAAGAGTGGTCTGCTTAATTCAGACACTCTGTTCATCACCACCCCCTTTTCTGAATCATTTTTGTCCACCATAAGCGTGGAAGGGTATACTCAGATGTGAGTCCCTAGCTCATTGCACCATCAGTTTTCAAGCAAGCCGGGCCGAAGACGGCTGAAATGCCAGAAACCGGTCCCCGGTAGCTTGTTTCCTTCCCAGTATAAGAATTGGCTTGGTAGTTTGGTCTGCCCTGTTCCCATGATGCACTGGGCCAGGGTCAGACTAATTTGCATATAGCCAAGTTCTGAGCTGGGATGGTGCAGTGAGCTAAAAAACGGTGATGGATCAAGCCCTGATCCTTGGACTGGGTAAGAGTGGTCTGCTTAATTCAGACACTCTGTTCATCACCACCCCCTTTTCTGAATCATTTTTGTCCACCATAAGCGTGGAAGGGTATACTCAGATGTGAGTCCCTAGCTCATTGCACCATCAGGATTCAAGCAAGCCGGGCCAAAGACGGCTGAAATGCCAGAAACCGGTCCCCGGTAGCTTGTTTCCTTCCCAGTATAAGAATTGGCTTGGTAGTTTGGTCTGCCCTGTTCCCATGATGCACTGGGCCAGGGTCAGACTAATTTGCATATAGCCAAGTTCTGAGCTGGGATGGTGCAGTGAGCTAAAAAATGGTGATGGATCAAGCCCTGATCCTTGGACTGGGTAAGAGTGGTCTGCCTAATTCAGACACTCTGTTCATCACCACCCCCTTTTCCGAATCATTTTTGTCCACCATAAGCGTGGAAGGGTATACTCAGATGTGAGTCCCTAGCTCATTGCACCATCAGGATTCAAGCAAGCCGGGCCGAAGACGGCTGAAATGCCAGAAACCGGTCCCCGGTAGCTTGTTTCCTTCCCAGTATAAGAATTGGCTTGGTAGTTTGGTCTGCCCTGTTCCCATGATGCACTGGGCCAGGGTCAGACTAATTTGCATATAGCCAAGTTCTGAGCTGGGATGGTGCAGTGAGCTAAAAAACGGTGATGGATCAAGCCGTGATCCTTGGACTGGGTAAGAGTGGTCTGCTTAATTCAGACACTCTGTTCATCACCACCCCCTTTTCTGAATCACGTGGTGTGGTCATGTCGCGGTCCAAGGTGAGTGCAGCGGAGTGTATCGGGGGGTCAGTAGAAGGTCATGGGGCCATGTGCGGCAAAAAGCAGACACCAGCCAGGTGGCGGAAATGAATGGAAGTGCCTCCTCTTGAACACAATCCCATCCACGTCCTCATCCTTGGATGTGTGCTCTGCCCCATCTGTGGGTGTTGCAGTACTGGCTGCGGCACTGTGTGCCACTGACAAATCATGGGACGGAGGAGGATTGTCGCCGCACTGTGTGGCAGTGAAACATCAGGTGCCGGAGTGGATAAGCCTGCTGCACTGTGAGGCACTGACACACCAGTTGGCGGAAATGTGGATGGTGTGGGGGCAGCAACATTCATCAGCGCCACGCCTTGTGAAAGCAGTGTCATGATGAGGATCTGCAAGGCCTGGTAGATCCCAGCTACATTTCAATGATGTGCAGCGGTGGCTGCCATCCTTTCCGCCTCCATCTGCACCATGTCCTCCATGAGCCTCCGCATGTGCGCCAGATCACGCCTGGGATCGCTGGAGCCAGTCTGAGTGCACAGGTTTTTTTCTCTAAGCGTCATGACTCCAGCGATGTCAGTCAGGGCCCGTTAGAGACCATGGAGTGGGCCAAGGGTGTCAATTAGGGACTGGGGCTGGTCCCTAATGGGACCTGGACACACATGGATGGCGTCCAGTTTGGTAGCCATGAGGTCGAACCCCACCCACACCTGCTCAGCCGTCTCCCTCTGGCCCTTCAGCATACAGTGTTGCAAGGCCATGGTTTGTTCCTGGGGGTCTTGGGTGACTGCCGGGGCTGTGGGTGCCTCCTGCTGCATGGGTTGCGTAGTGGGTGGGGTCTCCTCAATGCAGCTGGGCTGCCCTGATCCTGGAGGTGAGTTGCGGATGATGTCGATGATGTGCTGGGGGTGTCCTCCTCATCATCAGTGAAGAGTAGTTGAGACTGCTGTGCAGGAGGTGTTGACTGTGCCTCTGCAATGGGAAGGGGAGATGGGTATTAAAATGTGTCTGCATGTCTGCTGCCGCATGGTACATGTTGACATTCAGACGGCATGGCATTGTACATTGTGACAGTCTGAAGATCAGGGCCATTACCCAGAGTCATTGTGGGTGTGCACTGGACTCTGCTTGATTGTGCATGTGCATCTCCACCCATCCCCTTAGTACCTGGTGGTCATTCACCCTGTTGCAGCTGTGTTGTGTCCTGTCTAGCAATGTCTGTTCCCCCGCCTCCGGCCACAGTCTCCACACTGATGACTGCCGACACCAGCTCGTCCATGAGCTGTGGTGCTAGGCTCCCACCTGCATTGCTGCCTTCTGGTTGGCTTCAAGTTTCTCCTTGGTCTTGCACTTGATGCCAATGCATTGCCTCTTGGCCTCATCCATTGACCTCGTGTGCTCTCCGACAGCATTCACCTTGTCCACGATGTCCAGCCATATCCCATTTTTGGTGCCCAATGACACGTTGGAGGTGACAAAAAGTTGTTGATGGTGTTCCATCACCTCCGTTATCAGGATCTGGTTTCCTGCGGACTTACCTTCATCTTTCTCTTTTTCTTGTTCTTGCCCTTCCCTGTCCCCGAGGTCCCAGTTGGTTGTCCGAGGTGCGTGTGGGGTTGTGCTCGTCCTCTGCGCCTGCTCCGGCTGCCTCCATGGTGCTTGGGTGTTGATCAGTTTGTGTTTGAGTGTTTTTTCTACATTTATAGTGTTTTTCCCACCTGCCATTTGTGTATTGCAGGCCTGGCGCTGCTTATCGCTGATTTCCTCATCGCGCTTTGGCCCATCCCTTGTTTTTTTGCATTGAGTTTTGTGTTTTTATCTCTGTCGAGGTGGTTATATTGCAGACATTGCTGCGGTTTTGGCAGACTATCGCATGGTACCGCCTTCTTGTGAATTCCATGTTGACATGGTGTTATATCCCGCGATAGGCTGCGATGTGTAAAGTTGCGTTCGAATTTTTTGGTGATGTTTAGCACACTTTCTTGTGAATGTACCCCTCAGTGTAGAACTGACAACAACACATTACATGACTCATTATGCATGACCCAGAACTAATGTATGGAAGGTACTCTAATCCAGGGGTGCTGTTGGACACTGCCACCTGGGCCATAAGCCATCAGGTCTCCCTTCCCGGCGACGGTTTGAGGTCACTTTTGCATTTTCTAGACTCCAGCTTCTGTGTCTTTAGCCTCTGATAGCATTATAAACAATTGGTGTTGTTGAATAGTACCACCGGGCCCAAGAGACGTCATGCTGCTATAAGTAATAAAACTAGATTCAGTCTGAATCCTGGGCAGGGGTCTATTTGAGCAACCTGCATATGCTTTCTTTTTCATCAGAAATAACATCGACAAAGGTAAGTAACCTCAAACTGAATCGCTGCACAGTATTTTATAATACAGGTCCCGTAATCAAGTACTTATTCAAACCTTTTTCATCATCGCTTTTTATGTGATTACATGACACTTTAATCAATTAAGTATAATTAGGTTCACTAGCTCCTCATCTAGAACTGGGCTCACAGTATCAAAAATGTGTATGACCCCGGAGATTATGAACCTCCTGCACTTTGTTGGACTACAGATATCATCGGCTATTTTACGTAATTTGGTTTATGTTGCATTTCAATAAAATGATTACTTTTTTTGCTCTTTGGCAGTGAAGACAAGACTTGTGGTGTTTAATTCTTCCACACTCTCTCTGAGACGTCATGTCAATTTATAGTTATTATATAGACACACCTTGTGACAAACAACATTCTTTGTGTTTATTTGTTTCATTCTTACCTAGCTACTGAAAAATGAACTCTTAGAAGTGTATGATTGACAAATGGCTCTTAAAGGTTCCAGAGAGGGTCTAAGATTTAAAAGGGACACTGTGACTTTATATTAATTTACTAGCCACTTGGGCCAAGTAGAGAAAACAAAAGACTAGGCCAAAAACACTCCTCCTCATTAAATCCTAATTAATTACCATTGCGAGGGGATAAGGCAAAAGACTGCTTCTGTAACGGTGAAAATGTATGAATGAGGGTACGTTGGATATACTATTGGCAGATTAACAGGAAGGAAGAGTTATAACATGGGTATGGTTACTAACCAGAAGATATGCATGACTAATTTGGCAGTTGCTTCTTCCAGTGGACACTAATAAATGCCCTTTTTTTCTTTTCTTTTTAGAAATGTGATCATCTGAGCCCAATTTTGCGGGAAGAAGAAACTTGCTTTTTAAAAGTAATTGATATTTATTCTTTTCCATTTCTTAACTACTGGCCAATGTACAAATTTAAATTTTGATGGACAACTTCATCTTTTATTTAACAGCACTTGTCCACATTGTGGTACTGTGTGAAGCTGCAAGGACACGTGCTTCGCAGGGTCACAAATCCCTATCGAACCTTTGCTAGATTTGCAGAGTTTTACAGCTGTCACGATTTAAAACATAATAAAAGAAGAAACAGTAAAAAGGTGTCTGTCCTACTGGGTCGAGGTAGAGACTCTGTACTCACCCTGACAAGCAAGCTGGGGGATAACAGTTTATATCTTGTACCAAAACCAGAGCAAGTCCAGCCCCACACAGTGTACTCCAAGACCAAAAGAGAAATGTCAGCTGTCAAAATTCATACATTTTTCTGCCGCATTTGCAGTAGATATTTGTCACTTGAACTAAAAAAAGGCTCATTAGCCTCACAGAAGTGGGACTGCTCCATGCACATGGTACCAAGGTTGAATGCTTCGAGTTTGGTGATACATCTATGTGCATGATCTGTAGGGCAAAGTATTGCTAACTTGATTAGTAGATCCAGCAAATAGCCCAATGTATTTGTTTAACAAAAATAAAAGCAATCAACAGATTGGATTTCATACATCACATCTGCAGAGTTTTGTTTTTCAAGTAAATAGGAAGCTTGCATTTAAAGTGACAAAAAATCTAAAATACAAATTAGATTATGCACACATGTGGTTAACAAAGAGGGGCCCTGTTAGACCTTACACTCTTGGGTGATTGTCCCTCAACCTATGTACCGTCACCCCTCCTGTGTCAGTGAATTTGTTTTTATTGGTCTTAGGACTCTGTTCACTTCACCACCACCAAATAGTGCTAAAGTACTTGTGCTCCCTTTTTAAAACAAGGTAAATTGGCCCAAACCTAATCTGTACATTTATTCTCGATATAAACGTCCGGTAAATGGTACTACCTGTAACCAGATCTGTAAATAAATGCTACTGTTGACCTGCTGCATTCATTGGGTTACCAACTAAAATAGCCTTTAAAACATACCTCTGGCTTGGCACTGCACCCTGTACTGTCATTTTGTATTGTCTTTTTAACTTGGCGAAACGTTTCGCCGGGAAGACCTAAATCTTTTTTTACTCCTAGGGCAGTGTGCATGATATTTACAAAGTAAGATGTGGATTTAATTTTTAAATATCCTGATAGTAAAAAACTATTAAAGTTATTTTTCACTTTTGTAAGGCTTAGATCTCTCACAGTTGCCTTATTACATCTAATATGTGCTAACTCTGCAATGTGAGTAGTTAGAAAATAAGTTTTGGTATCTTTTGGATTATAATTTCAAATCCTCTTTTATGGTAGAGTTTAATTTAAAGTCAACATTGTACAAATTCCACTTTTTTTCGAAAGTTGGCATTTTTATTCCCATATCTACCGTGCCTTTCTGCCAGTAGACGGGATCACATGACTCTGTGTTGTGGTTTGTGTATTGCTGCCAGACAGTGAGACAAAGAGGACTAGATGTGGGGGCAGAGCTGTACCCAGACCCAATTATACTTCAAAGGGCTTTGAATCCTCTACACACTAAGGAACCTGACAAAAAGCCTGCCCTGGCTTTTGTCACCCCAAGGCTTTTGTCACCCAAAGAATGCTACTGTAGATAAAAAGGTGGCCCTCTCATATCCCAAATGAGGTCACTTCTGGGCCAGTGGAAGGTTGAGAACAGGACTGCACTGCTGCACTGCTGCTGGACAGAACGCCCTTGTGTACTGCTGCTGGAAGGACTGCCTAGCCTGCTCCTTGAACCCAGGACCACCATAGTGACTCCAGGGCCTAGCTGGCTGGCCTCTTGTGTGAGCTACAGAGATAAAACAAGCTCCAGAGACCTTGAAACCTGTCTATCTACTTCTGCTGGTCCCTCCTGGTGTGGTGTCCCCATTGCCTGAACCTTTGATGCTGTGCTAAAGTGGCCTCCTCCTACCAAAACCCAAGACCTTGGACTTGAAAAAAAAAATCCCAGCAAAAATGTCTCTGAGAATTGGCAGGAGAATTTGTCCTACTTGCAAGCCAATCCAACGAAGGTACATTGGCTGTGGGATGGACTTCACAGCATCTCACTGTTGGAAAACGAGGCAGTATCTGTGAGGCCCGCACAAATAACATGTCACATTTGTTCTTCACTGGGAACCAAACACCCTAGCTTAGCGTCTGACTCTCAGAGGGTAGCGTTGCAGAGCAGTCTAAGGCTTACTCAAGGGAGGTGGTGTGGTCTAGTAATCACCATTAAAGGTATGCCAAGATAAAACTCAATAATTGATTGTCTAGCCTGTACTTTTCTTTATAAAAGTAAGAGTATATTTATTAAACACACACACACTACTCATTCATATGCACCAATGAACATATATACATAAGCTGTTGAAATTATTTTGTGACATTGCATAACATCTCCATCCCTCCTGCAGGGGTGTTGGGGTCTAGTACCACCACTCCATTGTAGGCACACCATCTTGCCCCCTAATGCAGTTAGTTGAACATAACCTGGAGCAAGGGCCCTGAGCACTGGCACCATCCCAGTAGGGTCCCACCCCATTATCTCAACTAGTATTTAAAATAGGCCCACATGCCCTGGTGACACATTACCCTGACTGGGCATCCCATACTGATCATGAAGTATACACCTCAACATCTTAGGGGCTAATAGTCTGGGTTCTTCTTCACCTTCCGCAGCTGCAAGAATATATGCTTAGGCATCCCTCTAAAATGAGGTACTTATTAGACTTGATAACATTTATAATGCATTGCAATTACAACCTCTAAAAGGCATAACAGATGAAATCACAGGATTAGGCATATATAGCCAGTCACCCTGGCAGGAATGTCTAGCAACATAACACCATTTGGCTTATGACATCACCTCACACCGGTACTTCACATAACACATGTGACTTGTAGTCTCTCTATAAGAAATAATGTTAGTAAATGCATTTCTGGTGCAATTACACCTCTTAACCTACAGGTGATGCCCTTCTCCAGACATCCCCAACTCAGCACTTCACAACTTGAGGCAGTCCCTAGGGCACCCCTAGCTGCAGAACAAAGGTTCAAGCCATGGGATGCTGATGATGCCTGGCTGAGCCCTTGAGGGGTTATTCTTTTGAGTCCCCATGATACTTGAGAAGGGATGTTCCATTTTCATGCTGGGGGAAACTGCGTTGCTCCTGCAGCTCCCCCGGCACCTTTGAACACCTTTTGTGGTGACCCCATTCTCCTGGTGCCACCACATGCAGCAAACAGCAGTTTTCCCTTGCAGGCCGGTCCAGCAGTTGGGTGCCCTCGCCCTTTGAATGATTGTTGTGCAGGGCTGGTCCTCGGAGGCTACAGCTCGGGGAGGTGGGGGTGTCATCAATTCAGCCTGGCAGGCCCTGATTATAAGCTGACTCAGAGAAACATGACAGTTCTGGATGACCCAAAAGCAGTACAAATATGACTTTGGATCTGCAGAATACTTCCTCTCACATAAGATACAGTGGACTTTAGTGTGTGTCTACAAATAGTAGGCCCTAGGAAAGTGAAACTAGCCCAGGTGCTCTCATCCTCATAGGAGAAAAATGAAGTGAAAAACAGTAAAGCAAACTGACTTTTCCTGGCATGTTTCTTCCCACTGTATAAAGCATATTCCATGTCACACCTAGCTCTGCATAACTCCTGCTACACAGTTCTATCTATCGTGCTTTTGGGCTGCGCACGCCATGAATCTCCCCTGCGCAGCCCTACAAATGTGCACACACATGTACACGTGTTTGCATGTACCCAATCCTGGTGCCCCTTACTCCAGCTGCAGCACAGCAGCCTAGTCAAGCTAGGGGGACACCAGTAAAATCCACCTGCAGTCTCTTTCATCATGAGTTCACTGTCGGTGAGCCCCAACTTATGAGCCTCCCCCACCATAAAAGTTCAACAATTAGGTGTTCAAAAAGTGAAAAATCCATATGGCTCAGAGTATCGAACCACCTTCTAACACTCATGCTACGTTCCTCTCTGCTGCATCAAATCCTCTCCAGCTGGACTTATCAACAATGTTATCAGGCCTTGTGGAGCCCTGTTTGACTAAAGCCTGCAGGCTCATCCTAATGGAACAATTCAAGCTCTGGAAAAGCATTTAAGTCCGAAGGTAGAAATCTTCAACAGTCTCAATGACGAGCAGCACCCAATCGATGACAAAGGCCTCCTTGTCTGCCACATGGCACCTTGAAAAAAGCAAATTATTGCTTTTTTAAAGGTATTCAGTATTTACCACCAACTTGTAGTTGGTGGTAAATAATGAAGCCTTAAAGCAAAAATGCACTCACTTGAGTGCTACCTATATAGGATTTAAGGATTCAGTAATTTACCGATTCCTTCAAATAAGGAATTGGTACTTTACTGATTCCTTAAAATAAGGAACCAGTAAATTACTGAATCCTTAAAACCAGCCTCCTACATAAGAAAGAGCTAAATACCGGTCAGTAATGGAAAAATCACTGATTTTCGGCAGTTACCAACCGGTATTTAGCTACCTACATCTGGCCCCTAGTGATTTCCCTCCTCTTCCTTCTAAGTCTGAAAGTAAGCAGAGCCTGTACTACCAATCCACCTTTTGTATTTGAACCACACTCCGTCTCAGTCAGCCTTAACTTTTTACTTTCATTTTGTCTCATGCAATTGGATTGTGTTCTTTTTGGTGTCATTTTATTCATTAAAATGTACTTTCCTACATTGGTTTGCGATGTTGGTATTCTTGCATTCTTTTTTTTGCTTTATCACTGTTTGTGTGCTGCATTAATACTTTACACAGTGCTTCTAATTCAAGCCTAACTACTTATGTGGAAAACTACCAGAGGGTTAAGATTGGGTTAGTTTACTGAGTTTTTGTGGTTCACCCTGACCAAGAGTGAGTATAATATATGAATGGGGCTTACACACCTCTCAACTAGTAACCCAATATGTTACAGGCCCGCTACTGCCAGTGAAAAAAGAACTATGCTGTACTATAAATGAAAATGGTAAGGAGACAGATACAAACCTGACCTTCTGATATATTCTATAGTTTCACTCCTTGACTCCTTTACTGTTCAACTAAAAGATATCCCTGTATTTTATCATCGTTTTGAACCTCATCTTAAGAGATCAAATCATGCACACAATGAACTCTGCATAGCATCAATTGTCCCTGTTGTGAAACACCTGCTCGAAAAAGACTTCAGAAATGCCCTCCAGCCTCTGACCCTTGCTGAGGTAACACTTCCAAAGATCCACACAACAATATTAAAGAATATCCTCTTAGCAGCAGCATGCCACATCAAGGCTCTCTGCAAAATTTACAAGATTACAAATTTTTCAATCTGCTTAAATACATCACATTCTTAATCTTTTGCACTCTATACCTAACATTCAACTATACCTCCACGCCTTACATGGAAACCAAGACTAGGACCTCTGAAGTGCTTACCAGCAAAGCAACATCAGCATATAGCCAGATTAAATTTTATTTATGCTTGCATATTTTCCAGCATTTTGGATAACAATTCTCATGCAAAAACTATGTGATAATGCCATAAAACCATGTTGCATATTTATTACTTCATTTAAGTAAAAATTATTTACGGGGACACTAGGAAGAATATGAATTAACCAAACTTGTGTGAATGTTGTTTGCGTCATGCGTGATGTTTTGCTATTCTTATTATAATGAAATGTGTCCTCATCCCAAAAATCGATAGCATTTCCTATAATAACACATAATTTCACACCATTTTCTGTACAATGAAAGTCATGCAAAAACTAAACAATAAGAAACCAGACATTCTTCTGCTATGCTCCAGGCTCTGGAATGCAATGTCAATCCATATATGTAAGGTTCAATACCACATTCACAAAATTCAGAAATTCCATATCTTCAAGCAAAAACTCTACACACAGTACTGACCCAGATGACATTTCCATCTTTGCACTCACCATGCCCCTCTGAAAGCCATTGCTCTGTCACTCTCAAATCTGACAGAGCCCATCATATATTCTTCACCACAAAAGATTCCAGCTCTACATTATAAACGCTTCCTTCAAAGCTGTATCTCCATTCCACCCTCACATGTTCCACCCACTCTTTTTCTGGACTACCCCCAAAAAAACACCCATTATGTACAGTGTCCCGCTTGTAACTAGGTTTTCTCCATCCATCACATGCATATATTCTATAAGAAATGGATTCTTATTTGGGGTGGATGATTGCCCATCTCAAGGAATAATAATATGTCTTGTCAGGGTGAATTCTCAAAGTCACTAAATTAATCTGAGCCCAACCACTTGAAAGCCATGTCACATGGCAGGGAGACATTAATTAGGGCATTGTGTAAAGTATTTATGCAGTTCCAAAACCGTAATAGAGTCAAAACACCAAGCAGCAAAAATTCTAAACAAAATTTAAAAAAAATAGAATAAAATGTAAGAACTAGAGTGACGCTAAAGTCACAAAATTCCAGAGATAGGAATTTTTATAGATATAAGCAGCAATAGCACCAAAAAGCACTAAGTACCAATGATAGTCTATCAAACAGACACACCAGTATCCAGGTACAATTTAACCCCTTAACTGCTGGGCCTCCCCCACACCTTTTTTGGCTATATGGTGTAGCTCACACTTAGGGCTCCATAACTAAGGTATCCATGTCAAATTGGCATCCTTTTTTACAACATCCTGGGGATTCAAAGGGTACCCAGAGTTTTGGAATTCCCCAGGATGGTACTGAGGGAATAGGAAAAATATATCAACGTTTGAATATTTAGAGAAAAATAGGAAACAAGGGCTCTGGGTAAAAGTGTTTATTTCTCCTAGAAAGGGCATCAACAATTTGTGGTGCTGAACTCACCATCTTCCCAGCTTTCAGGAACACGCAGAGCTGAATAAAAAAAGCCTAATTTTTTACCACAATTTTGGCATTTGTCAAAGAGGCCCATTTTTATCTATTTTCTGAGCTCTCAACCTACTTCCAGTTTGTGGTAGAAACCAGCGTGAAAACCATGGATGACCAAGGAAAGCTATAGATTTCTAAAAAATAAAAGCATTTCCGAATTCAGCAAAGGGTCATATGTGTACATCCCTTAAGTGTTGAAATAAAGAAGTATTGAAAATGAGTGGAAAAATGGCAATTTGTGACAATGTTTTCATCTGTAACTTTTTGTCACAATGGACGATTTACGAAAGCAATAAACCATCACGTCCTCTAGACACTTCTGGTTGTGGGGATACATAGGGTTTGTAGTTTCCATAACTAACAACTGATCTGCAACGTACAGTAATTTTCATTGTGTACCAAGTACAAACCAATTCATATGGTGAAATATATAGAATCAAAAATAGGTATCAAGGAAGTTATGTATTTCTAGAAGTATGGAGTTTAGGAGCAGTGTTTATATGTACTTCTCTGAATTTGTGGGTACCCATACTAGCATGAATAGCAGGTATTGATTCAAAATGTCTTCTTTCTTATGCACTTGCATACCTTTGGAAGACGCAAATGCAGCAAAATCAAATTGGTAATAACAAATGTTCCACTATTCAAATCGTCCACATGTCTTCTGATAAAAATGGTACCTCACTTGTGTGGGTAGGCCTACTGCCAGCGACGGGAACCAGGCCAAAGCACAACTTGAACACATCACATTTTTCCATTAAAAATGTACTCTTTTCCTCACGATGTGGGTAGGTTTGGATTTTGAAACCTAGATCAGCCGGCACCAGGGGAAAGCAAGCAAAGCTGCGCATTTTTAAAAACTAGACACATAGGGAAATCCAGGGAAGAGTGACGGGCTTGGCTCTCATCAGGTTTTTTACAGAGAATCCCATACAAACCTTAAACTTTGACTATAAAAGCAAATGTTCCCCATATTTCTTAAAGGAAAAGTTCTGGAATGAATGGGGAGCCACAAAAATCCTTCCACGCAGATCATGTTGGGGGGACGCACAGCGGACGCGCGCAGCGGACGCACCACTGGCGCACCAAAGGCAAGCCCATCTGCGCCTGTCCGTGCCTGGACGGGCCCAGGGCCACCCCACTACCTGTCCATTGCCAAGTCTAGAATCAACTATTACATACTCAAGAAATGCTCTCTTGAATCTTAACGTCCAGTCAAAGGAATCGTGTCCATGGTGCAATTTAAGACTCCTCTTTACCAAAACTAAATGCTGTTCTGGGGTACAGCAGACGCTAAAATCACATACAGAGGCACAAAAATGCTTGCGAGGCTTACTCTTAAATTCTCGCTCCTTGATCAAACATAACATAGCGTTTGCCGAACTATTGGAGGCTCATGATATAGATATGGTATATATCACAGAGACCTGGACAGACGACACATCTGATATAGAGCTCTCATTGGCTATTCCCAAAGGATATCTATTAATTAGGAATGATAGACAGGAAAAACGGGGAGGGGGCATAGCCATTATTGTTAAGGATAATCTAATAATAAAAAGTTCAACTGTAGGAAGTGGTCCTGAGTGTGAACTTCTTTCATTTGGAATCACTATTAGTGAAAATTATATATTTAATGGCGTATTAAGAGCAAATTCTAAAAAATAATTAGCCATATTATAGAGGCCAGTGTCGACCATCAGGAGATTTCCATCTTGGGTGATTTTAACTATCATCTTGAAAACGTTGATGATACATACATTCTAATAACTCACATTTTGTGCTGATGGCCACTGCCTCGGTGACACAAATTATTAAACATCCGACTCATGAGGCTGGACACATCTTAAATGGTATCTTCACATCTAATCCTCATGTGAAAATGCAGGAGATTATGCAAATTCCCTGGTCAGATCATAAAACTATTCAGTTCTCACTTACTTCATCCCATCATCTCTCTCGTCCTCATTCTGCCTCTAGGTCCTTTACAGTGAGGAATTGGAAGGAAATTAGCCCCTTGCAATTACAGTTGATTCTAGCTGCTTCTAGGCCAATACTGATGTCTGAAGTTAACATAGCCAATAACTCCTTTAATAATTGGATTAAATCAGCAGTAGATATCCTGCCCCCTGAAAAAATATTCACCAGTAAACGGCGGAAGAAATCAGAACCTTGGTTTGATGACGCATTGCACCTTCAGAAGCAGAAATGCAGATGGGCTGAGAGGCATTGGAGAAAATCTTATGGAGATGCAGAAAAAGCAACTTATACTTGGTCATTGACAGTCTATAAAAAAATTATCTTAGAGAAAAAATTTAGCTATTTTTCTAATAAAATTGAGCAGGCAGGCACATTGAGTAAAACACTCTTCTCAGTGCTAAAGGAGTTAGTGACACTTCCTACTGCACCCCTATCGAACAGTCATGCTGCATTTTGCAATCAATTGGCAGATTTCTTTAGGGATAAGGTGCTCTTCATCTATGAGACATTTTGTGGAAATGATAGTAACATTCGAGTGAGTGAATCTTCTTCTTCTTCTAAACAGCTTGATCATGACCTGGCTGTCTTTGCTCCTCCAAATATAGAACAGATTTTGCAAACAGTTAGAAAGGTGAAATCAGGAGCTCTCTTTAATCCTTGCCCCCCAAAAGTATTTCACTATGTTGCAGAGGAGATTAGTGAACTACTTTATTCCCTTTTCTAAAAGATTTTTGATTCTGGAATTTTCCCTGAAACATGGAAGAGGACTTCTATCCTTCCCTTGTTGCAGAAACCTGGTCTGTATCCTGGTGTCCATAGTAATTATCGACCTATAGCCAGGATCCCGTTCCCAGCAAAAGTGCTGGAGAAGATTATGAATCACCAGCTCACATCCTTTGTTGCCCAACAGAATGTGCTGGATCCCACCCAATATGGTTTCCGGGAGGGGCATGGTACGAAGACAGCCTTGGTCATGGCAGCGGAGGAGCTTTGATCATCGCTGGATTCAGGTGCGAAGGCCGCCTTGATTCTTTTAGATCTCTCTGCGGCCTTCGACACCGTGAGCCATGACATTCTTATTTCGAGGCTACGTGGGCTGGGAGTCTCAGGTTTGGCATTAAGTTTGCTTAGATCCTACCTTAATAATAGAGACCAGTTTGTTCCGATGGACGTTCAATGCTCAAAGCAATTTTTACTTCCGTGTGGGGTTCCGCAGGGCTCATCTTTGAGCCCTACGTTATTTAATCTATATGTTACCCCTCTAGCAGATGTCATCAGGCAGTTCGGTTTTTCGTTAGTATCTTATGCTGACGATACACAGATTGTGGTTTCAATCTCTGGTAATCCAGATGAGACAGCTGCTCGTTTCAATCAATGTATGACATCTGTAGACCACTGGATGAAAACACACTGCTTAAGGTTAAATGGAAGTAAAATGGAGGTGCTTCTTTTGGGTTCAGATCTCTCCATATGGTCCAATAAATGGTGGCCTCAGTCCTTAGGAACTCCTCCTATCCCAGTAAAAAAGGCAAATAATCTGGCAGTAATCTTTGATTATGGTCTTACATTTAGATCTCAAGTTAATAAGGTTGCTTCTCAGGTACATTTAACCTGATTCAGAAGGTGAAACCTTATATTCCACCATCTACTGTTAAGACATTAGTAACATCTTTGGCCTTATCTAGATTGGACTATGGCAACGCCCTGTATTTGGGCCTTCAAAAAAAACATCTTGCCAAACTTCAACGGGTTCAAAATTCCGCTGCTAGGATGCTGCTGAACATTCCTAAGTGTCAGTCAGTGTCCCAGGGCCTTAAACATCTTCACTGGCTGCCAGTGAAAAAAAGAGCTGAATTTAAGGCCCTATGTCTGACCTTTAAAGCACTTCAAGGGAAAGGACCTGAATATTTGAAACAACATCTTCTATGGTATTTCCCAAACAGAAAACTTCGTTCTGCTACGAGCAAACTTATTCAGGTATCAAAAATCAGAAGGGTGCGCTGGGGAGAAGTACTTTCTTTTTCGACACTGTCAAACTTTGGAATAGATTGCCGTTATCCATAAAGTACTGCACAACTCTTCTCTCCTTCAGGAAGGCGATAAAAACTTGGCTTTTTATGCATTGATTTTTCTCCTCCCCCTTGGCAGTTTCTCTCCGCTGTAGCGCCTAGACACCCTTGGGCATTCGAGCGCGATATAAATCATAAATCATAAATCATGAATTCAGTCATTCCATCAATCTTACCAATAACAATATTACCTCACTTCTATGGATAGGCCAAGTGTCCGCGACTGGAAACATCCCAAAATGCAACATGGATATATCACATTTTCCTTCTCCAAACTGACCGAGACCAATATCCCTTCCACTGAATTACATGCGCACTAAATCCTATGGCACTTAATTCAGCAGACAGGAAATCCATCATGTTTGTGATGAAATGTCCCCTCCCCAAAATCTAAATCAAGCCCGAAATTCAAAGCCCACCTGGAAAGACTAAGGCCCTTAGGGTTTGGTGGACAGATTACCCAGTCAAAATATGACACATGTCCTATTGACCATAATGGAAAGTGTACGCACTGAAATGCACTTAATACAGCGGACAAAACTTACACTACATTTTTGATGTGGGATGAAGGTAGCAGGCAAACAAAAGCAAGACCAATGTGTGCCTCTTTACTGGAGTCAGTAAAACTTGGTGGCTCAAATCTACTTTAGAAATAAAAAGTCTTTAATTAGAGTTCTTCTTTCAAAATTAGATGCACTAACTTCAAAGGCTACACAGCTATCCATTTTATGGTTAATGAAAGATTATGTATCCATAACCGGTCATGTGGGGCAGATAGTAACTCCTAATCTATGTGCTCACCTTCAGTCAGTTTCCCAGAACTTCACTTTTGTGTAGTACAAAGTGAAGCAAGTTGGAAAATACAGGCCAGGCTGAGATGGGCACTGGGGACAATATTATCGACTCTCCTGTCTCTTTCCATGCCAAGGACACACTCTGCATCGGCGATATCGGCATCTCTTTTGCTCTTGTGCAGGAATGTGGTCAGCAAAGTGCAGATCCTGCATGTTTACATTGACCTCAAGAGCAGACAAAGTAGAGGCTACTGCTTCTACTGCAGTAGGTCTTTCAATAACAAACAACTGAAAGTCAAGGAAGGGCATAAGTCTTTCTGTGGTGGTCTGCTGAAAAAGCAACATATGGATGGCATGTTTCCAACTGAATCAGGTGAGTAGCCAACTTCCTATACCATGTGTGAGTTTTATGACTCACATTATATGGTTGAAGGTCATTTTTATTCACTCCACCCATGCACTTGTAATCAAATCAAATGAGCTTCTGGACTTCTGCCACTTGTCCCCAAACTGTGATGGAAGAAATGTTATCATTGTGAACTGTAGTGAACATATGTACCTCTCGCCTGTCTGAAATTCACAGTGAGCAGTGTGTTGCAACACAATGCACTTATTTGCCCTTTTTGGGTCTTCTTACAAACAAGTTTCTGATGGAATCCTTTGAGGGGCTTTCTAATGGTACCACATGCCTAAGTGCCAGCTTTGTACAATTCACTGAACAGCAGGACTCCTCTATATAAAGGTTATGATCTTTATGAAGGAGTGATTGGGTAAGCTCTCATGCACACAATGTTCTCACTCATTCCTATTGTTTAAAGACAGGCTGTAGGATTTATTGCTGAGTCCTTCCTGTGTAAACACAAAAATTAGACATCTCGCACACCATGTAAACCTTGATGCCATAATGAGCTATTTTACTAGTTATGTATTGCTGAAACAGCTGTTGCCTGTTGTACAATATAAAGGACTCATCAAGTGCTATATTCTGTCCAAGAGTACAATCCTCTGGAAACTTGGCAGACAAATGTTCAATGACACGTTAAATTTTGAATAACCCGTCATTGTCTGGGTGGTCGCAGGGCAATGCGTCAGATATGTAATTGAAATTAAGCATATTCTGCTAAATCAAAAACTGGTCTATGCTCATGACCGGTGCACAGCAGGGTGTTACCCAAACCTCACAAGTAGAACAGTAGGACTGTATATTTAGTTTGTGGACTATTCCCATCTTCAGCGTTAGTCCCAAGTGAAGTGGTAATCAATAAGTGCGCCCTAGAATGAGGCGCCAGAGTACCTCCGTTATCCCTCAGTATCTGTTCAGCATAAACATTAGTTTATTGTAAAATTTCCACGAGGAGGTCTGCATCCAAAAAAAGATGGAGGTAGTCAATAGGCAAAAAAACTTCTGCATTGACCTTACATCCAGCATCTTTAGTGAATGGGGGAATCGCTGGCTGAACTAAATTGGAATTCTGCCAAGTGAGCATTCTCTGTTCAGTGCTCTATCAGTCTGCACTCTACAGTGGTCTACACTGTCACTAGCTTTTCACTGCAGAGTTAATGCTTGCAAAGGGACATCATGACTAACAGGCCCATGTTCCTCTGAATTACTGGAAGATGAGTAGTCATCGGAAAGAAATCCAACTGAAAAATCAATCCCATATCCTACTCCAGACCCTTCTCAATCTGATGCAGTTTCAGGATCAGACCTTGCCTCAGAGCTCTCCTCTGTTGTTTGAGTTAGAGCCTCAGAAGGAGTCATCCAACAAGATGCCACTTTTTTTTATAACTAAAACCTTCTGACCTAGATTGAATACAGAGGTAATTGTTGAAATGATTGCTGTGTGTGAGGGGTGAAACACTATGCTATGAAGTGAAAGAATGTAATACTTTAAGTGTGTGGTACAGTTTTATCACAAGAACAACAGTTTCAAATTCTCACTTATCTGACACAAAGAATTTCACCAAACATTCAATGCCTAAACAACTTCTCCAAACATCCAACACTGTCAATAACCTCTCCAAGAAAGCTAAGAGAAAAGGATAAACAAATATTAGTTCATGTTGCAACACACAGATTAAGAAAAAAGAACATTATGCTACATTTGTCCCTGATGCCTGGAGAAAATCCTTTGCAAGACATTCTCGTTGTGAGAGAGCAGAATCACTCATAGTGAAGTTAGCCATTTGCACTATGTGCACCTCTGCTTTCACCACCTAAGACCACATTAGGCACTGATCAGTTCTTGTGTCATTCATATTTTATTCCCCCCAGCACATAATGTTATGCAAATGGGTGAGAACACTTCAGCCATGTCTCAGTTTGTGTGCCATTCATATCGTAAGTCTACCCAACGTGGCTTAATGTACTTCAGCCGCTGCTCAGTCATTCAGCGATACACATGTTGGTTCTGCCCCCATGTCATAGGGGAATGCCTCAGCCCACCTTTCATGGCCTCCTAAAATACAGCGAACAGACTCAAATAAATGACTTAATAACTGATTCCTTCAGGGTGTCCCTCACAAAGTGAGAAAAATGCCTTTAGTTTTTTTTTCAAAAAGACCCCTCACCCACCAACCTAGATGGTGGCATGCTTCATCGTTGGGGTCCCACCCGAAACACCTAGTGCATAACTGGCATGCTTCAACGCTTGATTACAGAGGAGCTGTTTTTTTTGCAGAGTTTATTTTTGTCATAAAAGTTGAGGGGGTTCATTAAAATTGCCTTCTGGGTTACCAACGAGGAGTGTCATATTATTTAATAAGGTACCATAAGGCAAGGTTAAAAGCAGTGGTGGATGTCTGGCTAACAGTTAATGACCACTCCCATCCTTTAAAATGGTCAACATGTTTTTCTCACAGCAACAATGCCATCAGGGCTCAGGTTGCTTTCTTCAGGAACAAGTGTGCATGTATTCTAAGCCATGCACACATATTTCAATTCGTAACATATGTATTTCTTTACTCACTCCTTTTGAGTTTCTGTGTGAAAATAAAAGGGGAGACACACATCAATTTGCACTTAGGTAGGCAATACAGCTACAGGTTGAGCACTCAAAGTGTGCTTAAATCATCAAAAACTTTAATTGTCCTAGGTTTCTCAGGCGGGACCCACTAATGAAATATGCCACCAACTATGTTGGTGGGTGAGGTGCGTTTAAAAAAAAACTAAAGGTGTTTTTTCACTCTCTTGGAGGGGCACCCTGAAGCTTTGCTCTCTCCACTGTATCAATATTTTGATGGGAAGATGAGAGAACCTTCTTTCTTCTCACTCTCCCATTTGTTATTCTCTCTGACTTAGCAACTGATCACTGGCTGAAGTGGGCTCACCACTACCTCGTGACCTAAAATTTGAATGTCCCACTAATTAGTGTCAGTGAGAATAACTTTATTTTGCCAACACAATGTAGGTATAACAAGTATACTTCAGTAAAAAACGACAGTTACAGAGTTTCACAATATTGCAGTATAGTTAAAATATATAAAAATGGTAATATAAAAACAAATTCATAACTATTCACACAATACAATAAAATCAATTCATTGTTCGATATATAATTTTAACAAATTGTACGTCTCTTTTTAGTGCAGATAGCAAAAATGACACCAGAGAACAACAAACAAAAGGTTCAGGTAATGATTGGAGGTAATAAAGGGCTACACGACACTGTCTGAACTTCATTTTACGCATAATGGGGATAATAAATCGTTTCCTTTCATCACAATAAAATTTACAGAAAAACAAAAAATGTATGTCATTCTGAGCAGATTGCTGATCACATGGACAAAATGGGAGGTCGAAAGCAACATAAACATTAAGGGGAAAACCCAACATTAAAGGTATATAATTCAGATGAAATCTCACCAGAATGTACCAATGGTGTAGATTAGTGACGAAGGTTAAATATATGGTATTTATTTCCTTTTGCATTATGCTAGGAGAAGTCAAATATGTATTTACTATTGACAGATTAATATTTTTGACCTCACCTTTTTATCTGCCGATTAGAAATCAATTGCGTTTTTAGGTCTTTTTTTGAGATTGAACAACAAGTAGTAGGGTCCAAAAAAAGGCGATGTAGCCCAACCGCTTTCAATGTGGATTCAACATAGGCTAACCAAGAAATGTTACCCACCCCATCTAATTTCAGAACATCCTTTATAATGTCTCTTGTTAAGGCAAGGGTCTCTTTTTGCCATACTGAATGCCACATATGAATCAACGCCACTGCAATGGTGTCAGTAATGTAAGGTGCTCCCAGTTCCATGTGGCACTTATAGTTGGCACATGAGTTTGGTAAAGATAGAACCCTTTTTTCAGAAATGATCTTCAATTATCTGCAGTTTTACACAATCCCTTATTCCCCAAAGAGCTGCCCCAAAGATGGCAGCAGACACAGTCTTTGCTTGATACACTGTTTTTATCATTTCTATAGGTTTTAGGCCAGTTTTTTTTAATACATTTTGTTAGTGCCCCAATGTTTTTCTCGATCTGGGTCCCTCTGTTAACAATCATGGGCATCAAACGTAATCCCTAAATAATTAAAGGAATCAATAACTCATTAGTGATTGAACTGCTGTGGGGGCCCAAGCAGCTCCCCATGGAAGCGAAACACCCAAATGTAATATTTTGACCCCAGAGATGTTTCATCAAAGCTTCACTGGAAGAGGGAAACTCTCTCCTTCCCAACAATGCCTTTGCACCAGAGGTTCCCAAACTGAGACATATTCCCAGGGCTTCGCCGGCAGCAGTTCTAAAAGCACTGCAAAGTTCCTTGTATAACCAGCAGTTTTTGGGCAACAATAAATGTGTCAAGAAAACTCAAGTGATTAACGTACCTGCTGGAGAGAGATGGGAGTTTTGTCTAATGGCAGCTTTGACTCATCTATTGTGAATATGCCTGCTGCAAAGACTGTGTACCATGCATTTTAAAAAAAAGTATTTTATGTGCATAGCTCAGTGTGTTACTGTATTTGATACAGAGATTCTTTTGTTACTGCGCATTTCATAAGTTACAATCATAATCTGGCACAGTGAGATATGAGCTTCCATAAAAGAGCTGCATGCAAACTGCATGGTACAAGTTAGTAAGTTATATTTTTTCCCAGTCTTTCAATATTCTGATGCTGCTCACAAAGATTTGTTAGGTTAGAAATACATTCTTATTTGTAAAGTCAACAATAACCACTATGTTAAGCTCTGAATCCTGAGATGGTGCTTCTACAGACCAAGCACTCTTAAATACGCCGATCAGTATGGATGACATGTGAATCCTACACCATGTAGTCCCCTTTGCTTTATGTAACATTTTCTATACACTGATGAGCACATGTGTAATTAATTGTCTCTGTATGTGTGTGATGCAAAGTGCTGTGACACCCTACACTGGTATAAATGGTGCTGTGAAACAAATTAAATAGATATGCCATAGGGGGTCTGGAGAGATGAGATTCACTGTTGGAGGATGATAGTCATGGAATCATTGAAGAGCCCCAACAAAGATTGCTGTATCCTGGTGCACAGAAAGTTCACAATTTAATGTGCTTTGAAAAGCTAATATAATTAAACATATATGTAGTAGAATGCAACATTTTTTCCTAAACGTTCTTGGGGTGAACCCCTCAAGGCTCCCCTTTGCATTTTTCTCAATATAATATAATAACATTTTTAGCAATTTGAGTATTTGTTTGGTGTTTACTTGTTTGTGTATTTATTTTGTGACTTACTGTTTCCGTTTTTGAAATTTAAATAGTACGTTTTGCTTGGTGGTCCCTGGCTTCCAGTAGTGACTCAGTGGGGGTCCTCAGGAGTTAAAAAGGTAGGAACCACTGCTTTACATGTTTTGTGCTGTTGGCTAAAGTAGAAAGGCTGAAAGCCATCAGGCAGCATAAAACTAAAAAACAAAATGGCTGTGCACCCACCCCCCAGGCTAGACATCCTCAAGAAAACAACTATATATAAATATATGGGCCCTGGGGGTTGACCACGGCTGGAAAGGTCAACCCTCCCCACTTCCAAAATATTCTCCATGGTGTCTAGTGGTCACTTTTCAAGGATCACAGTTTATCCAGGATCCATGAGCAGAGATCATTTTGAATAAGGCATCACTGGAAAGGGGAGAGACTCCCCTTCCCAGTGATGCCTTCATACCTTTTGTGCTTACTGGGAAAGCTGGAAAGGCCTCAAGCAGCATGAAACTAAAACTAAATATTTTTTATTTTTAATGCGATTTTATATAGCGCGAACATTACCCGAAGGTGTCAGAGCGCTTTACATAAGAACCAGTTGTGATACATAAGGACTTATGATTACATGAGTTACATAAAAGATACAAACAGAAAAAAAGACCAAAAAAAACCTTGCAAATGTACAAGTGGTAAAGTCACACAAGTGGTAGAGTCACACAAGGACGAGATACAAACAGAAAAGATTGCAAATGTACAAGTTGTAAAGTCACTCAAGGAAGAGATACAAATGGATATACTCTAAGAGTCACATAGGAATGGTAGAGAATACAGGTCTACAAAATATACTAGTGGTATCTTTAAATACATATATATACAAATAGTAGATTTTCTCAGGTCAACACCCAAAGAAAACAGGAAAGCGGAGTTCTATTAAGTGGGGTTGGAGGGGGGACGTAGTCACAGCACCAAGGGAGGGTGGGAGGGATACAAGGGTATGGAGAAAAGGCAAATCAGAGGATTGTCAAGGGGTTAACGCGGGTCAAGGTCTGGAGAAAAACGGCTAGGAACAGCATTAACAACATTACCCGAAGGTGAAAGAGCACTTTACAAAAGAACCAGTTGTGTTACATGAGGAATTTGGATTACATGAGTTACAAAAGAGATACAAACAGAAAACAATTGCAAATGTACAAGGTATAAAGTCACTCAAGGAAAAGATATAAACAGAAAAATATAGCAAATGTACAAGGTGCAAAGTCACTCAAGGAAGAGGTATAAACTCTAAAAACACATAGGAATGGTAATAAGTATGACGGTCTACTACATATACTAGTGGTTAGAGTTCTTCCCTACTTGGGGGGTGGGGGTCGATCGGCAACCCCACGGAAGGAAAAAAAAACACAAATATGTCTGCAGAACCTGTGTGTCCACTCAGATGTGCGGTCAGGATAATAAGAAGTTCCCTCCTCTGTAGTGGTTATGTGATGACTTTTTTTCCCAGTGGGGTTGCTGCCAGCCTAACATGGAGGGCAAAGATGGCTGAGGACTTTCCAGGTGTCACCTGACATTTACTTGTGACAGAGCAGGCCCTTTGAAGTAAATTACATTTTTGAGCCCACCTTAAATGTTTGTTTTGTCAAGGAAAGAAAAATACCCTCCATTCCCATACACTTGCACCTGCAATGGTAGCAATTTTCCAGCCTCCAGCAGCATCACACAGGTTAAATGTAACTTTTTTAAAGTCATTTTTACAAGATACTTCCTAAAAATCTGACTTCAAGATCAACTTAGAGTTTCATATGTAACACACACTTCGCTAAACATTGTTTTGCTGCTCTGGTTTAGATTCAGAGTGAGCCAAAGAAGCCATTAAGGAAAACTGGTGTAACCTTGTTGGCAAATTTATCAGTGGAGTGCAGGACCTCTTTCACTGCTTAGGTCTAGACTGTGACCACACTTTCAGAGCCTAACAGTTAGATTGCAGAACAGAGTACTCTATCTGGGCTTTTACTATTACTTCTTGGCAGAGGGGAAATTCCACAAGTAGTACAAAGAGATTTTGAAATTGAACACATCCTTCATTCAGCGTGATACTCTTAAAGTTGAGGGATATCTTGTCAATGTAGCCTTGAACCTACCATTGGCTCATCATGAATCTCATTAAACACAGGCCCACGTTTAGCTGGTCGTTTTGAAATTTGAGTATGATGATAATAATTTATCTTAGCCCCAGCCTCTGCCATCTTTTTGAATGTCTTAATGACCATTCTATACAGGATATCTAGGATTTTGAATTCAAATTTCACAATTTCAAAGAACTCAAAGTCTTGTTTAAGACTGAGCAGAATCCTGAAGGCAAAAAGTTCTCAATAATGAATTTGTAGCTATCAAGCCGACAACATCAAACATTCCGGACGTTTGTTCTACTTTCCACCATGAGTGATTATCAGGTGGGCTCACAGCAAAGCATTTTGTATCTGTGCTTTCTTTCCTTTAGCTTGTACAAGTTTGGATCTATACGTTCCAGGAGATAAACGTGAGGTGGGCAAAAGAACTGCTGCTATGTCAAATTCCATCACCAATAATACATACAGATTGGACTTCTCCATCTTCAAAGACACTGAAGCCAAAGAATACAAACTGAGTGGTTGTCTACCTTGGATGTTTACCAATGGCAGGATACACACTTATCATAAAATGAATGGCAGCTCAGACATTGGGAATGAGGCATGGGTAGAATGACCACAGAACAGCTAGAAAACAAAGGCCCCAACTAACTAAGCTATATGTATGTGTAAGTTTGATTTGACAAGTAAATAGCTTTTTTTACATTGGCCAAACAACCTTTTATTAATTCACATTAGTTGGTTGTGCACTCGTCATGAGATTTACTCACACAAAGACTTTTTACTTTAATCTGAAGGTCATAAGTTGGAATCCAACTCTGCTTTCCATTCTTCCAAGTCTTTAAATTGAGTTCTGTTAAACTGGGTAAAAACTGTCAATAGTGAGACAATGCATAAAACATACAGTTTGCTCCCACTTTTTCTGAGTTGGTGCTGTGCACAACCAGCAACAGGATTATCAGTGGGCCCCTGCTGTATTCAAAGTAAATTCCATGGGTTCCCTACAGCAGTGAAAGTCGACCATGAAAACCACACTGGGGATGCTTCCTTGCATAAAACTGGTTCTTCCCATTCATGTGCCCCCACTGCACCACCGGACACTTTGAGAACAGATTACTGGGGCAGGCAGAGTGAAGAAAGGAGTCGCAGCAAGCCTCACCAAACCCATACTCAGTGAACGCACAGAAGTTGAATGCATACACCTTATCTGCTTTCTTTGTCATCCCTCAAATATGAGTTGTTAGTCAAACCTCTAGGTAAAAAAATGTATAGAATAGTGACACAGCGCAGTTCAGTTAGTCACCTTGCAGAGCTGCTTTACATAGAAAAGGACAGGAATGCGCCATATTTAAAAGAATACAAGCCTTTCCTATCCTTGACCCTGCATTGGCGCCATTGTGGCTTACTAGTACCAATGCAGGCACTCTTGCTTTATGATGCAAATATTCCTGGGTTGCACGCAGGACTGTTTTTGTGTAGGAAGGGGAACCTTCCAGCACAAAAACAATCCTGAGAAGCAAAATCATCTTTATATTTGTGCTGCAAAATGCAGCACACATAGAAAGAGGAAGTAACAAGGAGAAATAAAGCTATTTCTCCTTGTTACACCTCCCCTGGGAAGGTGTATCTTTTTTGCACATTCCCAGGTTTACTAGTTCTGATGAATCAGGGAATGCATAAAAAACCATGGGAGTTGCATGGGAACACGAACACAACGCCCATGGAATGCCTTCCTGGTGCAGAGTAAGGCAATACAGTGATTTGTGCTGCACTGCGATGCTTTACTCAAGCTTTATAAGGCAACTCAGGTGCGTCTAAGGTGGCTTTGCATGGCTTCATAAATCTCATTTTTGAGTTGCGGTGCTCTTGCACTACATTCCCTGGTGTAAGAGTGACACAACGGGGCTCGTAAATATGCTGCTATGCCAATAGGACTGCATGAAAAACTTGTTCTTCTCTGACATAATATCCATGTAAAGTTTAGGCATCACTCAATAAAAATAAAAATTAGTATGCGCATGGAAAAATTGATTAGATGTTAAAACACACACATTGTAAAAACAGGGGAAACACCAATACGTACTATAATACCAAGCAGATCTCTTTTTGCAAGTATAGACTTTAAGGCACAACATACGTCACGATTAATAACATGCAATTTTTCAAGTTAGCAAGTTCCCTCTCATCACACAATGTGGTAACAGAAGAGAGTCTGAAAGAAAAGGAAAATAAGGCTGGCATTAAAAATGAACAACCACAACATGGCCTCATTCAGCTGATAAATGTGCGAAATGTAGTTGAAAAACTCAAGTCCGACCTACAGCTACAATAGGACGAGGAGGGTGGCCCAGGGATACATTTATTTCAGCTGGATGGTGGTCCATTTTTGATACCGTTTCCTTGTATATAGATAAGGAGTTATCTTAAATGACCATGTCGTTTTCAATTTGTACTTAACAGTCAATTCCATTTTCTTTCCATGATACTATCACAGCTGGATGAAAAATGCATTACAATAATCCCCGAGGATCTTCATATATCAATATCAAATGGCCTGAAATTGACCTGTTGGCAAAAAACACAGTCTTTAACAGGCAAGAAGCCTAAATCAAAAAAGGCAAATTTTAGAGTCTGCTGATTTCCCTTTAACACATAATTAATGTCTGAAAATAAAATGCCCGGAATATAGATGTTTAACTCCTCCAATCCTTGTCGGTAAGAGTCTTCATATGCTGCTCGAGTATATGCTGCTGCACCTCAGCCAGGGAATTTTAGATCTGCCTCTTGTAAAAACCATGTAATCACATAGAAAAGATGTATTTTGTGTTCAAGAAATTCTATGCAAATAATTCACAATGTAATCCCGAAAAATGATTCAACATTACCTTTACTGTGCTCATGCAGTGGGATGCCTAAAGTTGACAATTGTCTGCTAGGAATTGCCCTTGCACACATTTTATCCTGATTTTATTTCAAGAAAATAAAAATGCCCACGTAAGCAACACGTGGTTTCAAGTAACGCAAATAATTCTTTAAAAAAACTTGCTACACTGGAACACGATCATGCCCATTGAGCCAAAACTGTAAAAAGAATCCAGATAGTACAACTAAACAGCTTGATATAACTGATATTTTGCTTATGCTAGTGATATCTTAAATAATTTGAAACCATGCATATCAGTAGATCTCCATATTGGTGTTTGCATATGTTTTTGGTTGTTATTAATCCCCCTAATACAGAAATGTAATTTACTTTCTCCCTCTCTCCCTTCCTTCCTCCGGACAGCAGCAGGTGCTGTTTATCAAGCTGTCTTGAAAAATGGTTCCTTAGTCACGCAACATTACACTGCCATTGCCTTAAAAGGGATCTCAGGTACTCCTCACCTATCTTTCGGTTTTCACTACAGCTCACATCATCTTCTTGCCTATGAGGAGAAAGCATGATCATTCTTCACTTGTTTTTCTTTTGAAGAGGAAAGTTAGCCTTAATGTTGTAATCTACAAGTCAATAACATGTTTTAATTAACTCCCTCATTATGCACTCTCGCTGTTAAATTCCGCACTTACTGGAGCTGAATAATTCCATTTCTCAGTGTATGTTTATCATAACAATATATTCATCAGAATATCTATGTCATTCTGTCTGACTGTAAACAGTCTATGATGAGCCTGAGAAGAGGGCCTTCCGGTGAACATTTCAAATCGATCATGTTAAGCTAATTTAGCCATCCCAGCACTACGTTCGTTCATCATAACTTAGACCCTTAGTCATTCAATGAGTTGGCTGACATATTTAAGGTGACAAGATTGTTTCTGCACTGGGACAAAATGTGAGCAAAAGAAATGCCACCAGCTAGAGGTGTGTGAGGTGTGACACAAGCCAGACAAACCTTGTGTGCACAGTTAATTGAATCAGTCGCCACAGTTGCCCTCTAAATAGAGAGATGAAGAGAGATCTACGGGTCCAGGAACAAAGCAGTGATCTAATGTATCATAAACCCTACACCAAACTCCCAGTAAACACACATCAGAGAAGGAATATGAACATGTGTGGCATCTGGAATGGAAGGTTAGTGTAGAATGTTTCCAATCAAACATCAAGGTTCCATTCTGATTCA
The DNA here is from genome assembly GCF_964263255.1 of Lissotriton vulgaris. NCBI lineage: Eukaryota > Metazoa > Chordata > Amphibia > Caudata > Salamandridae > Lissotriton > Lissotriton vulgaris. Next base: position 241,960,796 of record NC_141699.1, on the reverse strand, counting down.
GTACTCCAGGTTCCCCTTAAGATGTTATGTTTCAATAAACATTCAATATCTGACAAGTCTGTGTGCCCTTTTGATGATGACTGGAATGTTATAATGGCGATGTGGCGATGAATGGGTTCAAGAAGCAAAAAAGAGAAGCCTGGAGACTAGCAAAAAACAGAAACAACAAAAAGAGTGTTATCTAGTCAGAGGAACATAGAGTATTGTGAAGCACCTTCTTGTATTTGGGTATTGTGAGCACTGTGGAGGAGGGGGAAAAAGCAAAAGAAAAAACGATTTAAAATCCCATTCAACTATGTAATGAAGCTGGCACATGAAATAGGGAACACAGCAAAATCTGTTGAACAGAGGCTCAAGAGTTGACATCCCTACACCAGTTCTCACACGAGTGCACAGGGTTGAAACTGTGTGAGAGTTGAGGCGCAAGAGGAGAAGACTTTACACCAATTCTATCCAAGCACACACAGGATCAAAGCCACGCTCACATGACAAAATTGGCTCAGCACGCAGGAGGTAGGTAGGGCAGACATCTTGCAACTATGAGAGTAAATCACACTATGGTAATATGCACATTACTGGCAACAATACCAAAAGATATTTTTAAATGTATATCCTACAGCCTTCTTAGTTTTGGGGGGAACAATATCCACAAATATTTAATGTTTTAGCAAATCATGATACTCACCGCACACCTTGAGAACAACCGGCATTTGTATCAATGAACAATGATGCACATACCAAAACCATACATTAGCAGTCTCATTTTCAAAAGTATTTAGGATAGAAATTCTATGTATATGAGGGTGGACTGTGTGTGTTTGTGCGTGTGGGTGTGTGTGTGTATTCACTGAAAAAAAATGAAGGTTAAAGATTAGTAATAGTTAGGTGACTATAGTAAATGTGTATAGCTTGCAAGAAAAAAACCTTTGAAATTCCCTAAATTCACTAAAAAACTAAAGATTAAAGTAAGTTAATAGTTATTTAAATTCTTTCTTTGGAGGGAAACATTTTAAACATAAAACACTACAGAAATACATGAGTTATAGTTATCAAAACTAACTATAACTGCTTAAGACCTCACATATTGGAAAGGGGCGACCACTCGGTCCCCCCGAACGTATGGCAGAGTGCCTCGATCCCCCCGGGAAGACATTTTTGGGCGGGAGGCGCGTCTCGGCTGGTATGCCCAAAGCGGCGTAGCCGGGGCGCGCTTTTTCCCGCCCTTGAGTGGGCTGGCCTAGACACGGACGCCGCCGGCCACGCCCTTCGGGGCAGGCAGGGGCGGGTTTACGCCCGCCCTGAAGATGGATAAAAAGAGACGCAAGACCAGAAGACATCCTCTTGTTCCTGTGCTCTGAAGCTGCACCTCCCCGCTGCACGTGAGCTCGAGACGGAACGAAGAGCCAATTTTGAGCGTTTTAATCGTTTTTGTTTGTTTTTCAGTTACTTTGTTGGAGAATGCCGAAGAAGGTTGGAAAGCGCATGAATACCGACCAGATGCTGCGTGCTCTCATGAAGGAGATGTCCGAGCTAAGGAAGCGGGTGGATATGAATGAGGAAAGGGGTCCAAAACGTCCTTTGGCGGGAGCAGCCCCGGGAGGGAAAAACAAGAGGCCCAGGAGGGGGGCAGCGGGAGAGGAGATCCCCGGTCCCAGTGCCCCGCTCGAGGCTCCAACGCCCGTGCCAGAGGAGGGGAATCCGATCACCCCCGTGTCCGAGGATGATATGCCGCCCGAGTTGGCAGCACAATTGGCAGCGTGGTTGGGAAAAGGTAACGAGGGCGCCACGGCTGTCGAAGCGCAGGAGCTGGTTAAGCAATTGCGTGAGAAGCGGGAAGCAGCCAAGGTGCCCGTGCCGGCTGCAGTGGGGGACAAGACACCAGGGACGGTTGCGACCACAGAGGCAGCGTCAGGTGCAGGTAAGCGGCCATTGCCGATTGCGAGGGATGAGTCAACACCCTCTCGGAGAGAAAAGTTGGGGCAACATGTTCCTTTGGCAATTAAGGAAAAGATTTGGGCGGGGGAGTATGTGAACATTTTTTCGTTACTTGTTGATCACTATGAGGTGGAGCATGTAAAGAGTCAGAAGGACTTAATGCATCCGAGTGTTTGGCGCGCAAAAATGGCCGCCTTTAAAGTGAATGAGAATATCGCCAATTGGGGCAATGCCTGGGGAATCTTTACATCAATCCTGGGCGAACGTAGGCCTGAGTTGCTTTCCGAGTTCCCAATCTACCAATCACGAATCATGGGGTACTCGACATCGCATCAGGGGAATCATTGGTTTTGTTACGATAATATGTTCCGAAAAGAAAAGGAGCATAATAAAAGTTTAACCTGGGATTGTTATGATGCCTTGACCTGGGATAAAATGAAGGAGTCAGGGATGTTAAAAATGCCATTGGTGGGAAGTAATGTGGGTGAATCCTCCCGACAATATGCGGGGACGCCCTTTCGGTCAGGTTCGGGGGCCGACGATCACTCGAAACCTACCGGCAATACCGGAAGAAAGGGTTTCTGTTTTAATTACAACAGAGGAAAATGTACGAGACCGCAGGGATCGTGTAAATTCAAACATGAATGTAGTGGTTGTGGGTCATCCCATCCTGAGGCCTCGTGCAGAGCCAGAACGGGTGATAACGGGGGGAGAGGAGGTGCCAAACAGGTCTAATATAGTCCGAGGGGCGCCTTTACCCACTCCCATTGATACTCTGGCAATGATCCCTTGGCTCAGTGATTACCCGGATCGTACTTCTGCTGGGGTGCTGCGAAACGGTTTTTCATATGGTTTCCGCATCCCGGTAGGGGACTTTCAGGGTGTGGGTAAGTGTAAAAACCAACTTTCCGTCCTGCAGCATACAACCATAGTACAGGAAAAGATCCGAAAAGAGGTGTCTCGAGGTCGGGTTGCTGGCCCGTTTAGTGTACCCCCAGTCCAGAATTTTGTGTGTTCTCCCTTAGGGGTAGTCCCCAAGAAGGACCCTGGAGAGTTCCGATTAATTCATAACCTATCAGCTCCACGAGGTCTTTCCGTAAATGAGGCAATCGATCCAGAAGTGTGTTCGGTGCGGTACGCATCCTTCGATGAGGCCGTAGCCATTTTGAATCGCCTGGGGCCCGGGGCGCTGATGGCGAAGTCAGATATCGAGTCAGCGTTCCGTTTGCTCCCGGTACACCCAGACGACCAGCGTCTCCTAGGTTTCATGTTTCAGGGTTGTTATTACATGGATAGGTGTATGCCAATGGGGTGTTCTATATCCTGTGCCTATTTCGAGAAATTCAGTTGTTTTCTACAATGGGTTTTCACAAAGAAAACGGGTTTCCAAGATGTAATGCACTACCTTGATGATTTCTTATTTCTTGGGGCAGCCGGGGGTCTTGAATGTGGCCGGGCCTTGGCCGATTTTTGTGTGTTGATGGAACAGTTAGGCGTGCCATTGGCGCCAGGTAAAACAGTGGGTCCTACGACTTGCCTCGAGTTTCTGGGGATCGAGTTGGACTCCATTGAGGGGTGTTTCAGTTTGCCAGCCGAGAAAGTGTTGAAGTTCAGGGCTGCGCTGCAACTATGTATAAATGCATCAAAAGTTACGCTGCAACAATTACAGCAAGTGGTGGGACAGTTGAATTTTGCCCTGAGGGTGATACCGATGGCCCGCCCCTTTTCCCGTTCAATTGCCCAAGCGATGGTCGGCCTTAAAGAAGGCCATCATCGCACGAGACTATCGGCCGAGATCCGCCAGGACATGCGTATTTGGTTAGCATTCTTGGCGGATTTCAATGGTAGAATCGTCTGGAACAAACCAGCTGTGTCTTCTGAGGAGCTGGGGCTATAGACAGATTCGGCGGGAAGCATAGGTTTTGGCGCCATTTTCGGCACAAAATGGTCGGCACAAAGATGGCCGACTTGGTGGCATGAGAAGGGCCTGACGAGTAATATTGCTTTCCTCGAACTGTTTCCCATCTTGGTGGCCTTAAGGACATGGCCCGATGGGTTCAAAAATCACTCGGTCATATTTTGGTCGGACAATATGACTGTGGTCGAGTGCATCAATAGTCAGGCAGCACGTTGTAAACTGATCTTAAGACTGCTTAAAGAAATTGTTTTACTATGTATGAAATTGAACGTGCTATTCAGAGCAAAACACGTGCCAGGGGTGATGAATCAGGCAGCTGACGCACTGTCTCGTTTTCAAATGCAGGCTTTTTCGGGTTTCCTTCCCTCAGCGGACCCGGAGCCGGCACCCTTTACCGAAGCTCTCTGGTCTCTCGGTGCCCCGAACTTCGTCACCTCGTGGGAGAGAGTCTAGCACCAAGGACGAGGAAGGCATATGAAGGGGCGTTTCGGGCCTATTTAGCCTTTTTGGGGAGTGATAGAGAGCGACTGTGGGGTCATGAGGAATGGGTAGTGAATTTCCTGATGTCTTTACGTAGGGCTGGGAAATCGGTGGCTACGGCCCAGAGGCATCGTGCTGCCATTTCCTTTGTTGCCAGAGCACACGCTATCCAGGACCCAACAGCGTCCTTCGTTGTACAGAAGGCGCTGCGTGGGTGGCAACGCCTTGAGGGTCGCAGAGTAGATGAAAGGCGCCCGATAGGTTTGGATAGATTGTCCCAGTTGTTGGCTACACTTCCTGCCACATGCTCATCTCAGTTTGAGGCAGTACTGTTCCGAGCCGCATTTACGCTGGCATTTCACGGAGCAATGCGGGTAGGCGAACTAGTTGCAAGGAACAAACTGGACGTGGCGGGGGGGTTGTGCCAGGAACACGTTCAGATCAGGGGAGAAACAATGACTGTCTCCTTTGTGAGGTCTAAGACTGACCAGGATGGGATGGGTGACTGCGTCATCATACGCAGGATTCCTGGGTCCTCCATATGTCCGGTAAAGTGTTTAGAGGATTACCTAGCACGAAGGGTGGCATCATGGGGGGGGACTTTGTTAAGACACGCGGACGCCACCCCACTGACGAAATTTCAGTTTCAGCGGGTGCTTGCGATGTCAGTTGCCGCTGCGGGCTTGAACCCGGGCGAATTTGGGACCCATTCCTTTCGGATAGGGGCTGCTACGGAAGCTACAGCCAGGGGTCTTAATGTTGAGCAAGTGAAACGAATGGGGCGTTGGTCCTCCAATTGTTATAAAAGATATGTGCGGTTGCACATGTTGTGAAGCTGTAATTATGTACTCTGTACTCACGCTTCTTGTTTTTTGTTTGGTTTCAGTTACGCAAGCCTACGAGGCGGGGCGGACTATGCAGTCGACCTTACACCGGGCCAGCGGTCAGACATCACCGGCTGTGAAAAAGGAGGTGTGGGTCGTGGGCCACTCATACGTGAGGCGTGCCGCAGACGTATTCAAAGCAGGTGACATGATTCACGTAGCTGGGGAATACGGGTACAGGATGTCCTTCTACGGAAGGGGCGGTCTCTGTATTGACCAGTTTCAAACATATTTTGAGGGTTTGTTAGGGCGGACAAGGTCACCGCCGTCTATAGTGATAGTACATGTTGGGGGCAATGATTTGGTCACCATCGGTAGACGACTACTCCTGGAGGCAATGCTTTCCACTGTAAGTTGGTTGGCGAGGAGAGTTCCGGGGTGCACGATTGCATGGTCCCATTTGATTCCACGAAAGGTGTGGCGGGGGGCTATCTCTATACCTGCTTTGAATCATTCTGTTAGGAAGCTTAACAATAAAGTGAGTAGGTTGTTCCGTTCCAGGACATTGCATTCTATTTCTCATAGCTGTATTAATGATGACATGATGTATTCGGGGGATGGTGTGCATTTGTCTTGGGAGGGGAATGAGTTGTTCTTAGGAGATTTCTTAGCATGGTTGAAATCTTTGAAACATGACCTTTAGGTAGGAGTGTTGTGGGGGGTCCGGATAGCCGGTCAACTATCCGGCCTGTGGCGGTAAGGTCATGATCGGTGAGCACTAATTGGAAGATCCCTATGAGTGGGCGTCACCCAACACGGATGGGAGCGCTCGGGGGAGGTGGCCTTTGGCCCCTCAACGGGGAGGCGGTCCCTTCTAAGGATGGGTCGCCGGAAGAAGAGGAAAGGCGGTCAAGGCCCCTTCCTGTGTAGGAGGGGTTACAGCCCCCTCCTGGGGAATTTCCCGGGGCCAGGGACATCTGCGACGGCAGATGCGGTAAGTTGTGTGGGGTTGGGGGGAGGTCTACGATACCTTCTAGATACCTCACACGAGTCTTCGAACGACCTTTAACTGGCGTCGAGTTGATAAGTGCCCCCGTCAAGACAAGGGAAATTGTAGTAGTTGCACGTGAGTACGCCTCAGTGCTGTCGCCCCTCCCAAGTGGGTGGGGTATGTCTGGTTAGGGATCTTGACACCGGTTACGACCTTGCCGTTGGCCCTTAAACGTTAGGATGTACAATTTCAATATTTCAAGTAAATGTTTTGTAGGATGTTAGATCGGCTAGGAGAACCTCTGTATTAGAGAATTTGTTAAGGTTAGCCAAACATCGCAGTGTGGTATGAAATTGTACATTAATGTTTAAATGTTCTAATTTTTTGTTTTTAATAAATACGGCCGGGAGGGTCACTCCCTCCCACTTCCAAAAAACTTCAAGAACCGTTTCCGGTTTCCCTCATTTGGGGATTGTGTTGAGAGGGGGTGGCAGGTATCTCAGCCATATGGAAAGGGGCGACCACTCGGTCCCCCCGAACGTATGGCAGAGTGCCTCGATCCCCCCGGGAAGACATTTTTGGGCGGGAGGCGCGTCTCGGCTGGTATGCCCAAAGCGGCGTAGCCGGGGCGCGCTTTTTCCCGCCCTTGAGTGGGCTGGCCTAGACACGGACGCCGCCGGCCACGCCCTTCGGGGCAGGCAGGGGCGGGTTTACGCCCGCCCTGAAGATGGATAAAAAGAGACGCAAGACCAGAAGACATCCTCTTGTTCCTGTGCTCTGAAGCTGCACCTCCCCGCTGCACGTGAGCTCGAGACGGAACGAAGAGCCAATTTTGACCCACCCACCAGCCCCTGAGGACAGCTAGTTGTTTTAATAAAGTTGATCAGTTATTCTAATTTTGTTTTCAGGTTGTTTTGGTGTTATGTTGATATTTAATGTGTAATAAAGATTGGTATAATGTTACAAGTTGGTGATTGAAAAATGTCGGATTTAAGGTCCATTTAGACACAGTTTTTCGGTCATAGTGGCCAATGTAGTTCGTTAGTTAGCACTTGTCGTATTTATTTCGGTCAGGCGGTAGGCGGTAAGGTCATGATCGGTGAGCACTAATTGGAAGATCCCTATGAGTGGGCGTCACCCAACACGGATGGGAGCGCTCGGGGGAGGTGGCCTTTGGCCCCTCAACGGGGAGGCGGTCCCTTCTAAGGATGGGTCGCCGGAAGAAGAGGAAAGGCGGTCAAGGCCCCTTCCTGTGTAGGAGGGGTTACAGCCCCCTCCTGGGGAATTTCCCGGGGCCAGGGACATCTGCGACGGCAGATGCGGTAAGTTGTGTGGGGTTGGGGGGAGGTCTACGATACCTTCTAGATACCTCACACGAGTCTTCGAACGACCTTTAACTGGCGTCGAGTTGATAAGTGCCCCCGTCAAGACAAGGGAAATTGTAGTAGTTGCACGTGAGTACGCCTCAGTGCTGTCGCCCCTCCCAAGTGGGTGGGGTATGTCTGGTTAGGGATCTTGACACCGGTTACGACCTTGCCGTTGGCCCTTAAACGTTAGGATGTACAATTTCAATATTTCAAGTAAATGTTTTGTAGGATGTTAGATCGGCTAGGAGAACCTCTGTATTAGAGAATTTGTTAAGGTTAGCCAAACATCGCAGTGTGGTATGAAATTGTACATTAATGTTTAAATGTTCTAATTTTTTGTTTTTAATAAATACGGCCGGGAGGGTCACTCCCTCCCACTTCCAAAAAACTTCAAGAACCGTTTCCGGTTTCCCTCATTTGGGGATTGTGTTGAGAGGGGGTGGCAGGTATCTCAGCCATATACATCCCTCATGCCATGCTCTATGACATAATTGAAGAAATCCCTGATGACATCGCACATACAATCATTGGTGACATCAATGATGTTGTCTTAAACAAACTCATTAATGACATCACTGATGGTGTCATTCAAGTAATTAGTTATTCTTTTACGTATTGGTAGGCAAGTATCATTCTGCTACATGACCAAAATTTGATCATCCATTCTCCTGTTAATGTATGTAACTGTTAGCAACATGCTTGTGATTGAAAGCATGTTAGTTGCTTAAAGTTAGTGAGATCATCATGACTGTTTTTTGTGGACTAATACTGTACATATGTGACAGTTATTAACTAGTGTTCTCTCTTAATATCGAAGTTGTTTTTGTTTTTCTATTCTTTTAAAATTATGCCAAACACTGTTGGCACTAGACACTCATTTTTGTAAGTAGTCTTGAGTATTCACAGGGAATTGACTATACATGGCAGATTCTAGATAGTACATAAGACTGTTTGCCCCCCCTATGTATCCATGGCATTAAGCTGATTTGCCCACAAAAAGTGACTTATTGGTAAAGGTTATTAGCATACATTTACTTTTTCTGGCCATGGGTATTTTGAATGACTACTCTTTCTTTGTCAAGTTTTTTGCTAGACTGAACAATGTTCTTAGTAACTACGTTGGAAACAAGGTGTGTATCATTTCTCATGTGAATTGACTAGTCAGCAAAAAAGTTCTACTACATTACATTTTTTCCATAGCAATATGTCGAATTACAGTAGTAAATGCTGTAGTCACGAGCACAGAATTTATTTATTTTGAGAGTCTGAGTAACTATCATATGTTGCATACACACTAAAGCATGTTCTTAGGAGATTGCGTATGTTATAGGGATTCAGCGTCTGGTGTAAGTAGTTGTTCTAACAACTTTTTCATATTGATTGAAAAACATGTGCAGGGGTTAACTATCTATGTGCATTTGATTTTCAACATGAATGTTGTTTTCATAAAGTGTTTGGTATAGGATATATATTGTGCTGCTTGAGAATTTACATTATGTACCTGGGTTGCATTTGAGAATCATACAGCATTCTGCACATTATGTTGTGCTGCCTGGTAATTAGTGTTGTACCTATAAAGTTGAAATTCCTTACATTGCAAAGAGTGAAGACGCTTACTAAGCTTAAGTTTGACACAAGTGGTTTGTTTTTCAATAAGTAAATGAGTGGATTCTCATTCCGAATACAAGAACTAAAATGTGCACAATGCTCACAACATGTTATCCTTGAACAAAGGGGGAAAAATCAAATTGATTTTGAAAAAAAAACATTGAGTCTATGCACGGCACACTATAATTTATAAAGAGGAGCACTACCAGCTGCACATCATTCTCACACTATTTTCCTAAACAGTTTATTTTACTAAAAATAAGACCACAATAGAGTCAAAACTCTGTTGAAGAATGCAAGGAATAAAGTGGTTGCCACCCTTAGTAGGCCACATGGTGACATATAACCAGAAGATACACTATATAATGTGAAAAGCATATCTCTGATATAGTCATTACTTCTTCTAGAACTTGAGCTGAAGGAAAAACAGGAGATGAGTTTGCCACGTTACAAGGTAGTCTTCCTTTTAATGTAAGACAAGTGTCTTATACTCTCTGTCCATCCAGATTCAGATTTTAATGACACTATGCGGTGACCTGACCTAATTTTCTCTCCCTGATGAAAAGTAAATTATTACAATTGATATAATTATCAATTAATCAATTAATAAAAATTAATTACCAATTATATTTTAATTAATTACCAATTAAATATTAATTAACAATTAATTCAAGATAAATACCAATAAATTAAAACATTTAATAAATTAGAATTAAATTACTTTCGACCCTATTCCCCTATAAACCCACAACCCGCTACAGAAAATATAATTTATAAAACTAACATAATTATCAAATATTCAATTAATAAAAATTAATTATCAATTATATTTTAAATAATTACCAATCAAAAATTAATTAACAATAAATTCAAAATAAATACCAATAAATAAACTAAAATATTTAATTAATTATATTAATTAAATTACTTCCCACCCTATTCCCCTATAAACCTACAACCCGCTACAGAATTATATTTCGCAAACATTAAATACCATAAAATTAATTAAAATAAATTATTAAATAAATATACACTTTTCACACATATACTAACATAAAAAACACTTTAAAAAATTCGATATTATTAAAAAATCGATATAACCTCAAATTAGATTTTTTTGTTGTCTATATTCTGTCCATTCGATATTTTGTCCATTCTATATTTTGAATTCGATATTACTGATATTCTATTCGATATTTTTGTTGTCTATATTCTGTCCATTCGATATTGTGTCCATTCTATATTTTTAATTCGATATTACTGCAGTTCTATATTTTTAACTCGATATTTTGACTGTATACCCAAGAGATGTTGGTACCTGGTCCGGTCATGTCAGTGCAAACTTTTGTGTCACTTTTCCCATGTTAAAAGTGATGCAAACGTGGTGCAAGGGGCTTGTAAATCTGCTCCTTAGTACTGTTTAAACGTGAGATCATGTGTAAGGGGTACATGAACGAGATAGATCATGCTTCATCTATCTATATGGCTGAGATACCCGCCACCCCCTCTCGACGCAATCCCCAAGGATGGGAAAACGGAAACGGTTCTGAACTTTTGGAAGGCGGGAGGGAGTGACCCTCCCGGCCGTATTTATTAAAATATGAAACGAAATCAAAACATTAAAATAACAGTTTCATATTATGTACAATTTCATTTCCACATTACGATGTTTGGCTAACCTTAACATATTTCTAATACAAAGGTTCTCCTAGCCAAACTAAACATCCTACAAAACATTTACCTTGAAATTGTACATCCTAACGTTAAGGGCCAACGGCAAGGTCGTAACCGGTGTCAGATCCCTAAACCAGAATTACCCCCCCCACTTGGGAGGGGCGACCGCACAGAGGCTGTACCTCAAATGCATCTACCAATTTCCCTTGACTTGACGGGGGCCCCAATGAACTCGACGCCATTTAAAGGTCGTCCGAGGACTCGTGTGAGGTGTCTAGAAGGTAGCGTAAACCCCCTCCCCACCCCACACAACTTACCACATCTGCCGTCGCAGGTCTCCTGGCCCCGGGAAATTCCCCAGGAGGGGCCGTAGCCCCTCCTATCAAGGAAGGGGCCTTGACCGCCTTTCCTTTTCTTTCGGCGGCCCATCCTTAGAAGGGACCGCCTCCCCGTTGAGGGGCCAATGGCCACCTCCCCCAGGCGCTCCCATCCGTAATGGGTGACGCCCCCCCATAGGGATCTTCCAATTACTGCTCACCGATCATGACCTTACCGCCTGACCAAAATAAATACGACAATTAACTAAATTACTAACTAAAAAGACAACCATAACTACTTTGCGTAAGATTTACTGATCAACACTAGTGAAAAACTTTATTCGAAAACATACTCTAGATGATCATTCTCTTTATTACATACACAACTAATACGTTCATCATCACAACCTGTAAGAAAGAAAGTTACCACATCAAAACTTTATTCAAAAAACCACTTGCTGTCTTCAGGGGCTGGTGGGTGGGTCAAAATTGGCTCTTCGTTCCGTCTCGAGCTCACGTGCAGCGGGGAGGTGCAGCTTCAGAGCACAGGAACAAGAGGATGCTTTCTTGGCTTGTTGCTCCTTTTATCCGTCTTCGGGCGGGCGTAAACCCGCCTCCGCCTTGCCCCCCGGGGGCGTGGTCGGCGGCGTCATCGTCTAGGACAACCCACTCCAGGGCGGGAAAAGGCGCGCCCCGGCTACGCCGCTTCGGGCATACCAGCCGAGACTCGCCTCCCGCCCAAGATGGCCTCCCGGGGGGATCGGGGTACTCCACCATACGTTCGGGGGGACCGAATGGTCGCCCCTTTCCATACTTTTACTTTAAAAAAACAATTGTTGAGTTATTGTCTGGAAAACGTAAATATCTGTTTTTGCACTGTGGGTCACTAGTTTACTAGTTTATGGTCGTTTTTTGGTGTAGCACATTGGGTACGAGAATTTGAAGAGGCCTGTTTGTACTCCCCTCAGACAGGAAAATAGGTCTTCTCATTTCCTAATGGCACTTTTAGCTGTAGAAGTGTGTTGGATCTCAGGCTATGCCATGGCGATGGATCTGGATTTTTTTCTTTAGAATTTGAGCTTTTTCCATACAGTGATCTATGTGTTATGCAAAGTATTTGATTTGATTCAGTGAGATACCGGGAGCCAGTGCAAGGTTACAAGAGCTGGGGGATGTGAACCCACAGTTTCAGGGGTATTTGTAGCCAGGCCGTTGATTTTGTTTGTTTATGAGGCATTTCTGGGCTCCTACTTAAAGACCATTTGCTTAGTCCAATTAAAAGAGCACAGGTAAAATCTTTGGGGAAAGCCTTGATAGTGGAAAAACCAGCTCAAGAGTCTGAGCATGTTTGTTGAGGTTTTCACTACAGTGTTTATTTTCGGTTCCAGTATTAGTGCTGCATCTTGAATGAATACTAAGCTTTTGCTGTTTTTTTTGTGCATGCTTCTTCTATCATTGCAGGACAGACTTAGGTCTCTTGTGCCAGTGACCAGCTTCCACATCTTAAGATTTGGCTTGGGCTAATGTTGGTTATCAGTTGTTTTGAACTTGAGGGGAATCTGTGTGTTATCGGCATAGTTGTAGCAAGACAAAAGCAAGGATTGGGTCATGTCAGCAATGGGATGAGGAAGATGCTGAAAATGTAGGGAGATATGTTTGAACTTTGAAAGACATCTGTAGCCAAGTAGTTGAGATCAGTGGTAAAAAGTAGAGGTAAAAGTGGTAGTTAGATAATATGACTGGAGTATAGCTCTGAGGCACAGCATGAGAGTGGGAAAAAATGGAAAGAATCTGGAAGTGATTTTTTTAGTCAGCAGTGTTTCATTCAATGACTCATCCTCCAGTCATTCTGAGGAACATGGCAGTCGAAATGTCCCTTCGCAAGCACAATTGGTGCAGTGCAGAGACAGTATCAGAATAGCCAACCCAGAGAGTAGGCATTTGCGATGGCAAGCACAGAGTGCTCTCTAAGCAATCCTCCAATTAAGGGCAACCCCAGAATCCTCCTTTCACTGCAAATATTGGGTGTAAAGTTGATACAGTACAATTTTTACCGAATGAATACGTCCATCTCTTTTTGGATGAAATTGAACACCAAAACAAATGTCCATGCTGAACAGTTTCTGAGAGAGCATGGAGGTACTCATGGGTCTTATTCTAGGAAACAGAGGTGGACACCCATTTCACGAGTTAGAGAACTATCTGGGCCTTATGCTCAAAATAGAGATAGTGCAAAAACAAGGACTACAGGTCTACAAATCTACTCATGTGGTTTGGGTAACATCCAGCTTTGCACTGGTCATGAGTAAAGTACATTTATTGATATTGCAGCGTATGCTGTATTCAAACCATAATTTTACTGCATTGCTCAGGACCATCCAGACTATAACAGGCTGTTCAAAATTTGTGTACCAAGTTATAAGAGATTTATACTCCTGTAAAGTGTATAGCCATTTATGAGCCCTTGATCCTGCACAAAGGGTGGCTGCTGTTCAGGCAGTGCATCTCGAGAAATAGAGCTTATTATGGCATCAACATGCACATGGTGTTTGAGAGCTCTATGTATACAGCCTGAGAATGTTTACAGGGAAGTGCTCTGCTCTAAATTCTGTAGATTATTCTTCTATGCTTGGATTCACGGCAAAGATTGTAGGTGACCTTGTCCAATCACTCCTTCATGAAGATTATAACCTTTATGTACAACTTCTTTAAGGGTTGGCGCTGTTCAATGAGCTATACCGAGCTGGCACTAGGCCACGCAGTACAATTCGATGTCAGCGCAAATTATTCCAGCAGGATCTTGTTTGCAAGATCCTCTGGAATCTCAAGAGCCCTGTGTTGCTTTACAGCAAACTGCTCGTAGTCTATTTCCCTGATAGCTCGGATGTGTTTGTGCTCACTACAATCCATGAGGAGAGCATTTTCTTGTTCACACTTTGTGGTCAATTGACCAAAGTTTACAAGCCCGCCTGCATACTTGATTACAAGTACATGTGTGGAGTGGATAGGAATAAGCAGGCCCTCTGGTCATACAACGCACACGGTAAAAGAAACTTTTTACACATCTAATCTAGTTGGCAAAAAACAGCACCAGGCCTGTTGTTAGACCTGACACCTTTGGTGTGGTATTCCTCTAGAGTTTTTGCCTTCACTACTCTAGTTTTGCTGAACCCAATTTTGCTAGCAATAGCACTTTAACCATCTGTGGAGTGCTTGTGCTCGCTCCCTTAAACATGGTAAATGTAGTATACACATAATTGGCCCATTTAATTTACTTATAGGTCCCTAGTACATGGTACTACATGTACCCAGGTCTGAAAATTAAATGCTACAAGTAGGGTGCAGCACGCATTGTGTCACCCAATAAAGTAGTACTGAAAAACATGTCTTAGGGTTGTCACAGCAGCCTGTAGTGTAGTTTTAAACTGCCTTTCAGAACACTCTTGGACCTCTGGAAGTATCAGAGTATGGTATGCCTTGCTGTCTGAAGGAGGAACACTGGACCTGCTTCCCTTGTAGCCCGGATCCTCAGAAATTACTCAAAAGTCAGATGGCTGAACTCCTGTTTGAACTATAGGGTCACAACTAGCTTCCAGATGCCTTCCCTGTAACAACACAGCTTACCAGCACCAACTGGAACTGCCTGTGACTTGTGGGTGGCCTCTGCTAGAGTGAGTCCTGAACTCATCTGGTCCTGTACCCTTGCCTGGCATCGGAGTGTACTCTTCCTGCTTCAAAACTTCAAAACCTGAACTGCAGGTGAAAATACAGAAGTTTTGGATTCTTCACGTGTCTCTTTGTTTCAACAGTGGCCGCACACATTGCCTGCTCTCTGAGCTGACAACATTCTCATAGCAGTTTCTGTGAATGAGAAGCTCAGGCTGAGGCTATCTCGTGGGCTTGGATTGTGTGAGAAGGTAAACACTTCCTGTATTCAACTCAATCTCCATTGTAGTCGGCCTTAACTTGTTACTTTTACCAGGTCCATCGTGGTTTATTTAGTCACTTTTGTGACTTACCCTGAAAGGATTGTGTTTACAATTTGATTGGGACTCTCAGCACTCTCAAATAATATCCCAAATTCATACATGTATGTCTTCTAACTTTCTTCACGCTGTACTATCCAAAAGGAAAGCATTGGAAAATTGACTGAGATAGAGCTGCCCTAGAATATACCATTCAATGGCTTGCATGGATACATCCATTTCTTGGGCCACTACTTCACTAGACAAGCAGTGTTTCAAATTGTTTCCTCTAGTTGAGAAAATCTTTGACTTTCCTATGGTCTACTTGACACCTTTATCTACCATCAGAGCTTGGTCGAAGTTTTGTTCGGCATATGAAAAGTGCATCACAGTTCCTGCACTACATATAGAGTAGAGGGAACATAGGTCATGTTGTCACAGAGTACCCTGTGTGGCAAACACTGAAGACTTTAGTAGCTTGTGAAGTGTATTTTAGATACCTAAGTCAGTCTTCCCTAGCATGTTTACTGCAGTTTCAATGGATAGGGTTTTCACATATAGTCAAGAAAGTAGAGATACACATGCTGTAATTCATCTCCACCAAAGGACTCAACCACATCAGTACCACACTCACCCTGATTCTCAATGGCTCCCTTACTTAACTCACTAGGTGACTCTTTGCACAGGCATCACCCCACACCTCAAAGATCCTCACTGGCTCCCGATCTACAAGCAAGCTCTCTTTGAACAACTCCTCATGCACAAATTCAAAGCCTTGCATAACACTGGCTTAACATGGCTCAACAACCTGCTAAGGTTTCAGTAACCTCCCACACTCATACTCAGCTCATGCATATGCAGCAACAGAACGGGTTGTGATGCCTTCTCCTACTTTGTTTCAAAAGCCTGGAACAAACCAACACTAAGGATATGCATCTTGAATTCCTCAAAATCTGAAGATGTGGCTCTTCAACTAGGTGACAGCATACCCTCCTGAGTGATAGTGTACTTTACAAACATATGACATTACACTGAACTTTGTATCCAAAACTACACAAATGGATCATATTTTGGTCTGCTTGATATATTCACCCTCCATCAAAATGTGAAAGATGTTCTGTTCATCGTATGCCAAGTGCAGTAAAGTGACAGCAATGTACATAACGGTTGATTGGATTTACATCACATGGTCTCAGAGTAACCTGTGCAGGAAAAACTAAAATCGTTGGTAGTTTAGGAGGTGTTCTTTAGGGAACTTAAAACGATCTTCCTCAGTATGTCTCCCTTAGCTTCAAAGGTAGATATGCTGACCTAGTTTGAGGAATCTAGGCCTCAAGGCATCCCCAGCATCCCCCAGCTCACCTGTACAAACCGGGAGGAGTGGATGTAACACAATCAGTGCGCTAAAGGCACATGAAATACGTGTTATCTGAACCTCATGTGGCTCACATTTGAGTTCTTAGTATGAGGGATGCTGGTACTTGACAGGTAGTAAAAAAGAAGCAATTTGTTGTTTTCTTGTTTAGGCACCAACCGACAACATGTCCGGCCATATATATGTAAAGAGGTTTGCTTGTGGTGTGTTTGTATGCAAGTTAGATGATGATTGGGTGAGATGTGGTTTGAATGGTAATTTCATCCTGTGGTGTAGGAATGTGATGGGACCTTAAATGGCGACTGTATGTTGTTGTGAGTGTACTGCTGTGTTGGATTGGGCCTGTGGCTGACGGTATGAAAGTCTTTATGTGTGGTGCATGAACGGCATTTGAATGGACTGTAAATCGGTTGATGCCGTGATGTGACTTTACGTCTCACTTCCATTTGCCATAGGTTCAATATTCTTATACTGTTACTGCTATGTGCTCTTTGAAGCTAGCACTTCCTAAGATACTAAAATCAATCTGTGTAAGTGTTGGTTTCACTTTGAATGAACAATAACAGCTCCTCACATTTCTAAGAACTGAAAACGTAGAGGTGTCCAAGGTGTAACTTGCATTGATCTCCTTACTTTACCACAATGCCTTCAAAATTCAAACTTTGCTTAAATGGCAAAGATCACACTTTTATTTGCATTTCATGATTGGTATTTCTGGAATACGTGGTGATCTATTAATTGCCAACCACGTATTGTTCCCACATAATCATTTAACCAATGGTTTGTTGGTGGGCCTAGTGACCCCAATTAGAAGGGGATAAAAATGCAAGATGGGCAATCCTTTTTCCCCAATCAAAAAACAATGTTTTTTTTGTAGTGTGGCTACCACTGGATTTTGAGCACCTAATCGGCTGCCACCCAGGGACAGCAGACAAGTATGAGAAATAGACACCCTGGGACTGAGTACCCATGTCCTGTAATGTAATTTGTTGTGGATAGCCCATGGGACCTACACTGGTCACTTGGTGTAAATTTGTTCCGTAGTTTTTGAGATACTCACATTCAAAAAAAGGTTCCCTGGTAGAATTTAAAGGATTACCATTTTTGTTAATCTTGTCATTCAAAAAATTGTTTGTTAATTTGCTTATACCTCTGGCACCATTTGACTAATATGCCTGAAAATGGGCATATTCAGATTATTGTTAGTTCTTTCAAATTTGTGCATAGTCATAAGGGGGGGTACCAATTAAAAAGGTATAGAGCAAAAAAGTGTTCATTAGCTATTGGGTTTGCCACTGCATGATAAATCTTCCTCCTTTCCCCTCTGATTTCAGGGCCATTTGTCTTGAGTTGCCTCAGGGCTCATCACTGAGCCCACGCTATTTGATATCTAGATGAAATCATTGGCTTAGTTAATCCGTAACCACAGGATATCATTCATGAATTATGAAGATGACACACAACTCATTATCGCTTTGGATAACCTGATTATCAATGCATTTGAGACGTTTCATACTGAGACATGGGTAACATCACCAAATGATGACTTAATTGTCTAAAATTCTATGCAGACAAAACTGAAGTAATGTGTTGCTCCACACATATCCGGGTCATTTCAAGGAACTTTTTGACCTTGGTCTGAGGAAGCTTCCTCTTAAATGGCAGTGAAGTATTTGGGTTTTCAATTTCTTTCTGAGTTACTCCTGTCGTCTAAAGTGAAAAAACGTCTTCATGTTTCATCTTGCTCAAGACGTTAGTCAAGACTCGACGATTATTACCCTAGCATTTATGCTCTGTAGTGGTTCAGGCAACTGTACTCAGCTGGCTCGATCATTGCAGCTCTCTGCAGCAAAGTTACAAGGGCATTGCGCCTCAGGAACATCAATTTTGGTGACGTTCCTGTAGCAAAATGCCTTGCTCCATTTTTACATATTGGCGCTAAGCGACTTTTTTTGTCTTAGCGCTGCTTTGTAAATATGGTACTCTTTCATGCAGTATCTCTGTGAAAAGTGCGTGCAATAGGTGTTGCTCTAGGCGTTCCACCAAAACAAAACAAGATGTGTTAGGTTATACAATGGTCCCTATCCGGTTGGCGTAACTGTCAGGTTGGAAAAATCCAATCTTAGCAATCAGGAGGTCGCAACCCAGAAAAATAGTGTAACTACACATGACTGGAACAGGAAAAGTAAACCTCTTTGTTAAAAGGACCCTCACTCACCACTAGTTGGTGACATGCTTCATCATAGGGTCCCCGCTGGGGTGGCCGAATGCCCCCCCAGCGTGCTACAACGCCTGATTTACAGCGGAGCGGGTTGATGTTGAGTGTGACAGTGGTTTAACTCAAAAGAAAATGTGTTGCAAAATTAGTGAGTGTAGAATTTAAAAATTACTAGGTTAAAACCCGAACAAAATCTTCAATGTGGGTCAACCTGTATCCAGATTAAAAAGACGGACAAAAAAGGTTCTGAATTTAGAAACCTGTGTCCTTGAGTGAGATATAAGGTCAACATGTTTCTGCTGTAAAAATGCAGGATCGCACAGCATTCGTCAGGACCATAGACCACTAGCACTCCGGTGGTATGTACACACTAAGGTACACCCTCCCGTGAGGCACTTGATGTGAAAAATTGAAAGAGTATGATGGAATTACTCACAGATATTGCCCGTGTCGGCACACTGTGATTCACAGCAGCCCAAGTTACCTGTAGAGGAAGGAAAGGGACACACTAACACATAGACACACAAATCAACATGTTATCCATTTTTACAACATGTAGCAAGGTAACGTGAAAATTATCACATCACCTCTGTTTCCTTAACACCCTATTAGAGTGGTAGGATCAAGTACCCTCATGATCATGAATTCGATATAGAGGGATGTCTAGTTACAAACTTCTAAACAAAATTATTCATATTGGAATAATGAAACCTAAAACGCAGTGGATTTATTTAAATCAGCGTTTTGGCTAAAGTTTTAGAAAGGCTAAGGATTTCTTATCCCTCCATAATTTATACTTAAGCCAGGTATATAATTAAAGCAAACAAAAATATTTTGGAGACTCATAAAACGGCAAAGGGGGCCTCACAATGTGGAAACCAGAGCGGCAACATGCATTAATCTGCAAGGTTCAATAGCGTGTCAGCAAGGAGCTCAAAGCACTTACAGCTAGAAGAAGGGAAAATCACTTCATGGGTCAAGACAGCACGGGAATTGTTCACGCGGTGTAAAATCTAGCGTGTAAGGAGGAAAACAAAATGTTAACAAACCCTCCGTAGTTCGACGGTCCTTGAGGTAAAAAGCAGCTGCGCGGTAGACAAGCAGTTGAAAAACTTACTTTTCCACTCGCGACTCCCCGTCCAAAACCTATACTACAGGACTGCCGTCTGCCCGGAGATAGTAGAGAACCCATGTGAGCTCTTTTAAATAACATAGTTGTTCCGGCCACGTGACATAAAAAGGGCGTGACACGGGGCGTCATACAGGGCGAGGCGGAGAAGCCTTAAAGGGACGGAGCCCCTTTGATCACCCTACAGGTAATATGGTTCGAAACCCCGTTCCGCCTCATTGGTGAACCTATAAGTAGAGGGAAATAAGG
Organism: Lissotriton vulgaris; assembly: GCF_964263255.1. NCBI lineage: Eukaryota > Metazoa > Chordata > Amphibia > Caudata > Salamandridae > Lissotriton > Lissotriton vulgaris. The sequence continues at coordinate 241,940,746 of NC_141699.1, read as the reverse complement.
TGTTAATTTTAAGGAACAGTAGTTCTCTCCAAAAAATGCGTTAATTTAAACGAGCCAGACAAAAATGGGAGGCTACGCCTTGATACTATATGGTAGGCAGCCAATTTGTCTGCGCCCATACCTTCCGAAATAATGCATTGTTATAGAATCTTCTCGGGGCATTGATACTGTATTATTATTAAGATATACTTAGATCGTGATGCCATAAAAAATGGCTCTAATATGGTTATATTCTTGGTTCACCTTAATCCTCCCAGTCACCTGTCTGGGGTATGTTATGCGCTAGAGAAGGGTCGAGAAATAAGGCATGTTGTCACCAAACAAAGCAACCACCTCTTCTTTTGAAAAGGAGGGGCCCTGTTCTACCATGGTGGATTAATGGTCTCGTTTAATAAGTCTCTGCTAATAATAAATCAGTAAGTCTCTCACAGCTGCACGCTGCTCTAAGAACCAACAAAATCAACAAGAGAGATAGGGCGCGAGTAAACACTCCTGTACCCCAATAATTATATTTTAAACAACGAAGGAGTGAATTAATGAAAACAAAATAAGACAAAACAAGATGTGTTAGGTTATACAATGGTCCCTATCCGGTTGGCGTAACTGTCAGGTTGGAAAAATCCAATCTTAGCAATCAGGAGGTCGCAACCCAGAAAAATAGTGTAACTACACATGACTGGAACAGGAAAAGTAAACCTCTTTGTTAAAAGGACCCTCACTCACCACTAGTTGGTGACATGCTTCATCATAGGGTCCCCGCTGGGGTGGCCGAATGCCCCCCCAGCGTGCTACAACGCCTGATTTACAGCGGAGCGGGTTGATGTTGAGTGTGACAGTGGTTTAACTCAAAAGAAAATGTGTTGCAAAATTAGTGAGTGTAGAATTTAAAAATTACTAGGTTAAAACCCGAACAAAATCTTCAATGTGGGTCAACCTGTATCCAGATTAAAAAGACGGACAAAAAAGGTTCTGAATTTAGAAACCTGTGTCCTTGAGTGAGATATAAGGTCAACATGTTTCTGCTGTAAAAATGCAGGATCGCACAGCATTCGTCAGGACCATAGACCACTAGCACTCCGGTGGTATGTACACACTAAGGTACACCCTCCCGTGAGGCACTTGATGTGAAAAATTGAAAGAGTATGATGGAATTACTCACAGATATTGCCCGTGTCGGCACACTGTGATTCACAGCAGCCCAAGTTACCTGTAGAGGAAGGAAAGGGACACACTAACACATAGACACACAAATCAACATGTTATCCATTTTTACAACATGTAGCAAGGTAACGTGAAAATTATCACATCACCTCTGTTTCCTTAACACCCTATTAGAGTGGTAGGATCAAGTACCCTCATGATCATGAATTCGATATAGAGGGATGTCTAGTTACAAACTTCTAAACAAAATTATTCATATTGGAATAATGAAACCTAAAACGCAGTGGATTTATTTAAATCAGCGTTTTGGCTAAAGTTTTAGAAAGGCTAAGGATTTCTTATCCCTCCATAATTTATACTTAAGCCAGGTATATAATTAAAGCAAACAAAAATATTTTGGAGACTCATAAAACGGCAAAGGGGGCCTCACAATGTGGAAACCAGAGCGGCAACATGCATTAATCTGCAAGGTTCAATAGCGTGTCAGCAAGGAGCTCAAAGCACTTACAGCTAGAAGAAGGGAAAATCACTTCATGGGTCAAGACAGCACGGGAATTGTTCACGCGGTGTAAAATCTAGCGTGTAAGGAGGAAAACAAAATGTTAACAAACCCTCCGTAGTTCGACGGTCCTTGAGGTAAAAAGCAGCTGCGCGGTAGACAAGCAGTTGAAAAACTTACTTTTCCACTCGCGACTCCCCGTCCAAAACCTATACTACAGGACTGCCGTCTGCCCGGAGATAGTAGAGAACCCATGTGAGCTCTTTTAAATAACATAGTTGTTCCGGCCACGTGACATAAAAAGGGCGTGACACGGGGCGTCATACAGGGCGAGGCGGAGAAGCCTTAAAGGGACGGAGCCCCTTTGATCACCCTACAGGTAATATGGTTCGAAACCCCGTTCCGCCTCATTGGTGAACCTATAAGTAGAGGGAAATAAGGTGTTAATTTTAAGGAACAGTAGTTCTCTCCAAAAAATGCGTTAATTTAAACGAGCCAGACAAAAATGGGAGGCTACGCCTTGATACTATATGGTAGGCAGCCAATTTGTCTGCGCCCATACCTTCCGAAATAATGCATTGTTATAGAATCTTCTCGGGGCATTGATACTGTATTATTATTAAGATATACTTAGATCGTGATGCCATAAAAAATGGCTCTAATATGGTTATATTCTTGGTTCACCTTAATCCTCCCAGTCACCTGTCTGGGGTATGTTATGCGCTAGAGAAGGGTCGAGAAATAAGGCATGTTGTCACCAAACAAAGCAACCACCTCTTCTTTTGAAAAGGAGGGGCCCTGTTCTACCATGGTGGATTAATGGTCTCGTTTAATAAGTCTCTGCTAATAATAAATCAGTAAGTCTCTCACAGCTGCACGCTGCTCTAAGAACCAACAAAATCAACAAGAGAGATAGGGCGCGAGTAAACACTCCTGTACCCCAATAATTATATTTTAAACAACGAAGGAGTGAATTAATGAAAACAAAATAAGACAAAACAAGATGTGTTAGGTTATACAATGGTCCCTATCCGGTTGGCGTAACTGTCAGGTTGGAAAAATCCAATCTTAGCAATCAGGAGGTCGCAACCCAGAAAAATAGTGTAACTACACATGACTGGAACAGGAAAAGTAAACCTCTTTGTTAAAAGGACCCTCACTCACCACTAGTTGGTGACATGCTTCATCATAGGGTCCCCGCTGGGGTGGCCGAATGCCCCCCCAGCGTGCTACAACGCCTGATTTACAGCGGAGCGGGTTGATGTTGAGTGTGACAGTGGTTTAACTCAAAAGAAAATGTGTTGCAAAATTAGTGAGTGTAGAATTTAAAAATTACTAGGTTAAAACCCGAACAAAATCTTCAATGTGGGTCAACCTGTATCCAGATTAAAAAGACGGACAAAAAAGGTTCTGAATTTAGAAACCTGTGTCCTTGAGTGAGATATAAGGTCAACATGTTTCTGCTGTAAAAATGCAGGATCGCACAGCATTCGTCAGGACCATAGACCACTAGCACTCCGGTGGTATGTACACACTAAGGTACACCCTCCCGTGAGGCACTTGATGTGAAAAATTGAAAGAGTATGATGGAATTACTCACAGATATTGCCCGTGTCGGCACACTGTGATTCACAGCAGCCCAAGTTACCTGTAGAGGAAGGAAAGGGACACACTAACACATAGACACACAAATCAACATGTTATCCATTTTTACAACATATAGCAAGGTAACGTGAAAATTATCACATCACCTCTGTTTCCTTAACACCCTATTAGAGTGGTAGGATCAAGTACCCTCATGATCATGAATTCGATATAGAGGGATGTCTAGTTACAAACTTCTAAACAAAATTATTCATATTGGAATAATGAAACCTAAAACGCAGTGGATTTATTTAAATCAGCGTTTTGGCTAAAGTTTTAGAAAGGCTAAGGATTTCTTATCCCTCCATAATTTATACTTAAGCCAGGTATATAATTAAAGCAAACAAAAATATTTTGGAGACTCATAAAACGGCAAAGGGGGCCTCACAATGTGGAAACCAGAGCGGCAACATGCATTAATCTGCAAGGTTCAATAGCGTGTCAGCAAGGAGCTCAAAGCACTTACAGCTAGAAGAAGGGAAAATCACTTCATGGGTCAAGACAGCACGGGAATTGTTCACGCGGTGTAAAATCTAGCGTGTAAGGAGGAAAACAAAATGTTAACAAACCCTCCGTAGTTCGACGGTCCTTGAGGTAAAAAGCAGCTGCGCGGTAGACAAGCAGTTGAAAAACTTACTTTTCCACTCGCGACTCCCCGTCCAAAACCTATACTACAGGACTGCCGTCTGCCCGGAGATAGTAGAGAACCCATGTGAGCTCTTTTAAATAACATAGTTGTTCCGGCCACGTGACATAAAAAGGGCGTGACACGGGGCGTCATACAGGGCGAGGCGGAGAAGCCTTAAAGGGACGGAGCCCCTTTGATCACCCTACAGGTAATATGGTTCGAAACCCCGTTCCGCCTCATTGGTGAACCTATAAGTAGAGGGAAATAAGGTGTTAATTTTAAGGAACAGTAGTTCTCTCCAAAAAATGCGTTAATTTAAACGAGCCAGACAAAAATGGGAGGCTACGCCTTGATACTATATGGTAGGCAGCCAATTTGTCTGCGCCCATACCTTCCGAAATAATGCATTGTTATAGAATCTTCTCGGGGCATTGATACTGTATTATTATTAAGATATACTTAGATCGTGATGCCATAAAAAATGGCTCTAATATGGTTATATTCTTGGTTCACCTTAATCCTCCCAGTCACCTGTCTGGGGTATGTTATGCGCTAGAGAAGGGTCGAGAAATAAGGCATGTTGTCACCAAACAAAGCAACCACCTCTTCTTTTGAAAAGGAGGGGCCCTGTTCTACCATGGTGGATTAATGGTCTCGTTTAATAAGTCTCTGCTAATAATAAATCAGTAAGTCTCTCACAGCTGCACGCTGCTCTAAGAACCAACAAAATCAACAAGAGAGATAGGGCGCGAGTAAACACTCCTGTACCCCAATAATTATATTTTAAACAACGAAGGAGTGAATTAATGAAAACAAAATAAGACAAAACAAGATGTGTTAGGTTATACAATGGTCCCTATCCGGTTGGCGTAACTGTCAGGTTGGAAAAATCCAATCTTAGCAATCAGGAGGTCGCAACCCAGAAAAATAGTGTAACTACACATGACTGGAACAGGAAAAGTAAACCTCTTTGTTAAAAGGACCCTCACTCACCACTAGTTGGTGACATGCTTCATCATAGGGTCCCCGCTGGGGTGGCCGAATGCCCCCCCAGCGTGCTACAACGCCTGATTTACAGCGGAGCGGGTTGATGTTGAGTGTGACAGTGGTTTAACTCAAAAGAAAATGTGTTGCAAAATTAGTGAGTGTAGAATTTAAAAATTACTAGGTTAAAACCCAACACATTTTCTTTTGAGTTAAACCACTGTCACACTCAACATCAACCCGCTCCGCTGTAAATCAGGCGTTGTAGCACGCTGGGGGGGCATTCGGCCACCCCAGCGGGGACCCTATGATGAAGCATGTCACCAACTAGTGGTGAGTGAGGGTCCTTTTAACAAAGAGGTTTACTTTTCCTGTTCCAGTCATGTGTAGTTACACTATTTTTCTGGGTTGCGACCTCCTGATTGCTAAGATTGGATTTTTCCAACCTGACAGTTACGCCAACCGGATAGGGACCATTGTATAACCTAACACATCTTGTTTTGTCTTATTTTGTTTTCATTAATTCACTCCTTCGTTGTTTAAAATATAATTATTGGGGTACAGGAGTGTTTACTCGCGCCCTATCTCTCTTGTTGATTTTGTTGGTTCTTAGAGCAGCGTGCAGCTGTGAGAGACTTACTGATTTATTATTAGCAGAGACTTATTAAACGAGACCATTAATCCACCATGGTAGAACAGGGCCCCTCCTTTTCAAAAGAAGAGGTGGTTGCTTTGTTTGGTGACAACATGCCTTATTTCTCGACCCTTCTCTAGCGCATAACATACCCCAGACAGGTGACTGGGAGGATTAAGGTGAACCAAGAATATAACCATATTAGAGCCATTTTTTATGGCATCACGATCTAAGTATATCTTAATAATAATACAGTATCAATGCCCCGAGAAGATTCTATAACAATGCATTATTTCGGAAGGTATGGGCGCAGACAAATTGGCTGCCTACCATATAGTATCAAGGCGTAGCCTCCCATTTTTGTCTGGCTCGTTTAAATTAACGCATTTTTTGGAGAGAACTACTGTTCCTTAAAATTAACACCTTATTTCCCTCTACTTATAGGTTCACCAATGAGGCGGAACGGGGTTTCGAACCATATTACCTGTAGGGTGATCAAAGGGGCTCCGTCCCTTTAAGGCTTCTCCGCCTCGCCCTGTATGACGCCCCGTGTCACGCCCTTTTTATGTCACGTGGCCGGAACAACTATGTTATTTAAAAGAGCTCACATGGGTTCTCTACTATCTCCGGGCAGACGGCAGTCCTGTAGTATAGGTTTTGGACGGGGAGTCGCAAGTGGAAAAGTAAGTTTTTCAACTGCTTGTCTACCGCGCAGCTGCTTTTTACCTCAAGGACCGTCGAACTACGGAGGGTTTGTTAACATTTTGTTTTCCTCCTTACACGCTAGATTTTACACCGCGTGAACAATTCCCGTGCTGTCTTGACCCATGAAGTGATTTTCCCTTCTTCTAGCTGTAAGTGCTTTGAGCTCCTTGCTGACACGCTATTGAACCTTGCAGATTAATGCATGTTGCCGCTCTGGTTTCCACATTGTGAGGCCCCCTTTGCCGTTTTATGAGTCTCCAAAATATTTTTGTTTGCTTTAATTATATACCTGGCTTAAGTATAAATTATGGAGGGATAAGAAATCCTTAGCCTTTCTAAAACTTTAGCCAAAACGCTGATTTAAATAAATCCACTGCGTTTTAGGTTTCATTATTCCAATATGAATAATTTTGTTTAGAAGTTTGTAACTAGACATCCCTCTATATCGAATTCATGATCATGAGGGTACTTGATCCTACCACTCTAATAGGGTGTTAAGGAAACAGAGGTGATGTGATAATTTTCACGTTACCTTGCTACATGTTGTAAAAATGGATAACATGTTGATTTGTGTGTCTATGTGTTAGTGTGTCCCTTTCCTTCCTCTACAGGTAACTTGGGCTGCTGTGAATCACAGTGTGCCGACACGGGCAATATCTGTGAGTAATTCCATCATACTCTTTCAATTTTTCACATCAAGTGCCTCACGGGAGGGTGTACCTTAGTGTGTACATACCACCGGAGTGCTAGTGGTCTATGGTCCTGACGAATGCTGTGCGATCCTGCATTTTTACAGCAGAAACATGTTGACCTTATATCTCACTCAAGGACACAGGTTTCTAAATTCAGAACCTTTTTTGTCCGTCTTTTTAATCTGGATACAGGTTGACCCACATTGAAGATTTTGTTCGGGTTTTAACCTAGTAATTTTTAAATTCTACACTCACTAATTTTGCAACACATTTTCTTTTGAGTTAAACCACTGTCACACTCAACATCAACCCGCTCCGCTGTAAATCAGGCGTTGTAGCACGCTGGGGGGGCATTCGGCCACCCCAGCGGGGACCCTATGATGAAGCATGTCACCAACTAGTGGTGAGTGAGGGTCCTTTTAACAAAGAGGTTTACTTTTCCTGTTCCAGTCATGTGTAGTTACACTATTTTTCTGGGTTGCGACCTCCTGATTGCTAAGATTGGATTTTTCCAACCTGACAGTTACGCCAACCGGATAGGGACCATTGTATAACCTAACACATCTTGTTTTGTCTTATTTTGTTTTCATTAATTCACTCCTTCGTTGTTTAAAATATAATTATTGGGGTACAGGAGTGTTTACTCGCGCCCTATCTCTCTTGTTGATTTTGTTGGTTCTTAGAGCAGCGTGCAGCTGTGAGAGACTTACTGATTTATTATTAGCAGAGACTTATTAAACGAGACCATTAATCCACCATGGTAGAACAGGGCCCCTCCTTTTCAAAAGAAGAGGTGGTTGCTTTGTTTGGTGACAACATGCCTTATTTCTCGACCCTTCTCTAGCGCATAACATACCCCAGACAGGTGACTGGGAGGATTAAGGTGAACCAAGAATATAACCATATTAGAGCCATTTTTTATGGCATCACGATCTAAGTATATCTTAATAATAATACAGTATCAATGCCCCGAGAAGATTCTATAACAATGCATTATTTCGGAAGGTATGGGCGCAGACAAATTGGCTGCCTACCATATAGTATCAAGGCGTAGCCTCCCATTTTTGTCTGGCTCGTTTAAATTAACGCATTTTTTGGAGAGAACTACTGTTCCTTAAAATTAACACCTTATTTCCCTCTACTTATAGGTTCACCAATGAGGCGGAACGGGGTTTCGAACCATATTACCTGTAGGGTGATCAAAGGGGCTCCGTCCCTTTAAGGCTTCTCCGCCTCGCCCTGTATGACGCCCCGTGTCACGCCCTTTTTATGTCACGTGGCCGGAACAACTATGTTATTTAAAAGAGCTCACATGGGTTCTCTACTATCTCCGGGCAGACGGCAGTCCTGTAGTATAGGTTTTGGACGGGGAGTCGCGAGTGGAAAAGTAAGTTTTTCAACTGCTTGTCTACCGCGCAGCTGCTTTTTACCTCAAGGACCGTCGAACTACGGAGGGTTTGTTAACATTTTGTTTTCCTCCTTACACGCTAGATTTTACACCGCGTGAACAATTCCCGTGCTGTCTTGACCCATGAAGTGATTTTCCCTTCTTCTAGCTGTAAGTGCTTTGAGCTCCTTGCTGACACGCTATTGAACCTTGCAGATTAATGCATGTTGCCGCTCTGGTTTCCACATTGTGAGGCCCCCTTTGCCGTTTTATGAGTCTCCAAAATATTTTTGTTTGCTTTAATTATATACCTGGCTTAAGTATAAATTATGGAGGGATAAGAAATCCTTAGCCTTTCTAAAACTTTAGCCAAAACGCTGATTTAAATAAATCCACTGCGTTTTAGGTTTCATTATTCCAATATGAATAATTTTGTTTAGAAGTTTGTAACTAGACATCCCTCTATATCGAATTCATGATCATGAGGGTACTTGATCCTACCACTCTAATAGGGTGTTAAGGAAACAGAGGTGATGTGATAATTTTCACGTTACCTTGCTACATGTTGTAAAAATGGATAACATGTTGATTTGTGTGTCTATGTGTTAGTGTGTCCCTTTCCTTCCTCTACAGGTAACTTGGGCTGCTGTGAATCACAGTGTGCCGACACGGGCAATATCTGTGAGTAATTCCATCATACTCTTTCAATTTTTCACATCAAGTGCCTCACGGGAGGGTGTACCTTAGTGTGTACATACCACCGGAGTGCTAGTGGTCTATGGTCCTGACGAATGCTGTGCGATCCTGCATTTTTACAGCAGAAACATGTTGACCTCATATCTCACTCAAGGACACAGGTTTCTAAATTCAGAACCTTTTTTGTCCGTCTTTTTAATCTGGATACAGGTTGACCCACATTGAAGATTTTGTTCGGGTTTTAACCTAGTAATTTTTAAATTCTACACTCACTAATTTTGCAACACATTTTCTTTTGAGTTAAACCACTGTCACACTCAACATCAACCCGCTCCGCTGTAAATCAGGCGTTGTAGCACGCTGGGGGGGCATTCGGCCACCCCAGCGGGGACCCTATGATGAAGCATGTCACCAACTAGTGGTGAGTGAGGGTCCTTTTAACAAAGAGGTTTACTTTTCCTGTTCCAGTCATGTGTAGTTACACTATTTTTCTGGGTTGCGACCTCCTGATTGCTAAGATTGGATTTTTCCAACCTGACAGTTACGCCAACCGGATAGGGACCATTGTATAACCTAACACATCTTGTTTTGTCTTATTTTGTTTTCATTAATTCACTCCTTCGTTGTTTAAAATATAATTATTGGGGTACAGGAGTGTTTACTCGCGCCATATCTCTCTTGTTGATTTTGTTGGTTCTTAGAGCAGCGTGCAGCTGTGAGAGACTTACTGATTTATTATTAGCAGAGACTTATTAAACGAGACCATTAATCCACCATGGTAGAACAGGGCCCCTCCTTTTCAAAAGAAGAGGTGGTTGCTTTGTTTGGTGACAACATGCCTTATTTCTCGACCCTTCTCTAGCGCATAACATACCCCAGACAGGTGACTGGGAGGATTAAGGTGAACCAAGAATATAACCATATTAGAGCCATTTTTTATGGCATCACGATCTAAGTATATCTTAATAATAATATAGTATCAATGCCCCGAGAAGATTCTATAACAATGCATTATTTCGGAAGGTATGGGCGCAGACAAATTGGCTGCCTACCATATAGTATCAAGGCGTAGCCTCCCATTTTTGTCTGGCTCGTTTAAATTAACGCATTTTTTGGAGAGAACTACTGTTCCTTAAAATTAACACCTTATTTCCCTCTACTTATAGGTTCACCAATGAGGCGGAACGGGGTTTCGAACCATATTACCTGTAGGGTGATCAAAGGGGCTCCGTCCCTTTAAGGCTTCTCCGCCTCGCCCTGTATGACGCCCCGTGTCACGCCCTTTTTATGTCACGTGGCCGGAACAACTATGTTATTTAAAAGAGCTCACATGGGTTCTCTACTATCTCCGGGCAGACGGCAGTCCTGTAGTATAGGTTTTGGACGGGGAGTCGCGAGTGGAAAAGTAAGTTTTTCAACTGCTTGTCTACCGCGCAGCTGCTTTTTACCTCAAGGACCGTCGAACTACGGAGGGTTTGTTAACATTTTGTTTTCCTCCTTACACGCTAGATTTTACACCGCGTGAACAATTCCCGTGCTGTCTTGACCCATGAAGTGATTTTCCCTTCTTCTAGCTGTAAGTGCTTTGAGCTCCTTGCTGACACGCTATTGAACCTTGCAGATTAATGCATGTTGCCGCTCTGGTTTCCACATTGTGAGGCCCCCTTTGCCGTTTTATGAGTCTCCAAAATATTTTTGTTTGCTTTAATTATATACCTGGCTTAAGTATAAATTATGGAGGGATAAGAAATCCTTAGCCTTTCTAAAACTTTAGCCAAAACGCTGATTTAAATAAATCCACTGCGTTTTAGGTTTCATTATTCCAATATGAATAATTTTGTTTAGAAGTTTGTAACTAGACATCCCTCTATATCGAATTCATGATCATGAGGGTACTTGATCCTACCACTCTAATAGGGTGTTAAGGAAACAGAGGTGATGTGATAATTTTCACGTTACCTTGCTACATGTTGTAAAAATGGATAACATGTTGATTTGTGTGTCTATGTGTTAGTGTGTCCCTTTCCTTCCTCTACAGGTAACTTGGGCTGCTGTGAATCACAGTGTGCCGACACGGGCAATATCTGTGAGTAATTCCATCATACTCTTTCAATTTTTCACATCAAGTGCCTCACGGGAGGGTGTACCTTAGTGTGTACATACCACCGGAGTGCTAGTGGTCTATGGTCCTGACGAATGCTGTGCGATCCTGCATTTTTACAGCAGAAACATGTTGACCTTATATCTCACTCAAGGACACAGGTTTCTAAATTCAGAACCTTTTTTGTCCGTCTTTTTAATCTGGATACAGGTTGACCCACATTGAAGATTTTGTTCGGGTTTTAACCTAGTAATTTTTAAATTCTACACTCACTAATTTTGCAACACATTTTCTTTTGAGTTAAACCACTGTCACACTCAACATCAACCCGCTCCGCTGTAAATCAGGCGTTGTAGCACGCTGGGGGGGCATTCGGCCACCCCAGCGGGGACCCTATGATGAAGCATGTCACCAACTAGTGGTGAGTGAGGGTCCTTTTAACAAAGAGGTTTACTTTTCCTGTTCCAGTCATGTGTAGTTACACTATTTTTCTGGGTTGCGACCTCCTGATTGCTAAGATTGGATTTTTCCAACCTGACAGTTACGCCAACCGGATAGGGACCATTGTATAACCTAACACATCTTGTTTTGTCTTATTTTGTTTTCATTAATTCACTCCTTCGTTGTTTAAAATATAATTATTGGGGTACAGGAGTGTTTACTCGCGCCCTATCTCTCTTGTTGATTTTGTTGGTTCCACCAAAACACCCATTACTTTTTGATCCTGCCCCAGATTTAGAACAAATGCAAAAACAACAGTTGATGAACAGAATGCAGAATAATGTCATACATTCACCCCAGTACAGAGATCTGGGCCTAAATCCATCGTTTTTTGCTCTCCATGCCATTCCAGTTTGAACCCACCTGTATGCAAATCCGTCTTGACCCTGTGCCCCATGGGAACAGTCCAGCCTGAACTGCCAAGCCAGGTCCTTCCTGGGCTGGACACAGGCATCCTAGGACCGGGTTCGGGCTTTCAGCCCTCATCAGCCAGGATAGCTTGATTCTAGTGGCATGGAGAGCATGGGACTCACATCTAAGCATACCCGTCCCACTCAGGGTGACAAATGCAAAAACAACAGTTGATGGACAGAATGCAGAACAATGTCATACATTCACCCCAGTACAGAGAACTGGGCCTAAATCCATTGTTTTTTTGCTCTCCATGCCATTCAAGTTTAAACGCAGCCATATGCAAATCAGTCTTGACCCTGTGCCCCATGGGAACAGTTCACCTCAAACTGCCAAGCCAGGTCCTCCATGGACTGGAAACAAGCATCCTAGGACCGGGTTCGTGCTTTCAGCCCTCATCAGCCATACAGCTTGATTCCAGTGGCATGGAGAGCACATGACTTACGTCTGAGCATACCCGTCCCACTCGGGGTGACAAATGCAAAAACAACAGTTGATGGACAGAATGCAGAACAATGTCCTACATTCACCCCAGTACATAGATCTGGGCCTAAATCCATCATTGTTTGCTCCCCATGCCATTCCAGTTTGAACCCAGCCATATTTAAATCAGTCTTGACCCAGTGCCCCATGGGAACAGTCCAGCCTGAACTGCCCAGCCAGGTTCTCCCTGGACCTGAAACAAGCATCCTAGAACCGGTTTCGGTCTTTCAGCCCTAATTAGCAAGGATAGCTTGAATCTAGTGGCATGGAGAGCACTGGACTCACGTCTTAGTATACCCGTCACACTCGGGGTGACAAATGCAAAAACAACAGTTGATTGACAGAATGCAGAACAATGTCATACATTCACCCTAGTACAGAGATCTGGGCCTAAATCCATCGTTTTATGCTCTCCATGCCATTCCAGTTTGAACTCAGCCATATGCAAATCAGTATTGACCCTGTGCCCTCATCAGCCAGGATAGCTTGATTCCGTCCATCATCCCCTTTGGTATCGCTTTGTTCGCCCTAAGTTGGCAGGGTATGCCCAGACGTGGTTCCCTTGCTCACTCTACCACTGGATTCAAGATAGCCTGGCTGATGAGGATTATAAATCTGAAACCAGTCCCAGGATGCTTGTTTCCAGCCCAGGGAAGACATGGCTTGGCAGTTCGGGCTGGACTGTTCCCATGAGGCACAGGGTCAGACTGATTTGCATATGGCCATGTCTGAACTGGGGTGGTGGAGTGAGCTAAAGAATGGTGATGGATTAAACCCAGATCAATTGACTGTGGGTGAGTGTTTGATTTGCTCAAGCTCTCCGTCCATCATCCCCTTTGGTATTGCTTTGTTTGCCCTAAGTTGGCATGGTATGCCCAGACGTGGGTCCCTTGCTCACTCTAGCACAGGATTCAAGATAGCCTGGCTGGCTGATGAGGATTATGAATCCGAAACCAGTCCCAGGATGCTTGTTTCCATCCCAGGGAAGACATGGCTTAGCAGTTCGGGCTGGATTGTTCCCATGAGGCACAGGGTCAGACTGATTTGCATATGGCCATGTCTGAACTGTGGTGGTGGAGTGAGCTAAAGAATGGTGATGGATTAAACCCAGATCAGTTGACTTGGGGTGAGTGTTTGATTTGCTCAATCGCTCCGTCCATCATCCCCTTCCGCATCGATTTGTTCGCCCTAAGTTGGCAGGGTGTGCCCAGACGTGGGTCCCTTGCTCACTCTACCACTGGATTCAAGATAGCCTGGCTGATGAGGATTATGAATCCGAAACCGGCCCCAGGATGCTTCTTTCCGGTCCAGGGAAGACATGGCTTGGCAGTTCGGGCTGGACTGTTCCCATGAGGCACAGGGTCAAACTGATTTGCATATGGCCATGTCTGAAGTGGGGTGGTGGAGTGAGCTAAAGAATGGAGATGCAGTAAAGCCAGATTAGTTGACTGGGGGTGAGTGTTTGATTTGCTCAAGCGCTCCATCCATCATCCCCTTTGGTATCACCCAGATTTAGAACAGGCGTTAAATGGTGAAACAAAGAGAAATACACATCATTCTCCTTGTTTTTGCTTTTCTATGTGTGCTGGAGCACACATAGAAAGAGCAATGTGCCATTCTTTATTGTTTATGTACAGAAAGGGATATCTTAATGTACATAAACAATCATTCCATGCATCGCAGGCACCCTTTCACTATGGTGCAAGAGTGCCTGTGTTTGCGCTAGGCAGCTAATGTTATTACCCACACTAGGGAAAATGCAGGGGTGTGCCGCATTATTGTGAATAGTGTGCATGACTGCAGTCAAACTGTAAATATGACGCAACATTTGGTGTCGCAAGGAGGGCAATGTAAAGTGACGCATTGCTGTTTTCACGGAGCGATGTGTCACTTTTCATAAATGAGGCCCTTGGTGTTATACTCTTTAATATTCCCTGAGAGAACCCACCACCTCACCTGTTTTCGTTTTAGAACCAAGAAGACCTTTACGCAACAGTTCGTGCACTAAAAATTTATAAACACATTTTTGCACAAGTTACGAACAATTTGTTTTCTATTGACATGCCAACTTTGTACCGATCCATACAAATTGGCAAAGGTAGAGAAACAACCAAAGAGCAATCAAGATAAATACATGGTGGCAGGGCATCCTGTGTGTGCATAGCTAACCATATTTTCCGTGATTTGATGTGATCGAGCCAGAACTACAACCCACTTCATAGCTGTGTTTTTTCAGCGAACAAACCATTTCATATGAATGTTCATGAATTAATATGAAAATACATTTGGATCAAAATCTCATAATTATTAGCTTATTCATTATCTTCATTGGAATAATTGACACAAATAAGATGCTATGAAAATTAATTACATGGATTATCTATTGAAGAGAAACTCATTTTTACAAAGGAAACATTTCGTTCTTGTCAAACTTGGGACATCCACAATATTTGTTTCCATACATATATCTATAGCTATGTGTGTGTGTGTGTGTGTGTGTATGTGGTGTGTGTGTATATGTGGGGTGTGGTGTGTGTGTGGTTTGTGGGTGTATGTGGTGTGTGTGCGTGTGTGTGGTGTATGTGTGTATGTGATGTGTGTGTGCATGTGTGTGTGTGGTGTGCGTGTGTGTAGTTAACAATAGTATTTATACTTACCTTCCCCGTATTCTAATTTCTAATATAATATACATCATAGTCTGGTACACCGTAATTCAGATGAGTAATGGGGTCCAGACGTGGATTATATACTGCTTCCTAATCTTGGCCACTCAAATGAATAAATACTTCATCATACGTATGCTCTGCCCCACTGACCTGGTCTTTAAAAAGAGGAATCACTTGCAGTAAGAAAGGTCGATTCCTATGTGTATGCCACTGGTGCGTCCATTCCTTCTTCCACAAAACTGTAAACGAGCCTGACCTCTCACCTTGACAGACCCATGTTTAGGAAACTTTTTCTCCCAGGACAACATTCTCGGAAGGTCTCATGACTGTACAATGTTTTGCTTTTGTTTAAGGTTTCTCCATCTTTTTCAGTGCGTATTCCCCATGCGCAAAATATTTCCTTGAGCTCAGAAACTTGGATGCATTGCATGTTTCTGTCTGGCTGGCAAACATCCTAGCAATAAAACTCTCGCAATAAAATAAAGAGAATATAAAACCTTAAACTGCAAATTTGCAAAAATAAATGAGCCACATATGTGAAAACACTCTTTACAGTGACATTAATGCAGACTTTTGTGCAACTACTTAATAATAGTTCCCTTCTTGGTCATAGAATTGTTCACTAAAGAAAGCATTGTCAAATGTCTTGTGTTTCAAAATCATAACTTGTGTTTATTGCTAAAGTTCAGCTGTTTCATTGCACTCTAAATATCAAAATTCACCAAAAGGCAGTTTGAGATACTCCATTTTTCGTGGACCTGTATAAGTACAAGTATAGAAGGCTGCGTGGGCCACAGTGAGATGTTACAACGAGACCTCAGACAATCACAGCAGTTATCGGTTACCCTTCTGAGCTATCGTTCTAGCAAAGTGTGTTCTTAGTTTTAAAATAATTTTCAGTTTTTTTCACTTGGCTGACCATAGTTGAATAAGACCTATGATCTGACAGACAATATCAAGCCAGCACTCACGTGTAACTGTTAAGAAGAGACCATACAACTCATAGGAAAGAATCATAGCATGTAACATCTCAGCAACTAAGCACAGTCAAGCGTACAAATGATAGTCAACAGTATGACTACTGTCACTGTCAATACAAAGTTTATTGTGTACATTACTTAAAACCAAGAGATATAAAACATTTAAAAGGCATATTAGGCTGAGAAAAAGGAGAAAGATGGGTCCATGTAGTAGCTGGCTCTTGCTGCCCAAACATAACATTTAAGGTATACAGACGGTTTTAATTAAATTTAGGGTATTTGACTATTTAAAATCTGTTATGAGAAGGCCGGTTTACATTTTTTATACTGGAAGTTAAAATTGTTTTAAAATCAACTGCAAAATAGAGTGAGTGCATAACAGATATTAAAACTAAAGTGCAAGGAGGTCAAACATTACTATGCCTAATGTCAGAGGTGCATAAACTAAGAAGTGTCAATCCGCAAACATCTCTTTGCTTGGTTGTGTGTTTTTAAGAAGGTCCTGCACGGCTTTGAAAAATATCCCTATTCTTGCCAATTCAAGGGGAACCATGGTAATAAAAATCCAGTTCATTGCATGTTCTTATGCCATGGGTTACAAAAAGTGGCTTTAATAGTGTTCGCCGTAGCTTGAGCAACATCGGACAACTGCAAAGTAGAGGTAAAAAGGTTTCAGATTTGTAGCTACAAAGTCTTCACTTTACTATCTTGGAAAGCATTGGCCAGTTGGGGTTGAAGTCTTTAATGTGTAAAGCCAACATCCTCACTGCCAGAATTTGGGTCAGGCAAGCTTTTTCCGATTGTGCAATTGAGATAAGATTGAGCCTGGAGGCCGACTTGACTGTCTTTATTATATGATAGTAATGTAATGTAATGTAATTGGCATTTGTATAGCGCGGGTTACACTCCAGGGAGCATCTTAGCGCTTCAGAGTGTAAGAGAACATGGTGGCTTATTGTTCTTGTGGTGGGAACACTTGGTTAGAATGCTAGATCATATTTTAGCATTTTGTATCGGGCAAGGTGTAAATCCAGGTCTTAAGGGTTTTTCTAAAAGTTGTTTCTGTAGAGATTTGTCGGAAAGGTGATGGTAATGAGTTCCATGCTCTGGACCCCAAGACAGCTAGGGCTTTACCTCCTCTGGTTTTAAGTCTAAACTTGGGAATAGTCAGAAGATTGTCACCTTGGGACCTCAGACACCTGGAGGGAGCGTAGCGTTGGAACATGCTTTCGATGCATTTGGGTCCTGTTTTATTCATTGCCCTGAAAGTGATTAGCAAGATTTTAAAGATTTTATAGTGCCAGGGCCATTGATGGCGGGTGGACTTAATAATTTCCAAGTCTCCAGACTTCAAGAGTAATTTGATCTGTTTTTTCAATATGCTTTTTACTGCAGTATGAGTAAGTTATTGGGGTGTTCAAGACGTTCACGTCAATGTGAAGGGTGACTGCCGCCGTTGTTAGATTGGTAGACCACAGGTTATTGTTGTATTTGAACAAATTTTGCAGGATACATTTCAGGGTGCCTGGCAAAGCAGTGGTACATCTGTAGAAGTACTTTAGAAAAGACCCAATACTGGACCATGCAATGCCCCCCAGGCCAAAGTCAAGTCCCACCAAAGATCCCCTAATTTAATATGGCAATATGAACACTCTTTTGTAGACTTTTAGGTATAATTTTCCGATGGTTTTAATTTTCTTGTAAGGCCTCACTGCCATTAAAGGTGGATGTATGTTGTTACAACGCATACTTTTACAACGCATACCTTTACAACACATTTTTTACACCGCAACATCCATTACAACACATTCCATTACAACGCATGCCATTACAACGAATTGTTTGAAACTACCTTTACAATGCATTCCACTACAACGCATACTACATTTACAATGCTTACCATTACAACACATACCATTACATTGCATGTATGGTAAGTATTGGATAGTGTAGGGGTAAAAATTACTATTCTAACTCCAGGGGGTGCAGCAGTAGGGTAAGTGTTGGATAGTGTAGGGGTAAAAATTACTATTCTAACTCCAGGGGGGGCTATAGTAGGGTAAGTATTGGATATTGTAGGGGTAAAAATTACTATTCTAACTCCTCGGGGTGCAACAGTAGGGTAAGTGTTGGATAGTGTAGGTTTGCGTTGTAATGGTATGTGTTGTAATGACTGTGTTGTAATGACATGCGCTGTAGTGGTATGCGTTGTAGTGACATGCGTTGTAATGGTTGCGTTGTATTGATATGCGTTGTAATGGATGTTGCGTTGTAAAAGTTTTGTTGTAAAGGTAGTGCATTGTAAAAGTTGCGTTGTAAGTGTTGTTTCCCATAAAAGGTGCCCTGTGTATTCTACAGAAAAAAGGGTAAAACTAAAAAGGCCTGTACTAAAGCATATTCCGACCTAAAATCTGCCCTACACAAGGCAGAAAGGGATAAACCAAAAATCGCCCTCCTCAGAAAGGTGTATAATCAGGCCATAAAAACAAAAAAAGCTGAATTAAAAAATGAATTATGGGAAGAACTACATAAGAGTTGTACGGTGAAGGATAGAGTGGCCTTTTGGAAAACCATCAAATCCCTATTTCTCTCAGAAGCCAAGGATAACTCAAAAATAGAAATAGCCATAGATGAAGCGCTATGGGTAGAACACTTCTCGCACATATTTGGACTTACTACCAAGGAAGATAGTCTGTCAAAAGAACGAGAGAGGCTAAGTTCCCATTTTAGTCCTACAATTTTCCCCATAGCCCTTGACATTACTTTGCTGGAAGTTGAGCACGCCTTAATGGCTAGTAAAGGGGGAAAGGCGCCTGGTCCCGATGGGGTCCCTGTAGACCTGTTTAAATTTAATATGGACCTATGGACTCCATTTCTGACTAGGGTCCTGGAGGCCTCTTGTGCAGTGGGGCTTATTGATTCGTGGTCAGACTCAATCCTGGTCCTGATATTTAGGAAAGGAGATCGTCAGAGCCCATCTTGCTACCGTCCCATATCTTTACTAGACTCTATGGGCAAAGTAGTGGGACGTATTATTCTTGATCGTTTACAGCAATGGGCAGATGACAATAATAAGCTGTCTGACCTCCAATTTGGGTTCAGGGAGGGCCGGGGTACCATGGAGCAAGCCCTTAATCTGACTCTCTTAATAGGCAAATATATGAATGCGTAAGGGGGGAACTTGTATATGGCTTACATAGACTTAACAGCAGCCTTTGACTGCGTAAACCATGCTAAACTATGGATTATTCTAACAGAGATGGGAATAGAGCCCCCCTTGGTAAATTTTATGCGAGAGCTGTACTCAAATGCCACAGCAAGGGTTAGGTTTGGACCAGGAGGGGAACTCACGGCATCCCTTAGAGTGGAGAGATGGGTAAAGCAGGGTTGTGTCCTGGCACCCTTCCTTTTTACTCTCTACACAAACGGCCTTGAACAGGCCATGTTGGAAGGGTATAAACAACACAAGGCCTCACCTAAAATACACTTAATTCTAACATAAATGACAAACCCAGGGTTTTCAATTATCTTCTCAGTGCCCTCGAGTGTGATCCATTTGACTACTCTGATTTGTCACAGTGTCTCACTAAAAAAAGCAAACCCCCCACCTTCCACCAATGGAAAAATGTGAGTGAAGAGAGAGAGAGTGTACCTCACGGTAGAACTGCCAATGGGGTTGCTGACTAACATTCACCAGTTTATCCACTTCTCATCATCGGTATCTCTCTCTCTCTGCATGTGAAAGAAAAAAGGAGAAAAGAAAGAAAGAAAACAGTGTTTGTTCTCCTTTTCGAGAATCACAAAAAAACATCGTGACACAAGTGATAGTAAAGCAAAATAATCGTGATTACTATTGTGTATATGTGCCCAGTGAACCCCTGTGAGAAATAATGAGCGTAATTCTCACCATTAAAAACTGGTAAGGCTTTCTGGCCAACCAACTTTTATTCCAAGCTGCAAGCCCTCCAAATTGAAAAATGGTTCCCATCAAACCATGTTTAATTCCATACTGCCAACATGTTTCATTGCTGTACTCTCTAGCAACTTCATCGGGGCTAATGGGGTTTCACCTTCTCAATCTTTTACTTCATCTATGATTAAAACCGGTGATGGTAGACAACAACACACAACATAGAGCCAATTGTTAAAAATCCACATGCCTTCTGCAAGGACATAGTGAATATCAAAATTGTAGCGGCACACAGTTCCTTTGGAACATTGTCATTCTCATTTCCTGCGGGTAGCAAAATTACAGCATACCTACAACCCTCCTCACTGGGGCCAATGTGTCGATTGATTACGTGTCCCCCGGTAGACCCTCCACAGTCTGGCCCTCTGTAATAGTATACACACAGTTTACACGGGAGGACATCAATAATCCATCATTTATATATCTTTATTTCAAACCACTCACTCTCGTTATGTACTCATAACCCAGTCCTCTTGTGCGCCATTACTTATATTGTTCTCAAGCCAATGCCCATAGTCTCTGGTTCCCATGCAACTCGTTGACTTTAGCAATAGAGCAGCACTGCCTGCACACTGCTTTCGCCAGTAATGTACATGCCCATCTGGTAGCGCAATCTCCTAGCGCTCTCAACATGCCCGCCTCCACTTTGTTCAAAGGCTCACTCACAAGGCCACCTTATAGCCCGGCTCGGTCCATCTTACCCGTGCCACGTCACACCGGTGTGTTAGGAGCTCCAATTACGAGCTCACACTGCAGTTTGTTTTTACAATTGCGTGGCCCCGCCCTGATGTTACGTATTCTTTCCAGTGTAGTGCGAGCTTGTTACAATCATGGTGGCCATCTTGTAGGGAGAATTGTACTGAATAAAGTCTATTGCGTTCCACATGGCCCATATTCCATGCTGTGAGTATGGTATACGTATAGTGAACCTCTTTCCTCATAAACTCAACTTCATTCTCGAAACATTTTAAAATGCACAATATACCGGATTCTCTCTCTCGTGTCCATACATTGAATCCTATTTTGTTCAACCATAGAATCAAATACTACAATTCAAACCACGTGATACGGCGCTACAATCTCTTCTTTTTACTTGTATAAATCAATTATCTGCAGGAGTTCTCGTGAGTGCCTTGGCCCCACTCTGCAAAAGCCACCATGGCGGCCATCTTTGAGCTGGATAAGCCCTTCATAAAGTTTGAATGTTCGAAAACAATACCCCATGCGTGCCGTGCTACCCATCCCCGAGTACAACGATGACACTAGGTTGAGCAGTATGTCACAATATTGTACTGCTACATTTCGAGACGATGTTCCATCGATCCCAGTAAAAAGCAGCCAGACCCCTGGTGTGCCTGCATGTAAACGGGTCCTGCACTAGAACTGATAAATCATGGCCATTCCAGTCACGTTAACATCCGTTATTAGACCACTCGTATATGCGGCCATAATTCTGTCATTTCTCCATCAGATGTTATGCTACCAACATGTTACCCGCATAACAGATGCCTATATCCATTGCATCAGGGGGAATAGTATAAACCAGCCAGAATGAATCACAACCTAGTGGTATTCGTATAAACTGAGCCTCCTCTCTAGTGATATCTAAATTAAATGTTCTGTCATGACTCCCTTCCCACATATGAACAGTACTTATCTATCTAACATGGTCAGTGTTTGCTGATCTTATTCCATTCAATGGAATCGTTTAAACCCTCCCGGTCCGCTCGTTCAGAAAAATCCATCTGGCCTCTTTCCCTGCCAATATGTTCTCAATATTGTGTGTTTCTCCCAACACCCTCTCTAAGACCGTCCAACTTAGATCCTTAGGCTCATGTCCTTTCTCGATAAAGTGTTGCACTAAGCGTGTAGACAGTTTTTTGGCTCTAATTGTACTGAGATGTTCCTGCATTTGCACCTTCACCATACTTGATGTCAGACCAATATAGTGTAACCCACAGCCACATGTCAGTCTATAAATCACGTTGGATGTTTTGCAATTGCTAAATTAGGTAAGGAACCATGTCCTGCCATCATGTAAAGTTAACTCCTTGGACATTTGAGTAAGGTTACAAACATAACATTCCCACACGGATAATGTCCGGCTGGGAGTGAGACACCTTGCAGTGCTGTAGGGATGCGTGTGTGGACCAACTTGTATTTCAGATTGGGGGCTCTTTTGAACGCAAAACAGGGAGGTGGCATCTTGTTCATGGCAGTGTCAAGAATGGACCAGTGTTTCCTCACAATCTGTCTCATCTTGGTAGAGAGGGGGTCAAAAGTCGTGACTACTGGTATACACTCTTGTCTCTCCTTAGTGTTCCTTTCCAATAGAGCTTCCTGTGGTGTATTCAAGGCTCGTTTCCGAGCTTGCTTGATTATTTTGATGGGATATTCCCTCATCTGGAGTTTCTTCACCAACTCCTCTGACTGTTCCACAAATGTCCCAGTCGTGGAGCACTTGCGTCGATAGCGCAAAAACTGACCCAGAGGGAGATTATCCCTAAGAGCTTGTGGGGTGAAATGACCGATAATGAAGCAAGGAGTTCATGTCCATTATCTTTTGGTGGACATTAGCGCCCAGCCTCTGTTCCACCGCCGTGATGTCCACATCTAGGTATACGGCAGATGCAGTCCTAATAGACCACGTGAATCGGAGGCAGTCATCAGCCTGATTCAACCACGTCAAGAAACTCTGGAGGTGCTCCTCTATACCTGTCCAGATACAGAGGACATCCGTACATCACTGATTTAGTGAAACTACAACCAATCCTTTTGTGGCATCGTATTTGGTCATCTACCAAATAAGTTTTTAACCAGGGGCTCTTGAATGACTGTCTTTCCCTTGAAAATTCACATAGATAGGTTAGCTCTCATATGTTAAAAACTTTCTGTATGATTTGGGTTTGGCAAGATATTATCATAACCCCTCGCGGATGTCAGAGATTTCCGGGAAAAAGCTAAAAAAAGCTAGGCTTGTCACATTTGGAAGAACTAGGACTGACCATCGAGGCAAACACAAGTTCAGTTCAACACATCCTTTCAGTCCAAACCACCTTGGCCATACAGCCTTACCTAACTTTTAATTTAAGTGGTTCTGACAGGTTTGTTTTGACACGATTTAGGATGAACATGTTTCATCGTTTGATAACTTTTCCCAAAACTAACGACTGGTCAAAAATTCTTTCAATTTGCCCCTGTGATGAAGTATCCATATCGTCCTCGATGCATGTGGTCTTGTTTTGCAAATTCTAGAAAGAACCAAGGAAGTATTGGGTAACACTGATATTAAAAATCCTGGATTTGCGACAATGTCGCCCCGCTTTCCTTGTGATGCAATTTTTGAGAGTAGAGTGTTTCGCAAAAAATATAGCCCGATTCCTGAATTTCAATATTAGACACAGGTCAAACTTAGAATAGGACTGATGTTGTATGTACTGTGTAAGAACTCATTTGTTTCCCATCTTTCGGTACTCCAATGATACCCTTTCCATTGTTGGTATGCATTGTCATCGATAAAAATGTATAATGTTTTAAATTACTTATCATAATTAGAAGATGACATTTTTGCAATGGTTTTATTGTATTTTTAATAATGAACATTTTTCATGGTTTTTGTATCTTCAAAAACTGAATAAAGGAATTTTTAATTTGAGTGCAGATGGTAATACAGCCCTGAACTCTTTTCTGATTGGGGCTGAGGTGGGGCTTTCAAGGGCTGTGTGTAATTGGCAGATTCTAGTTGTTATCAATGCCTCCTTATCCTTTAGATGGTGCATGTGTGCTGTGGATGCACCGTTTGCAGAGAACCATGTGCCCAAGTAGTTATAGGATTTGGCTCCTGAGATTTTTAAGGAACCGAGGGGTATATTACCAACAAGTAGCGATATTTATCGCTAAATAGGCTTAGCGACGATTTTTTTTTATGCTGCCTATCGCTGGATATGTTAGCGGAGAAAACATACTATTAGCAACGTTTTTCTCCATTGTGCTAAAATATCCAGCGATAGCGGCTAAATGCGTGAATACCGCTGAGAATACAGCGATATTCACGCATTAGCGATGAAATGCTCTTAGCCATGTTATCCACCTCCTATCGGATAGCATGGCTATGAACTGGTCTGGGCAGGTGTTAGTGTTTGGAGATATTTGCGCTTAGCGCGAATATTTCCAATGCTACGCCTGCCTTGCTAATAGGCAATAGCGACGTTAGCGACTGCTTTCAGTCGCTAACTGGTTGGGTACGCCCACTTTGCATGTCATTAGCGATAAACATCGCTGACATGCAAAGCGGGCCCCAAACTGCTCGCTATCGCCTAAAAGCTGTCGCTAACATCAGTTAGCGATAGCATGCTAATAGGGCGATAGAATTATCACCACTTAGCGGCCGATAATTGCCCTTGGTAATATGCCCTCCCAGAGACCAGTTGCTACTTAAGCATTTTTGCTTCCTTCCAAATGTAACACCTTTGTTTTAGAGGCGTTTACTATCATTTTGTTTGCTATATTGTATTGGCGCAGAGAGTTTAATGCTCTCTGTAGTCCTATTTTGATCTTAGTTTTGCCAATTTTTGGAGGGATTAGGTTAGCGTTGTTGAGAGCCCAGGACATATCGGCTGTGTGTAGATTAAACAACCTTGCTTTAGCTTTTGGTTGGTGGGGATCTTTCTGGTCAACACAGTGTCTGACAGCTTGACCCTCACCCAAGTTGATGAATATAGTGAAATAATGGCGTTAAGCTGACCGCTTAGAATTCCCCACACCTGGAGTTTTCTTCATTGAATACCTCTGTCCACCATGTTGAATGCTGACGAATAATCCACAAAGCATGCATAAAGAATTGAGGATTTCCATCTGATTGCCTGGTGGGCAAGATAAGATAGGGTAATTATGTTGTCCAGTGTGGAGGAGTTAGGTCAAAAGCCTGTTTGGCAGAAAGGAGTTATTTCATTTGTTGTTACCCAAGTCTCCAACTCATCATTTAAAAGTTTTGCTGCATAGATCTTGGCCTCGATATCCAATAGGGCTATCAGACGGTAGTTAGTAGGGTTGTGTCTGTCCCCCTTTTTAAATATTGGGTGCAATATTGAACGTTTCCAACTGTTGGGCACTTGATGGAGCTTGGCGCAGGTGTTAAACAATGGGGAAGGGATTGCAGGCCATAGAGCTAAATCTTCTATGAATAGTTGGTCCGGGAAATCATTTGGGCCAGGTGCACCTGAGGCTCTTATTTTACGTAGTGCTTTTTGAATGCTGTTGTTTGTATATATGGAGACACAGTGTTTTGTTTCATCAGCAGAGGATGGATGTTCAAAGGGGAAGATTATAGGATGATCGACTACATATTGCTTTTTTACGTGTGAGGACCACAGGCTTCATTGATGGCTGTACTCCTTGTAACTTCCTGGCGTGTTTTGTTTTTGATGTGTCTCCATAAATCGGTCTGATTATGCTTGCTCATTATCGAATAGACATATATTTTATTATTATATTTTATTCTCTGAATTAGATATACTGATTCATCGTTACAGGCAGTACCCAGAACCTTGTGGCCTTTACATTCAGGTAGGTGGAGATTAAAGGTTGTACAAAGAGGGAGGTGGTCACTGCCATTTGTGGGGTGTACTTTGAAACTCACAAGATCGTTCGTGAGTTTTTCAAAGTCAAAAACGTAGTCAATAGTGCTTATCCCCCTGAAGGTTTTTATAGTCTGAGTTGTTGGTACAAGGTTGGTTAACTGTGGACTGTGCAGATTGTAATCCATGTTTACTTAAGGTTTTGTTTATTTTAGTACTTAGGGGATTTGAGGATAGACTGACGTTGTGAAATGATCCTAGGTGTCTCAGATTAAAGTTTCCCCAGATTATTATTTCATGATTAACATGATCGCTGAGGATTGGATCCAGATTATTGCTCAGCTGGCTCAGTCTTGTTGCTTGTGATGGTCCAAAGCAATTGAAATAGACGTTGGTCAGAAGGATCTTAATTTGTAGCATGGATATCTTGGGGCTCTCCAGTATGAGCGCTTGAAGCATCTTGTCTTGAGTTGGAATTGGATGTGTTGTTATTTTCATGTTAAGGTTGAGGTATATTGACAATCCTCCAGAGGGCCTCCCAAAGATGTTTTTTTTGCTGCTTGGTGGACCCCTTGGAAGCTGACGATTGTTAGGGGATTTAGAGACCTTGTTTCTTGGAAGCAGAGAATGTCTGATGCAATTCGCAGTGATTTTGCTGTGTTTGAGCTTAAAAGTCTTGATAGCCCAGCAGCGTTTCATGACAGAAGAGTTATGTGTTGATGTAGCTCTTCTGTGCATGTCTCACTGCTAGTAATTAGCAAGAAAACGGGTGCCCGATTCCAGTCAGGTTGTTGATTTCCCCTATGACTATTGAGGATGTTTCTGAGAAGTTTCAGATAGGCATTGATGAGTACAGGTGCAAAAGCACAACATGATTTTACATGTTAGGTATGATTTAAGATGAAAATATGACCAGAGAAGCAAAGGCCTCTAGATTCTGTACACAATCTCAGAATAATTGATAGAACCATGGTCCACCATGTCAATGGCTACAGATAAGTCGAAAATGCTAAAACACGTATCATCTGGCAATCAATTATCTCTTGATGTTCATTGTGGGGGTTGGGGGGTTGTTCAACGTTGTGGACTAAAGCCCACCCAAAAATTATGTAGTGCTGAATACCTTGAGGCTTATTTACAAGCCACTTGCGCCGCTGGTGCATTACTTCTAATATAGGAAAAAGTGACACGCATTTCTGCTCAATGGGCTTGCATATAGGTCGTCTTGTTTTGACAATGTTTGGGTTAGGTGATAGGCCAGTGATGAGCCCATAATGCCATGACATGTTCAAGTGTGTTTGATGCTGTTTACGGGGGTGCTTTTATTGAAATATGAAATAGAGTATTTCAGTTTATTGTTGATCTTTGCGATGCTGGTCGCAAGCAGGTGACAATGCAGGTATGCACCATTAATTGCACTCAACCACTCTGCTACAAACCACTACATTTCACAAATCTCTTCTACATTTCACACTAGAGAAAAAGTGAATGAGACTAATCAAGATCCCTAGTTATACAGCTCTTGTCCTGGCAGGACACACCAATGGCATCAATCATATCCAGTATGAAGGAAATAGCCATGCCTAATCAGGGCCGTTTCTATGTGTTTTGCCACTCTAGGCAAGAACTGAAAAATGCCACCCCCTCCCTTTTACTACCATGGCCTCTCCATGATACCAGGCTTGCATGCCTCAATCTCAGATCAAAATGGAACGCAAAACCCAAAGAACACGTCCCCAGTGTATAGCTGGCAATACTCCACATTATTTCAACTTTGTGTCCCATTACTATTAAGCAGTTTTTTGTAACACGTATGAGGGTCAGAACGCTTTACATATGTCAACAAGATGTGACAAAAATAAAAGCAACAGCATATAACAAACATTATGGATAAAAAGGAAGAGGTAAACAAGTCGTCCAATCGGGTACAATAAGAAAATAAGTAATATAGAAGTGCTTAAGTAAGACTTTATTCGCAGAATCTCTTAATTGTATTTCTAAACATATCCCTCACTTAATAGCATAAGATAGCCCTGATGGACCGAATTTTTTTCTGAGCCAGAAACCACTCTTTAATAGTGATATGGAATTAGGAAACCGAAAAATCTTTCCCAGTTTGGTTCGAAATTGACCTCCAGTTTTAGACAGAGTAAAATCCACAGTGGGTACTTCAAAAGAAGATATTCATGGACAGAAGTATCAAACTTCATACTGTTATGGATGTCTGACATATTTTCTTTGCTCCATTTATAACACTGTATGCACGTTTCAGATGTTTGCTTTGCTCCGTTTATATCATTAATTTTACCAAAAGAATTTGAAATGAAAACTAAGGCTCCACACATTTCGATAAAATAAAAAACGAACGGTGCTTGCCGCTGCTTAAAGTGCCGTGTATACACTCTCTACAGTAAAAATAATGAGATTCTCAAATGCCTTGCAAAGGCATTCAAAGCACCACACCCACTCACACGATTAGTTGTTAATATGAAAATAATTGGATTTTTTTTCTAGACACCTGCTGCACATCATTCAGAGACGAACAGGCGACAAATTAAACCCTCAACTCTACACTGGGATTTCTCACTTTACTCTCCACGTTACTAATACCGGTCACTGATGTCAAAATAATTCCAAGTTTCGCACATAACAACCCTGCTGCAACAGGTGCGGTTTGATGTCCCCAAAAGTGTTCTTACCTTTCGTCATCCGATAAAGAGCATCTTAAAAATCCGACAACAGGTACGCTTTGCTTACGACTATGACCCACTTCAATATACGAAGAACTTGAACCGACTTGAAATAAGTGAAGAGACAGGTAGAGGAAATCGGAAATCTGGTTTATTCTGATTGACATGGGCGGGCCGGTACTGGGAGGGAATTTGGGTTTGGTTGCACTGCCCCATACAATTGTGTGATTGGTTAGCAATAAACGGCACGCTCCGGAAAAGACACAGACCAACGAAGAATTCACCCTCTGCTGCCCCGGAAGAGATTACTCTGTAGAGCCTGGGCCGTCAGTGCTTGCTTGTGTTTTAATTTATTATATTGCAATATTTATGTTGGCTTTCAACTGCCAGGAGGGCACGGAAAGTCACGCTTACGTGAACTGTAGGCTACGGCATGTAGGCTGTGTGGTTGGAAGTGTGTGGCTTTTATTCTGTACAGTGACAGTGACATGTGTAATGATTGAAAGTATGGGCCCTGGGCCCTCATGTTAGGCGCAGCAAGGATGACACGGACACCAGGAATGAGTGGTATGAAGGGTCACGAGCACGTGCGCTCAGCCTCTTTTATTGGCAGCGTCATGTGACACCATGACGTCTGTGGTGGGTGGGTGTAGAGTGTGTTCATTACATAGAAACACTAGAACGTGTCCACGCTTAGACACCACATCACTCCCCTTTTTAATCAATAAAAACTCAACTTGATAATTCACATTTGGGGAATTAACTTATCTCAGGATGCAGTGAAGTGTTCAGTTCCACCAAGCTTTTCTATCCATCGCAGCTTGGGAATGGGCAGATGGAGTTCCGTCTGTTTCGGGTAACTTTTGTCCGTTGTAGCACATGTTGGTGGAGCTGGATGGAAACAGTCTGTAAACGACTGGGTAGTCCCTTTTTCCTGACAGTCCTTGTGTTGTTGACTTCCGTTGTGACGGGTGCGGTTGGTGTTCTTACAGCTCGCCGTGAATTTGATGGTTCCGTACCAGTTCGGCCTCGGACTCACAGTGGGGACCTATTTTGCACTGACATCTTCTTCACTCCTGACTGTGGCAACGGCCACGTGGATTTATCTCCTTCCATTGGTGACTGTGGCAACGGCCACGGGGATGTACTTCTTTCTGCTCTTCGACTGTGGCAACGGCCACGTGGATACACTTCCTTCCATGCTTAACTGTGGCAACGGCCACGTGGATATACTTCCTTCCATTCTTGACTGTGGCAACGGCCACGTGGATATACTTCCTTCCATGCTTAACTGTGGCAACGGCCACGTGGATATACTTCCTTGCGCTCTAGCAGTGGCAGGGGTGCCACATGTCTCTCCTTTTCTTCCTTTCTTTTCACAGTGGCAACGTGCCACGCAGATCTCTCCTTTTCTTCCTTTCTGTTCACAGTGGCAGACGTGCCACACAGCTCTCTCCTCTTCTTCCTTTCTTTTCGCAGTGGCAGACGTGCCACGCAGCTCTCTCCTCTTCTTCCTTTCTTTTCACAGTGGCAGACGTGCCACACGGATCTCTCCTCTTCTTCCTTTCTTTTCACCGTGGCAGACGTGCCACACGGATCTCTCCTCTTCTTCCTTTCTTTTCACCGTGGCAGACGTGCCACACGGATCTCTCCTCTTCTTCCTTTCTTTTCACAGTGGCAGGCGTGCCACACGGATCTCTCCTCTTCTCCCTTCCTGTTTCGCAACATCACTCGGTCCGATCTTGCATCTTCTCTCCTGACCTGGGTCCTCCATGCAGGGCGCGCCCGCTGCATGTGTGGTCCTGGTGTGTCCCCGCACGGAACACTTCCTCCTTCTTCCTCAGCTTCCTGATTTGGTGTCGCGAACCTTCTACTCTAGATTCCTGTTGGTGACGTTCGTGAGATGGTGTTCAGGGACCTTGACTAGGTCGAACGTCCGGGACCATGTGGCGGTCCGCTCCTGCTGATGTTTAGGCAGGTTTCTTCGGTCGTCCTGTCGGACTTTCTGGTGTAGTTTTGGGAACCCGTCGCGGGTCATACTTGGTACGCGATCTTTCTGTGGATCGGCTTCTGGGGGGTGCCACGCTTAGTGGTCTTCTTCGGTAACTGTTCTGCACTGTGGCGTTACCTGTGCCCTTCTTCCATCTCGTGGGGGCGGGGTGCCACGCTTAGTGGTCTTCTTCGGTAACTGTTCTGCACTGTGGCGTTACCTGTGCCCTTCTTCCATCTCGTGGGGGCAGTGCCTTGCCACGTGGCGCGTTGTCTGCGCCCGTACTTTTCAAGGCTTCTCGGACACTTGTTGGTGTCGTCGGTACCTGCAGCTTTGGCTGGCGTCTTTTCTTGCTGCTTTGGCTGACGTGCAGTACTTTGCTGCTTTGGACCGTCGGGTACTTGCTGCTTTGGCTGGCATCAGAAGTTTGCTGCTTCGGACCGTTGGCGGGAGTAGTTGATGCTGCGGTGATCTCCTGTGGCCACTAGGAGTCACTGCTCGCTCCGTCTTCTGATCTCGGCAGTCTTATTCCCTGATCGTTCCTCCAGTGCTTGGCAGTCGTTTTCTCCAGACGTTTTGTCCTCGCTTGGATGCTTGGTGAGGTGTTGATGTTACGTGAGGCATTCGTGCCTCTTCCCACGTCGCTTCAGAAGTGGCAGCCGCCGACTCCTTGCTGGTGCGTGTGGGTGTCTTCTCTTCCTTGTCTTCTGCGCGGAGCGCGCTTTCCGGATTGCGGCGTTGAGATGCTTTCCCTTGGGGCGCTACTCCGTTTATTGCCTCTAGATGGTGGTAACTTCTTTTGCGTTGAACAATGCTTGTTTCCGTGCTGGTGGATGCTAGTGCACTATTGCTTTTGGCCACTGGGTGGCAGTGTTATTGGATCTGTTAGCAGCCTGTCTTGTCTTCCCGGGTGTGCACTCTACTGCTTCAGTGCACAGGAGGTTGGAGCTGCTGCTGATAATGGGTGCGTAGATTTCCTCTGCTTTAGGTGTACCCAGACATGTACTGAAGTTCAATGTATTGAAGTCAGGAAGTCATTGCCGAAGCACAGTTTATTTCCCTTTTGTATGGTGCAGGCTTTGATGCTGGGGCAAATTTGGCAGACTTTTATAGGTGCACCGGTGGTTCCTCTTGTTTAAGTGTCCCGGTGGGGCTTGTGTAAAGTTTTGGCGGTGTGGACCGTTTTTTTTCCAGCCTCTGCCCCTCACGGAGCTCACCAGTGGGGGGCTCTTACAATGACGGCGGTGCTGGCCTCGTGCAGACGCTGCTACTCCCCTGCTCCCGTGCCTCAGCTCCTCACGCGGAGCACACGAGGAGGGGGCGCCTTCTGATCTAGCGGTGCGGCCGCCTGCAGACGCTTGATTCTCCCTCGCTCTCTCCCCTCCGTCCGCAGCCGCCTCGGCAGTGCTCACGCGGGCGGGGGAGAGGTTGCTTCACTCCGGCTGGGGAGCACGTCGCTCCGGTCACTCCTCCCTGGCGGGGGACGCTAGAGGCAGGCCGCGGTTGGGCTCCGCCGGCTCTGCCTTCTGACTGTACCGTTCCGCTGGCCCCACTTTCGCCGGTCTCCCGCCGCAGCAGCTTCTCTTTGCTCACGCTGCGTGGCGGAGACCTGCCATGCTTGTTGCAGGCCGCGGGTGGGCTCCGCTGGCTCTGCAGTGTCCTCACACGCTGGGGTGTCGCAGGCAGGCCGCGGGTGGGCTCCGCTGGTGCTGCTGAGACTTCCTTTTGCTGGGGCGCTCGCCGCAGCAGCTTCTCTTTGCTCACGCTGCGCGGCGGAGACCTGCCCTGCTTGTTGCAGGCCGCGGGTGGGCTCCGCTGGCTCTGCAGTGTCCTCACACGCTGGGGTGTCGCCGGCAGGCCGCGGGTGGGCTCCGCTGGTGCTGCTGAGACTTCCTTTTGCTGGGGCGCTACCGGCGGGCCACGGGTGGGCTCCGCTGGCCCGGATCACACTGCGAGGGGGGTCGGGAGGCGGTTAGCTACTCCGCTCCCTCCCCCTCGTTGATTCAGTTAGTTGCGGGTCCGGCCGCACTCACACACGACGTCTTCAGTCTCTGTGCCCCGCCGCTTCTGAGCACACACGCGGCGGGGGCAGGGGGCGACTCGGGCAGGCCGCGGGTAGGCTCCGCTGGTCCTGCTTATACTTGGGCACAGTTTATTAAAGTCATTACGCCCCTGGGGCTCACCTTCGGCCGGCGGGCCAGATGCTTTGTCGCGGTCGTGGCGGGTGGGCTCCGCCCGGCCCGTGCACCTCTCCAGTAGGGGTATCAGCTTTGCGGCCGTCTCAGGTGGGCTCTGGGCGGTCCGCTCATTCCTCGTGGCTCATGTAGGTGGCGGCTGAGGCGGGTGGCTTCGGTCGGCTTGCTGTTCGCCTCTCGGTGGCTGCTGGGCTCCGACCTGCTCACCGGCTTCTCGGCTCGCTGCACCTTGCTGCGGGGGATGCCCCTTCCGGCGGGCAACTCTCTCCCCCTTTTCCTCAGTGTTTGGTAGTGGCACGCATGGGTTGTACTACCGACCTCGTCGCCATTGTAATGATTGAAAGTATGGGCCCTGGGCCCTCATGTTAGGCGCAGCAAGGATGACACGGACACCAGGAATGAGTGGTATGAAGGGTCACGAGCACGTGCGCTCAGCCTCTTTTATTGGCAGCGTCATGTGACACCATGACGTCTGTGGTGGGTGGGTGTAGAGTGTGTTCATTACATAGAAACACTAGAACGTGTCCACGCTTAGACACCACAACATGTTTTGTATTTGGGCGCTAAAGTCATCGTGAAGGCTGCATTTGTAAAAATGGTCTGAATTCTGTCCACCAGCTGAAAAGACCAGAGTGGCTTTTCCCACAGTGCGAGGCAGGTAATAGGGTCAGTAAAAAGCATGATATATCGCTCACAAAAGAGGGTGAAGGGAGGACCTGCTGCAGCATTTCTTGAGATGCATGTGAGCAGTGCCTTAAATGAAAAGTGCAGGTACTCATTAAAATGACTCATTCCGAATCCAAAGCTCACGTTTTCTGCCGCCCTCCTCCTTTTGCCACCCTAGGCGGCCGCCTAGTTTGACCTAATGGTAGAAACGGCCCTGTGCCTAATGCCACCTTTAAACACTACCATGGTGCATTTTTCAGGCAATATTTGCCACAGCGGCTGTAGCATCTTTGTGCACAACCCACTACCATATAAATTAAATAGAAATATTCCTTGACTGTGGTGTATGACTTACCACATGAGATCTTACCATGTTGGACTCTTCAGACAAATCTGCAACCGATTAAACCACTTTAGATCTTCGATCGTAAAAACTGGACTGACAGACATTGCAGTTCCCCTCTCTCCCTGGTATGATGGTGTGTCCTAGTGTGTTGCATCATGTCCCCACTATGAAGTTTCTATGTCTTTCTTCTGGGTGAACCCCACTCCTATTTGCAGTCTAGTACTTCCTATGGTGTACCGAAGAACCATGGACATTTCCATTTTATGATTTTCGGTCTGGTGGACAATGTAAACATATATCTTACTCATAAAGAGAGATTGATGTAACACTCAGACAAAGCAGCACAGAAACGTTCACTGAATTATGCCTTCACTAAGGTCTAATTCCTTTCATTTTGTAGATTGAGCTGTCTGGTTGCAAAACGCATGTTGTGTACCTACCAAGAACTTACAGGGGCATACAGTCAGCCCATTGTTTAGCATTGGTTAGCTTGTTGTCACTTTCATTTGTTTGCTTTTTTATGGCTACCCTTGTCCCAGCCTCACTATCTTTTGTTTCCACTCCCTGGATCATAGCCTCTTTACCTTCCTCTTGTCACTTTTGCTGAACAATTTTTTTTCTTTTTACTTAAGCACTCCATGAGAGTGCATGTGTTTTCCAGGTCTCCCTCTCGTGATGTTCTTCAACCACCAAATACCCACTCATACTCTATGTTGCTGCCTTTTCTCATGTTGCACGCTCTCTCATGTGTGTTTCTCTTCTGCACAAGCTCCCCACCTTCTGCATACGCCATGTTGCTTTCCCTATCCACTCCATTGCCCCCACAGTCGCCGTCTTTTTTTTATTTATTTTTTTATGGGGGGAGCATGAGAAAGCAAATTGCTGCTGACCGTTCCACCTTAAAAAACTGTATTGAGCAACTTGTTTTTTATTTTTTTTAAATTATTTATCTTCTCCCGCATCATTTACTAGGCAAGCAAACATAATGATGCATGCTCCTGAAAATAACGCAGCTGCGGTGGCCACATCATTGCACCCTTTTTTACTTTTGGCTATGCTGCTTAGCGTTTTGCCAATGCTTTACAGCATCACTAAAAGCCATTGGTAAAGCAGACTGGTCCCAAAGACAGACCCTCTGCTTTGCAAATGCTTGTTGTTTTCTTCCTTTTTCTTCTCCTTTCCATTTCCTTTAAACACATGGTACAGTTCAAGTATCATGACGGAAATCCTATACCATCATATTTCACTTTCAAAGCTCTACAGAGAAACTTAGCCTTGAAAGGAGGAGCTGACTTAATTCAGCAGAACAATTGAAATGGAAAAATTCCTAGGGCCCTGTTCCAGAAATGGAGCAAGGCCCACTATATTGTGTGCCCTTATGTAGACCACTGGTCCCAGAACCTGCCTTCAGTAAGCTGCTTACAGCAAGACCACGTAACATAGCAGTAGGTGTAGGGCTGCTGTCTTTCATTTACCGGTCCAGTATTTCTTTAGTAGTAAAACACTGATCTATGTTCAATGAGGTAATCTAATTTTATTTCAAATAAACTACAGCTACATGTTCACTGAAGTAACCTCTGTGATTTTACACTACAGCCATACATTGATTTACTAACACATAAAACTACACCATGTGGCGTGATTTTATGTGCAAGTAAATCTGCTGCCATGAAAAGGTAGTAGCCACTCAACTGCAAGTCAGAATGTTTTCTAACATAGATGAGGAAGGAAGCAGAACGGATAGGGAATGTGTCTTCTCTCTAGCTTTCTAGAGTACTAACCATAATTTCTGTGACAAAATGAATCCTCTAATTTTGTTAATTTCTAAAGGAAATTCCATTTGTTATAAACTCTTGATTCCAACAAAATGATGTTCAGGTGTGAAACACTTTTGCCATAAAAACAGAAGGGTAACACAAAAGCCGGTCATTAAAACACTGTAGTGAAGCTGGAGTAGAGCACCGGGGATATAACTGACAGACTGTTGCTGCTATCAGAAGTACATGTTTTACTCAGAATATCAGACTTTATTCTGACAATATTGGGTACAATATTGTGAACATGCAGAAAATGCTCATTCAAATTAAACCCCTCTAGAAGTCTGAATCTCAGGAGTCCGGCTCTGACTCTTTATTAAAGTAAAGGCCGGGGGACCGGTGCATACCAATTCAACAACCTCTGGGGCTGTATTCATTTTAAGGGGATGGGCTTTATAGCTCTCCTCCCGGAGCCTTTTACAGGTCACAGAGATCCAATCTTCTGGATCCGTATTAATTTTTAAGGGGAGAGGCGTGCACAGCTCCACTCCAGACCCTCAAGGTCCTTATTTCCTGAGTCCGTGTTCCTTTTTGAGGGGAAGGAGGGTGCCTGTGCTTCCTCCCTGAGCCTTCAAAAGGCCTCCTGGGGCCCCATACACTGGGGTCAAAGAACAGTTTCTGTGAATTCCACAGTGCCCATCCAGGACACCCACCGCAATTGATGAGCATGGGGCCACGGGGGGAGCCCCAGGGCCACCTTGGCCCCTCAGGCTCTCCTGCCTGCTCTGTTTGTAAATGCGGAGTGAGCTGGTTCTATCTGTTTCCTCCTACATTGCAGGTGCAGCTTTTGTACAAAAGCGTGGCCAGGAAGTTGAAGTTCACCCTACCTGAAATCTTGCAGGTGTCCCAGAGCTGAGGTCCCATGGACACTGATTCCCTCAGCCCCGGAGGATGGGGTACATGGGGCGATTGGATGACAAGGAAAGGGGCCCTCGTGCCCCTTCCCCAAAAATTGCACAGATTCCAGGGGAATGGGTCCCTAGAGACCACAGGAGGCTCAGGGTTGGGTGCCCTTTGGGGGTTTGGTGCCATGCCTAGTCGCTGGCTAGGCCCTGTCCCCGAACCTTCCCACTACTGTGCACATCTGACTATGCCATGTAACATTGTAAAGGGTCTTATGTTCGCCACCTGCGGGCACCCATGGGGCGGGGCACTGGGTCTGGCTCCAGGCCAGGCCCGCCGCTCAACCCCACACAACTCATGGCAATGCAATGAATTGAAAAAACATTTATAGTGCATGCATGTGCCCATCTGCATTTTGGCATTGGTAGAAACAGAGAGGGCATTAGGCTGCAGTAAACTAAAACCTGGTGAAGCATACTGGGATAACACAAGAACTAGGTATGTGAAAACAGCCATTTTTTGAGGGATTTCTGAAAAACAGGCAAGGTATTTGGGTTTTCAGGTGCAAATGTAGCCCATTCCAAAATTGTGTGGCAGAGAAGAAAAAGCTTCTTCCTCTCCAGGTTGCTTTTTTGTGCCACTATGTTAAATGAGTGGTAAACATAGTGTTCTTGTGGAAGCATACCGCTGGAACTCATGTTTTAGATATTTTGGGCCACATTCATGAAGGGTCTTGTGCGCAATACATAAGGTCTTAAAGATAATTCACTTTTTTACTGGTGTAGTTTGGGTTATGTGTGAGATATCAGTTGAAATGTGGGTATCGCTAAAAGAAGTTGTGCACCTGCATACTGAAGCACTTGTTGAGCTGTCTCTGTTGAATATTAACATACATACTGTAGTAATTTTTGGATAGGACTAGGGCTACAACCACTATTTTTTGGATGTCCAACAGAATACACAGATTATTTTTTAAAGTATTATCAAGGTATAGAAGCATGATGATGTGACATGATCGATCTGGTCTAAAAATGTCAGCTTGTCATCAACAATTACTTGAAGCTTTTTTACCTTTTTGGAGGGGGATGGCAGTGTTCCGGAGTTGCAAGGCCACCAAGTAAGGGACCAAAGTGATGTGTCATTTCCAAACAACAGCACCTCGGTTTTGCTTGAATTCAGTTTGAGTCAATTTTTGTTTTCATCTAACTTTCTGCTTCCAATAGAAAGTCATGAAATCTACTGGCCACTTCTCTGTGTGGTCCCTCAAAATAAATATCACAACCTGAGTGCCATCTGCATATGACACCAGGGGGAACCTAAAGGATCGGATTAATCTGGCTAGAGGTGTACTGCATATATTAAAAAGAAGAGGACTCAGTGAAGAACCGTGGGGAACACCACTTGCGAATAAAAAGGGTTTGGAGGAATAGACTCCTAGCGCAACTGACTATCTTCAAGGAAGGAACTGAAAAGAGTAAGGGCAGAGTCTTTGATCCCTAAACTCTCAAGGCATGATATCAACAGCGAGTGATTAACAGTGTTAAACGTGGCCAACACATCTAAAAAGATGATCGCTGCCAAGCCACAGTCGTCCATGATTGTTTCAACACCTTATGTGGCAACTAGCAAAGTGCTGTGATTAGATCAATATCCAAATTGGTCAGGGTCAAGAATGTTATTGCTGTCTAAAGAAATGGGAACATGTAGGGGCAGATTTACGACCCCCCTGCACCACCAGTTCGTCACATTTTGTGACGTCCTGGAGGGGGATTTCACTTCTCTATATTTACAAGGAGAGGAAAAGCCACCCTGCGTGACTTTTACTGTCCTTGTAAGTATGGCCCCTTCACATGCTGCTTTTTGCGTGCAAGGGGAGTTCCATGGTTGTTGCTGTTTCTAAACATAAAGAAACAATATTTTAAAAATATAAGAATAAATATATAAAACATATAAAAAGAACACATTACAAAATTGACTACATATAACAAAAAGGTACAAATAATATATAAAATAAATTAATAAATCCATTTATAAACAATATCTATTTAAAAGGAACAAATATTAAAATACAAACAAATTATTTAAAACATAAATGTATTCATTTTATTTCCTACTCTATAACACCACACAAATAAAAAAAGAATTCAAATTTGTATTTACATTGATTTACATATTTAACATAATTAATAATTATTTAAACATATTATTAATACAAAATAATAAACATTCATTGAGTACACATTATTTAACACTATAATATCCATAATGCACACCTAAAACTATTTACACAATTATCATAATTAATTACTACTGAATTAATTACAATTAATTATTAATTACTCAATTAAAAATAAATTACTTCCCACCCTTCACACCATTTTCACCAATAAACACTACAATACAAACCTTAAATTATTTACGCAATTACCATGATTAATTGCCAATTAATTTGTTAAAATTAATTAACACATAATTATTAAATAATTAGTAATACTTTCATTTACACATATGACACTATATCTCAATCAAACAAATATTAATAATTAAAAATGATTCAATAAAGTTAATATAATTACATTACTTCTCCGTCTATTCCCCTATAAACCCACAACCAGCTACAGAACTAAAAACACAAAGTTTAAATTAAAAAAAATAATAAGTACTAAAAATAATCAATACATTTTATATAATTAAATTACTTCCCACCCTATTCCCCTATAAACCCACAACCCACTAGAGAACTAAAAATGCAAAATTCAAATAAAAAAAATTAATAACTACTAAAATTGAAACACATATAATAAACATACAAACAATTCTTATACAAAAACATACATGACGCACATATTAAATATATACTAAAATACATAATAATAGAAAATCGCTGTTTTTAACAACTATATTTTTACAAACGATATTAAACACTTCGATATTTTTTTTATCAATATTACTTACCTAAAATTGATATGATTTTACCACGAGAATTTGTCTGTCTATTCCTGACCCACAATATTTGTGCATTTCGATATTTTTTACTCAATATTCTGTCTCTGCACCAATTATCGCCTGTTGACAACATTACTATCACTGCCAAGATTTACAGAAACCTCCACACCTGACATGGCTGGAGGGAATGATGGCACTGGAGTACATGAATAAAGATATACAGTTTGCTTTGCATGAAGATCCATTGATACACTTTAACGGCAAAATTAAGAAATAAGAATTATGCAGTCAAGCAAAACATTTACAGTTTTAACATGATGCAGTATATCATTACAATTTGTTTAGGTTCAACGAGAATTAATTAAATTCAACTAGTTATTTGTCAATGCTGTTGATAGGGGAACCAGCGCATTAACTCGAAATCTTGGGAGATCTACCATGCTGAAAATCATTAAGCATTTGCAACCATAGGAATATATGGTGCCACAAGATGTAGAACTGCTTGGCATGCTCTCATATTGAAAAAGTCTATGCCAAGCCTAGAGGTGCAGTTATAATGGGACATTAGACATTAGGAGGCATGTTTACGAGAAATGACTCATCACTAATCCAAGGCAACGATGCATCAAAAATATACGCCTCGGTATGACAGAATCTTATGCCATAAAAGTATTTTATTTATAATACTGCGCACCATGGCATGAGGTTCTAGTCTACGTAAAGATAAAAAACTGATGATTTGCTATGCTCCACATCGTGAGGAGTTCTGATGCTACTGCTGCAAAAGAGACATTTGGCTGATTAGCATTGCGTAATGAAACGCAAACTGTCTCAGCGTCACTTTTGAGTGCCTAAACCGGGGAAAATTGTTTGAAAATGGTCGCCTTTGGTTTTTTTTAAATGATAACACTTACCAGAAGCACACATGGAGGAAAAAGTAGAGAGTAGTGCCCAGTACAACAATCCCAGCAACCCCAGCACTAGCCAGGATTCCAGACTCCAAGGGTAAGAGGAAATGGAAGTTCTACTTCGGTAAGGAGGAGAATGACATCCTGATCTCTGAGATGATGGATCACTAATATTCGTTGTTCGTCACCTCAAAATTGCCATTAGGGAGGAAAAAGGCCATTTGGCAGTCCATAATGGAGGAGGTCAACTGCGTGGGAAAAGCAACGTGGACAGAGACTGAAAAAAGTGGTGGCGTGATTGCAAGCGCAAGACAAGGAAGAAACCGCCCAACAAACTCAAGGCAGTCATGTGGACCAAAGGAGGAGGCCCGGTGCCCAAGGAGGACCAGGATCCCTTGGAGAAGTGGTTGGCAGCTGTTATCCCATCTGAGTTGGTGGCAGGAGTCACAGGACACAACTGGGCAGGCTATGATGAACTAGAAGACCTTTAGGATAAGTCGCAACAAGGGGCAATGTGGACAACTAGGTTATGTTGGAAGGTGAATGCAGCTATGTCCAGTCCTGCCAAGTTACCCAGGTACATGCATGATGTGCTACTGTTTCTTCATTGATTTCTGGGACTAGTGGTTTTGTTTATTGCATTAAAAACAGGACTACAAATTCTAGCTGCACATCATGCGAGAACCTAGAAAACTTAGCAGCTATGTATGTCCCAGTGCTCCACAGCCCTGTCTGCAGGCCAATGGGTGTGCTGGCTCATCTATGGTTAAACATCAAATAACTGTAAATATCACTGACCAGTTACACATTGCACAGCTCAGTCCAGCTCTGTCACCTTTCTCCCTTCAATGTGTGAAGTGGAGCATCAGTCCACGTTCACCTTTCTCCGTATACTGGTACTTGCAGCGGAATGTCAGCATCAGTCAGCAGAACTACTGCTCCCAGAATACAAACCAATAAACATGGAATGGAACAACACATCATTCATACACACTTAAACCATGCACGATTTGACTGGGGCAATGCAGGCCACTTTGCACCATGAAGCTACTTCGTCTCACTTGGGCCCATGCACACTAATCTAGACTGTAAATCCATGGAATGTAATGGGCTTTTCTGAGGAGAAACAACTCACTTTAGAGGGGGGGCGTCAGGTGTGATCGCCAAGGGAAACACCTGAACATAAGGAAATGCCAAGAGCCACATCTATAAGAGCCTGCATAAAACTACATTGCACCCATCGGACCTAGCGTGCAGGGTGAGAGCACACAGGTGTCAGCTGCCATAGTAAGGACCACCTGAACTCCACTCATCTATTAAATCTGACTGTGTGTGGGGTGAATGCCAGAGATGCCCACCAGAGTGAAATGTGTGTACTAATTTGATGATGTGGAGGTCTGTTGGGCGCTTCCAGCACAGTGCTATGTAGGCGCTGTCTGTGCATGGAAAGCTTGCCACTGTCTGAATGGGGAGACTTTGCCTAGCAAGGAGGAGAGAACAGACATGCGTACTGGAAGGTACCCTCACCAATACATATGCCCTGCTGTGTCTGGCTGCCACACTTGTGTCACTGTTGGGTAGGGATGACAGAGAATAGCCCATGGGTGTATTACATTCTACATGTCATGTGGAGCTGGAGGTAAATGTAGCATGTGCCAGAAGGAAGTAGGATGCAACATTGTCTCACTGTGCCACACGTATAATTGGATGATGTCAAACAGGGATCTGTCAAGTGATAGGAAGAACTACTTAGCCATTACAAATGATGAAGTAACAGAAGGCCGGAGGCTGATGTGGAGGGGCCTAGTTGTGTGGGAAACATTGGTAGGTACATGTTGCCATTTCTGGCACTTCTACCATGCGGGGTTCTGCCTGAACCATAGCCCTCAATAACAGCCTGACATGTCAATCCATTGGATATGGTCATGCATATTCTAGGTGTTGTGGGCACCTGAAAGTCAATGTATGATCTGTCTAGCATCACTGTATGACAGTAACAGGTGTCCCAAAACCAAATCTTCGGTAGCCAGAAGAGGCATGTACATATGCAAATGTGTGGCTCTGAGTCAGATGATGTGAGACACACTGCAGATAACCTACTCTGATCATGATAACATGGGGGAAGGTCAGTGTAAGAAGTTGGCCTGGCATATGCTGGCCACTATTCTAGTGGGCACATTGCACCAGTCCAAATGACCCTTATTGATGGTAGGTTAAAGACAACCTTAATAGAAAGCTATTCTAATGGTAGCTGTGGAGAGCAGCCTTCAGGCTAAGTCTTGAAGGAATGTAAAGCAGCTTGTTTTACCAGTCTATAATCTCGTGAATGATCAACTGAAAGGAGAACCACACCAGGTGTATATATGAAATATATGTATTTATTCTAAACACATCCCTCTAGTCCCTTTATGAGGCTAGAGGAAAAAGTAGATTCAGTTAACTTAATAGCACACAGTAAATTAGCACAATATACGTTGAGCCCTAGGGGCATACCAAACCACCATATTAAGAAAGTGGTATAAGAACCACGACTGACATAGAGA
Source organism: Lissotriton vulgaris (assembly GCF_964263255.1). NCBI lineage: Eukaryota > Metazoa > Chordata > Amphibia > Caudata > Salamandridae > Lissotriton > Lissotriton vulgaris. Next base: position 241,898,084 of record NC_141699.1, on the reverse strand, counting down.
CAAGGCCTAGAGCCTGTAGAACAGCTGGGACCACCAGGAACCACCCAAGGTAGTGACATAAGGGATCCACGGGGGATGCGTGCAGCGTCTAAACACAGCTGCGAATCACCATTTACTTCTATGGGGAAAGTCGCGGTTGGAATTTTAAAGATAAAGGACATTTAGAAGAGGACTTGGAGCAAACCCGTTAAGAACTAGGAGGTTCTAGAGTCAACACCCATGGGGGCACCGGAGTACTCGAGTTACCTCACCCAGGAAATCTGGATGCATAGGTGTCTTTTGGTGTCAGGTTTCGTTGTCATTTTCAATGGCGATCTGCTGAAAAGTGCTGCTGGCGTCCAAATGGAAAGTGTCCGGTGTGATCTAAGCCTGGATCAAGGATGAGAAGAACCGGAATGCAGAGGGGACAGAGTCTGGGTTGCTTGCCAGGGACCAGGAAGACGATAGGCGGATGCCCACCTATGTTGAGTGCTTTTAGGTGAAGAAGGTGAAGCTTGATTCTTCAGCCACGAGGACCAGGAGGTGTCGATGATGACCAGGTTCGGGATTGGAGCTGTCCCACAAAGGATGTTGAATGCTGCATTGTCAGTTTCTAGATTGGACCCAACAAGACTTGGCAACAGCAACCCATGCAGAAATCAGAGATTGGCTTCAGTGCAGACCAGCAAGGTCTGAGGGACTCACCGCTTGGTGGGGAGTCAGGGCACATCTGTAGCAATCATGAAAACCCAAGGAAAAGTAGAGTTACCTTCGTTTGGACCCACCAGTTGATAGAGCAGGGACCGCAAAGGGGCCTTGAATGGAAAGGCAAGAAGCAGGCTCACAGAACACTTGTGGAGTGTAGGCCCACAATCTTCAGGGCAGACGGTGCTCAGGGCTTGGGCTACAAGTAACCCAAGGCACAACTTCGGGAAAGCTCAGGAAGTTTATGCACTCGCAAATGTGCACGGTGTCCAGAGGTTCCGGTTCCACATCACTCGTGAGAGCTGCAGGTCTCAGCTTTGCTGGGGACTTGTGTCGGCCTCTGAGAAGTCTGGAAATGCTCATCCTGTGTTGCGGATACTTCGGAGTCCGTCAGGTGCTTTGGATATGCAGACTGGCAAGATGCTTCGTTGGTGCCTGTTTGAGCAGGGGAGTCACTCCTTGACCCCAAGGGAGATTCTTCTGTCCTCTAGTCTTTAGTAGAGCGTCAAAGTTCCAGGATTCAGTATCAGAGTTTCGTCCAGGTGTAATCTAAAGTCCTGTTGCCAGGGGTCTCTTACTTATACTCAGGAAAGGGGATGGACATACTCTGGGGACCCACCTTTGGGAGGGTCTGGAAAGAGGGGTGGTTACACCAATTTCCTTTGTCCAGTTTCGCACCAGAGCAGGGGCTGGTAGCCCCTGCGACCTGTTTGAACTGGGCTATGCACAGGGACACCAAATGTGCCCTCCGTGCTGTCTGAAAAGCACTATTAGTGTGCCCCCACTGAAGAACCGGGTTTTTAGAACCCAGCAGCACCAGGGGCACGCCCAAAGTCTTCGGGTTCTCCTGTCTTGGCAAACAGAGACACAGAATACTTCTAGGTGGCGTCAGTAACCAAATGTATTAGCTGCACCTAGTAGCAGTAATCCCAGCAACACAACATGGTGTACAACTCAAGAAACTGCTCAATTTTGTAGAGCAAGACATCAGTATTTATACACAATAATCACATTACAAATGGACACCCACTGCAGCAAATTCTGACCAATAGAAACACATTTCTATACATTATCACATTCCAAAAAGGCTCACTTTACATTGTACCAACCCCACAAGTTAATTATTAGGATGTCCCAAATTGAATTTCCACAAGCCTGACAAACCCATAATTGAAAGCACAATGCATGTAACGAAGGAACATAAAAAGGAAACAATGATAGATAACGAGCAAGATAAGGCATGTGTAGAAAAGCTAAAAAGTTGACAATGTCCTCAACTTTGACTTGCAATCTCAGACAAGGATCAACTAAGGAAATTGGCCTCGCAAAGGGTCAGTTTCAGATAAAGAGGTCAGTTCCTTACAATGCACCTTAGAGTCAAGAAAAGGCTTAGTTAATAAGTGCATGAACAACGAAGCCCATGCAACTTCGTTCGTCTAGTTACCTCCATGGGCCTACGTGATGGCAACACCAAAATGGAGGCACGAACAAAATGGAACCCATATTCGAGACAAAGTCTCTGAATACGTAATGAGCTCGCTAGTTAACATGACAAATTCACTCCATATTAGCGGTACTTGCTAAATACGGTACAACATCACCAAAATCATGATGGAACCATAACATAACAGGACAAGGCAGATTTTACAGAACCTCAGACCCTCCTTTTGCCATTACGTAGGCAAGAACCTAAACTCAAGTCAATCTGAATCCAGGTCTATATCTATTCTCATCAGGTCATCAAGGTGTTGCTGTAACATCATCTTATTAGCCTTCACTTCTCTCAGGACGGGTCTTCTCACACAGATTGTAGCACAAAGACTACAAATGGCGGGACCACACTGGATGCATAGGCAACACGAGAAAAGGATAGCTAACGCCATACCAAGGAACATCAGAATCTTCCATCCCCATTCGGACAGCAATTCCCAAATCCATCCTGTCAACGACCAGTTACCTTTGTCTACATGTATAGATTCAGCAGACTAACGCAACTTCTGGATGGCTTGGTACACTGTCGGGGCATTATCTGGTATGAAAATGCAGCAACTAGATCCGATCAATTTGCATACCCCACCTCTATCTGCAAGTATAATATCTAGAACAAAGTGATTCTGTAATGTCATAAGGCGATCCGCTTGAAGCTCAGCTGTAATATTGCTTAGGGCACCAGCAGTCTCATTTATAGTGGCCTCAACCACTCTCGTAAGCTGACGAATATTCCTATTATTAGCCATAGGACCCCAAAAGGGCAGGAAACCCTTAAAGAAGTCTCCAGCTTCTTGTGCGACAGTATCTTTCGCATCGATAACACCTCTACCATATCTTGTCTTATGGTAATCGAAAACAGCAGTGTATGTAGGGGGAAACAGAAATGCCACATAACATGTGCCCGAAAAATCAGATGGCAACCATGTGTAGGCTCTGTTGTGACAAACAAAATACGTGCCTTTAGCTGGCACGAACGGTGGAGAATTCTGGGATGGATAAACGTATGTGTGAACACACACACTCTTACCAAGCTGAGCGCTCAGATTCTGACCATTACCTTGCAAACAAAGATGACCTCGGTGGGGTACAATCCACATAGGAGGAGACCTTCGCTGTCTTTCTTTCTCCGTCAAGCTAACACTATATGTCGTCTTATTTCAACCAACATATTCTCGTACCTCATCTTTAGGGATAGCGTTATACGCATCGATATCTCTAATCATATCAACTATTCCCCGTATCAAGGCATTATTACTCGCATTGTCTTTGACAGAACGTACAGAAGAGGCTTCATTTGCATAGGTAAACATTGATTGGAGTGCCCAAACTGACCCATTAGGCGAAAAAGGCAAAACCAAATATGGCATTCCCTTATCTGTAGTGTGTGGCATAAGACCACACACCCAACAATTTGTGGTATTTATGACTAGCTGATGCTGATGCAACATCTGTATAAACGAATTGTTCACAAATTCTGATCTTCGTGTCTGCTCATGTTCAGGTAACGTATGAAACTCATGTGGAGAAACAGTGGGAAAAGAAAGAGTAGGTTTGGAGGTAGATGTAAGCGGCAATTGTGTGATATAGAAAATCCAACCCACACAAGCTAACGTAATATTCACAAGCATAAGAAAACACATTATTAAAAAACATTTGCTACGAATCAATATACATATTCGGACTTTAGAATCCACTTTCCTAACACACTTATCAGAGTCAAGAAACTCCATCCTCTAACGTGCTGCTCACGGCTATTACCTTCTTCACTTAAGTGTGCGCCAAGATCGCACAAACGACCCTGAACCACAGACCTTGTGTCAATACATGGCTCACCCCTTAAGAACTTCCTACCGTGACCCTGCAGCTGAGTCCAGATGGTGACTCGAAAAAGGAAAAAGGAAAAAAGTCTCTTGATCTGACAAGGTGTAATTCACTATATAAAAAAAATCGGTTTTATTTGTCCATAGCAACAGGCTTTCTTGGCCTCAAATCGTAGCGTTCTTTATCAGGTACAGTTGGATCCTTAAATAAAAGTTCCGGATTGGGGGTGTCAATCTTTAGATGACGAGGCACATCAGCTTGCAGAACATCATCATCCTTGCGTTCTGACCGTGTCCATGTCAAATGAGCATCACTAAAAGGCACGAATGTGGGAACTCTCTCACAATCTGTATCAGCTATACCATCCTTCACCCACTGATCATACGGTAAAGGCAAAGGAACTTTTTTACAGTGGGTGGCATGCACCCAGTTCTTTTTACCGACTACTCTAACAGCGGTTCTAGTAACCAAAAGGACTATGTAAGGACCAGTCCATCTGGGTTCCAAATTCTTGGTACGCTGGAAGTTCTTGACCAGGATGTAGTGACCAGGTTGGATTGTATGTCCTGGATCTGTAGTAGCTGTTAGCAAACTGTCATAGACCTGTTGGTGGAGAACACATAATTTAGCAGTCAAGTCATGTAAGTAATCCACCAACATAGGGTACTCAATACTGCTGTATTCTTTAGGACGAGGCACACCCCAAACATTCGCTGGACGACCAAAAGCTACGAAGAAAACACTCATGCTGTTCCTGAGGTTCCGTCCTGAGGCAGCCTAGCATTCGACTTAAGGGTAACAACATACGGAAGAATCTGCAAAAGACCAACATCATTTAGACCTGTAGCCCAAAGTGTATCAGGAAGGAACGCAATTCCAGTGGCAGACAATCCTTAGACAAATACATTGGAGAAATCACTTTCTTACCGAGGGTAAGTTGTACTCCTGAAGGAGAACAATGCAATGTTGCATACAATCTTTTCAGCAAGTCCAAACCCAACAGATTCTCACCACAACCAGTCGTTAGAATAAGTGGAGCTTCCAATTCACAAGGACCAATGGAAAGGGACAAAGGACTAGAAACCGGGTTACGAACTGGGGCGCCTGAAAATCCTATGAAACATTGGTCAAGCCAGACAAAGGTGCGCCAGGAAGTTTAGAGTGCATAATAGAACTCTTCATCACACCAGTATCCAAAAGAAAAGGTTCTACCACACCTGATGTACTCACTTCAACATAAGGTCCACTCTGGTCTACTGGAACTGACACTACTCCCTCACTTTGTCCTTGGCTGTCCTAGTTATCATTATAACCAGAACTCTCACCTTTGACATAGTAATCCTCAACATAATACTGGGCAGACTGACCACTCGGAACATTCTGTCTGTCAAAATAATTCGCAGAATTCTGTAGGAAAGAGGAACGCTCATTTTGGGGAATCACACCACGTCCCCTAACCCTAGGTGTCTGCTGAAAACTACCACGACCTCTCTGACCAGATAGACCATTTGCACGTTGTAACAAGGCCGGGCAACTATTCTTATAATGACCTTCCTCTCTGCAATAAGCACACTGATTAGGGCCAGGAAAGAATCGCGGAGCATAGGGCTCAGGCTTCTGTAACAATCTCTGAAATTGTGGAGGTTGCTGAAACTGAGGCTGATTCTGACGAGGCGGATAAGCTTGCTGCAAAAGAACTTTCGTCTTTAATTCTTTAGTCTTCTTCTCTACTTTATCCTTCTCATCTTTATCCCTATTCTCGTATCTTCCCATTCCTGACGGAGAAAAGGAATGTCTGACATATTATCGAAAAACACTATATTGTACTACACTAATATCGGAACAAAAATATCGACTACACTATTTTCGACTTCCTATACTTAACTACATACATACAAAAATATCGCAAACTTAATATCGATATTCAAAAACACAGTTTTCATTTATATCGACTACTTTAATATCGGTATACATAAATATCGATCTCTTAAAAATACATACACATAAAATAAAATATCGACATCAATAATATCGTGGACAATAATATCGTACTTTATGATATATCGACGGTTTATATACATATATTTGCACTTTTTTTTCACATATTATTATTTTCTTTGCAATTAAATACACACTACTTATTTAAACATTTTTTATTTCTTATTAAAAATTCACTACTATTCTATATTATCTATTAGATAACCTACACATTGAAAATTATTCTCTGCAATTTTTAAAATTATCTAATTAATTTTGTTTTTCCTCCTTTTACTACATAATACTCACAACTGAAATTCAAAAATACTAACTAACCAATCAACACACAGCTTTTTTTCACCAACCAATAGCAAACTAAGTACTAATGACACTCCTCTATATAAACAATTAAACCCAAATCACAAACCACTTGCTAAACGTCACAGAAGGAGATACATCTCTGGATGAATTGCAGCACACCAACAAGAACATCAAGATTATCAACATATAATCAAATCTTTCAAGTAAGTTACTCAAATAAACACTAAGTAAATAACTGTAACTATATTACTTACCTGCTAAATACCCTGTGCTCCTTTTCTGTTACTACTACAGAACATGCTAATAAGAAATAACAGATTACTGATTTCTAAAAACACACAATTACTAGAAATTTTTATAATTATCTCTATATGACATTAATGTTGTAAGCTTTCTAAAAATAATTTTCGTATGTGTATATCCTAACTCTTTTATTTCTCTCCTAATGCTACAGATAATTCTACTACTTACTACAATACTACTAACGTATTTAAGAAATATACAAATATCAAAGTAAGTATCGTTTAACACTACATTAACCCCTTCCGTGCTGATGACAGAACGGTTCCGTCATCAGCATCGGCTGAGCTGTGCTGATGACGGAACCGTTCCGTCATGACTCCGCCCGCGCAAGGCGGAGTCAGCACAGGCGGAAAATACGCCCCGCACGGCAGGGGTTAACTGTGACAATCCCTACAATTCAGCACATGTTGTAATTATTTATACATACAAATGTTTTATAGATACTACCACTAGAGAAAATTCTACAAAGAAACAACTGTGAACAAGATCCTAAAACTAAAGATACTAATAACTAAGTAAGTAAATTGTAACTTTTAATCTACTTGTAAAATGTTCTAAACACAAACAAACAATTACATTTATAACACATATGTACTTTTTTCTCCAGGTTCTACTACTGAAAACTACACTACAAATGAACAGAGAACATTATTCCTATATAAATATTGCTAAGTAAGTATTTGTAAACAGAAATCAATGTGGTAAAAACCACAAACATTAGCACTTGTTCTAATTAGTTGCTATTATCAATTTTTTTTTACACAGCTAACACTACAGAAAAATATACTGAAAACATTCAAATCTCCTATTTCGGAATACCAAAAATAAAACTCACTAAGTAAGTATATTAAAGTACATAATTAACTGCTAAGTTGTTGAAAACGTACAAACATGGGGATTTTTCTAACACATATGTACCTATTTTTTTAAGATAATACTACAATATACTCTCCACATAAAAAAGATACAACTATACTGGAAAACCCTACCTAAAACAAAATAAGTAAGTATCTTGACAATGTAAAATAAAATCCTACACTTATTAGTATCCACTTTTGTAGTAGAAATTAGCAGTGACATTCTAAATATACACACAATTTTGTAATAATATTGTCATTTTATGATTTTCCTAACAGCTCAAACAACATCAGAAAACACTATCCACAACAAAAGAATAAAGCATATCAAAAGATTTCACTCATTTCTAAAACACGTAAGTATATACATTACTAATAATCACTTACTTAGAATTATAAACACATTTTCCTTGACATTAACTATTATATATATGTTTTCTAGATATACAAACAACAAAATGACAGAAGGAGCAGAATTTGTAACCAGCCAGAAAGTAAAGCTATTACTGTGCTACATGGGTTACACTTATACACAAGAAAAGCAATATGGCATGAAAGCTAAATGGAAATGTTGTAAATATTATTCTAACAAGTGTTATGGAAGGGCAACAACAAGAGAAGCTCCTGTACTGTATACTAGGGAACACAATCATCCACCAAATGTAACTGAAATTGAAGTTACAACAGCATTGGAAAATATAAAAGAGGCAAGCACAGGTTACCAAAAACAAACCATTGTCATATTAAAAAAAGCAATTCCTAAAATCCCTAAAACTGCCACAACACAAATGCCAAATATTCTTTCACTAAAAAGAACTATAGCACGAACTAAAAAAGCTACTACTACTACCACACCAGCTCCCAGAACATATCATGATATCAATTTAAATGCCAACCAAATTATAACTTTAAAACAAGCAACCATTTATAATTTACGACAATGAAAACAATGACAAAAGACTTATTATTTTTGGAACCAATATGAATCTAGTAAAACTTCAGCAAAGCCAATATTGGATGATGGATGGGACTTTTAACATCTGTCCCAAACCATTTTTCCAATTATACACTGTACATGGCCTCTACCAAAACTGCAACATACCACTACTATATGCACTACTACCAAACAAAAATAATTCCACATATATGGAATTATTAAATATAATTAAACAAAAAACAAATGATTATTCTCCAGAAAAAATAATTCTAGATTTTGAGCAAGCAATGCTTTCAAGCATCCTAAAAATCCACCTTCATACCTGCATTCAAGGCTGCTACTATCATTTAAACCAGTGTCTATGGAGACATCTACAAAAAACGACCTTAAGTGTAGAATATGCAACTAACTCATCTTTTGTATACCAAATTAAAAAACTCATAGCACTGGCTTATGTTCCAGAAACAGACGTAGCAGAACACTACAACATTCTTATAAACAGCCCCTTCTATAAACAAAATGAAGCTAAGTTAAGTCCATTTTTGGACTACTTTGAAGACACCTGGGTAGGCAGACTTCATAGATCTGGCCACAGAAGAAACCCAAAATTCCTAATACCCTGGTGGAACGTTTACAGAAGCACCTTAAATGGTGAATCTAAAACTAACAGCGCAGTAGAAGGTTGGCACAATGCCTTTATACAATCAACTGGCAGAACAAAACCAACTCTAGAACATTTTATTAAGTGCCTATTGAAAGAACAAAGCTACCAGGAATTCAGAATGGACCAATCCATAACTGAACTAGTCCCTAAAACATCAAAACAAAATAAGCAAATGCACAAATACCTAGAAGAGCAAGTGAAATTATACCCTAGTACAAAAGGCATTGAATACTTAAACATAATTGCCAAAACCCTACTCTGAATAAATGACAACACCAAAGCAATCCCTAAAACTATCACCTAAATATGCATAATAACATTTAAATCTTGATGTTTAAAATTATTTAATGTATGCAATATATATACTTAATAATCACATATATGCACACATTAAATAAAAGACAAGAACTATTAAACAATGCAATATTAATAATCACATTACCCACCCACAAAAGATCAAACATAAATGACTTACCAATCATGTTCAAAATCCAATAACGTCCTTCTCCACCAAAGTAATCCAGGTAGTGCAAATGTAACCCAAAATAAAATGCAAAAATACAACTGTACCAAAAAAAGCAAATCCATGGTGTGAAGAGCCATCGAACAACCATAAAAAACCCGAAAAATAGCCAAAAGTTATAAAAACGCTCCAGGAAAACCGAAAACTTAAAAGAAGTGTTTGCAAAGCAGTGGTGAATAAAACCAACAAACACTTCCTTTAAAAAAAAAAACTGAACTTCCGATATGGCGAATACCTATAACAAAAACATAGAAAACAGACATACCCACCCACATTACCCAACACATAAATAACTACTAACATTAGTACAAACATTATTTTCCTACTACATCAACTTAAAACATAGATATATTTATTCTGGAAACAATCCTATGACAAAGTAAAACTACGTGTATCTACCACACGGAAATTATCGTTTTAAAAATCTAAAACACTATTCACTCACATATAAGAACACTAAATAGCAGCAGACTACTCTCAAAAGTACATTAAAATACACATAAAACATATAAAATAAACCTTACCTGAAGCAACGTGAAGTCTCTCCCAACCGCGAGCTGCTCTTCATCCAAATGACCCAAAACGACCTAACCCGGTTACAAAATAAAGACCCCAAAAGTAATAAAATAGTCCAAAGTAAGAAATATAAGATAAATTCTTTCTTAAATTACCTGAATTCATGTAAAAACAGCTAATATTTTCTATAAAATGTTATTTTTGTGCTAGTATGAAATTATTTACAAATATGTATAAAAACTGTAAAAATAAATATTAAGAAAGAAATAATATTTATTACAACAATTTATAGAAATGTAAAAAAAAGTGACACAATGTTTAAATGTACTAATTATGTTAGCAAAAAATATCCCTTTTTCTGAGAAACTTAGATGTAAACAATTAATTGTAAAAAAATGAATAATAATATTAATATTATTATTTTTTTTTATTTTATTTACTATATAATATGTAATACTATAAAGAAATTATATCACATATGAAATATAACCATATTATATTTTCTTCTTCTGTTAATTTTATTGTAATTTTGTTTGCAAATAATTAGCACAAATATAAATGTTTCATAAATGTGAATACATTATTATTTAAATTGTTATCTCTGCTAAAGATACAAAACCTAATAAAACATTTTTTTCAAAGATGTTTAAAATGTTCTGTTTTGTTATTACTATAATCTCACAATAATATTATTGGCAAAATCCAATTAGGTACTGGATACTAATAACATGTAACTTACTATTCCCACTCCAATCTATATAAAATTAAAATAAGTGCTGGACACTAATTTTATAAAAATAATTATTCCAACTCCAGTCTACTTGATATAGAAATAGATAGTAAACACTTAAAAAATATTACTTACTATTCCTACTCCAGTCTACGTTAAATTGAAATAGTTGCTTGACACTAATTAAATAATAATTACTATTCAAACTCCTGTCTACATTAAATTGAAGTAGGTGCTGGACCCTAATTAAATAATAATTACTATTCCAACTCCAATCTACCTTAAATTGAACTAATTGCTGGACACTAATTAATTAATAATTACTATTCTCACTCCAATTTACATAAAATTGAAGTAGGTGCTAGACACTAATTAAATAATAATTACTATTCCAACTCCAGTCTACATTAAATTAAAGTAGGTGCTGGACACTAATTAAATAATAATTACTATTCCAACTCCAGTCTACATTAAATTGAAGTAGGTGCTGGACACTAATAAAATAATAATTACTATTCCTACTCCAGTCTACATTAAATTGAAGTAGGTGCTGGACACTAATTAAATAATAATTACTATTCCAACTCTAATCTACATTAAATTGAAGTAGGTGCTGGACACTAATTAAATAATAATTACTATTCCAACTCCAATCTACATTAAATTGAAGTAGGTGCTGGACACTAATTAATTAATAATTACTATTCCAACTCCAATTTACATAACATTGAAGTAGGTGCTGGACACTAATTAAATAATAATTACTATTCCAACTCCAATTTACATAAAATTGAAGTAGGTGCTGGACACTAATTAAATAATAATTACTATTCCTACTCCAGTCTACATTAAATTGAAGTAGGTGCTGGACACTAATTAAATAATAATTACTATTCCAACTCCAATCTACATTAAATTGAAGTAGGTGCTGGACACTAATTAAATAATAATTACTATTCCAACTCCAATCTACATTAAATTGAAGTAGGTGCTGGACACTAATTAATTAATAATTACTATTCCAACTCCAATTTACATAAAATTGAAATAGGTGCTGGACACTAATTAAATAATAATTACTATTCCAACTCCAGTCTACATTAAATTGAAGTAGGTGCTGGACACTAATTAAATAATAATTACTATTCCAACTCCAGTCTACATTAAATTGAATTAGGTGCTGGACACTAATTAAATAATAATTACTATTCCAACTCCAAGCTACCTTAAATTGAAGTAATTGCTGGACACTAATTAAATAATAATTACTATTCCAACTCCAGTCTACATTAAATTCAAGTAGGTGCTGGACACTAATTAAATAATAATTACTATTCAAACTCCAGTCTACATTAAATTAAAGTAGATGCTGGACACTAATTAAATAATATTTACTATTCCAACTCCAATTTACATAAAATTGAAGTAGGTGCTGGACACTAATTAAATAATTATTACTATTCCAACTCCAATTTACATAAAATAGAAGTAGGTGCTGGACACTAATTAAATAATAATTACTATTCCAACTCCAGTCTACATTAAATTGAAGTCGGTGCTGCACACTAATTAAATAATAATTACTATTCAAACTTATATTTTCTTCTTCTGTTAATTTTATTGTAATTTTGTTTGCAAATAATTAGCACAAATATAAATGTTTCATAAATGTGAATAAATTATGATTTAAATTGTTATCTCTGCTAAAGATACAAAACCTAATAAAAAATTTTTTTCAAAGATGTTTAAAATTTTCTGTTTTGTTATTACTATAATCTCACAATAATATTATTGTCAAAATCCAATTAGGTACTGGATACTAATAACATGTAACTTACTATTCACACTCCAATCTATATAAAATTAAAATAAGTGCTGGACACTAATTTTATAAAAATAATTATTCCAACTCCAGTCTACTTGATATAGAAATAGATAGTAAACACTTAAAAAATATTACTTACTATTCCTACTCCAGTTTACGTTAAATTGAAGTAGTTGCTTGACACTAATTAAATAATAATTACTATTCAAACTCCTGTCTACATTAAATTGAAGTAGGTGCTGGACCCTAATTAAATAATAATTACTATTCCAACTCCAATCTACCTTAAATTGAACTAATTGCCGGACACTAATTAATTAATAATTACTATTCTCACTCCAATTTACATAAAATTGAAGTAGGTGCTAGACACTAATTAAATAATAATTACTATTCCAACTCCAGTCTACATAAAATTGAAGTAGGTGCTGGACACTAATTAAATAATTATTACTATTCCAACTCCAATTTACATAAAATAGAAGTAGGTGCTGGACACTAATTAAATAATAATTACTATTCCAACTCCAGTCTACATTAAATTGAAGTCGGTGCTGCACACTAATTAAATAATAATTACTATTCAAACTCCAGTCTACATTAAATTGAAGTAGGTGCTGGACACTAATTAAATAATAATTACTATTCCAACTCCAGTCTACATTAAATTGAAGTAGGTGCTGGACACTAATTAAATAATAATTACTATTCCAACTCCAAGCTACCTTAAATTGAAGTAATTGCTGGACACTAATTAATTAATAATTACTATTCCCACTCCAATTTACATTAAATTGAAGTAGGTGCTGGACACTAATTAAATAATAATGACTATTCCAACTCCAATTTACATAAAATAGAAGTAGGTGCTGGACACTAATTAAATAATAATTACTATTCCAACTCCAGTCTACATTAAATTGAAGTAGGTGCTGGACACTAATAAAAAAATAATTACTATTCCTACTCCAGTCTACATTAAATTGAAGTAGGTGCTGGACACTAATTAAATAATAATTACTATTCCAACTCCAATGTACATTAAATTGAAGTAGGTGCTGGACACTAATTAAATAATAATTACTATTCCAACTCCAGTCTACATTAAATATAAATGTATTAATTTTATATTTTAATGACTAATAATTATTTAAAGATGATGTTAATAAACTAAAATATTTTTAATTTTTTTACTTACATTTAAAAAAAATCTACACCCTTATCCCCTATGAACCCAATAACCCACTCCTAATGATAGTTATGTAATATTATACTATATTATTAATAACAATTTCAAATAATAATAATTTTTAATAATTAATTTAATAAGATTAATTATTAATTTATAAACAAAATATAATAAATTATTTTTTATAAATAATTTATTTTATACATTTTTATTAAATATATTAAAACACACTCCCACCCTTATCCCCTATAAACCCAATTACCCACTCCTAATGATTGTTATATCATAATATTAAATAGTATTTTTTTTAAATATTAATTAATAATTATTTTTTATTAATCAATAAATATGAATATTTATAATTTTATTAAAAAATATTAAAAAGAAAAAATGTTTTTTTTTTTTAATATATTTTTATTACATATATTTTAAAACACTCCCCACCCTTATCCCCTATAAACCCAATAACCCGCTCCTAAAACTAGATATGTATTTTTAAATATTATTATATTAAAAAATATTATAAAAATATTTAATAATTTTTTTATTTTAATAATATTTTTATTACATATATTTTAAAACAGTCCCCACCCTTATCCCCAATAAACCCAATAACCCGCTCCTAAAACTAGATATGTATTTTTAATAATTATTTTATTAATTATATTTATTTTTATTTATTTTTTTTCCGTTTTTTTATATTACTTTTTATAAATATCATTACTTTTTTTACTACTTAATTTTTTATTCTTTTAATATAATACGATATTTTTTACTTTCGATATTTTGTCTCTAGATATTCTTGCTTTCGATATTTAATTATACTTACTGATTACGATATTTTTGTATTCAATATTTTTGTATTTCTATATTATCTACCTTCGATATTAAAACTTCGATATTATGTCTTGTCGATATTATTTTTTCGATATTATGTCTGATTACCGGAGAAAAGTACACATCATATCAAACACATACCTTTGCTTAGGTGGTTCCCACTGAAAGAAAACATCCATAATCGCTGGCAAATTATACCTCGGAGCATTTAAAATCCACCTACGAGCTAACAAATCAAACACTGTCCATTCCTCCGAACTAGGAAGCTGACTACGACTCTGCTTGCGTTCCGAAACAGGGGTCATATTCAGTGACCCAAACAATGGTGACAATAGACTAACAACAGTCTCGGTCATTCGTTTTCGAGCAGAAGGAGAAGAAGTAGACATAAGAACAGGAGAATAAGTATTCTGAGGCAAAGAAGGTGTAGGGACAAGAGGAGCAGGAGTCGAAGATACAGAAGTAGAAGGCAAAGGAGTTTGAGGCAAAGCTGGTAGCAAAGCTGGCGACCCTAGAATGGGTTGCGCAGGAGGAGGCAAAGCAATCTGTGGAGCACCGGGTGGATGAACAACAGCAGGAGGTTGAACAACAAAGGGTGGAACAACCAGGGGTAATGGAGGTGCAGTAGCACCCTGCACATAGGGGGGTGGCAATCTCAGTAAATGAGAGATCAAAGAATCTTTTTCAGGGTCTTCATTCACTTTTGGAAGGGAAAGCGGCAAGGCCGGATAACATTTATCGATAGCCATGCAACGCTGTCTATCTAGGACTTCACTCGCACGCTCTTCTCCATCTTCCTTAAACTGCCTAGCCGCTTGTAGCACTGACATATTCTTATCTTTCCTATCTCTCTTTGCTTGCTTAATTTCTCACAGTTTGGCTTCCTTACGCCAAAGGCGGAAAGAGTCAAACATTGCCGGCCGGGCTTTCTTCTTGAACAGCACAACTTCTAGGTTATCTAAAATATTTGATTCGAAACTACCATGTTGGGGCCATCGTAAGACACCATCTTTCCTAGTATAGCGGATCCCTACCTCATTATAGGTGATAGGACCCACTCCGTGTTTTGAATAGAGCTCATAAGTTGGAGTTCCAACCGGAGGTATCGGACACGAGTACTCCAATCGGGAATCCTTGTTGCAACCACAACTAAACCATTTCCTAATTTTGCTAAGACCAGGCATCTTATAGCTCACTAATCTAGCTTCAAACTTCAAGGGGTTATCAACTATCGATACTCTCGCAAATATACGAGCCCCTCAGCTTCGATTACTGCAGTAGCCGAATCAAACCAAACCAAGAATCAAACCAAGAACCAAACAAAAGAACCAAACAAAGAACCAAACAAAGTCGTGGGAGCGACCCACTGATACTTAACCAAAATATCTGTCACGCCACCAGAAGACCGTCTATCGTCTCACTCTACAAAGCATCTATCGAGGGTAGAAGACAGGGCGACAGTCAGGGCAGCAGTCCTTCGTAGCCATCGGAAAGCAGGAAGCCTTGCAGAAAATATCTTCCACGTCAACATGCAGGGGTCGATAAAGTGGCGGCCTTCCTCCAGAATTTCCTCACGTGGCTCCTCACGATCCTCGGGCTTGGACCGGTACCGCTGAAGTCGCCCCACTTGGGCGCCAACTGAAGAACCGGGTTTTTAGAACCCAGCGGCGCCAGGGACACGCCCAAAGTCTTCGGGTTCTCCTGTCTTGGCAAACAGAGACACAGAATACTTCTAGGTGGCGTCAGAGACCAAATTTATTAGCTGCAGCTAGTAGCAGTAATCCCAGCAACACAACACGGTGTACAACTAAAGAAACTGCTCAATTTTGTAGAGCAAGACATCAGTATTTATACACAATAATCACATTACAAATGGACACCCACTGCAGCAAATTCTGACCAATAGAAACACATTTCTATACATTATCACATTCCAAAAAGGCTCACTTTACATTGTACCAACCCCACAAGTTAATTATTAGGATGTCCCAAATTCAATTTCAATGTCAATTCGATGTCAAAAATCCAGTAAAAGAATTGGCTTGGTAGTTTGGTCTGCCCTGTTCCCATGATACACTGAGCCAGGGACAGACTAATTTGCATGTAGCCAGGTTCTGAGCTGGGATGGTGCAGTGAGCTTAAAAATGGTGATGGATCAAGCCCTGATCTGTTGACTGGGTACGAGTATTCTGCTTAATTCAGATGCTCTGTCCATCACCACCCCCCTTTTCTGAATCGTTTTGTCCACCACAAGCGTGGAAGGGTATGCTCAGATGTGAGTCCCTTGCTCACTGCACCATCAGGGTTCAAGCAAGCCGGGCCGAAGACTGCTGTAATGCCAGAAACCGGTCCCCTGAAGCTTGTTTCCTTTCCAGTAAAAGAATTGGCTTGGTAGTTTGGTCTGCCCTGTTCCCATGATGCACTGGGCCAGGGACAGACTAATTTGCATGTAGCCAGGTTCTGAGCTGGGATGGTGCAGTGAGCTAAAAAACGGTGATGGATCAAGCCCTGATCTGTTGACTGGGTACGAGTATTCTGCTTAATTCAGATGCTCTGTCCAATACCACCCCCCTTTTCTGAATCATTTTGTCCACCACAAGCGTGGAAGGGTATGCTCAGATGTGAGTCCCTTGCTCACTGCACCATCAGGATTCAAGCAAGCTGGGCCGAAGACGGCTGTAATGCCAGAAACCGGTCCCCGGAAGCTTGATTCCTTTCCAGTAAAAGAATTGGCTTGGTAGTTTGGTCTGCCCTGTTCCCATGATGCACTGGGCCAGGGACAGACTAATTTGCATGTAGCCAGGTTCTGAGCTGGGATGGCGCAGTGAGCTAAAAAACGGTGATGGATCAAGCCCTGATCTGTTGACTGGGTACGAGTATTCTGCTTAATTCAGATGCTCTGTCCATCACCACCCCCCTTTTCTGAATCGTTTTGTCCACCACAAGCGTGGAAGGGTATGCTCAGATGTGAGTCCCTTGCTCACTGCACCATCAGGATTCAAGCAAGCCGGGCCAAAGACGGCTGTAATGCCAGAAACCGGTCCCCGGAAGCTTGTTTCCTTTCCAGTAAAAGAATTGGCTTGGTAGTTTGGTCTGCCCTGTTCCTATGATGCACAGGGCCAGGGACAGACTAATTTGCATGTAGCCAGGTTCTGAGCTGGGATGGTGCAGTGAGCTAAAAAACAGTGATGGATCATGCCCTGATCTGTTGACTGGGTACGAGTATTCTGCTTAATTCAGATGCTCTGTCCATCACCACCCCCCTTTTCTGAATCGTTTTGTCCACCGCAAGCGTGGAAGGGTATGCTCAGATGTGAGTCCCTTGCTCACTGCACCATCAGGATTCAAGCAAGCCGGGCCGAAGATGGCTGTAATGCCAGAAACCGGTCCCCGGAAGCTTGTTTCCTTTCCAGTAAAAGAATTGGCTTGGTAGTTTGGTCTGCCCTGTTCCCATGATGCACTGGGCCAGGGACAGACTAATTTGCATGTAGCCAGGTTCTGAGCTGGGATGGTGCAGTGAGCTAAAAAATGGTTATGGATCAAGCCCTGATCTGTTGACTGGGTACGAGTATTCTGCTTAATTCAGATGCTCTGTCCATCACCACCCCCCTTTTCTGAATCGTTTTGTCCACCACAAGCGTGGAAGGGTATGCTCAGATGTGAGTCCCTTGCTCACTGCACCATCAGGATTCAAGCAAGCCGGGCCGAAGACAGCTGTAATGCCAGAAACCGGTCCCCGGAAGCTTGTTTCCTTTCCAGTAAAAGAATTGGCTTGGTAGTTTGGTCTGCCCTGTTCCCATGATGTACTGGGCCAGGGACAGACTAATTTGCATGTAGCCAGGTTCTGAGCTGGGATGGTGCAGTGAGCTAAAAAACAGTGATGGATCAAGCCCTGATCTCTTGACTGGGTACGAGTATTCTGCTTAATTCAGATGCTCTGTCCATCATCACCCCCCTTTTCTGAATCGTTTTGTCCACCACAAGCGTGGAAGGGTATGCTCAGATATGAGTCCCTTGCTCACTGCACCTTCAGGATTCAAGCAAGCCGGGCCGAAGACGGCTGTAATGCCAGAAACCGGTCCCCGGAAGCTTGTTTCCTTTCCAGTAAAAGAATTGGCTTGGTAGTTTGGTCTGCCCTGTTCCCATGATGCACTGGGCCAGGGACAGACTAATTTGCATGTAGCCAGGTTCTGAGCTGGGATGGTGCAGTGAGCTATAAAACGGTGATGGATCAAGCCCTGATCTGTTGACTGGGTATGAGTATTCTGCTTAATTCAGATGCTCTGTCCATCACCACCCCCCTTTTATGAATCGTTTTGTCCACCACAAGCGTGGAAGGGTATGCTCAGATGTGAGTCTCTTGCTCACTGCACCATCAGGATTCAAGCAAGCCGGGCCGAAGACGGCTGTAATGCCAGAAACTGGTCCCCGGAAGCTTGTTTACTTTTCAGTAAAAGAATTGGCTTGGTAGTTTGGTCCGCCCTGTTCCCATGATGCACTGGGCCCGGGACAGACTAATTTGCATGTTGCCAGGTTCTGACCTGGGATGGTGCAGTGAGCTAAAAAACGGTGATGGATCAAGCCCTGATCTGTTGACTGGGTACGAGTATTCTGCTTAATTCAGATGCTCTGTCCATCACCACCCCCCTTTTCTGAATCGTTTTGTCCACCACAAGCGTGGAAGGGTATGCTCAGATGTGAGTCCCTTGCTCACTGCACCATCAGGATTCAAGCAAGCCGGGCCGAAGACGGCTGTAATGCCAGAAACCGGTCCCCGGAAGCTTGTTTCCTTTCCAGTAAAAGAATTGGCTTGGTAGTTTGGTCTGGCCGGTTCCCATGATGCACTGGGCCAGGGACAGACTAATTTGCATGTAGGCAGGTTCAGAGCTGGGATGGTGCCGTGAGCTAAAAAACGGTGATGGATCAAGCCCTGATCTGTTGACTGGGTACGAGTATTCTGCTTAATTCAGATGTTCTGTCCATCACCACCCCCCTTTTCTGAATCGTTTTGTCCACCACAAGCGTGGAAGGGTATGCTCAGATGTGAGTCCCTTGCTCACTGCACCATCAGGATTCAAGCAAGCCGGGCCGAAGACGGCTGTAATGCCAGAAACCGGTCCCCGGAAGCTTGTTTCCTTTCCAGTAAAAGAATTGGCTTGGTAGTTTGGTCTGCCCTGTTCCCATGATGCACTGGGCCAGGGACAGACTAATTTGCATGTAGCCAGGTTCTGAGCTGGGATGGTGCAGTGAGCTAAAAAACGGTGATGGATCAAGCCCTGATCTGTTGACTGGGTATGAGTATTCTGCTTTATTCAGATGCTCTGTCATTCACCACCCTCTTTTTTTAATTGTTTTGTCCACCACAAGCGTGGAAGGGTATGCTCAGATGTGAGTCCCTTGCTCACTGCTCCATCAGGATTCAAGCAAGCCGGGCCGAAGATGGCTGTAATGCCAGAAACCAGTCCCGGGAAGCTTGTTTCCTTAACAGTAAAAGAATTGGCTTGGTAGTTTGGTCTGCCCTGTTCCCATGATGCACTGGGCCAGGGACAGACTAATTTGCATGTAGCCAGGTTCTGAGCTGGGATGGCGCAGTGAGCTAAAAAACGGTGATGGATCAAGCCCTGATCTGTTGACTGGGTACGAGTATTCTGCTTAATTCAGATGCTCTGTCCATCACCACCCCCCTTTTCTGAATCGTTTTGTCCACCACAAGCGTGGAAGGGTATGCTCAGATGTGAGTCCCTTGCTCACTGCACCATCAGGATTCAAGCAAGCCGGGCCAAAGACGGCTGTAATGCCAGAAACCGGTCCCCGGAAGCTTGTTTCCTTTCCAGTAAAAGAATTGGCTTGGTAGTTTGGTCTGCCCTGTTCCTATGATGCACAGGGCCAGGGACAGACTAATTTGCATGTAGCCAGGTTCTGAGCTGGGATGGTGCAGTGAGCTAAAAAACAGTGATGGATCATGCCCTGATCTGTTGACTGGGTACGAGTATTCTGCTTAATTCAGATGCTCTGTCCATCACCACCCCCCTTTTCTGAATCGTTTTGTCCACCGCAAGCGTGGAAGGGTATGCTCAGATGTGAGTCCCTTGCTCACTGCACCATCAGGATTCAAGCAAGCCGGGCCGAAGATGGCTGTAATGCCAGAAACCGGTCCCCGGAAGCTTGTTTCCTTTCCAGTAAAAGAATTGGCTTGGTAGTTTGGTCTGCCCTGTTCCCATGATGCACTGGGCCAGGGACAGACTAATTTGCATGTAGCCAGGTTCTGAGCTGGGATGGTGCAGTGAGCTAAAAAACGGTTATGGATCAAGCCCTGATCTGTTGACTGGGTACGAGTATTCTGCTTAATTCAGATGCTCTGTCCATCACCACCCCCCTTTTCTGAATCGTTTTGTCCACCACAAGCGTGGAAGGGTATGCTCAGATGTGAGTCCCTTGCTCACTGCACCATCAGGATTCAAGCAAGCCGGGCCGAAGACAGCTGTAATGCCAGAAACCGGTCCCCGGAAGCTTGTTTCCTTTCCAGTAAAAGAATTGGCTTGGTAGTTTGGTCTGCCCTGTTCCCATGATGTACTGGGCCAGGGACAGACTAATTTGCATGTAGCCAGGTTCTGAGCTGGGATGGTGCAGTGAGCTAAAAAACAGTGATGGATCAAGCCCTGATCTCTTGACTGGGTACGAGTATTCTGCTTAATTCAGATGCTCTGTCTATCACCATCCCCCTTTTCTGAATCGTTTTGTCCACCACAAGCGTGGAAGGGTATGCTCAGATATGAGTCCCTTGCTCACTGCACCATCAGGATTCAAGCAAGCCGGGCTGAAGACGGCTGTAATGCCAGAAACCGGTCCCCGGAAGCTTGTTTCCTTTCCAGTAAAAGAATTGGCTTGGTAGTTTGGTCTGCCCTGTTCCCATGATGCACTGGGCCAGGGACAGACTAATTTGCACGTAGCCAGGTTCTGAGCTGGGATGGTGCAGTGAGCTAAAAAATGGTGATGGATCAAGCCTTGATCTGTTGACTGGGTACGAGTATTCTGCTTAATTCAGATGCTCTGTCCATCATCACCCCCCTTTTCTGAATCGTTTTGTCCACCACAAGCGTGGAAGGGTATGCTCAGATGTGAGTCCCTTGCTCACTGCACCTTCAGGATTCAAGCAAGCCGGGCCGAAGACGGCTGTAATGCCAGAAACCGGTCCCCGGAAGCTTGTTTCCTTTCCAGTAAAAGAATTGGCTTGGTAGTTTGGTCTGCCCTGTTCCCATGATGCACTGGGCCAGGGACAGACTAATTTGCATGTAGCCAGGTTCTGAGCTGGGATGGTGCAGTGAGCTATAAAACGGTGATGGATCAAGCCCTGATCTGTTGACTGGGTATGAGTATTCTGCTTAATTCAGATGCTCTGTCCATCACCACCCCCCTTTTATGAATCGTTTTGTCCACCACAAGCGTGGAAGGGTATGCTCAGATGTGAGTCTCTTGCTCACTGCACCATCAGGATTCAAGCAAGCCGGGCCGAAGACGGCTGTAATGCCAGAAACTGGTTCCCGGAAGCTTGTTTACTTTTCAGTAAAAGAATTGGCTTGGTAGTTTGGTCCGCCCTGTTCCCATGATGCACTGGGCCCGGGACAGACTAATTTGCATGTTGCCAGGTTCTGACCTGGGATGGTGCAGTGAGCTAAAAAACGGTAATGGATCAAGCCCTGATCTGTTGACTGGGTACGAGTATTCTGCTTAATTCAGATGCTCTGTCTATCACCACCCCCCTTTTCTGAATCGTTTTGTCCACCACAAGCGTGGAAGGGTATGCTCAGATGTGAGTCCCTTGCTCACTGCACCATCAGGATTCAAGCAAGCCGGGCCGAAGACGGCTGTAATGCCAGAAACCGGTCCCCGGAAGCTTGTTTCCTTTCCAGTAAAAGAATTGGCTTGGTAGTTTGGTCTGGCCGGTTCCCATGATGCACTGGGCCAGGGACAGACTAATTTGCATGTAGGCAGGTTCAGAGCTGGGATGGTGCCGTGAGCTAAAAAACGGTGATGGATCAAGCCCTGATCTGTTGACTGGGTACGAGTATTCTGCTTAATTCAGATGTTCTGTCCATCACCACCCCCCTTTTCTGAATCGTTTTGTCCACCACAAGCGTGGAAGGGTATGCTCAGATGTGAGTCCCTTGCTCACTGCACCATCAGGATTCAAGCAAGCAGGGCCGAAGACGGCTGTAATGCCAGAAACCGGTCCCCGGAAGCTTGTTTCCTTTCCAGTAAAAGAATTGGCTTGGTAGTTTGGTCTGCCCTGTTCCCATGATGCACTGGGCCAGGGACAGACTAATTTGCATGTAGCCAGGTTCTGAGCTGGGATGGTGCAGTGAGCTAAAAAACGGTGATGGATCAAGCCCTGATCTGTTGACTGGGTATGAGTATTCTGCTTTATTCAGATGCTCTGTCATTCACCACCCCCTTTTTTTAATTGTTTTGTCCACCACAAGCGTGGAAGGGTATGCTCAGATGTGAGTCCCTTGCTCACTGCTCCATCAGGATTCAAGCAAGCCGGGCCGAAGACGGCTGTAATGCCAGAAACCGGTCCCCGGAAGCTTGTTTCCTTTCCAGTAAAAGAATTGGCTTGGTAGTTTGGTCTGCCCTGTTCCCATGATGCACTGGGCCAGGGACAGACTAATTTGCATGTAGCCAGGTTCTGAGCTGGGATGGTGCAGTGAGCTAAAAAACGGTGATGGATCAAGCCCTGATCTGTTGACTGGGTACGAGTATTCTGCTTAATTCAGATGCTCTGTCCATCACCACCCCCCTTTTCTGAATCGTTTTGTCCACCACAAGCGTGGAAGGGTATGCTCAGATGTGAGTCCCTTGCTCACTGCACCATCAGGATTCAAGCAAGCCGGGCCGAAGACGGCTGTAATGCCAGAAACCGGTCCCCGGAAGCTTGTTTCCTTTCCAGTAAAAGAATTGGCTTGGAAGTTTGGTCTGCCCTGTTCCCATGATGCACTGGGCCAGGGACAGACTAATTTGCATGTAGCCAGGTTCTTAGCTGGGATGGTGCAGTGAGCTAAAAAACGGTGATGGATCAAGCCCTGATCTGTTGACTGGGTACGAGTATTCCGCTTAATTCAGATGTTCAGTCCATCACCACCCCCCTTTTCTGAATCGTTTTGTCCACCACAGGCGTGGAAGAGTATGCTCAGATGTGAGTCCCTTGCTCACTGCACCATCAGGATTCAAGCATGCCGGGCCGAAGACGGCTGTAATGCCAGAAACCGGTCCCCGGAAGCTTGTTTCCTTTCCAGTAAAAGAATTGGCTTGGTAGTTTGGTCTGCCCTGTTCCCCTGATGCACTGGGCCAGGGACAGACTAATTTGCATGTAGCCAGGTCCTGAGCTGGGATGGTGCAGTGAGCTAAAAAACGGTGATGGATCAAGCCCTGATCGGTTGACTGGGTACGAGTATTCTGCTTAATTCAGATGCTCTGTCCATCACCGCCCCCTTTTCTGAATCATTATATGTTTATATGTAGCCATTCCAAAGTTAGCATTTACCGCAAGGTTATAATGCACTTAAGAGTATATGGTCTGGCTGCATCATAGAACAGCCTCAGAGAATAGGCTCTGAAAGCTGCAGAGGGGCCCAGCTCAAGCATGGGCACCCTCTGACACAAAACCAAGTACACTGCCTTCAGGATTGATAACCATTAAGTGTAATGGGGTAACCCTGTAACTTGGGGTCGGCAGAATTTGCGTAATTGCGTTACGCAAATCTCTGCAAAACGATAAAAAATCTCTGCGAACACGCAGAAATTCTGTGAATACGCAGAATTGCTTGTTCGCAATGCTTTTTTCCTGTTCGCGATCGCTGTTTGTGTGATCTGAAGGAAATATCTTGCGGACACGCATTTTGAGAACGCCTAGGCCTACCTGTAACCCTCAGAACCTGGGCGGGTAATTAAACAAAAAACAATGGTTCTGTTGGGAACAATAGTTTTTTGATTAATTAAGGATTGATAGGGCCTGCCCTGGGATTGACTGATAGGTTTATATGTATCAGTGATTGAAGGTAGATAGAGGTAACC
The DNA here is from genome assembly GCF_964263255.1 of Lissotriton vulgaris. Classification (NCBI taxonomy): domain Eukaryota; kingdom Metazoa; phylum Chordata; class Amphibia; order Caudata; family Salamandridae; genus Lissotriton; species Lissotriton vulgaris. Next base: position 241,873,338 of record NC_141699.1, on the reverse strand, counting down.
TATAGCTTAGTAAGGGGTGCATGCACCACCTTACCCAGGCTGCAGTAGCAGACCTGTGGTACCATTTTGGAAGGCTTCCCAGGGGTGGCATAATACATGCTTCAGTCCCTGGTAGGCCTCTGAGGTACTTATGCCCTGAGTACCTGGTGTACCATATACTAGGGACTCACAAGGGTAACCCAGTAACCAATCTGGAGTGTACCTAATGTACATGCAATCAATTTAGAGAGGAAGCATCTAGGCTTGGGTTCTGGATAGCAGGGCCCCAGCCAGACTACAGTCGAAAAACAGTGAAACACCAGCAGAAAGTAAGGGTAACCATAGTAAGCAGATCCTACTCTCCTACAGTCATTGTTAGTACTCTACCTAGTGTTACTGAGCCCATCCGCCTTCAGAGTTAGCACACAGCCATTGTGAGAACAATGCAGAGATACTGCCATCTGAAAGGCAACTACAGTGCATCTTGCTCCTCATAACCACATGCAACAGATGTCCTACACATCACTGATGAACTGAAAGTGATTACCTTGAACACTTGGGCCCTCATTTACAATATTTTGTGGTAGGGCAATGCCACATGCTTTCCTGCTGCACTGCCCTATGGCAAAAGAAAAGGGCAGGAATGCACAGTGTCTTTTAGATATGGCACATTCCTGTCCTTTCACTCTGCGCTGGTGCACAAATGGCTTTCAAGTGCTAATGCAGGTACCCTTGCACCATGGTGCAAGGTAGTTTGTGTTGTAGGGCTGATTGTTTTTGTGCAGGAAGGAACATCTTCCTGCATTAAAACAATCAATAGAGGCAATTTCTTTGTTCTATGTGTGCTGCTGAATGCAGCACACATAGAAAGAGGAAAAACAAGGAGAACTGTTGTTATTGATTCTTGTTATGTCTCCCCTATGCCACCCCTGAGAGGCGCCTTCTTTACAACTTGTTGTAAATCTGGGACTGTGTCTAATGCCAGGGTGTAAGTAGGAACATCCACCACAACACCCATGGCACTCCTCCCCATTATAGTGTGAGGCACTGCAGGGACTTGCACAGTGTTGCCTCACTCCATAGCTACAAGGCCATGTAAAGCAGTGCAGGGTGGCTTTATGTGGCCTTGTAGCTATGGCTAAGCCCTCTGCTCCACCATGAAGTACCAAAATGAGACATGCAGGTGGTGCAAAGGGCTTGTAAATGAACACTTGGAATGTCAACCTTTATTACTCATGTGACCACCTAACGGAGATCACAATTAACATATCCTTGTTTCATTGCAGAGGAAGTACTCCTCCTGGCCAGCTGACTGTCCCAGATGACAGCTCTGATGTTGATGATGACCTTCCAACCCTAGACCAGGACACCCTCCAGAAAATCTTGGCCTCCATTAACACACCATCTCTGGGTGCAGGGAGGGTCAACAGCATTGTGGGTTCTCCAGATGAACTGCCTACCAAACAACATACACCACCTGCCAGCCCACCCAGAGCCCTGGACTCCGAGGACCAATACCTACTTTTCCAACGCACCTCTGAAGAAGTCCAGCGTGAGCTGGTAGATGAAGTGCGGGCAGGGATGCAGACTGTAGTGGTCACCATAGATGGAGTCCGTTGGTGCCTCAGTCCCAATAGGAACAACTCTGCGGCCATAAGAGGCACATACTCTCTGCTCTATGGTCTCCAACAGTCCCTAGCTGATATTGCTGGTGCCCTAAGGCAGAGGCATTAGCAAACGCCCTGCCAAAGCAGCACCAGCGCGGTTACCAACCGGCTGGGGGCAATCAGAAGCATCTTGGAGTCCATGGAGCAGAAGCGTGACTTCTACTTTACTACCAAGGCTGATTACTGCTGCTCCGTTGCTGCTGTGTTTCAAAACCAGCAGATCTTCCTTGCTGCTGTGCTGTCTTATGTATTGGTGTAGAGAAATTCTGCTACAGACACAGGATCCACATCTTCAGCCCCTGATATGTGTATTTCTTCATTCGCTCCGGCACCTTCAACACCCCCTCATAGGAAGCCCCCACACATCAGAGGAAGAAGATGTGGACTGCACCTCTTGTAAACACAAAAGTGCCCAGGAGCATCTCTCTGTTTCTCATTTGCCCTGTGCTTGTGAACATGCCAGTGTCATTTCAACTGTTGCTTTCCCACCTTTTGACCTCACCCATTTGTGGCCTGTTTATGTGGTCTGTGATCCCTAATGACAATGTGTTCCTCCTCCTCATTGAAGCACTCCTCTCCTCCATATGTCTCATGACTGAGTTGGACATGGTGGATTGAGTGAGGCAAAGACACCAAATAATCACCAAAGGAACATGTGTTGATTGGAGATACAAAGTCAGAGGGAAACATATTTGTGAACACTATGCGTTTGTTGACGAGCAAGCAGTTACTCAAGGTCACTAGCAGGTAGTGCAACAGGTATCATGCAATTAAGGTATATGGTTATTTAAGTCACAGCATGGGTGGCTGGAGTACCCTTGGATACTAGCCAGCAAGCAATACTGCTGTGAAAAGCCAATGATACAAGTGTAAGTGTGACAGGGGCTAGCATCAGTGCTGGAGCACGAATATCCAGGATCACGGACAATGCTTTAACAACACCAACCCTCCAGTGCATGTTGCATGGCTTAACATACACAAAGCTACAGTATGTTAAAACCTGTTTCTGACTGTGTATCCAATCACATCAAGATGGCCACGGAGAGTGCCAAACGTTGTTTGTAGATCCTTCATGCGATTTCATACCCAACCTGACAGGTACCTGTTCATAGCTTTTTCCCCTTGTCACACATGTTGACAAACACTACTAGCAAAGCCAACTGCATGTACCTACAAAACCTCTGTAGATATGATAACTCCTACACAGTAATTAAAGATGTAGACTTGTATGTAGCTAACAATGATATTTATTGTACCCATCAAACTTTACCTAACAAAAACTACCTAAACCAGACTAGCTAACTTATGTAACCTAACCTACACTACCTTATCCTAAAAATACATATTAAACTACCTTAACTTAACCTACCTTACCCTACACACATAGCGCAACATGATAAATATCAACATAAACCCCCCACCTCCCTTTGTTTGACTGTCTAGATTGCTTTCACAAACAACCAAACTGTCAGTCTAAACCAAATGTGGATTCCACACAGAATGTCAAAGCAAGAAAATGCCCACTTTCTACAAGTGTCAAACAAGGGGGTAAGCCGGAACCTGTTTTATTTTAGTTGGCGTCTCCTGATTAACGCTAGATCAACCAATTTATTTTCGTTTGAACTGGTACTTTATTTATACCTTTTCTTTAACTTTTTTTAAGAGGCCAGGTTCTGGCTGGGCCATATATATATGTCAAACGAGGGGGAAAGCCGGAACCTGTTTTATTTTAGTTGGTGTCTCCTGATTAACGCTAGATCAACCAATTTAGTTTCGTTTGATCTGGTACTTCATTTATGCCTTTTCTTTAACTCCCCTGCATAACAAACACTTTCTAAAAAGTGGCATTTTCAAACACGCAATTTAAAAACCAACTTCATTAAAAGATTTATTTTTAAATTGTGATTTTAGGGGCTCCAAACTCCATATCTCTTCCTAATTCACATTTACACTTGTAAGAGGTTACAAGGCAGCTCCAATGATAACCTGTGGGAAAAATAGTCCTTGCAATAGTGAAAAATGAAATTGGCAATATTTCACTATCAGATCATGTAAAACACACCAGTACATGTCATACCTTTCACATACACTGCACTCTGAGCATGGGGCTACCCTGAGCCTACCTTAGGGGTGTCTTACATGTAGAAAAAGGAGAGGCTCGGGCCTGGCTACTGGGTGCATTTGCCAGGTCAACATGGCAGTTCCAAACTGCACACACAGTCTCTGCAGTGGCGGGCCTGAGACTTGGTTGCAGGGTTACTCATGTGGGTGGCACAATCAGTGCTGCAGGTCCACTAGTACCATTTTAATTACGGGCCCTGGGCACACAGAGTGCACTTTAATAGGGACTTACCAGTAAATTAAATATGCCAATCATGGATAACCAATAAAAATCACAATTTACACAGGGAGCACTAGCACTTTAGCACTGATCAGCAGTGGTAAAAAGCTCAGAGTTCTAAAATCAGCAAAATAGAAATGCAGTACACAGTCAAAAACACGTCAGAAGTTAAAAAGACATGGGGAAAAACATGCTAATGGTGCCAGGTCTAACATATTCCAAGCCAGCCTTCAAGGCTTTTCAAGTCCTTGTAAATATGGCTAATATTCTTTCTGTCTTTACTGTGGTGTATCCCCCACCCCCCAGTATGGACTAGCCATACACATTTGACAGAGACCGCAATTTGAGTACATACTTTAGGTTTTTGAATCTTACATTCATTTGGAAGGTTTCCCATCCACAGCCATGGTCACCTGTGAATCCTCTACCACATATGGCTCCTCTGTCAGGCTATCTATCATGTTGTCCATCACAAATTGGCAATGTATTCACCTTGACATTAGTCAGAGATGACTGGAGATGCTGCACTGAACTGCCACATTCCTGACCTATTCTTCATATTGCATGTTTTATTTTGTTTTAGGGATGCACATTGACCACAGGATCGCACACAGCATCCTCAATCACACACACTCCTTGCACTACACAATTAGCATTTAGGATGACACTCACTAATAATGTTTGGATCCTTGAAGCTCTCCACCTCATCGACTGTGTGAGGTTTTGGTCATAACATGAAACATTGCACAGTGAATGTAGAACAAATACACTGTGGGGAAGAGAAACATGGTACATACGAATAACAATTGGCTATGTCACCCTTCAGGTTGTAATGAATCAAATAGCACAGTTGAAATGTCATAATGATACACATTGATATGACAGGCTGAAGTGTACATAAATATGATGAGCCAAAACATGCATCTAGTGGGCAGATTTCAAATCCATTTCTAATACCTCACTACTACAAGATTGTACAAGGGTAGACGATTTTCATGGAAAGGGGCGACCACTCGGTCCCCCCGAACGTATGGTTGAGTGCCCCGATCCTCCCGGGAAACCATTTTGGGCGGGATGCGTGGCTCGGCTGGTATGCCCGAAGTGGCGTAGCCGGGGCGCGCCCTTTCCCGCCCAGGAGGGGTTGTCCTAGACACCCGCACGGAAGACCACGCCCAGTAGGCGCACCAGAGGAGGGTCCCCGCCCTCCTGCAGATGAATAAAAGAGCGGGAATCCGAAGAAGCGTCCTCTTGTTCCTGTGCTCTGAAGGCTGCACTAACTCGTTGCTCGTGAGCCCTCGACGGAACAAGCGGCAATTTTTGAGAACTCGTAATCTTGTTGTTTCTCTTTCAGTTCCTTGGAGTACGGAAGATCCAGTCCTCGTTGATCGACCAGCGCAGAATACACAAAGCTATGGCCGGCAAGAAAGCAGGAAAGAGCTCCGAGTTGGAGAAGGTACTGCGCACCTTGTCGAATTGAATGGCGATTATGGACCGAAAAATCGGAAAAGTTGATTCGATCAGTCGAGGTTTGGCCGATGTTAAAAAACAGTTAGCGGCCCAGAACAGCTCAGGCCGTCCTAAGAAGGTAATAGGCCCGGCCTTGCCGGGAGTTGTCCCTGAGGGTAGGGGGAAGCATGTTAAAAGGAGGGCGGTTTCTGGGGAGGTTCCGGTTCCTGTGGTACCCCAAATCGCCCCCATCACACCGGCGGACAGCCCGGTACCAAACCCAGATATAGGTTTACCGATCCCGGTTGTAATTACGCCTGTTAACGATGAGGAGATGCCCCCCGATTTGGCCATCCAGTTAGCGGCAGTGTTGCCATGGCTCAAGAAGAAAGCGGGGGGGGGGGCAGTGGCCGCGGGGGACCCGGCCGAGGAGGCTAGACTAATAATCGAGCAGTTACGGCAGTCGAGAGAGGCCGCGACGGCAAATGTTCCTCTTGTTCCCCCACAGGTGGCGCCAGGAGGACCTGCGGTTAGCCGGGAAAAGGCGGCAGACACGACGGCCGAACCTGGTAAGCACACATTGCAGGGGAGGGTTCATTACCTTGAAGGCGCGAAAGGGTGGCACAGCACATCCCTGCGGCCACAGAAGAACTGATATGGGGGGAGAAATATGTGAATATGTTTTCATTGTTGACTGACCATCGCGAGATGGAATATGCAAAATCCCAGAAAGATTTATGGCACCCCAGTGTATGGCAGGCCAAGATGGCGGAATTTAGAGTCAATGAGACGGTAGCAAATTGGGTAAAGGCCTTTTCGATATTTACGGCAGTCATGGGGGAACGAAAGCCTGAAATCAAGACCGAGTTGACCTGTTATCAGAATAGAATTATGGATTTTTATACCATGTACGAGGGGGACGAGTGGAAAGGTTACGATATGAAATTCCGAAAAGCGAAAGAGGTTGATGCTACTTTGACCTGGGATTGCCTCGACTCGGTGTCATGGCACAAGCAGCTCTTGCCTGGGGCGGCAGGTACCTCCTCGCCGGGCGGGAGCGGGTCGGGATCAGCTCGCCAAAAGCCCGCGGTGCCCTTTCGAGCGGGCGCCGGTGGGGACTATCAGCCCAAGACCGGCGGGAATGGCGGCAAGCGGGGGGGTTTGTTGGGGCTTCAATAGAGGCAACAGTAGCAGGCCCCAGGGAACATGTAGGTTCAGGCATGCGTGTGCGGGCTGTGGGAACTCCTCACACCCAGAGAGTAGCTGTAGATCTAAAAACAGCGGAACGGGAGGAAAAGGGGGGTCTAAGCAAGACTGAGGTGATACTTTGTAACCGATTGCCCACACCTGTCGATATCATGGCTCTGACTCCTTGGTTGAACAAATACCCGGATCATGTATCCGCCGGGGTGTTGAGGAATGGATTCTTATATGGCTTCAACATCCCGGCGGGGAATTTTCGGGGGGACTCCTTTTGTAAAAATCAGTTATCTGTCCAGCACAACCCAAGCGTAGCTGCAAAGAAAATTTCCAAAGAAGTCAGCTTGGGGCGGGTGGCAGGGCCTTTTCATCGCCCGCCGGTGGCGGATTTCGTGTGTTCCCCGTTAGGGGTGGTCCCGAAGAAAGACCCTGGGGAGTTTAGACTCATTCACAACCTGTCTGCCCCAAGGGGTTCTTCGGTGAACGAAGCCATTGACCCAGATATTTGTTCGGTGCGATACGCATCGTTCGATGATGCTGTGGCCATGTTAAATCACCTGGGCCCCGGAGCGCTGATGGCGAAATCAGACATCGAATCGGCATTCCGGTTGCTCCCGGTACACCCGCAAGATCAGCGCTTGTTAGGTTTTGCATTTCAGGGGAGTTATTACATGGATAAATGCATGCCTATGGGTTGCTCCATTTCTTGTGCCTATTTTGAAATGTTCAGCTGTTTTTTAGAATGGGCATTTACCGAGGCCACAGGGCATAGGCATGTTTTGCACTATCTGGATGACTTCTTGTTTTTGGGAACAGCCGGCGATATGAAATGTGCGCAGGCGCTACGGGACTTCTGCATCCTCATGCGGGAGTTCGGAGTCCCACTGGCACCAGGTAAGACGGTCGGAGCATCTACTTCACTGGATTTTCTGGGAATTGAGCTCGATTCTGTGGAAGGATGTTTCCGTTTACCGATGGAAAAGGTGGCCAAGTTTAGGGCTTCCTTAACACAATGCCTGGGCAAGGAGAAAGTGACCCTGCACCAGTTACAGCAAACAGTGGGTCAGCTTAACTTTGCCTTGAGGGTGATACCAATGGCCCGCCCCTTCTCACGCTCTATTGCACAAGCTATGGTTGGTCTCAAGGAGGGACACCACCGTACAAGACTGTCGGCACAGGTTCGCCAGGATATGCGCATTTGGTTGGCATTTCTGGCGGACTTCAACGGTCGAGTTGTGTGGAACAAGCCCCCAGCTTCTTCGGATGAACTAGGTCTGTGGACTGACTCAGCTGGGAGCGTGGGATTTGGCGCCATTTTTGGTAACCGATGGTCGGCGCAAGTATGGCCGACGTGGTGGCACTCTAGCGGTCTGACAGGTAACATTGGGTTCTTGGAGCTATTCCCCATTTGGGTTGCTCTGATGGCATGGCCAGACGACTTCAGGGACCGCTCTGTGGTGTTTTGGTCTGATAATATGACTGTGGTTGAGTGCATTAACCTGCAGGCAGCCCGCTGCAAGTGGATCTTGAGATTATTGAAAGAAATCGTATTACGTTGCATGAGATTGAATGTACAGTACAGGGCAAAACATGTGCCAGGAGTACTGAATTATGCAGCTGATGCACTCTCTCGTTCACACATGCAGGCTTTCAGGGGCTATTTACCCACAGCGGACCTAGTGGCGGCACCGTTCCCCGAAGCACTATGGCTAATCGGTGCCCCGGATTACAAGACCTCGTGGCAGCCAGCTTAGCGCCCAGAACAAGGAAGGCATACGAAGGAGCGTTTCGTTCCTACTGCACATTTTTGGGTCCATCAGGGAAACAGAGCTGGGGTCAGGAGGACTCCTTCCTGGGGTTCCTGGTTGCGCTGCACAGAGGAGGCCGATCAGCGGCAACGGCCAATAGACATAGGGCGGCCATTTCGTTCATTGCACAGGTGCATGGCATAAGAGACCCGACGGATTCCTTTTTGGTTAGGAAGGCACTCCGCGGCTGGCAATGCCTCGAGGGTCGCAAGCATGATACGAGGCGCCCGCTTGGTTTAGACAGATTGTCTCTACTTTTAGCAAAGCTAGATGAGACGTGCTCCTCCCTTTACGAAGCAGTTCTGTTCCGGGCAGCTTTCGCATTGGCATTCCATGGGGCTATGAGGGTGAGCGAACTGGCCGCAAGGAACAAGAAGGATATAGAGGGAGGCCTGGGCAGTGATCACGTCCAGATAAGGGGTGATTCGAAGGTGATCTCGATAGCCAGGTCCAAGACTGACCAGGGAGCTATGGGTGATAGTGTTATCGTGCAGCGCGCACGAGGGTCCCCCACTTGTCCGATAAAATGCGTAGAGGAATACTTGGCATTGAGGATGGCTACATGGGGGGGAGCTTGCTGAGGCACAAGGATGGCACCCCACTGACGAGATTTCAGTTTCAGAGGGTGCTAGCACTGTCAATCGCTGCCGCGGGCATGGACCCGTGCGATTTTGGGACCCACTCATTTAGGATTGGGGCTGCTACTGAGGCTACAGCCCGGGGTCAGAGTGCGGAGGAAGTAAAGCAGCTGGGCCATTGGTCCTCGAACTGCTTTAAAAGGTATGTGCGATCTTTTGTTTGAATTACAGTTTCGCGAGCCTGTCACGCGGAGCGGAATGGGAAGTCGACCCAGCATCAGGAGACCAGCGGTCGAGGATCACCGACTGGAGAGAGAGTGGTATGGGTCATGGGCCACTCATATGTGAGGCGCGCCGGGGATGTATTCAAGGCAGGTGACGCGACTCACGCATCTGGGGAATACGGGTACAGAGTGACCTTCCATGGGAAGGGCGGGCTCTGTTTTGACCAGTTTCAGTCGTTTTTTGAGGGTCTTTTAGGGCGGCAAAGGTCACCGCCATCTGTAGTCATAGTACACTTGGGGGGCAATGATTTAGTGAAGCTGGGAAGACGAGTGTTATTAGAACACATCCATTCGGCAGTTAGCTGGTTGGCTAAGAAACTCCCGGGGTGCACGATTGCCTGGTCCCACATGATCCCCAGGAAGATTTGGCGGGGGGGCCTTTCAGTGTCAGCGTTGAACCACTCAGTGAAAAGGGTCAACAATAAAATTGGGAAATTGTTTCGCTCCGCGCAGTTGCATAGCATTCCTCACGGGTGTATTCGGGGTGATCACATGTATCTGAATGATGGGGTTCACCTGTCCAGGGAGGGGAATGATTTACTCATAGGAGACTTCATAGCATGGCTAAGGGGTTTGAGGAAGCATGACCTTTAGGAGGAGTGGGGGGGTCCGGATAGTCGGTCAACTATCCGGCCTGTGGCGGTAAGGTCATGATCGGTGAGCAGTAATTTCAAGGTCCCTTCCACGGGGAGGCGGCACCCACTAAGGATGGGTCGCCTAGGGGGAGACGGCCATAGGCCCCTCCCAGGGGGAGGCGGCTAGATGCCCCTCCTACGAATTTCCCGGGGGCCGGATATCCGCGACGGCGGATAGAGAGTGTGGGGATGGGGGGGAGTCCACGCTGTCCTTCCTACAGATACCTCACACGGGAACTCGGACGACCTTTAAGATGGCGTCGAGTGAAAAGGGGGCCCCCACAACAAGGGAAGTTACAGTTGGCAATGAGGGTGAAGTCCTCTGCGCATGCGCCACTCACACCGTGAGGGCGGGATTTTGGTAGTAGGGATCTGACACCGGTTAGACCTTGCCGTTGGCCCTTAATGCTAGGATGTACAATTTTAATTTAGAATGTATGCATTTTCAGGATGCTAGACTCGGCTAGGAAACCTTTGTATTAGAGATCTGTTAAGGTTAGCCAAAGAACATGTCTTCATCGAAATGTAATAAATGTAAAATTGTACATAATTCATGAAACTTTTATTTAATGTTTTAAATTTTGTTTCATATTTTAATAAATACGGCCGGGGGGGGGGGTAACTCCCCCCCGCCTTCCAAAAGTTCAAACCTGTATCTGTCTACTCCCATTGGGAATTGGTGTTGGGAGGGGGTGGCGGGCATCCCGGCCATATGGAAAGGGGCGACTACTCGGTCCCCCCGAACGTATGGTTGGGTGCCCCGATCCTCCCGGGAAACCATTTTGGGCAGGAGGCGTGGCTCGGCTGGTATGCCCGAAGAGGCGTAGCCGGGGCGCGCCCTTTCCCGCCCAGGAGGGGTTGTCCTAGACACCCGCACAGAAGACCACGCCCAGTAGGCGCACCGGAGGAGGGTCCCCGCCCTCCTGCAGATGAATAAAAGAGCGGGAATCCGAAGAAGCGTCCTCTTGTTCCTGTGCTCTGAAGGCTGCACCAACTCGTTGCTCGTGAGCCCTCGACGGAACAAGCGGCAATTTTTGACCCACCCACCAGCCCCTTATGGCAATGTTTGTTTGAATAAAGTTTGATTAGATAGAAATGTATAGGCCTTTTTTCCTTTGTAGAGAAAGTAAGGGAATGTTTCATATAATGATGTGGCTTCTGTTTTTAGGATAATGTTTCCCTGGTAGGAAAAATGAAGTTGATGACTCATCAAGGCTATGTCAGAATTTTTCTTCCCTTAGTAGGTAAAACAACTGTCGTATTTATTTTTTGGTCGGGCGGTAAGGATCGGTGAGCAGTAATTTCAAGGTCCCTAGAGGGGGCGCCACCCAGAATGGATGGGAGCGCCCGGGGGAGGCGGCCATTGGCCCCTTCCACGGGGAGGCGGCACCCACTAAGGATGGGTCGCCTAGGGGGAGACGGCCATAGGCCCCTCCCAGGGGGGAGGCAGCTAGATGCCCCTACTACGAATTTCCCGGGGGCCGGATATCCGCGACGGCGGATAGAGAGTGTGGGGATGGGGGGGAGTCCACGCTGTCCTTCCTACAGATACCTCACACGGGAACTCGGACGACCTTTAAGATGGCGTCGAGTGAAAAGGGGGCCCCCACGACAAGGGAAGTTACAGTTGGTAATGAGGGTGAAGTCCTCTGCGCATGCGCCACTCACACCGTGAGGGCGGGATTTTGGTAGTAGGAATCTGACACCGGTTAAGACCTTGCCGTTGGCCCTTAATGCTAGGATGTACAATTTTAATTTAGAATGTATGCATTTTCAGGATGCTAGACTCGGCTAGGAAACCTTTGTATTAGAGATCTATTAAGGTTAGCCAAAGAACATGTCTTCATCGAAATGTAATAAATGTAAAATTGTACATAATTCATGAAACTTTTATTTAATGTTTTAAATTTTGTTTCATATTTGAATAAATACGGCCGGGCGGTAACTCCCCCCCGCCTTCCAAAAGTTCAAACCTGTGTCTGTCTACTCCCATTGGGAATTGGTGTTGGGAGGGGGTGGCGGGCATCCCGGCCATATGGCTCTCTGTACCTAAATAATTCACATACCACATTCAGCAAGGTGTAGCAATACCCATACTGTCCTCATTTCTTTACATGTCCATCACTATGATATATATGTCAAGTCAAGTCAAGTCAAATATCTTTATTTGATTGTTTGCATTTAACAATCATAAAAGTACATTTCAAAACATATACATTTGACACAGTTAAAATTGTAATAAAAGACTTTACCAAAAAGGGAAGGACACAAGCGGAATATGTAGTCAAAAATATACGATTAGGTAAAATGATATAACTATCAGTAGCATAATTAATTAACCTTCCATACTTTTTCTAAACTTAAGTGCTAATTTTAAAAAGCTACATACAAACATTGTACAGTCACAGTTTAGCATTTGAAGGTAATAAAGTGCTGGTCTGATTTGTGCAAAATTCAGCTGTTTAAGAAGAGGTTTTAAAAACAATTTACAAGGTACTGTACAATAAGAGCAAATGAATAAAAAATTTGCCAGGTCTTGCGGAGACTTACTGTCGCAGCCACAAGCTGGCAGCACTTGACCTCTGTGGGCCCCACTTGGTACAGCTAGCAGTAGGTGAAACAAATCAAAACGAAACCTTGACAACAAGAAGCGTTCATAACCAGACATGGGCCAAGATAAATAGGGTTCCATTTGTAGACAGGTTTTTATCAAAACATGCTTCCTCACACTGTCTTTCTTAAGCTCTGTCTCCTCCCTAGCCAAGTACCTAGATGACATAAAGGTGTTCTTCACATAGGTTACATCTAGTTTAGTTATTGACTCCGGGGCTAGGAAGAGATCCAGCCGTCCCATTTCAAGAAGACATTTTCTAACATATTATATATCCAAGGGATCTTATACCACCCTTCCCACGATAGTGCTTCATGTAAGATGTTTTGGGTGAGGGGTATGTCTGCATTCAGCCAGCAATTTAGCCAGCACAGCAAGGGATTAGCAGCTATTCTGTCGCTTAAATAGGGCATACCTAATTCTTCATGAACGGAGAAATTAGCCGTTCCCCTTGGCACCCTTAGTACTTGTTTTAGAAAGTTATTTTCGATAACCTCAAGATCGCCTAGGGGAACAAAACCCCATATTTCACTCCCGTAACACGTAACGGCAGTGCTTTTAGCTTGGTATAGTTTCAACAGAGCAGCCACCGGGCTATTTCCCCTTTTTCTTGCGAAATCTATTATTGCTGCATTTGCCCGCACTACCTCACCCTTCTTCTTTCGTACCGCAGGTGCCCACGTTAGTTGGTGGTCAAAAAGAACACCAAGGTACGAAAAGGTCTTTGTTGGCGGTATTTTTTCACCATTTACTGAAAAGGAGTATAACTTTCTAGAGCCTAATCCTGTCTTCATAACAAATGATTTCGAGTTATTGATACTCAGGCCTCGGGAGTTCATAAATACAAAAAAGGAGTCTAACAAGGTTTGGAGGCCAATTGCGGTTCTAGAAATTAGGACGGCATCGTCCGCGTATAGCAGGACGGGCACGCCCTTCCTTCCTATATATGGGTAGTCTGTGCCTGTTTTTAAAAGATGCTCCTCTAATTCATTAATATAAAGATTAAAAAGAAACGGGGCTAAAATGCACCCCTGCCTAACCCCCCGATTTATCCTAATATCCCTAGTTACTTTCATGTCTTCAGTGTAGCGGACATTTGCTCTTGTATCCGAATGAAGGTCGGCCAGAAAATTGATCAGGTTTTGCTCGACCCCCATTTTTGACAGGACGTCCCAAAGCCTGCCTCTGTCAACACAATCAAAGGCGGACGATAAGTCCATAAAGGCCATGTGGACAGTACCTTTTCTGGCCATAGTATATTTCCCATTAATTAAATACAAATTCAGACACTGGGAGACCGTTGAGTGACCTGGTCTGAACCCGTATTGAGTTGGCGACATTACATTATTATCATTTGCCCATGCTACCAGCCTATTTAAAATTATACCCCCCACTACCTTAGCAACTGAGTTAATCAGGGAAATAGGCCTATAGCATACTGCACTGTTTCGGTCACCCTTCTTAAATACAGGTACTATGGTTGAAGACCCCCAAGACTTTGGGCACCCAGTTAATACTCCTGCATTAACTACTACAGTAAGGACCGGAGCCCATAGGTGGATGTTGGATTTAAATAGGTCAGGGGGAAGGCCATCAGGGCCAGGAGCCTTATTACAGGTTAAACCCCGAATCCCCTTCTCTACCTCCCCAACTGTAAAGCACAAAGAAACTTCCTCAGGAGTTTTAATGTCATATTCCACTTGTGGCTCATCACTTTTAAAAATTAAACTAAAATGGGAGACCCACTCTTCCTCGGGTATATTAGTGCCAAGCACTGAGTCACTAGGATCATCAAACAGTGGTTTGTTAATAATGTTCCAAAACTTTGAGCTGTTACCCAAGGTTGTAGGGTTGAGCAGAGACTCCCAGGTGCGGCTTTTACTTCTCTTTTCCGAGATGCCAGAGTTGCCTTATATTTAGCTCGCAAGGTGTGTGATATATATGTCACACAGGAGACATCCTTGTCCCTAAATTAAATGGAGATCATTACCTGTCAGTGCTGCATAGTACCAGACTTTGTCTATACATGTCCTGTGTATCCCCAAATATGATTTTTTGCAAATCAGCACCAAGATGTATGAGATATATTCAAATGTGTCTAATTCTACCTGTCAGATCTTTTCATAAAGTAACATGTGAGTGGGATCCCCTGTAACATACATTGGGCAGCGTGTACAAGTGTCATGCACAATTGGAGTATCATTTATAAGAACAGCTTGAGTGGCTCAGGCCACTAAGCCACTTCTATGATGCCAAGCAAAGCCACCCTGCGGGACTTGCCATGCATTCAGAGGTATGAAGACAGGCAAGCCAGTCCAAAGCACAGCGTAGCAATACTCTAAATCAAGGAGGTATTCCTTTGCAATTGCAATTGCTGTCCCAAACAAGTTAAATGTGCTGTGACACCTTCATAGACTTGCTAAACTATGTAAACCATCGAAGGCCTCATGACAGCATGCGTAGTTAGGGGTAGTATAACAAGGAGGCTCTTCGGCACACATCTATGTGTCACATATTAGTGTATGCATGCTGCATTCCTCAACACATAGAAAATGAAAAGATTCAACATTGAACGACCAACAGCTGAAATTTAACTTACAAAATATCTTAATTACACAAATTACATAAATAATTATCAATTAAATAATTAACATTGATTACAAACTATTAATTCATTCAAATGAACTACCTGCACTTTACCCCTACAAACCTCACAACTCGCACTTAAATTGCAACTTAAAAAAAAGTTATTCACACAATTCACATAATTATTAACTAAATATTTAATAATGATTAAAAATGATTAATGATTCAAATGTATTAACTTCGCACACTTTACTCCTAAAAACCCCACAACACGCCCCTAAATTGATTAAAATTAACTTCTAAACCTTTACCCTACAACCCTCACAATGTGCACATAAGTTGCAACTTAAGAAATGTTTTAATTACACAATTAACATAATTACATATCAATAAAATAATTTTTAATAATTACTTATAACAAATTACCTTCGAACATTTTGTCCCTGGAAACACCAAAACCTGCACCTTGAATACAATTGACAAAATACATTAATTGTACAATTTACATTATGAATTATCAATTAAATACGTAATCATAATTAACATTAATTATTAATTAATAATAATTAATTTGCTTCCCACTATGCACCTCTACATGCTTGCAGCACCTAACAACACTAAAAATTACAATTAACAATTAAATACAATTTAAAAACAACAACGAATGTACACTATATATTTAAGTACATTCACAATAATGATGTAAACAATTTATAACATATACAATTAAAATATACTAAAATACGTAAAGATAATATAATAATTATAATCCTTCCAACAATATTTTTGTAAACGAAATTGCCAACATGGATATTTTTGATGTTGATATTATTTACCTTTGAAAATCGATATTTTTGTTAACCATATTTCTACCTCACGATATTTGGGTATCACAATATAAAAAACTCGATGTTTCTGTGCCTCAATATTTTTAACTCAATATTTGGTCCAAATATCAGTGGAAGGTACACTATGTTGTTGATCTCGATGTGTCCCTATCCCTTACTAGGCTCTCAGGTGGTTAATGTTTTTGTAGCTACTTTGCATTGTAATTCCTCTGAGGCGGAAAGCCGGAGGACGGCACTCTCGTTCATTTTTTAAAATATTTGTATTCTTGTGTTCTTGCCACTTATTTTAACCTCACCTGCACTGAAAAGCGCTTCCCTCACGCGCTAAGCAGACCCTCTGAGGCACCCCTGAGACAGCGGCAACCAGCGCTGAAACAGGATCAACAAACACACCGCCATCGCGGTTCGAAGGCGAGCCACGCCCCCTGCGAGGCCACGCCCACCTAGGAATCCTATATAAATGCTGATCACAGCGCACCAAGCATTGCATTGTAATTCCTCTGAGGCGGAAAGCCGGAGGACGGCACTCTCGTTCATTTTTTAAAATATTTGTATTCTTGTGTTCTTGCCACTTATTTTAACCTCACCTGCACTGAAAAGCGCTTCCCTCACGCGCTAAGCAGACCCTCTGAGGCACCCCTGAGACAGCGGCAACCAGCGCTGAAACAGGATCAACAAACACACCGCCATCGCGGTTCGAAGGCGAGCCACGCCCCCTGCGAGGCCACGCCCACCTAGGAATCCTATATAAATGCTGATCACAGCGCACCAAGCATTGCATTGTAATTCCTCTGAGGCGGAAAGCCGGAGGACGGCACTCTCGTTCATTTTTTAAAATATTTGTATTCTTGTGTTCTTGCCACTTATTTTAACCTCACCTGCACTGAAAAGCGCTTCCCTCACGCGCTAAGCAGACCCTCTGAGGCACCCCTGAGACAGCGGCACCCAGCGCTGAAACAGGATCAACAAACACACCGCCATCGCGGTTTGAAGGCGAGCCACGCCCCCTGCGAGGCCACGCCCACCTAGGGATCCTATATAAACGCTGATCGCAGCGCACCAAGCATTGCATTGTAATTCCTCTGAGGCGAAAAGCCGGAGGACGGCACTCTCGTTCATTTTTTAAAATATTTGTATTCTTGTGCTCTTGCCACTTATTTTAACCTCACCTGCACTGAAAAGCGCTTCCCTCACGCGCTAAGCAGACCCTCTGAGGCACCCCTGAGACAGCGGCAACCAGCGCTGAAACAGGATCAACAAACACACCGCCATCGCGGTTCGAAGGCGAGCCACGCCCCCTGCGAGGCCACGCCCCCAACACTGCCATAAATGTGTCGGCCACACAAGCGCAGCGGACGAGCGCAGCGGGAGCGCCGTTTGCGCGCCGAAGGCGCACCTAAGGCAAGCCCGTCTGCGCCCGTCCGCGCACGACCGGGCCTAGGGCCAGACGCTATGCCTGTCCCCGCCGCCACAAAGGTAAGCTATTCGCGTAGAGAGCTACTCAGCCTCAGACCCACCAAAAACAGTACCTGTCTTGCTCTACATGACCCTACTGTCCCTTTTTCCAGCTGTAACAAATGCAAACCAGGAAATCTATTACTACCGAAACCCCCGGCCCCACCCCCAGTACTTAAAATTTCGACTCTCAACTGCAGATCGCTTCCTAAACATGCCCTGCTCATTAACTATCTCATTGTCGACCTCAATCTGGACATACTTCTCCTCACAGAAACGTGGATTACGGAGCATTCCAACGCAGATATAGTTCTGGCCCTACCCCCGGGCTTCCTTATCATGTCTCAACCACGCCCCCTAGGTAGAGGAGGTGGATTAGCTATAATCCACAGGGACCACTTCACCTGTCGAACCAAAGACTGCGCGATTTATGATTCAGAGAGCTGTCTCTTCACGATTCAGCTTTCCTCGACCAGCTCCCTGTCAGGCCTCCTGGTGTATCGGCCGCCCGGCCACTCTGGCCCCTTCATGGCCGCCCTTTTGGAAACTGTTTCCTCCTCGGCACACCTGACACCCAACTTCCTTATAACAGGCGACCTAAACATCCACTTCGAGGATCCTCTTGACGCAGGAGCAGTCGACCTAATTGGCGAACTAGCGGCCCTTGGTCTGCTTCTTGCCAACTTTGGTCCAACACATACGAAAGGGCACCTTCTCGACCCGGTGTTTTCCAACATTCCCTCCCTCCTTTTCATTAATTCTCAACCTCTCCCGTGGACGGACCATTTTCTGGTCACGACCCACCTCCCTGGAGCATTCAAGAAGCCTCAAAAACCCCCTACCTTCACCAGAGACCGAGCGTGGGCCAGACTCTCGGTGGAGGACTGGTCCATAGCCCTGGCCGCTTCGACCCCAATTCTCACGGAGGACTCCTCCACCGCCGACTCCCAAGTTAGTGATTGGATATCCTCCTCCCTCGACAGCATCATCCCCAAAAAAAATCGGGAGATCAAAAACAGGATAAAGGGCCAGTCCCCCTGGTACACCTCTGACCTACGTGACCTCTGCAAAGAATGCAAAAAGGCTGAGAGACAGTGGAGAAAGGACTGGCTCCACAGTAACAAAGACATTTACAACAGCACGGTAAGACGCTACAAATCGGCTCTCAAACTAGCCAAGGCAGGATTCTATGACAATAGAATACAAAATGCCACCAATTCTGCGAAAGAATCCTACTTGATTGTCAAGGAACTCCTCAACATTCCCTCGGCACCTGCTGATTCCCACGCCCCTCCGGACAGAAGTAACGACCTTGCCTCCTTCTTCGACTCAAAAATCTCGCGGATACTGGACTCTCTCCCTACTATCACCTCTCATAACTACGCTGATACAGAGGTTTGCACTAACCGCCCGCGGCTGTCCTCCTTCAGAGCAGTCTCCCTCAGTGAGGTCACCTCCACGTTAGCCAAAATGAAAAGCGGCTCACCCCTTGATCCGGCCCCGGCCAGACTCTTAAAATCTGTGTCCCCCAGCATATCCCCTACCATCAGGGATCTCATTAACATCTCCCTCCTCCAAGGCGCAGTGCCTCCCAACTGGAAAAACGCGGTCGTCAAGGCCCTGCTTAAAAAGCCCCACTTGAACCCGGGCGACATGACCAACTACAGACCTATATCACTCCTTCCCTGTATCAGCAAGATGGCTGAGAAACTAGTTAATTCGCAACTCTCCCAATTCCTTGAGACCAACAAAATCCTGCGCCCATCTCAAACAGGCTTTCGGCCCGGCCAGGGCATGGACACAGCCCTCCTCTCCGTCATCGAGGAGTCAAGGTGCATTCTAGATTCAGGAGGATCAGTGGCAGTGATCCTCCTGGACCTCAGTGCCGCCTTTGATACGGTGGATCACCGTGTCCTTTTACATCGCCTGGCCAGGGCAGGAATTGTGGGAACAGCTCATGCTTGGATTGACTCCTTTCTATCTGGCCGTTCATTTCAGGTGTGGGACGGCAACTCTCGCTCAGACCCCCTACCACTTTCCTGTGGAGTTCCCCAGGGGTCCTCGCTTAGTCCCACCCTGTTTAATGTCTACATGGCCCCCCTGGAAGATGTCGTGACCCCCTACGGGATAAAAATAGTAAACTACGCTGACGACACCCAACTTGTCGTCTCTCTCTCCCAGCTGGATAAACACCCAGACAACCTGCTGAACTGTCTCCAGGACATTTACACCTGGATGTGCGAATCCTCCCTGAAGCTGAACGGTGCAAAAACCGAAATCATGCTTCTGGGCAACAAATGGTCCTCCATCCCTCCCTCGGTTTGGCCGGACGCCTTTGGTGAGATACCTACACCAAAGACAGAAATCAAAACGCTAGGCGTCTGGTTGGAACCAACCCTCACCATGAAGACCCAGGCAACCAAGACCGCTGGAACATGTTTTGGCCTCCTGCGGTCAATCCGCAAAATTCTCCCTCTCCTCCCCCCCTTTCCAGGAAACTCCTGGTCCAAGGGCTCATCTTAGCCCGGCTTGACTACAGCAACGCCATCTACCTAGGCGCACCGGAATTCACCTTGGCCAAACTCCAACGTGCACAAAATGCCGCGGCAAGGCTCATTATGAACCTCCCTCCCAGAGCCTCTGCCAAACCGGCCCTCAAGGCTCTGCACTGGCTTCCTGTTCGCCAGCGAGTAGAGTTTAAAGCCATGTGCACCAGCCATAAACTCATCAATGGTGCCGGTCCAGCCGCCCTGAAAGACCTGGTTGCCCCCTACAAAGCCCCAAGAACACTTCGCTCTGACGATGAACATCTGGCCATCGTCCCAAAATTTAAGAAGGCTCGGACCGGTGGACGTCGCTTCTCGGTCAAAGCCTCTGCAGGTTGGAACGCACTCCCCCGCAATCTGCGTCTGGAACCCTGTTACGCCCTATTCCGGAAAAAACTAAAAACCTTTTTATTCCCCAAATAGGCCTCCGGCCCTTCCTCCTCCTGGTTCTTACAACTCTATAGCGCGGGGATGCCTACGGGTCACCAGGCGCTCTATAAATTTATAAATAAATAAATAATAAATAATAAATTGTGTCCACTTGGTAGAGGACAGCTTCACCAGTTTCTTTCTCCCCTTATGCATCCACTGTGGATCCTCTTTCTAGCACACTAAACTGTTATGAACATTTGTGCTAGCTCTACCAGTCTGTACTATTGTAATTTACTTTATACTAGTTACAATAATCATCTCCAAATCCTTCAAAATCGGGCATCACATTCTATTGCCAGCTATCCAGATTTAAATGTATCCACCAAGGCTTTGCTCCCAATGATAACTCTCCTGAAAGGTGCACAAATAATGCCACAAGATGGAGCTCACCTGAATGAATAGGAAATGACTCATATGCCCACCGAGCCAAGCTCCACAATGCTTTTTTTAGCCTCCTCTCCAAGCCTGCCCTTCTTTTTCACTTCCATACCTGCCGCCACATAATTTTGCATTGGTGGTATGCTTCCCAGACTCATTCTGCTGGACCACCTTCGATTTTGCGTCCCTCTTGACATCCTGAGGCCTCATTTATGAGGCTGTGCGTCACTTTTACGCCGCCGGTGCGTCACTTTTTGTGATGCACCAGTGGGTAAAAAATGCACCTTGTTGCGCCATATTTACAAAGAGACGCATCTAGATAGATGTGTCATTTTGTAAACCCCTGGGCCACATTATACCTGCGCAAGGTATAATGTATGCAAGGAGGGCGTATTGACGCAAGGGAGGGTCGTAGAAGTGACGCAGTGAAATCTATGAGATTTCACTGTGTCACTTTTAGGACGCCGTTGCGTCAAAAACTTGCGCCTGCCTCACAGCAGGCGTAAGACTGACGCAGGCCCTTTCACATGGGGCTTGCCCCGTGTGAAAGGACGCATTGCTGGAGTTGCGTCACTTTTGTGACACACTCCAGCAATGCGTCACTTTTGCCCTTACAGATACGTCAGAAATACTGACGTATCTGTAACTCCTTGCTACATGATCCGTCATACAATAAATATGACGCATCAGGAATGTCGCAAGTAGTGCGCACTGAGAAGTGACGCATCGCTGCTTTCACGCAGCGATGCGTCATTTCTCATAAATGAGGCCCCTTGTCTTTGCATGTTGACACCTCTGCTGATGAGGTGCTCGCACTATGCAAATCGCGCAAATAAATACTTTTTCTTAAAGAAACATATTTGATAACAATGAGATAATGTGACAATCTTCGTTCAATTTAAACATTGTAACTCATACCATTCAAATATGTCTGACTAAGTAATATGTATTATATCCGAGTTTGGAAGAAGGAGGACGCAGTGACATTAGCTTTAAACTTACCTAGAATTTCTGAATTTAATTTAAACTTTTGTGAAATACATAAGCATTGAAGAACAATTTTGCGCATTTGGACTGTTTGGCCCATCCATAGCATCAATGTCGTATCACGCCTATTTCAACATTTCAAAATTTCTAATTCGCGTTCTATCCCTTTTTTAAATCATGACCTCTTTGAAAGTCACAGAAAACAACTGAAATTGAATATCCTATTTTGATCTGTATCGGTTTCTGTCCAAATACTTCTCAGCAGCGAGCAACTGGAGGCATTTCGCCGAATCTAAACAAGCAGTGCAGTTATTGATTTTTCCACAAGATGCTACCATTCTGCAACTTGGTAAAAAACGTAGAAAAGGTCACTTACATTAGAAATAAAGAAGAAAATATTTCCGTGTCATCTGAGGAAAAGCACAAAAGTATAAAAAAGGGAAACAACTGAGAAAGCATGCATTACTGTGAGAAGCTGATAAGAAAGGCTATGCAGCAGAATGAGGATGCCTTGTCTGTCAGCCTATTAAAGGCTATTCTTACAAGAGGTTTGTTCCCTTTTCATTAATACTCTGAGTGAATAGAGCACTGAACAAAAATCAGTACTTACTGCACAATTATAGGATTGAAAGGTAACTGTCAACAGAATCCTTGGGGTGACAAAAGGGAGCATTTCACTGCTTAGCAAATTATTTTCAGCCTGTCATTTCAATAGGACGTGTTTCTCAGAGATTGTGTGGTTTTTGAATAGCATTTACCGTCGAGCTTTTTTCTTTAAAAAAAAAATCATGTTGTCTCTTCGCAGGCATCATTCTGTTGCAGACCCAGCTCCCCATTGGTGTGAAATGTATACAAGTTTTAATAAATAATATGGTACGGTTCTAAGGCCACAGAATAAGCTGCTTGCAGAGTCGAACTCGAACAATAAAAAAAATGAATTTGTTCTACAATTAATTACTATGGCTGTATCAAGGAATTGTTCTATAACCTGCGCTGTGTTTTTTTCGCAAAAATGTCTTCTATGCAGCACCAGGAGATACGAGTTCATGCAAATAAATTGCTAATGTAAATGCATGTTTGGTATTACATTATATAAACGTTAACTGGTATTACAATGGAGATTAAGGATTGTACAATGGGTAGAAAAGGTGCGAATGTGCTCTATTTTGTGACAAATTCAGTTTCCCGAACGATTAAAATGTGAAAGGTGAGACTAACTTTGGGGCACCCGTCGTTTCATCAATTTTTATTTTGAGAGCACTGTAAACAGGGTACAGTCAACCTGTTATTGTGTCACCTTTTTTTAGCAAAATATATTTATAGGTAAGATCTTCTTTGTGACAACTTTTACCACCCAAGCTAAACTGTTTTATAAAAAAGATGTGTTATGTATTGGTTGCAACTGTTACTCAATGTGCCTTGTCTATGGTATTTCTGATGTATAAATATTTGAGTAATACTGAGTGGAGCAAAATGTGTCTGTTCTAATCTCTGATGAATCAGCAGCAAAATCGAGCGCTAAGGATCATTTGATGCATGCAATCGCTTATGTAATCGATCTGTTCCTGTCCCATTGGGCCAATAGGATAGTTCATGTGTGTCTGAAGTGCCTGCTTTGACCATCAGAAAATAAAGAACAGGGGGCATGAGCTTTTATTCTCACACTTTCTTAAAATGTACAGTAGTGGGATGATTAACACCCAAATTGAGCGAGTTAACAACAGAGCTAAACGTTTCAACGAGTGCCTGCCAGGACCAGGACAGGTGAATTACTCCCTGGTAGGACCCAAGCACCCTTTAAAGATGTCCTCGGGCTGGTTGCCTACTGTGTCCCTTCAAGGTGGCCCACCTGGACCAAGGCATGCATGACATGTGAAAGGATGCCTTTGTGTTGTGACAACTTGACAAGATGAGAGCATGTGTTTAGCATACGTGTTGCTGTGACTAGTCCCATGAGGCATCATTCGTCACTGCATCTCGGCTTTAGGGCGGTGCGATCGGTGCCACAGCTCAGGGCGCTGAGCTTGGGAGTCGGGGTGCTTTGTGTTTATGGGGTTAAAAGCCTCAGCTGCCGAGCTCCTTACGTGTCCAGCTATCTTCTGACAACAACAAAAAATGTCAAGCTAACTGGCGAATAATGAACTTGCTGGGGAGAGACAGGAGTTTTTTCTAGTGGCTGCTTTGACTCATCATAAATTAGGGCATAGGATTAATATGCCTCCTGGAAAGCGTGTGTACTATGTATGACACAGGATATGTATTTTATTTGAATAGCTCAGTGTGTTACCCCTTTTATCAAAGAAAGAGATCCTTTTGGTACTCGCAGTTCGTAAGTTGCATTCCTAATATATAACCCAGTGAACTTTGATCTATAGTCAACGAGATGCATTATATGGGAAGAACAAGTTTATTCCACAGCCTTTCATAATCCTAATGTTCCTAAAAAGGGTTCATTTGGGTAGAAGTACATTATTATTAAAGCCAACCCCAAAGGAACGCAGTGTTATGTCTCAAATCCTGAGTTTGTGCTCATCCAGACCAAGTACTCCTAAAATATAGGGCCTCGTTTATGAAAAGTGACGCATCGCTGCAAGAAAACAGTGACGCGTCACTTTTCCTTGCGCCCTCGTGCGTCATATTTACAGATGATGCATCATGTCGCAAGGAGTTACAGATACGTCAGAATTTTGGACGTATCTGTAAGCACCAAAAATGACGTATTGCTTGAGTGTGTCACAAAAGTGACGCAACTCCAGCAATAGGTCATTTACACATGGGCAAGTCCCATATGAAATGTGCCTGCATCAGTTTCACACCTGCCAGGAGGCAGGCGTAAGATATTGACACATTTGTGTCCTAGAAGTGACGCAGTGAAATCTTATAATTTCACTGCGTCACTTCTATGACCCTTTCTTGGCGCAGGTATAATGTGGCACAAGGGTCTACAAAGTGACGCATCTACCTAGATGCGTCACTTTGTAAATATGATGCAACAAGGCACATTTTTTATGCCACTGGTGCGTCACAAAAAGTGAACCACCGGCGGCGCAAAAGTGAAGCAAGGGCTCATAAATAAACCCCATAATGCCTAGCAGTATGAATGACGGACTCCTAAACTTTGTAGCACTCATTGTTTAAGTTACATTTCCTACACACTGATTTGCAGAAGCATGATTCATTGCCTCTGAACAATGTTTGTGCTATGTGCTATGTAAAGGGCTCTCACACCCTACACTGGTATGAGTAGTGTTAAAAAACAAATGAAATACCTAAAGGAGAGCATCAATCCTACTTGTGAGACAGAAGTTTATTAGTTTGGCAAAGGGGAACCCTTCCCCAATAAACACATTTAAATATACTCATCCGGGTTAGGTCTCAACACAAATTCTAATCAAACTGCTCAATTCCTTGCAGATATGGCACAAGCAAGCAATTTCAAAGTCAAGAAAACTTCTCAGTTAAAATTTGCAGCCAATTTAACAAATGAAAGAAAAATTAACAAGCAAAAACAAACAAACTGAAATTGCTCAATGGGGAATCAGAAATGTGAGTTTTAAAGAGATTTTCACAAGAGATTTCGTGAGCGTGACAGTGCGAGCAATGTCTGCAGGTGAACTTAAAACTAGCGACAATTCTGTTAAAAAATACTCCTTGTATGTAGTCTGACTAGACACACTATATTGCCCTGTAATCAAGGCTATGACCTTGGCATCTGCCGCTATCTGTTTCATAATTCAGTGGTAGTCCATGGCAGAACACGTATTCTATAACCCCTTTTATCATTGCTGACTCACAAAGTCGTCACTGTTTGAAAGAGACGAGTGAGAAATGTGAGTGAGGAAAATACATTTTGATAAAGTATGTCATTGTTAAAAAAATATATAATAGTAAATATATGTGTTTAATACATAACGTTGTTCCTGACCCTACAAATAGTTATGGTGTAATACCTCTTGTAGTTGCAGCAATGTGACTAATCCAACCTTCCATTATGTAAAGTAAGTGTTTAAATATGTTCATGTTTTCTTAGCTGAATTCCGTTTTGCATAATGGAAGGGTACTGATGAGACATTGTCAGCATAATGCAAACTAGACAAAAGTGCTGAGGATGCGGACATGCACATGTGCGCACGAATCTATTCCCTCTCCTACTTTTTTAGCCATGCATTATGCAGTCAAATGTGCAATCAACCCTTCAGCAATGGTTGATTTAAAACTATGCCCTACTGGTTATTGAATTAGGACTTTGATTGGAACCAATACGTCCTTTTGAACGGGTTCTGTGTACCGAATTTGCAAGTGTGTTCATCCAGGGCCGTCTTAACAGCATTATAGGGCCCTGGGCCCTGTCTACACAACCACTCACAGGATTAGAAATGTTTAACGAAAAATTAGTATTCAATTCTGGTCTGCATGGAACCCCTATGTTTGTGGGCTCCCCAGGCAACTACCCCGTGTGCCCATGTGTTAAGACGGCATTGCGTTCATCACCTTGTGGTATATAGACACTGATAGTTTTAGGTATCTTTCATCTCAGACCCACATTATGAGTGGCCAAGTGTCAGGTGCAGTAATTATCGCACCTGAAAATTACCAATACCACTGGGTACATTATTGCCCAGGTGCGACGAACCACACCTATTATGAGCTTTACCCATGATATATAAACACAAAACCCGTATTTCTGACATGTGACATGAGCTACCACACATATTGGAAATTATCAGTCAACTCAAATGAGGATGTAAATGCTTGAGGCTTTCAGGATTACATGTGTGTGCTTGTGCATGCCTAAAACCCACTAAGCAGTATTTATTACTTGAATGCAGCACCAGCAGCATACTGACTGCCCATGTAATAACAATAATCCACATTTGTAAAGCGCGAACAATCACCCGTAGGGGCTCTACGCGCTGGGGGCCGCCGTAGGGGCTCTACGCGCTGGGGGCCGTCGGGAAGATTAAGCAAGCTTTTGCCCAGAGTCACATGGTGCTGGGCTAACCTGCCGCCGGAGCCGGGGTTCGAATCGTGATCCCCAGATTCCAGCATCAGTCGCCCTGGCCGCGGCGCCACACCTCTCACCTACACACAGCATTATCTTGATGAGATTGAACAGGGCTCGGGACAATACTCTGTCAATGTCACCGTGCGACAAGATGTATCTCCTTGCCATCCACCATCGGACTGATGGGCTTAGGGAACACTGCGGTTTAATGGCTTCACTTGCTTAGGTCTGCCGCAACAAGATTTTGACCAAATCCAGAGGAAACATTCAGCACTGTATGGAGGACTGATTGGAATATACTTCATGAAAATGAATGCCCTTTGTATATTAGGGAATATGCAGTATGTATCTACTTTTTAGCCCATGCTTCCTTTGAATACGTTCGATGTAATAATGTTTGCACATATAACTGACCTGCTGATCTACTTTGTAATGAGGTAAGAGACTTGCCCCCATTTCACACTTGGGTGGTATGTTCTGCCCTCCAGGAAGGCCAGTTTCTGCCTAATGGTATGGAGCACCCATTATGCAAAGTCATTGATGTCAATGCATACTCTTGTAAGCATGAACTTGTGTCCATCATGACAACTGCAAGGGAAGACAGGCCATTGTCTTCATGGAGATACGTCCGCACCAGCAAATGCAGACTCAACTACTCTCTGGTGTCAAATTCCATCCTAGTGTTAGGAAGCAAGTGCTATGAAGGCAAACACAGTCCAGATATAGATCATCAATTTGCCACCTAAAAGTGTGTGGGTTGATCTAGGAATCCGGATATGTGTCAGTGATACTAAAGATGGTGTGTTGGAAAAGGTTTATTCATGAACCCACAACATGTTCTACGCTGAAGTATTTTAACAGACTGCTATTAAAAAGTAAAATTGCTCTGCTAGAGGCTATAATGTTGCAGAACCTTCATTTCTGGTATCTGAACAGGTAAAGTATCTGTAATCTGTGTGGTACCAATGGACAGTGAGACTGTAAGATCTATCTAATCCATGGGATAGTTTTGCAGCTCTGCTGACCTCCTTCTCTCTACTAAAATGGCGTTCAGGGGTTTACTTTCAAACCTAATGAAAGCTGTTTGTAGATCAGTTTCTCTGGTGTGGAATCCACACCGATCACATGAGGTACATACCAAAGACCAATCATCTCAGCAATTACATTCATCCTCCTCATGAAGCTCTTATGTTTCACTCACACATGATGTCCACTATATAAGGAACTGCCTTGTCATCATCCAGGCCTTGACATTTCATGTTTTCCTCAAACTCACCATGATGAAACTGAACGTGTTGTTTTTGCACCCAAAAATACATTTTCAATTAGCTCTCACCTATGGGTCTAGGTGACTTGGTACCCCAACTTACCAATAGATCCCAGTTGCTTGTCTTTGCTCAGAAGAAAACAACTGTTGCTGATCCTTGACTCAAACTACACATCTGCTGTTTAACCGCTGGCCCGTTTGCATCTTCATGAAGGGAATGCCCTGCCGAAAGGAACGCCTGAATCCAACCTCTGTGGCTCTGAAAAGCATCCTCAATGCAGCAGCTCATCTGATCAACTTGTAATGGGTGCTATGGAAAATGCAAGGAAGTGAATCGTTCATTGGTATTTGTTGTGAAAAAGTATAGAGGGCTTTCCAAAGTGCAAGCTTCATATAAGAACTGCCTCAAACCCTATGGATATTTAGTCAATCTCTTAAAGAAGATCTACAGTAAAGAAAAGGAATTTGTACAAAAAAAATATTCTTTGAGATAAAGGCCTCAGGAACACCCAAGGACGGCATGGTTCACTTGGCAGATCATAAGAATTGGAATATACCTGAAACTATGCTACAAAGCAGCCACTAAACTGTATGACTTGAGCAATTATCTCTGAAATCTATGTCCCCATCCATGAATGTATTACTTAGACTATTATGTAGGTATTATGCTTAGTATAACAAAACAGGCACGCTACAAGGGGATATTTTAGCTCGATTGTCAGATTATTGATTTTTACTGTTACCAAACTCAATAGTATTCATTTTATGGAATGCACAAGACAGAGTGGAAAAACAAGGATTTAAACCAATGACCACGCGGTCCCTCCCGTCGACCAATTAGTCTAATCAGTTAACTTTTTGTTAAACTGGGGACCAGCAACACTAGGAGACAAAGTTATTTTCAAAGGTTAACAAAATGTGAGCAGGACTGGAAAGCTCGTATTAAAATTCTCCCTGTTTCACAGTTGATAACTTGCTCGGTTGATAGCAACTCTCTCCAAAGTGCTGTTGGAAAACCTCCATGCAAACATTATGGGGCGTGGGACTTGACATATGACTCAATGTCATGTCGTTGGTTTCATATTGCCTTTCTTAAAGCAGTATACAGTCTTACCAACCTACACCGATAATGCAAACATATATTACAAATGTGATTCAATGTCACAAACACATTTACAATAACTCCACTTCAGGATTTTGGAATTTAGTCTTGTGACTTAATTTGAGTTTGCATGTTCTTCCCGAAAGCAGTCACACTTCACACAAGTAGGGGCCACAACCAGTGTGGTTAGATGGAGGGCATCAGAGCCACAGCCTACAATTTGGCAACAGGAGTGCTAGAGCTGGATGCACTACTGAAAATTGTGTGACCGCCTACAAACCTACATGAATATCATGGACAGAATATTGAGGGACAAAATATTGAAAAGCAAGTGCATATAGGGAAGGATAGGTTTTATTTCTATTCCTATTCACATCTACGTACCTTGAAAATATATATTATATCACTAAGGTACATACATAAATGTCAATATTTCAAGTTCGATATTTGAACTTTAATAATCTGTAATATGGATATTCTGCTTTCAATATGCAGAGTGCACACCCTGGAGACATCTGGCATTTCTTCTACATTCCTATCATGAACCAGGGGCATGTGCTCTTTTCCAGCCGCGGCCGGTGGTGGGAATACCTGCGGGTGGTGGCGTGGGTAGGGGAAGGGGCAGGGTGGGGGGTAGTATTGTATGGATTACTGAGTTACTATGCCAGCCCTTTGGTGCACATAGCCTGGGCAAATGCCTTGCAACCAACACCCTGCAGTAAGCCATCCTACTGCCAACATGCCCTCTGGGTGTGCTTGGGGTTGGCTGCATGTACTGGCCTACAGGCCAGCCCTTCACACACTACCGTGTGAATGGCCTACCTCCCCACTGCACAAGACCTTCCAACGGGCTCAGAATGGCTTTTGCCACAGTGCCTGAACTGCCCCAAGGGACTCCCACACAACTATTTTTTTTATTGTTTCTCAATCCCATGGAACTCTTGTGGGATTAAGGGGATCATGCTGGTACTCGTGTGATCATGGCAACCCTAAAGAAAGATATATTAAAAAAATGAGACCCCACCCACAAGGTCCAGTGGGTCAGGGTACACCTACTGCACACCCTCATACCTTTTTTCATTCCATATCCTGTAATTGCAGCCACAACTTTTGTCTTCATATTGTGGTCTGCCGATCAGAGCATGAGCTCCTGCTGAACTTTCTCGCTCCTGAAAATTGCTCTTGCACGGAAGCCCTGTGGGCACGCAACTTTAAATAATAGAGCAATCTCATTGACTGAGGGGAGCTTTCTTCCCATCCGCCACCTTGCTGACGGGAAAAAAGCCAACTCAGTCAATAAGATTGCTCCTTACTTTGAAGTTGCGTGCCCACCGGGCTTCCCTGTACCCAACCATCCAGATAGCTATACATTTAGAACCTTCATTTCTCAAAAAACTACTGAGTTTAAGGGTATTTCTCTAGCTTTCTCTAAATTTGCTGTAATTCTGTTGAGCCATTTCGATTGTAGCCCTGTTCAAAAACCCCTATGATACTGCATGGGGAATTTGCATTTTGAACCCCTCCTTTTTCTTTTACCCCAGCCTGATGGAAAACAACAAAACTTTCCAGGAAGGAGCTGACATTGATAAGCATTGTTTTCTTAAAGTTTTGTGAAGATTCATCAAACAGCGCCAAAGATAATCACAAACCAAAAGGTTGGGTCATCAGGTATTTCTTAGCAATATAGGCTTAAATTACCTTGAAGAAATAGAGGAGAAATAGAACAAATGTATATTTTAGCTCCTGAGTGCATTGTAGGACAAGCCCTCTTCTCCCTCCTCAAGTCTTGGTATCAAGCCTGCTGATGTTACTGCCGGTGTTGCATTGGTCACCAGAGATAATGATCATTTCTACAATGTAGAGTAGTGTGCTGAATTTCACTATCTGGTTTGTGCAGTTCTTCATTCGCAATCCCTGTATGTGTCATTCTGCATCATGTTGGATGCTCTGGAGGAGTCAGGTGGGTGACTGAAACAAGCTCAGTCTAAACAAATGTGTGCTTTTACAGAAGTTCTAGAAGGGATATCAGGAAATCATGCTTTGGAAGGTTATTGGCGGCACATGCGATGAGAAAGTTAGTTGGTGATCCGATAAAAATAAATTGGTGGGGATTTAGGGTTGGGGGGGCTATCTGCTCTTGTCAACTGTGTCCCTGTTGGCTTCGTTGATGGAAAGCTACCTCTGATAGCCCCACAGAGTGGGAGCAGCCTGAGTAAAACAATTGCAGTGGCTACATTAAATCCTATTTTGCATAGCTATCATTTTCAGGGTAAAAACATGTTTGCGCTTTTTGTCATTTGCTGTAAATTAGTCCACCAGTCTTACGAATATTTTCAAAATTACTGTAATCAATAAATTGACTGGTTGGTCCATGAATCTTTTCACACAATTAAAATGTGTATTTAAAATTTAATCTGACGGGTTGAATTGCTTTGTTTCTCTTGCTTGACATGTGCAATTATTGAATCAGTTCTGTGGATTTACAAACCAAATGGATTCTGCATGGCTAACATCTAATATTGCTGCTTAACATCCAAGAAGAGGTTTATAAGTTGACTCACTGATTCAGGAACGTTGTTCTGGAAATATTAGATTAGAAGACCAATCTCCACAACTTCAGGGCTATACAGATAGCACCTCCAGCCTTGAAATCAGTATTCAGCAAACAGAGAATTTCTCTGATAGCCTTGTGACCCGCCCTACCACTGGGGTACGTTAAGAAGTACACTATTATACATCCAAGAACTTGCAGAAACCTTCTATTTTGTAAACAAAAATACACTTTGTGGCTCTCTTTTTGAATAAGACAGTGCAGTTACGCTTGAAAAATATGTTTTTGGGAGGACAGTTTGTTTTAACGTTTTAGATAAAATACTCATATATACTCTTTGATAGTGTGCACTATGGAAGTGATTTTTTATATTAAGTTGTTCTGAAAATAGTGTTTCAGTAAGTACGTTCTTCGGTTAAAAGTAGGGGTGGGTAGAACTCAGAGAGTTTCATTCTGCGGAATTCTGCGGAGTTACATAAAAAGTGCGAGATTCTTCAGTGATCTTCTAGTGGGTTGAATTTGGCACATTCTGCTGCTCTTGGTGGTTTTTTTAGCCCGGAAGCTTGTTCTGCACTCTAAAATCAGTGTGAAAGGTACCACTGAAAGCAGGAGCTTTCTCCATGTGAACCGTTGCAACCTGCTGCTACCGTCCACATTGAAAAAACTCACCAGGAGGCATTCTAGTACCCAAACATCACACTAGGAGAAGGAAATTCTTGCTAGCATTTGCCAACTTAACATTGTTTTGCTAGAACTCTGCAAAACAAGTTCCAAGCGGAACGCAGAGTTGGAAAAAATCTGGAAACTCCGCAGGCGGAGTGGACTTTATCGTCCACCCCTAGTTAAAAGGTAGAATTAACAAATGTAAATTCATGATAAATAATTCACGTCTTTCTCTTTCAACAACGGACTGATACTGCAGATTTGATAACCGTTCTGACATTAGGTTGATTTGTCTCAATAAGATGTTACTGTTGTGCTTGGTTGGTTTGTCCTAACAAAATCAGCCCGTCATCGCTTCTATTCCATTTTACTGGAATGAACTGTTGTTTTGGGTTAAATCTTAATATGATTTTCTAAGCACAATCTTTCAAATATATAAGTGGTACCTAGGTGTAAGTGTCTAGGATGGCATCTCCAGGATAATCTAGGTCTTTTATCACTTATGATCGAGAAGAACATAGAAACCAGTTACTTAACCTTGATAACATTCTCATTCCTTCCAACAGGTGCCTTGTAATATCTGACAATCAAGCATGATCCGAATCATGGGTAGTTGAGCACATAAGCTGAAACCACTAAGTCTCTGTGGGAGTGGTGGTGTTCCAGCATTCAAGAGCAGATAAGCAATAATGGTAAGGAAGCAGCTCTAGGAAGTCTTATATGGGAAAGCATGGGCTCTCTCTTGGGCGTGACTTAGGTATGAAATTGCACCCAAGATTTTCAGTTCTAACTAGATCCAGTGAGAACACTGAAGGTGGTAGTTTTGTCCCTGAAGCAGAAGCATGAAATATGACCTGGTCAGTTACTTGGAGATCACTGAGTATGATGCTTGCAAGAGTACACTGCATACCTGAGGAGGTGTCTGGGTGCAGAACTTGGCCGTATAGAGAGAGGTGGAGCAACCATAAAGGAGGAACAAGGCATGACTCTGTGATGACACGAGGATCAGGTGGAGGAACGTGGCATCACATCCTGGCAAATGTCCGTGCACTTTACATCGAGAGCCAAGGAAGTGAGCGTGGTGGATGCAGGTCTGACGCACATGCTCATCAATTTCTTTTCTCTTTCAAGAATAAACTCCCAATACTATTAAAACTTTAAGTACTTGAGTGTTGCTCTCCCACCCCTTCAGTTCGTAGGGGATTTTGAAGATGGCAAAGGTTATATAATTGCTGCTGATGGAAGTGGGAATATTAAATCTGACCTTTGATATGAATGTTAGATGTATGGTGGTGATGATGGCACTAATGTAAATGTGCACCAGAGAGGTCTGATTGAACCCAGTCGTTACAAAACATTAGTGGCGCACTTTTGTCTGTTGTCTTTTCTTATAATGGCTATAAAATAGATTTCCTCTTTAAAGTGTTTACAACAAATTGTCACTCTTACTTATCAAAGTGTCCACACTGCAGTGTATGTGAGAGAGATTTGTGTAGGAAAAATGCCACTGAAAAAGGAGTTTCATAATTGCCAATTTGAGTCATTTTATGAAAACTAAATATTTCCTGGTATGTGCAGTTTTCTCTTTAAGAAGAAAGCCATTAAACTACCCTTTGAAAAAAATGACTAGCCATCAGTCCAAATATTATTGTTAATGACTGCAAACATTAAATAGTGTTTCATTAGATGAGGCTTCAGCACCAGGTAATATCCAATCAAAACCGATAGGAATGTTTTACTAAGCTAGTTAGTCCCTGTTAACTTTAATATGCAGCATGCAACTCAAAGTCGCTGCATAAAAATACTGTCTGCTCAAATAAGTTTAAAGAACCGTAGTGCCAACCTGTTTAATATTCAGCAAGATGTGTTGCTATGGTGCAGAGATCTCTCAGAAAGAAAAGAAAGAAACACTGACAGGGGTTAGGGAAGAGGGCACGATGATGACAGGCAGATAAGACGCACAAGTTGTGAAAAAGATAACAAAACAGACTCATCAAAACACTCCAGGGACTTCAGTTGGAAAGTATGTGCTTTTCAGTGCATGTCTTTCAGTAATTGTGCTTAATGTTGGAACATCCTAGATTCATGTGTTAAATGTACATATTTCAATACAAAGTGATCCAAATAACATAAAGTATATTTGATACTGCTTGCTGTCAGATGAGGAAATGTGATAATCTGGTGGCATTGATTTATCTTTGATTTGATATAAAGTTGTACTATGTTTCTCGTTATAGTTTAAAGGATATTAATGTGATTTGAATAGTTCATCCAGTGTTAGGATAACTCTGTCTAGGTGAGAGGGCCTTGTATTGGTGTGTAGGTAGGTAGATAGAGAGATGGATAGATAGATAGATAGATAGATAGATAGATAGATAGATAGATAGATAGATAGATAGATAGATAGATAGATAGATAGATAGATTGGTGTTAATTGCTCATTGTGATATATATACATATATATATACATATTCATATATGTATATATATGTACAAGTACATATATATATATATCACAATGAGCACTAAATTCCCTGCTCTATCTATATAGTGCCATACCCTTCTGTTGCTTTTTAGGCCATTTAGGAGCAAACAGTAGTTGAGTGTAGCAGTAGTGTGCATAATGTGGCCACAGTGTCTAATATAGGACCAGTCAGATGTACTCATTTTGTGTGTATGGGAAATGTATTCATGTGATAATATATTGATTAGAAATAAATCATGATGTAGCTATATGTGTGTGATGTATGCTAGAGGTAGATTCACTCATTAGTACTTTGTTGTAGCTTAGTATGTATCTTTAAGTGTCAGAAGCGTTTTCAAAACACTAACACACGCTGGATGATGTCATCAGTGATGTCATTTGAGATGTCATCAGTGATGTCACTGACCATGTCAAGAGTGCTGTAATATGTGAGTTAATAAGTACGGCATTTAGCTCAGGTAAATATAGCTGCTGAAATTCAATGGTTTTGTATGAGTGGAATTTGAGCCTAACTTTAATGTCCCTGTTACCTTTTTTTTCTGTGAATTTCCTAACTTTTTAAAATTCTATTTTCTAACTATAATGTCCCTGCAACCTTTGTTTTTTGCAGTTAATTTCTAAGTTTTATTATGCTATGTTCTATCTATATCATCCCCTGTAACCTTTGCTTTTTAAGTGAATTTCTAGGGCTTTTTACATTTAATTTCCTAATAGTAACCTGTAACCTTTGAAAGTGAGTGTCTGAGTGAGTGCTTCATTGTCTTAGTGGGTCTGTGAGTGAATGTGAGAGTCTCTGAGTAGGTCTGTCAGTGGGCGTGTGAGTGTCTGAGTGGGTCTGGGAGTGACTCCATCAGTGTATGTGAGTAGGTGTGTGTGTTTCTTACTGGGCGTTTCAGTTGGTGTTCAAGTGTCTGAGTCAGTCTGTGACTGGGTGGCAGAGTGTATAAGTGGGTTTGTGAGTGACTCCAAAACTGGATGAGTAAGTCTGTAAGTGGGTGCATGAGTCCCTGTTTGGGTCTGTGAGCGGATGTGTGAGTGTCTGAGTGGGTCTGTGGGTAGGTGTGGGTCTCCGAGACTGTCTGTGAGTAAGTACATAAGTATGAGTGGGTCTGTCAGTAAGTGGATGAGACTCTGATTGGGTGTGTGAGTGGTTTATTGAGTTTCTGAGTGGGTCAGTGATTGGGGGTGTGAATGTCTGAGTGGTCTGTGAGTGGGTGAGTGAGTCTCTGAGTGAGTCTGTGAGTGGGTGTGTGAGTTTCTGAGTGGGACTGAGAAATGGTGCAAGAGTGTCTCAGTGGGTCTGTGAGTTGGTGCATGATTCTCTGAGTAGGTCAGTGAGGGGGTGTGTGAGTGTCTGAATTCCCTCTGTTTTACCCGCCACTGCTCCGTTTACTTTTTCTACTCTTTTTCTGCCCTCAGTTTTGCCTTTGTATGTATGTGTATATATATATATATATATATATATGTATATGTATGTATATATGTATATATAATTATATATACATATATTACCTACTGGCGGTCGCCAGTAGGTATATATAGTTAGGATTTTTTTCCTATGGGATTTTTGAAAATTCTATGTCGAATAACTTTGGTGTTTGTGGACGGAATTGGCTGAAATTCTCAGGAAAATGGCACATTTTGTTTCTGAGCAGCCCCTGAAAATTTGGGGGGTTTCGTCAAGAGGGGGCCGAGAAAAAAGGGGGGTCCCAAAATGCGTTTTTCCCATTCATTTTTCCATAGGGCGGTTGGAATCACTTTTAGATCGAACGGCTGAATGGATTTACACGAAACTAGGCAAAATTGTAGATATGGTTTGCCCGACGTGCCTTTGCTATGTCTCAATATATGTGCTCCAGTGGATTTTGAGAAATTAACGTTTTTAAAAACAGATATATCTGTGACAGCGCTCCGGTTAGCGCCCCGGTTCGCGTACCTGACGCGTAACGGAACTTCGCGAAGCGAAGCTGATTGGCTGTCGGGTGTCTGTCAACATTCGACACAGTCCGGAGCGGCCGCCATCTTGTGTCTCGGTAGGATCGAGACACAAGATGTGGCAAAAACAAAGGGGGAAATGAGCATAAGGGGGCAGAGTACATCCTCCCTGACCCCTAGGTTTGATGAGGGGGCTTTAAAAGGGCCTCGCGGGGTTAAAAAATAATATTTTTTATATCGTTTTTTTTTGCGGGGGGAGCGCTCGGTACGCGCACCTGGAAGCGGTCCGGGAAGCGTAATATTGGGAAAATAGGATGAAAGAATGTTCAAATATTGTATGTTTATTGATTGTTCTTTTTGTTTTATTTTTTATTTTTTTTATTTAAGTACCAACATGTAGGTACCAATGCAGAGTCTAACAATAAAAATACATTGTTTCCTTTGTAGATATCTTGCATGTTGTTTCAGAAGTTATTGTGGTATATGGAATTCATAGCGTAGTCTGTCAGGAAAGCAGAAACACCATGGAGGCAGGAGATAATAAAGAGATGTTAAATACACATTGGAGATGATATAGTGGAAGAAAGGAAGTAACTATGAGCAAACTTAAAGTTGCACAGTATATTTAAAGTCTAATTTTACATTATAATCAATTTGCTACTAGTTTAAAAAATACATATAAAAATGAATAATGTCTCAAACAATTTTTGAATTATGATATATAAATTTATTTTTCAGAATTGTTTTCAAAATTAAAAAGAACTTCTAATAATTCTTTGTCAGAATTTGTCTCATTTTCAAGTAGGAAATCCACAGATTCAACACATTGCAGAAGTTCTATGTCCAGTGATTCATCAAAGAATTCTGATTCATTTTCTGTATCTTTGTTGCATTCTGCAATACTTTCCACGTTATTTTTTTCTCTCCTTCCATTTTTGTGCTGTAAAATGAATTTTAAAAAAATATATCAGTACAGATAGGGCACTGTTGGGTTTAAGTACAGACAGGTAGTTTGGTTTTTTAAACAGTGTTTTTTTCCTTTGGGCAGTGTATGGTATCAGACTGGAAGTAGAAATATCAAAAAATGTATGTGATAAAGTCTAAGTCAATTCTTAATTATACAAGACAAGCCTAACTCCATCCATAACTAAAACAGTGAAGTCTATCTTATTCTATAAGTATTACAGAGGGATAGTATATAACTATCAGAAAATGTTTTCCTAATTAACTTAAAGTACAGAACATACTTCAGTTTTTAAAATAACATCTTACCTTTCAAATAGAAGTTTAAGTTCTCAGTCAAAATGCTCTTGAAATGTACTTCAGGAAGTAGTAGTCAAAATGGCTGTGTTTCTCTCTCTTTCTTTATATATATTCAGGTACATAACCAATCAAATGTCATGAAATAATAGAAGATATTGAAAGTAGCATTTTGATTGGTTGTCAATTCTAACACTTCATAAGTGTTTTTGTTAGGTAATTTACCTCAGGATATTTAGTGAGGCTTACAGCATAATTTTCTCAATGGAATTCCATCAAATTTGGGGAAATGGTAGGGACTGCTATGTAGTAGGGGCTATTCTATATTTGATTAAAGTGTCTGTAGTGGTTTTTCTGTAAATTACTTTCCCACCTTTTTTCATCGAGCGCTTACCGGTGCGCTCCCCGGTACGCGAACTGGCAGCGTTACGGGAGTCCTCCATTTTGAGTATCGGTAGAATTGAGACACAAGATGGAGGACAAACAATGTTCAGAATGGGTAGAAGGGGGCACGGTAGACACTTTGTGACCCTCTAGGTTTTCGGAGGGGGGATTAGGATGCTGATACATGCAAAAATTAAAAAAAAAAATTAAAAAATTTCGCGGGGGAGCGCCCGGTACGCGCACCGGTAAGCGACCCGGGGAGCGTACTTTGGTGAAAAAAATAAAAAATAAGAAAAAGATAAACATTTTGAATAATCAGAGGTAGGGTAGCTCTGAAAAGAGCTATTGGGTTCTGTCGCTAATTTAGGTACCTACAAGTATGTTCTAATGCACACTTTTAAATAAAGGACGAATATTCTATTCCCTTCATCGGGGAAGTGCACACCATCTCTTCTGTAGATGTCTTGAATGTTGTAACGCAATATTTACTATTAAAAAACCATTGAAATTCACTGAAAAAACCATAGGTTATAGACCATATATAGTTAGGAATTAGCATTTTCAAAACCATAAAAATTCACTGAAAAAACCATAGGTTATAGACCATATATAGTTAGGGATTAGCATTTACAAAACCTTATTTTACTCGCACAAAACCATTGAAATTTGCATATATAGTTAGTTGCACTAACTATATATCGCGCACCCGCAATCCACTGCTGATGATGTCACATATTACATCATTCATGACATGGTCAGTGACATCACTGATGACATCACTGTTGACAACTCAAATGACATCACAGACAACATCACTGATGACATCATTCATGTGATAATACAATGAACCTCTTCAGACTCTAATATAACCTTAGATACACTCAGAGTAAACAGACACTCACAGACTGTCACTCATCCATGGAGTTACTCACACACCTAGTCAGTCATGCAAAGAATCAATCACACCTCCATTTCCTCAACTATACAATTATACACACCTTACTTATTCAAACATATACTAACACATATTTACTCTTTTATACAATCCTTGATTGAAGTTCACAATGATCCATACAGCCACTCACACATTCACTGGCTCTCATGCACAGGTATTTATATATGTCAACTCTCACATGTACTGTGTTTTACATATGTACTTACTTTGACATACAGCACTGAGATATCCATTCACTCACCAATACACTCATGCACACAGTCAACCACGCATACAGCTGTTTCTACATGCAGTTTTGAACCCATACATCTAGTGAATCAACTGGTCACACATCTATGCACAGAGTTATACACCTCCCAGCTACCCACACACATACTCAGTCTCCCATACAAATACTTGGGTAACCAATCAATAACCCATATAGTTACTCATATAGCTACTTATTAACACATGCAGCAGTTTACAGAACAACAGCTATAATGATGCACAAATTAAGACAGTTTAGTCACTAACCCATGCACTCAGTGAGACACATTTAATCACTCTCTCATACAGTCAGTCATGCACCTACTAAAACCTTCATCCAGACACTTATACATCCACTCATTCTTCAATATGTAAGACATATTTTAACTTTACAGAAACATACAGTCACTGGATGATGTCATCAGTGATGTCACTGACCATGTCATGAATGATGTAATATGTGACATCATCAGCAGTGGATTGCGGGTGCGCGATATATAGTTAGTGCAACTAACTATATATGCGAATTTCAATGGTTTTGTGCGAGTAAAATAAGGTTTTGTAAATGCTAATCCCTAACTATATATGGTCTATAACCTATGGTTTTTTCAGTGAATATATATATATACATAAATGTATATATATATAAATATATATATGAAGCCACAGAAATTCAGCTGTTAAAATTAGCTGAGCTAACTATAACATATGCCCCTGCAATGCGCTGCATATTTCCTCATGTATTACATCACTCAAACATGGTCAGTGACATCATTGTTGACATCCCCTGCATTTAAATGTAATGAATGCCCCGGGAGCTGGCGGTCTCTGGGGCTGTGGCAGGTCCATGCAGCCACCAGCATTACTTGTAAAATAAAGCCCCAGGGAGGTGTAGGCACCCAGGCTGCGGGGAGGTTGGTGTGGCCCTCTGCAATATTATCTTAACAAGCCCTGGGGAGATGATGGTCCCCTTGGCTGGGGAGATCCGAATGTCCTCTCATTGAGAAAAATAAACAAGTCCCGGGGAGGTGGTGGTCCCTGTGGCAGCGGGGATGCCATATGGGCTTCCCCCACCTTGTTTTAAGCAAGTCCCAAGGAGGTGGTAGTACACAGTGTATCAATGAGCCCAAGAAGGGAGGGCATGTGGCTCAAGCTAAGTCCCAAGATGGCTACCAACACTTACTAGTTGAAGTGTTGGCTGCCAATC
The DNA here is from genome assembly GCF_964263255.1 of Lissotriton vulgaris. NCBI lineage: Eukaryota > Metazoa > Chordata > Amphibia > Caudata > Salamandridae > Lissotriton > Lissotriton vulgaris. The sequence continues at coordinate 241,832,497 of NC_141699.1, read as the reverse complement.
AGATGACAGCACAGGGACAGTAAGACCATGGATCATCTGCGCCCTCAGATTTACAAATGTGCTTTCCAGTTAATATCTGCCAAACTACTGAATGGATTTACATCAAATCCCTTAAAGCCCCATCTGCGTATCAAGATCTAGCTTCCTGCCAATGTTGGTACAATTCTGTCTAGTGGTTTGCGCTGTTGGCTGGTTCAAAGGACTTATGGGAATTAACGTGGGGAAAACTCGCATTGGGACCCCCTTTTTTCTCTGCCCATGCTTGACGGATCACCCCTAAGATTTACAGATTCCATTTACTGGGCAATTGTTTGGGGAAAATGTCATAGAGATTCATCAACCGGCACCAAAGATATAGGCACCTGAAAATAACTTCTTCTTATGGAAACTAGGTCCAACTCCGCCGGTAGTTGGCAGAGTTGTTTTGCCTACTGGTGACCGGCAGTAGGTGATATATCTACATCTTCATCTATATATGTTATATTAAGTATACAATATCAATTGGGAGGAAGATTACATCTTGATGACTCGGAATGTACACAAGCATCTCCCATTCTGAAGAGGTAAAATATTTTTTGAGCTCTCGGTCGTTGACATTACTCAAACATTCTGAGATGCTTCTCAGTAAGATTCAATGGTGTCTCCATAACAATATATATCTTTTTGGGTCGGATCTTTAGCGCCAACTTAGAGAAACAGCCATGGGAATCAGCTTTGCCCCAGTTATGCAAATCTGCATTTGGGCTGGTGGGAGGAGCAAGACTGGTACATGATTTTGCCCAGGAAATGATGGAAAAAGTAATCTTATGGTCACGCTATATTAATGATATTTTCTTCATATGGCATGGAACTATGGAATCAGCAGAAAGCTTTAAATCAGTAACAAGCATTTGCAATGCAATAGGTCTCGCATTGATTAAGCTATTGGCATTGTAAATATATCAACACTCAGTGCAATAGTCAAATTCCAGCAAGTTTAAATAAAGTTTTAAAAAGCAGTACTCTGTTTCCAAGCAGTGCTTGCCTGCAACTATCAGCCTGCCACAGATGAGCTACCACTGAAGGGGTGCCCCACAATGGTATGGCATGAGTAGGCGTGGATGAACTGGGCCCATTGGCAGGGGGAGTCCCTCAGTACCTCTTGCTGGAAGGGAGAGCTGCAGGTTTCCTCAGTGCTGGGTGTTAAATTTCAGTACTTCCCCAACTCATGCTGAAGTCATCATTGGCCAGCATGCTAAGAGAGCCAAAGGAACCACAGGAGCTTCAGCAGTCGTGCGGCCTGTGTAGGCACTCTGCACTGAAGCTGGTTAAATTACCACGCAGCCCCTGGTGCAGTGATCCCACTCCTCTTACTGTTGCTCTGCCTATGGACATCTCCAACTGCTGCTCAGCTGTCAAGTATGTTTCTCCTGCCACCCCCTTCTCGTATACCAAATCAAAAAGCAATTATTCTAATTTACAATACATATTATAATTAATCAAACTAATAATTGCTTTATGTTTAGCCCCTTCGACGGTCATGACGAGCTCAGCTCGTCATGAGTTACGGTTCTCGTACGCTCATGACGGGATGAGCTCGTCATGTAACGCGGGTTTTTTAAAAAGTCAGCGCACAGCGGGAAAAGCCATCGCGCGCATGGTGTTAGGAAGGTTGAGCGTGCTGGTAAACTCCACTCCGCCGGTAGTTGGCAGAGTTGTTTTGCCAAATTCCATGCTCCAAATGGAGTGTGGAGTAGGGAAAGTCTGTTACCTCCTCTGGCAGAGCAGAGTTTGAAATATAAACCACAGCCAACACGTTTAATCCCAGAAACAATGGGACTTCGCCAAGGCACTGAATGAAAATTAACTTATGTTTTTATTCCTTATTTTTCTACATCCATTCAGTATTTCAAGTATTATTTCTTCTCTGTATATTTGAGTGGATCATATTTTCGTTCAATCCATATGAAATGTACTCTCTTCTGGGATCAGTGTAAACAGGCGCTTTACAAATGTAACTATTATTAATATTTTTCATCAAATAAGTAGTCCCAAATTAGAAGGAATATACCAGAAGTTCCAAACTTGTCAGTATCCAAGTAGAGCCAGTGTCACAATTCAAGAGTTCAAAATAACATAACTCTAAATAATCGCCCAGTGGGGAGCAAACAAGCAGATTAACATTGATAAATGTATCAATTTAGCACATTATTGCTTCAGGGTTTACTTTTATTCAAACACAATTCAATAACTTCATAGAAAGAATTTACTCTTCAGCACCATCCAGCATGTTCACATTTAACAAAAATACTCTTTCACAGATCAAAAATAATAGCATCAAAACATCTTTTAAATCAGGTATGTCCTATAGAGGACTATTAAAAGGCAAATATAGCAGCAGCCCTATATCATATGGATATTGAAATTCATTAATGCTCTAGGACTAGTTCTTGAAGGACAATTAAAACCACAGCCAACACATGTTTCAAAGCAGAACAGTTGCTTCTTCAGACCTCATGACATTGGATGGCAGAAATGGAAAATATCGTAAACAGATTTGCACATTTGCCGTGTGAACAATAAATTGTTCTACTGTAATGCCTCAAACGTGGTCCTTACCGGTTTGAACTACAAATATTCTTCCAAAAAATACTGATCATGCTTCAAATACTTAAAAAAACACAATAATCATCAGTTAGCTCCCAGATACTGTCAACGCTACATGGATACATTTGTATATCCATGACGTTGTGACATTATCTGGGATCTAATTTTTCTATATTTTTATATCCATACAGTTGTGACTTCATCTGGGATCTAACTGAGGAATTTTGTTTTATATTTGCATATCCACGTTCTGGTAGACTTTGCATTACTGGGAATATCTAAATGGAGTCCTGATGCAATGGTCAATGGCTGTGAGCAAGCCATATATAAATAAAGGATGTTGATTACCTACATGCATTCCCAAAAATTAAAGGGTGCAATATCTATTGTTATTGCTCGTATAATTTATATGTACTTAAGTGCAGTATTTTAACTTTTGTTTAATATTGATAAAAAAGCAGAATAAAGACATCCGCATTGAAGAAGCTTAGAACACAATGAGAATGATCTATTTCAGTTAGACATAAATTCACACCAAAAATGATTAAAAAAGAGGACAATTTGATCTTAGGAAGATATGCCTTTTTATACATTAACATGTTTACCGTATGCTTTTCTTACTTGTGTACATGTCTCTCAGGGGTTGTGGTTAATGGATAGGCATCAGAAAAAGTGTGGACGTTCAGCACCTGCTAATTGCTCTTTTATGACATGTTGTCAATAAGGCCGGTGGCAAAAGTTGCTGGCTCACAGACTTGATAGAAAGCAGATGATTTACAACAATCCCATGCATAGCGTATATCAAAGCAGGACCGAAAGCACTTTTCTAACTCTGTTCCCACCGTCAGAAAAGCTCTCATGAACTAACAACTTCAGCACAGGGATCATTTACTTACTTTGCCACGAGCTGCGTTAGAATAAAACTCTGACGGTAGTTTTGTTATTTTTAGCGCATTGGAGCGGAGTTGCACAAGGGAAGAAAACAGCGCAGAGAAAGATGGATACCTGTATGTGAGTTTTCAGGACAAAGAACCTTTATGAGATTAATACAAACATGATTGTGAAAGAATAAGCCTTTCAGCCATCCATCATGTGCTCCCTCATTAACCCCCTCACCCACATTTATTCATACATGCAGTAACTCATGTATCATTCATTCATCCATTAACTTACCCATCCATGCATCCAGGGATCTAAGTATTCACACATTCAACCAGCATCCATGTATGCACTCCCTTATTCATTAATTGGCCCATTTATGTACCTATGTGTCTATCCAATATGCCACTTAGCAATTAGTCCATTGATGTAGTGGCTTATTCATCGAATTGTTAATGTATTCTCACTTTCAATCCTTCATCCACCCACTCACCACTTAAAGAACAAGCACAATCATTTAAATAAAGCCAGACCTATTGACAATGGCAGTGCTTATTTTCCAAGAGAGTCTCCTATATTGGACACCTCACGTGCAACTAAAGACAGTCAACTGGCATCAGCCTTTCTATGCATTTAAATACACATACATAGGCACAAGTTGGCACGCACTGGATGGGAAGGGAGTAGTGATTCTGGGTAGAGTTTGTACTCGGGAAGAGTGCAGCTTCCCTTTACTATGTGTATCGCACACGAGCCTCTAAGCTGAAGAGACCTAGGGAAGATGGGTGGGGGGAGGGGGAGTTGATATCCTGAAGAAGAGCTGGATTTGGCTCATGTCTCGTGGGTGGTGACAGCAGTACAGATTTTTACTCCAATAAAATATATGGTGACTTTTGAGCTATGTTAAATGCTTTCATTGTTTACTCCTAGGATGTGTGCACATCATGGTAACAGGTTTGTGTCCCACTATGTACACACATTTTTTCATCCTTCCGAGGTTGATAAAAATGAGTTCCATTAAGTCGGGTAGCAATAAACGTGCGCTTTTAGTGCCAAGCAGCCCAAGGGGGAATGTGTGCATTACAAATGTACTAGTTGTGTAGTGAAAAAAACAAAGTGAATGTTGTAGGCTAATTCTGTCTGCAATAGTCTAGATGCAATAAAGTCAAATTGATTCTTCGATGATTACTGGTTTGTATGGATGTGATAGAGATATTCTGTTAATGGATGACGAGTGAATGTGAAAATCCCTGAATGCGTGGGTGAAGGATTCTGTGCAAATCACGTAATCTCCCTGTGCCTTAAAATATGTGTAATGTAATCTTATTCTCTCGGATCAACCTAAAGCTATAGAAACAACAACAAAGGATGGATGAACAAGGGCGATGAACAGAGGGATGAGTGAATGTGTGATTGGGTGAGTACATGGACGAATGGGTGAGTGAATGGTTAGAAGATGCACAAAAGGACAGATGAGTGAGTGACAGAGGCTGAGTGAGAACATGACTCAGTGGTAGGAGGAATGAATAAGTGGACGAGTTAGTGCACATGTGGGCAAATCCACGGAGTAGTAAGGGTACACATGAAATAGAACATAGATGGACTACAGAGTGAAAAGATGGCTCAACTTGTAAAATTAATGCATGCATGGGTGGATCAATGTGTACCCTCCTTCTTCTGTAGCCCATTGTGTGTCTGTCACAGAATGTTCCAACTTAGGGGTATATTTACAAGGAGCCATCGCCCAATTAAATGCATTTTATCGCAGCCAAAGTAGTGATACAATTACCCCACCATTCACAAGCTGGTGCTAACAGCCCACAGCACCAGTTTTCCAGCTGTAGCAGCCGCAAAAAAAATTGACACAGAAGACCCCCACAACTATCGCTAATGAGATGCATAGAAGGGGTTCCCGTGTCAAAACCCACGACAACACCACACCTCAACATTCACAAATACCAGCCAGATCGGCGATAAGAACACAAAACATGTGATAAGGCGTGTTAGCAGCAGGAAATTACCATCTCCTCTGACTTGGTGTAAAGTTGGACTACAGCCTGCACCACAAAAGGGAGCACAGCCCACAGCCACACCTGAAGAAAACAGATGCCATGGAGCCACTGACCATGCAGGCCGGACACCCAAGAAGGCCACAACACCCACCATCAGGACCCCCACCGCCCCCAGGCAAAGACATGCCACATCAGCTACACCTAAACATGTCTGAAATATTACGCCTGACGTTGCACAATCACAACTGGTGACATGCATGTGCCTTCACAGACATTAGCATCACACATTCACTTTCAAAGCAAACAATGAAACTTTATTGAATCAACACAGAAATTAAATGAAGTCACATGGCGGCTTCCCTCGACACAATCATGATGAGAAGGTGTGTTCTGCGCACATCAAAGGACAGAGAGAGAGCGAAGGAGAGAGAGAGAAGAAGAGAGGGGGAGGGAGAGAGAGTGAAGAAGAGAGAGAGGGAGAGAGAGAGAGAGAGAGAGAGAGAGAGAGAGAGAGAGAGAGAGAGAGAGAGAGAGAGAGAGAGAGAGAGAGAGAGAGACGACCCTGCACACCCAGGCCACACTGCTCACCTGCTGCCACCTGTGTGTCTGCAACCACTTGCTGGTACATATAGCAGTACACCAGGTCACACATCTGAGACAGAGCCGTCATCTGAAACAGAGTCCAGAGACATGACTGGCACAGTACACACACTTGTACAAGACAACATCGCTCACCCGCCCAAGCACACCCAGGCAGAGGCATCCCAGACCCTCCCGCCGCCCATCGGAGCATGCCCCCCCATGCACACCCAGGCAGAGGCATCTCAGCCCGTCCCGCCACCCATCGGAGATGCCTGCCCATGCACACCCAGGCCTCACTGCTCGCTTTCTGCCACCAGCGTGTGGACTGCAGGTCCCACCACGTGCACCTGCAAGCCACAATCCTGGGGCCCTCAGAAATGGCACCCTCCACACCATGCATCCACGCTGCACTGCGCTGTCCACCAGGTATCACATCTGGTGCTGGGACTTGATTACACCGTGGCATGGGACGAACCAGGGCACCTGGCAACATCGCAGCCAGCACAGCCGCTCAGCCCAATGGGTTCCACTAACTCTATGACCCCGGAAGCGAGGCCACGTGGCGGTAGGCCCACGCAGGATGCTCAAGCGGCCTACACTGCAGCCCAGCAAGGCACAAAAGTCCTGAGCAGGACTAACTGCCAGAACGGGCCATCATCGCATGCTGCACTCCCGCTCAGCAGCTCAAGGAGCCAATCACTCAGTGCAGCCTAAGTCACTGTCCCCTGGTGGGGTGCCTTTGCCGGCCACAATGCAGTGTGTGCACAAACACTGTCCAAGCCCAGTCAGCGTTCCGTGGCAGGGTGCCCATGCAGGCCGCAATTCAGTGTCTGCTATAAAACCCTGTCCAACCCATCAGCGTCCCGTGGCAGGGTGCCCATGCAGGCTGCAATGCAGCGTCTGCCACAAACCCTGTTCAACCCCAGTCAGCGCCACATGGTGTTAAGTCCATGCCAGCCTCAAGGTCTTGGGTCCGTCATCCAGTCACCACCGGCAGAAGGGTATGTGACATCATCGGCCCCTTATATTTGCGGGGTTACCTGGCCTGTGACGCCTGTCCCGGGTGGGTGTGCGGTGCGTGCGTGCAAACCTGCCCTCAGGGAGTAGTTGTGACATGCTGACAACTAAGCCAGTGACCTGCACACCACCAGCGAGTACACCTGCGATGGGTAGCAATGGAGCCCCCCCCTGGGTGCATGAGCGGAGGTGTCTGGCCTGCCGTACGCCAAAACAGGGCAGGACAGGGCTTACAAAAATGACTTGTGGGCACTGGGCATGGTTCAGTTCTTGTCCGGACAAGAAAGTGGTTGGTGTGTGTGTGTGCCTGTGTGGTGTCCACAGGACCTGTGACACAAATTGCTATGTAGCACCCTCTGACTGGCATCCCACAGGCTGAGCATCATTGACGCAAGGGAAATCACTGTCCCTACATTCATCCACACATACATACATGAATGATGAAAGAGAAGACACAGCAGTGCGTCACTGGATGTTTATAGCACATTCAGTGATTTTTTGGAGCTGGAATATATAGGGCACTGCCGAATACACCACGCTATATGAGCCCGTGGAGGGCCAGCCAGAGTCTATCTGTAGAAGACAAGTACTGTGGAAGAGGAGGGATGCAGTCCGCTGTCTGGTTGTCGTGTCATTGGTCATCAAACAGGATGTGACGGTCCATGTCGCTGTCCAAGGTGAGTGCATCTGAGGGAATCGGGGGTCCGTGGAAGGACATGAGGCCATGTGTAGGACCCACCAGGAAGAGGCCAAGTGGCGGAAATGAATGCTACTGAGCCCTTCTGATCACAAGCCCATCCACGTCCTCATCCCCGGATATGTGCCCTGCCCCACATGTGGGTGTTGCTCTACCGGCTGCGGCACTGTGTGCCACTGACACCTCAGGTGCCGGAGGTGGTTTGTCGGCTGCACTGTGTGGCACTGACATCTCAGGTGCCGGAGGTGGTTTGTTAGCCTTACTGTGTGCCACTGACACCTCAGGTGCCGGAGGGCGTTTGTCAGCCATACTGTGTGGCACTGACACCTGCTAACCCGATACCTTGAAGAAAACAGAATCCTGGACCCTTCCCAGTTGGGTTTCCGCAGCAACCATAGCACCGAGACTGGCCTCATTGCCGCCACTGATGACATCAAGACCCTGCTGGACAATGGCGAGACCGCAGCACTCATCCTCCTGTTAGCAGCCTTTACAACGCAGGCATTACCGCGTGTTACAACGACTTGTGCTGGAGGGCGCTGTTGGATAGGGAATAGTTTAATTTTCTATTCCAACACCTTCCCTACTGTAATGTGGGCTGGAGTTGGAATAGAAAATTAACCTATTCCACTATCCAGTGCTTACAGCACAAGTCGTTGTAACGACTTGCGTTGTAAAAACAGCGTTGTAATGGCACGTGTGGTAATAGCCCTCATTGTGGTGTCATACAACCTCATCCTCCTAGACCTCTCTGCCGCCTTTGACACCGCCTGCCACCCCACACTACGCGCACGTCTATACACTGCAGGGATTCGAGACAAGGCTCTGGATTGGACCACCTCCTTCCTCTCCGGCAGAACCCAGAGCTTCCGCCTCCCCCTATTCCATTCCAAAGCCTCCAAGATCATCCGAGGAGTACCCCAGGGATCCTCCCTCAGCCCAACGCTGTTCAACATTTGCATGGCCCCGCTCGCACACGTAGCTCGACAGCACAACCTCAACTTAATCTCCTATGCCGATGACACTCAGCTGATCCTCTCCCTCCCCATCACCGCCAAATCCAACCTCCATGAAGGAATGAAGGCCGTCGCCGACTGGATGTCGACCAGCCGTCTGAAGCTGAACTCGGATAAGACGGAGGTCCTCATCCTCGGCTCCAACCCTTCAGCCTGGGATGACTCCTGGTTGCCAACGGCACTGGGGGCAGCCCGACACCCACCGACCAGACCAAGCACTCAACCTGGCAATCATCCTCGACTCAACGCTCTCAATGACCAAGCAAGTCAACGCCGTCTCCTCCTCCTGCTTTAACACCCTCTGCATGCTCCGCAAGATCTACAGATGCATCACAACAGATACAAGAAAGACAGTCACCCAGGCCCTCATCAGCACTAGACTCAACAACGGAAACGCCCTCAACGTGGGAGCCCCGACCAAGCTCATCAAACAACTACAACGCATCCAACACGCCTAGGCACGACTGATCTTTGACATACCATGCCACGGCCACATCTCCACTCCCTATCAACAAGAGGATATCCTTCAAGCTCCTCACCCATGCACACAAGGCACGTCACAAGACCGGCCCAGCGTACCTCAACAGATAGCTCTCCTTCTACATCCCCAACCGCCAGCTACGCCTTGCCAACTTCTCACTCGCCGCCATCCCGCTCATCTGAAGAACAACCACCGGTGGGAAATCCTTCTCCCACCTTGCCCCCAAGACATGGAACACCCTCTCACTGAGCCTACGAAAGACCCAAGACCTGCTGACCTTCAGGAGGATACTCAAGACCTGGCTTTTCAATCAGTAGCACCCCCCAGCACATTGAGACCCTCGCGGGTGTGCAGTGTGCTTTACAAATGATTGATTGATTGATTGACACATCAGGTGCCCCAGTGGTTAGGTCTGTCATACAGGGAGGCATTGACACACCAAGGGGTGGAGATGTGGATGGTGTGGAGTAGCAGCATTCAACATCACCACACCTTGTGACAGCAATGCCATGATGAGGATCTGCAGGGCATGGTAGATGCCGGCTACATTCCACTGATGTGCAGCGGTGCCTGTCATCCTTTTCACCTCCATCCGCAAAATGTCCTCCATGAGCCTCCACATTGGTGGCAGCTCACGGCTGTTATCGTTGGAGCCACTCTGAGTGGACAGGTGTTCTTCTCTCCACGTCATGATTCCAACAATGTCAATCAGGGCTCGTTAGAGACCATGGAACGGGGCTACACACCCAAGGATGGCATCAAGTTAGGTTGCCATGTTGCCGAAGCCCAACCGCACCTGCTCTGTGGTCTCCCTCTGGCACTCTAGCACACGGCGTTGGAAGGCCATGTGTTGTTCCTGGGGGTTTTGGGGCAGTACCGGGGCTGTGGGTGCCTCCTCATGGGTGCTTTTGGTATTGGGTGGGGTCTCCTCGATGTGGCTGGGCTTCCCTGATCCTGGAGGTGAGTTGCGAATGAGGTCAATGACGTCTTGGATGGCTTGGGTGTCGATACTGGTGTTGTCCTCCTCGTCATCAGTGAAGAGTGGCTGGGACTGCTCTGCAGGAGGTGTTGACGGTGCCCCTGCAATGTGAAGGGGAGATAGTGTATTATGATGTGTCCACATGTAAGTAGCCGCATCATACATGTTGACATTAAGACAGAATGGCATTGTACATTGTGACAGTCTGTAGATCTGGGCGAGGACCCAGAGTCATTGTGGGTGTGCACTGTGCTCTGCTTGATTGTGCATGTGTGCCATTGTGCCCATCTCCACTCGTCCACCCAGTACCTGGTGGTCACTCACCCTGTTGCAATTGTGTTGGGTCCTGTCGAGCAGTGTCCGATCCCCCAGCCTCCACACTGATGACTGTCAACACTAGCTCCTCCATGTCATCCAACTCGAGCCGTGGCTCTTGACCCCCACCTCCAGTCTGCGTTGGTGCTTTCCGGTTGGGGGGGGATTTTATCCTTGGTCCGCCGCTTGATGTCATTCCATCGCCTCTTGACCTTGTCCATTGTTGTCTTGTGCTCCCCGTTGACATTCACCTTGTCCACAATGTCCCGCCAGATTCCATTTATGGTGCCAATGACACGTTGGAGGTGATGAACAGTTGTTGATGGTGTTCCATCACCTCCGTGACTATGATCCTATTCACCTGTGGACTGAACTTTGTCTTCCTCTTCTTCTTGTCCTTGCCCTTCCCTGTCCCCGAGGTCCTGGGATGGTTGTCCGGGGTGCTTGTGGGGTTGCGCTCGTCCTCTGTGCCTGCTCCAGCTGCCTCCATGGTGCTTGGGTGTTGGTCAGTTTGTGTTTGGGTGTTTTTTCTACTTTTATGGTGATTTTTCCCACCTGCCTGATGTATGTTGCAGGCCTGGCGCTGGTTATCGCTGGTTTTCTCATCACCCTTAGGCCCATTGCAGGTTTTTGGTGTTGTGGTTTGTGTTTTTGTCTCCATCGAGGTAGCTGTATCGCAGACATTGTTCGCGGTTTCGACAGACTATCGCATGCTACCACCGTATTGTGAATTCCACATTGACACAGGGTTATTTTTCCGCGATGTTCAAAGTAACGTTACGCTATTTATTATGTTAGTGAATTACCCAGAAATAATATATTAAATGCTTACTTATAATGCAAATGTGTATGTTTCTTGTAACATACTTGTTTCTGTGGAAACAATCTTCTCTGTGCAGAAATTAAATCATGGAATTTAGTGCACCTAACCAATAGTGGTGGATGTTGCAGGAAAAAGCACTGCATAGCGTGTGCTCTTCTTTACAAATGGAAAAATATAGGACCTGGGCATGTGAAGATATTCCACTTTGAAAACTCCAGTACAGTACACCATTAAGTGACACAGATTGCTTTTACCCTTATTCATGTTAGAAAATGGAACTGCCATAACAGCCAACTTTTATGTAATGTCAACAAATCATAATGTGTTAAAGAAAAGCAATGAAAGCTTATTATTAAGACAAACTCAAATAAAAAAAAGAAGAAAGGGCATCACCATACTCATTTGGTCAAGTATCAAGCCACAGATGCTAATGATTCTTTTATTTTTGAACTGTACTCAGAGCAGAAGTATAACAGAGGTCTTTCATTACTGTTCAACTATCAACACACTTATATCATTCACGGATAAGAAAGCAATCTTCAGACATTATAATTAGAATGAGGGAATTGTCCAGAAATGACTGACAAGCATATGTCAAGAGCAGAATGATAGCGCAATAAGCTTTTCAGATCGAGTCATTAGGTCTGGACTGTTCACACTGGGTCAGTGTTTTAAGGATTTTCATATCTGCCGCCTGTGTCTTTTGCTTACCAGCTTCTTGAGAGGTTTCTAGGCTGATTTCCTGATTGTATCTCTTTCCCCCTCTTGGCAGAGTTGGCTGGGGATTTGCTAGACTTAGATCTCCATTGAGGGGTGTTAGGAAAATCCATAAGAAAATCAACAAGTTATAAGAGATGAATAGAAGCCACAAATTTCATTAGAGTGATATTTTATAGATACTGGGTAGAGCACAAGGAAAACATTAGATGCTGATTTACATTCTAATACAGAAACATCTGTAGATGTCTTAAAATAGAAAATAATTGACATGTTTTTTTCCTTAAAATAGTGGGACTAGAGTTTAGCTCTGATAAAAATGTTGCATAGTTGCAAATGATAAAATAAGAATGCCATTTTTGCAGAATGGAGCCTTTTATTACTCTGATAATTTTACAGATAAAATATGGTAAAAAAGTGCAGTGCCTTGTAACATATTGCCTCAAATGATTAGTTAATTTTACCTAGTTAATTTTACCTAACTGTTCCTAAATTGAACTGTCTTTGGGCTTTTCCTATTGCTCATTAATCAAGCTTAATATAAAATAAAGCTACAACCCCACAGACGTGATGCATAAAAGTCACAATGTCACTGTGTACATTGTGCAAATAAGCAAAGTTCAAAGTTGAAAATAAGGATTCACAAACATAGACACATATAAAATATATAAAAGCTATGTATAACCGAATTACTTAAGAATTATCAGATAATTCTATTGCAGGAGACTTGGGCAACAGCTCCGTTTATAATCCATGGTTACAAAGGATATTTTGAACCTACTATCAGGCAAAGCAATTATGGACGCCCCTCCGGCGGCGAAGCAAATTTTTATTTCAATTGACCTAAATGCAGAGCATGTGGAACTAGTCACAAACAGCTGCAATGTTCAGTGTGTATTGCTTAAATATAAGATTAACGAACAAAAAAGATCGCTAAAATTGGTTAATATTTACATTCCACCAACACTTACCTCTAGGAAGACCATGTGTCCTACTCTCTCCACCTACCTGGTAGAGCAAAGAAAAGAGGACCCCTTTGTGGATTTTATTATTACAGGAGATTTTAATCTAAATCTCCTAGTCCCATTTACAAGAGATGAGGTGATACAGTCACAAGATCACCAGTGGTTAATTCCGGCCCAAGTGTTAGAGATGTCAACTAAACCGAGAAAAAATAAAATAGGTCTAGATTTTGTAAGGGATATAGAAGCTTTGGCCTAAGAATACTTAACGCTAGATTCCCAACGGATTCGCCTCCAGCAAGGTCCTGCTATACCCATAATACCAAATCTCGTGTTGACTATACTATGGTATCATTGAACATTTTTAACAATTGTACATCATACACATTAAAGAAAGTCCCAGAGAGTGATCACAGTCAGCAAATTATCACCACATCATTTATAAATAAAAAACATCAAATTTATCAAACAATGCAAGGTCAAATTGGAACCACTAATTACCGGAAATTATACTGGGAAACAAATAACAAACAATTGACCAGTGAGTTGGCCTTAAAACTGGCCAGGGAAGGTTTGGAAAAATCTGAATTTACATCAATAATTGACCAGTGGGCCAGTTTCATTTCAAACCTTCCAACTCATAATGGTAACCATAATGACCCTAGTGACAGCTATGTGACTCGAGCAGTAAAAAGGGTAAACCATATTAACCTTCCATATGCAGTACAGAAAATGAAACAAACTAGAAATCGATTAAGGAAAGAGCTGACAAAGTTCCCGAATAAAGAAGAAACTAAAACCGCCTTAAAGGAGTTAAATCAAAATTTAAGGAAATTAATCTGTAATGAAACATTGGCAGCTAATAATAATCTTTGGACTCAAATTTTGTATGCCAGTAATCAGGGAAACTCAAGGGAATTTTGGAAGTTGATAAATAGCCTAACTAGGCCAGATAAAGCTGTAGTATCATCAGTATTAACTGAGACGGAATGGGTGAATTACTTGGGGCACCATCTGAATTCACATTCTACAAAACCTGGACCAAAGAGCACTGCTCGGGGAGGAATCTCCAAGACAAGAAACTGATTTTGAAAAAATGCAAGAACAAGTTGCTAAGCTAATAAAGAAACAGAAAAATGGAGCACCAGGGCCAAATGGAATACCCTTTGCCCTGTATAAAGATCATCCTGATGAATGGGCAGAACATCTTGTAAAGGTCTTCAAAGAAGTAGTCTGGAAAGGTATAATAGCGGAAAGCTGGAGAGGGTCTTTAATATCACCCATGTACAAAAAAGGAGATTGAGCGTTGTCGGAAAACTATAGACTAATAACATTACAGGACACTGATGCAAAATTCTTTGCAGGACTTTTATTAACAACTTTATCAGACTGGGTAAAGAATAATAGCATTCTTCCGCCTAACCAAACTGGCTTCATCAAAGGACTAGGAACAACTACTAATATTTTAGCCCTATCTGTTTTAATCGACAAAGCAATTAGAAAAAGTCAACCTTTATACTTATGCTTTGTTGATTTTAAATCAGCTTTTGACTTTGTAGAAAGAGAATGCCGATGGAGAAAACTACATGCACAACGGATTCCTCCCTTGTTAATATATCTTATCTGTCTTCTGGATACAAAAACTTGGGCTAGAGTACGTATCGGAAATGGTCAATCGTTAACTAAGGAAATACCGACTCTAAGTGGAGTAAAGCAAGGGTGTGTATTGGCTCCGTTACTATTTAACTTGTTTTTAGCCGATTTGACTGAAGCCTTGAACAATATAAATGCACACCCTCCTAAGCTTGCCAATAAACATATATCGAATCTACTTTACGCAGATGACGTCATCCTTCTAAGCAATGCAAAGGTAGGCCTACAACGGTTAATAACACGCATACAGGAATATGCGATAGAAAACAAAATGGTAATAAATGTGGAGAAGTGTGGCTCACTGGTTAGAAGCGGCAGACCCTGAAGCAGAGGTCAGGTCCGGGACCAGGGTTCAATTCCCGACGCGGCAGGGTCTTGGGCTCAATGTCCGCGGACTCGATAATTCTTGTTGCGGTGCCTACTCTAATCATGGGTCCCACTCTGCAACTCTGGGCAATAGCTTGCTTAATCTCCACAACGGACCCAACAGCGCTGGGATGCCTGGCTTCACCTTGGGGGTGCCCAGGAGGGGGCATCTCACAGTGAAAGCCAGGAAGGGTTCCACAGTGGTATACAGCGCCAGGATCCCCCGAGATGGGGCGGCAGTGCCCTTTACAAGTATACACACATACACACACACCCAAATGAATCTAAATCTAAATCTAAAGTTATCGTTGTCACAAAAAACTCAAGAAGGAAGTACAACTGAAAATGGTTCTTGGGAAAGGAAAATTTGGAGCAAGTCGAAACCTATAGATATCTGGGAGTCATATTTAACGATAATGGTAACTTTATCCCTCAGAAACTGGATATCACCAGGAAAGCAAATGCACTAACAGGTGCTTTTGGGATAATTAAAAAATCTACTAGCAACTTAACATATCAGCCACTTCTTAAGGTGATATCGGCGAAACTGTTACCCTCCGTATCCTATGGCAGCGAGGCGCTAAATGGAAAAGACGCAATAACTGTTAATAATGCTATCTCTAAAACCTTTCGATCCCTTTTTCTCTTACCTAAAAATGCCTCACAAGCCCAAGTCAGGTTGGAATTTGGCTTGGATAACCAACTGTATGCACGAAAGGGTCATATAATTAAAGTATGGAACCGAGGTAAAAAATTATAAGGAGAACTTAATTTCGCAGCTTCTATGGAAAGAGATTGAGGACAATAATAATTCATCCGCCTGGAAATATCTAGACAAGGCTCTGGATGAATTTGTGGTTAGGGGGATCTGGACTACTACTATAACCTAGGAATCATAAAAAAAATTGTGAATAAAACAACAGATTACCTATCATTGATAAGTGACAAAGAGAAACACGCTTGGTCCATAGTAAACGGCTACAAAAAAAAGAGGCCTCAGCAGTATCTGGACATAGCATGGCCGTGGAAAAGCAAACATATCTTCATTAAAGCACGATTCGGAATATGGCCAGGAGAATCCCATTCTTTACCTTGGAAAAAACTTGAAAATAACATATTGTGTCGGTTGTGCAGAGTTGGTGAGGAAAACTGTATACATCTCCTGTGCCTTTGTCCAGAACTAAAAAATGAAAGATCAACTTTACTAAAAAGGCTATTCAATGAAAGAGCGATAAGAACATGCAGACAAGCATTGATTAGATGTCTTTCCCCTGACGATGTATCTATTAACTCTGCTTTCACAAAATTTTTAACAATTGCATCTAAAAAATTAGAACGATACAACTCTTGATCATTATATGACTATATTCTCCACTAACTTTTAACCATATGAATTTCTTTATCTTAAACCAATATTAATAATGTATGTATATAATTTTAAAAGGATTAACCTATTTTTTTGTTTTTTTAAAATGCATTTTAATGAGGCATTGTAATTCAAATGTACATAATTGAGCACTTACGCTTTATAAAGATTTTAATTAATCAATCAATAAAACTTATACTGCTTCACTCCCATACATCTAAAGCAAAAATTGTGCACACTGTTAGTGTGTGTAGGAAACCACCTTCCCTAAATAGGCCACCACAATGGAATGCACTCTGCAGAGAGGTTGGGGAGACCTTTATTGGTTTACAGAGGCCAAAGTCAATAATACTGACGCTCTATATTGTGGTAGTGTGGGCAAGCAGTTGGGCTTATCAGAGGGTAGAGGGTAGTGTTAAGAATAAAAGCTATAACAGCTATAACAGCTGACAGAAATTCTAAAATGAATCAAAATCTAGTAAATTCTAGATTTTGGCAACAACAATAGGTGAGATCTAAACACGTCATCAATATGCCAATATTTATGTAATTGTTCATTGAAGAACAATACATAATAGCCTGAGCATTGGTTCTGGTATTTTTTAACAAAAATGCCTGTTTTAAATATTTTCTCCTTGAATTGAAGAGTGACGGGCATAAACAAATTAGGTGCTAACTCGGTTCTACCTTATATCTAACCAAATTACAGCTATTTAGCGATAAATATTGAGAATTCCGAATGCCCTCACATTGAAAAATTGCAATGTTAAACAGGCAAAATCTTAGGTACTTTCTATGCGGACAGGCTCAAGGAAAGAAGTTAAATATTTCTGTCCAGTATTACCTTAGGAGTCGACAGTATAGGTATATGTTTATTTCAAAAATGAGAGGGACCCCTTTGCAACCAGGGGAATAGGGTACTTCAACAGTAAAAAACGTTATCCCTTGGTGAACCAAGTCTCAAGATCAAGACCCCAAATATGGGTTTCTCAGCCAACCCAAGTATAGGCGCCCTAGGTTCCTATACTAACTAATACACTCTAACCACAGCAGTATAGTTCATTGTTTTATTATTATAAAAAAACATATTCGTACAAATACAATTCAATGTTTAAAAGGACTCATATAGAGCCACCGGTTAAAAAAAACAACAAAAAAATAATTTTTTACAGTTATGTTTATACAACTTTGAGAGGAGAAGGTTGTTTAGTTTACCATTATTCCTCCGATTGGTCTTTTTTTGTTCTTTGCATTTTGATTGGGGGTGGCGATTACCAAGTCTGTAAATTAAAGCAATTGATTCTCCATGATTATTTTTTCATCCTTTGTGAGACAGGGCTCTTTTATTGATCTTCTGCCTTGGTTAAGTTCCATAAATAACATCCATTTGATGGAATTTTCCTTAGCCTTGGAGCAGTCACAAACAACATTTATGAGGACACATACATGAATGGCGGGTATAGCGGGAAGAGAAAGCTCAATACATATTTTGCTATGAGGCATAGATGAGTGAAGATTTAATAATGATCTAATTCCATTCTCATGACTTGTATGTATGACCACTGTGAGAAATTGGGTTGCTGGTTGACTGGGATGTGAGGCCTGGTCAAACAACAGCCACAAACCCTTGAAGAGTGAACCAAAAAAAGTCACTCAATTAACCTGTGCTTAACCGTGGGTAGCCTGGCACAAAAAGCAGTCAGGCTTAACTTAGAGGCAATGTGTTTAGGACACAAACAGTAATAAAGTGAAAACGTAACACAAGAAAAATGCTAAAACAATTTAGAAAAATAGAATACATTTTAATAAGTTGTCACCAAAATTACAAAAGTCCAATCAGTAGAGCTGGACTCATGAATTTTTAAAGATTTTAGTGAAAATAGTGCCAAAAAGTATGAAGTGCCATCTAATGACACACTGGACTGAGTCAAAGTCATTTCCAGGTCAACTGCGATGGCACGTAGGTCAGTTACAGTCACCAGATTAGGCCTGCTGAAGTTTAGTTTCAGCAGGCTAGGCATCATGGATGGACACTGCTGGAGCTCTGCATTGGTGGTCCCAGCATGTGGTCAGTACTGTAGCGTGAAGCGGCAGCTGCTGGAACATCGCATTGACTGGAGGTGCAGGTGACGAGGTTGTAGCGGAAATTGTCCTGTTCAAAGCCCAAAAACTTCACAGCAGCTTTCTGAGGCCACACCAAGGATCCGGGACCTGAGGTTGCATTACCTGGGGACCAGGAACTTGCTTCGGCTGGTTCACGGTGCAAGTGCAGGATATTGGAGAGCCTTTTATGTCCCTGAGGCTCAGTTCAGAAGACCACAAGACTAGCCGTTGGAGTCACTCTGGTAGCCTTGGGTTCAAGATGAAGTTGCAGGTCCTATTCTCGTCTCCCATGCAAGAGTACAACAGAGCATCTGTTCTGTAAAGCTGCAAAGCAGCAGTCCAGCAGAGCAGCAGTCCAGCTGAGTAGCAGTCCTTTCAGCAGCACTGCAGTTCTTTTATCTGGTCCAGAAGTGTACTGAAATGTTGGTGTCTGTGCTCTCCTTATTTACCCTTGTGCCCTCTTTGTAGAAGGTGGGAGAAGCATCTAGACAGTGACATACAGGTGCCAATATCTTTGGTACTGGGAGATCAATCTCCATGGCATTTTCCCAAGAAATTTGCACAGCAGTGCTAAGAAAAAAGAGGGTCCCCAAATGTATTTGCCCATGTTAATTCCCATAGGTAATTAAGACACGACTAGAGTCCAAACTGCTGGATGGAATTACCCCAAATTTGGCAGGAAGCTAGATGTCCATATGCAGATCGTGCTTTCTGTGATTTGGTGTAAATTTGTTAAGTAGAGATATTAAGCTAAAAAAATGGTATATCTAGGGACGTTGATCCTCTGCTGATCCAACAGTCCTGTGCTGTAATCTAACTGGCTGCCAACACTTCAACCAGGAATCTTGGGACTCGGCTTGAGCTGAGTCTCACAAAAACCGTAAAAAATAAACAAAGGGTGGCATGGTACGAATACCCCGACCCCAAGAATTGGAAGTGAGATCACACATGAAGCAGGCTGGGGGTTAAAAAATAATTGGGGGTACAATTTGAAAAAAACAAAGCGTGGGCTCCGTTCAGCAATTCACCAAAAACTCCAGTGAAGCTGTGGACATCCTCCCAGAACCTCTGCAAAAAGCTTGGCTCCTACTCCTACCTGAAGCAGCAATGTGTACCCTCTTCTGCTGTATTGATGACATTCCAAGAAGCGGTCAATATAGCAGTCTCGATAGAACACATGTCTAAGTGTATTAAAGAGATGAAGGCTCCAAACAAGCTTGTGCCAATGTTCAAAATAGCAATGATATGTCAGGCAATTACAGTGAAAATGAAGTGCTCAAGTTCAGACCTGGCGAGGTCAAGGATAACCATGCAGTTAGAGAGAAGGAAAGATTAAAATGCTACAGATGTGGCAGCAGAAACCAACCATCTTGCCAATGATGTGCGTTGCATTGCCTGCAACGTCACATGTGTCAAATGTAATAAGAGGGGGCGCCTGGCAGAGTCTGCAAAAATAGTGAGAACAGTCAAGTTAAAGTTGTGCACAGCGAAGGGAAAGTTACCCCTAAGTATGTGTTTCAAATAAGAGCAAGGGACTATCAAACTTCTCATATTCCTCTAGGGCATTTCAATGATTCTGCGCTAAAAACGATCTAGCAGCGCTACCTGCTAAGGGACATCAAAACTGGTGCTATTGTCAGCTGTTTGAAGCTTTTTAATTGAAAATTCGTTTTTTTAAAAAAATTGTTATTTTCATCCTGTAATGCAGACAGCACACCCCTAGGCCTTCTGCACGCATTTTCGCCAGCATTTCACTGCTCTAGCGGCCGTTTTTGTGCTTTATTGGGCTTTCTTTGGGGATAGTTAAATCTTTACACGGCGGCCATCTTGAGTGTGGCCCAGAGCGGTGAGAGCGCTCTAGTGGACCCCATAAAAGGAGCCCTGTGTCAGCGCTCGCGAGATTCTGCGCTAAAAACGATCTAGCAGCGCTACCTGCTAAGGGACATCAAAACTGGTGCTATTGTCAGCTGTTTGAAGCTTTTTAATTGAAAAATCGTTTTTTTTAAAAAAATTGTTATTTTCATCCTGTAATGCAGACAGCACACCCCTAGGCCTTCTGCACGCATTTTCGCCAGCATTTCACTGCTCTAGCGGCCGTTTTTGTGCTTTATTGGGCTTTCTTTGGGGATAGTTAAATCTTTACACGGCGGCCATCTTGAGTGTGGCCCAGAGCGGTGAGAGCGCTCTAGTGGACCCCATAAAAGGAAACGGACGCTCTACCGCGCTAGCGGGCGCGTTTGCGTGAGCGCCATCCCTAGCGCCGGAGTCTTGCCAGAGTCCTGCCCGTCTGCGCCCGTCAGCGTTCCGGCAGCAGACGGGGCAGTACGGCTGGCTGGCACCTTCCTCTGGCTGGTCCCTTACTGCTGTCAGTGTTAGCTATGTGTATCTCATATTCGTCAGAGACCCTCTCCAATCTCCATCCTTCGGTAGGTCGCTGCCACTCTGTCTTTCCGGGCCTTCGCATCCTCAGAAAAGGATGCAATGTCTGTGGTTGGCGCGTTCCTATATATAACAAACCAAAACTGACTCATCCTCCGATTATCACCACTTGCCTACTCCTTAATACACGCTCTTTAGGCTGTCATGCGCTAGATATATGGAATTTGCTCGATAATTCCGATATATCCTGCCTTTTTTTCACTGAGACATGGCTTAGTGATACCTCAGCCCCGGATTTAGTCAATGCCATTCCACCTAATTATTCCATCATTGGGAGGGATAGAACATCTGGACGCGGGGGTGGTGTGGCTATTATAGTTAACAACCAGCTGCACTGCACTACCTTCCTGATAGACAATATTCAGGACACTGAGGCACTCGGCTTCACTCTTCACTTGTCTCCCCATCAAGCATGCACCGGTATTCTTGCATATCGTACTCCCGGTCCATTAGGCTCTTTTCTGGATGAACTACAGGTAGCACTTTCAGTCCCATGCCTTAAATCTGAACGTTGTCTACTCTTAGGCGACTTAAACATACACATGGACGAGGCTACAAATCCTGATACAATGAAACTCATGGAGGTCACAGCAACATTAGGACTCACACCTTTCATCCATGATTCTACGCACAATAAGGGCCATATTCTAGACCAAGTTTTTTCCACAGTTCCGATCAACGTACTTGCTCCTCAACCGGTATTATGGTCGGATCATTACTTAATCACTTTTAGCCTATCAAGCGCCCCTCCTCTTAGATCTAATCCCACTATCCCTACTAAACGTCTTTCCAGGCCTTTTTATCTGTTATCTAATGAGACGCTACTACAGGCCATGGCACGTTCACCTTGCACTTTGTCAGGTAATGTGGAAATCGATCTAGCTCGCTACACGGAATGGCTCTCAACTATATTGGCGGATCTCGTGCCCGAGAATGCCGCCAAACTCGGAAACAAACGTCCTTCCGCTCCTTGGTTCACATCTCAGCTTAGAGACCCCGGCAAAACTGCAAGAGAGCAGAAAGAACCTGGCGGAAAGACTACAATCCTCTTGAGAAAGAAAAGTTTAAAAACCTAACTAAATCCTACCACAAGATGATTTAGAGTGGAAAAAAATCCTATCTTGAACGTCGGATAGACGAATCTGATAATTCCTGTAAGGAAATTTTTAAAATTGTTAAGGACTTCACTTCTCCATCCCTAGGCATCTCGGCTCAGTCTCACTCAGAACTTTGGCTGAATGAACTCGCACATTATTTTGTAGACAAAATAACATCCATCCAAGCCTCTCTTGCTACTTATTCCAAACAGCCTCAGGTGGCTGATCTTGATGCCCCCTCCTCCTTACAACCCACCCTCTGGGAATTTCCACAGCTAAGCCTTTGTGCCTCATTAGACCATCTGACAGGCTTGAAATCGGGCTCTCCTTTAGATCCCTGCCCGGTCTCTTGCCTCAACAAAATAGCCCCTTTGCTAAATGGCCCCATCAATTCCATTCTCAACTCCTCATTGTCTTCTGGCATAGTCCCTCAGGCCTGGAAGAGCGCTCTCATCCTTCCATTAATAAAAAAAACAACTCTGGATCCCATCATACATGCCAACTATAGGCCTATCTCTCTCCTCCCCGCTCTGGCGAAGGTGGCGGAAAGACACGTGCACAGATCTATCTCTGACTTTATCGAGAATAACAACTTGTTGCACACTACTCAATCTGGGTTTCGTGCGAATTACAGCACAGAGACCGCATTACTTGAAGTCACCACCGCCATTAGAGAGGTTTTAGATACTGGAGGAAAGGCCATGTTGGTCATGTTAGACCTGTCGGCGGCGTTCGACACCGTTCCCCATGATACCCTCCTAACTCGACTCTGGAATTGTGGCCTCAGGGGGACGGTGTGGAACTGGCTTAAATCATTTCTAGCCAGCCGTCGACAAACGATCTGGGCGCCACCTCACTCCGCAGCTATGGCAGCCCTGGAAGTGGGGGTCCCTCAGGGGTCTATTCTTAGCCCCCTGCTTTTTAACATCTTTATGGCCCCCCTTGCAGAGGTTGCGGAGTCGTTTGGCGCTCAGATCGTGTCTTACGCTGACGACACCCAGCTCTTGTTTACTTATAACAAGAACGAGGTGTTTGATGGGATCCGTATCAGAGGCTGCTTAGAGGCAGTCTTTGATTGGTTCAAAAGACACGGTTTGAAATGCAACTCCGATAAATCGGAGCTGCTGTTCTTCGGATGTGTCTCTTAACCAAACTGGAAAAGTTGGTGGCCACAAGATCTGTTTCCTCCTGCCAATGCTAGTACCAAGGCTAAAAACCTGGGTATCATTGTTGACAATGAGTTAACATTTGGGCCTCAAATTGCGTGTCTCTCGGGGAAATGCTTTGGAATCCTGCGGATGCTCAGGAAATTTCTCCCCTTGATTTCGGTGAACCATCGAAGGGTCATAGTCCAAGCACTTGTCGGGTCGCGTTTGGACTATGCAAATGCCCTCTATCTGGGACTCCCAAAATATTTGATAAGGAGACTGCAGGTAGTCCAAAATTCAGCCTCTAGGGCCATTTATGGACTCCCCAGACGAACTAGTGCCTCTAACTTGTTGAAGGAACTGCACTGGCTCCCTATAGCCAAGAGGGTTCTCTTCAAAAGCCTGACGTTAACCTATAAGGCTCTTCATGACTCAGGCCCTAGGTATATTAGAAAGCGCCTTGCTTTTTACAAGCCGAGCAGAGCTCTGCGATCTGCCTCCTTGTCTAAAATGGTCGTTCCATCCATCAAGCGAACCAGACAAGGAGGGCGTTCCTTCCACTACCTGGCTCCGCGCGCTTGGAATGAACTTCCTATTGTTCTTAGACAGGCCCCCAGTCTGTTGTCTTTTAGAAAGGCATTAAAAACCTGGCTTTTTACTAGTTAATTTTGCTGTTCCTTTTTTGCAGTTATGTTCCTTTCCATTAAAGGACTTCTTCGCCAAAGCGACGGGACACTCCGACTGGAGTAGCCGTTGCGCTATAGAAGAGCCCAATTAACATAACATAACATAACAATGACCACGGATCTAATGAGTATCCAAAATGCACTATCTTTGTGAATGATATTCCTATAGACGTGTTTGCTGACTTGTGTGCCCCGGTCACCTTACTTAACATGGATGGCATAAAGGACATAATTGACACCTCCAACCTCTATATGCTGGAACCTGACATTTCAGCTATTGGGTATGCTGATGAGAACATTCCATTGTTGGGGATGATGATGGCATTTATTAAATTCCAAGGGACAACTACATGTGGCAAGGTGTATACTGTAAGCAAAGGTGCCAATCTTTTAGGTTGGCTTCATCAAAGAGAGTTGGGCATGGTTCTTGAGCCTAATAATAAAGATCAAATTCTCTTAAATGAGCGGGAGGACGGAACCAGCAGTAATTTAAACATTCATCCTGAATTGTTCTCCGGACTTGACCACAATGTCAATGCTACGGCCTGCAGTGCAACTCCCACGGGAGTGAACATCATTACAAATCATAATGCTAAATGCCAAGTAGTAAGGGGGTTACCTGAGCTGTTTCATGCTGCTTCTGGAACTGACGTGGTAAAAGGTTGGCCCGCAGAGGAAGTTTGCACCGTGCCAGATAATCCCACAGCAGTCCCTAAGACACCATGGACTAAGTTGGCATTAGATATAATCGGTCCCACGGGACAGTTGGGTTTCCTGAAGAAATTTGTGATTGCACTTATAGACTACACTTCTCGCTGGCTCAAATATAAGTTGGTTCCATGTGTTTCTACTAAAACTCTTATTTTCTTTTTAAGAGACTCTTTCGCATGTGAAGGTGTGCCAGCTTACATAGTCACCAACAATAAAATCAAATTCTCTTAATTGGAAATGAAGAAATTCCTAAATGAACTGAAGATCAAGCATGAGAGATCCACTGTACAAGACCACGGGGTCTATGACCCCATTTGTATATTAATCCCCCAACACAAGTCTCACACACATAGCTTGTGCCAACAATATAGATGTAGACACAATGTTAAGAGATAGCGTTTGGGCATATCACACCTCTTCCGACTTGGTAACGGGAGTAACCCCTTTTGGTTCCATCAGGGGAAGAGATCAAATTGCCAAACCTGCTATTTCCGGATTTAGGTGCCTAACACCCTCATTATAATGTAAATCTGTTCCAACTTCTTTCAATTAGGCAGCAGTGTTCTCTTCTTAAAATATTCTTTCGCATGTGAAGATGTATCAGATTGCATAGTCACCAACAAAAGATTTAAGTCTCTTCTATTGTATTGATAGCATTCCTAACGAGATGAGCATCTAGCATGAGGAAACCACTTTTGCAAGGTCAAGGGAACCCTGTTCTCTTGAGTAAATCTGCATCCTGATAAGGAGTCTCACACAACTAGTTTTTGCCAATAGTATGTGGACAAAACGTATATTTAGATGTAACCTACTGTATTTTTATCCCCTAAGCAGCAATGTGTACCCCTTTTCAGCATCACCTGTTTTCATTGTATCCTTCCCCTGCGAAGAGAGATGTGTTGTAATCTTTCTTTCTTCCTTCTTCCCTTGATACAATCCTCCCACCCCCCTCCCTCCTTCCGTGTTGGAATGTTCCATGAGAGTTCACTTTAGAATGTTGGGGAGCATGTCAGTGATGGAGAGTGGATGACCGAATAAAGACGTACTTACTTACGTGCTTGATGTTTCTTCTTCATTACAACAATGGCCCTCTATGACAATTTCAGCAAACAGTCTCCAGAAACCACCCTCCCCTCTAGAGATGACAGCCAGCCCACCATCACCACCTGGACACCGGTCACCACCGGAGACACCACCACGACAATGAAGAGCACCCACTCAGGAGAAACCACAGACCCCTACCCGCTGCATATCTTTCACAGAGCCACAGCCGATTCATCAATACCAGTTTCGAATCCGGCATCTTGCCCGATTCCTGGAAGCAGGCAGAGGTCAAGCCCCTCCTCACAAAACCCTCAGCAGACCCGATCGACCTGAAAAACTACTGTCCCATCTCTGTCCTTCCCTTCACAGCCAAAGTTATGGAGAACATTGTCAACTCCCAGCTGATGACCTTCATTGCAGAGAACGCCATCCTCGGCTCCACGCCATCTGGCTTCTGCAGCAACCACTGCACCGAGACCACCCTCCTTGCTGCCACCGACGACATCTGCACACTCCTAGACCAGAGCCATACAGCGGCCCTCATCCTGATGGACATCTACGCATCCTTCAACACCTTCTCCCACCTCACTCTCATAGCCAGACTCTACGACGCCGGCATACAGGGAACCGGCCCAACTGGATCTGCTCCTTTCTCACTGGCAAAACCCAAAGCATCAGACTCCCACCCTTCATCTCCGAACCCACAGAAATCAACTACGGAGTACCCCTAAGATCATTGTTCAGCCCCACGCTCTTCAACATCAACATGGACCCCCTCGCCCCAATCTTCAGACAGCATGGACTCAGCATATCATCCTACGCTGA
Organism: Lissotriton vulgaris; assembly: GCF_964263255.1. Lineage (NCBI taxonomy): Eukaryota > Metazoa > Chordata > Amphibia > Caudata > Salamandridae > Lissotriton > Lissotriton vulgaris. The sequence continues at coordinate 241,805,993 of NC_141699.1, read as the reverse complement.
TGGCACCCACCTCATCCTCTCCCTCACAAAGAACAATGAAGACACCAGACTCAGCTTCCAGGAAGGAACGAAAGACGTTGCAGCCTGGATGAGCAACAGCTGCCTACAGCGCAACTTGGAAAAGACCTGCTGGCCTTCTGCCATTGGAAACCTGCCCACCCCTACTGACCACGCCCAAAACCTCTGCATCATTCTCGACTTCGCCCTCACAATAACTCGCCAGATCAATACTGTTGGCTCCATCTGCTTCAACTTCCTCTGCATCTTCCGGAAGACCTTCAAGCGATCCCCCCATAGCCAGCAAGACTGTCACCCACGCACTCATAACTAGCAGACTGGACTACGGAAATCCTTGCTACACAAACTCCATACCATCCAGAAATCCGCTGCCAGACTCAGCCTCAGCACCCCTCAACGTGATCACATGACCCAACACCTGCGAGACCTCCACTGACTCCCCGTCAAGGAGAGAGTAACCGTCAAGCTACTCACCCACGCCTACAAATCCCTCCACAACATCAGACCCACATACCGCAACGAAAGAGTCTATTTGCCCCTACCCAACAGAAACCTCCACTCTGCCGACCTCACCCTACCAGAAACCCCGCGCATCCACAGAACCAGAGCAGGTTGAAGGGCATTCTCCTACATCACAGCCAAGGCCTGGAACTAGCTCCCTGTCAACATCAGATGCTGCCCTACTCTGCAAACCTTCAGGAAGAGCCTCAAGACCTGGCTCTTCGGCTGAACCGGAGCAGCACCCACTCCCCCAGCACCTTGAGACCCTCATGGGTGGGTAGCACACTCTAAAATTCCCTGCTCGAATGATAAATTCTGCCTTACAGAATTTCAGAGCTGCTTCAGAGCCTTGACCCTGAATAGAAAAAGGTGACATGCTCCACTTATGAACCGTAGATCTACCATCACACCTGATCTTCCTATTGCTGCCTGTTCATCCCACTGCACCACCCTCCCTATTTTCATGCTGACACTCCTTTAACCCTTCTCTCCCTCCTTGCAGCCTATGTTTTAGTATTTCCCCAAGCACTTCCAACCGTCAGTCTGAGCTCCCCGCCCCTTAATCCCTTGTCTTCTTCCCAATGGCATCCTGTACTAACACCCCCATCCCCGGACACACTGGTCCCCTTGCTCCCTGGATCCCATTTGTTAAATCCAGTTGTGCTAACATTGGTAGAGTGAAAAATGGTTCTCAAGCTTCAATATTGCACAACAGAGTAAAGCATAGACAGCAGCAGTGCAAGTTAACCTATCACAAAGCTCAGTTACAGGACAAGCAGAAAATGAAAAGTTCTTGATACAAAACAAAAATGAGAAGTGCTTCAGCTGCATAGGTGGTGTCGGTCCTATAACCATAATTTAATTCAAACAATGGCTGGCACTTTTCTGTAGAAAGGAGTCAGAGGCTAACTGGATTTTGTTTAGGCCACAAAAAAACTCCAAACATTCTCTCGTGACTCTCAGGGGCACAGATACCCAGGTTGGTGCCCGTCCAAGGAGCCAGACTGACAGAAAATATCTGACTAGATATTTTCTTCGGCCAAGGAAAATATTCAATAATTATTTGGCTCTTGCCGGGGCACAGACATACCCTTTGTGCCCCGACAAGGAACCACACGCTGTTTTATCGCAAAATCAGGAGAAGTTTGGCCTACAGTGGGGACAGGCAGTTTGAATGATCAAATAAACTGTTGTGAAAGTGGTACACACGCCTTCATTGAGATCTTACTTTAAGGTCATTCCTCAGGTCTTGAATTTAACACAGAATAATTCCTCAGAAATGCACATGCCCCAGGTCACAGCTCCAGACATAGTCACATCAAGGGATCAGCCCGTATTGGGGTGTAATCAATTAAGCATGGAGACAGGCTGTGTAACCACTGATGTTGGTGTTACCGCTGCAGTCCTGAACTCAGCCTCCCCCGCTTCCCCCGCTACAGATATATTGAAAGGGCTGGGGGTAGAAAACGACAACACCCAGAAGGACTTGAGTCACCCCTTAGCTTTCAGCAAGAATACTGCTACTCTTATGAAACCAATGGGGTTGGCAGGAGCCAATGTTAGTAGTTTTCCGGCTGAAAATGAGCATCAGAAACCTGGCATGAATTCTGAGTCAGAAGCAAGAAAGGAAACAGTAATTGCAGAAGAGCCAGAAGAGGTTGAAGGGCCTGGTTATCAACACCTCGAATGTCCTTTAAATTTAGATCATAGCATTCTGCCACAACCAATATGCAATTTACCTTTATGCTCGGATTCAATCACAGGCTTACCTACATTCCATACTAATATACCCCCAGACCTCTCGCTCACCTCAATAGCCTCCATGTTTTCAAACTTATCGTCGGATATTAAACGTGGATTCGAAGAGTCCTAAAAAATACAGAGAGAGATCAGGTCTTACTGCGAGTCGCTTGACACCAAAATAGATGGGCTGTTTGTTAGAACTGGGGTCTTGGAGGAGACAACAGCTGTAATGTCAATGGAATTGGAAAACGTTAAAGAAGACATAAACAAACTGAAACGAGAGGACACCGCACTAATGGATAGAATGGAGGTCCTTGAGAACAATGCGCGTCGCTGTAATATACGCATATTACATGTACCCGAAGGAAATGAGGGTTCAGACATCAAGTCCTATATCATCCAACTCATCAAAAGGTCTCTCAATTTAATCCAAACTGAAGAGGAATTGAAAGTGGACATCCAACGGGTTCATAGAGACCCTTATAGGCGTAATCCTCAGCGCACGAAGCCCCGGAAGATACTAGTTAACTTTCATACCTTTGCACTGAAGGACCACATCCTCAACTTAGCCCTCAAACAAAAATCCCTGTCTGGTGGTGATTTTACTTTCAAAATAAGATCGGATCTATCAAGAGCAACCTTAGATAGACAGTGGGAATTGGGTAAGAGAATGGAGGCCTTTAAGAACCTGGGTGCATCAGTTCAGTTGAGTTTTCCCGCAGCCTTGAAAATAATGTTTAATAACAAAATGCACCATATCCGCACAGTTCAGGCCGCAGATGACCTACTGATGAGTTTAGGCACTCCTAAAAGATGAGGCTGCCAAGTTTAAGTAGAAGTTTGTGATTGTGAGATATATATATATATATATATATTTTTTTTTTTTTTTAATTTATTTTTTACTGCCTATAAGCTCGCAAGTTCGCAAATTACACGAAATTAACTCTGAGTTGAACATACCATTTAATTATTTAACTCAGATGGAAAAAAAAGAGGAACCAAGATGGAAAAAAAAAAAGAGCAGAATGTATATCTTCAGTGAAACCACAGCTGAACAAGTATTCTAAAAACAACTATATATATAAAAAAAAAGTACCCAAAAAATATAAAATGTATAAAATAAAAAAAATAAAAAAAATCACTAAATTTAAACTACCTCACTTCTCGGAGCTCAATCCAGTATATTTAGTATAAGCAGTAAATTTATGTAACTCTATGTAGTTCTGTGTAGCCTTACAAGCCTTTTTCAAATAGATCTGGCGAGTTCTTTATTTCCAGAATAAATACCCCCCCCGCGGAGCTAGGATTGGGTATGGGGTACCAAACCCGGACGCGTTCCGGTGGACAATCAAGGGTTCCTCAAGGGAGGGTGGGTAGGGGTCACGGGGGTGAGGGGTAGGGCAAAAAAGTTTAAAATGTTTCTCATCTCTGGGATGGTAATCATCGCTATCACTGTTAAAAAATGGACAGTATATAAATTCCGAATCTATATCATGGACTATAAGTCAGAAGGATTTCGCCTCAATGGAAGCATCAACTATGAGCGTAGTTAAGATACTCTCCTGGAATGTTAATGGCCTGCGCACCAAACCCAGATCTAATACAATAATACAATATCTACGAGACTTTGATGCGCAGGTCATTATACTTCAGGAGACCCACTTGGTTGAGGCCGAGGTTCATGATTTGGTAAAGAAAAACAATTGGATAGACTTAGCTGTGACTACATCGCAGACACTTAACATCAGAGGGGTCACCATTCTTTTTAAAAAAACAATAAACACAAGACTTTTAGAGCAGAAAGCAGATCCCGCAGGCAGGTGGGCCATTGCAACAGTCGTGATAGGTGGCTCACGCCTTACAATAGTGCGATACTACGGGCCTAAAAGGGACGACCCATCTGCCTTGGTATCATTGTTCTCTGAACTTCTGCACTTTTCGGAACCTGTTATAATAGCAGGAGATTTCAATGTCGTACTCGATCCTTCAATAGATAAGACTAGTTCTAGTCGACAAAATATTTTGTCGAAATCGTGAGACTTCTTACTTAAAACCATGTCACAATACGGTATTATTGACATATGGAGGGTTAGGTCTGGACAGAAAATAGGTTTCTCTTTTCGAAATTACAAATATCGCCATAGATCTAGGATAGACTTCTTTTTAGTAAGTAAAGTGTTACTAAACTTAACGAAGAGTGTTAACTACCTGCCATCCCATCTTTCGGACCACTCGGCGGTACTTTTAGATCTTGAAGTACTTACTCAACCTCCAATTAGGTCATGGTCTATTGATAAGTCTTTTCTTACATCACTTGAAGATTTAGAGTATATAAGAGCACAATCAAAAGAATTTTTCCTAATTAATATAGGTTCTGCTAGCCCAAGCACTGTATGGGACGCCTTCAAGTGTTTCCTAAGAGGGATCATTAAAAACAAGATAACGTTTCGAAGGAGGTAATATAACCAGGAAGTAGCATCTATCGAGGCGAATCTATTACTGGTCCAGAATGAATTAGATACTTCTGAACCTGAATCTGCAACATCAGTTAAACTAGAAGAAGTGTTGAAACTTAAAGGGCAATTAGCCTCCACACTTAACCAACGTGTACTTCAAAGGTGGGAAGCAAGTAAACTTGCCCACTTTGAATTTGGAGAAGGGGCAAGTAAATTGCTTGCGTGGAAATCCAGAACCGACAGAACCCGTAATAATATAGGGGAGATAAAAATTAGTTCGGGCACCAAAACTTCGGACGTTGAAATAAGATCTGCCTTTAAAAACTTCTTTCAAAACATATATCAGGAGGATAATAATATTACATCTGATAGTATAAAGGAGTGGCTGAGTAAGATCACCTTGCCATCTTTTTCGCCAGAGCAAAAGGCCTTTTTAGATCAGCCTATAGCGGAAGAGGAAGTAGTGATGGCTATTCGTAACAGCAAAAATGGGAAGGCGGCCGGGCCAGACGGCTTGCCCGCAGAGATATATAAACGCCTTACGGAAGACATTTCTCCCTTTCTAACCATATTATTTAATCAAATCCTCTTGGAAGGAGATTTACCACCTATATCCTGGAACAATGCAACAATCACACTTATCTTGAAACCAGGCAAGGCTTCCTCTGAATGTGGCTCTTATCGCCCCATTTCAATACTTAACACCGATTACAAGGTTTTCACTTCACTCTTGGCTAAGAGGTTTGGTCAAGTTGCTCCCTCAGTCCTGCATTTAAATCAAAAGGGCTTTGATAGAGATCGCCAGCTCTTTGAGCTGACATATGACTTGATCGGAGCAATAGATATGGCTACTAGCGCTTCATTACCCCTGGCAGTTCTCACGTTGGACGCGACCAAGGCCTTCGACAGGGTTAATTGGTTGTACTTGTCGGAGGCCTTGGGAAAGTTCGGCGTGGGTAGGGCCTTCTGCAGAGCAGTGGAACTCTTGTATCACAAACCATCAGCTTCTGTTATGGTTAATGGCGGTTTGTCAGAACCTATTATAATAACAAGGGTAACTAGACAGGGTTGCCCCCTGTCACCCCTCCTTTTCGATCTCTACATTGAGCCATTTGCCCAAAAAGTTCGAGATGAAAGCAGCATTATACCTTTTAGATATAGAGATTGGGAAAAGAAGGTGTCCCTATATGCGGACGATATTATGATAATGACGTCAGACATTAGCTCCGCATTTTCATCAGCTATTAAGTTAGCACTAGAATTTGGTAATATTTCCGGCTATGAAGTAAATGCCTCCAAGACCGAGGTTATGGTATGGAATAGTGTAACAACTGGGCTTCCAGTGCAGCTCTGTAGCAGTATGAGATACTTGGGTATAAGAATAGTCAAAGATATAAGCCAGATTGCGTCTACAAATTTCACCTTAGTTGCTAAGGAATGCAGGAAGTTAATGGGCTCTTGGAGTCATCTCCCCTTGACACTTTTGGGTCGCTCCAATCTAGTGAAAATGACCATTTTACCCAAGTTAACTTTTATTTTTAATAGTATCCCCTTATTTTTTGAAACCTCATTAATATCGAAGATGCAGAGCGATATATCTTCATTCATTTGGAAGAAGAAAAGAGTAAGAATAGCATGGAAAAAATTAAGGCGACGCAGGGAGAAGGGGGGTTTGGCAGGCCCTGACCTTCAGATCTACGCCTGGGCTTTTCAGATGTCGCATGCCCGAATGCTCTTAAACACTCCATTAGATCATGGCATCGGATCAATGTTTAAAACACTATTACAGTGCGAACAGGTTGGGCAGAAGGGGTTCCTTTTTAAATTTGGAGACCCCAAATTTTTCAAAAAAATTAAACTGAAGGTGTTGTCAGGCCTGGCAAAAACTTGGTATAACCTTAGAGTTGCCACCAAAATAGGATACTACTCAAATCGATCTCCCATATGGGACCTCCCTATTTCTCTTGGTTGGGCAAACGATGTATTGATATATCCCTTATTAGAGGCCAACATCTCAAATTGGGGTGACCTGTTTATAGAAGGGGTTATGCTATCCTGGGATCATTTAGTAAGCAAAGTGGGCCCTAATCTTTCTAGATTGAAGTACCTACAAATCTCAAGTTGGGCACAAGGGATATCCTCAGGGGGGTCTTGTCGTGTCCACATGCCCATAGGTGGTAACAGCTACTTGGAATCTACCCTTCTAGATAAAACAACAGGACCAAAGGAGGTTTCTTTTTTCTACAATTTAATCTTCGAGGAAACAGACGGTGATTTCCATCTCCCAGATCAACTGTGGGGTTCCCTGTTGCCATCTGTTAATCTACATGAATTATGGCTAACATCTTGTAATGTTCTCTGGGATTTAGTGAAACCGGCATGGCTTCGCAGAAATCATCTTTTCACTCTTCACAGGGCATACTACTCCCCCCAAAGATTATCTAAATTCACAAGAGCGGAGCCTGTGGCGTGTGCACGGTGTGGCCTAGTGGAAGCTTCGGATACACACATGTTCTATGAATGCCCACAGTTAACATCATATTGGCAATCAATAGGTAACAAATTAACATCTCTTATAGGCTCCACCGTGTTAATAGACCTTCGGTTGGTAATATTCGGAGTAATGGAGCAGAAACGCAGCCCAAATAATAATCTATTGTTCTACTCCATGTTGCTGGCCCGACGAGAAATATGCAAGCGATGGAAAGATGCTTCTCCCCCGACTTTTTACGATTGGTGTTCCTCAATGTTACAAACATCAAAGATGGACATGTCCAGGGCTGGAACTTCAAACAAAAGGGCATTTTGGCAGATACTTGGTTAGACCCATAAGCTTGAGCTGGGGTTTTTTTTTTTTTTTTCCCCCAGTTCCAATGATTACGAAGCCATGATACACTTCTTCTGCTAAAACATTCTCGCTTCTTATTCAGCGACTTGGTGGCAAAAGCAATGGTGGTAACTGGCTATTGGTAATATCTGTCCAATATAAATACACTGGGGTCTTAAGGTGCATTCGTTGTATGACATCGCTGAGGGGTGCAGACGGAACCGTACATCGAACACTGCCCCTACCAGCCTTTGGCTGAGGCAGCTTGTCAGGCATACTATGAGCCAGATTACCCTGTCCGAAATTTTGACAGATCAGTGCCATGGTAGAGATGAGGAACAAAAAAAAAAAATTAAAAAAAAAAAAAAGGAAGTGGGAGCTGTCTCAACCTACTTGGAGCTGAGGGAATCTCTAGGAAAAGCCTAATTACTAGTAAAGGTGTAGTAAGGAAGGCTCGAAGACCACTCCACCGCCATACTTCCACACCACCAGACTAGGTGACAACTACCCCTACCACACCTTGCATATATGTTGTCTGGTAAGCCCCTGTCAGTGGTAGAACTGGTGTAAATTTAAGCAGAAAAGTGGGAACTTAAATGCTTCATACGTGTCTGAGCTGGCCACGTATCGATGGCACACCGAAGGGAGGCCCATCTGTGCCCAGATCGCAGCTGCAGCCAAAGGTGTTTCCACCTTCAGAGGAAGGTCACTTGGGTTTAAGTTAATGGTCCAGGAACTTTGCATTCTGGCCTTTTCCTGTGATTCACTTAACAACACTTGCTGAAATCCTTACATATTAGAGCCATTTGACTTCATATACCAACCATGCTCTTAGCCATATGCTAAATATTAATCGTACCAGGGAGGTTCAACTCCAACCTCACCATCCCCTTGTCGAAAGTATTCGGGCCAATAAAAGTGTCTCTGGCATTTTAACTAGAGCTCCAACAGTAATAAATAATCACCACAAAATGTTCGATATAATTTTAAAAAGGTGTTTAACACAGAAATGGTTGAAAGAGGACTGTATCCCTACGGTAAAACATTTAGGGCCACATGTACTATCGAAATATTTTGCAAGTTCCTAATTGCGACATTTTGTAACTCACAATTCAGAACACGTAAAATGTGATGTACAACAGTGTCTCAGACACTATTTGCGATTCCCACTGGGGTAACAATTGACTTGCTTCATCAATTTTCAAGCGGCGGGTCGCAATTTGCATACCATTGAGAATGGCCTGTAATCACAGGAATGGTGGCCTGCTGGGGTCTGAAGACCACCTTGTCTCTGATTGCTCTATAAATAAAGCTATTTTTTATTTAAATGCAGCCAGTTTTCCTTAAAGGAAAACAGGATGCATTTCAAAAATAAAAATGAAAAGTTACATTTTCATTTTTTAAGAGTTTGGTCAGTGCTCTTAAAATATGTTGGCTCCCACATCCTTCACGGGTAAGTAAAATATGAATGTTGTGTGACCACATTCCCGTTGCAAAACATTAATAAATGCCCTTGTGACTCGCTATTAGAAAGGGAAGCTCTTGAAATGCCCCCTTCCTAATACGACTCACAAACTCTATTTTGTTAGTGGGTAATAATGGAACAGCACTTCACTCTTAAGGCATGAACAGTGCTGGGTCCACCGGCTTAACACCCATGTTTATGGCCTTAGTGACAATATACCTTGGGCAGAGCTTTAATGTACTTATCCTCTATCTCCGTCTCTGCCTACTGTACTTCAAGTCATTAATACAAGGGCGCAGACTTTTTCTACCTACCTAGTTACCTTTCCCCTATCAGACAAACCCTGTCTACATCATGTCACCCGCTCACTACCATTAGCAAAACCCCATCTAGCTCACTTTCCTTGCGAGTCTAATTATATTAGCAACTCAGCAGTCCAGACTTCATCTTACTTTATGAATATCACCTTGCTAAAAGAATTGCACATAGATATGGCTGAACCATCCATACAGTACTGTGGTCCTACACCGTACTGACATGGCCTGCTGTATTTCAACTTTAGTGAATCAACCTTTTGCCCCATTCCACCGGGATTTTTGACTATCGCGCATTAACGATCTTCACACCTGAGCGCCAAGGATCACACACGCTCTTATGAGCTGCCCAGAATTTATGTAAAAAGTTGTTTTTATATTTCCATGGGGCGTCTTCTAAAACACGTACTGTAAAACTAATTAATACACTTGACCAATGGGGGCACGCGCATACGGGCCCGCTCACCTGTGCAGGGTAGAGACACTCTACTCCTAACACATACATAGTAGTGCAGGCTGTGACTCAGCTCCCCAAAAGAGCTGCGGCCTCTGAGTATTCTGAGCAGGGTATATTTGGAACAGCGCCGGACCTGGCAGTCAAGATCCGGGCCGGTGTATTGGGGGTAGGTGCCGAGCATCGCCTCTTCTTCTACAAAACCGTGAGTACACTGGCAAGTGGGCGCTTTTTCTATCAGTAGTATGGCATGTCCTTACGCATGTAACTACGAGCGGGGGTGTTTACGCTCGCATTAAGGATTCAAAGTAAATGCTGCCCTTCTTTAAACTACACCCTCTCCTTTTTAGACCGTGAGACATTATTTAGGTGAGGTACATGAGACTGAGGAATGTACTGTATTTTGGCCAGTCCTTTCGGGGCACCATTGGAAGGACCTGTGTGGGATGCACTCTCTCTAATTTCCCTAGGGAGTGAGGCAACACCGGGTATTTCTTGTTGAGCACAGCATCGGACATGGCTACTGTATATTTTGGGTTTAATGAGGGACCTTGGCATATTGGCAATAAATCACTGCCAGGTTTGTCGGACCTGACCAACATGGGACAGTATCGTGCTGGCACCTAGCCTCGTTTTCAGCTTTCCGTGGCCAATGGGGCGAATGCCGGTCCACCACCCCAATTTACCATGACCACTCATAGGGCTGGTATCAGTCACCAATACTGACTCAGACTATGACTCTTAATCTCAGTTTTTATTGAATGTCTCCTGCATTTTCTTGTCCGTCTCTCCTTTCTCTTTCTCTAGGTCTCACTGGAGAGTAGACTAATTGTCTAGTCACTGCGGTAGATCTTATCTTATCTTATCTTAAACTGCATTTATAAAGCGCACTGACACCGGAGGTTTCCTGGCGCTGTGATTGAGATTGAACATGAAGACCATGGGTTAGAGGGAGATCGAGAAGAGCCAGGTCTTTAAGCTCTTGCGGAAGCTTAACAGGGTGTCGGAGGTTTTGATTTGTAAGGGGAAGGAATTCCACAATTTGGGTGCCAGATAAGTAAATCTGCGGCCACCCCATTTCTTCAATTTAACCACCGGAGTGGTAAGAAGGTGGAGATGGGCAGAGCGGAGGTTAGGAGCCGGGCAGTGGGAGTTGATAAGAGATTCCAGAAAAGCCGTGCACTTGGTCTACCGTGCCTTATAAATAAGGCAACCTATTTTAAAAGCAGCCCTTTGCTCAATGGGCAGCCAGTGCAGCTTGGACAGAAGGGGTCTAGCAGATGGCCATTTAGGGGCTTTGCAAATAAGCCTAGCTGCCTGGTTATGCACCAACTGGAGACGATGAAGTAGGGACTTGGGTAGGCCCCAGTGAAGAGAGTTAGAAAAGTCCAGGCGGGAAAGAACAAGGGAAATGACAATTTGCACCAAGGTTTCATAGGAGAGCAGGTGGGAGATTTTACAAATTTTTCGTAACTGGAAGATGATGGCCGAGATGATGGACCTGACATGGGTTTTAAGAGAAAGGTCGGTGTCAATGGTGACGCCCAGACTTTTTACCGAGTTCGACGGGCTGGGCGGTGTACCTAGCTCGTTTGGCCAGAAATGTGGGCCCCAATATGCCGGGCTTGTGCCAGGCCGAATGAGTTCCGTTTTCTCCCGATTTAATTTGAGCTAGTTGGAAATCATCCAATGTTGGATGTGGAGCATCACTGCCTGGAAGTCAGATGCAGCGTCAGGGGTGTCTAAAGGGAAGATAATCTGCATGTCGTCAGCATAGTTGAGGACAGTGCATTTCCAGTTACTTAGTGAATGGATCAGCGGACGAAGATATAAGTTGAACAGTAATGGTGAGAGGGAGGATCCCTGAGGGACTCCGCAGGCAGTGGGGACCTGGGTTGTTGTAAAAGGGCCTAGATGGACTGTTTGCACTCTGCCCGAGAGAAAGGACTTAATCCAATCCCGGGCAGGTCCCTGGATGCCTGCCTGTCCGACACGGTGGAGAAGGATGTCATGGTCCACCGTGTCGAACGCGGCCGATAAGTCCAGGAGAACCAGTGCCTGTGGGGACCCTCTATCGGCATTCTCCCGAAGGGTATCAAGGACCTTTAGGATAACTGCTTCAGTGGAGTGTGCAGGTCTTAAGCCAGCTTGATTAGGTTCCAGGAACCCAGAGCTCTCTATAAATGCTGACAGGCAGGTGGTCACGTGGGCCTCCAGAAGTTTAGAAGTGTAAGGCAACAGAGAGATGGGCCTGTAGTTGGCAGGATTGGCGGGGTCAGCTCCTGCTTTTTTCCGAAGGGGGACCAGTATGGCTTCCTTGAAAGCACTGGGGACCATACCAGTGCTCAGGGAAGTATTCAGAAGGGAGAGAATGCTGTCAGGCAGAGCAGAAAAGACCGCCCTAACAACTGAGGGGGGACAACAGTCCCTGGGGGATCCAGATTTGATGCTGGTAGTGAGCTCAGAAAGAATATTGAGAGTGATGGCTGGGAACTGGGTAAAAGAGCAAGGGTTGAGAGGGAGGGAGTCTAATGGATTAACAGGGATGGAGGGAGAGATAGCATTCTTAATGTCTACAATTTTCAGATCGAGTAGGAGCACTGAACCGCGTGCACCTTAAGCATATCATAGGGGGCAGCCACCCACTACACACACACTTGCACTTTCTATACTACACAATTATTATTATTTATCTCTACACTTTTCCTGATGAAGCGCACTGGATCTACCTGACCACGCTAGTGTGAAACATGTAGACCAGTCCACACTCTATGTTACCCAGGGTACATTATTAGCTATATTGTAACACAAAACCTTCTGTTTTTTTAGTGTGACAGAGGAACCCATATATCACTAATAAAATGACTGCCCTTCGGTATCCCCTGGCCATTTTTATTCACTACCCCACCTGCACCTTCACTAAGAGAAGGACCCTCTCTACATACCGAACTCATCATACAGCTGTTCTCTGAAAAGATCTCCGATAAACCAACCCTTCGGGGGACCCGTACGGCATTGCAGCGCCGGCCCAATGAGGAGCACCGCCCGATGATGAAGCATGACATCCTTCGGGTGTGTGAGGGCAACAAGAGACAATAAGTGTCCTCACCCTCCCTCTTGCTTGACTTTGAGAGGGTTCAAGACCAGACCTAGCTTTTTCTTCCTTCTTTAGGATCTCTCACTTTACCCTTTACCTTGTCTGAGTGTGAGCGGGACTTCATAGCATGCACTCCGATGGACCAGTGACCCGCCCCCCCACTTGGTTAAAACATAAGAATTCGGAGCACGGGCAATGGACCTTAACTAGCTCCTGGTCTCCCCCTCTCGTTTGTTTGATTTGGTAATAGGTTACTGGCACGCAAAATATGCTTAATACGTGCCAAATGACTCTTTAGCGGAATTAAGCGGCCCAATTCACCATTCGCGATAGGTAAAATATGTTGTACATGTGACCCTTAGTCCTAACAGGTCATCAGATAATAACTCCATGACGAGAGACAAATCTGGAGGGGTTTGGTTGTGATATTTAATTAGTCATTTAAATATGGGAAAGGTGCAGAAGGCACACAACCAGTCCTTAACGTGCTGCAGGTCAAAGTAGCTCACACAGTAAGATTAATATATGTAAAATTGATAAACCTCCTGGTAGTTGCACAACTGCATCACTGACATATTTTTTTTGTTGCAGTTTTATATAGCGCAAACTCGACCCGAGGGTATCAGAGCTCTTTACATGAGCACCAGTTGCCTTACAGTGGGACACAATCATTTTAGGCATGGGGATATTAAATGATTTACCCTGAATTACATGATGCTTCTGCCTCCCGCCTGACTTGAGCCTGGTTCCCCTGCTTCAAAGTCGGTCGTTCTGGACTTTAAGCCACATCTATGTACTCTTACATCAGATAAGTTAAAAAATTCATTCAAGTGAAGATTTAAAGAATGTATGGCGGTGTTTAACTTCACAATTGCATAATTATTTTCAACACACAGATAAGGCCATGTGCCTAACAATATCAGATGACACAGCATACTCTATAAGTCTCTGTCAGATTTCACTGTACCACGGATCAGCCATTTTATCTTCCAGTTTGGTTGGGTTCCTGCAACACCGGGTTTCAGAAAGCTGATTTAGCGAACAGGTGGATCTTCTAAGGTTCAAATGAGGGCACAGACTGATAACTTTGCAAAGAATCCCACCCATCTGTTAGAGATATACTATTGACAAATGTCCACTGCAATTGTGGTTATGGTTCCTTCGCTGAAAACATTTTGGGGTGTATGTACAACAGCTACCTCTAACTAAGGCTAATGCTAGTTAGCTGCAGTTTTCTTAACGTGGCCTATCAACAAAAGCTATCCCTCTGTTAACGATGTCTTTACAATACTTTGCTACATGGCGATAGTTTCAGGTAGTTGCTGTGAAAACTGCCGGTAACACTAGCAAGAAGGTGATACAAATTCTGACAAGAGGGTAAAAACTGACAACAGGCCCATTAGCAGAAAAAAAACTCACGTTAGTCAGCCCAGCCTGACTTTTTTGCCTCTAAAAATAGCCTGTAAGTCCACCTCCAATGATAAAATGTAAATAAAAACAATGGCATGCACAATGGAACAGCCAGGGACAAGTGCAGCACAGATCAAAACCCCCCTGAACCCCCCCAACAACCAGGATGACCAGCCAGAGTCCCATTGGAAAAGGAAATTCAGGGCTACATCCATGAAAAGAGGTGCATCTCTGTGCCAAACCAGTGATGCATCACTTTTCATTGCGCACTCCTTGCAACACCATGGCATCCAAAACCTTGAAAGAGTGGACAGTCCCCGGAGCCCAGAGACCTGGCTGGGCCTGCGTCTGGGACCTGGAGTGGGATGCGGAGGTGCTGTTGAATTGCTGGGTTGCGGGGGTGGACATTGAGGCACGGCGATCGCCCTTACCCTTACCTGGTTGCGACATCTGGCAGGTCACATGGAAACACATTGCTGACGGGTGTGAAAAGACCGCCCTGCACCCCTTGGAGCTGTGAACAGTAGAGGCGCACCTGCGCACCAACGTAGGGAGGTCTGCTTTGTATACTACAATGCACCACTACCATCGGGTGCACAGAGAAGATTATCAATGGTGTGCCACGCCTTCCTGCATCACAGGAAGTAGGATGTTGTGCTGGCCGGATGCTGTGGAGGGTGAGACCCCTGAGCTGTACCAAATTTGTGTGGTGGGTGTGCTGCAACTTTGCGCTTAAGGGGATCCTGTTGCTACACTTGCATCAGGAGGTTCCCCGGGGGACTTGGTGGTGACTGCTGTGCCCAGGCTTGTGAAATCCTACCTGGCTGAGGCTCCTGCTGGCTGAGTCACAGATCTGGAGAGAGTGCAGTGCATTGAGCCCCCAGTGTCAATGTCCAGGTGAGGAGTAGGTGGGACACGTAGCAGAGGAGGTCTGTGGCGAGTCAGGCCCAGGCCTAGCGACTCTGGGTGATGCACACCCTGTCCTGAGCAATCCCTGTGCTGACCAACGTCTCTGAGGGCACCACACACGACTGGTGGGAAACACCACTAACTCCCTCAATTTGTTGAGAATGGCCATTGGTGGTAGTGGGTACCAGGATCACAGGGCCTGTTCTGGCCCAGGCCCTTGGGTATGCAGCTTGATCTGCTATTCCTCGCTGGGGAACACGGAATCTGGTCACCACTGAGAGATCGGAAGAGGCAACCTGATGGTGATGCCTTTCCTTGCCCCCTGTTAGTTTGCTTTTGGGTGTACGCTGGACTAAACCTTAGTGGACTTTGTCTTTCCACAGCGCTGCGCCATCTGGTTGCTTCTGGTTGCTGCTGCTGCTGCTGTCCCCATCTGCTGTTGCTGGCTCCTCTGACATGGTGGTCAGGTTTTCGAGTCCCTCCTCCACACACAGGCTCCTGCCTGAGTCTCATCCCTGGTGGTCCAGTGGTAGAATGTCACTGTTCTGCAGCTTGACTGCCCTCCTGTCCCTCTCATCTGCTGCTCCTGTACATCTTTCTGCACTTATCCATTGCTATCCTACCTTTTTCTTTATTTGCTTATCTTTGCTGTGTTTGGCTTTGTTTTTCCTGTGCTTGTTTGCAGTTCCTTTTTCCCTATCCTCTCCCTTGCTGCTGCTGCTGCAATCACCCACGTCCCTGCCCCTTCAGTGTCCTTTTCCGCATTCCCCGTCTCACAGCTGTCTAGCCCCCCTGCAGCACTACTTAATGGTGGACACTGATGCGCCAAAGGGAAGCCAAAGGCAAGCCTGTCTGTGTCCGTACAGCCCTGTACTCTGCCCAAAACCAGAGACCCTGCCTCTCAGACACTCCACCGCTATGACACAAAGACCCTTGTCGGCCTCAACCATAGACACCACGCCACCTGCCATCTAGCAACACCAAAGAATACCCCTGCACCCTGAGCCTGTTGAAACTGTATTGCTTATAAAGAACGTTAAACCTTATCTTTGTGTGGTATACATCTGTGGGGGGGAAGTTACTCGTCTGTACGATCACTGAAGACGGCTCTCCCCGGAGACCTCTCCCTTTGTCCTCGGCCGACCCTCCCGGTCCGTCTAACAGCCTTCATCACAGAAACCTTGCCTAACGTCTGCTCCAGAATGGATATTGCCATCCCTGACAGCTAGTAAATTCTCTACAAGGACCACCCCCACCGTCCAAGAGGAGTCATTGCCATTACTACAAAAGCACACTCCGACTGACCACTCACTCTAATGACCCAAAGGTGACCATGGAGGACCTCCAATTCTAGAACCGTACCAACCCAAACACCATCCTCTGCGGCACACTATTCTACAGGCCCCCGGGCTATGGACCACAATTCGCCAATGCCACTGTGGGCCTCATTGCACCCCAGGCTCTCCCATCCACTGACTACATCCTACTGGGAGACCTCAAGTTCTACCTGGAAAACCCCAGTGACCAGAACAGCACCGCCCTCCTGGGGAATCACACCAATATCTGATTCAAGCAGCTAATCACCACACTATGCCGGATACATGTTGAAGCACATCTTCTCTGCAAGCAGGAACTTAAACTACAGCCACACCATCGGACACTCCTGGACTGAGCATCATTGCATACATCACGTCTTCACTATGTCTACTGTAAACCACCGCCATCATCACCCCCGCTCGCAGCCAGATCAATGGCAACCAAAGAACTTCTCATCAACTCCCTCAGCACCACCACTTCACCAATGCTAACAGACGTCAACACCACAACACGCAACCTCCACCATTGGATCTCCAACTTCACCAACAACCTAGCACCTCTCAAAAAAAGACCAGGCAAACAACACTCCAAGAAGGCCAACTGTTAAACTCCCACCCTCCACTACCCCAGAGGCACCTGCAGATGTCTCGAGAATTGATGGAGTCACAACATCAATCCACTCTGCAACACAGTCACCCTTGCACCATGGCGCAAGGGGGCCTGCGTTGGTGCATGGCAGCCATTGTGCGTCAGCGTAGGGGAAAAAGACAGGGGGGCTTATTCATGAGCCCCTTCTGACAGTTTTATCCCGCCAGTGTGTCATTTCCTTGATGTACTTGCAGTTTGATTCTTGCACCACTTTGCGCTGTATTGGCAAATTGATGCATCTAGGCATATGCATTACCTTGTGAAGCCCTGTGCCACATTATACCTGTATCAGGTATGATGTGTGTAGGGTGGGCGTTCCCATGCAACAAAGCCTCATAGGAGTGGCGCAGTGAAATCCATCAAATTTCACTGCAACATTTGTAGGATGCCACAGGATCAGTACCTTACTTCTGCCTCATGGCAGGCATAAGGCTGACACAGTGACACAGGAATAGGCTGGCCCCATGCATGGCTGGAGTTGTGTCATGCTTGTTACCCACCTGCAGTGATGCATGCCTTTAGCACTGACAGATACATCAGGATTCCAGACGTATCTGTCATTAATTGCGTCATGGAGCCCTGTACAGTGAATACAGCGCATCCATTGTGTCGCAAGAAGGGCGTATTGAAAAGTAGTGCAACGCTCTTTTGTCGCAGTGATGTAACACTTTTCATGAATGAGGCCCAGAAATGTCCCCTATCTTATTGATGGTGCGCATTCCTGCCCTGTAGTTTTGTCGCAGGGCAGCGCAGCAACATTCCTTGCAGTGCTGTCCTGCATCAAAACCTTCTGAAATGAGGTCCCAAGTGTTTGCACCGTTTTTAAGACCAGCTATTTTCTGGTCTTAAAAAACTGCCTCTAACTGCAGTTAGAGGCACATTTTTTGGTTTTGCGCCATACAAGGAATTCCTTGTAAATACTGCGAAGTGGGGTTATCAGCAGTTTTTGCACGGGAACAACTACCTTGTATCTCATTTTCCTTAACTCCCGCTAACAGAAGTGGCAATCTTAAAAATTCACGTTTTTGCCAGAAAACTTCCACTAACTGAGGTTAGCAGCAACTTGTACTTAAGGCGATAAAAAAGTTTCTGTAATGTCAAAAAATGTACACTACGGCAGCATTAACTCCTTGTACATATGTCCCTATGTTATCCAGGCCGACGACAGAATAAAAGTTCAATGAGGAGCTATCTATTATAAGACATACATAAACTGCACAAATGTCATCATCCCAGCGTCTGACTTACTCTCCAAATGCTAAAAACGAGTGCCATGTTTTTTTTTAGTAATGCCTATAAAAGGCCAAAAAAAAGCTGCTGAGATAGTGCATTATTCGGAAAGAATTCCTAATGGACCAAACCTCTCCAAAGGAGTTTAAATTACTGAACAACATATCTGGACAACTGAATGAATCTTGTTTAGCAGCTAAATGTAATCAATTTGCAGATTATTTTGAGCACAAAACACTGGCCATTAAAGGTCAATTGCCTTCAAGTTCTGCCTGTGGTTGCTCCCCTGAACATAACCTTCTGTGTTCTCTTGATGAGAAAAAGGTGTTCAGTGAGTTATCTTTATTGAATGATGATGACTGTGTGACATTAATAAAGAGCAGTATTCCATTTGGCTGTGGTGCTGATAATATTCCAGCTTGTCTAGATACATAATTTGTGATAATATATAATTCCCATTCATAGGAAATTATTAATTCATCTCTTCCTAATGTACTAAGAAAAACTTGTATTCTGCTATTACAGATATATTTAGAGCGTATTGCTAATTTCCTATTTTCAGCCAATTTCACAACTACATATCCTGGCCAAGTTACTTGAACGTGTAGGTCGCAACTAACTGCTATCTTTTGTTAAATAACTAAATGTGCTGCATCCAATACAAGAAGGTCTTTTGCACAGGCACTTCAGCAGTGAGGGCACTGTAAAATCAGGGGCATATTTACAAGAACTTAACCCCGACATAGTGTAAATCTTTTGACGTTACACTGGCTTTCTTTTTATCGCCGTATGTACAAATCAAATTGTAGCTACTCCAGTTAGCGGCAATTTTCTAGCATAAACATGAATTTTTCAAATCGGCACTTTTGTTAGCGTGACTTACCAAAAATGAGATGCAAGGTAGTCGTTCCTGCATAAAAACTAGGGCAAAACACAGGACGCAATATTTACAATGATTTACTTTTATGTCGCAAAGCCAAAAAAACTACTGCTAGTCTAATTAGAGGCCGTTTTTTAAGGCCAGAAACTACCTGGTCTTAAAATTGGTGCAAACATTAGGGGCCACATATAAGATGTTTGAGTGCTGGAAAGCGCTGCAAGAAATATTGCTGTGCTGCCCAGTGCCACAACATAAGGTCAGCAATGCGCCTTATCAATAGGATAGGGCGCATTCATGGGCCCCATTCATGAAAAGTGTTGCATTGCTGCAATAGAACAGTGACTGGACACTTTTCACTGCAGCTTATTTGCAACACCATGGATGCACTGTATTTACTGCATGGCACTCCATGCCGCAATCAATGACAGATAAATCTGGAATCCTGACCTATCTGTCGGGCTAAAATCACGCATTGCTGTAGTTGTCTCGCAAGCATGACGCAACTCCAACAGTACATTGGGCAAGCCTATCCCTATGGCACTGCATCACCCTTACACCTGTCATGAGGCAGGCATAAGGTTTTGACGCAGTGGCGTCCTAGAAAAGTAGCAGTGAAATCTGATAGATTTCACTGCGCCACTCCTATGAGGCTTTGTTGCCCACCCTGCATACATCATACCTGATGCAGGCATAATGTGGTGCAGGGCTTTACAAGGTCATGCATCTGCCTAGATGTATCACTTTGTAAATACGGTGCAATGTGTTGCAAAATTCCTGCTGCAACTGCATCAAGAATATGATGGACCAGTGGTGCTAAACTTTCACAAGGGGCTCATTAATAATCCTCCCTGTCTTTTTCACATAAATTGGCGTATAATGGCTGCCATGCACCAAAGCAGGCACCCTTGCGCCGTGGTGCAAGGCTGACTGAGTTGAAGAGTTGATTGATGTTGTCAGGAGGGGACACCTTCCTGCACAAAACCTATCAATCCAGGGTATTTCCTCCTTCTCTGTGTGCTGTACAATGCTGTGCACATAGAAAAAGTGAAAAAAAGAGTAGAAATGCACGTAGAACCTTCCAAATGCCACCCTTGGGGTAGTGTTAGATTCTGAAACATTCCGAAGGTATACGGTTTCTCATAAAGCTGCAAATGCTTCAAATTCTATTACTTTGGCATAGCAACACCCACATCAACACCCATGGAATGTTCCTTTCAAACTGTTTAATACATGAAAGAGGAACATATTTACAATGCCTTGAAAAGTCACATAATGTGGCTTTATATAGCCTTGTAAACATGCTGTGGCACATTGTGCCACCAGAATGTCAAACAAGTGATGCTACAACATTGCAAGAGTGCCACTAGAGCCGCTAGAGCCTCATAAATGAGGCTCTTGGATTACAGAAGAACTCCCACAATTCATCATTGGCAAGGTTAATAACGCCATTGACCTCCTGCCATTGCAGCTCGGAGCACTAAGGAGACCACTACCACCACCACCCCTGACATGCATTGCTCACCTGAAGAACTACTCCATACCCTCTGGTTGACAACAGGACCTGATCCCCTCTAAGGGTTGACCTCGGAAGACCAGAACTTCAGCAATAGGAAGCTGGAGACCAGGAACCACAGAAAGCCAGAAACTCTCCAGAGCTGTCTGTAACCGTGGAAGAAGGAGAGACGCACAACCAGTCAGCATTAAATTAGGTTATCTGCCATTTGAGGAGTCAAAGCTGGGGGTTACATGGACTCTGCACTGGATGACCACGTCACAGTGGAGGCCACATCACTGGGGTCCCTGAGTGCGATTGCGCATCACTCCAGGCAGCACCTTACGCCTCTCTTGTGCAACCTGTTGCAGATTGGGGTGGCTTGTTTTTGTGGCAGGGGACGCCTGCCTCTCCTACACCTCCCAGAATGACTGGCTCCATGAATGACAGCTTGTTGTGCAGACCCTTCACAACTTGTACGTAGTACCTGGCTACTAGTAGATTGCAGTCAGGTCCATACCTGTTCAGTGGCGTCAATGATTTGCTTGTCAACATCTGAGATCACTTGCAGTCTTCCTGAGTAGAAGAGGTATTATTTGATGTCCAACTCTCTGAGGCATCACATACTCACTAGATACAAGCCCCTCTGCCTCTGCACCCCCTTGGCATAGCCAGGGAAGAAATTAACTGTGACATTATCCACATTCACCTACCCCAGCTTGTGTATCTCAATCAGGACAGTGTCACAATCACTTTCAGAGGTGAAAGAGAAAGGATCTAGGACCTGTCCCTAACAGCTCACCAGCACGGCCCATTTCACAACAAAGAAACTAAACAAACAAAGATTGGGGAGATTTCATATGCTGGCAGTAGGCCACAGAACGATGTCTTAATATATGCTACTACATCAGCTCCTTCTGCTCCTTCTGGCAGACCCAACACCCTCATATTGTTACGCTGGGAGCAGTCCTCCGCATCCTCCACTGTTCTTTCCAGTGACTTTGCATGTACCATTAGCTGCTGCACCTCCAACGCTGCACCCAGGGTAGTCTGGGGGACTTTGAGCAGTTCTTGCTCAATGTTGTGTGCCAAATAAGTCAGCTTGTGATGATCTGCATTCTCCATGGTAAAGTCAATGGTAATTTTGTCTATGTGGTCCTCAAAGGAAGTGCACGTTTCTCCGAGGGAGGTACCCGCTACCAGTACAGAGTTTAGTTTGGAGTCCAAGGTGTCCTCTTTCACCTGCCCCGCCGGACATCAAACCTACCCTCTAGGTTTACTGACACGGAGCAGCGGCCAAATGTCGCTACCGCCCAATCTGCAAGCCGGACATCATCATGCCGGATCCCCAGGCACTATGTATGACATGTGGTGCATTGCAGTGTGGCCAGCTGGCACCTCTCTTCCAGTCAGGTGTATGCTAGCCAGGAATCTTTCTTTGGACGGCACCATTGGAAATACCCTGTACACCCAAGATCTCAGTACCCGGGGCAAGGAAAGGCAGCACCACCCGGTCATCACCTACAAGCTAATAGTTTCAACCAGATTCCGTGTACCACAGTGTCCCAGTGAATGAGGCCAGATCAAGCAGGGTGCCCAAGGGCTGGTGCATAAATGACCCCGTGCCCCTGGAGACCACCACCGCTAATGGTCGATATATAAGCGACTAGAGCTAGTTAGTGGAGCCTCCCACAAGTCTTGTGCAGTGCAGTGATGTAGGTTTGCCGCAGTGCACAGATTGTTCGGGCACAGTGTGTGGCACCCACAGGTGGTAGACGTGACCCAAGTCAACCCCCGGGCCTCCTCCGCTCCCCATCCCACCTTCTCCTCACCAAGACATGGACACCAGGGATCAATCTGCCTTGCTCTCTCCAAATCTGTAAATCAGCCAGCAGGCATCTCAGCCAGGCCAGATTTCACAATTCTGGGTACATCAGGCGCAGCCAAGTCTGTTGGGGAACCTCCTGATGCAGGTGATGCAACAGGGCCCCCTTAGATGTGAAGTTGTGGATCTCCTTCCACACAAGTTTGGTGTAGCTCAGGGTCCTCACCCTGAACAGCGTCCAGCCAACGCAACATCAAATGGCCTGTGATGCAGGAAAGCGAAGGCACCCATTGGCATTCTCGTCCGTACACCCCGATGTAATGTTTCATGTGTTATGTAATGCAGACCTCCCCACTTAGGTGCACAGGACTGCTCTACCGATCACAGGTTTAAAGTGTGTCAGTTGTCTCCTCATACAGGTCATCAACATGTTTCCATGCTCCCTGCCAGACCACGCCACTAGGTAAGGGCGATCGACAACACCTCAATGTCTACTCCCATGGCCCAGAGGCTCACACCCAACATACACCACCTCCACCGTCTGGCTGCAGCAACTCCACAGCACAGGCGCCTCCCACTCCAGTTCTCAGACACAGGCCCAATGGGGCCTTTTGGCCCCACGGACTGTCTGCACTTCCAGGCATCGGCCGCCATGGTGTCGCAAAGATGGCACTATGAACCATGCTGCATCACTGTTTTCTCCCAGTGATGCACCACTTTCCGTATATGAGGCCCATATTCTGCATTTCCTCTTCCATTGCTACAATGGTTGGGCATCCTGGCTGTTGGTGGGGTGGTCGGTGGGGTTGTTGATCTGAGCTGTACTTGGCCCAGGTTACTCCATTCTGACCTCCATTGGTAAAGATGTGCTATCTTGTTGGCTATCTCAGCAGCTTTTGATATTTTAGAACACCAGGTGTTGATTGAACATCAGATGGCTGCAGTATCAGAGGTAAGGTTCTCACCTGATTTCAAGATTTTTCTCTGACCTTACAACTCAGGTTACGATAGACCTACATTTTTCTGAAAACAAAGGTATTGACATTTGGGCTGCCATAGGTTTTGTTGTTTGCCTGCCCTTATTTTACTTACAAATGATCACACTGGCTTACTTGATACAGTCCTTAGGTTTAACTGTACTGATATGCAGTTGAGATTGAAATCCTATTTATTGTTGATGGGGATCCCTGTATAAGGTAGAAAGGTTTGCATGACTGAATGTTAAGAATCCAGCAATTGATATCACAAATCGAAATGTTATGATCTTTCCATCAGACATCTGCTTGAAGCATCGGATTTAGGCATTTCATACTTGATCCAAAGCCATAACAGCTCAAAGCATGTATTCTACTCTATTTGGGTTTACATTTTAACTCATCCCTTACTATTGAAGATCAAGTCAAATCAGTGGTAAAGACCTGCTTTTTTCCAATGTGGGCCCTGAAACGTATAATTCTTTTTTTTTAAATCCTACAGCCATCCTAGACTACTGTAATGCTCTGTATTTTGGTCTCCCAGGAAATCCTTTCTAAAATTTCAACTTGTGTAGAATACAGTAGCTACTTTGAATTTGAACATCAAGAAAAGTGACTGAACATTTGTGTTAGCCAAAGAGTAATTTTCAAATCATTGTACCTGATGAACAAATCACTTCATGATCGTCCACACAAAGATCCCCACGAGGTGATGGTGCACTTTACAAATGTAAGTCCCTTGACTAAAAGGTTTTCTTTTTATAAGCTAAGACTCATTTTTCTATCTGAAAAGGCTTACTGGATTTAAATCTTCTTTACTGAACTGTAGAAAATATCAGAAGCCTCAACCATATCCCAGTTCTTCATTTTCTGTCAGCTGCACACATACATAGAGCATACCACCCTTCCTGGGCTTTTTTCAGGGATCTTTATACAGCAAGAGACCTTCAGGTGATATATACATTACACATATATATTTATACATACTGTTCTGAACAAACCAAACCACTGAATTAACAAGTTATAGTTATTTTCAAAAACTATAACTGGTGCCGTAAAGTAACAATACCTCATGCCCCCACAATGCACAGTGTTATCAATGATTCATTTCGAATGTTGCAGTGATATCAATTATTTCGTAGAACATGTCATGAGTGATGTCATATGGGAGGTATATAGCAGTGCACTATCCTGTATATGTAGACCCTGCGACCAGAAAAGTTAGGCTTCCCCATGAATATAGTTAGGTCATCCATAGAAAGTGAAACTTTGCCCTTTACCCTCATGGCCCATCTGAGTCAACTCAGCTGCATCGTTTACAAACCCATCAAAGGAAGTACTCCTGCTTATTTTCAGACAAGTCCACCTCTCAATTGGCTCTCAGAACTCACGCAGTTAGGACACTGTCACACAGGAGAATAAGAAATGTAAAAAAGATAAAAAACAAAGCAGTATGCCTTTTCAATCTCTTTGTCCAGGAAGTGGAACAACATCCCCATATCTAATAGGACTGCCTTAATTTAGGAAAGACTTCAAAATGCAACACTTTAAAGAACACAACATCCCAAGCAGTAGCAGTTCACTTCTGCTTCCAGAACCCATCTCCCTCTCATTTGAAGGCTGTACGCTTACTATTGACCCTGTGCACGGCACAGCTGCCTTTTGCCTAGGTTCGCGCTATACAATACTATATACATGTACCACTAAGGTTTGGATTTGGATTACCCTCTGCATACCACCCTGCCCCACCTCGGAATTAACAGAACTCCTGGTATCAATAACTCTGGATTTTTACAGCCACTCATAATGAGGAACATAATAGCAAAATTAGCCCAGCGCAAACAACTGAATTACCCTCTCACACTCACTTATTACAAGCAGTGTAAATAATGTCTTCTATGCTTGATAGTCCGTAATAGACATTTAAACTATGTTATAAGAAATGTAGTATGCAATATATTTGTTGGAATAAGTAATACATAGAGTAACTGCTAATGTTCATGTGGAAGCCCACACATGACCAACAGAAATGTCTTCATACAGACATTGGCCAATGGTTTAGACTGACTTTCAAATACTGAGTAATACTCTAGCCTGTAGACTCCTTCCATATGTCCCCCAACTTTTCCACCCTCTATATGCAGATTCATTCCAGTGCCAAAATGTCTCTGAATATTAGCCGTCTCATGAGAGTATTATAAGGGTCCTACACCCTGTCACCAAGTGCTGTTTATGAACAATGGATGTTGAAAAGGGTGCTCAACATTCAATCCAGATACTTGTTTGCCGTGCTGAGTAAGATGGGCTTAGAAGCTTTGGACCTGTTTTTTTTTCTTATGGCTGTTTCTGATGTATGTGGAAACCATGGGGAGAGATAGCACTGGCCATATTCTCCTTTCTTCTTAAACTACTGAGAAAGGACTGCAAAGAGCCACCGTTTGTCACTATTTGTCTTTGCTTCAGTGGTAGAACCTTCTCTTACTATAATCCAGCTGGAGAGGGTGGAAATAAAGTTGTTGCTGTAAAGATCCAAGCCCATATATTATGTTATATACACTTGATATAGTGCTGTGACCTGCACCCAAGGTGGCATCTCAACCCTTGGATTGCAGACCAGTTGGGGACCAACCATTAAAACAGCCAAGTCTTGAGATGTCTTTTAAAGCCTGAGAACTTGGTACATGTCCTGATAATGAAGCAGAAGCTTGTTCAAATGATGGAGATCAACATACAAAGAATCCAACTGCCATATTTTAATGTTCAAATACGATGTGAGTGGAGGAAAGGCTGGCTTCTTGATCTAAGATTTCTTTGTCGAAGATAGGGGATTAGTTTATCCTGCAGATATTTAGGTCCTTTGCCTGACCAAGCTTTATAGGTCAGACATACCAGTTTGAAAATGTCTCTTTTCTTTACAAGAAGTCAGTGAAAGGCCCTGAGCAGGGGGACTGAAGGTGGTACGAGTAGTGCATTTCCATAGTCCAGGCGACTGAATATCAAAGCTTGGACGAGGATCTTCCAAAAGGTCAGGTGAGAGCCACTGGAATACCCTCTTAAGAAGGGGGGATTACCCCAAAGCGTGTGCCACAGGTAGCTATCCCTTAGTCTTTCATTGATAATTTGTTGTCTAATAAATTACCTCAATTTCTTACTGTTATCTCAGGAGAGGGAGCTGGGCCAAGTTTGTGGGGCCATTAATCAGTTGCCAAAGAGACTGCGCTTTTCCAAATAATACAATCTCATTCTTATGAAGTCAGCATGCTGTTATTCTTAAATGTTGTACAACACTAATCAAACATCAACATCAAATTGTTAAGACACTGGATGACTTTGAAGAAGTAACAGGACTGTGGGTGAAGTGGATTAAATGCTTATTCAAGATGCACCCTAACATGAGTAGTATGGCATTGTATGTGGCATGACTTAGATTGAAAAGGGAACTCATCAAGTTTCACTATCTATGGTACTGATCTTTCACTGATTTTGAAATGTTTGAAGAGAATTGCAGGTCAGTATAAGCTGTTGTTAGGAGACTCATGACTTTCTGGATTAAGCTTCAATTGTTAATTCTGCTTTTCCGAAAATGATCTCTCTTCAAAGAATACTGTGCTGTTTCCAGAACTGACAATACAAATCCCATGGGGGTTCTTTTGAAAAAAAGGATTGTGTGTTGCTTAAATGAATATGGGGCTAACAGAGACATAGGTTGGGCTTTAGTAAACTTTGTTTGCAACAGAGTAAGTTCAGGGTACCCAAGACTACAAGTTATACTATTTGCCTGCCCAGCTGCAGAGAACAGCCAAGTTGCTGGGTGCCCAATGATATCACTAACAACCTACCCCCTACAGTCAGGAAACCATGCAAATTCTATTTCTATTCATAGACAGAGCAAACACAACATCGTGACAGATACAGGTGTTCAACTCATTTGTGCACTATGACTCAGACACATATAAATGTTTACCTGCGCCCGGAGCACCACTATTTGGAACAACAGGTCAGCTGTTGAGAACTCTTGCTGAACTGTGAATTTGAAGAACAGTTTCCCCTACATGGATCCCTAGCAGAGTCTAAGAGGAATATGTGGAGGTCAGAAGATGTAGGACCTCCAATGCACAAGTCAATACAGCTTATATGCATGCTGATGAAGGAAACAAGAGTGGTGTTAATTATAGAAATCACCCCATGGATTATTAAAATGCTCTGTTGATGCCCTAAGTGAAAATGAATAAATTATGTTGGTAAGCTATTTGAAGATGGAGACTTCAGCAAAATATTGCTTGCCACCACTGGAATTTTAGAAACTCTCATTTGAAATTCAAACAATTCCATTTTGTGCACAGGACATACATTTAACCTGATAAAATTGTCAAATTGTATATTTCTGCAACTGTGGTTTTTACTACATGTGGGGATGCAGACATGGGTGCCCAATTTACATAGATAGCAATCAGCACAGGACAGCAAGCAAAGTTTCTTTGCTGCATTGCATGAATGAGAGAGAGCAGAACAGTGCTATATGGTTTGACCTAACGCTTTTGGTGTTGTCTTTCCCAAAACGTTTGACCATCACTCTTCTGTTTCACTGAATTTGTTTTTTTAATATTAGGACACTGTGCACTTTACCACTGCTAACCAATCCTAAAGTGCTGATGGTCTGTCCTTCAAACATGGTAAAATTGGCACTGTTTAATTTGCTTGTAAGCCCCTAGTAAATGGTACTACTTGTACTTGGGGCCTGTCAATTAAATGCTACTACTGGGCCCCCAGAACATTGTGCCACCTACTGAAGTAGTCTTTTAAAACATGTCTCAGACCTGCCATTGCAACCTGTAGTGAAGTTTTAAACTGCCATTTCAACCTGGCTGGTAAGCATTTTGCCATTGCTAAACCTTCCTTTTTAATACTTATAAGCAACCCTTTAGGTAAGCCCTAAAGGCTCCTAGGGCATGGTACATTGTATTTAAAAAGAAGGTCAGTCTTAAGTTTTGCATGTCATTCTAGTCAAAAAACAGTTTTTCACTGTTTTAAGGCCTATCTCTCTCAGCGACTAACACTGGGTTACCCTATTACACTTAATAATGATTGGCCGTGGCTTGGACGAGGAGGAGGAAGATGGCTGCTTAGCTTGTCGGCTCCTTGCTGTGTGAATTCTTGCTTTCTGGATGTTTAGCAACAGGTTTCACCACCAAGAAATGTCAAGGAGCATCCTGGAGAATAGCAGCAACAGACATAAGCAGCTTTTTTGAGTATGCCCTGGCAGCAGTCACAAGTGTTATAGATGGTGCTGTAATCAAAGTGCACATAGAGGGCGAGCAGCCTCATATTGTAGAGGATCTGGATCACATTTGTCTCTCTAAGCCCAGACACCAGAGCAAGCATCCATAATACAACAAACCAACTCAAGGATCCATACCACCATAGGTTCACCAAAGAAGAAATGTTAACATCGCAGCCTCAAGTTACTGTGCCAAAAGTGAGTCTAATAGTACCTAACAGTGCCAAACAGTGAGACTTTTTATCTGTGCTTTTGAAAAGGGTGTTTTTGAATCACACTAATGATCTCAAGCTCTGAGATGGGGAGAGAGGCAGCATATTTTCCAGTGCATCATCCATAAATATGCCATTTACTGATTCTTCAAGTCACATCGTACTCTGTTCAAACTATTGTTGTATTGGGTGTAGATGCGAGCTGGTGAATCTCTTCCCCATCCCATCTAGGTCTCCAATCCATGATTGCCATTGCGATCACACGATAGCAGCCAGCACACTAATCCACCATCTTTCTGCACCATCTGACATAGGTTGTCAGAATGGGATGACCTGTTGAACAACCTGAGACGTTCATATCACCATCATTCATGCTTGGACCCAATATTTCTGATCAGCAGTAGTTTCTTCACCATGAGAGCCATATCACACTAAAATACTGAACATAATGGCTCTCAAAGAGCCCAAGGGCCTGGTTTAGATCTCGGTGGATGGGTTACTTCAATGGACGGACCACAGCTGCGTCCACTTCACCTTCAAGAAAACAACGACCCACCACCACCAGCAACAGACCGCCCGCAGAAGCTGGAACAAGATCACAGCAGACCAGCTCGCCACCTCCCTGAGCCAGCACCCTCCTGCCAGCTCAGCGAACCCCAGCCAGGCCGCCGACAACCTCACGAAGTGGATCAGCAACTGCGCGGACGAACTCGCCCCACTGAGGACCCCGCCCAGCAGACCCGGCAGCAAGAAAGCCCCATGGTTCACCGACGAACTCAAGAGCTCCAAGAAGAACTGCCGAGCCCTCGAGAAAGTCTGGAGAAGGGAACCGACACCGGACAACAGGACCTCCTTCAAACTTGCCACCCGGAAACACCACCAGCTGATCCGCGCCGCCAAGAAAACAGCATTCAAGGACCGGTTGGACAACAACGCACACAACTGCAAGGAACTCTTCAACATCGTCAAAGAGCTTTCCAACCCCAGCGCAGGAAACAACGACATCACCCCATCGCAAGACCTCTGCAACTCCCTGGCTTCATACTTCCACAACAAGATCGCGGACATACACAACAGCTTCAACAACCAACCAACGCACACCATGACCGAACAACCACCCCCCACCACCACCCTCCACGCCTGGACCCCGATCAGCACCGAAGACACCATCCGCACGATGAACTCCATCCACTCCGGATCACCGACCGACCCCTGCCCTCACCACGTCTTCAACAAAGCCGACGCTGTCATCGCACCCCACCTGCGAGACATCATCAACACATCCTTCGACACCACCATCTTCCCTGAGAGCTGGAAACACGCCGAACTCAGAGCTCTACTCAAGAAACCAACAGCGGACCCCACCGACCTCAAGAATTACCGCCCCATCTCGCTCCTCCCGTTTCCAGCCAAAGTCATCGAGAAGACCGTCAACAAGCAGATGGCCGCTTTCCTCGAGACGAACGGATCCCTCGACCCCTCACAGTCCGGCTTCCGAGCCAACCACAGCACCGAGACCGCCCTCATCGCCGCCACCGACGACATCCGAGCCCTGATGGACAATGGAGAAACAGCGGCCCTCATCCTCCTAGACCTCTCCGCGGCATTCGACACGGTCTGCCACCGCACCCTAGTACGGCGCCTCAGCAACGTCGGAATACAGGACAAGGCGCTGGAGTGGATCACCTCCTTCCTCGACGGGAGAACACAGAGAGTCCGCCTACCACCGTACAAGTCAGAGGCCACCGAAGTCATCTGCGGCGTCCCCCAAGGATCATCTCTGAGCCCCACCCTCTTCAACGTCTACATGAGCCCCCTCGCGGCCATCGTACGCAAACACAACCTCAGCATAATCTCCTACGCCGACGACACCCAGCTGATCCTCTCCCTGACCAACGACCCCGCCGCCGCCAGAGCCAACCTGCACGAAGGGATGAAAGAGGTAGCCGAGTGGATGACGACCAGCCGCCTGAAACTGAACTCGGACAAGACGGAGGTCCTCATCCTGGGCTCCTCTCCCTCCGCCTGGGACGACTCCTGGTGGCCTCCCGCCCTGGGCACCGCACCCAAACCGACAGACCATGCACGCAACCTGGGCTTCATCCTGGACTCCTCCCTCTCCATGACCAGGCAAGTCAACAACGTCTCCTCGGCATGCTTCAACATCCTACGCATGCTACGGAAGATCTTCTGGTGGATCCCCACCGAGACCAGGAAGACCGTCACCCAGGCCCTCGTCACCAGCCGACTGGACTACGGCAACGCCCTCTACGCCGGGACCACCGCCAAGCTCCAGAAGAGACTCCAGCGGATCCAGAACGCCTCAGCCAGACTCATCCTCGACATCCCACGAACCAGCCACATCTCCGGACATCTGCGAGACCTTCACTGGCTCCCCGTCAACAAAAGAATCACCTTCCGCCTCCTCACCCACGCACACAAAGCCCTACACGACCAAGGCCCGAGCTACCTCAACAGCCGAGTCAACTTCTACGCTCCCAAACGCCACCTCCGATCAGCCAACCACGCCCTCGCCGCCGTCCCCCGCATCCGAAGAGCGACTACAGGAGGAAGGTCCTTCTCCCACCTGGCCGCCAAGACCTGGAACTCCCTCCCGACCAACCTGCGCCTGACCCAAGACCACCTCTCCTTCAGGAAGAAGCTGAAGACCTGGCTGTTCGAGCAGTAGCGGCTCCCCCCCCCAGCGCCTTGAGACCCCACGGGTATGTAGCGCGCTTTATAAGTGTCACTGATTGATTGATTGATCACAACAGCAATAGATATCCCGTCCGCTGAAATATTAATCCCATAGGATATAATGGGGTTTATATTTCGGCAGACGGGATATCCATCACCGTTGTGACGGAGAAACCCATCTGCCAAGATCTTAATTAGGCCTCAAATCAATGTTTCAAATGACCAAAAGCTGACCCTCCCAATCCTGACTCACTCATTAAAGGAAAGACAGATATCCACACAACCATGGGCATGATTCTAAAAAAACTTGCAGAAGTTCATGATTTAAACAAATCTACCACAAACAACACTGGTCTGATGCAGTATGAAATATTTGCAATTAAAACTGACATGAAATTGATCAACAGCAGAATCACTGAAGCTGAAGAGAGAATTATCACCCTTGTGGAAGCCCAAACTGCTGTTAAAAAAAGACATTGTATCCTCAAAATCCACATAATTATCTCTACAAAGATACATTTCCAAATTAGATGACCTCAACAGAAGAGGGAACCATCAAATATTTGGTTTACCTAAGGGGTAAGAGGACTCAGCTGGCTTCTGCTCTAGCTTCCTTGAATCGTGGCTTCCTAAGGTTACTGTCATCCAATTTGCAAAAGATCTGGAGAAGGTGCATAGACCACCTGCTGTTAAGTCTCCTCATACAGAGCCAATAGGACTGATAGTCTGCAAACCACTAAGATACTAACATGTGCAAACCATCCTAGAATACATGAGTAAGAATGGACACATGTTTGTGAATGGCTACAAAATCTACGTTTCTCCGGACTTTTTCGAGACACACAGTAGAAACCAGAAACTGTTTAGTGGCACTCGTGAACAGGTCAGCATCTTTCTGCCCTAACTCAACTCCAATCGGAGTTCAGGAAAATTCCTCAGGACCAACAGAAAAAGCAAGTCACTCTGTACACTTACGGCTGAGACTGATGTGGGATACCTTATGGATGAAGATAGGTAATCTAAATCCCTCTTTCAGATGAAAACGGTGTATTTACCTCCCACCTTATATATCGGTTTCAAATGTTGATGGCCTGTATAATCATCTGTGTTCTTTTATTATTTTTTGTTGTTCTGTGCAGAGTGACTTGATTTTTTGTTGGTCCTGAGGTATGCCCATGAACTCCGGTTGGAGTCGAGTTAGGGCAGAAACATTTTGACCTATAGCAGGGGTTTATTTGTTCTTAACCCCTAGTCCCCTTTATTTTTAATCCTGTTCAAGAGTACAACTGAATAAAGTTATTGGGTCCCTTCAGACAGTTTTAATAATGTCCTATTTTCTTTATATTCTGCCCCTTACTCAACTACTTCTTTGGTCCCCCCTATTGAAAACATGTCAGCTCCTCACACACCTGGGACCTTGTGACACCGGTGTGAGGAGGGAGCCCTATGATAAAGTATGTCACCCTCGGGTGAGTGAGGGTTCTGGTCCTTAAAGATAAGATCTTCTTTTCACCCCCACTTTTTATAGAGACCCTGGTCTCACTATCACAACATTTTGTTTTCATGAGAACATATATTCTGTGAGTTTATTATATTGATAGGGAGTGGTATGCTCTCCACAGGGGCATATCCCTCAGATCCTTAGTGTGTATTTGATTGATTAGTAAGCTACCTTTAAAACTGTCTCATCTGTTCTTAAATAAACTAGACTGCCTCATTAATACATTTCTCTGGCAAAACAAAATCCCAGAATCTCCTTAAAGAAACTAAGAATCCCCAAGGATCTAGGTGGTGATAACCTAGCAAACTTTAAAAAGCAAAGATGATGTTAATCCACAAAGAGGGATTCCTTCACCTATGGCTAGAGATAGAAAACTCAATCCTCCCCTTAGGAAACCATGGGGCATATGTACAAGCCCCTATCGCAACCACAACGTCACCTATATTGACATTGTTGTGGCGACAGGGGCTGTGCCTTATGTACAAGGCAGCATTAAGCCCCTTAACATAGCTTAATGCTACTTTGTACATGAGGTCCCTATTAACACTATGATTAGCGTGAAAGGGGTGGGAAGTGGGTGTTGCAGTGGGCCTTCCACTGCAACATCCATTCATTTTGATGATGCCCCCTATGTACAAGGGTGGCGTACATAGGAGGCAGCGCCACAATTAAGACCAGTTAAAAACTGGTCTTGATGCTGAAATTAGGAGAAATGCATTATTTCTCCTCATTTCTAATTTTTCCATGTGTGCTGCGTTGTGCTGCTTTGTGCAGCACACATGGAAAAAGCTAAATGCCATTGTTTGTTTATGTGTAGGAAAGTGACAGGATAGGATTTCTAGGATTGTTTATGTGCAGGAAGGGACATTCCTACACATAAACAATCCTCTGGTGCAAGGGTGCTTGCGTTGGCACTAAGGCCTCCATTAGGATAGCGAGCAGAAATTCACCCCGACTGCCATGGAGGCGGGAAACAACCGCCCGCCGGGACCGCGGATAAACCAGCGGTCAAATTAGGATCAACCGCCAAAAATGACCAACCACGGTGGTAGCGGGTTAAGAAAAAACTCCGACGCGGGCAGTGATGTCCAAAAACCGACCACGGCGGTCAGAAACGCAGCGGAAAAGCTACAACCTGCTGCAAGTAAAGCGGAGACACCGCACAGGAATTTAGGATATCCCCGATGGTCCCGCGGTACGATCCGCTATTTCCAACTGCCGCAGTCGCACACAGGAGTGAATGGGAGAGACAGAGGAAGAGCTGTAGCATAGCCACAGCAGCGGACGGTAGATAAAAAACATGGCAGACGATGCCAAAACACTGCAACAATGCCAATCTTAGCACAAATCATAGTATCTATGCCCTCCAAATGCACATAACACATATCAATGAAAAAACAAATTCCAAAAAAAAGATACAATTCCCAGGACTACACCTGACAGGAAATCCCATTTGGACACACCCACACAGCTGAATATAAAACCAGCCCCTTTACTGAGCACAATCCTTTGCAACACTCCAGAAGAGAAGGGCATACACCAGATCTGACAGGTGAGGCAAAAGAACACAGCACACACGCCACCACCACCACTACCATCATCCCTACCACCATCACACCAGCACCAACAATCCACCAGCACACAACACACCTCACACATCAACACCACACCCACCACACACACCCCTGCACCCACAAACACTTCAAATACCACGCACCCTGGCAGCACATAAAATGCCCAAATTCACAGAGAGTGAGTTGACAGTCATGGTCAATGAGATAGTGAGAGTGGAACCACAACTGTTTGGTAGCCTGGGCTTTTAGGTTGTTGTGGGTGGGTTTTGGGGTCTGGGAGCACTGCTGGCACAGTCTAATGTGGATTGCATTTGTTTTTCAGGAAATCCATGGTGGAAAAGGGGAGTTCGGGCCTAGCTGCACAGCGCGTTTGGACAGAATTCCAGGTAGTAGGCCCATTTTTGCTTTTTGCCTGTTTGGGGGTGTTCTGCATTTTTGCGGGTGGCTGCAGGGGTCTGGGGCCATTGCTGGGAATGTCTAATACCGGATAAAAGGTGTTTAGACCAAATCGGAGGTAAACATTTATTTGCATTGTTGCTGACTTGCTTGTCATTGAGGTGCTGTTTGGGGGGGTTCCGGGTGTTTGTGGGTGGGTTTTGGGGTCTGGAAGCACTGCTGGGTATGGATACTTTTGATTGCAAGAGGTTTGAAGCAAATCCATGGTGGCAAAGGGGAGTTAGGGCCTAGCTGCAGAGCGCGCGCGGAGTGATTGTGGAAATTTGCCTGAAAATTTCAAAGTCCCCATTTTTGTAGTTTTGCTTTTTGGCTGTTTGGGGGTCTTCTTCTTGTTTCCGCCTGGGTTGACAGCTCTGGGGCCATTGCTGGGAAGGCCTAATACAGTAAAAAAGTGTTTTGGAGAAAATCCGTGAGGAAAAAGTTTTTGCATTTTCTGACATTTCGCTCACTTTAGCGTTTTTGAGGGCCTGTTTGGGGGGCTTCCAGGTGTTTGTGGGTGGGTTTTGGGGTCTTGGAGCAACGCTGGGTATGGATACTTTTGAATGCAAGTGGTTTGAAGAAAATCCATGGTGGCAAAGGGGAGTTAGGGCCTAGCTGCAGAGCGCGCGCGGAGTGATTGTGGAAATTTGCCTGAAAATGTCAAAGTCCCCATTTTTGTAGGGTAGGGTCTGGGACCATTGCTGGGAAGGTCCAATACCAGATGAAAGTGGTTTGGAGAAAATCAGAGCAGACATTTTTTTTGCACTTTTGATCACTTGCCTGTCTTTGGGGTGCTGTTTGGCAGGATTTTAGGTTGTTGTGGGTGGGTTTTGGGGTCTGGGAGCTTTGCTGGCACAGTCTAATGTGGATTGCATTTGTTTTTCAGGAAATCCATGGTGGAAAAGAGAAGTTAGGGCCTAGCTGCACAGCGCGTTTGGACAGAATTCCAGGTAGTAGGCCCATTTTTGCTTTTTGCCAGTTTGGGGGTGTTCTGCTTTTTTGTGGGTGGCTGCAGGGGTCTGGGGCCATTGCTGGGAATGTCTAATACCGGATAAAAGTGGTTTGGAGAAAATCCATGCTGAAAAGCGTTTCGGCACATTAACTTAGGGCTCGTTAGGGTTAGCACTAGCAGCAGGATTGCATGTGTTTCGGGGTGTTCTAGATTTTTGCAACTGAGTTCTGGGGTCTTAGAGCACTCGTGGGAATGTGTAATTTTGGTTGCAAGTGGTTTGAAGAAAATCCATGGTGGGAAAGGGGGGATTTGGCCTAGTTAAAGAAAGCGTTTGCCACTATTCTTAACTTAGGACTCGTTAGGGTTAGCAGTATTGTATTGCATGTGTTTGGGCGTGGGGCTGTTTGTGGGGGGGTTTGCGAGTCTTGGAGCAATGCTGGGTATGGATACTTTTGCTTGCTTGCAAGTTGTTTGAATACAATCCATGGTGGGTAAGGGGGGATTTGGGCCTACTTTACTTTCAAAGTACGTTTTGTCACCATTTTCTACTAGGCCTCGTTTTTGCTGATCTGATTGGGGGTCTTCTACATTTTTGCGACTGGGTTTAGTAAGGGTCTGGGCGCACTGCTTGGAAGGTCTAATTTTGTTCTAAAACACAGTTTACAGTACACCTAGCTTGAGGGGAAAGATCAGCTAAATTAATTCGCCCATACTTATTTATCCTTCAAAAGGAGACTCAGACAGAGTACGGACTTTCAAAAATATTGTACTGTCTATTAGGAAACTCAAAGTGTGACTTTTTGCACTACACAGCATACATACCTTATATTTGTTTGTCAGTGGTGTTCTAATATCACTTCCTGTTTTTCCATCAATAATTACACGACGGGTTTCAGTCGGTGCAATGGGAAAAATAGGATGAAGTCAGGCTTCACATTAGCGAGCCGCAATTCAGCATACGCCAGGCTTGCAGTGGACAGGGTGTCTTCTGGTCACCAACTTTGATGGACGGAGCGTCAGATGGAATGGAGGAGTCCCGCTAATAAGAGGAATGGTTTGATGCATGCAACTTACCAAATTCAACAGGACAACTACAACTACATACAGATACAATATCCGTTCTTTTTGAATGATCTTTTAAGTAATGTTATTGCTGTGAACTTCTATGAGTGTGACTCTGCATTTCTTTGATCTCTGCTTCTAAATTCATCCCAACAGCCATCCTATAGGTTTTACTTGTGCTACTTTTAAACCTAATTTAATGTAAGAAGTGTTCTCTGTGTGCAGAGATAGGCAAGTGAAAACGCATAATTATTACTGCAGCCCTGTACTGTCTCATTCTTTCATTCACGGTTGTCGAAAGTACTACTTACTTTTCAGTAACCATGCATGCAGTAGTGCATGCACTTCCTTTATGTCACTTAAAAGATTTATGGTTAGCTTTGTACCCAAAGATTTCTTTATCTTCAATTATTGTTTGTCCATGCTGTGCTTTTTTTTCTTCTCGCAAAAAAACTTTCCCAAAATCCCCCATTCCCATCCATTTTCCAAACCCTAACCCTCTTCCCCCGGGCTGTGTGGTTTTGATTGATGTGTGACTAAATGACAGCAATAATTCCACACACTTGCTGGGGAGGAGTAGGTCATAGCAACAGGCTGGTGAAGGAATCCGGGGATATATTCTATTCTTACTCAGCTTGACACTCAGTCACTATTGGCAAATGAAAGCAGATTTTCATGTGCGCCATCAACTTGATTGGTCATCAAGAACATCCTCCTCCTAGACGTGGCAAATTATTACGCTGCTGTGTCCTTCACCTTCGGTACTATTTCTTGTAGTAGTAGCCAATGTCAATCAATCAATCAATCAGTGACACTTGTAAAGCGCGCTACATACCCGTAGGGTCTCAAGGCGCTTGGGGGGGGGGGGGGGGGTGCCGCTACTGCTCGAACAGCCAGGTCTTCAGCTTCTTCCTGAAGGAGAGGTGGTCTTGGGTCAGGCGCAGGTCGGACGGGAGGGAGTTCCAGGTCTTGGCGGCCAGGTAGGAGAAGGACCTTCCTCCTGTAGTCGCTCTTCGGATGCGGGGGACGGCGGCGAGGGCGTGGTTGGCTGATCGGAGGTGGCGTTTGGGAGCGTAGAAGTTGACTCGGCTGTTGAGGTAGCTCGGGCCTTGGTCGTGTAGGGCTTTGTGCGCGTGGGTGAGGAGGCGGAAGGTGATTCTCTTGTTGACGGGGAGCCAGTGAAGGTCTCTCAGATGTCCGGAGATGTGGCTGGATCGTGGGATGTCGAGGATGAGTCTGGCTGAGGCGTTTTGGATCCGCTGGAGTCTCTTCTGGAGCTTGGCGGTGGTCCCGGCGTAGAGGGCGTTGCCGTAGTCCAGTCGGCTGGTGACGAGGGCCTGGGTGACGGTCTTCCTGGTCTCTGTGGGGATCCACCAGAAGATCTTCCGTAGCATGCGTAGGATGTTGAAGCACGCCGAGGAGACGCTGTTGACTTGCCTGGTCATGGAGAGGGAGGAGTCCAGGATGAAGCCCAGGTTTCGTGCATGGTCTGTCGGTTTGGGTGCGGTGCCCAGGGCGGGAGGCCACCAGGAGTCGTCCCAGGCGGAGGGTGAGGA
Source organism: Lissotriton vulgaris (assembly GCF_964263255.1). Taxonomy (NCBI): domain Eukaryota; kingdom Metazoa; phylum Chordata; class Amphibia; order Caudata; family Salamandridae; genus Lissotriton; species Lissotriton vulgaris. The sequence goes on along the minus strand of NC_141699.1, from coordinate 241,767,166 downwards.
GCCCAGGATGAGGACCTCCGTCTTGTCCGAGTTCAGTTTCAGGCGGCTGGTCGTCATCCACTCGGCTACCTCTTTCATCCCTTCGTGCGGGTTGGCTCTGGCGGTGGCGGGGTCGTTGGTCAGGGAGAGGATCAGCTGGGTGTCGTCGGCGTAGGAGATGATGCTGAGGTGGTGTTTGCGTACGATGGCCGCGAGGGGGCTCATGTAGACGTTGAAGAGGGTGGGGCTCAGGGATGATCCTTGGGGGACGCCGCAGATGACTTCGGAGGCCTCTGACTTGTACGGTGGTAGGCGGACTCGCTGTGTTCTTCCGTCGAGGAAGGAGATGATCCATTCCAGCGCCTTGTCCTGGATTCCGATGTTGCTGAGGCGCTGTATTAGGGTGCGGTGGCAGACCGTGTCGAATGCCGCGGAGAGGTCTAGGAGGATGAGGGCCGCTGTTTCTCCATTGTCCATCAGGGCTCGGATGTCATCGGTGGCGGCGATGAGGGCGGTCTCGGTGCTGTGTTTGGCTCGGAAGCCGGACTGTGAGGGATCGAGGGATCCGTTCGTCTCGAGGAAGGCGGCCATCTGCTTGTTGACGGTCTTCTCGATGACTTTGGCTGGAAACGGGAGAAGCGAGATGGGGCGGTAATTCTTGAGGTCGGTGGGGTCCGCTGTTGGTTTCTTGAGAAGAGCGCTGAGTTCGGCGTGTTTCCAGCTATCGGGGAAGATGGCGGTGTCGAAGGATGTGTTGATGATGTCTCGCAGGTGGGGTGCGATGACAGCGTCGGCCTTGTTGAAGACGTGGTGAGGGCAGGGGTCGGTTGGTGATCCGGAGTGGATGGAGTTCATCGTGCGGATGGTGTCTTCGGTGCTGATCGGGGTCCAGGCGTGGAGGGTGGTGGTGGGGGGGGGTGGCTGGTCGGTCGTGGTGTGCGTTGGTTGGTTGTTGAAACTGCTGTGTATGTCCGTGATCTTGTTGTGGAAGTATGAGGCGAGGGAGTTGCAGAGGTCTTGCGATGGGGTGATGTCGTTGTTTCCTGCGCTGGGGTTGGAAAGCTCTTTCACGATGTTGAAGAGTTCCTTGCTGTTGTGTGCGTTGTTGTCCAACCGGTCCTTGAATGCTGTTCTCTTGGCGGCGCGGATCAGCTGGTGGTGTTTCCGGGTGGCAAGTTTGTAGGAGGTCCTGTTGTCCGGTGTCGGTTCCCTTTTCCAGACTTTCTCGAGGGCTCGGCAGTTCTTCTTGGAGCTCTTGAGTTCGTCGGTGAACCATGGGGCCTTCTTGCTGCCGGGTCTGCTAGGCGGGGTCCTCAGCGGGGCGAGTTCGTCCGCGCAGTTGCTGATCCACTTCGTGATGTTATCGGCGGCCTGGCTGGGGTTCGCTGAGCTGGCAGGAGGGTGTTGGCTCAGGGAGGTGGCGAGCTGGTCTGCAGTGATCTTGTTCCAGCTTCTGCGGGCGGTGTGTTGCTGGTGTTGGTGGGTCGTCGTTCTCTTGAAGGTGAAGTGGACGCAGCTGTGGTCCGTCCATTGAAGCTCTGTGGCGTGGCTGAAGTCGATGTCTGTGCTGGATGAGAAGACGGCGTCGAGTGTGTGTCCGGCGAGGTGGGTGGGGGTGGACATGTCAAAGAAATTCAACGCAAGTACTAGTTATACTTTCAATACTTTACCATTTGTTAGGCTACATTGTGGCACTGATCTAGTGTACTGTCACCTGCTATATTCTCTATCGTACTGTTCTAATGCTACGGTAAGGACAAACAAGGTTTCATTTTCTTTTTTTTCAGATGCTGCAACTGCCACTGTGTAACACCACAAGTACCACCGCAATGATGACATTTCATCCACCCAGGATTGCCAACCTTAATCACCATTTCGCGTGCAGCCAGCCCTGTGCCTAGCCCTATTTCCAAACACAAATTACAGGTAAGATAAGCGTTTGGGGGGAGGTAGTACAATGGAGTATTAGGACTCGGAGAGACGAGAGACTGACGGTCCTAGGACTATTGAATTCACTCACTCTGTGAGAGGCACTTAGTTTTGAAAACATTTGGGCCATTAGTACTTACACAACTTGAATCAAGATGCCACTTAAGTTTCTGGACTGTTAAACCCCCACCCACCAGCCTCAAAAGCAGTAAAAAACACGTATGCTAAGATAAAGTTTAAAGTATATTTATATATCCCTAACATAAATAATCTCCTGCAAGACCCAACCCACCCCCCGAACCCCAACGAATGTCCCTGAAAACGAAGTCCCAAAAAGTAGAAAACCCAACTCCCAATTCCCACCCCCCAGAAGTCTTTAAAAAAGGGGCAAGGTCGGCATGCTCCTTGCAGAGGGTCTTGAGCAGGGTTTTGGTGTTCAACAGCTCCTTCTCGAGGTAGGACACCCTAAGTGAAAGGCGGTGCAACCTTTTTTTGGTAAAGCTATGGGGGGCAGCTGATTTGTTTGCTGCTCGGCGGTGGCCGGTGGCTGCGGTACCCCAGCTCCGTACCGCTGGAGACCTGCTGCGCTGACTGGCTGCCCCAGGGAGCACGGAGGAGGATACAGCTGTCCCGGTAGATGTTGTGGACGACTGCGTGTCCCCTTCCTCCTGGGCCACCAGCCACCGATATTCGGCGACAGTTGCCTCCAGCCTCCGTTGCCGGGCCCTTTTAGCCAGCTCCTTCCGTGTTGGTTTGGAAGGAGCATCTATATGAAGAAAGAAAGACATAGTCTGTAACCAATGCTCTTTAAGATTAACACAAAATGATTCAGCAGAAAGTTGTGCAAGCGCAGTACATAACTATTGTGGCCAGTATCTATCTAACCTCCCACTTCTTCATCCTTGCTCTAACATTAGTGGGAGTTTAAGGAATCAATTCTACGAGCACTATGGACTCACTCCATTAGAGTCTACTATGACAGTGCACCACTCTTATTCTTCTTCTTCTCTCTTGTTTAGCAAAATTGGTACGTTAACTTCTGCAAGCCGTCATAATGCCAGCGCAGTCAACTTGCACCCGAGAAAAACAGACACCCGCCATGATGAGTGAAACAGACTTGCGTTACTGTACCAGTCCAGTACATGCAGGTGGTGATGCTCTTACTTTTCTATTATGGGTGGCACTGTGAATACTCTGTTATAAGGTCTACTGCTTAATTAATTTAACTTTCACCCTACAGTGCCAATGAATACTAGAAAAGGAAAATGAAGAAGATAAATAATCTGATTATCTATCACTGCACATGGTATGTATTTGCTTACATATGGGATGACTTTAGGTGCTTTGGTTTTTATTGAGTGAACAGTGATACATCCACACATGAATGACCGAGTTCTACTAAACGTATTAACAGAGGTAGTGAGTGAGTGGCCATCGTAATAGCCAGATATTTGCTGTGCTTGCAATACAAACTACTGCTACTATTCGGACAAAATTACAACTTCTTTTCCTTGCCTTTCCTACACTGGGACGGACGTGTGGGTGCGGTGTTACATGCTCTTCAAAGTAACACTTAGTTCATCCAGTGACAGTCTACTCTCTCTAGATACACATATGCTATCTAAGAGTCAGATAGTACCATGATCCAGGCATCCATCCATTCAAACTATATGTCAATCATTCTTCGTCATGTCTCTCATCTGGACAAACCTTACGTTTTCTCACGGGGAGCACACTATGCAGTCTGCAATCTCAATTAGTAAGGAATATAAGAGCTTACCAATGCCCGCCACTACCGTGGCAACCCTCACAGCAGTTTCGTCCGGCACTTGCACCGCCTCCTCCCCTGAAGTCTCCTCCTCCACCTCCGCGCTGGGCCCAGCAACAGATGTTCCACCTACAAAGTACATTTAAGAATGTTAGATGTCATAGACATACACCACTCACTAGTATTTTGTCTAGGAATGAAGAAATGTGAATACAGAAACCAATCTAATAATTTGTGACTGTCTACTCTAAAGTAAAAATGTCCCTTTTTCCAGGGAAGGGTGTAGTCTTGCTGCGCTTTTTGGCACAACTGATGAATGCTTGCTTTTTAACACGCACCATTTTTCTCATAACAGACAGAAGCTTCACTTCTAAGAACAAATCATCATCATCACCACTAGGACAGAGGGACCAACGATTCAGCACCAAAAAGAAAAATTAAAGTTCAAACCAGGTGAGGGCTCGGCTTGCCAACAATAAATGTGTGAAATACATCACTATAAGCACTTTTCCATTTTTAATCAACCGTTTATGTTTTATGACAAGCTTGATTTTAATAAATATTTTTACTTTTAATAAAGCTTTAAAATTTAAATAGACTCTGTCATTTTTGGTCAAGAGTGAATGAGCAAAAGGTTTTGCAATTTGCAAGCATGAGTTCGTGCCTCTGACACTTCTGGACTCTGACTCTGTACTCTTGTCCTGCGTTGGATAATCATCTTTGGGGATCAATCATAGATGAATTTGGGAGCTAAATGACTCTGCCACACTATCTAGTCAGTATGGAGATTGAGGGTTCTTCAAAGACTGATATCACTGAGGTATGTGGAAAATCTACCTGTGCCTATTATAATTGATAAACAATGCACTATTTAGTGTCCATAGTTCTGTTTATGCAGATTTGTCCCTGCAACAGTAGTAGTATGGATTGTCCTCCTGTCCAAACCAAAAGTAAAGTAGTATCTTATTCTTTCTTGTTGGTCATTCACCTTTTTATTGTTGGTAATTGTCAAAGCATAAACATTTAGAAGACTTGAAAAGACATTATGGACAATCCCAGAGGACTGCACTCAGTGCATAGAGAGGGATGTACGACGTTACGACGCATGGTTTTACCACGCGTACCTTTACAACGTGTTTTTTACAACGCAAGTCGTTCCCACGACTTGCGTTGGAGGGGTGCAGACTTAGGAATTTTTTAATTTACTATTCCTACACCAGCCTACATACAGTAGGGAAGGTGTTGGATAGTAAATGAAATTATTCCTTGTCCTGTAGCGCCCTCCACCGCAAGTCGTGGTTACGACTTGCGTTGTAAAAGACGCGCTGTAAGGGTACTGCGGAGTAAAATCTGCGTCGTAAAGGATGTTACCCATTGAGAGCTATTGCTGACTAGAATGGGAGTTTCGTTTAACACCTTTTGCCAAATGTGCAATCTTAGTTAGCTACACAGACAGACTAATAAGAATAATCTAGTAATACCACAGGGAGTCAAAGTCGAGGCAGGATAAGAATTTAGATACAGTCTACAAGAAGATCAAAGACAATTTAGAAAAAATCGAATGAGGAATGCTAGGAAAAAATAGGTACTCTATATTAAAATTAAAACTTACCGGGGCCAGCAAAGGAGCCATCGCCTGACCGATCCTGGCCTTGTTCAGCAGCAGCAGCCTCCTCTAATGTCCTCTTGCCCCTGAGGGGAGCTGATGAAGAACATGAAAGAAAGAAAGACCCGAAAACATGGATGATTGTGGTCAACCAAATCAAACATTACAAAAGAACAATAACAAAATATTTTGGCGAAATAGCAAATAGACAACTATTCCATGGGATATATTGACCTATCTCATGTGGTCTACTACGATATTAGTATTGCTTGATTTGCGGACCGCCAACTTGGAAAGTTATGTAACTCACTAAAATACCTAATAAAAAGGTTCGCCTAGGACTGGTAGGCAGCAGACCGCAGCACGCGAAGTGACAGACAGACAAGCTCCATTGTGATTGCAGATCAGCGACAACACTAAAAAGTTTCCTACTACATTAACCAGTCATTAAAATACTCAAACTATCAATCCAACACCACTATTTCTTCTTACTGCCAGGTGTACAATGGAAGGACTGGACTTGAGTCTGTATGGGCAGTTTTACAAGCCCCTTGCGGCTCATTGGCTCCGTTGTTGCGTGACTTTTGTGACGCAGCGGCAGAACAAAAGAGGCGCCATGGTGCAGCGTATATTAACAATGTGACGCATATGGGAGATGCAGCATGTTGTAAAGCCCTGCACCATCAGGGGGCGTTCTGGCGCAAGGGAGGTCGTTCCTGCGCAGGAACGCATCCTAAAAGTGGCTGAGGGAAATCTACAAGTTTTCAATCAGTCACTTTTAGGACAATGATGCGTGACTCAAACCCTGCGCCTGCTTGAAGCAGGCATACGGCTTGACGCAGCGTTGGGGAGATAGGGCACCCCAGAGCATTTCTGGAGCTGCGCCATAGTTGCGACGCAACTCCAGAAATGCGCCGCCTTTACGGCACAGATGCGTAACACTTCGGTGACGTTTTGGGGCCATGGTGCGCCGCATTGTAAACACGGCGCACCTTGGGTGGTGGTGGCGTGGCCCACAATTGCTGGCGCATCCCTGCTACTTTTCAGGGATGCGCCGGTAATTAAAAATCTGACCCTTAGTATCTAGCATTACGCAGTTCTTTAAACTACACTCATACATAATTTCTCAGGCCAATGAAATGAACACAAAATCGAAAACAAATAAGCATAGTAGCAATGCTACTGAGAAGGAGAGCAGTGCACCTGAAATGCACAGAATATTTTGAAATATAATTTACCTACAATGTAATAAGCAGCATTATTGCAGGAGAAAACAGAGTAGTGAGGAAATAGCTACTACTACTCACCAAGCCCGGGGATCTCGAGGCCGAGCAGGTCGATCAAGTCGCGTTCCCGGTCCAGGAGATCCGTCCAGCGGTGGGTGGCCTGGTTGTTGGTGCGCGGGACCCGAGTGTGTTGGTACATGGCCCGGCACACCTTCTCCCACTGCTTCCGGCGCTCCCGGAACCCGAGGCCGCTAGCGATCTTGCCTCCTGCCATGATGGTCCTGGGGAGGCGGCGCTGGACATAAAAGACTAGTGCGGCCACCTCCTCCGCGCTAAAGATCTCCCGGGCTGTGACTGTCTCCCCCCTAAAACGCCCGCACGGGAGCCGGGCACGGGGTGCGGGACCCTTCCCCTTCTCAGGCTGCTTCCCGGCTCCCTTTACCATGGTCTGGTTTCTAAACTTATCGCCATTGCAGGGGGAAATGTAAAGCTGCACCACATTCTTGTAAATATGGTGCAGCCTTTCATTTCAGAAGTGGAGGAGAGAGGCATTATGCCAGGAAGGCTAACGCCTCTCTCCTCTACTTCCTTGTACATATCCCCCAATTCTCGGTACTTTCTATGAACAAAGTAATTCTCCCACACTCCCACACTCCACATATATCTGAATAACACCAAGACAGCTATATTGAAGATGGTCTATCAAATTTGACCTCTATCTAGGATGAGCACAAAGTAAAGCTGGATGGCAGATTGATTCATTAGCTTGATGGGGCGAATCGAGGCCTCACCACTATTAAACAGTTAGGGACAGATAAAATCCCTCTGATCAATGCCAGTTCGCAAAAATATAATTGCTTCGAACAATTTTGACTCCTACAAGTTTCTGAAACAAAAAGCATGTATACGTAAACACATATTTGCTGACAAAGAATCCTTACTTTTCCTTTTTGCCCAAATCCTCACCAGATCAGGACATGAACTATACAAAATCTACAAACACTTACTACCAAATTATTCTAAATTATTACAGGAGGGTCACAATAAACGGATTAGGGACAACTTGGTAGCTTCCGAAACCATAAGTTGGACAAAAATCTTAAAATTTCCTTTCACACACAAGAACATACTGGTCCAGGCACAAACCAAATAAATGTTTCTGTATAGGACCATCTGGACACCTTCACGAATGCACAAATTGAATCTTATGCAAATCCCCACCTGTTGGAATTGTAATCATAACATCGGCGACTTACTGCATTTGCTCTTTCATTCCTGACTCTCGCACAGAACTAGAAAGATATTTTTGAATTAATTAAATCTCTATTTCAGGTTCAGCCAACTGAAGAATTCTCATAACTACTCACGGGACCCTTTGAAATTCACATACCCCATGAAAAAGATAGACAACTATTAGACCTTCTGCTTACTGTTGCTTGTAAACTAGTTCCTATTGGGAAAAATACCACAAGTCTCAAGTTTGCCACATGGAAAAAATGGTAGCTTTAATAGTGATAAGTTGTCCAGTTCAAGCACCAGATTATCGACAACATGAAAACTCTGATCCCAGAAATGATAGCGAAGCATTGTCATGTTGTAACAAGCGGCGTCCTCCACAATGAAGTTTTCTATGAAAAATCTATAATGAGTGAAATGGACTCAATCAAGTGACACATAAAAAAAGAACTACTTTCACTCCAACCTCCTTGTACTGTGTTACATCCATAAAAGGAATTAGCCTACTGATGGATACATATATGTGTTTAGAAAGGAGTAACATATGCTCACAACCCTCTCTTAACTTGTTTTTTTTAGGCTGAAACGGTCCAGAGCCTTAAGCAATACTCTTCCAGAACTCTAGGGATTCGTATCCAGACTCAGGATCTCTGGACCGTTCTCCTTTTTACTCTAGCATTGGGCACTTTGTGCTTCTAAGAGCTGTTTTAACCAAATGATTTGAAATTATATATCTCTGGTTCTACATATTGTCATTTTTTACCCCAGTATCATTTTCTTTATTAAAATGTACTCTATATTTCTAAATTGCCATGGGATTTGTCTTGTGTTGTGTTTTCATCCCTTTAGACATTACCTCTAAGTTGTGCCATGCTACTAGAGGGTTAAGCAGAGGTTAAGTTAGTGGCTAGTGTGGTTCACCCTGACAAGGATTATTGTTGTTGCCAGAGTGAGAATACCACTCCTGTCAACCAACAATCTAATTTCTTACTGATATCTACTAAGATATGGCACTGCCCTGCGGTATCTCTGCACTGGCGCCCTTTAGGATGGCATGTGTCAATGCAGACACTCTTGTGCCATAGTGGAAGGGTGTCGGAGTTGTGGGAAGAATAGGCTTTGTGCTTGGAAAAGTCCCTTTCAGTACCAAAACTATGCTTGAAGGCATTTTCCACTTTTGTGTGCTGTACAATGCATTGTACAGCACACATGCAGAGCAGAAAAAACATGAAATTAAAACATATCTGCTTGTTCCACATACTTCGAGGAGGCAAGGGTTTTGATACTAAATCATGTCTACAATTTTAGTAAGTAGTTATTTGTGTCACAATCCATGGGTGGTTGCATTGGAATCCCACCCAGCAATTTGCATTGCATTGCATCACTCTGAATTTATTAAGCAACTCAGGGCTATGCAAGGTAGCCTTACGTAGCTTCTTAAATTGTATTTTGGGCTTGCGTAGCACATGCACTACATTGCGTAGTGCAATCACAATGCAATTGCAGTCATAAATATCCCCCTACATGTCTTAAACAGGGACTTATGTAGAAAACGCTGCAGCAAATAGACACCCTGGAGCAGATTTACAAGCCCCATGCGCCACATTTACGCCACTGTTGCGTCACTTCTGTAACGCAGCGGTGGAATAAACCATTGCTCCACGTTGCACCTTATTTACAACGTGATGCATCTAGAGAGATGTGTCACTTTGGAAAGCCCTGCGCCACATGAAACCAGTGTTAGCTTTTATGTGGGCGTTCCGGCGCAGGGTGGACGTTCCGTCACAGGTACGCCTCGTAAAAGTGACGCTGTGAAATCGACAAGGTTTCACTGAGTCACTTTTACGTCCATCCTACGTCAAAGCCCTGCGCCTGCTTGAAGCAGGAGTAAGGAGTGACGCAGCATGTTAGGCATAAGGCGCGTCTGAGCATTGCTGGAGTTGCGCCGCGCTTGTGACACGACTCCAGCAATGCACCGCCCTTACGCCACAGGATGCGACATGCATCTCCCTATCCTTGCGCCACAGTGCGCTGCATTGTAAATGCGACGCATTCGTGGTGGCGCAGGGAGGGAATTGGTGCCGCATCTTTTCTGCCGCATCCCTGCTGATTTGCAGAGATGCTCCAGAACTTGTTAATCTGCCCCATTGAATTTTGTAAGCACATTGACAGGCCTGAATTAATAAAGGATATATTGCTTATGCTTAATGCATAGAATCTTACACTGTTGAGAGAAAGGAACGCTGCAATTGATAATGACAAAATTACATTTGTTGGCTATGATGAAATGTTCTACTACTTAAAAGAATGAGACACTATTGCAATGACTAATGGGTAACGACCAATGAAATATGTTTACAAAAAAGTATCACATGCATTATTCACGTTTAATATAAGTCTGTCTGAAAAGTGTGCAATCATGAACACATATCTGTGCACTCTTATTCGTTGTACAAAATTCGTCACGATCTTAAAGAAACAGGATTATTAAATGTTATGCAGTCACATTATAGACACATCTCTAGTAAAACACTAGTCGCTCCCATCTCACGTTGACATTGAACATATGGTTTAAATGAGTTTCGAGTTAATGATAACTATGTTCTGTTAACTAAGCAAGAAAACTTGTTAAAACACAATAAGGTGCAATTTCACAGCCTGGAAATGCAGCAATAAGCTAGGTCCTCATTTTATGTATTTTTCCCTCAGTGACTGCTGGCACAGCAACTTTTAATATATTCACCAAGTCATTTGCATTCGAATGCAATTATGAATAACGACAGAAACTCCTTCCTCTCTGTTGAAAAATTAATCCTATTAATTTTGCCGTAGATAATGAAAAGATTACTTAATAAAAACCGAATTCCTATTGTTAGACAACTTGTAAAGAAAACAGACGTCAAATGATTTATCCAAGTCCATTGGCATAATTTGATAACATTTGCAGTCTTTTATTGATCTAAAATTGTAAACGCGAGCGAAAACAGAGGTCAATGATTGAATGTATAAAAATACATTGTAGGCAAATTGGGAAACCAGCGCAATATATGATAGGAATTTGCCGGTCGGGTGGCAAACTCGAGAAAGGGAAACATTATCTGAACGAGGACGCTTACCAAAATGCGAAAGGTAGCGAAAACGACCGCACAGAATGACATCCCAGAGTATTCCCATTGTCTCCTCTGTACACCACTAACAGCCTCTTATTTTCTAGGGCGGGTACCATTGGAAGTACAAGGAATGGAAACTACAGAAAGTAATAAGGTCTCAGAGAGTTTTTCGGGTCCTGCTATTGCCTTTTTTGCCCCCCTCAAACCATGGGCAGCAAAGACTGCGCCAGGAGAACATAGTGACCCTTCTAATTCCCCTGTGTGATGAGCACAATAGGGCAGTGTTTCTTATGCCTTGTTGACGTGTGGATCTCTCACTTAATTTTTACTGGATGCCAGGTGACCCCCCCCCCCCCCCCTCCCCCCCGAGAATCCCACAGGGACAAAAGATGCAAGATTAACATTTTCATAGGAATGTGGAAGCTTTGCTAAATTCAATTGAGTTCCTCCAGTGTTCATACTATATTCTGTTTGATGCACTTGCACTTCTTCCACAAATCAATATTAGGATCCCAACTTAATTCCTAGCCTCCAACTTCAAATTCCTTCATACTTGGAGAACATTTTATAGTTTTCACTTGTATAGTTTGCTTTTTTAGTACATGCACTTTATTAACCTATGTTAGAAATTGGGTTACTGGTTGACTGGGGTGTAAGCCCTGGTCAAGCAGCAACCACAATCCGAGTCAGGGTAATGCACAAGCAAACCCCAAATTATCCTGTGCTGAACGCCTGGTAGCTTGGCACAGAGAAGTCAGGCCTTACTTAGAGGCAATGTGTAAAGTGTTTGTACAGCACATCAAACTGTAAAACAGTGAAAACAGCACACAAAAATCATCCCAAACCAGGTTATAAAAATAGATCTTAATTTAATAAGACCAAATGGATAAAAATCCAATCAGTAGATCCAGAATTATGAATTTTTAAACAATGAACTGGAAAGAATTGCCTAAAAGCATAAAGCACCAACTACAGCTAGCTGGTTGCCCCGGACCGGGTCAAAGTTTAAATTTCAGACTGACCGTGATGAAGCGCTGGTTGGATACAGTGTGCGATTAGTCCAGCTGAAGGCTTACCTTCCCAAGTTTTGTGCCAAGAGTCCGGTTCGCATTGTAGAGGGTCACGAGAAGAAAGGAGAGCATTGTAGGCAGCAGTTGGCATTGTGCAAAGAGCAGGCCGGGCATTGTGGATGAACAGGCTGGAGCTTTGCATTGGCATCCATGGGGGGCAGACAGTGATGAAGAGTTCAAAAGCTTGGTTAAAAGAGACAGTGAGCTACACCAAGGGTCCAAGACCCGAGAGGCACCACCTAGGGGTCAGGAACTCACTACAGATGGGTCCATAAACTATTAGAGAGCCTTTTTTGTCCCTGGGGTTCAGATCTGAAGACCAGCAGACTTGCCCTTTAAGTCACTCTGGGATCCTGGGTTGAAGATGAAGTTGCTGGTCCAGTTCCTCATCCCCAGCAATAGGGCAGCAGGTCAGCAACAGGGCACCAGTTCCTTTAGAGCATCAATCCAGCAGAGTGTCAGTCCTTGTAGCAGCACAGCAGTCCTTTATCCCGGCAGACAATCCACAAGGCTAGATGTGTACGGAGGTTGTGGTGCTTTAGGTCCTTCTTTTAAGCCCAGTTGTGCCTTTGAAGTGGAAAGACGCTTCTAGAGGCATGCTTTGAAGTGCACAGATGCCCTGTTTTCCCTTCCATGGCTCTAGATTAGCTAAACAGGGTATGCAGCCCTTTGTGTGGAGACAGAATACAGCTTCTTTAAGTGTAATTGGGGTTGTGCCCGTCTCTTCCCTCACATCCTGCCAGTGATGGCCCATTCAGTCAGACCTAATCTCCCATTGTGTGTGGCTCTCTAGGAGGATTACACAAAGCTCACCAGTCACTCACACCTTATATTGTGACCCAGAGACAGGCTACAGATGCTGTATGACTAAGGCAAGAAAATTTAACTTTCTAGAAGTAGCATTTTTAGAGTGGTAATTCACCATCCAAATTCACCATATATTTGATTTATATTATGATTCCAGAGATACCAAACATGAACTGGTTATCTCTTACCATTTGGAGATTCAACTTATACAAATATAATAAGGCAACTCTAATGTTATCCTTTGGGAGACAGAGAGTTTTTCACGTGTAAAACTTAAAAGTGCATGTCCGGCTTTTTAAATACTCTGCACTCTGCCCTCTGGGTGACTTATATGTATTAAAAAGGATGACTTGGTTATGGCAAATGGTTTATTCTGCCAGGTCAAATGGCAGTTTAAACTGTGCACACAGACTCTGCAACAGCAGGCCTGAGACAAGTTTAAATTCTACTTATGTGGGTGTCACAACCAGTTTTTAAGGCCCACTAGTTGCATTAAATTACAGGCCCACTAGGAGCTTACAAGTAAATTAAATATGCCTGCCAATTAGGTATAAGCCAATGTTGACATGTTGTAGGGAAAAAGCACAAGCACTTTAGCACTGGTTAACAGTGGTAAAGTGAGCCCTCAGGCCTGTAAAAATAGGATGCCTAAATGCAAAACGTTAGGGGGAATCCTGCTAAGGATGCCAGGTCTAACAATCAGTTAAAATTATTCAATTTTCTAAATGTTTGCTGGGTGGGCTTTGAGGAAAGCCATGGGTCTCAAGACCACAGGTTAAGCACCACTGCAGTAGAGGGTTGGGCCATTTATTTCTCTTCATCTTCTTCCCCTGAAATGGTGTTTGGGAGAGGCTTTCTGTTCCTACAAATACCTTTGGCCCCTCAGGCCATGAGCACCAAGGGCTGTGGTTGGGCTACAATGTGCCCCTTCCAATTCCCCTCAGGTGACAGCTCAAGTGTTGAGAGGGAGAATTATTAATGTTCTTCCTTTGAAATGCTATTTATGAAAGGGAAAATAGAAGTTTCACACTTGCTGGGATATGCAGCCTGCAGACATACCAGAAGCTGTTGCATGGGTGGGCAGGTTGGCTGCATGACAGAAGAGGACATGTGAATAGCTGCTTCTCACCCAGAGCTGGCTTAAGTCCAAAGGTTGTAATCAATGGGCTATTCCAAATTATTAGGGTGATCAGGAAGGACAGCAGGAATACTGTGTAGGTGAGTTGCTAAAAAAGGAATGGAATTTTGATAGGAAGAGTGGTAGGTTAGAATGAGACTGAGCTCATTATGACTAGAACCTTGACAAATTAATTCAAAGTATAAGCATAAGCATCAGCTAAATAAAAATAGAGCCATAAATCATATAAAAACATCACAATGCATAATATTAAAATATTCTCAAACATTGGGGCATATTAGAAAGCGGCAATATCGCCCTATCAGCAAGCAGTCGCTAACAGCTGTTAGCGACAGCTTTCTGGTGAAAGCAACATTTTTGGGGGCCACTTTGCATGTCAGCGATAATTTATCGCTAAGGGCATGCAAAGTAGGCGTACCCGACAAAAAGACCACAAAAACAGCCGCTAATAGACCTAACGCCTATTAGCAATGAGGCCCTGGCCCGGGTTAGCGATGTAAAAAGTTGTGCTAACCGAGGTTATCGCAGGAATGTTTACACCTGCTAAAATTCTGACTTAGCCATTATTCTCAATGGGAGGTGGATTCTAAGGCTGAATCCTCCCCTGCCTATTAGCAAGGTTTATGTTAGCAATAACATTTTTATCGCTGTTTTACTTGTGTTTTGGTGGATTTCGCCGCTATCGCTGGATCTTTTATCGCATTGGAGAAAAACATTGGTAATAAAGCGCTATCTCTGCGATAAGATCCAGCGATAGACAGTGATAAAAAAATATGCGCTAAGTGCGATTTGCGATATTTATCGCACGTACTTGCTAATATGCGCCATTGTTTTCTCAGCACTCATCCCTTCCTACTGATCTCTGTGAGAATACAGTCAAAAAAAAATTCATTTTTCAGACTGACTACTGTGCTCAAAGTTATGCTATTCAATGCACAGGCCATATCCTCAATTGCAGTAGGTAGAGAAAAAATAGCTTGTAGGACTTCAAGTTTGTGTGCTTCCTGCTGTGCTTGATTCTTCCTAGTGTCAGCATTTTCTAAGCGACACCATTTTTTTAAATTGAGTTGGTATCAAAAGTACGAGGGATCATATTGTCAAGGTGAAGTACTGGGTTTTTCAGAACCCAGCGGTGCCAGGTAACACACACCCGAAGACTTCGAGTCCTTCCTGTTTCAGACTACAGAAACACAGAGTCTTCTTGGTGAAGTCAAAGATCGAATTTATTGGCTGCAGCCAGTAACAGGTATCCTAGAAGTACAACACAGTAAATATTCTCAGGAGACTGCTCAATCTTACAAAACCAGCCTTCTCTTTTTATACAAAATATTGTGCTTTAGGCAAACATTCCTTATTTTACAGTTGACCATTCACATATTTTCACTAGAAAGAAAAAGCCATGATGACAAGCCCATATTTCAGTTTGTCCAGCCCATAATCAATTACCGGCAAGGCCCAGTATTTTCATCAGATATCGACGGACCCCCAATAAAAACGGGTACCTCCTCCTTGTAAAGCAAGTCATAAAGAAAGAAACAAGGACAGGTGAGTGAAAGATTAGGCATGGTTTGTGTGCGATGAAAGGTTTATGATGTGTTGTGCCTTGATACTAATCTCATTCGGCCACTGGGAAAGGAACTGGCCGAACGGGTTTGGCTTCAGGCAGTGGAGTCAGCTTGCCCAGGTCACAGAGGAGTCAGCAAAGGTGTACGTGTCCTTCAGACTCGTTTTTTGGCCTTAGTCATTGGCCTATGTGAGGGCAATCACAAAATGGCTGCCGTTCACAAATTGGAACCCGAGGGTTCAGGACGGAAAATCTCCTTTCAGGGTGATTTCGTCACCCGGATATGACGAAAATGCTTGTGCATAGTATTCCACTCATTCTCGGTCTGCTGATACCAAAATCGTCATGATACGACGATGTTTATAACACAGGTCCAGAATTTTCAGTACCACAAGGGGGTGCCCACCATTGTGACAAACCTCGCATGTTATGCACCAGACCCACTCTCAATTGTGTCAATATATTCTCCATATACATATTCTTAATCAACAACAGAGTCTTCTCTGAATTTCAGAACCTCATGTGATCTTACCAAAACCTTCCTCATCTCACTTGAGTTAAACTACAGCTCTTTATGTGCAAAAGCCCATTTGAAGACGTCCTTTATTTGACATATGCATGATCTAGTTGTTGCATACAGTGTTGTTATTTTGATGGATATGTGGATTATTTCACTTGCAAAATACAAAAGGCAATTGGGTCAGCTTAATTTGGTCCTCCATGAATGGGAGAAAATCATACCAATGTTGGGAATACTTTGCAGCTCGTTGAGGAAGAACTAACAGCCTTCTCAGGAGCATACATTGTTCAATCTGTACAGACGCAGAATTAACATAGACCCAAATGCATACTGTATTCGTTGCAGTGGGCATACATTTGACCTTGAAAGTTCTCAGCATGGCATTAATTTTTGTATCCCGCACATCCTCTGACCCAAGTAAAGTGATCAATTCAAGTTTGAGTGAAATCTGACACTCAGAAAACAGTAAGGCTTAATGTTGTCAATTTACCAGTTGTAGATTAGATCCAAAATCTCCATAACTTAACATACTGTTTGAGTAGACATTGCTACCCTTTCATCTCCTCGTAATCAGTATAACAGGTTGGTACAAACACCAAACATTAAATTTGTCGTTCAGATGATTAATATGAAGGCAGTATTAGAGATTGGCCAGTACACAACCCCACAAGACCTCAAGTGAATTGTTCTCCTTTTGGTGGCTGTATATTTATACAAGACTAATTATAGATTCTGACACTCTTCTTAGGTTTCTAGTCCTTTGTTGTAGTCTCAATTTATGCCAGATGAAATACATTCCTGCTAGCAGGAGCCTGCAGGTGATAAATTAGGATTGTTCGTGCTAGGATAACCAAAGTATCATTCAAGGAGGTCGATCTGTTACAACTATGGTCTTTATCTGTTCCCTTCCTTTAAATAGACATAATGATTGAGAAGGACCAATTTTAATGGACGAACATGTGCATAGCGATAAATGTAGTCACCTTGAGGGGGGCATGGACATAGGTCTAGGATGGCATTAATTCTTCTTTGGTCAGACTTCGTGGTAATGTGCCTTATGAACAACTTGTCTTAATAGTAAAGAGTTCTTTGATTCTAGTAAAGCAGGAGTTGCAGGTGTAGGAGAGTAGGCTCTGTTTCTTATAGTTACCCCCACTTTTTGCTGATGTTTCGCTGTTTTTTTACTTTAGTCTGGCTGGGGCCCTGCTATCCAGGACCCCAGCCTAGCTGCTTCCTGTGTAAAACGATTCCATGTGCTTTAGGTACACTCCAGTTTGGTTACTGGGGTACCCTTATAAGTCCCTAGTATATGGTAATGTATATACCCATGGCATAGGTTTCCCGGGGCCAACCAGGGGTTGCAGCATGTATTGTCCCACCCCTGGGCAACCTTCCAAAATGGCACCATGGGTCTGCTACAGAAGCCTGTGTAAGGTGGTGTATGCACCCCTTACTTAGATACAGGTTCCCTATATCTACCTTATATCACTACACATATAAACCTATCATTCACCCCTATGGCAGGCCTTATCAATCCTGAAGGCAGGGTGCTGGGTTTTGTGTGAGAGGGCGCCCATGCATGAGCAGGGCCCCTCTGCAGCCTTCGGAATATATTCTCCGGGGTTGTTCTGTGATGCAGCCCAGCCATATACTCCCAAGTGCATTATAACCGCGAGGTGCATGCTAACTTTGGAATGGATGCAAGGAAACATGTTGTGTTTGGTGTCAAACACCTTGGAATCATACCCCCCCCCCCTACCGGTCATGGTGGCAGGGGTATGATTCCACCCTTCCAGAGGGAGAGACATGTCCACACCGGTACACCTGGTACCAGTTTAAAAGAACCCTGGCATTACAAAATGGATGGCACAGCCACAGACACAAGTCTGGCCTCCTGCTGCTTGACGAAACTCCGGCAGGGGAGGCCTGGACAAGGGAGGTGTCACAGGGAGGTGTGACCACCTCCTAGACAGGCTTTAGTGTATTGGGGCTGGGTGGGTGCACTCCAAGAGTGCTTTGAAGTCAGCACTGGGGGCACATTTGGTGTCCCTGTGCCTAGCCAGTTCAACACGGTTGCAGGTGCTACCAGCCCCTGCTTTGGCGCAAAACTGGACAAAGGCTCCCATAGGTGGGTCCCCAGAGCTTGTCCAACCCCTTCCTTGGGTATAAGATAGGAACCCCTAGCAACCAGACTTTAGATTACACCTGGACAAAACTCTGATACTGAATCCTGGAACTTTGATGATCTACAAGACGCTAGATAACTGTAGGATCTCCCTTGGAGTAAAGGAGTTACTCCCTTGCTTGTCAGGAACCAATGACGCATCTGACCGGTTTGCATTTCCAAAGCTCCACAGCTCCAAAGCAAAACACAGGAGGTGTTGCAAAGCTGAGACCCATATCCCTCGTGGGTACTGTGGAACCGTAAACCTTGGACACAGTGCATATTTGCAAGTGCATTCGCTTCGCGACAAGCCTTGAGGCTGTGCATTGGGGTACTTGTAGCCCAGAGACCGTGCAGCATTTCCACTGAAGATTACCAGCCTACACTCCTCGAGTGTTCCGTGAGCCGGCCCTTTGTCTTTTCTCTTGAGGCACCTTCGCGATCCCTGGTCTGTTGACTGGTGGGTCCCTGAGAAGGCAACTTTAGCTTTCCTTGGTCCAGATGGGCCCTGACTCCCCATTTCTGGCTGGTCCAGATGGGCCCTGACTCTCCATTGCTTGGGGAGTCCCTTGGACTTTGCTGGTCCACGCTCCGAATCATCTTTTCCCTTTCTGCTTGGGTTGCTGTTGCCAATGCTTGTTGTGTACAATCTGAGCACCGACGCCGCAGCACTCGACATCCTATGTGGTCCTCGTGGCTGCAGAGTCAAGCTTCACCTCTTTGCACCTAAAACATCCAACATCGGTGGGCATTCGTCTACCGAGCCCCTGGTCACTGGCAAGTGACCCAGACTCGGTCCCCTCTGCTTTCAGGTTCTTCACATCTTCTATCCAGGCTTGGATCACACCAGACACTTTTCTTCTCCACGGCAGCAGCACTTTGCAGCAGATCGCCATTGAAATCAATGACGATTCCCGACACCATTTGACACCTATGCACCCGGCTTCCCTGGGTGAGGTAACTCGAGTACTCCAGTGCTCCCGTGGATGTTGGCTCTAGAAACCTTTAAGTCTAAAGGAGTTTGCTCAAAGTCTTCTCCTAAGTGTCCTTCATCTTTAAAATTCCAACCACGGCTTTTCCCATAGAAGCTAACAGCGCTCGCGGCCTGTGTTCTCACACTGCACACATCCCCCGCGGGTCTCCTGTGTCACTACCTTGGGTGGTTCCTTGTGGTCCCAGTGTTTCTACAGGCTGTAGGCCTTGTGTCTAGTCAAGTCGTGGTTCTTATACCATTTTCTTAATATATGGTTTGGTGCCCCCCCTGCGGCCCAGTGTGTATTGTGCTATTTACTGAAGTTCTATTGCGTTTAATGTGTGTACTTTGCTCTGTAATCTCATAAAGAGATTACTAGAGAGTGTTTAGTAATAAGTACATATATTTTATATATATATATCTTATGTGGTTCTCCTTTCATTTAGATATTCAAGAGGTTATAATCTGGTAAACCAAGCTGCTTTACACTCCTTCAAGTCTTAGCCTGAAGGCTGCTCTCCATAGCTACCACTAGGATAGCTTTCAATAAAGTTTGTCTTAAACCTATCATCAATAAGGGTAGTTTGGACTGGTGCAAGGTGCCCACTAGATCTAGTGCACAGCATATACCAGGCCAACTTCTCACAGCAAGTTCATTTTGAGATGAAAGTACCATAAACATAGGGCATCTTCAAAAAATATAAAACAATAATTGAGAATGCAGATTAAGGAAGATAGAACGAACATGTGACTTAGTTTTCAAATGTTAATTGACCAATGTCCTGAAAGTGATGTGTTACACAAAATAGGAGCTACAGAGGGAATAAATGGAAAGAAGATTTGCCCTCTACTCAACTAAATAAACATCAACAAAACCCCACTATCTTTACACCTCACAAAAATCTTCCATACAAACTAAGTCCCATGTAGGGGTTGGCAGAAAAATTCACTCTATTTCTTGAAGTTTACAGAATCCAGGAACTCTGCGCTCCATGTGTAGTGTAACCTCTGATGTGGTTCCTATGGCTTGGAAACATGCCAAAGAGATCCCTCTCCTTAAGAAACCGACACTGGATGACTCCAAGCCTGCATATTTTTGCCCTTTCTCCCTCCCTCCTTTGTTGGCCAAAATCCCTGAATATTATATTAACTCCATCATCTCCAGCTATATTTATATTCACAACATGATAGACCCCTCTCAGAATAGTTTCCATCCATGTCATAGTTCGGAATCAGCACTCCTGCCAGTATCAGAACATCTGCAACACTCTCTGGACTCTGGAGGCACTTCTTCTCTGATCCTATTAGATCTAAGTGCCGCGTTTGACACTGTGTACCACCAGATTCTTCTGCAGCACCTAGACGACATTGGTATCAGTAATTGCCCCCCTTTTTGTTCTCTGATGCACAGTGTTTGCCAATGGGTTCCAAAGGGCTCTGCCTCGAGCCCAACACTTTTTAACATTTAGATCTGACCCTTGGCAGTGCTGGCAAAAGATAGGGGTCTGACTGTTGTCTACTATGCAGATGATAAACAGTTAGTGATCGCTCTGTCTGACAACTCCACACTGGATGCTGCTAAGTTTATGGAGGATTTAACAGAGGTCGCAAACTAGATGACATCAAACTGCCTTCAACGTAATGCCACCAAATCAGAAGTGTTGCTGGTGGGAAAAAACACACATCTGTGGAGTGAGCAATGGTGGGCGTCTGCCAGTGGGCGTACCCACCCTCACCAGAGCATACAATAGAAAATTTGGGGGTTTGGTTTGATTCCGACCTTTCCTTCCAGCCCTAAACTTCGGCCATGGCCAGAGTCTGCTTTGGACTACTTTGAGCCCAATATTCGGCAGGTTATCATCTAGGCTACAATATTGTCTAGACTAGATTATGCTAGTGTTCTTTATTTGGGAACTAGTAGAGCAGAGACACAGCGTCTTCAGAGGATACAGAATGCTGCAGCCCGACTACTGTTTGGGCTTCCCAGGCTTTGCCATACCTCAGAGTTCATCAATAGAATTCATTGGCTTCCAGTGGAAAAGTGTGTTCTTTTTAAAGCTCTATGTATTACTCACCGGATCCTTAATGCCCAATCCCCGGACATCCTTACAGACCTTCTGACACCATACACACCTTCCCGCCTCCTGCGCTCCTTCAGTCAACATCGGGCCATCATTCTGCGTGTTAAGAAGGCTGGAGCCGGAAGTCGTTTGTTTCAAGCTTTAGCTCCTAAACTTTGGAATTCCATTCCAGTGAACATTAGAAGCATTTACTATCATAAAGCCTTTTGTAAGGCTATAAAAAACCTATCTGTTGGCTAATTAATGGGCTGTGGCAGTGCCTCTGCCGGTCCTCCTTTTGCTATCGGTGCTTAGCGCAGTGGCACCCTTTGCTGGGGCAGCTATGCGCTCTACAAATTTTATAACATAACAAAATGGAGTTACTGCTAAATTCTGCCATTCGGCATGTGGAGAAATTTATTTTGTCCTTTGGCACATGCAAGATTTGTTTTGGCATGCACTGGCGAGTGCCATGAGACTTGCTAGTTGCTAGTGAGTGCGCATCAGATTTGGCGCCTGCTAGTGCAGCTTCCCGCCATGAGAGTGCCTTTTTTGTGATGCTGGCGACTGCAGTCAAACACAGCTGTACCTCAAGCAGATTTCTTCTCGAGAAGCAGCTAAATCTCTTCAAAAACACATTTTTGAGTTGATATTCTATTCCAAGGGACCATTCAAGTTGTTTTTTAGTGCCAGAACCATTTTTTATTTAACTTTTGTTTCAACAAGAAGGAAGAGCCCCAGAGATTCCAACTTCCTGTTCCTGTCCAGCAGGCTCCTCCCCTTGCTTTGTACATCTCATGGTCACGTTTCATTTGTATTTGGAGCTGGAAGGATCACTCTCTTTCTGTATTGCATATATACCATTGAATTGAAAGACCGTGGGGCTGTTTTAGATCCAACCAGTAAGTCCAGTACTAGTGATGGGTGCATGAAACAACTGTTTCTGTGGTAGTTAGAGGAGCGATGGCACTAGATTAAATAAAAAGTAGTTTTTGGGGGGTATTTCGCATTTTGTTCTGCAAAAAGTTTAAAGGTGGGGTCATGTGTGTTGCCTTGGGAGGATGTGTGTTGTTGTAAAAATGTTATAGCTCAATTAATTTTCATTGTTGGCATTGTTGAATTAATTGTAGTATTTTCTCCAGTGTTACCCTGCTGTCTTTGTCTGGCTCTTCTCTGTGTTTGTCATAGGCCACCAGTTGTCTTTGTTTATCCTGCCATGTTGCCAGGGGCCATTTTGTGTAGTCAGTTTCCATAGGCATGCATATGTCCTTTGTTTTCCAAGCTTTCTTGTTTGTTGTTTGACCATATGGCCAGGGACCATATGGCCATTGGCCTTTTTATGTAGCCAGCCAGTGTGCTTTTGCCATAGGTCTCCAAGTGTTCTTTGTTGTGGCCATGCCTCCTTACTGGCTGTTGTTGTTTTTCCATGTGGCCAGTGACCATTATGTGTAGTCCTAGCCACCCAATGTACTTCACTACTTTTGCCATAGGCCTGCATGTATTCATTGGGGTGGCCATACCTCCTTGCTTGTTGCTGTTGCTCGACTATGTTGCTGGTGGCCTTTCTGTGCAGCCAAAATCAGCAAGTGTGCTTTACTTTTTTTGCCATAGGCCTGCATGTATTCTTTGTTTTGGCCATACCTCCTTGCTAGTGGTTGCTGCTATTTGACTATGTTGCAGGTGGCCATTGTGTGTAGCTCTAGCCAGCCAGTGTGCTTTATCGCTTTTCCTAAGGCCTGTATGTGTTATTTGTTGTGGCCATGTTTCCTTGCTAGTTCTTGATGGTTGACTATGTGGCCACCGGCCATTTTGTATAGGCAGCCAGTTGCTTTAGCTATAGGCCTGCATGTGTTCTTTGTTGTGGCCATGCCTCCTTGCTGGCTGTTGTTGTTTGACCATGTGTCTGGCAGCCATTTTGAGTAGCCACCCTTGGTTTACTTTTTTCCAATTTTCATTGAAAGCCACTTTCTAGGGAGATTGATAGGAAAGGGCTTTGCCTTTTTGCTTTTATCCAATTTTTTACTGTTCTCTGATATCAGTTTAAATATATTTGTTGATCATTGTATTATATGTATATTATGATTACTATGCACAGTATTCAGAATATATGCAGTTTTTTACGTGCACCTTCCTGCCTCCCATTAGGTTTCTCATAGTCCACAAGTACACCAGCCGTACGTTTATTTTTTAGTTTAAATGTTTTTATTTGTTTCCATTTTTTTAAATGACAAAAATGTTTACTTTTGTTATATTTAATAATTTTTTTAAATTGTATTTATTTATTTGTACCTTTTCCCATCATCTACCCCCC
Organism: Lissotriton vulgaris; assembly: GCF_964263255.1. Taxonomy (NCBI): domain Eukaryota; kingdom Metazoa; phylum Chordata; class Amphibia; order Caudata; family Salamandridae; genus Lissotriton; species Lissotriton vulgaris. Next base: position 241,743,705 of record NC_141699.1, on the reverse strand, counting down.
CTGCCTGCCAGCTGGCATAGAGCTGCACAGCAGCATACATTTTTTAAGTATTATTCAAATTTTTAACTGGACCCCCCTGCCTGCAATAGGCATACACCAGCATACATTTTTTATGGATTATTACACACAGCTGTCTTCCTAGCTTAGAAGACACCCGTGGCGTTGTTGCATCTGTAGGTAATTAAATATTTATGTGTTGGTGGAAGTGGTTTGCCTTTGGGATACAATGTTAATTCCTTTGGATAATACCTTAAGTACCCACTCTAAATTATATTGTCTCTGTGTGTTCTGGATTCAAACTGCAACAATGTCACGTTTCACTAATAGTTTTCTTGCTTGTTTGCACAAGAGACATCACCCAAGTACTGCCAGACAGAAGGGCCATACAAAGTGACGTGACCAAACAACACCACAAGACATGTGACGTTAGAGCACTCCCACATGAACGGCCCCACCACAACCTAAACCGAAGCCCTTATCTCTCACCGAGGCAGCCACTGCAATCATGGTGAGGCTGACGAGCAGTGACATTGAATTGCATTTGTCTTTTTCTCAAAGTAGTACCCCCAATAGTTGCAGGAAAGTAAGCCCAGTGGACAACAGCTGCAGGAAGTATTAGTAGATCTCACTGAAGTTGGAAAAGAACAAGATGTTGAGCTTCCGGCTGAACAAGAACCTCCTAATTTAGATGAATTCATTTACAGATTTCCAGCAAGAAAAACGAAGGGTACTCCATCACCTTTCCAATACCACCTTTTGATGATCTGGACACGGCTTGCACTCCAGCTGAGTCCGAGTCCCACCAAGAGCGGCTTATGAAAAGTAAAGTTCCTGAAAGCCTTACAACTATGGAAATGGGTGTGGAGGATGGCAACAATCCTGTCATTGTGGAATTTAGCCCAGAGGAGAATGACAGTACCCCTACTATTCAGGCTGCTCTGAGGAATGCAGCATCACTTCTAGAGACAGCACCCATATGTGTAAGGCCCCCGTTAAGACCTGCATCAACCACTAGCTCAGTACTGCAGGGAGTCAAAATCTTCGGGCATTGGAAGTGACATCAGTGGCCCACTGAAAAAGTTCACCTCCCCAGTTTGGGACTTTTTTATGATTAGCAAGCAGGAGGATAACATTGAAATATTCTGGATTTGTCACACAATTGTTCATCAAGGGAATCCTGGTTTACACTATGATACTGGATGTCAAACAACCCATATGAAAAAACACCATGCAATTCGGTGGGAGGCACACCCTGAAAACAAATCTTCAGGTGGTGGTGGGAATCAGAGAGAAGAATCAGCTCTGATCATGTTGAAAGTGATGAGGAAAAAGAGAGTGAAATACTCTTTGTGCATAGCAGCCCTGTCCCCAGAACTGCACCAGTGCCACACACGCCTCAGCAACCTTGCAATGGCACCTGAGCCAGTACGATAGATCATAGCAGCAGCATACAGTGACTGTCCTAAGACACACATTGAGTCTACCAGCTCCTGGTTCTCTCCTGATGTAGCCTGCATCAGTGGCCCCACAAAAGAAAAAATCATTAGGCACGAGGGGATCTATGAACGCAACCACTCAGAAGCACATTAGTAAAATGAGAAGACGGCTAAAATGTTAGTGTTGGACCTATTTTGCCAGAGTTGCTGTTCCAGCACTACATCATGATGTGCTGCAATTTGGTTGGACAAGCTTTGCAGCAAAATGCTGTTCACTCTATCCTACTGACAACAGACATGTGGGCCAGTTGTCAAGCCACTGATTACATGTGCATCACTGCACACTGGTTCTCTTTTATGTGGGCTATGCAACATGTATTTATAGGTCTATGTGCTGAAAAATGTTTTAATGGCCCTCAGCGACATGAAACAGTAAGCATGTTTGCCATGGAGAAATCTGATACTGCTCCAAACATCTTGGAAGACTTTAATACCAAGGTATTTGAATATTATGATCCAAAGGTCTCAGAATCTTATTATTTGCCATGGACATTGGCAGTAATATTGTTACATCCAAGGCAGATGGTGGCTATTACAGGGCTATATGTTAGGCACATTATATCAACAGCATTGCGCAGGACTTTCTAAAAAAATAAGACATAGTCAGCAACTTTGCTGTTCACCTGCAGAAGAATCAGTACTCATTTCATCCATTCTTTTAAAGCCCAGAAGCATTAGAGCATCATTCAGCGTTATAATAGAGTACCAGTTAAAGCCCTTGTACAGGAGGTGCAAACACATTGGAACTTATTGAATTACATGTTGCAACGTCTGTTTGAGCAAGACAAATCAACATGTCCATTGTGATGGACCTATGAGGCAGAGTCAAATGCCTGCTAGAGATACTATTTCCTTTTGAGGTTTTTACAAAGGGAACTCGGAAAGGATGACAGTATGATGGTCCAAGATATCCTGTTGTTTGCTTTTGCTACACAACCGATTCAAAATGGGGGCTGAAAGCTTCGCAGGTGCAAACAAAGATGTGCACAGTTTGGTTCAGATCTCAACCTTTGACTTGGCTGTTAATATAAGGCTGCCAAGAGACATTGCGTCATCCAAAGGGTACATCTATGCCACAATACTTGAAACTTGAATACTAAAAACTACTTCCCACTTTTTTAGAAGGGGATATTTAGAATAGAAGACGTGGATTGTTTAGTGAACCAGAGAGCCAGAGAACTGGAAGAAGACCATCGGGAAATTAGAGTCCCACCCCATGGACAAGTCCTGTGGTGCCACTTTTAACTGCCAGTGAGGGAAGTCCTGTCCTCATCAGCAGCTAACACCAGCAACAATAACACCAACGGCAACAAAAACAACAAAAGGAACAACACAATCAGCCAGAACCTCCAAATTGGTTTGGTTTCAATATGCAGGTCTTAACTCTAATGCAAAATCCAAGGCAAAGGAAGTTGAGCAAGAGGTAGCAACCTTGACAATTCAGAGGATGTTCCATGACTATTTGGATGACCAAATAGACATCTATGTGGACCAAAACCCATTGGTGTATTGGGAAGGGAAGAAGTGCCAATGGCCACAGCTCAGCAGGCTGGCAATAAAGATTTTTTTAAACTAGGATAATGCTGGGACAACGAGACATTAACACATATTAGATAGAATGAAGAAAAGTTGAAAAAAAGGAGAAAGGCACAGTAAAAGAATAAAAAGGGAAAACTATTCTACATGGGGAGAGGTAAACGTTAGGGAAATAATAATGCTATTAACAGGAGGATTTACTAGGGTTAGCAGATCATCAGCTTCTGCACTGGTGGTGAGACCCCCGGCTCCCTGACCCGCTACGGAAGCCTTCTTCTTGCCCTGGGGTGCTGATGTAAGAAATAAAGGCAAGATAAAAAAATAGATTAGTGGTACAGTTAATCTCCCCAAAAAATATTTTGACAGGTAAATGCAGTTATATTATACTATTCTAAATAAGATCGCCTATAGTACTAGTATCAAGTTCACCTATTGCTAAATTCATAAACCTAAGGCATATTACCAATTTACAAAACTATACTACTACTACATTGCAACAAAAAATCTTTTCTTCTATTCTAATTCTCAATCCCGTTTGATGTAAAAACTCAGACTCCCTTTTTGCACTGTATGGATGCACATACTAAACATCACTGGGAAATTTCTTGTGACTGTACGAGCTACATAAAAAAAGGCACAGAAAACACACACTCACTGATATTACCTACTATTACCACTATATTAGTGACAGAACAGAAGCGTCTGCATGTTTTCTTAAATGATCAGCCCGAGTGAGCTACAAAGGGTACGATAAGGTAGCGCTGAGCACCTAACTGGCTCAAACTAGATCCAATAATATTTTTAATGTAAATAAACATAACTTACCTCTGAGTGTGAGCAGCATTCTATTTTGAAGAAAATATTAGCATTGTAGAACACAACACAGCAAATAAATAGTTACTCACCGAGCCCGAAAACCTCGACACTCAGCAGGCTAAACAGGTCCTGCTCCCGGTCCAGGATGTCAGGCCAGTGGTGCATCAACTGCGGCTGGGTACGCTGGACTCCAGTGTGCCTGGCACACACCTGTGCATCCTCCCTCATAGAACCCTACACTCAGAGCACACCTGCTCCCAGGCCTGCTGTCTGCTGCAAACATGGAGGGGAGTTAGCATAAAAAAATAAAAGTGCAACCATTTCTGTCTCTCAAAAAATGGGACAGGACTGCACCCCTTGGCAGTGCAGGCGACCGCAAGGTAGGCAGGTAGCTGTGTCCAGCTCTGCCATTGGTGCTGGGTGAGATAAAATTAAGAAATATGAAAAGGAAGGCATTAAGAAGAATGGAAGAACTAAGGAAGTAAACAGGAACCAATAAAAGTACAAAAAGTCACAGAAAAAATAGACAAAAATGTAAAAAACACGAAGACAAAGACACAAACTAATAAAATAAAGGTAAATAATGGGTAGATGAGTGGGATAGGAGTGGATTGCAAAAACTTAATTGAGGTACAAAAATCAGACCAGCCACATGCACATAACAGGAAAGCAGGTGAAACTAAATCTCCATGCCCATGAGAACTGTTTGGTGCTGTTAGCTGTGGTTTTTGAAGCGCGGAAGCAGGCATCACGCTCTAGGCATGTAAAAAACAGCCAAAACGGGGAGATAAGCACTTCTGCCCATTGGCGTAGTCCCACGGAATCCCATTGAGTTTTTTGTGCACTTGGTGGAATTTCACGTTCTGACCACCACCGTCCCATGCTTATAATTAGAACTAAGGGCCCAAGCCCAAACAGTGGGTAATTATTTAAAGAATTCTATTCAGAAATTTTTTTTTTTAAACTCAAACAGATGTGGCATTAAACAGTGACAGTCAAAACCATGTGACAATAAAGTAGAGAACGTGAATGAAAAAATGTAGGAGGTGCCTCATGCAGATAACAACAATGTACCTGTTGAGGAATGCTACCATCTGGCTAATAAATCACAATTGGCACAGTCTTATAGAAGCATGCGAAAACAGTGGGTAATGCTCTAAAGGCTACTTCTTGAGGAGAAATTAATGTAGAGGCTAGTAGAAATGGAGATCACCCATTTGTGGCTAAAGTGCCTCACCAGGTCCAAATTGCTGTTGGAGAATACACCCTTTGAAGTTTTGTCCCTGAGAGGAATCAGAAGCATGGCACTCTACTGGATAACCCACAAATATCCCCGGGTAGACAATGACCTGTGGGTTGCTGCAACTGTAAAATTATGATAGAAGGCATGCGAGTGGCTCACTCCGGAAGCCCTAGCATCCAACACACTTGAAAGATGTCCTGGGGGATCCCATCTCTCCCGCAAAGAAACAAAGCTAAGTAACACAGCACAACTTCTCCTGTAGTTCCGGCTGCGCTCCCTGTGCCTGTGTCTGGGGAAGAGAGCACACCACCTGACTGCATCCCATGGACATGGATGGGTGAAATAAGATACTTGCCCCTGCAGCATCAGCTTGCTAGGGAGTCAGATAGGCAGCATGGGAGTGGGCTTCCCCTGCTGCTCCACCCTAAAGGACATGCAGAGTGCAACATTGAATGGCAGCGGTACCCATCATATTAAAGAACATGAAAAGCGCTCATCAAATATTCACAGCCCTGGTCAGAGGAGTGCCTGGCAAAGAGTATAATTTTCAGATTTTCTCTACTATGGTGCCCCACAAAAGGCTGGCATACCACCAATGGGTTTAGAGTGTGTTTGGGGGGGCTGTCAGAGGTGCAGCAGGTCTCCTGGAATTGTTCCTAAAATGTTGCCATAAATCTAACTATTGGCCTAATACAAGTCACCTAACAGAAATATGATACATAAATGCAAAATAATGCACTGACATTTTCACTTTCGCAAGAACGTTTCAGTTTTAATGATATTTACACTTCAAAATAATTTTGAATCTGTCTCTCATATTTAATACATATCATCAGTCAGAATTTATAGAAGCAAATACAAGCATTACATCTGTGACTATGACATGAAGGTCATGCTGGTTTTCATGAAAGTCCCTCTTAATAAAGAACAATAGTAGAATACATGATTTATCTTAAGGAACTTTTCAAGAATAGAAATGACACTGGAAATGCCCATGGCTACTGTGGACTTAACTAGGAGGAAGAGAAGTATTATCTGGTTAGAGGTATCCAGTGCTTGTTAGAGATTAACATATGAGTGCACAGATTTTTTTAAATAGTTCTTTTTATTAAATATTCATTGACATTTTGATTATCAGATACATTTTCAAACAAAATTGCACAACTGTACACTGTAAGGACGCTTTATGTGGTGGTGGAATCATCCAGATCAATGCTGAGTGATGGGTTGCAAATATTCCCTCTGTATTCATTCCAGGGGCCCTATATATGTGCCCACTTTCCAGGGCAACTCCGCACAACATATACAGTCTTTTCCTTATAATGAGTGCACAGATTTAACCTTGATCTGATAAGTGGGAACAGCCAGATTATGAAATGTTGCTGACTCAGGAGTGTTGTACCTACAGGATATCATGAAAGTGGACATTTGACCACTGTATTAAAAGAACATCTTGCTTCACATTGACGAATCAGTGTTATTATGTAGTTAGCTATCATTAGCTAGGACACCTAGGCTGTTGTTGAATGTTTTTTTCAAAAGTGTAAGATTATATCACTTTTTTCTGTTGGATTATTCTTGTATAAATCGAACACGTACATTTGTAAAGATTGGCATGAAAGGAATTTGGACCAAAAGGACTGAAAAGTAAGTTCACAGAAATAGGAACTACATCAGAACCTTCCAAAATTGAGAGAATGAAGGATCCAATTTAAATGTCTGCAGAAGGCCCTTTGTTCCCCCAGGGGCACGGAGAAGATTCTGGTGGAGGGGGTGCCCGCAGAGTTTATAAATGATGGTGGTCATTTATAAAGCATTGACAGGAACTGCTGTCACAACAGATCCAAAAACGCTTTTCGCTGTTTGATGCAGGAATCTGGCCACATGACGGAGTCCTGCACCAAACATTTTTTTATTTTCAAAAAGAATATCGAGAACTGGATTTTCTTTTTGAAAATAAGAATGGTAACACCCCCCTCTCCCTGATAGTAGTCTCCCATGGAGAGAGGGCAATATTATTTTTTTACTGTCTTTTACAAGCAGGGGTTTGCCTGGTGGGGATGGACAGCAAGAAAAATGGATATATGTTCGCTATAGCCATTTCTCCAACAGCCCTTACTCAGTGGACCAATTGGATAGGTTTGGCTATGGCCATGACAGAGTAGTCACCGCTGTACCCATAGTCAACCTATTTTATGCCTGCTTCTAAATCGGACGGGCCGAAAATGACTTTTGGAAGAAAGCATGCTTCATCAAACTTGTTTAGCACTAAGATATAACTCGGGCCCTTAGTCTATCTGGTCTGATCGAACATTAAATGATACCAGGCAGTAGGGAGGCAAATGCAGAGAAAGACATCTGAGTGGTTCGTTGATGCGTCATATCATGAACATTGTAATTTTCATAAAAGGTAGTACTGGGTAGCAGGGTAAAGAATGAAGCAGGGCTGAGTGACACATCAGAGAAATCATTAGGATATGGCATATTCATTATAGTAAAACTGTGGGAGACAAAGAAACTTAGGCAACAAATCATACATACCTCAGAGAAGAGAAAATTAGAAAATGTAAGAACTAGAAAGCAAAGTCTAAAAGCTGAATAAAAACTAGTATAAATTGTAAGACTCAAGAGTTAATAACAGACAAGAAAGGGGATCCTATATCGGCTCTGATGTCATGCATTATAAATTTAAAGAGAATACTTGATTCCTTCTATCTGTTACTCACCTTTAATAAAAACTTCAGGCTTTTACGCAAGGGATCTTTGCTAAAGGTGCATGGTAACAACTTTGATTATCATTCTCCCCCTCCAGGTGTTTGGTTCATAATGTTTACTCCTCAGTTGGACACTGAGAGGAAACCTTTTTTTAGGTTTAGGAACTCCTTTTCCAGATGTAAGTACAGGGGAGCAGGGTTCTAGAGCTTGCAGTCTTGTGAAGGATGGGTCTGTGTTCCAGTTTTTTTGGTGGAACCTTTGGCGAGGGACTAGTGCTAAAAGCCTGGATGGCTATTAGGGGAGGGCCAGATTTGAAAGGTAGGTCAGGCCGGCCCCTTAGCTGATTTGTGCAGGATCGAAACACCTCTGCAGTTAGAATGTTCTCTAATTGGAAGCTTGAGAAAGGTGTTTAAGGGTAGCAGTTATATGGTCAGAATCAATTTAGGAGAAGATACGGGGGTATCATGACTACTTGGCTATTTCACCTTTAGCTATTTCTTGGTGGTGAGGTCAAAGTAGATGACAGCCATAATTCTGTTGTGACATTACTAATACAAATACAAATGAAAAGCAGATAAGGTATCCCTAGAATAGGTTGTGTGCTTTTATTTATTCAATGATGTTGAGTTAGTTTATTAGTCGCAACACTAAAGCAAGTGTACATTTTTACAGATGATAATTATTGTAATCATAAATGTATTTTGGTTTCATTATTAAAAGAAGGTTGTAATCAGTAATATGCGGCTTTCTCTAATTGTTTGACTGCTGCATGCATCACTTTGTTGTTTCACTGTTTTCTACTGGAACTCTGGATGGGAAGAGCACTTGTTGCAGCTTAGACCACAAGTACTGCATTGATAAAGATAAGACCACAGACAGTTTGAAGAGGAGTTCAACTAGCTCAGGGTCAACATCCCTGCTCAAAGGAGACTGTACATAAACTCTTGCACAAGAACTCCAGGAAAACCTATCCTGGGTGGATACGTTGTGTTCCAGCATGCACAGTGTAATGGGCCTGCATACTTCCTGTCATCTTCTTTTGTGTCAGATGCCCAGCCAGAACTGACCCCTGACAACAATTGTCTGTGTAAAGCATAAAAGAGGACATTCCAGTGCTCAGTGAACTTTTGGCGGAGCTCAGGATTTCACACTTATCCTTTCTCAGAGTGATTGCGCTAAACATAATGTGAAGTAAAGTTAATTAAAGTGTCTGACACAGGCTAGGTTAGCAGTTACAAATATGATATACGAGTTAGCAACAGATACAGATGCCTTGAGCATTGAATCAGACAATGATTTCCCAGGAGATAACAGAGGGATCTCCCTTGAGGAATTAAGAGTACGGTTGTTCTTTTCCTTGAGTACAAATCAGTGGCAGAATTTTGGGCACCATACAAAAACTGAATTGCCAATGTCTTTATGGCTGGTGCACCAATCCCCAATCCCCATAACCTGGAGAGGAGCGGAGATCTTTCCTATCTTTAAGAAGGGCCTAAGACCTGACCCAGTCAACTATTGTCCAATAAGTCTCCTTGACAATGCCTAGAAGATATTTTTCAAACAAATTCTGTACAAATTGTTGTCCTTGGTGGAGGTCAATAAGATACTGACACTGTTCCAGGCTGGGTTTCATTGTAAAACTAGGATGATAGATCAGGATTCCAGCTGTTAAGATGGAAAGTGGTGGACATAAACAAAAGCGGCCTTCACTTAGCATTTTTTAAATTTAAGGGCTGCCTTTGGTATGGTTCTTAGAGCTACACTCTTAAGAACTTAAGAGAAATTGTGCAACCACCACCCTGCTGGATATTGCTGTGCGCCTTTGTACAGATAACTTCGCACAAATAAAATAGGGCATTAATTGGGAGCCAAGTGACCAATTAACGGTGGGCAACAGGGTCAGACAAAGCAGTGTCCTTGACCCTACACTATTTCTGATATTCGTTATTGGATGTGCAGATTTTCTTTTGGACTGTGAAACTGATTCCACTGTACTAGCTATCATGAAACCCCCAGCATTATTATTCACTGTTGGCATCCTACTGGTATTAAAAACACCAAAGATAACTGAGACTCTTTTTGCTAGATTTAACCTTTTTTGCATTAATCATGGAGTAGCAACAAACTCAAATAAGGCCAAATTAATGACAAGAAATCCACATAAACATTTTAGAGGATCCATGAAACTGGGTAAGAATAAGACCAGAGAGGGTCTCGGATTTTGACTCCCTGTGAGTTCCTCTTTCAAGCTGTGAATCTAGAGCTAGTCTAATCTCAAAGACTACGCTCCTGCTCACTCAAGATTTGCAAAGAATACTTCTTAATACCCAGTATCCCCCTATATGGAGATCTGAAGAGCTCAAACTGTGACTTCCACCACATATGGCACAGTAATGTAAAGCCATAGGGGGCTACAGAGAACAAATTATTGAGGTTCACACTGAGACTCCACCGAAGTACTCCACTAGTATTTTATAGAATGGACCTGGCCATGCAAACGATAACTGCTAAAATCAGTCTTAAACCTACCTTATACTGCTGTGGATATGGCTAACTGGTGAAATAGAACCCTATAAGATGGGGTTAAGATATATTGTGGATACGTGAAGGGTAAAAGAAGGGAGTTACTGCTCCTCGGGGACCTGGAACAACCTGCTTTTTTTAGTTTTGTTGCAAGGTAGGAGGGGGTGTTTTGGTGAAGAGCTTTGTGAGTGATGCAAGCAATCTTGTAAGTGGATCTTCATTCAACTGGGAGCCAATTGAGGTTTTTAAGGACGGGGGATATGTGATCAAATCTTTTGCAGTCAGAGATAAGTCAAAGCGCTAGATTGAGAACAGATTTAATCGGTGCAAGGTGGGTTTTAGGGGTGCCGGAAAGTGTGGCGTTACCATAGTCAATCCTGGAAAGGACAAGTGATTGGACAACGATTTTGAAATCATCAGCTGGAAAGAAAGGTTTAATTTTCATGAGGTGTTGAAGGGTGAAAAGAGCACCTTTGGCTGCATTTTTAATGTGGGGGATAAGATTGAGATTGTGGTCGATGCAGATACCTAGGGATTTAACAGAATTAGAAATGGAGAGGGAGCAATTAAGAGCTTTAATATCCTCGACACAGAGTTGGATGGGAAGGGTATTGTTTTTGAGGGTGAAAAGGATCATTTCGGTTTTTTTTTGGGTTCAGTTTGAGATGGTTGTGATGGAACCAGGCTTGAACTCTAATCAAGATGTTGTTGAGGTGAAGAATGTCTTTGTGGGATTTGATCTTGTAGTATAATTGGGTGTCGTCGGCATAGAGGTGGTAACTTATTTTAGCTTGTTTAAGAATGAGGGTGAGTGGTTCCATGAAAAGATTGAAAAGGGTTGGGGATAGGATGGATCCTTGAGGGACACGAGAGAGACAGTTTGGGGTTTGGAGAGGAAGTGGCTAAGCTTGATTTGCTGAGATCTGTTAAGAAGGAATGAGGAGAACCATTTGTATACAGTGCCTTCCAAGCCAAATCGATCTTATCTTTGAGAGTGTTGAGAAGGGGGGGATGGTGGACAGTATCAAATGCCGACGAGAGGTCAAGGAGGATTAGTAGTGAGGATTCACCTTTGTCAAGGAAGCAATGAATATCATCTGTAATATTTAACATAGCAGTTTCAGTACTACATCCTTTTTCAAATCCTGATTGGGAAACAGCAAGGAGGTTAAAGACGAGGATGTGGTTCTCTAATTGTGATAGGACACATTTTTCCAGGGCTTTAGAGAGGAAGGGAAGGTTAGAGATAGGGCGTAGGTTGTTAATGTCATTAGGGTCGGCAGAGGTGTTTTTCAAGATGAGAGAGATTTGACCAAGCTGGAGGGAGGGGCCGGGACACAACCAGTGGACAGGGAGGAGTTGATGATATTAGTCCATAAGGGGGCGATGGTAAATTTGAGATCTTGGACCAAGTGGGCGGGAAGAGGATCTTTGGAATGTAAATGTAAATGTACATGAATTTATATAGCACAAATCACCACTGGTTTCTAAGCGCTTGCTTAGGGAACCCGTCCTGGTATTCCCCTGTGAGATAACCCCGGAAGGGTATCCGCAAGGTGAAAGCCAGGCATCCCGCCGCGAGGGGCCGTTGTGGAGATTAAGCAAGCTATTGCCCAGAGTCGCAGAGTGTGAACCCGTGAATCGAGTAGGCACCGGAGCAAGAATTGTCGAGTCCATGGACATTTTAGGACTCAAGACCCCGCCGAGCCGGGATTTGAACCCTGGTCCCGGGCTGACCTCTGCTTCCAGGTCTGCCTCCTCTAACCAGTGAGCCACACTTCTCCACCAATGGGAGGAAGGTTTGAGTTTGGTAATGATCTTGATGATTGAGGACTCTGAGACTGGACAAAATTCGCTCCAGGGATAGAGATGATTCGAAAGGTGAGGGAAGAGTGGACGAGAGTTAATCAGGAGTGTTAGGGAGGATGAGTTGGATGAAGGGAGGTTGTGATGAGAGGGGGAGGGAAGAGAAAGATAGTTCGATCTTGTTGAGTTTATTCATAAAGAAGCTGGCAGTTTCTTCGCATTTGTCAAAAGAGGCTAGTATTTTAGGAGGGTCACTGGAGGTTTGTTTTTTAACAATGTTAAAGAGTTCTCTAGGTCGGTTTCTAGCTTGGTCGAGTTGTGACCGGAGAAAGGAGGCTTTTTCGTTGAAGATATGTTTTTTGTATTGGGCTCTAGCAGTTCTTAGGAGAACCAGATTATCTGCAGAGGGATGATTTCTCCAAACACGTTCAGATTTTCTGAGGGACCATCTTTCATTATTGAATTCAGAATTGAACCAAGACTTGGGAGGGTTGTTTTTTTGTTGTTTGAGTTTAATTGGAGCAATTAGATCAAGGGCTTCAAGAATAGAGTTATTATAATGGTTGGTTAAGTCATTGGTGCTGTCAGAGAGAGGGGGGAGAAGTAAGCAGGTTTTAATTGTGGATTCCAGTTCGCCAGGAGGAATAAGGTGAAGGTTTCATGTAGGTTTCTTAGGTAGGGTGTTAATGGTTGCGGGGCGGTTGATGGATCTGTTCATGGTGAAGAGGATAAGGTAGTGATCAGACCAGTCTACAGGAAGTATGCTAGAGAGGGAGGCCAGATCGTTGCTAGTTATGATAGCATCGAGGGTGGAACCTTTGTTATGAGTGGGGGAATGGCAGAGTTGGGTCATGTTGGTGATGTCCATGGCATCTTTAAAAAGGATTACAGCAGGGTCGTCCTTTTTGTTCCAGTGGGTGTTGTAGTCACCAAGGAAGATATTCTTAGAGAGATGGCTGGATAATAAAATCAGGTATCAAGATACAAGGGAACCCGTAATAATGGCCAAGGACCACGGGTAGTACTACTTATTTTTATTTGACAAGGGTCCTAGGCTTTAGTAATACTTAGAGGAAAGATTTTCACAGGCTTGAAATAAGGACTGTGTGTTTCTTCTTCAGTGTCAGGCCGGACATAGAAGTATTTATTTTGAACATAAATTAAGGTTATAAGCAGAATACAGTGAGACAAGTCACACATTAATAACTGGGCACAAGCCTGTACCAAGTCAAAGAAGGACAATACATGGGAAAAAGAAAAGAATAGAATTAACAGGCAAACGAGGAGAACAGGGTGGCTTATAGTACAGTGCAAAATTTAAATAAGCTCAAACCCACAGTAACTGCTATAGAAAATGCAAATCATGGAAAGAGCAGTACTGCACAAACAGTCGACGAACGTTTCGATCCCTATCTCCAAAAATATAGTGGGATCATCTTCAGGACTATAATGAGCTTTGCCTGATTGGTCGAGTGAGCCTGTGGGATTTAAACAGGAAGAAATAAAGAGGGGGAAACAAAAAAGAAAGATTTCTCATGGATTATTTACATAGTGGGAGGCTAAACAGCTAGTCAGAAACCACTCTTTCCATGCAGGGTGCAACACGTGCACATGCAGTTATTTGTTCCAAAGGGCACGGGTGACGTTGTGCTTGTATTTGGAGTGTAAAAACTTGACCGAGTTGAGTGGGACGTGCCGCGTTGTACACTGACAATTTGTGCTTGATGACGGAGCGCATGGTGTTTGGGCAAGAATTGACGTGGTGGGGGGTGTTGGCCAGAAGATCGTCAAGGTTGTGAGCTAACCGTGATACAATAATTCGCGTTTCTAGTTACCACGAGCGGTGCACCGTAGGCAGGACGTGGCTGTCACACATCAGTCGGCATTCAAGTTCCGATTGGCTGATGCGGATTGTGTCCTATAAGAAGGTAGTTATACCATGAGAATTATGAATAACAGGTTAATTAAACGGAATAGGGTTACTGAATTTACCGTCTTGGCCTAGCAAAATTGTGTTGGCATCAGGAGGGTTAGTGGCAAAAAAACGGTTTGGTCGGTTCAAATTGACCTGTAAAAAAGTAGGTCAGGAATTAGAACCTACGGGGTGGAGCAGAAGCAGCGATTAAGGGCGGTGGAAGAGCAAAATATTACCGTTAGAGCCTAACGTTTCTAGCGTAGGCTTGACGGGGAGCTTCAATGGAGGTGAGCCTGTGAAAAAAGTTACATAAGGAATTAGATCGTAAGTGGTAGGAAGTGAGTGAGAGTGAAGGCGGCGAGTGCAGGCGGGTCATTACCGTAAGATAATACTTGTGGTCTGAGCAGGGCGCTAAATAGCGTGAGCCTTTTCCGTGCGAGCCTGCAAGGGAAAAATGAAGGGCGCACATGAGTCCTGTGGGACTGAAAAAGGGGCCTTTGTTGAACCAGGGTCGGGGGAGTGCGTTGAATCAAGGCTTACCGCAAGTTGCTCGTAGCGGGGCCGAAATTGGATCCCGTCTGGAGGCGCAATGGCCGAGTGCTGGGTGCCGGCATGCAGCGCTGCCTAATGTGGTCCTCGATTGTGGTGATGGAAAGTGAAAAAGGACTGGTGGCAAGTGGTGAGAGTGACTCCAGTGTGGGCGCCATCTTGGAAGGGTGTAACAGGGGAGTGAATGAAACGGTTGTCAAGGGTGCATTCAGGACGCGGTTCTTAGGGTAACAAGGTCGCAAGTTATATATATTAAAAACAACTGACATTTTGGAAGAGTTAAATTGAACACAGACAATTATATGGGCTCATGCAGAAAGGAAGGAAAAAACCATCGATAGCCAGCTTATATTAAGCTAGTCCAGTCCTCGGTTCTGTTGAGGCCATCCTGGATAGAGTTGAACTGTATGATGGACTTCAGCTCTTCTTTGTTGAGTAACTGTCCCATGTTGTCACCTCTCGGTGGAAGTCTCAGTACTTTCAAGACAGTCCATTTCAGGTCGTTCTCAGAGTGTTTTTGGGCAGCAAAATGTTCCACCAAAGGTGCATTGGATAATAAAATCAGACATTTCTTCAGTAAAGGAGGTACAATTTCCAGGGGGGTGGTAGATAGTGTGCAGCCGAATGGTGGGGGAGTTGTGGATGAAGAGTGATGATGAGATGAGCGGGTATTGAACTGGTTGTGAAGTTATTAGTGAGGGGAGGAGTGTTGATGTTGGAGAAATCAATTGGTGGGCTGTAAGTTGATGGGTTGAGATTGGTGTTGATGTGCGACGATAGGGAGTATTGTGAGGAGAACGGAGAGTGGGTGTGAGTTGAGGAGATGGCTTTGGTAAGGCGTGAGATATCGCTTCTGAGTGAGGAGAGTTCTGATACGAGAGACGAAAGGAGAAGTTAAGTGTTAGGGGGTGAGAGTGTATGTTTTGGATGCGGAGGATCAGTATTTATTTGGTATTTGGTTGAGTTATGGTTATCTCGAGGGGGGATAAAGTGAGGGGTACAAGGGGGAAAACCAGGAGGGGGGAGGAGGGTGGAATTATAATTTGGGGTAGGGTAATATATTGGAGAGAGGGTGAGTGTAGGAGGAAGAAGTAGGAGTGGCAATCATTTTGGGTTGACAGATTGGAGGAAGTGGTGTAGGGGCATTAGGAATTGGCGTAACTGGTAGAGTGTGGTTTGTTGAAGATAGAAAGGGGGTGTGGGAGTGGGGTAGGGTTTGAGGAAGTGTGGGAGATGTTAAGGGAGTATGGGAGATGCATGAGCGTGGTGGGAGGGGACGAAGTGAGTCCGATGGAGAGGAATGGAGGTGTGTAACAGAGAGTGTGTTATTGGAAAAGGAAGATACCAGAGGGAAGGAGGAAGAGGGAGAAGTGATGTGGGAGTCATGGGGAGGGTGGAGCTTAACGGAGATTGTATAACTGGAAAGGGGTGATGTCAGGGGGTAAGTGGTAGAGGGAGAAGTGATGTGGGTGTCTAGGGGAGGGATAAACATAGAAGAGAGAGTATTGTTGGAATCTGGGGAGACCAGGGGGTAATTGGGGTGGGCTGGAGGTAATATGAGGGGTTGAATGGTGTGGAGGAAGGTGTAGGAATGTTGAAGACCAGATCGAAAGGAGAGGAGGGTGTAGTAGAGTATAGAGGGTTCAGGGTTAGAGGGGAGGCAGGAGTAGGCATGAGGGTGACAGGGGAATCATGCAATGTGGAGGATTCATGAGAGGAGAGGAGGGGATCATTGGTGGAGGCGGATGGAAGGGAGGTAGGACTGCTAGGAGGCTGGGAGATAAGGGAGTCATAGCATGCTATAATATTAAGGGCGAGAGAGGTCAGTAGAGATTGGGTATGCTCAGATGGATAGCTTGAAGAGGGGGAGGGGGAGATCGTGAGGGGGATAATGCGGGGAGTGAGGGGATCCAGTAATTGTACTAGTGAAGTAGGCTGGTGAGGTCAATTGTGGTTGGGAAAGGGTGGTGGAGTTGGAAGTAGGAGAGGGGGAGGGTAATTCAGGAAGAGGCGATAGGGGCGTAGGAGAAATGGAGGTAGAAGAAGGTAATAAAGTTTGGGGTATATCAGAGGGACAAGATGAGGGAGCAGGGGACATGTTGGGGGGAGGTGTGTCAGGGTGTTGATGGGGTGGGAGGGCAGGGTTTAAGGATTGTGTGAGGGATTGGGATATAGCGCTAAAGTGTTGTTCAAAGATATCAAGGTTGTTTTCAGACGCTTGGATGAGAATAGTTCCGGATTTAAAAATGGAGATATCTATTTCACCCGGAAAGGAGGGAGAAGGGGAGGTGGAGAGTTTCAGGCCATATGGGATGTTGCGTGAATTCGAGATAGGGAGGTGCTTAAGAAATAGGCTTTTCGATTTAGATGGGCGTTTTGTGAAGAAGATGAAGTTAGTGATAAGAGAGGAGTTGAGGTTGTTGTGATGATCAACAAATAAGGTTTCTGGGTGGAGACAGAGAAGTTTATGCTTGAATTTTTTCTTGCCATGTTTGGAGAGATGGGAGGGGTAAAGGATGGACCAAGAATTAGGGCCAAGTTTGGTGATGGGTGAGTTTAAGGTCGGGGGGGGTAATTGAGGGGCGGCATGATTTGGAGAACAGGGAGAGAGTGAGGATGCAGGACAAGGTAGAGCGTAATAAACCTTGGTGTGAAGAAAGGAGGAGGAAACAGGGGGAAGTAGGGGTCAGGGCAGGTTAAAATAGAGAGAAGCTTATGGGAAGTTGAAGATAGAACAGAAGGTGATGGGGCGATGAATAAAGGACAGATTGAAGTGTGTGGGGAAAGGGTTACATTCAGCTTGCAGAAGTTACAATGATAGTGAATAAGGGTGAACAAACAAAAGACCTGGCTGTTTCCCTAAATCCAACTTCCCTTTCAACCTCTTCTGATCTATCACTAGCGCTGAGACGCTCACGGGCAGCCCTGCGCTTTACAAATCTGTAAAATAAAATAAATAAAATAAATAAAATAAATAAATAAGCATTGAATGAGGAGGAGCAGGCAATTTTAAAAAGATATACATAAAATAAACAAAATATAGGTCAAACAAATTACCAAACACATAAAACCAGCTCTACATGAATAGTAATATTTAAGTAATATTACTTCTTTGGCAGGGTCTACTTTGAACCCACCCATTTTGTTTCTGCAGTGTAATCCAATCACCAAAACATGATCCGTCCAAGAAGCATGAAGCACACCTCACAGCACAAACACCAGGCACAGTGGGGAACACACCATCCATAACCGGGCCGAATGGCAGGAGCAACACAAGCATCTGCCAAAAGTTTGATTGAAAGATTGCAAAATAAAGGCCTAGTCAGAAGCCACCAGGGGCAAGCTCCCGGATAGTGACACAGTAGTGCTCCAGGGAGTAAGGGTAGATTCCTATTCGAAAAAACGGAACCGCATCCAGGCAGATCTGCAGGTTCAATGGGCGCCCGACAAAACCAAATGGAGGGGAATTACACAAGTTAGGTCTGAGAAGGGTGTCGAAGAATTCACACGCAGACCATCTGGAGTACATCAACTCCCAGGCCAGGGCTATGGCAACAGGATATGGAATAATCTTACTGCATTTGGGCTACATCTGAGCCCTATAGTGGCCAGTTGGGGCTAGTACATTCAGCCCAGCGAGTAAGCAAGGAGGGCTGATCTCTTTATTTTAGGAGGCCGGGCCAAGGACTGCTCTATGCCTCCATCGTGGCAATAAATCATGCCTGCTGGATGACCCATGACGTAATGCGATTGCTATCATTCACTATTAGCATGCATCTTGCTGTCACTGACTCTCTGCATGAGGAGAAAGAATTGTGACACACTTAAAGAAACATAACCAATGATTGTGTGGATTAATAATAAAGCTACACTGTGATTAGTTATGTTCTTTAATCATCAAGCCCCAAAACTGCACCAATCGTGGGACCTCGAGAGAAGGATAATTTCACCACAACCAATCCAGAGTTTGCTCTCATGCAGCTTCAATTAGAAAAAGCATGGAAGCAATGTCAGGACTGGTGTGAGCACTCCAATGGAGACTCTGGCCTGTATTGTTTCACTGACTCCCTAAAAGATAGTGGATTTGAGAGGTCCAAGGTGGGCATGTCCGCTAGAATACAGTCAGAACCCTATCCAACCCCACATGCGCAGTGGACCTCAGCTGGGTGCCATTGCCAATCCTCACAATTGACCCCCGGACAGACTCAACCGTGATGAACAGAAACATTAGCAATGCTGAGCCCAGTCTTATAAAGAGTCCAGACTTGGGGAAGTTTAAATTGATATGCTTCTTGCTGCACTCAGTAGGGGGTTAATGTGCCTATGCCCCAAAGAAAAACCGCCCCTGATATATTCTATTTAGTAAGCAAATGCTCCTTTTGCATTTTAAATGCCCCATTAGATACTTACCGACTTATACATGTGTAAAAGTTGTGTTTGTGGTACCACACACATTATTTGATGACCTATACATTCTTGGTAACGCTAATCCCACACAGTAAAAATATAGATATTGTCCTACTACAGTAGCCATGCAGACCCACGCACTTGAAAATGGTAGTGAATGGCAAAATCAATTTGAGGAGGGTAATTCTAAAGAAGTAGCTAGAAGGAAATGAGGAGAACCGTGCCAAGTTTAAAGCTAATCAGAAATCTGTTCTTCTCACCTTTTAAAATTCTATTTATGATTGAAGACTTTGCTTTCATTTTCACTTCATATGCGGTTGTGCAATGCAGTCTACTTCACAGCTGCATCATGTCCATTCAATTACATCAGTGCCACGCTGGTGGCATCTGAAATCAAACTGCACTACAAGACAGTGATTGACATCAATAATATGCTTTCTTCTTTTATCAGGAAACCCTTCTGCCACGTCAGGTGGATGTTAAATTGCTTGTAAGTGATTGTAAATTACTTTTCTCAGAAAGGCATACACACGACATGCTAGAATATCAAATTGTGATACTCAAGAGATCAGAATGCGTTTCCATTGCTGTGTTGCTTAGTTTGAACTTGAGATGACTTTAAGAATTAGCACCAAATCTGTTAATTTAAATGGTATTGTCAATGTTTTTTTAAATGTTACCAGATGAACGATGGGTAGGTGATGTGCATACTTTTAAATTTGCTAATCTGACCCAGTTTCAAATGTTTAGATCTTGGATAGATCATTAGACTTCTAATATTTACCTGCACCATTTTTAGTCTTTCTGCTTACCTTCAGTAAGAATTACCTTCATGCGAAAGATTTTAATTAGAATATGTGACTAAAAATTATAGGACTAATAGGTATCTCATTTAGCAATACTATTGCATCAGTGATTCACTAATTTACAAATCAACGGCAGTTATTTAAACTATTAAATTCATGCAGCGAATATGCTTTCACGACTGAAGAATGTTCATTAGATCTTCCAATGAAAAATGTCAAAACTGAAATTATATCGGATATGATAGCATGTCATACATTTTATAAATGAATGGCTATTTAAGGGAATAGTTCATAAACAATTTAATCAATGGAACAGCTTTACCTGCTACTAAAATTCAATCAAATTAATATTGCCATTTCTTAATTGTGTTTTTTATACATTCTATGCTAGATTTATGTGGCGTCCTGCCATCAGTAATTTAAACTAGAAGCGATATCGAGTTAAATTGATATGTAGGCATTGCCTCAAAAGTGCATTCATTCTATAGTTATTAGGTACAACAAGGGTGCATAGTTATCACTATTAACCATTTAGTGTGTGACTGCACAACGGAAATAGAAATGGGTTTATTACAAGGAACAGATTGCAAAATTGTCACATAATATTGATTACAAAAGAGATCAATATTGTGGCACTTAGCAATCAAGCTCAGAGAATCTGGATCACTGTTTGTTACACGTAACTTTCATGATGGCAAATGTATTCACAATTTTCAGAAAACAAAAAACAAAAAAGATCACACGGAGTAAAAATGGTTTTACCTAATACTAAGACAAATAATTTCGCCTGTTTTTCTCTTCACCAGGCACAATTTCCCATCTATGTTTAAGCTATGTCAATTTGATATCTTCACAGTTAAAAATCACGTAGCATTTGGAGACTGCTTTTCCTTCTGAAAAAGTAACATTAATGGGAATGTGTTATTTCTTTTCCCTTTTCTTTGGCAAATGCAGAGAACAGTGGGGCATATTATCAAGCAGGGCGTTAAAAATTATCGGCGTTTTAGCGGCAGAAAACTGCTGCCAAAGCGGCGATAATGGGCTTGATAATATGCCGTTGTGAATTCCAATAGAAACCCATGTTCTGGTGTGAACATGGGCTTCTATTGGAATTCTCCACGGCATATTATCATTCCCATTATCGCTGCTTTAGCAGCAGTTTTCTGCTGCTAAAACGGCGATAATTTTAATGCCCTGCTTGATATTATACCCTATTTTATTTAGGTTTTCGATAATTCACTGAAAGTCTTGAGCATGCTCAGTTTAATTCATGCATTTTATATCTCTGAAGAAAATTTTTCAGTTTGAGCACAAAGTTAGAACCATAAAGACATATTCACATTTTTCTAAATAGTTTCAGTAATTAATGGGTGATTTTGACTCAATTGTTTTGAAAGAACTTCCTACCTCCAATACAATACCCAGAATCCGATAATGGATGTGTTATTACTTTATAGAAGTAGGTCAACTAACAATCTTCCTTGTAACCTCAAAAGTACATTAATCAAGTGAGGTGGGACTGCTCTTTTTCATTGTAGCCTTTTAAAATGTTTTCAATCCTATTATTATTGCTGTTGTGTAATGTTATGGAAATTAGTAATTTTCATCGGGGTGAAATTTAAATAAAAAATACTCTGCCAACTTTGAAAAATTAAAAAAAAGGTGGAAATATTTCTTATGCTTCCAAGTGCCGTAAATGGTCAATGGCTAGTCAGCAATCATGCAAGTCATGTTTCTTTACCGACATAAGCATCACTTTAGGAAGCAGTATACATGCAGGATGAGATCACCATGTGCTCCTGTGGCACAGAGTTGTTTTACCCACTGTTAAGAAAGCCTAAAACAACACACTAAAGTATACAAAAAAGAGATTGATGGTATGCTTGAATTAATCTCACCCACTGATAGTTGCTCGAGCCACATCCCAGTCCATTATTATTTTGCACACCATGCCACCTCAGTTTGGACCCAGCCATGTGGATATCATTCTTGACCCTGCTCCATGAAAGATCGCATTTCACAAGGAATTTAAGAACACAAATTGCTGCACAATATTCAGCTGACCAGCAGCTCGCAGATTCTTAAAGCATTCCCACCCATTCAAAGGAGGCTGTACCGTCATGCAGTTTGAAGCTTTGTATTTTAGTATTAACATATACCAAAACACAGTAGCCTTGAGAGTGCTCATTTTCACCTGGGAACCTCTCTGTGTAGATGTGCTCTTTTCCATACTAGTTCCAGCTGAATAGCTGCATGTATCAAGAGTCCTCTTACTATGTGATGCACATTTTGAATACGAAATTGTAGACTAGAATAAATGTAAAAAAAATATCTATCCTAGATTCTTGTACAAAAAGGAAGAAAAAATGGGTTAGACCACAGAAAAGGTGTGAATTACCATTGAAAATGGAGTTGCAAAACAGTAATACTTTACCACCAGTTTAAACCTGGTGGAAACCCATTCGCAAAGGGGAAGGAGTACCACTTCCTACTCTTAAATAATGAAACTTCAAGGTTTAATTTTCTTTCATTTGAAATGCATCATGTTTTCTTTTAAACAACTGTTTACCTTTAAAATAAATGGGCTGCATTAATAAAAAAAAGATTGCTTTAATGAAAAGCAATCACAGATGTGGTGGTCTGCTAACCTCACAAGCCACCAACCCTGTGATGGCTGTGATTCATAATGGGTTGCAAACTGCATCTTACCTCATTAATATTCATGAGATTGGTCGATTTGCATCCCACAGGGAAACCCTAAATGAAACTCAATTGGTTTAACATATTAGGAATACCGAATTTCCTAATTGTGATTCAGAGAGAATTGCAATTAGAAAATCGGTATTCCTAATTTTTGTGCATCTGACCCCAAATTTAGAATTCCTGCATTTATAATGGGTTAAGTATAAGTAAGTAGGTTTGGAGTTTTCTAAAATAAATTCCTTTTTTTGCAGGGGTGAGAACTGGGAATCTCTGCTTGTTTGTGAATTTGTGGCGTTGATTCAGGTGAAATAACTCTCAAGGATGTTTTGTGTTATGCAAACTCATCTTCATCAATAGCTTTTTTCATGTCTTGTCTCTCTTTGTATGGGACGTTCCCCTGATTTTATGTTTTGAGGCCTCTAAATCCTATGTAAGGTTCCCCACATTGAAAATCAACAAACATTGCAATCTCTTAGAACCACTGGGACTGATTACTTTTGGACCAATGCGCAAAATAAGCTATGATGTTCTTTTCCTTTCATTTAAGTTCAGCAATAACTCATCTGTGATACTTACTCTGACATCTCAATGCATTCAATGTTTCTGGTTTTATTATAAGCAATCAACTTGATTACCAAAAGTAAACTGCAATTTTTGGTCTAAACTTAGACCAAACATCTATGTTTACGTATTTGGGAATTCACAAAGGGCATTCATAAATACTATATGTCGACATTGGAGGTGGATATCGGCACCAAATGTAGACGTAAAGATAGTACTCATAAATGCCTTTATGAATTCCCAAAGTCATATAAAAATAGATGTTTATTGTACGTGTAAACCAAACTTTTGTGAATCAGACCTATAGAGTCTTGGACAAAACAACTCTTATTTACTAAACCAGCTTGGATTTATCACTAAACTAAGTTGCTTTTGTGCATCAGTTACCTTAGTGGTACCATTTGTATAAAGTGTTACTCCACCACCTTCTTGTCCAATAATGTTTTGAAACCTGAATATCCTGTATGGCCACATCAGATCACTGACATAATATAGATGCATACAATATTTAAACACAAACATTTTGAAAATTAAATATTGATAAAAAAATATCAACTTACTATATTTAACTAGTAAAACCACAAATATTTAGAACAAAAATATTGTTGGCAAAAATAGCAAAGTTTACCTATATTGAAAACAGAAATATCAGAAACAAAAATATTGTTGCCAGAGGGGTCAGGTGATAATCTCGTTCGAAGAACTACAAAAAGAATACCAATTAGCCGAGTCAGAAAGATATTGCGACATACAATTGGTACATAAACTGCGTAGAGATGTGAGAAAAGGAAATCAGCTCCCTGAATACAGTCCACTAAAGGGCCGGCTCATACTTGACAAAATCCCTGAGATGGCACTAATATGTACATACAAAAAGACTATCAACAACTCCCCTGACGTACTAAGGACATTGCGGGAGCCCTGGGAGACGGACATTAGTTTACTAGAAGATGACGATTGGGCAGAGCCCAAGAGAGGCAGTAATCAGGGAGAGATTCAGACTCGAATGGTTAAGAATTCTCCTTAGGTCATATTCCATCATGACGCTCATGCATAAATTAGTGCGCACTGCCAAGGACCGTTGTCTACGGGGACGCGATCAGAGGGGCACATAGTTTGCGAATGTTCTGCTATACAACAATTTTGGGGGAGAGGGGCACTGGTAATGTCAGAAGTGATTGGACAGACTGTACCCATGGAGGCCAGATGGCACATACTGTGTGTATCGGGGAACCCGACTTGGCCGAAATATCAGAAAATCGGGCAACTGGTGGAGGCAATGGTGGCCAAGAGGAACAATGCCTGGGCATGGGGGACTGCCCTACCCTGACAATAGGACAATGGAAAACAGACCTAGACTGGTGTTGTGCAGCTGAGAAGACAATATACAACATTAGGGTCTGCCCAAAAAAAGAGATAAAAAGTGTGGAATCAATGGAGACAGACAGACATCCTTGAGGTGGTGAGTGAGGGAGGGAGGATAGGTCGGAGTTAGCTATCCTGGGAGGTTAGAAGGATTGACTTTTGATCCGTTGTGATTGCCGAAATAAAAGATTGCAGACTATGATGTAAGGGGGTGCATATGTATTTCCAGAAATTTGTTAAAGTAATACTGTACATTATCACTGAAGTATGTTTAATAAAAAGACTTGTTGAAAAAATATATATAGTTGCATTTAAATAGACATACAATAGGTCAAAAAACCGTTTTACACAATATTGACTACAATATTATCACTGAAATAATTAAATAATCAATAATAAATATTTTAAAAAGTCACATTTTACATAAACCAACTATTGGAAATAAACCTAAAACATGTTTCAAATAAACATTCAAGAAAAATGGAAGGTGCACTCACACCCAAATAGGGGTTTCCAAATATCCAGAATTAATTTGAAATACACAAAGGTCCAAGGAACCGCTTGAACTTCAAGGGACTTATTATTTAATGATTCCTGAAGCGCGACCTGTACACCATAGTATTCTCGCGTAACGGCATGTGTATTTCAAAATAATTCTGGATACTTTGAAACCCCTATTTCTTATGTGCGAGCCTTGACCAAGTTCCGTATAGCAATTGGGAACAAAACAGGTTAGCTGCGTGCCAGTATTAACTAAATAAAGAAGTATTTTTGGAACAAACTAGGCTGGATTGATTGACTCTGCAACGAGTGCACCTTCCATTTTTCTTGAATATTTGGCCACTATTTGCATCTCCAGACGGGGGTGCAGGAAGCGATTGCACCATCTACTAATAGACTGTACATAGGGATTGGATGTGCTTGACCCTGGTCAGTAGTTTGTTCTGTGGCTGTTAATGCTTAAAATAAATATAAATATATTCCATTGACAAAATCTTTACTATTCACCCTCATAAATTATATACCTTAAATCATAGGAATACAGCCCACAACTAATAATACATTAACTACAAAATACATTTAAGCAACAACCTAAGTCGTATATACCTCCGCAATCTCCAATATGAGTAAGGAGGATATCAGCACTGGAAGTCAGGGAGATAGCACCTGTATATTCAGTCAAGTCATCTCAGATAATGGAACACAGAAGATATATATATATATATATATATATATATTCAATATCAAACAGCCCACAAGGAGACCGCGCTTTCACAGCGGGTGCCGGTACAAGGGACGGGCTTTTCCCCCTCAATATAGCCACATCAAAGGTTCCTTGTTCAGGAAAGTACCGCACTCCAACAAAGTTTTCATTATTTCGCCATTTATTGCGCGCAATTTACACCATCGACCACCACCAACGCGTTTCAACTGACTCGCAGTCTTGCTCACGGTATGTGAGTCCTTCATCGCTTTCACTTTATATGGATTTCCATATTTGCCATTTAGGAGGCATTATGGGAGTTGTAGTTTCAATCAAAGTTTATCATTTCATGATTAATGTTCAACAATGGTGATTATTTACATATGGATTGTTCCAGTGCAGTTCATAGTTCTTTTATGACCTTTAGGAAGAATATGAATTCCAATTGTCTCTTGGATTCATATAATAGCTCAGTGCTCTTATTTACATCTCAGTAATTTTCTCTTTTGTGGCGACCAATTTTTGCATGGTCCTCATCAGATATTTGTCATTTTTAATTGCACTGTTCTTTTGACTCTCCCTTCCCTTCTCCCTTCCACCCACTCCTTCTCCCTCCCATTCTCACTATCTTACTTTCATTTGGACTACTTTTCTTTTCCTATTCCACATGGCACACATACTTATGTTTCATTTTTGACTTTAAGGTTTAGTACACTGCTTCCAGAGGAGTCCC
This sequence comes from Lissotriton vulgaris, assembly GCF_964263255.1. Lineage (NCBI taxonomy): Eukaryota > Metazoa > Chordata > Amphibia > Caudata > Salamandridae > Lissotriton > Lissotriton vulgaris. The sequence goes on along the minus strand of NC_141699.1, from coordinate 241,717,327 downwards.
ACCCACGTATTTCATGTTACACTGTTGTTTGTTCCAATAAACTTGCATTTCTATTTATTTGTGTTGTTTTAATAAAGGTTATTTTTTTCCAATAAATAAGTGAGTGTATACGTCTTCTTTTTCTGACAAGACTTGTCTGTAGTTTATTGTGAAAATCGTCTGTTTATAGAAGGTTATGAAGGAAAACATTTGTAATTTTGCAGCTCACCTACCAAAATAAAAACCAACAGACTATTACATAAACGAAGCCTGCAAGGGTTCTATGCGTGTATCACTTTATAACACCATTAGTACTGCCTGTGTGAGTACAGAACCATAAGGCACTTCCTAGGACCACCGAGGCTTCAGGGAATGGCGAGGCCCACCCTGCATTTTTAAGTAAAGACCCAAAGGGTGGTGATCCCCGGACTTCAGTTGGCCTCGAAGGCCCCCAAACAATTAGTAAACAATACCCCGGATGGTGGCAAACCCCTAGGCTGTGAAACGTCTCTGTGCCCGTCTGCGCCTTATTTAATGTGAGATTACCATCCCCAGTCCTACAGAGACCCTGCAATATAATAAAAGGATTAGCCACAGAATATTACCCACCATGAGCCTCATTTAAATCAACGAGTGAGACCCCGCGTTTTTTTCCTCTATTTTTACCATCCGGATCCGCTCTTTTAGAACGATACAAGGTTTTCCACCCCTCGCTTCAACTTGTCAAATAAGAATTTGTTATCACAGAGTGGAAGCCATGCACCTGCTCTTTAATAGCAAACATAAATGTCCCGCGGATGCATACCCTGGGACATTATATGAGTTGCGCCTGGGAGGTCGCGCTCCATAGGACCACGATGCATTGGTTAGTATAAACGCATACTAATACTACTTACACACATGTAGTACAGTGACCAGAGTGTAGTGAAGAGGCAGAGGAAGCACAACATCTAAAAATATCAATCCTACCAGAGGTCGGATGACATAGTTTAATGAGCCGCCGACACTGGGAGGAGTAAAAAACAGCTACACGAAGAAAGCGGGTCTTCAGCACAACGCGAACAATATTGGTGATTGCTGCCTTATTTTTACCTTCTCCTGCTCATCACCAAATTTATGTACTGAAGAGGCAGGCAGTGTATCTGATATGTAGATTTATTGCAGGAAAACAAGACACCTTCAACACCCACCAACAGGAGCAGACAGCAAAGCAACCGTCTTCTCCAGCACCGTATACAAACTCCCCAAAGTTTCCCTCATGACAGCTCTACATTCTAACATTACATACTTGCATTCTACTAGAATTACATACTAACATTCGACTATGTGTTACATTGGAATACTACACAAAGCACATGACTTTACAGCAATGAGCTCATGGTTTCATCCAGGATTATTCAGTAGGGGTGAGCAGTTCGCTTCCCACTCCCTATATTATATGAATGCAAACTATCACTACTTCCAGAGGCATACTTCAGCACCCAGAGCACATAACTTTACAGCAATGAGCTCCTCAAATAGGCTCATGGTTTAATCCCAGAGTCTTCTGACCAGTAGGAGAAAGTTTTCGTTACCCACACCCTATATACTATAAACGCATTATAACACTACTTCCACAGTTATACTACAGCGGCTAGTATCCTACAGTGCCCAGAGCCCATATCATTACAGCAATCAGCTCGGTTTGATCCCCGAGTCTTCACACTGGTAGGCATGAGTACTTCACTTCCAGTATAGTATAAACACACTGTAGCGGTCGGTAGTTCGCTTCCTACTCCCTGTATGGTATTAATACCTACTAAAACTACTTGCACACATATACTATAGTGCGCAGAGCCCATCCCTTTACAGCAATCACCTTGGTTTGATCCCCAAACATTCACACCGGTAGGCATGAGTACTTCGCTTCCCGCTTCTGGTATAGTATAAACACACAATAGCGGTCAGTAGTTCGCTTCCCACTCCCTTTATGGTAGAAATGCCTTCTAACACTACTTTCACACGTATGCTACAAAGACCAGAGCACATCACTTTTCCGCAAAGAGCTCACGGTTTAGGCTCTCGGTTTCATACCTGAGTGTAGCAGCATATCATCTCACCACCAAGTCACTCTGAGCAACACCACACTTTCAGACAGGTAGGAGTGACTACTTCGCTTCGCACTCCCCCACAGAGCTTACAGTGCTCCTACCTTCCTTTCCTACTTTTTTTGCCCTTTTTCCCCATACTCGCTTCAACGGAATCACAAAATGGTGGCCAACACTCCCTTGCTGCAACTGCGTGCAGCGCTAGCAACCAATAAGCAGCAAGCTCGTGCTCGTAACGCCTCGGCCAATCATATGGCAGAATTCCCAAATATCGATATCTGTAAATTTTAATATTTCTCCAAAACTTCTGAACGTATTTACACCAAATAAACAAAAGCGTGCTTTTTAGACCAAGACGCTTCTTCCTGCCAAATTTGGGGTAATTCCGTTCACCCGTTCGACCTGTAGCCTTGTCTAAAGTTTACTATGAAAATTAACATGGAAAAAACTTGTTTTGGGACCCTCCTTTTATCTCTGCCTCCCCATTGACAAATCACCGACATACTTTCAACATAGGAGCTGATATGAACAAAGAACTATTTTTGAAAATTTCATGAGGATTCATCAAACAACGGCAAAGTTATAAGCAAAACAAAAAATGCTCTTCCTTTGGAAACTCAGTTCACTTCTAACTATAACTACCTACTGTCGACCGCCAGTAGGGAATATATATACATTCATGATCAAAACTATCAAGCTATATATCATACTTGTTAAATGATAAATTAAACGTAAATTAGCAATTACCAAAGAAATCCATAATTGACAAAAAAACTCAATCTAAAACAAAAGTAGCCAACAAAATAAAAGTATAAAGAACTTTAACCAATTAAAGCAGACAAACAGTTAAATCAACAACATAAAAGGCACACTAATTTAAACAACTACCTAGTTTAAAACAGTGAACTCTGGAAGACAAGAAAACTCTTCCAGATTCTCTCTCCATACCATTAAATTAGAAATATATACATCTCAACAACTACTTAACCAAGTTAAGTAAAACTTATCTTTAAAGTAAAATGTGCTTTTTAATAAACTTAATAACATAAAATAACAGATAATCAATAAAACACTCTCAAAGTTCTATCTCCTTACAAAGACTTCTAAAAGATAAAACTACAATTTCAAAAAGTGATAAAGTGCCAGAAAAAACAAGTACAACAATCTAGTAAACAGATATAATAAAGTAGGAATACATAATTTATTTTAAAACTATAACGGCAACCAAATAGTGAGTAAAAATAAACTTAACAACCTCAACCTCTACAAACTAGCAGCATATGAACTTTAAAAATCAAACTGACATTTCTTTTTCGTCCAACAGAAAATAAACTACCTGCTCCATATTAGAACACCCTGAATAGAAATGTTGCAACTCTGTGTGAAAAAACTATAAACGGAACATTCATGTAAATATACAAAATACAATTAGTTGCATAATTCTACATGTAAATAGCAAACGTACAAACTTTAAAATATTAAATATATTTATACTATTACCCTGCTTTCAGATACAATGAGACAGGCAGCATAGTATATAACTTTGCAAAAAGGAAAGTAGGTACTAAATCACATGGGCAACATCTACAGCCAAGAAAGTGAATAAACTGAAAAAATAAAGTGGAAATGTACCAAAATTATTCTAATGCATGCAATGGGAGGGCAACCACAAAAGATAATTGTGTAAGAGAACACAACCAACCTCCAAATGTAACAGAAATAGAAGTACAAGAGATATTGCAGGATATAAGAGAGGCATACACTAGCTCCTAGGAGTCCACAACCACAATACTCAAAGATATAGGGCCTCATTTATGAGGTCTATTGCGCCACCGGAACGTCAATTCTTGTGACAGTCCCTGGCGCAGAAGCCTGAGTGATATTTATAAGGCAGCACTAAGCCTCTTTTTTTGGGTTCTTGCTGCTTGATAAATATGAGTCCCTTTAACACAGTTAAAGCAGCGTGCAAATGGTGTTTCTGGGGATGTTCCCAGCAACATCCATGACGTTTTGACACCGCCCCAGATTTACTAAATATCGTAAATCTGAGGCAGCCTCAAAAACCTACTCTTCCCCAGCACAAATCGAAAGAGGAAAAAGCCTCTTGTGATTTTTTTTTTACAGGAAGTTTTCCCTTTCCGTCCAAAAATATTCATCCCTGCAGCGCAGCCACCTTTGCACCATGGTGCAAAGGTTCCTGCCTTGTCGCGCAGCAGCCCATTGTGCGCGTTGGCACTGGGGAAATGGACAGGAATGCGCTGTATCTGATAGAGACGGCACATACATGCACTCTTTTGCTATAGGAGAGCATAGCAGGAAGGCCTGCTGCACTGCCTGACGGCAAAACCTTATTTATGAGGCCCATACTGCCTTAAGTCCCAGAACACATAACGGACCAACTTCCAGACATACCCACTTTAAAATATTTCATTCCACACATTTAAAAGGCTGCCAGTGATACTCCTGGCCCTAGAAGATACTAAGATATACAAATGCTTGAACATTTAAGAACAACAACACATAATGAAGAACCTTTCGTTTTACATCACATTAAATAATGTGAAACCATTCCTAATATTCTCTAAGGCAAATACCTTACTAAAACTGTTGAGGGTGGATGAAAGCCACAAAATGTGTCCCAATCGATTCACTCAAATATACACCATACATGGTGAATGTTAAAATGCAAATATCCTTTTTATATATACACCCTACTATGAAATAAACAAAGCAGCAAATAATACCACTTCCTAATCCACAATAAACATAAAACAAATACCTACTACCCCCAAACAATATTCTTAGACTTTGAGCAAACCATGATTCAAACCAATTTAAAAATCTACCGCCACACAGCCATACACCACCCACTCGATGAACTCCATCCACTCGGGCTCCCCTACCGACCCCTGCCCACACCACATCTTCAACAAGGCCGACTCCATCATTGCACCCAAACTCCGGGACATCATCAACAACTCCTTTGGATCCGCCACCTTCCCGGAGAGCTGGAAACATGCAAAGATCAGTGCCTTCCGGAAGAAACCCACCGCAGACCCCTCAGACGTCAAGAACATCCGCCCCATCTCGCTTCTCCCCTTCCCCGCTAAAGTCATCGAGAAAACTGTCAACACACAGCTGACAGCCTTCCTCGAGACGACCAGCTCCCTCAACCCATCACAATCAGACCGCCCTCATCGCAGCCACCGACGACATCAGGACCCTGCTTGACAATGGAGAAACTGCCGCCCTTATCCTCCTCAACCTCTCGACTGCTTTCGACACAGTCTGCCACCGCACCCTAGCAACCCACCTCCCGCACGTCGGGATCCAAGGAAAGGCCCTGGAATGGATCACCTCCTTCCTCGCCGACAGAACCCAAAGCCACCAAGATCATCTGCGGCGTACCGCAAGGCTCCTCGCTCAGCCCCACCATCATCAATGTCTACATGAGCCCCCTCGCAGCCATCGCACATAAGCACAACCTCAACATCATCTCCTATGCCAATGATACCCAGCTGATCCTCTCCCTCACCAACGACCCCGCCTCCGCCAAAGCCAGCTTTCAGGACGGCATGAAAGACATCGTGGACTGGATGAAGCTCAACCGTCTGAAACTGAACTCAGACAAGATGGAAGTCCTCATCCTCGGCCCGTCCACCTCCGCCTGGGACGACTCCTGGTGGTCCCCTGCCCTGGGCTCCCCACCCAAGCCCACGGACCACGCACGCAACCTGAGCTTCATCCTTGACTCCTGCCTCACGATGGCCAGACAAGTCAACGCTGTTACTTCCTCCTGCTTCAACACTCTCCGCATGCTTCGTAAGTTCTTCCGCTGGATCCCCACTGGAACCAGGAAAACGGTCACCCAGGCCCTCGTCACCAGCCGTCTGGACTACGGAAACTCCCTCTACGCGGGGACCAAGGCCAAACTACAGAAAAGACTCTAGCGCATCCAGAATGCTTCAGCTCGACTCGTCCTGGACATCCCCCGACACAGCCACATCTCCGCCCACCTGAGGGACCTGCACTGGCTCCTGGTCAGCAAGAGGATCACGTTCAGACTACTCACCCACGCGCACAAGGTTCTCCACGACTTAGGCCCCGAGTACCTCAACAAACGCCTCACGTTCTACACGCCAACCCGCCAGCTCCGCTCCACCAGCCTCGCCCTTGCCACCGTCCCATGGGTCCGTAGAGCCACCACCGGAGGAAGATCCTTCTCCTTTCTGGCGGCAAAGACTTGGAACACCCTCCCCACCCACCTGCGACTCACCCTGGACCATCTCTCCTTCAGGAAGCTCCTCAAGACCTGGCTTTTGGAGCAGTAGCGCCCCCCCTTCCCAGCGCCTTGAGACCCTAGCGGGTGAGTAGCGCGCTTTATAAATGTTATTGATTGATTGATTGATACAAGGCAGTGCTATAATTTCAACCAAAGCATATGGATCCCCTCCAACAATCTAGTGTAAAGGCAATGATTATGAGTACCATGGTCCAAGAACCGCAATGCCCGTGGTGGCGGTCCGACAACCACAAGCTTGTTGGTCCGGCCGCCATAATACGAGATTTATTGTTACATGAAGTAATGTTGATACTGTTTTACAAATCCGACCACGGCAGCCACAGAATAGGCCACTGAACATTTGGGAGGATCCGACCACCTGCCCAATTACGAGTTGCTTAACAGCTGGAGTGACCATGGCGGTCTGATCACCACATCTGAGCAGGTGGAAAGAGAAGGATATGGGCAAATCTCACTGTGGTATTGCCGTGTCATGCCTGGAATCGGGAACACTGCTGGGTTCCAGATTCCAGGGATGACAGTTCAGACCCAGGCTCTTTACGATGATTATTGCTCTCGACTTTTTGTTCCCCATTTTTGTCCTGAATAGTTATGATGTTTTAACGCCACTTATCTACATGCAACATGTGTGCTCCCCGCATAACTCAAATATGTGTATTTCTTTCCTAACGTCCCAGCAAATCTGGCGGGATTTTATGTTGACCATGATGTGGGTGATGTGCACTGTTTTTTCAAATAAGAGTAGGGATATCTTTTCCCGTGTTTTGTAATATATACATTTATGTACCAAATAGGTTACGTGTCCCCCACACTCCAGTCCTGATGAAGACCCCACAGCAAGATTATACGCGTACGAGGGTCGAAACGTCGACATTTAACTGCTTTTCAGTGTCAACTCCACACCCTATTGGTCTCATTCATTGAACATTTGGAGTATGATTTACGTTTAAAAAGAATATACATGAACCTGTCGGTCCTGTTTTTGGTACAGAGTTTGTAACTTTGTCAAACAAGTCTCAATTGCTGATTTTACCGTCACTTAAGAATCTTCTCTCTTTTCCTCACCAACTCCCATCACTATCACTTTACCCTCCCCGCTTCTACCTTTGGGGCACTGTAATTAACCATTGATTGATTATTGTGTAAATTATGCATATTTACTATATCATCCCATTGTGAATAAAATAATGTGGACTGCATTTTTGTTGGTTTGATTATTTTTATGTCCTTGGTTAATGTCTCCTTATTACTGGGACCCCTTCCATTTATTTGCTTACTAACCCAGGTCCCCGTAACTTTAACTGGGTCAACCCCCCTATCAATATTCCTTACGATGACAGCAACTTTTATTCTCTAATAAATACACCTTCTTCGTAACTACAAATCCTCGTAGTGACTTCATTTCACTGGCGACGTTTGGGTAAAGAATCATTCACTAGAGCCTGGAGTCCCTACCTGCAACGTTGAAGTACGTATTGTGTGCGGAGGATCACGAGTCATTCGGACAGGACAGCGCTGAACCACGGACAGGTGACGAAGCACATTCGTGAAAATCCCGACGTTGTGTGCCCTTCCGTGAGTAAAATACCGCATTTTGTTTTGATTTGGGACTTGAGGAGACTCGTCAGCGCGAGAGATCCTTGGCGCTCGAGTCCGGCAATGCGTGAACAAGATTCAATTGATGCGCATGCGCGTGACGTCATAGCGTCCCTAGACGCATTTTCACGCACGGCGGCCATCTTTTGGGCTAATTTTCAATGAATACTATCGCTGATACGTATTATTTTCAAGACAATTGCACGACAAGCTATCCTTAAAGCTATTAAACTGTGAATCTTATGCTCGTATCCTGAAATTTAATAAAAGACCACGCAACATTCAAAAGTAAATTTTAAACAAAGCAACAACAAAGGAAAAAAAAAAAAACATAAAAAGAAAAATCTTTATTACTGCTGCATAATTCATCTGCATAATTCATCGAGTGTTAATTTAAAAACATACTCACCAAAATGGAAGGTTTCTCTGCTCCTCCACCTTTTCTGTCAAATCCCGGTGAACCAATATTACAGTGGAAAAGGTGGAAAGAAGGTTTTTTGTGCATACATAGAAGCTATTGGTGGTGAAGACTACACCGATAAAAGGAAACTAGCAATTCTAAAACATTGTTTGGGCGCTGAAGGAAGACATGTCCTCAGTCATTTACCTGTTGAATCGCGCAACGTTACATCTACTGAACAAGATATAGATGTTTTCGAAGAAGCGATCAAGCAGTTGGATAAAGAGTATATAAAAAAAGTTAACGTGGTAGTATCACGGTATAAGTTCTTAAGTAGAGGTCAATTACCTGGTGAATCAATTGACTCCTTTATGAATGCCTTAAGAATTTTAGCGTCCAAGTGCAATTTTTCAACCTTTCATGATCAAATGTTGCGTGATCAAATGGTTCATAAAGTTGCAGATGTCAAACTTCAAGGAAAACTGTTGGACACTGAGGATTTAACGTTAGACAAATCATTAGATATCGCACATCGTTTTGAAAGCATGAATCTGGGTGTAAAAGAACTTACAGAAAAGAAATCTGCTGAAGTGAACGTTATTAAAAAATCCAATTTTGAAGAGAAGAATTCTTTTAGAAGCAAGAACCAACCTCCATTTCAAGGCAGAAGAGAATATGCATGTTTCAAATGTGGGAATCCAGATCACCTAGCGAATGACAAGAACTGTCCAGCTATTGGACAATTTTGTAGATATTGCAGATTAAAGGGTCATTTTAGTAAAATGTGCAAAAATAAGAACAAATTTAAAGGCAATAGCTTTGTGCAAAGAAAGAGTTCTAATGAACAAGTTAATGAAATTGATGATGACAAGTTAGAAGAAGAATTTCTTTTTGCAGTATATGAGGTTAATGAGTGTGATAAAGATTCACCATACTGTACTGTGGATATTGGGGGGAAGAATATCAATGTTATGGTTGACTCTGGTGCAAAACGTACTCTCATTGGTGAAGAATGGGTAAAAGAATTTCCAGATTTAAAACTATCTCCTCCTGACATAAAATTGCTTGGGTATGGTAAGAAGCCTATTGATATCCTTGGTTTTTTTACAACATCCCTTAGTTTTAAAGGAAAAACCATTAATTCCAAGGTTTACGTGGCAAGGGATGGTTCATGTTTATTGGGGTGGCCTCAACAAAGGGACTTGATGTTAAAATTACATCCTAACCATCCTGATCAAGTGCTGGGTTATTCAGACCTGGTCATGAATGTGGAGTCCGATCTTGGCCATGAATGTGAAAAAAAATTCCCTGCGGTGTTCTCAACTTCTGCGTTAGGTCTCCTAAAGAATTTTGAGCATAAAATAATTCTTAGAGATGATGCTGTACCAAAGGTTCACAAAGTAAGGAATGTACCTTTACATTTGAGAGACTCTGTGAAGGCTGAACTCAAGAGATTGTGTGAATTAGATGTCATCGAGGAAATAGAATCCTCTATTTGGTTATCCCCGGTCATTGTTGCTCACAAGCCCAACGGCAAAGTAAGACTTTGTGTAGATTTGAGAGATCTAAACGAGAATGTATGGGTGGATAGACACCCTTTACCTAATATAAATGAAATGTTTACAAAATTGAAAGGGGCATCCATTTTTTCCACTCTGGATTTGTCTAATGCTTACCATCAGATTGCATTACACAGGGACAGTAGGCATTTGACATCTTTCATCACATCAGAGGGTGCTTTCAGGTACAAGAGAATGCCCTTTGGCCTGATATCGGCATCTTCTGTCTTTCAAAGAGTGATGCATAATCTGTTTAAAGATTTTAAAAACGTCTTATATTTTCAGGACGACATTTTGATCTTTGCATCTGATTCATCTGAGCACTCTGAAATACTGTATGAGGTATTATGTGTATTACAAGATAGTGGTCTCACTCTTACAAAAGAAAAGTGTAAATTTGGGGTATCTTCTGTTGACTATTTGGGACATACTATTAATAAAGATGGCATTTCCCCAAAATTGAATTTGATCAAGGCCATTGAGTCTGCTCCAGACGCAGTAAATAAAGATCAGCTCAGGTCTTTCTTGGGGCTAGCCGAATACTACTCAAAATGTATTCCCCTGTTTTCTGATAAAACTGTAAATATGAGAAATTTGATGAAGAAAAATGTTCATTTCCTTTGGGATGAAAATTGTAAAAAAGAATTCATTTCGTTGAAACAAAACATAGCTTCTGCTCCTGCCTTAGCAACGTTTAATACTGCTCATAGTTCATTCATCATTACGGATGCTAGCAATGTGGGAATTGGTGCAGTTTTAATGCAACGTCAAAAGGGGCAAATGGTAACGATTGGGTTTGCTTCAAGACCTTTGAGAGATGCAGAGTGCAAATACTCTACATTAGAAAAAGAAGCGCTTGCTTGCTGGTGGGGCATAGAATATTTCCGCAAGTATGTGTACGGTACGGTTTTTAAACTCTGGTCTGACCATCGTCCTCTAGTGGATTTATTTACTACCAAAGGTTGTGGGAAAGCGACTTCAAGAATTGCCAGATGGCAATACAAGCTTCAGGACTTTCATTTTAAAGTTGAATATATTCCTGGTGTTAGGAACGTGTTAGCTGACTGCTTATCTAGATTACCTGTGCCTGATGACTATGTAGTTGAGGTGGACAATGATGACGATAACGTAGTGTCAATTTGTGAAATTTCAAAAGGTTGTATCCGTGAGGATACATGGAAATCGGCATGTAGTGGTGACCCCATTTTCAATGAGATTTGTAGTTTTGTGAAAACTCAGTGGCCACGCAAGGATTTGTTGTCTGACAGTATTCAACCTTTCTTTCATGTTGCCCAAGAGTTATCTGTAGTTGAGGGGATTTTGTTTAGAGGTCTCCAATTGGTAGTGCCTGTTGAATTGCAGTCCAAGATTTTAGAGATGGCTCATGAGGGTCACCCTGGTATGACATCCATAAAAAGGAGGATCAGAAGCGAGTTTTGGTGGCCAGGGATGGATAAGTGTATAGAAAGGTATGTCAGGGACTGTATGGATTGTTGTTTAAGTGACAAGTCTCAAAAGCATGTTATGTATGAACGTCTCCCTGTCTCCAGACCTTCACGGGTTTGGGAAAATGTATCTTTAGACATTGCTGGTCCTATGTCATTCAACAAGAGTATGATGTACGCTATTATCTTGGTTGACCAGTTGTCCCAATGGCCTGAAGTAAAGATGGTTTCTAGTATTACGTCGGGGGCAGTGATCAAGTTTCTAAATGAAGTATTTGAAAGAGAAAGTTTCCCTGAATCTATCACAACGGACAATGGTGTACAATTTGTCTCCCAAGAGATGAAGGAGTTTTTAGCGTGTCATGGCATTAGACACAAACGTGTTTCGGTTTATTATCCCAAGAGTAATGGCATTGTTGAGAGATGGATCAGGGTGTTTAAAGAGGGTCTCCAATTAGCCTTCCGCAGTGGTAGTGATTATAAGCAAACCATAAGTGAGATTCTGTGGTGCTATAGAAACACACCTAGGAGCATGGGTGATCTGTCTCCTTTTGAAAAGATGAGGGGGAGGAAGTGTGTCTCCAACTTGAGCCAACCTTGGATGAGATTGCTTGATTCAAATAAGGCCATTGATAGTGATTGTTCCACACATAATAATTCTTCACCGTTCTGTGTTAATGATTGGGTGCGTGTCAAGAAGAGCAGACTTGTCAGGTCAGGGGAGTCACGGTATTCAGATCCTTTGATGGTCAAGCGTGTTGGTCGACAGGTTGTTGAACTTTCAGATGGTAATGTATGGAATATGTCTAAGGTGGTGATAATTCCCAAGTGGTTGTGACCTATGGGTGCAACTTCAGTGCCTAGCATTCCATCCAACTCGAAGTCCTCCAACAGTGCCAGCAATTGGAGGAAGTTCTCTAGTTCAACATCACTTCACCTGGTTCCTGAAAATAGGTTTGCTGGTTCTCCTGACTCTGATACTGTTCATCGTGACTCTGACATTGTTCAACGGGCACAGAGGAAATGTCTCACTCCTGCGCGGTTTAAGGATTATCATCTTTATAGATAATTCAATTTGTCTCTTATACATTGTAACTTCTCTTTATTGTTGTTTATGTTTTCATTTTCTGTAATCAAATTGTACATTGTACTTCTGTTTAATGTATTTCTTTTCCTTTCCTTATGAAGGGGAATGTGTGGTATTGCCGTGTCATGCCTGGAATCGGGAACACTGCTGGGTTCCAGATTCCACGGATGACAGTTCAGACCCAGGCTCTTTACGATGACAGCAACTTTTATTCTCTAATAAATACACCTTCTTCGTAACTACAAATCCTCGTAGTGACTTCATTTCACTCACCTCTACCGGTCTTGTGCCATGATGGAGCCGATTGTACATGACCTGCTGCTGCTGGACCTGCTTGATAACGTCCAAAACCCGCTCGGTCGCAAAAGAAATTGGCAGTGAGTCATACAACTACCAGTTTCCATGGACTCCTGTTTGTTTATGTTTGTTTATGTTTTTGAAATTTTTATTGCGCGCAAATACCCGAGGGTGTCTCGGCGTAGATCGGACTCCTGAGATGAAACTACCTTAAAATCATTGATCAAATAACCATGTTTTCAGGAGTTTTCGGAAGATAGTGAGGGTTGGGCTGGTTTTAATGGGCAGAGGAAGGGAATTCTACAGCTTGGGGGTGGCTACCAAGAAACGCCTATCTCCCCAGCTGGCGGTCTGGTACGCGGGACAGCAAGAAGATAGGTGCTAGCAGAGCGAAGGTATCTTTGTGGGGTATAAATTCCAAAAGAATCTTTGAGGAATCTTGGTCCGAGTCATGAATAGCTTTGTAAGCAATGCAAAGAGCTTTGAATTTTATACGATTCTTAACTCTTAACCAATGCAAATGGCGTATGGCCATGGAGGTTGAGCGGCGACTGGGGATATCAAGCAGAATTCTGGCGCTGCATTTTGCACAGACTGCAATTTAGATAGAATCTGTTCCTGTGTGCCAAGGAAAAGGGCATTGCCATAGTCCAATTTTGAGAAGACAAGGGTGGTAATTAAGGTTTTCCCAGCTCCTGACGGGAGGTATGGCAGCAGTTTTCTGATTTTTCTTAGCATGAAGAAAGATGAAGAGACCACCTTGTTCACATGATGTTTAAACACCAGCTTATCGTCGAACACAACGCCGAGGTTTCTGACCTTGGCAACCGGGGTCGGGGCTCCTCAGCAAAACAAAGCCCTCCATGGACCAGGCACGTGAGTTGGGATCCCTAAGTAAAACATATTTACTAGGACTCTGTCTTGGATTGTTTTATATGCATATCAAAAATACATCTTTAGGGTGCCCTCCTAGATCGATGATACTGCACAGGCACACTGTACACAAATGGACATATGCTTACAAATCCTATTCAGTGATCGGGATGCGTGCATTAACTTATGTTCCACAACAGTACCTCATCATCAATATCACACCTATTAATGTCTGTGTCACACTTTTTTTGCCCCTTCTCCCTTGTCCGCCATGCCACAACTGATGTCCGCTTAGCATGCATGTTACCATTTGTCAAGTCTGGGTAAGTCTACAAGGAAATCACTACAAATGCCATGAGGCCATGTGACTGGAACTCTAACAAAGAAGCAAGACATCTTTTACCCTCTCTCATATTTCTGCCATGTCACTACTGATGATCAATTTTCTTGCAAGCTACCATTTGTCAAGTCTTGGTAAGTCCACATAGTAATCAGTACAATTACCATAAGGCCCTGTGACTGTCCTTCAAACCAAGATGCTATCCTCCTTTTGCCCTTTCTCACTTGTATGCCATGTCACTACTGATGGCTACTTATCATGTAGGTTACCATTTGTGAAGCCTTGGTAAGTCCACATAGAAATCACTATTACTACCATGAGGCCTTATGACTGCACCTCAAACGAAGATGCTATACTCTGTTTGCCCTTTCTCACTTGTTTGCCACGTCGCTACTGATGGTCACTTTTTATGCAGATTACCATTTGTCAAGTGTTGGTGAGTCTGCATAGAAATCACTACAACTGCCATGAGATGCTTTGACTGCCACTCTAACCAAGATGCTATAGTGAATGTGACACTCTTCCATTGCAAATAATGGCCAGTCAATTGTAATGTCTCGAACCACAGCACAATGCTGTGTGACCAAATGTGCCCTTACTGACACTGCCACGGAACCACCTCACAAATGGGCATCCATTGGGTAAAGCAGGCAACTCAAAGATGGTACTTGGGAGGAATGAGTAGAGCTTTAGGGAGGGGTGGGTTTAGTTTTGGGAGGGGTCTTCTTGGGCTTGTGGGGTTTTGGGCTGTGTTAATGGGGTTGGGGATGCGGTTTCTCAGGGTGGAGTGGGAAGTAGAAGGTATGGGTTAGTCTTTGGGAGGGGTCATCTTGGGTTTGTGTGTGGTGCTTCTGTCTGATGGAGTTTTTGCTTGCTTTGCTGTGTGCATGTGCTTGGGATAGGAATGTAAACAAGGAATGTAGATGGGGAAGGGTCAGGAGATGGGGTGGAAGGTTGGGATTGGTAGCGGGCTACTGTGAGGGAGGAAGACAGAGCCTGAAAAGATTTCTGTAGGCCAGACATTGCAGTATAAATGCCTTCCAGGTAGGCCACCATCTTGGTCAGCTGCTTGCCTTGCCCCTGGATTACATTCAGGACTGAATTCTGACCCACAGAGATGCTCCTCAGGAGGTAAATACCCTTCTCACTCAGGGCAGCAGGGCTACCAACGGCAGGGGCTGAAATGCCTGAAGTGAAGGAGAGCACTCCCCTCTTATGGGAGTGGAAATGGCCAACTTGTTGGGGGACAACAGGGAGGATGGCGATGGAACTGGCGGTGGCGGACAAGGATAAAGGTGGTAGTAATACTGTGGGTTCTGCCATCACCCGGAAGTGTCTACTGGAGGTTGACTCAGTAGATGAAGAGCTTGAGCTGCTGTCATCCGGTGTACACCCCACACACTCCTGGTCACTGGGTCCCTCCATGTCTGACGTCTCACATCCAGAACTGCTGTGACCAGCTGTGTCCCCACCAACGTTGGCCCCTTTTCCTTCACTTGCCCTGGATGTATCTGAAATGACATGTAACATAGGTTTAATGCAGCTGCGATGCTACACCTGACAATCACAATTCAACAGAAAACCTTTAAGAAGTCCATATATCACATTAGCTTCATGCATGCTACATTATCAGCAAAGTGTTGGGTTCACTCATGTCATTATACCAGACAGGCTCAAATGCATTGATGGAGTTGTCTACACTCCATCTTATGTCCATACTAGGATGGTTGATCACTTGCACTCTTTGACACTTTCAGTTTACCATTGTAAAATTAGTAACCAAATAGGATGGATATAAGTGCGAGATGTATACAATGTTCACACAAGGCCCAGAGTTACACAGATCTATCAATCACTCATAACACATCATGATGTTCTGACGGTCAAGCTCATCACTGATGTACCACCAATTAGAGTTGTGATTCAGAAAAGGGGGTGGTGATGAACAGAGTGTCTGAATTAAGCAGACCACTCTTACCCAGTCCAAAGATCAGGGCTTGATCCATCACCGTTTTTTAGCTCACTGCACCATCCCAGATCAGAACCTGGCTGCATGCAAATTAGTCTGTTCCTGTCCCAGTGCATGATGGGAACAGGGCAAACCAAACTACCAAGCCAATTCTTATACTGGGAAGGAAAAAAGCTTCCGGGGACCGGTTTCTGGCATTTTAGCCGTCGTCGGCCCGGCTTGCTTGAATCCTGATGGTGCAATGAGCAAGGGACTCACATCTGAGTATACCCTTCCACGCTTATGATGGACAAAATGATTCAGAAAAGGGGGTGGTGATGAACAGAGTGTCTGAATTAAGCAGACCACTCTTACCCAGTCCAAAGATCAGGGCTTGATCCAGCACCGTTTTTTAGCTCACTGCACCATCCCAGCTCAGAACCTGGCTACATGCAAATTAGTCTGTTCCTGTCCCAGTGCATGATGGGAACAGGGCAAACCAAACTACCAAGCCAATTCTTATACTGGGAAGGAAACAAGCTTCTGGGGAACGGTTTCTGGCATTTCAGCCGTCGTCGGCCCGGCTTGCTTGAATCCTGAAGGTGCAATGAGCAAGGGACTCACATCTGAGTATACCCTTCCACGCTTATGGTGGACAAAATGATTCAGAAAAGGGGGTGGTGATGAACCGAGTGTCTGAATTAAGCAGACCACTCTTACCCAGTCCAAAGATCAGGGCTTGATCCATCACCGTTTTTTAGCTCACTGCACCATCGCAGCTCAGAACCTGGCTACATGCAAATTAGTCTGTTCCTGTCCCAGTGCATGATGGGAACAGGGCAAACCAAACTACCAAGCTAATTCTTATACTGGGAAGGAAACAAGCTTCCGGGGACCGGTTTCTGGCATTTCAGCCGTCGTTGGCCCGGCTTGCTTGAATCCTGATGGTGCAATGAGCAAGGGACTCACATCTGGGTATACCCTTCCACGCTTATGGTGGACAAAATGATTCAGAAAAGGGGGTGGTGATGAACAGAGTGTCTGAATTAAGCACACCTCTCTTACCCAGTCCAAAGATCAGGGCTTGATCCATCACCGTTTTTTAGCTCACTGCACCATCCCAGCTCAGAACCTGGCTACATGCAAATTAGTCTGTTCCTGTCCCAGTGCATGATGGGAACAAGGCAACCCAAACTACCAAGTTAGAGTTGTGGTAGAGATCATGTAACATGCACATGCTTATTAAACACTGATGACACTTTGCACTCCAAATTACATCATTGTCCACTCCCTGAAAAGTCAAATGAAAGCTATACATGGGTAGTATAGATATGTATCACATTCAGCATATAAAGTTCCCTGAAAACATTGAGGTCCAGAACATTTGGAAGATATATACTCACAATTCACACTACACAAAACTCCATATAGCCATATGAACATCTCCAGTTCTGCTTGGTACAGGTGATGACGCCAGTAATAGATTGTATATCCACAAGCTACTACACATTTGAAGGTTTTGGGTGTCACTGATTATCTATGACATTAAGATGTGAGGTCACTGGAGTCCCGATGGGAAGGCACACTACACCATTATTTGGCATTGCATACTCAGATTGGCTTGAAGAGATCAGTGTAGACACTCACAGATGATCCCTACAGTTCTGCATCTCACTCCCACCCTCATGCATGTCAACAGTCAGTGATAGTGTGTTTTGAAACACTATTGCAGATGAACCGTTAACTGGCAAATGCACAGTGGCCAACATGTGGGCACTAATGCGAATGGTACCAGTGATGTTTGCACTCTCATTCCACTGTATAACCAGTACTTGCCAATGGGAACTGTTGTACAGTCACTGCATGTACTGAGCACTCTATGTCATGACACATGTAATAAGGCAATTGTTAGAAATGGGACTATCTAGTTGGAAGAGGTAGGTACCTTTGTCCAAATAGTGACCTCTGGGGCACCCTCCCGTGCTATGTGGCCCATCTGACCACATGAATAACACTGATGCGGACCCCGGTAGTTATACCTGCCCTTATGGGGCCATGGCACCGCAGAATTGGGGGGCTGTGGTTCCTTACACTTTGAACTGTTTTGGTGCCCTTTAGAGAACTCCTTTTGTTAACCCTTGTCCATATTACGCTTCTGCTGGGGGCCCTGCCCACCCTTGGCTGGGTTACCCACAATCCCCTTGTGGACCCTGGTACTAGTCCAGCAGTCCGCCTCCTTAGCAAGCTCCATGGGATCAGTTAGCTTACTTTCCAATAGATAATGGCATAGCTCTGGAACACACAGACTCAAGTGTTCCAAACCAATCAAGTTGTACAACCCCTGGAAATGTGTTACCTTGCTGCCCTTTGTTCAACCATCCAGTGCATGGTTATACATGTTCACACATTCAACCCAAGTATGAGAATCAAGCTTCTTGATGTTCCTGAACTTCTCTCTGTACTGCTCTGGTGTGAGCCCATACTTGAGGCATAAAGCCTCCTTCATGAGGGGATAGGTCAGGTTACCCGCCTGTTCCAAAGGTGACAGGGTGTCCCTTCATTGTCAAGGCTACCTCATATGCCATAAACCAAACATAAATATCATCACCCCTCAGGTAATTACGCACTAGGTCCTTCGGTATCTAAATCTTACCCCATTGCACTGGCTGTGCACTGCCACCATTTAAACTGGACTCCACCTGCTTGGATTTCATGTCCAGTTCCTTCACGCTCAACTCATGAGCCAAAAGCTATTTATTTTCCTCCAAAGCGAGAGCGTTCGTGGTCTCCTCTCCCATCTTTTCTCTCTCCATGGCAGCCATTTGTTTCTCCATTTCCAATTGCTTCATCTTGTACTTTAAGATCTTTATTTCATGATCTCTGACCCTTTGGTTTTTCTCCATCTCCTCTGGGGAAACACTTCTAGTAAAATGGTTGCTGCCAGACCTGGAGGCTACTCTTGACACAGGCAGATCCTATGACCTGAAACCATCCCCTTGTGCATCCTTATCCATCTCTGCATCATCTGTCTCCCCGGCCTCTTTGGCCACCAACCAGGCTTAAGGCCTTCTGTAGCTCCTCCTTCCTGGAGCTGGTCCTCATGAGACATCCAAAATCTTTGCAAAATAGTTTGAGTTGATCTACATTTGATGCGACATTTCAATATCAAACTCAAACTCTGCAGCCTCACTTGCTGGTTTGCTCTTCTGAGACATGACGCATGGATACTTTTAGGGTCACTCAAAAATAGAACCAAAAACAAAACACAGTATGTGGTTGCGTAGTGGTCTGCACTAGACTAGTGATGTACACAAATCACTGTGTGTCAGGTACAAAGACAGGTTCAAATCCTAACCTCTGCCGACCAATGTTAGAAATGGGGGTCTCTAGTTGGCGGAGGTAGGTACCTTCATCTAAATAGGGACCCTTGCCTCTAGTCAGGGTAAGGGGGATACACACTTTAGATAACCCCTGCTCACCCCCTTGGTAGCTTGACACGAGCAGACAGGCTTATCTCAAAGATAATGTATAAAATGTTTGTATCAACACACACAGTAATAAAATGAAAACACCTCAAAAGGACACCACACCAGTTTAGAAAAATGAAGTATTTTTATCTAAACTAAACAAGACCAAAACAACAAAAATCCAACTTAAACAATTACAAATATGACTTTCAAAAGATTATAAGAACTTGTACCATAGGAAACTATGGATGCATGACTTTTCACCAAAGTACCTGTAGGTGCGTCAAAGTTTCCAAGACAAACAGCCACAGAGTCAGAAAACAAGGAGAGGTGACACTCCTGAGACCTTGGGGAGGAGATAGGACAGTTCTGCTGCACACAAAGGACGAGTTCCATCAAATCCGGTCTGTATGGTTTGGGTCCGTTGGTGATGCATTGGGAGACCTTGCTGCACAGGTACGATGCGGGAACTCTGGGATGCAGCAGCGATTGATGCGGCACTATTGAACAGCGATGCATCGGTCCTCTTCAACCACGACCCCTCAATACATTCATTCTTGCTGCGATGACAGGATTTGTCTTGGTTTTCGCAGCCGGGCGGTGATGCGTGGAAATTCTTCTCTCGCCATGAAGATGCATCGGAAAAACAGCTGCAAGAAGAGCAATGGGTTGTTTTCTGTAGTTCTTTGAGTTACGTCTTTCTTCCAGCACCCAAACAGCTGCAACAACCCCCAGATGTCCAATTCTGGCACAGGTACCTCCTGGCAGGTCAGAAATCACAGCAGAAGAGTTCAGAGGAGCTGGGGGTGAAGTATTTGTGTCCCTGAGACTTCAGAACAGGAGGACAACACACACAGGCCCTTAAATATATCCTTCAGGCAGGGGACACAGCACAAATCAAGGTCCTTCTCCTTTCCTTGGCAGAAACAGCAACTGCAGGCCAACCCCACACAGCACACAGCAAAGGGACAGTACTTCTCCTAAGTCTCTCCAGCTCTTTTCCTTGGCAAAGGTTCCTCTTGAATTCCAGGAATGATCTAAAAGTCTGTAGTTTTGGGTCTGATACTTGTACCTCAAAATGCCGTTGTTCTCTTTGTAAAAGGGGCTCTGAACCAGGAGCAAACCAGTTCTGCCTTGACTTGTGTAGCATGACCAAAGGAGGTAGAGACAGCATTGTGCGAGGGAGACAGGCTCCATTCAGGTGCAAGGCACATCTCCTCCCACCACTCTATATGCAGCCCAGGTCTATTTAGCTCAGGCTGAGTCATCAAGGAAGGACCAGGAACACCTCAACCCCCCCCCCCCCAGAAGTTGTCTACAGGGAATGCACATCCACTGTCTCTGTCACACTGAAACCAGACAGTCAATCCACAAACAGGTAGAGACACACAGGATGGTTGAACAAGAGAATAGTAACTTTCTAAAAGTGGTATTTTCAAACTCACAATTAATAAAATATCTTTACTAAAAGATGTGTTATCAAATTCTTAGTTCAGGGATACCAAACTCAGTTTTTTCTATCTTATCCCTATGCGAAGATATGCTTGTCAAATGTTACAAAGCATTACCCATTCTGTCCTATGGGGCAAGATAGCCTTTCAATAGTGAAAAATGAAATTTTGAGTATTTTCACTATCAGGACATGCTAAACACATCAGCACATGTCCTACCGTTCACTTGCACTGCACCCTGTACAGGGGGGTACCTTGGGCCTACCATATGGGTATCCTATATGTAGGAAAAAGGAAGGTTAGGGCCTGGCAAGTGGGTGCACTCGCCAAGTCGACATGGCAGTTGACAAACTGCGCACAGGCACCACTGCGGCAGGCCTGAGACATCACTTCAGGGCATCTCATGTGGGTGGCACAATCAGTGCTGCAGGCCCACTAGTAGCATTTCATTTACCAGCACTTTACTTGGGACCTACTGGTAAATCAAATATGCCAATCAGGGAGAATCAATCACAATACCAATTTACATAGGGAATAATTGCACGTTGCCACTGATCAGCAGTGGCAAAGTGCTCAGAGCATCTAAGCCAGCAAAAAAAAATAATCCAGCAGAGCATCATAAACACAGGAGGTAGAGACAAAAAGTCAAGGAAACCATGCCAAGGATGCCAGGTCTAACAGCAACCACCTGTGGGAACATCACTCCTCACAAAAGCAACACAGGTTGCCTGTTTGGTGGAATTGTTACCCAGATTTACTAAGAACATGAGATGATTACTTACTTCACTCAGTCAGGTGCCTGCTCAAAAGGAGAAAATTGGATTTGGACAGGAGTCTGCTTTTTTTCAGGTCAGAAAGACATTAGCCACAGAACAGCAGCATGCATCTACTACTAGACACTAACAAAGTCTTATCTTGTGTGTTGCACATGGGTCACCACATTATGGTTGGTGAAATGCCTGTCTGTAACACTCAAAGTTGGGTATATAAGATGTATCATTCTGGTCTGGACTCATCCCCATATGGCTGCTGTTGGGCCTGTTACTGCCCATCAACTCCAAGTAGTCCTGCGTCAGTATGTGAGCCATCGGGTTGGTCAGGGTTCGGCGCACACCCCTTCTATGTGGGAAAGACTATTGGGCTAGAGGGCTAAAAATCTTAGACCTGAACGAAGTTTGGGACTTACAAGTCAGCCAAAACGAATTTAAAAGGCAAGGAAAAATAAGTGCAAAAAACTCTCTTCTCTAAAAGAAAAGGCATGCCTCGCAAGAAGAACCCACGGCTGGATGACTCTTAGATCGTACGACCAGCTGACGCATCAGGGATATCTAATTTTACCGTTCACCGCACGCACTAAACTTTGCTTCCTAAAACTAAAAATGGGAGTGACCAACTTGTCTTGCCACCTTCCCAAATGGAAAAGAGAACAAGCCCAGCAACACTGTCGGCTTTGTGGAAATCATAGGGAAGACATTACACACATCATTTGCCTGTGTCCAACTTTGCTGAACGAAAAAAGGTCCCTTTTACGCAGAGGTTGGATCATCAACGAGGTCAGATTGTGCAGGGCCGCAGTTCTAGCCTGCTTTGACCCACGGAACACAAAGCTAAACTGCGCTCCTGTAAGGTTTATGGACCGTGCTGCAAAAAAAAATGAGGGGAGGGGACTTACTAACATCAACCTCCTCCAGAAAAACAACCGGCAGATCCTCCCAGCAGGTACTCAGGTAAAGGAAAAAGAATTTTCAGAGGCACCAAATAAACTGAATAGAGGGGCTCAGCCCATTAGTTGGCACACTCCGGGCCGGGACTCGATTTTCAAATCCTGGATATTACCACCAATGCCCCAAAGGGTCATTACAAACGGGTCGGCGAAAGGGCAACCACGATTGCGTACTCTGAAAAAAAGGG
The DNA here is from genome assembly GCF_964263255.1 of Lissotriton vulgaris. NCBI lineage: Eukaryota > Metazoa > Chordata > Amphibia > Caudata > Salamandridae > Lissotriton > Lissotriton vulgaris. The sequence goes on along the minus strand of NC_141699.1, from coordinate 241,694,584 downwards.
GGCACGGGGATCTATTAATAGAACTGTGGTTTTATCTTCTTTTAATGCGCAATACCTTTATCTTGTGTAACTTGCAAAGGTTTTTTTAAATCATGCAATAAAGTGTTCTTTCTTTCATGTTGGAACGACTATCCCAGCTGAAGTTCCATGATGTTCTGTATACAGCGCCGAAGGTCCTCCTACCTCTTTCGGCAGTGGACACAATGCCAGTAAAAGACCCCAAGGGTCCACACTTTCTGGGCGATGGCTCTACAAATGGCCTTCTTCTGATGAGCATAGATCTTGTTGGATGCAATGGATATAGAAACAGATTGTAATTGAAAGTTTGAGGATTAGTGTAGGATTGATACACGTTTGGTGACATCTAGCACAATCATTTATGAAGAGTCAACATGATACATGTGTCCATGTCACATGCTAGCAAAAGACACACATGCCCAACACATCTAAAGCATGGAGACACACTTTTGTGGTCATCTGTATAATGATGACTGGTCATGACCTAGACTGACTGAGGAATTCCACATCACTTTAGGTAGGCCAGGGCCATCCTACTTAGAATGTGATTTGAGGTACCATGGCACACAGCACATCATTTGGACCTTCTGAGGAGTAAACTACATGTGCATGACTGTCCAGACACCTTTCCTGCCGGGCCCACTGAATTGATGCATATGGTCCATGGAATCGAGCACCATGGTATACACAACATCCTAAGACTAAGGTCATAATGTAAGGGTGGTATGAATGTCACTGTGAGCTACCTCTCTGAGGGATGTGTGTACATGTGGACTACCTATTGGGATATCATAGTACATCAGGACACATTTATGTGGTATGCGCTGCCATCATAGGATATACTTTTGCCGCTTGTGGCACTGTAACAGGGATGGCAAACAATATATCATTGTGTGTGTTGCGTGATAGGAAATAATGTAACCAAGCAGATGATTCACATTTAAACATCTATTCAGAAGTAGCCCACTATGTACATTGTTCAGATCTCACATGTGCAATAGCCCTGTACAGTGGAAGCAACACTATAGTAAAAGTGTTAACAGACCTGTGTGAGTAAAGGGACTGTCATTAGTGACAGAAACACATTGACACTGTGGGTCAATGAAAAGACATATCAAGTCGGAGCGCAAGATGGCGGCCGTGAGGAATGGCTGAGCTGCAGCGTTAGCAGTGTGGACATGGACGCAGGCTCGCCTCAACTATTGATTGTTTAATGCCGATATTTTCTGCCGAGAATCCCTGCCGGTCACCGGGTGCTTAATGGAGATCTTTTTTGAGTGAATAGACACAAAAGAATCGTGAGAAATCTAACAATTGTATAATACAACTTAAAAACTTAACACACCGGTGTGGATGCCTCTGGCTGCTTCTTACCGCAAGGCACTCCCCCCCGGGCTGCTGAGGGTTAACGCTGCACTGCTGCTGAGGATCGGGTTGGCTGGCAGGCTCCTCTGCGGAGTTCGCAGAGTTCGCGGAGTCAGGGGGCGGAGCAGCACAGGTGCTCGGACGGAGCCGAGTGGAGGTGGAGTGGCGTCCAGGGGCTGTGGAGACAGGAGGCAAAGAAGGGCGAAGCGGCAGCTTTCTCCACGGATGGCTCCGAAAGTTTACGCTGGAGGTAAGCCGCCGACAAAGAAAAGAAACGTGGTTGAGAATGCCGGTGCAGTGGTTAACCCCGTAAGTGCCGTAAGTGCCGCTGCGGATGGTGCCGGCGCTGAGGCGGTATTGTGTGAAGCCGAGCCGGGGGTTAGGACAAGGCAACCGATACCTGGACAGGGAACCCCTAAGGAGATGAGGCCCCCATCCGCCAGAACTAGACAAGCCGTTGCCACAGCCACTGCCACAATAAGCATAGTAGAAATGATGAATCGTAAGGACAAGGAGAAAAAGCTCAAAACATCAGAAATGGCCCCATCAGCAGTAACTACTTTATTACCGGCTACAGGAGAGGATGAGGAGCTAGAGCCAGAGCTCGAGCCTGAGCCAGAGCCAGATCCACAGCCACAGCCAGAATATGAAGGCGAGGATGTTGTGTTGAATGGAACTCAGGGCAAGACGGACCTCCCGGTGTTGTTAATAGCAGTGGAGGCGGACACTGATAATGTTGTGGGCAACGTGGGCCAAGCTCCTACACCGGTCGAGGATATAGCAACCACGTCTCCAGAAGGTGAGGCGGTGCAATTTGCCGGTCTCCCCGCCACAAATATTGACAGCGAAGGTGATCAGGTCGGCCAAGGGGGAGAGACTCCAGAGGTACATAAAGATGGCTCCCCTATTCCCTCCGCAGCCAGCTGCGAACCGTCGAAGGATACTGTTGTTGTCACCGTGGCCCCGGGTGAACAAGGACGATTACCATCAAACGTTATTCAAAAGGGCCCGATCCATTGGGAAAAGGAAAAGACCCCCAGCGAGTGTTTCTTTGCCGTAACAGAGGAGGCCGATTGGTCAGAGGATGAGGAGTTGCATAGCTCTGATATCAACGGTAGCAATCCAGAGTCAGAGAGTGACCCAGAGGTGGAGCCCCCGGCAACGGCTGTCAAAGCTATGGTCCCCCAAAAAAATCAAGCAGAACTGACTTGGGACCATTCTCCGACAACATCGCTACAAGGAAATCCGAACCAGGGGATGAGCCACGGGCAGAACCAGGAGGCTACACATCTCTCAATGTTGTCAATGATGTCAATGATGGAATCAATTCATCAAGGAATTACAGCGCATCGGGAGGAGACAAGGTTGGATAGCCTCAAGGCCCAAGCGGCGATGAGGAAAATGAAAGGAGTGGTGAGAAAGCTTTCAAAGGCCTGTGTGAATGTAGGAGACAGGGTCTCGAATTTGGAAGAGAAGGTAGTTGCTACTGAAGTGGAGGTGGCGGCCGCCACGAGCAAGGTGGAATCTTTCGGAGTACAAGCACAGGATGTCCGGTGGAAGCTGGAAGACTTAGAAAACAGGCTATGGAGGAACAATCTAAGAGTCCTTGGGATTCCTGAAGGCTGTGAAGGGCAGGATGTTAAAGCCTTCATTGACAAAATCTTTGAGCACGCTTTTCCAGATGTTGCTGGGTGGAACTGGACCACTGAAATTCAGAGGGCGCATCGGACACCGTTCAAGCTGAGGCAGAATGCTAGAGCGGGAGATAAGCCCAGAGCAATTCTGATCTATATAGGAAACTTTCTGTTGAAACAGTCCATTGCAGAAAAGGCGAGGCCAGATGCCAGAAGAACCTTCGAGGGGGGTTCTTTCTTTGTAAGGCCCGACTTCTGTCACACCACCGTTGAACGGCGCTGGAGATTAAGACAATTAATCAAGCCCTTTCAGGACAAAAGAATACAGGTGTACCTTATCAATCCAGCCCAGCTAAAGGTAATCCATCTGGGCAAGACAATATACTTTTCCTCAGAAATTAAAGCTCGGGAGTTTCTGGACTCAGTATAGTAATAGACTTGATCAATCTAGTAATCTTTAGCCAGCTTTCTAACTAGTCCTCTAATGATCCGTTTAAAAGAATGATGAAGTCTAAGGGGGGCAGAATATCGGCTATTAGGGGCAATGTACGATTTCTGAGGTCAGGTTTTTCTGATTTCTTGGTGTTGTGATTTGATGGTTTATTGTTTGACTTTGAGGTGGGGTTTATCAAGTTGTATGTAGTGAGTCCACTGCTATGCTGCATCCATCACACGCACAGACTCAGTCTGCGTGCTCCACTAGGGAGGGGGTTTGGGTTGGGGTCAGGGGGGGAGGGGGCTCGGAGTGGGAGGGGGGATGGGGGGGAGAAAGCAAAAGAAAAGAAAGTTCATGCAATAAATATGTATATTAATATAACTGGAATGTCGAAAGAGAAATGGTGTATTCATGATATGCTCAGGAGGACTTTTGATTGGTTAGAATGGTGGCTATGTTCTCTGCAGGGTTATGTCTAGGCTTAGGGTAGTAAGCCTGAACATAGGCAGTTTGAACAATTGGAAAAAGAGGGGCAGGTTCGAGGAGTATATCAAAACAATAGGGGATGACATTTTATGCCTACAAGAGATTCACCTACCCTGGAAAAAGAAACATTGGTTAAACTTAAGGGGGTATGAAGTTCTGTCCTGTTCCTCGCAGACATCAATGATAAGGGGGGTAGCAATCATCGGCAGGGTGGGCCTGGGGGGAGCAAAAAGATGTAAGGTCGATGTACTGGGAAGATGGGCAATATGTGAAATGAATCTAGGTATTACTATATGCTCAATTTACGGCTCTAATCTGGATGACCCGGGGGTGATGGATCACATAGAGAGGGAATTAACTAACTGGCCAGCCCCTATAGTAATCTGCGGCGATCTCAATATTTCAGCAAACTTTGTAAGTAGCACCCCATGCACAGGTCGGAAGCCTCGGGTATTCAGAGCAGTGTCTTCCATAATGCAATCTCATGGGTTGAGGGATGTGTGGGGAAGTTTAAAGAAAGATGATCCCGGGTTCACATATTTCTCACACCCATTTAATAAGTATACAAAATTGGATTATTTTATGATATCGGCTACCCACCTTTCCAATGTGGAAATTGTAATGCTCCCTATGATAATATCAGATCATAACCCCCTTGTTCTAACGATGGTCATCAACAAACAATTGAAAAAAGTCAGACCCTGGACCTTTGACAGAAAGCTGCTAGTGGATAGCAATTATATAGCACACGTGAAGGACTGGTCTCAGTCATTCTTTGATGCGAATAGATACAGCGCCTCCCGTGTTGCTGTCTGGGATAGTTTTAAAGCAGGTCTGAGGGGGGAGACAATCAGCTACACCGGCCGAATGTGGAAGAGGGCTAAGGAAGAGAGAGAACGCCTGTTGGGAAATCTGGCAGAGGCAGAGGAACAACATAGGAGGGATGTATGCCAAGGGAGTCAGGGTATTTCGAGTTTAGAACGGCTGAATATTACGAAGGCCGAAATCCAGAGTCAATTGGCTAAAAAAGCTGCGGCAGATTACCAAACCCAGAGAGCCAGGCTATACAAAACAGGGGAACAGGCAGGCAGGGCATTGGCTTTACGGATAAGGCAGGCCACATCCAAGAATATCATTACTGAAATTAAAGAAGGGGGCCGAACCTTTAACAAACCAACAGAAATCCTCAATGTTTTCAGGAGATTCCATCAAGACCTATATAAGGAAGAGTCGGGTATTGACGACTTGAATATAAATTTGCCAGAAATGGGTATTAAACTCGCCTCCAGTGAGAGGGAAGTCTTTGAACAGGGTATTACTATGGATGAATTATCCGAGGCACTACAGGATTTAGCAGCTGGCTAGGCAGCAGGGCCCGATGCCATACCCCTGGAGGTTTATAAATGCTTGAGGGAAGAAACGTCACCTCTACTTTTGGATCTATTTAACGGGGTCATGAATACCGGAGTTATACCAGAATCTTGGACTAAAACCAATATTGTGGTATTCCACAAAAAAGGCAAACCTAAGGAAAGCCCCGGCTCTTACAGGCCAATATTGTTAATAATCAGCGATAATAAACTATATGCAAAGATCATGGCGACGCGGTTGGGGAGGATCATTGGGACTCTGGTTTCTCCCTGGCAGCATGGTTTTGTCCCGGGCAGAGGTACGACTGACCATATAAGAAGAGCTATTACACTGTTCGACATCCATGCTGCCGGGGGGAGGGGGGTCGCAATGATCCTCCTCGATGCGGAAAAAGCTTTTGACCGCGTTAGGTGGAGCTTTTTGTGGAGAGTGATGGAAGATAGAGGATTTGGTCCCAGATTTCGGCAGGCAATTCAGGCCATGTATCTCAATCCTACCGCGAGTATTCAGCTTATGGGTGAGAGTTCTGGGCAGATTCATATAACGAGGGGCACGAGACAGGGGTGCCCGTGCTCACCCATCATTTTCGCGCTATATATAGATCCCCTAATAACTCTCATAATGAATAGCATCAGTATCAAGCCAGCTGTCACTAATGGATTCCATACCAAAGTCCTCGCATACGCGGATGACCTAGCCATAACCACCACGGATCCCGACAGTGCTATGAGGGGAATTGATAGTATCACTACTGACTTTGGGAGGCTATCTGGATACCGTTTAAATGTGGCAAAGACGCAGGTACTATGCTCTAGAAATATAGTTAAACAGGATGACAGATATGTGGATTCAGTAGTGTACTTAGGGATAACAATCAATGCTCAGCCAAGGGATATTATTAAGGATAACTTTGCACCGCTATTGAAAATGATGGAACAGGATCTAAAAAGAATAGATACACTCCACTTGTCAATCATAGGCAGGGCCAATGTAATAAAATGACGATGTTTCCGAAGATTTTATATAAATGTAGGTCTATCCCCTTTAAAATAGACGATACATTGATTAAGGAAATGGAAGCCATTTTCATGAATTTCGTCTGGCAATACGGCAAGGTGAGGAGATCAAGCAAATTCTTGTCTCTCCCCAGGAAAGGGGTGGGTTGGGAATACCAAACCTTAGGTTTTATAACTGGTCTTGTCTCCTCACAGAAATGGCTATACTCTTTTTTTCCAGAGGACTCCACGTACAGCCAGGGAGATATCCCTTCTATTTTCCAGTTGGCCCTTGGGAGTGAAGTATATGGGGTACTACTGAGGAAATTCGATAAACGATACTTTAAGACATCAGGGTACAAAATATTGGGAGACATCTGGGGGTTATGGTCATCTGTTCAGAAAAATCTGGATATTCCAAGGTACAATCAACATACTTTACTGTGGAATTCAGGGCTATTCCCGTATTTAAGTAGCGATGGCTCTTGGAGACACTGGGAAAGACAGGGAATTACTACACTGGGTCAAGTAATGGTAAAGGATGTATGCAGGCCCCTGGAACTTTTGAGGGCACGGTATTCACTACAAGGGAGTCAAGAGCTCAAGTATATACAGCTGGTTAATACAATTAAATCAAAAAGGCCCTGTATAAATGTGTCCAAAGGATGTGCATTACTGGATTACATGAAGGGGGGTGGCTGTAGAATCAGGGAAATATACAGGTTATTCTTGGAAGTGCTCCCTGACGATATGGTTAAGACAGAGTCAGCATGGGCCTCAAAACTGGGGGATCCAGATATTGACTTGGATAGAGCCATTTTAATGGATAAACGGTTCCTGCGATCTTCAAACCTAAGAGCGCAGCACTTTAAGACCCTATTTAATCTATATTACACACCGGCGAAATTATTCGAATGGGGTAAGAGGGCTGATAACAACTGCCCTAGGTGTGGGAATGGGCCAGCCGATGTTATGCACATGTTTTGTAGTTGTGAAAAACTAGGGCCCATCAAAAAGGAGATTGAAGCGTTTTTAGAGGGGCTGCTAGATGTCAGAATAGATCTATCCCCGACACTTTTAATAATAGGTTGTGATGCTAAACTGGGTCTAAGTACAGAGATGGAGGCGCTCGTTTTTATATCAGTTGCTGTTTTTAGAATATTAATTGCTGCTGCCTGGAAGGATGTCGAGGCCCCAACCTTCCAAATGTGGATTTGCAGGATGCTAGGGATTCACAACATCGAGTCAGAACTGTATGCATTAAAGGGAGTTAAATCTAGAGAAATGGGGCTACGGATTTGGACACCAGTGGTTACATGGAGGTTGTCGAGGGGTGGGGTCCCATAATGTTTTCAGGTGCCAGATTCCGATATGATTGCCACTCTTTTAATCTTTGTTCCGTTTCTTACAATATTTTTTGCTACATTAATTGTTCTTGCCTATATATTAATTGTTCTTGCCTATATATCATGCACATTTATTCCTATATTTATATATATTGTCTTGTCTAGTGTATATTGTATTGCTATGAACTTTCAATAAAAAAAACAAAAAAAAACAAAAAAGGAAAGACATATCAAGTTAGTGGGTCATCTCAGTTACCATTCCTTATATTATCAATGTGATAGTTATTAGGGCTACTAGTGTTACAGTAGTCTGAGAACGTTCATGAATCAGCATGTCTATAGGTACATTACTCTGGTCATCAGTTCTCCTGCTATAGTAACTCTGGCTCAAGCCAGGCCAAGTCCCAGACGGTGCTCAAATCATTGTCAGGCGTTGCTTTCTGCAGACTGAAGCTACTTATCCCACATTAACCTCACATGTCTATCAATTCAAGGCATACAAGGGAATCTTCTGCCCATCTCATATTTGAGCATGCAGTTGTGTGACACTCCAAAGGTGTCTGTGAGGTACAGCTAAGCACCAAGGTGTACATGTGCACCATGTACGCGATCATCAGTATCATTGCACGCAGCCACTGGATCGAGACTTTCAATATCACCAATATTAACCTACAGCTGTGTCCACTGTGCATGTGACCGCCCACCATGTTGTGGTACTGAAAATTCTGGACCCTGCTATTGTGTGGTACCGAAGCTCTGCATTCGTGTCAGAAATATCATCGTATCATGACGATTTTGGTATTGGCAGACTGTAAATGATTGGGATACTATACATAAGCATTTGCGTCATGATCGAGTGACGAAATCACCCTGAAATCGTAGTTTTCGTCTTGAACCCTTGGGTTCCATTTTGTGAGCGGCAGCCATTTTGTGATTGCCCTTACATAGTCAAATGACTAAGGCCGAATTCGATCTGAAAGGACATGTACACCTGAGGAAATATAAATTTTTGGTCATGTTATGTTCCCTAGCGTGTACCCCACCGACTCCATGTACCAGCTTAAAGTGCATGTAACTTCCCTCCTGTGCCAGCTATGAAGACGCAAATACATTTGCGTCCAACGTTAACTTGTCCTCTTTCAGACCCACCCTGAATGGGTTAAATAGTATGCTATGCCAACGTCTTTTTGTAGTGTACTTTACATGTTTCTCCTGCTCTGGCAAAGTAGGCCCTGAATTTCTGCCATCGAGCCTCTTTTTCTGGCTTCTCACTATGACAGCCTCAGCCCAGGCTGCCTCTGTACCCGTGAACTCTGACTTACTTCCAGCGCGGCCCCTCGCGCTCAGCTCAGCCTGCTTTCTGCCAAGACTGACTATAACCTTCGAGTTATCTGTTCCGCTCCTCGAAAATGCATTCCTGCCTACCAGCTTCAGTAAACATCCTCCCCAGCTGCAGAGCCAAAGGGCCGACCCGTCCCAGTGCAAGTAATTCATAGCCTCTGTTACCATGCTTCCATGGAAGGCCCCGTGCCCCCACGCTTCTCATGCAGACACTTAGGCGCTTATACACGCATCCACAGTTAGCATAGAATAGCTTCTGCTCTAGAGACCTTTCCGCCCAGATAATATGGTTCCTAAACATCAGATATCAGATATGATAGAAGTACAAGTTGATCTGACATGCCAGACTTCTGTCTCTTTCCGTCAGTGTAAATGTCAAGTCCCCTGCACCCCTCCAATTACACGTCATGCAGCTGCGCGCGCATCCAAGCTTCCGATTTCTGCTGACATTGCCACATTTCTGCTTGGTGCCACCCACCTGCGTCACCTATCAGTGACGTTTCTAGCACACACCTCCAGTTCACGCCTCTTGATTACGTACTAGTACCACGTGTATACTGTTATCTTGTCTTCTCTCAACTGTTACGCCTCCTGCACTGTTGCTTATGATATGAATTAAGTATATAAGCTTTGGATTGTCAATAAAATGTAGCGCGCTCTCTATCCCTTCTGACACCCCTGTGGTGGTCAGAATCCGATATCCTGGTCATGACCATTCTTTTTTTGAGGAATAAAACCCTTAGAACCTCTAACACCACGGACTCTGGTTTTTTTCTTTCCGATCTGAGTTATTATTGATTAAGTACTTACCTGCATAGAAATTAAGAGAGTAAATTAATTATTTACGTCATTTTGGCGCCCGAATAGGGACCCCTCCCCCACCTCACGCGCCGGTTGGCGCATTGCAAGCTCTGTCCCCTGCCATCAGTTAGATGGAACCTACGCGTACCGGCAGGATTTCCTGCATCTCCCTCTGACCCACGGAGGTGACGAAGACTGCGATCAGTGCCCAGACGAGGCGGTGAGGAGTGCGGAGGATCCCGACCAGAGCCTAGCCGAAAGAAGCAAGGTCCGAGGTGTCAAGAGGCCCACCAGGTTTCCGAGGTTTTCCGAAGTTTTCCGAAGTTTTCCGAAGTATCGAGTCGAGTCCAGTCGAGTTTTCCGAGGCCTTCTGTTTCCGTGCTTCCCGGTGAGTACCATTGCTGGGACGTATCTAGACGGGTTTGGGTACACAAGTCCGGTCTGCACTGTTTTTAGGCAGTGTATCTGTACTGTTTAGCAGTATATCTAGTATTCTGAATTTCTGCACTGTTACACCAGTGTATCTGTACTGTTTAGCAGTACATCCAGTATAGAGGGTAGTCATCTATGTCTCAAATGTTTTCTTGTGTGATTAATGTCGTGGTATGAATGTGACCGTTTAATGTGCATTATTATGTTTCTTGTATAAACTAGCTGTATCCAGTATTAAGGAGTAAGGACTGAGTATTCAGTAATAAGTAAACAAGATGCCGTTTTTCAACAAGTTAAAGCAAATAGGAACTAGGAAAGGGATACTGGAGGAAGAAATTCCTATTCCCCCTAGGGACACTCCAGGTAACTTTATGTATCATAAACATGGCATAGATGCCATATTGTATCTAGACTTATGGGCCGATTATACTAAACACCTAGACGAAAGACACAGATGGCCTGTTACCGGAACATGGGATGCCGAGTGCATCATGAAGGTAGAAGAAGTATTATGGAAAAAGAAAGCTAGACAATCACAGAAAGACGCCATAGAATTTTGGCGTAAGGAATCACATAAGCGTGCTGAGAAAGCACTCCGTAGAGAGGACAGACTTAAAGAATCAGAAAAGGCCCAAGAAAACGAGTTAGTTACTGAAGGGATCCGAGTAAAAACAGAACAAATAGACCGTGCCCGAAACAATCTCGTAAATGGTATGTATCTCGCGGCCGAGGGTACACCTGAGGCCCAATCAGAAATACCGAAAAACTTACCGCCACCATTAGTTCCAACTAAAGTAATGCATAAGACTACTAAAGACATATTTCTAAATTCTTATCTAGAGGATGTAGCACCGGCTTACACCAATCTGCCTGTTCGTGCCTTGCCTAATGATAGGGACGGGGGTGGCACCCCGCCCCCGGATCATGTCCCGCCAGTACCGCGACAGACCTCCCCCGCTCCGCCAGCTCCGCCACTTCCCGTACCCAAAACTGACCTACCGAAACCACATCTACCTGATCCTACCAAACGACAAATTCAAGTTCAGATACAGACTCCACAGGGAGATAATGCCCAAGCGTCCGCCTCAGGAGGTGCGACCGCGGGTCTTCGGACCCCGCCATTAACACACAGATTCAATCTCAGGGATATGCAGAGTCCTCTCACGTTCAGGTCACCCCGCCTTGACGCATTAAAGGAAAACATCTCAGTTTGCAGATATGATCCAGTACCCGGAAAAAACGATCTAATGATATTGGCATCACTACGGTTAAGATCTGCTACGGATATCTTGCTATGCTATGTAGGAATGAAGGACCGTCTAGATAGAATATATGAGTTTGTTCAGACAGGGAAAGACCCTGACAGTATCAAGGATGCCATGGAGAAACAGAAAGTTGACATTCAAGCACAAATACTACGATTTTTCATAAATTGCCTAATAAGAGAACGAGACAGGCCTGGAACAGATCAAAGTGAATTAGATGCCCTGAACAAGTGGGGTCAAAATATAGCCGAAGGAAAACATGACAAGGGGGCTTGCATAGCCAGTATGTACAAGAAAATTAAAAAAGCAGTGATAACGGTACACCAGAAAGGGAATGACAAAGCTTCCTCCGAGGAGGAAGAAGAACTTAAAGAACAAGAAAGGACTCCAGATACTATAGCGTATGTAGGTAAGGGAACTTACCTTAGGGAAGGCATCCGTCCAGAAAGCAAGAGAGTTTTTCTCTCTGCTTTAACAAACCCGAATTCTTCTGAACACCAGTTCCAGGAGACTGATAAAAGACTACGAGAAAGAATGGGGTACCATGTACTCAATTCGATGGATGAACAAGAACTAGCCCGGTCAGCCATCTTATGGGCCGAAAATCCGGACATATATAATGATGATACCTTAGCACAGACGTTTCTAAACCTTTCCCCAGACGAACAGAAATTAGCAGGTGTATACATGATTCAGCAACTCCTCACGAAATACAGAAATAAACATTCCGATCCAGGTCCCTTACACGAAACATTAGAAGCACTACTAATGGATAGATGGAGAGGTTTCAGTACCAAGTTAATACAAATAATTCTAGAACAACGACATAAATATAACACCTTCATAAGTTCTGAATATGTTCCGGCCCCGCCTCCAGAAAGGAAAATGTACCACATGCAATGCGGTAGTGGCATTGAAAGCCAGAACCCCTTACGAGAAGTACACCCAGTTATGGGTGCGGATCACGCCTTGAAACGTGTATATGTGCACACGCCACTGACTAAGTTAGAACTGTTAGAAATGAAGAAACTAGTTCCGTGTCATGATAAAGACCCTGCAGGTTTTCACAGAGAACTTAAAGACATGTTGTTAATGGGGGATTACACGTATGATGATATCATGAAAATGTTGAAAGTACTGTTGCCCACGGGCATTTACGAGAAATTAAAGGAAAAAGAATGGGAGGTGGGGGACACAAAGATTGCATGGGCAGAAATAGAAGACGAAGAAAGCAAACGGGTCCCCGGGGTAGGCCTTGGGGACAAGACTAAAGCATTACCCGGATTAATAGTACAGGTTTTGCCAAGATTATTGACAACTAGAAAGGAAGATTGGGACGCCATCTCGTCCTGTAAACAGAAACATGATGAAGATACTAGTGACTTCTATTCCAGATTCGAGAAATGTTTCATTATAAATAGTGGCCTACAACCGAGCAGCGAGTCATATCCACACCTTTTTGTATCAAAACTAGTCGAGAACTCCCTACCATTAGTTAAAAATAGAGTGTACAAAGTTGAAAGTACTTGGCAGGCAAATACGCCATCCCAGATGTTACAAATGTTACAATATCATCAGAACAGAATTAGAGAAGAACAAGATCAGGAACAGAAACGTATGAAAGACACCAAGATGAAAATGTTAGTAGCTCAGACGGTCCCAGCCGACGGCCAGAGAAAAAGTGGGACCCAGACAAGTCACACTACAGCTCCCGTTAAAGGGACATGTAATTACTGTAAACAGCCAGGTCATTACGTACATGAATGCCCAGTCCTGAAACATAACATAGCAACAGGTAAAACTAAAGAAAGACCGCATCCGCCTAGACAAGACCAGGTTCAGCAACAGACCTCACAGAATACCCAGCCTATGCATGCTCCCTCTCATACAGCACAGACAGTAGCAGGACCACAGCCCATTGCCGCGACTCAGCAAGTCTCGCAACAGATGTACCAGTATGCCCAATGTGCATATCCAGATTACCCCCGATATACATGAAACAGCCTAGAGAGGGAAGGTGGTTTGCCTCTTATTGAAATTCCTGTAGATCAAGAAGGTCCTTATGTACACAGTCACGTATTGGGAAAAGACAGAAAGTTTTTAATTGACACAGGAGCAAGCCGCACCACAATCAGTCATAATGAAGTCCCAGGGGCACCCCTCTCAGGCTCACAGAATGTTTCCCTTGGTTTTTCAGGACAGCCTATTGTAAATGAAGTATCGGAACCAGTACCTTTGGCTGTGGGTCCATTATCACGAGTTACAGATTTATTACTTACGAACTCATGCCCAGAAAACTTGTTAGGAATTAAAACTCTGAAGGCTCTAGGAGCTATAATATGCTGTTCCCCGGAGGGAGTTAGACTCTTTCTACGGGATTTCAAGGGTCATTATGTTTTACGAGAATTTGATGTCAGATTGAAAAATGTACCAGATCATCTATGGGCAAAAGGCCCAGCTGACGTAGGTTGTATGCATATCACTCCATACCGTGTTTCACTCAAGCCAGGAGTTGTTCTACCCAGAATCAGACAATACAAGTTACCACCCGATGCTGTAGTGGCTTTACTGAAAATCATTGAAGAGCTTATTGCCCAGGGAGTGGTCGTAGAGACCGACTCCAATATCTGTAATTCACCTATCATCCCAATTCTAAAACGTACTGACCCCAATGCACCGCCAGTATATCGGCTGGTGATTGATCTTCGAGAATTGAACAAATGCATTGTACCACAGTACCCTGTGGTCCCCGATATCTCTTCCCTATTGACTGCTATTGATTCAGAAGCAACGTTCTTTACTGTAATTGATCTCAAGAACGCTTTCTTCAGTGTACCTATTGATCCGGAGAGCCAATATCTCTTCGGATTCAGTTTAAATGGACGAAGTTTCAAATTTTCCCGCGCACCTCAAGGATTCACAGAAAGCCCCAGCATCTATAGTCAAGCACTGAAAAGACAACTAGATTGTATTCAAATGCCAGTTAACACCGCTTTACTGCAATACGTCAATGATCTACTGATCACCGCACGAAGTGAGCCCGAATGTGAACAAGCATCACTGACAGTTTTACATTTCCTGGCCGACAAGGGACACAAGGTGTCTCCTTCGAAGCTGCAATTCTGTGTTCAGCAAGTTGTATACTTGGGTCACTTGCTGTCCAAAGTGGGGAGACAGCTCACTCCCGATCGCATTCAGTTAATTGTAAACATGCCACGACCCCAGACACAAAAGGAAGTGCGGGCCTTCATAGGCCTCACCTCGTACTGCAGACAATGGATTCCTCAATATGCATTTCTAGCTAAACCACTCATCCAGTTAACGACGCAGGAGGCAGCAACTAAGACTGCCCTCCCTTGGACTCAGGAACATACACAAGCCTTTGAGGAATTAAAGAAAGCATTATGCCAAGCACCAGTTTTAGCGACACCATGTTACAGCAAACCGTTTACACTTTTTGTTACAGAACGTGATGGTACAGCATTGTCTGTCCTCACTCAAGATCAAGCAGGTTCACATAAGCCTTGCGCTTATTTTTCAAGTACATTGGATTCAGTAGCCCAGGCACTCCCTGCGTGCTTAAAGTCAGTAGCAGCAACAGCACTAGCAATCAGACAGAGCGACTCAATTGTTTTAGGCCATCAGTTAACAGTACAAGTTCCACACTCTGTAGAGGTTCTTTTAAACAGAACTCAGACTCAACACTTGACCATAGCACGACTGACAGGTTACGAATTGACACTATTCCAGCCACACATAGAAATCAGACGCTGCAGCATCTTGAACCCAGCAACACTGTTACCTACCATTATGACAGACCCAGCCCCGCATGATTGCATAGAGATCATTAATGCAGTAACAAAGCCCCGACGAGACTTAACAGACGTTCCATTGACAAATCCTGACCTGACACTTTATGTGGATGGTTCATGTATGAGAACAAGTACAGGAGAATTAGTGGCCGCGTATGCCGTGACCACTGAAACTGAAGTTAAAGAAACACATCGTATTGATACACTGTCTGCTCAAGCGGCAGAGCTCATCGCTCTGACCCGAGCCTGTATTCTAGCCAAGAACAGAAATGTCAACATATACACTGATTCCCGTTATGCGTTCGGAGTTGTACACGACTTCGGCATGCTATGGCAAGAACGAGGTTTTCTGACCTCTCATGGTACCAAGATCCAACATGGTCCCCTCATTCAAGCACTGTTAGAAGCAATACATCTGCCTTCAGGCATATCTGTCATGAAGTGTAAAGCACATACTAAAGTCACAGATTCTGTTTCCCAGGGTAACGACCTGGCAGACCAGACAGCAAAACGTACAGCATTGACTAACACTCAGACAATTGATACGACAAAGACAATAGGACCGACAAATTGTATGACAGTCAGGGATCCCGCACTAGATGTTATTGATATTCAGACACACGCTACCCCAGAAGAAATAAAGAAATGGATTGAACTAGGAGGGATCCAGACAGATCAAGGTTGGATGACGAAGGGAAAATCTACATGGTTTCTCCCTGACTCTATGGTTCAAGTCATGATAAATACAGCACATAGCCCAGCACACCTAGGAGAGAAAGCGATGTTAGACAGTTTACAAAATCTTTGGAACAATAAACACTTACGAGCAGCAGCGAAACAGAAAGTGCGTACTTGCATGATCTGTTGTCAGTTCAATCCAGGTAAAAGCGTCCCTGTAGAGCAAGGTGGATTTCATCCTCCCGATCACCCTTTTGAAGTCCTCCAGATGGATTATATCCAGATGGACCGTTGTCGAGGATTTAAATATGTTCTCGTAGTTGTCTGTGCTCTGTCCCGCTGGACCGAAGCATACCCAGTCCCAGATTACACTGCTCCGACCACTGCCAAGCAGCTGGTTCGTGAATTCTTCCCACGATACGGCTTGCCTCGTGTCGTGTACTCAGATAACGGTCAGCCATTCTCATATGCATTAATGAAAGACGTTTCTTTGTTATTGGGATACCAGTGGAAATTCCATTGTGTCCGACATCCCGAAGCCGCAGGCCTTGTAGAGAGGCATAACCAGACACTAAAGATCCGCCTTGCCAAAATATGTCAGGAAAAAGGGGTCGACTGGATAGTCGCCCTGCCAGTGGCACTATTCTACATGAGAATGGTTGCCCATTCGAGATCAGGGCTATCCCCGTACGAGGTGGTCTTTGGCAGACCACCGAATATGTGGGGGACGCCCATTCCAAAAAAGATTACTGATGTTGATTGTAACATGTTGACAGATTACCTTGCCTCCTTGATGTCTGCACTCCAATCATGTCGTTCACAGGTTGCCGCAGCCTTCCCTGACAACACTGATGTAAAGCCTCATGACGTCCGTCCTGGCGACCTCGTCCTAGTGCACAACTTTGATAGAAAGAGTCCGTTGGAGCCCCGCTGGAAATCACCGAAGACCGTCCTTCTCACCACGAGGACCGCCGTGAAGATCGAAGGGAGAAAGGGGTGGGTTCACACGAGTCATGTGAAAAAATTCTTTGGACTGAAACCTGATCGAGACTCGTCCACCCCCACCAAAGACTGTGTTGAGCCAAAAGACTTTACAGACTCTGAACGAGAAAAAACTCCCCAAGAGGAGTATCGCATGAAACTCCGATCTAGCAAGTCAGACAGTTTAATTGTTTAAGTCCTCCCCTAGGTGAATCGGTTAAATAGTTTCTGACATGTATCCCCTAGATCGAGATAGAGAGAGAGAATATAAGAAACGTACATATTGTAAATCACTTCGTAGTCACTGCATAGTGACACTATTAATCATGTTTATTATGAGTATTTTAATTATTGTTGCTAGCATCCTTTTACCTATCTACTACCCTATTTTCAAGCGTGAACAATCTGCCTACAATGTATCTGCTGAACACACTTTTAGTGAGTTACCTCCACACGAACTCTCCTACAGACTTGCGCTGCGCAACAACACTTTTATTAATATGCTACATCATTCCCATCAAACTAATAATGCTACAAATTGCTGGATATGCGGCCGACTCCCTCCCTACCAGAATTTCAAGGGAGCTCTGCCCCTCTTTCCGTACCCGTTCACTCATAATGGCTCCTGCGGCGCATGGTTTAAAATAATTAATTCCTTAGATCCTGATATTGCTGTTTTCGATGGGGGCTGGGTTTGGGGAAACCTGAACTTGGTCCTGCTCGACGTCTGTTACCCTGATACGGAGGGACTCCCCACCAGAATAGGAACTGATCTAGAAAATGAAGTGTATGGATTAGGTAACTATACAATTAGCCTTATGATTCTTACTGTTGAATCCGAAGACGCACCTGTTATACCCACTATGTCAGTATTGCCAGTTACTGGCGAATTATGCATCAGGAAGAAAGGTTCAGTACACTTAGGTCATAGTAAATGCACTACTGTGGTCGAATTCAGCGATCATGGAAAATCGTCCTTCAAAGCTATTCGTCATTCTTACTTTGTTTGTGGTCATACCGCATACATACGTCTACCTCCAGATTGGGATGGTACCTGTTACATTGCATTCCTTCTGCCACCTGTTTTCCTAGCCCCCCCTGATTACCATAGAAATACCAATCTAGTAAAGAATAGACCCAGAAGAGATATCCCACTTGTCGACTACACAGAAACGGCATGGGAACAATACACCGATTTTAATAAAGGATTCTTTTTCTTTTTAGGACCTGTTCAGAATAGTAAATTAATACGTAGATTAACTAGAACGCTTGAAGCAGTAGTGAATGAAACTGCCTCCGCCTTAGGTAACTTAACAGAAGAACAGTCCGCCATGCGGGTTGTTGTCCTTCAGAACCGTCTTGTTATTGACGTCATCTTGGCAGATAGAGGCGGAGCTTGTAAGGTCATCGGGTCAAGTTGCTGTGTTTTCATACCACAAAACGCACCATCTGTATATCAAGCTATCACACGTCTCCATAAAATTGCAAATCAGATACATCAGGATCCAGGCACCTGGACTTGGTCCGGTTGGTTCTGGACAACGTTAACAGCTTGGGGATGGAAGATCCTATCCTTCCTAGGCATTGGCCTAGTCCTAGTATTCAGTTGCTGCCTGTGCCTGCAGGGTGGGCCAGCGATTTGTGGACTGTGTGCCACCTCTTGTATTGAACATTCCAGTTTTCTCTCAAAACGTAAACGAAAGAAAGAAGAACAAATGATGTTACAAGAACAAACTGATCGATTCATGAGGATCGAGATTTCATGAAGGGTCCGTAGGGAACAAGGAGGGAATGAGGAAATATAAATTTTTGGTCATGTTATGTTCCCTAGCGTGTACCCCACCGACTCCATGTACCAGCTTAAAGTGCATGTAACTTCCCTCCTGTGCCAGCTATGAAGACGCAAATACATTTGCGTCCAACGTTAACTTGTCCTCTTTCAGACCCACCCTGAATGGGTTAAATAGTCCGTTCCTAAGTATGCTATGCCAACGTCTTTTTGTAGTGTACTTTACATGTTTCTCCTGCTCTGGCAAAGTAGGCCCTGAATTTCTGCCATCGAGCCTCTTTTTCTGGCTTCTCACTATGACAGCCTCAGCCCAGGCTGCCTCTGTACCCGTGAACTCTGACTTACTTCCAGCGCGGCCCCTCGCGCTCAGCTCAGCCTGCTTTCTGCCAAGACTGACTATAACCTTCGAGTTATCTGTTCCGCTCCTCGAAAATGCATTCCTGCCTACCAGCTTCAGTAAACATCCTCCCCAGCTGCAGAGCCAAAGGGCCGACCCGTCCCAGTGCAAGTAATTCATAGCCTCTGTTACCATGCTTCCATGGAAGGCCCCGTGCCCCCACGCTTCTCATGCAGACACTTAGGCGCTTATACACGCATCCACAGTTAGCATAGAATAGCTTCTGCTCTAGAGACCTTTCCGCCCAGATAATATGGTTCCTAAACATCAGATATCAGATATGATAGAAGTACAAGTTGATCTGACATGCCAGACTTCTGTCTCTTTCCGTCAGTGTAAATGTCAAGTCCCCTGCACCCCTCCAATTACACGTCATGCAGCTTAAGCATGGGCGAATTTTGCGAATCTCGCGTTCGCGAATTTTGCGGATTTGCGAACTCGCAATCCGCAAAATCCGCGAATTCTCGCGAATTTGCGGATTTTTTTTTTGTGTGTGTTTGCGCGGGTTTCTGCCAGTTCGCGAGGGTTTTGTACAATGTCGCAAATTGCGAACTTACCTGTCGGGTCGCAAGTTTCGCGAACTTGTTGTTTCTACGTGTCCAGCCTGTTTGGGACACTCTTCTTCATCACTGCCACTCTCTGTCACCACTGCCACTCTCTGACTACTCATGCCACCCTCTGGCCCACCCATGCCACCCTCTGTTTCATCACAGCACCCTCTGGTTGTCCAGTCAGTGTACATTATTGTGGCAACGCAAGCACACCTTCCCTGCCTCAAGTGACCTGAATTAATTTGGGGCTGATTAATGTGTCACAAAATATTTTTTTAGCTGGCACCTGCTTCCTTAGTGCTTCCTGATTAGTGAACTTTTGCACTTGCTAAGTGCTTTCATGGTTGCAAAATTAGTTACAACACCTGCCCTGCCCCAACTGACAATAATGAATTAGGGGCTGATTAATGGATTTGAACTGCCAGCCTGGCTCCTGCTTGTCTCCCTTAGCTGTAATTCAGGACCTTTGTGGCATATGTGTAACTATTCTGAGGTTCAGAGCAGGGTCACATAATAGTTGCAACTGGCAACTGAACTCTGGAGGGGCCCCTCAGCAAGCACTACAGGAAATGGCTACTAATGATGAGCCTGAACTTTTGAACCTGGTAAGTAGTTACTTTCAGTTTGCTAAAATCGTATTTCTGCAATTTTGCACTTATTCGCGGGGCGCGAACTCACGCGAACTCACGCGAACAGTGCGAGCAGTGCGAGCAAAATCCGCTGCTCGCGGATTTGCGGAGTTTGCGGGAGATTCGCGAATCTCGCGGATTGCCAATTTCCCGAAAATCCGCAAAATCCGCGAGCGAAACGGATTTTCCGCCCATGCTTAATGCAGCTGCGCGCGCATCCAAGCTTCCGATTTCTGCTGACATTGCCACATTTCTGCTTGGTGCCACCCACCTGCGTCACCTATCAGTGACGTTTCTAGCACACACCTCCAGTTCACGCCTCTTGATTACGTACTAGTACCACGTGTATACTGTTATCTTGTCTTCTCTCAACTGTTACGCCTCCTGCACTGTTGCTTATGATATGAATTAAGTACATAAGCTTTGGATTGTCAATAAAATGTAGCGCGCTCTCTATCCCTTCTGACACCCCTGTGGTGGTCAGAATCCGATATCCTGGTCATGACCATTCTTTTTTTGAGGAATAAAACCCTTAGAACCTCTAACACCACGGACTCTGGTTTTTTTCTTTCCGATCTGAGTTATTATTGATTAAGTACTTACCTGCATAGAAATTAAGAGAGTAAATTAATTATTTACGTCACACCTTTGCTGACTTCTCTGTGACCTGGGCGAGCTGACTCCACTGCCTCAAGCCAAACCTGTTCGGGCAGTTCTTTTCCCAGTAGCCGAACAAGATTAGTATCAAGGCACAACATGTCATAAACCGTTCATCGCATACAAGCTATGTTTAATCTCACACACACCTGTCCCTGTTTCTTCTTTATGACCTGTTTTACAAGGAGGAGGTGCCCGATTTTATTAGGGGTCCGTCGATATCTGATGAAAGTTCTGGGCCTTGCCGGGTAATCTATCATGAACTGGACAAACTGAAATGTGGGCTTGTCATCATGACTCTGCTTTTTCTTTGTAGTAGAAATACTTGTATGACCAACTGTAAAAACAAGGAATTCTTGCCTGAAGCTCATTATTTAGTATAAAAAGAGAAGGCTGGTTCTGTAAAAACGAGCAGTCTCCTGAGAACATACATGTCGTTGTACTTCTAGGATATCTGTTACTGGTTGCAGCCAATAAATACGATCTTTGACTTCACCTAGAAGACTCAGTGTTTCTGTAGTCCGAAACAGGAAGGACTCGAGGTCTTTGGGTGTTCTCCCTGGCACCGCCTGGTCCATAAAAACCCGGTACC
Source organism: Lissotriton vulgaris (assembly GCF_964263255.1). Lineage (NCBI taxonomy): Eukaryota > Metazoa > Chordata > Amphibia > Caudata > Salamandridae > Lissotriton > Lissotriton vulgaris. Next base: position 241,673,008 of record NC_141699.1, on the reverse strand, counting down.
TCAATGTGATCGACTTCCACCCACTGCTGATGCTCAAAATGTCCAATTACCGAGGTCAGGCATTCGCAATGTTAAGGGTTGGGAAAACAGTATTGGTGGCAGTTAAGTGCATCACCACCACCACAAATGAGGGTAAACATATTTACATTTGCACATATGCAAAATGTGCACCATACATTGTACCCGCGGTTAGCAATATTTCACATGAGAGCAAAATTACAATTTCTGATATGATGATGTGCACAGTTCTGTTACATTGGTGATGACTGATTGATGTTCAACATTTGACAATGATGATGTGAAATGTGTAATGCTTCATGAAGCATTTATTTTAAGACACATGAATTTTGCCTTACTCTTCATTTATGTTACTCTGAACACTGTGACCAATATATATTTTTATTGTTACTCCACACACAGGGACCCTAGGAGAAGTAGAAGATGCAAGTCTCCAGTGTACCACTCATTTTAAGACCTTCAGACCATGGAAGATAGATATGTGATAAAGAAATGTTGTTTAAATCATCAAACAATACTGGACTTATGTCATCAGTTCGATCCTGACCTCCTACCTCCTACCTCGCATCACATATCGAACATCAATCCCATCAATTGTGAAACTCATGTCTGTATTGCCTTTTTTGGTCACAGGCTCGTTATAATTCACAGTTGCAATTTCAGGAGGAATGTCACAACCTATGTTCAGGCAGGTAATCTAAGAGATGCTAGCAGCACTGTTGAGGCACTTGGACAGCTACATCTAATTCCAGAGACATGAGGACTTATCCACTGCCAAGGCAGATTTCTAGGCTTTTGGTCACATCCCACAATTGATCGGATTCATTGAAGGCACCCATATTGCATTAGTACCACTGCAAGTCAGGGAACAATTGTACCACAGTAGGAAGCACTTCTATTCCCTTAACATGCATGTTATCTTCTTACCAGATTTATACAGGTCAAACGTCAATAACCAGCTCCCAGGATCTGCACATGATTCCTTCAGACTGCAGAACAGCACCATACCCCAGATAATTTCACAACTATTACTGTAGAGGGTCTTGCTTCTAGGTAAGTTTGATCTATCCCAACTTTGTGTGGGTAATGTCAGGTAGTATAATCTGAAAGTGGGTAACTCATATTTACACTCCTGTCTATCTCCCATCTAGGAGACTCAGTGTATTCCAACCATCCATGATTGTTGGCACTGTTGAGGAATCCTACTACGCTAGGGGAAGACCACTCCAATGAGACCCATGGAAGAACACAGCGGCCAGTGGAGCGTGCCTTTGGGCTTCTAAAAGCCATATTTAGATGTCTGGACAAGACTGAGGGAGCACTCCTCTACTCACCCGGGAATGTGTGTAAGATCACGGAGGCCTGCTGCCTGCTCCAAAACATTACTCTGCAATGGAACATCCCTTAAATCACAGAGGATGCAGGTCATAAAGATTCACCAGGTCAGGAACCTGTAATGCCAAATGATGATGATGATAGAGGTGATGAAGAAGAAATAGACTTGCGTTGAGATGTCATCTGAAACTATCCGAAGTATGGTGTGACATGTGATAACTTTAACTATTATTGCAACTCTTGTAGTGATGTTGTAAGCAGGATGTTAATGATGCATACTTAGAATACATAAGTCTGGCAATATCTGTGGAAAGGTGTTTGCTTTGTAAGTGTAAATGTTGTCTCGAACTGTGTTCTCCAGGAAAAGACAATGTGGTTTGTTCCATATGGTTTCTTAGCTAACCCCTCCCCTGTATTGGTGATTCCTTCACCATGGCATCTTCATTTGGACTATTCAGAGTAGTGACATTGTATGATGCTGTTCGGACATACGGAGTGGACATGGATTGGTCCTGGGAATGTCTGTCACAGAGTTTGGGTGTACAGAGCCAGTACCAAGTCAGATTGCACAGAGATAGGTTGGAAGTTATGTGGCTTCCATTGGAATGTTCCTTGTGATGTGTTGGTCCTAATGCAAAATGTGTGCCATCGTGTGATCAAACACAATGTTGTATTGGGCCCAATTCAGGTTATTCTACCTTCACATTTGCTAATTCTTCATTGTGTATGAACTGTGTGTAGCTGTTGATGTCTCTCCTCATTGCAGGCCAACATGCTTGTGGCACGTCACTCACATTTGTTTGTGACATTCAATAAATGCAAGCAACACTGGATTGAAATGTCCCTATAGTCAAAAACGATTGTACTAATATGTCTGTTTATTTGTTTATTTGATGTAAAATTATTTTGGTGAGGTAGGCAATATGGCTCCAGCTGATGATGTAGACAAAATGTATTGTTGCCTATTGTGTAGGATATTGTCAGATGTACCCCCTCCTTCGTGTTTGTGAAAGTTTGCAACTTACTATGTGATCACTGAGTCATGTATTATTTGCTATGTTTCTGACATCATGTCAGCCTATGATTTGAGCACTGGAATACAGATGTTATCTGACCAGACACTTGTATGCATGTGATGTTGTGACAAGGTAGTGATCCTTAGTTGAACAATGTTTACATAACACATACCCATGCTTTCAGAAGTACCTCATTTTAACATTGCAAAGTTCACCTGGTAGGACATTCACATTGTTATATGTGAGAATTACAACAGGAGACAATGATTTGGTGACGTGTGTATTTAATGAAGTGGACAAGGATAAGATCAATACATGTACTATATATTACGCAGTGAAAAATCAAAAGTGAAGTATTCAGTCTTGGTTGATGAAACCATCATTGTGGAGTCCAAATTGTCTGGACTCCAAACTCCAGCTTACCACTTCCTTCACATATGGAAAAGTGAGCAAGAAAAGACCATATGGTGAAGGTGTAGCATACACAGGGGGAAATTAGGTACAAGGTTTCTTACTAGCACTGGATGGAGTCTTGTCATACCCATCTCCTTGATTTTTGAATGGATGTCCCCCCTTTGTGCCACATCTGCTGAAACTAAGGTCTCAAATGAAAAAAAAACAGCTGATGGACAGAATGCAGAACAATGGCATACATGCACCCCAGTACAGAGATCTGGGCCTTAATCCATCGTTTTTGTGTGCTCACCATGCCATTCCAGTTTGAACCCAGCCATATGCAAATCCGCCTTGTCCCTGTGCCTCATGGGAACAGTCCAGCCAGGTCCTCCCTGTACTGGAAACAAGCATCCTAGCACCGGTTTCGGGATTTCACCCCTCCGCAGCCAGGATAGCTTGATTCCAGTGGCATGGAGACCACGGGACCCACGTCTGGGCATAACCGTGCTGACAAATGAAAAAACAACAGTTGATGGACAGAATGCAGAACAATGCCATACATTTACCCCAGCACAGAGATCTGGGCCTAAATCCATCAGTTGACTGGGGGTGAGTGCTTGCAATGTTCAACACTTCGTCCATCATCCCCTTTGGTTTAGAAAATTGTTACTGTCACAAGTCATGACAGTCACATGCTTGAATGGGGAATCCCATACCTCCAAGATCAATAGAGATGAATCACATCAGGATCTGCAAAAGCTCTCTCTCTCTGGAAACGGATTTTCTCCAAGTGTTCAAATCATCCATGCAGTGTAATATTAAAGGCACCAGAGTTTTAGCTAGCTGCAGCTGAGTGCATGTTATGTCTAGAGCATGAGCCTATCAGCCCAAACAACACCTAAGATTGTTATGATAACCTTGGAGACTTCAGCGCTCACTGTGCAGACTAAGGTTGATATGTAAGTCGAGCGATGTTGAAAACAAGTCATTCTCATGTGAAGAATTACACACAGCCTAACTTACAAGAACATGTAGTGTTGTGTTTAAAAGCAGCAAAAAGGTAAAATGGCATTTAAACTTCCAATAAGCCCATGCTAACATAGGAATGAGCGCAAGCAGGACCCGGCCTTCACTACAAACCCAGATGAGTTGACTGGGGGTGAGTGCTTGCAATGTTCAACACTCCGACCATCATCCCTTTGGTTTTGCTTTGTTCACCCTAAGTTGGCAAGGTATGCCCAGACGTGGGTCCCTTGCTCACTTTGCCACTGGATTCAAGCTAGTCTGGCTGATGACGGCTGATTAGCCAGAAACCTGTCCCAGGATGCTTGTTTCCGGTCCAGGTAATACATGGCTTTGCAGTTTGGGCTGGTCTGTTCTCATGAGGCACAGGGTCAGACTTATTTGCATATGGTAATGTCTAAGTTGGTGTGACAGAGTGATTAAACCCAGATCAGTAGACTGGGGGTGAGTGCTTGCAATGTTCAACACTCCGTCCATCATACCCTTTGAAGTTCTCTGCAGGTGTGTCCTCTTCTGACAGTGCCTTCCTTCCTAGCCTTCCTTCCTGTGGCTGCAGCAGTTGTTGATGGCATGGGTGGACTTTGACCACATTAAGGGGTAGATGCAAGTGGAAAATTACTTCAATGGGTAGTATTGAAGTCCTGCAGCACCCCAACAGGGAGGAAATGTTGGTGTTGATGACGGGTACCCGATGTGTGTGACGGCAACCTTCTGGTATGTGTCCCTTTGCAGCTGATTCATTTTCTCATATTTAAGTAAGTACCTGGCCCATCACACCTTGGGAGTCCTGGTAGACTTCCACGGTGTGGGTGTCGGTGGCCCCAATGGGTTCCTTCTGAAGGCCCACAGTTACCCTCCCATGAACCCTACTCCCATGGGCCTTTGTCCATGTCACAGGCTGCACCCTCCCACTGGCTTCTGGTTCCTCAGGGACTGGGGTGGTGATAGCCACCTCAGAATCCAGGACTGGAGTGCACAGGATGGTACTGACTGTGCTAGGTACACAGGCTGGGGGTGCAGTGGTTGGCTGTGTTGTTTTAGATGTGGTGGGAGAAGTTGTTGTGGGAACAGTGATCCCCACTGTTGCCATCTGCCTATTGTCCAGGGCCATCCTGGGGTGGAACAAACTCCACTCGGTGTCCAACCTCTGGGCAGGGGCTCTGGCTGATCGACCTGTTGAGAAATATAATACATTGTTATTGATGGAGTTGAGGTATGTACATCCATGCCAATTGTGGCAAAGTAAATACGGACCTAGAAGGAAACAAAATAGGTAAAAAGATTAGTATTGCCATCTATTTGCGTGGATTTGAAGTTGGCTACTAGACATTTGAAGATATTCAATGCATGTGGTAGATTTTATAAGCTCATTAGAGGTATGGATATGTGGCATTTTGGCTTTAGGGATAGACATGACATCTCCAAAACATTTCAACCTACACAGTGTAGCTGTAACATGTATATTTGACCATTCCAAGGCCTAGTTGTGTATAATACAGGCAAGCAAACAGCTTAATTGTATATGTAGCATTGTTTATCATGTGAGGGGTCAACTGCCACTACTAATCTGCTGAGTTTCCTTCATGTCTTACATATATTAGGGGTAGATAGTTGTTAGGGTGTCACTCATGCCATCAATAGGTTCATGACGATGAGACCAGGACACCATCAAGCAAAGTATTCAGATGGTTATTTGAGTAGAGCATTGTCTGGTCATTGCACAGTCTATGATGAGTGAACATCAGTTGTGACATGGCAGACAAGTGAGAAGGGGCAAAAGGAGTGTAACATCTTGTTTAGATTTCCAGTCACAGGGCCTTGTTGCAGTAGTGTAGCCTTTCCTGACAAATGGTAATCTGCATGAAAGGTGAACATCAGTTGCAACATGACAGACAAGAGAGAAGGGGCAAAAGGAGCCTAGCATCTTGGTTAGAGTTGCAGTCACAGGGCCTCCTGGTGGTTGTATTCCCTTCAATCTCACTTACAGTACCATTCCAACATCTGCATTTCATGGAGTTTGATACATATGCTCTTATATGCCACAATGCACACTGACACAGACAAACCAACATTACAGATACTTTGACAATTGCATGTAAGGAAAGTAGATAGACAACACAATAGCAAAATCAGAGTTGAGAGCAAGCAGGACGCTGTGATATTTTTGTGATATTGTGACAGTTATTGAAGTGTAACTTACCAGGGTCCACTTGCTAAGACATTCCTGTCAAGCCCTCAGGATGGTCAAGACCTTCTCCTACCCGTAAAATAACTGTATGGGGTGCTCGGAGTGGCACCACCAGGTGGTGATTGTTGTACTCCCAACCTAGGTCGGTCCACCTCCTTCTAATTTCTCTCTATGTGGCATATGTACAATGAAATGTGGGAAGGCATTAGACGTCCTGGCTTAACGCCTCACTCCACCACTACAGAAATGCAAGTCTGCACCATATTTACAAGAATATAGTGCAACCTTGTGTTTCCCCCTGCGCTGGTGCTACACTTCGCTGCCTAGCGCCAACACAGGCATGCATGCACCATGGTGCAAGGGTGTCTGTGTGCAGGGGAAGATTGTTTATGTGTGGGAAGGTGTCGCTTCTTGCAATCTTTAAATGCCATTTTGTCACTTCTATGTGTGCTGCTTAATGTAGCACATATGGATTTTACTTTTTAAAATTTTTTAAAAAGATTGTTTATGTGCAGAAAGGCACACTTTCCTATGCATAAACAATCAAAGGCGTTTTGCTTTTCCATGTGTGCTACACAAGTCATCACACATGGAAAAGGAAAAAAAAACAAGGAGAAATAAAGCATTTCTCTTTGTTTCGCCAAGTTAAGATCAGGATTTCCCTGGTCTTAATTTTGACGCTGCCTCCTATTAACACCACACTTGTAAATAAAGGGCAGCATCAAAATCAATGGGTGTTGCGTTCAAACGGCCACTGCAACACCCATTGCCCACCCCTTTCACGCTCAGCATAAGATGAAAGGGGGCCTTACTTACAAGGTAGTATTAAGCCACTTTAAGTGGAACGTAGGAAAAAAGTAAAGTTCCTATGGTGATAGGGGCTTGTAGATATTCCTCTATGTGTGCAGGGTGGTACCAACAGCATTCTCACTGTTGACTCTCCTGTCTTACATTTCCTTTTCCATACCAAGAGGAGTATGCTGAGCATGGAAAGCAAAAAGTTGGGTCTCTACTCTCTTGATTTCATCCGGCATGACTGTCAACTCAGCCTCATGAACTGTGTTTTTTTGCGCCGTGCACAAGAAAAAAAGGAAATGTGAGTGACTATATGAAAGAAAAAATAAACAAGTGGTACAGGTAAAAAATGTGCACAACTAAAATTATAGGTGGTGAGCCAGAACCGTGTCTCCTATCTTCTGTGCTGTAGGTGAGAAGCAAAGGATCCTGGCATGGGATTTTATGTGTTTTCTTGTGTGATTTGCAGGCTTGTCCCTTGGCAAAAGCACATCAGCTGTGTAATTTTTAAATCCATCCAATTGTCACTGTTGCAGTGATTTTTCATGTGTGCTTACCCAACTGTGGTGGACCGCCCCTCTTCCACCATTGGGTAAGTGTCACTGGGAGACCACCAGTAAGCCTGTGTAGTTATAATACACTCGGTGGATACACTGTGGCCCTGAAAGCATTGGAAGACACAACACCAACATTGTAGAGCCCCACGGTACCTGTTGGAAGAGCACTTTTGCTACGGTCGACATTTCAGACAGCACAACTCGTAATACGGCAGGAGGTAGACTGCCGGTGCTGTGCTGTCCTGGAGGCCACAGACAGAGCAGTCGGACTGTCGGATTGCCAAACTTACAACAGTCCCTAAGTGTAGAATATTCTACAAACAGCTAATTTACCTTTGAAATAAAATAAAGTATAGCACTAGCCTATGACCCTGTCACAGACGTAGCCAAGCACTACCATTTACTAAAAGAAAGACACTTGTCATGTATGTGTGAATATATCACATGTTTCTTGCAATTTCGCACTCACTTGCAGCAACATATTCAGGGCTACGTCCACCACCATAGATGAGACCACCACAGTAGCAGCGATTGCTTTGTAATACGTTGTGGGAAACTTTCAAGGCCTCAGAGGTTGAAAACGGATTATGACTGTGGCGGTCAGACAGTCGGTCCAACCAACATCGTAACCAGGACGTATATTAGGGTAAGATGTGGGACACTGAATGGGTGGCATTCACTATTACCACTCTGGAAAAAATGTGGAGCCCCTGCAAAAAGGATACTACCCTGTCAGGGAAATCCAATATTTGGAAAATATTTTGCACCGGGCAAAGTGGTGGTTGATACTAGAAAAGCAAATACACTCTAGACACACAAAACAATATATGCACCGTAACAACTGACATAAAAACATATATTTTGTTTTTATTTATCTTCTTTTTTTTATTTAAAGTTTATAAATACACTACAATTATTACAAAGTATGATATAACCTGAAAAGCATATATATCTTCCATTTATATAAGCAGAGCAATCGAAAACGATCTATAAAGTTCCTGATGATCTGCCTGATCTCTGTTGGGCTAGATACATGATTTAAGCCAATTGTAAAAACACTGGTAATAGTTGTTGACAACAAACGTGTTTCGGCAAAGCCTTCTTCAGCATTTTCATACCAGTTGTTACTAGAATGAAAAAAAAAAGTTATAGGCATATTTGTGATCTAGAGCTTAAATGCATTTTACAACAATTACATATATACATATGTACAACCTAGGGTCACTACCATATATTCATGGTCTAAGAACACTGAATCTGACCCATGCTGTGAACTACAAAAGATAATAATATACGAAAAGTGCATAACAATAACACACAATCTCTTCTCTCACCCAAATAGTGATATTACGCATGTATTATTGACCAATTTCTCAAAAATATATCAAAGCTGTCTAATTTAACAAAGAACTAACTGAATCTGTATGATCCTGTGTCACTTCAGATAGGTACTCAAACTTTACTTACTATACTATTTCTAGCTATGGGCATATACTAAGACAGTCAAGCATCTTACGACTTACCTATTGACAAAAAATTCTAAAGATCAACAAACAACTAGCAATCTAATTTGACTAGGGTGTACTGATTACCATATGTTTTACCTCTTTTCAATTTTTGGTTGGAATTTAACTGGAACCGACCCATATATTTTAGTGATTGATAGTCTAATTAACTTAATTTTATATCTCTAAGACAAAAGATACAGCTAAGTATCAGAGTCCAATTATTTATGAACAGTGTTATTAAACCTTACACCTTAAAACTCTATACCTTCACCGCTATTCAACACAAAGGAAAGGACTATGTATACCTTTATCCATAAAAGCGATGATACAAATCATCAAATTCATCTTAAGCCATACAGATGGGTACGAAGGGCTTGTGTTACCTGGGAATTAAATACAGAGCACAGTATAATATTATTATTAAAAATTCTAGCCCAATATTATCGATATTAGGGATGTTAACTCATATACTTAGTCAATACTTACCTCATCAATTATGACATTTCCCTTTATTAGGCACTAACTTAGTGGCTGGCTTAATACTTTCAATCGGAGACTTGACAAATATATATTTCTTCTGCAATTGCAAAATGTTCACCATTAGCTACCTGGTGGCTATCTTGACATTGTCAAGATCAAATCTATGTCTGTCTAAATATAGGTAAAAATATACTGACCTTAAAAGCTAGGATAAGTTCTCAAAACACGTGGATTCCTGTGTTCATATTTTCACTATGGGATTGTTTGGACGAGAGTCTTGAATCCCTGCATGTTGAGAAAGGAAATCGATTACCTAATTACCTATGCAAACACTTAAGGACAATACCAAGCATAGTCGTACTAATGGTACAACATAATGATGTGCGCAGTAAGGTTGAATATTTACTGACTGTTATCGCAAAGTGCATAACTCGGGCACAATAAAGGAGGCTTCTACTAGCATGGTGTTTGGATCTTTAGTATAGGGATGGATAAAAGGGCAAATTATTTATAGTTATAACTGTGTGCGCCCCCTGCAAAATGATCACATGATGGTCTAGTCAAGCATGAGTATGACATGAGATTAAATCGACCAATGTATATCCTATCAATACTTCACTATGGTCACAGTGTGGACCATAATGTCTACAATATACCATCCTGCATTTGGCCTTACATAATATGGATGAAACCTATATGGTGACACATAAGGTCAGCCAAACCATAAAGTATGCAAAGTCATGGTTTTCTCTGAAATCTTACTCAATTCTCTCAGTCGCAATGCATATAACATGGCTTTAAAATATCATGGCAGAGTTCACTGGCACTACGAGTAATGTTTATCATATGACGATATAACAATACATCATTATAAGTGGCACACCAGATTAACTTAGTGACAATAATCTAGTCATACCCTTGATTTAAATCAACTTCAATTATGAATTCTTCACTCACCGATATGGCTACGCCCGGCGCCCATATGCCTCTGACCGATTTTCCAGCACGAAAAGCGTAGAGAATAAATTTCCGCTTTACATATCACGAAGTATCCCTTGTACGTTACGGCATTGCGATATTAGTGTGCACCTCCAAATGGTCGAAAAAGGCTTGCTAATACCTACGCCTTGCCAGACTCACTTACAACTAAGCTTGCTCCGGTTCTAAGTGGTCTCAGACTTCTGTATATGCCTGCGTTTTCAGTATACTACGACTGCTAGATATATTGCATTTAAGCCAAGCTGTGTTATAAAGTAAATGGTTGTCAGATGTGTATACCCAAAACATTTTTAAAAATATATGTATATAAGTCTATACATCATGGGGTCGATTTCGATTCGGGAAACAAATCCGTACAATGATTCATATTCAAAGCTGTTTCCGTACTCTTTGTCCAAACCCATCCAAATCGCATAGTACGATCCGTAGGATAGAAAAACGTCCAAATCCGTGCGAACCATACGACATACAAGGCGAAATCTGTATGAATTAGACTCTCACAGTGAACCGTACGATTCGTTAACATGCCGTACGACCCTCTAAGTACGATCCGCACCGGGTAATGAATACGCGATTTGTACAGAACACATATGAGCAATTCGTACGGAGAGCCAAACATTCACATACGCACCGTACCCCTAAACGCAAGGGGTGTACACATGGGGTGTAAGCACCGTACACCTATGGCCTTCGGGGGTACGAACCGTACCCCTACGCACCATACGCCTACATTCATGAGGTGTACGCACTGGGGACATACGCACCGTACCCCTGAAATCCAGGGGTGTACGCACCGTACTCCGATACACAGTACCCCTGCTATCATGAGGAGTACGCACCGTACCCGGGGGGCATTTCGTATGCATTTCAAGGCGAAATATGCTTTTACAGATGTTTTAAGCTCCTGTAGAAAAAGAGTTGTACGGAGTGTTGTCGATACGATTCGTACTTGCTGGGTCGGAAAATACAGCTTCAATCCATACGGATGTCGCGTACTGAGCGTTTCGAATGCGATTCGTACGGATCAGTGAGTTGTACGGTCTTTGGCATGATTCGTACGGAGAACTGCTTTGGGTACACATCGTACTAGGTCGTACATGCGGGTACTGTTCTCCATACGAATCGTACAGGAAAAAAGCTCTGTACGGCTATTCGGAGGGCATTTTCCCGATTCGGAATCGGCCCCCATGTGTATTACCCAATCTGACGATTATCATTGATACCCATTCCTGAAGTACAGGTGATGATTAAATATTGTTGGCATCGACCGCTAAATGACATAAATAAATGGCAAATTCTCCGTACCACCGTTACCCATGAATTGAACAGAAGCTGCTACGACAGATTCCCATTTCCTATCCTTACTGCTAACTAATCTAATTCTCAAGTAGACCCTACCTTGTCACGACAAACGTTTGAGCTTTATGCCCGATCAGTGATGACTAGTAAAATAAGGTAAACCGGGAAAGTAGCCCGAAAGTGATATCTAGATTAAATAAACAACACTATCAAGGTGTCACAAAGCTAGAAGAAGTGGTTGACAGAGAGGATAAGTGGCTTTACTTTGAACACGTAAAATTGGGAAGGGGTGGCAAAAAATTTAAAAAGAGTGGGTATTTAAATAGAGCATACCTACTCAATGTTTTTGCCCATTGTCCAAATCTAAATGGAATAGGGTCTCGAGATCTAAGAAAGGTGGGATTCCAAACAACTGGGGCGGGCAAGGAGGTCACGAAGGTACAGCTTTATTCAGGCTTGGTGACGTCCGCAATAGAAAAAGCAGAGCAAGAAATCCGTAAAGAGGGGATTCGCCTAGTGCCCAAAGAAGAGTTAGCGCTAGTGCTTAAGGTGCCCCAGCAGAAACCGTTCTTAAGGTATCATGCAGGGTTAAGCAAGAGGCAGGTGAAGCTCCCAGAGAAGGAAATAGAGGAAGGGAGAGAAAATTTTAACGTAGTAATAAACAATACAGATATGCTGGAGGCATGGAAGAATTGGAGTAATACCTCCAGTTTAGCAGGATCCTCATATAGTTACAGGGAGGATTCCGTAGTGAATGGGCCTTTGAGTGACGTAGAATAGGTAACGGGGCAGTCACAGAGCACACAAGTGGTCTCTTGGAATATAAATGGACTGGGAACACATTTAAAATATGAAGCTGTGAAAGAACTTGCAAAAAAGAATGAAATCATCTGTATACAAGAGACCTGGCTCTGTCACGTACCCCAAGTAGTTGAAGGATTTCGACAAGTCCACCGGGCAGCTGTAAAATCGAACTCTGGGCGTCCTGCAGGAGGCTTGTTGACAATGATATCAACAACTTTAACAACTAAAACTATTTTGATATCTGTAAAGTGTAAGTGGCTTTTAGCCTGTAGAATCCAAACCACATTTGCGGATAAGAAATATAAATTCATGCTGATCCTAAATGTGTACATGCAATGGAACTCAACGAAGGAATATGGGGTCGAATTGTTACATTTTAAGAATGATATGGATGCACTTTGTGATAGATATGGAAATGATTTGATTGTGTTAATGGGTGATTTTAACCATAAACTAAATCCAAAATTGTTTGATCAATGGTACTCAGAAATTCTAGAGGCATATGATATAAAAAATGCAGAGTTTATGGAAACAAAAACCTCTACTGATGCGGTGGAATTGGGTAAATATTTATCAAATAAAAGTTTCTTTTGTCTAAATGGAAGGCTAGTCCAAGACCGTCCGGCAAAGAAAACTTTTAAATATGGGGCACATAATTGCCCAATAGACTATGTGTTTATGCCAGCATGGAATTTCGAGTTGGTGAATGATTTTAGCATTAATCCCATGGAATGTAGTGATCACAATTTAATAAAGTTAGAATTGGGAATAGCACAACGTATGGTTTTCGACAGGGTTATCTGGCAAGAGACAGAGTATCCAAAGCGGATAACCACTAGGTTATCTGAAAAATCAATTGAGAAGCTAGCAAGCCTGCAACATAAGATTCAGTTAGGCAGTTTGAAGGGCCAAGACCTACTTTGGTTTGTGGAAAAAATAAAACAAGTAGTGGAAAGTATAAGTATAGAACTAAGGCCCCCAGTAAATGACCAGAACAAGAAAGGAAATACCCAAAGTAAGAAAGGTACATGGTTTAACCAGGATTGTTTAATGAAAAAAAGAGAAATTAGGAGGGAAGAGCGTAGCCTACGAAAAAAATTTACACGAGTAAAGGCGGAAAACCTAGTAAAAATAAAGAGAGAATATAATCTGCTAATCCGCAATGAAAAAAGGATCCATAAAGAAGTTTGTTGGGGCAAATTATTGGAAACTATTGAAACTAAGAACCTACGGCAATTCTGGAAGCTAATACAGTCAGTTGGGGAACCTTTGATCGCCCCAATGACCTGCGTAGTGGAGGAAGATGCATGGGCAGAGTATATTCAGAAACTGTATGCCCCAGGGAGGTCGTCTGATAATTTGGTACCAAAGTTGTGGGGTGATCTAGTAGAGGATCTCAAACATGATTGCTCAGTAACAAACGTCCTTAGGATAATTAGGTCTTTAAATTTAACAAGAGCGGCGGGCCCGGATGATATGCCGGCCCTGATATTAAATTCAAACCAGCTCTGGTGGGCGGAATTCTTCTCAAAAATGTTTATTTTAATACTAGAGCAAGGGGTAGTTCCTGCAAACTGGAAGGGTGCAATAATAAGGCCACTGCACAAGAAAGGGGATGTATACGCCCCTAAGAATTACAGGCTAATTAACTTATTAGATATAGGAGAAAAGATTTTTGCTAAGATGATACTTGGTAAGTTAAAAGAGTGGGCGGAACTTTGATCAATTGTGCCGGTGGAACAGGGTGGTTTTAAAGAAGGCCACTCCACGATTGATCATTGTTTTGCCCTGTGGGCTTTAGCTAGGAAATCGATTGAACAGAACGGCAAATTATGCTGCTGTTTCGTGGATTTCCGAGCGGCCTTTGATTCAGTAGACAGAAGCAGCCTTTGGGAAGTGCTAGAAAACTATGCATTGCCGGAGGGTATACTAAATATTCTAAAAGAATTACATAGTGACAATTGGGCCCAGGTCATTAGAGACTCAAAGGGCTCATTAACGCAGAAAATCCTGGTAAAGAATGGCTTGAGACAAGGGTGCGTCTTGGCACCCTTGCTCTTTTCAATCTTCTTAGCTGATCTTCCCGTGATTTTAGAAGTTGATAAGAGTGCGAGCCCACGCATGAATAGTAATAAAGTTGCATGCCTTTTATATGCTGATGACCTAGTGATCGTGGACCAAACCGAAATGGGCCTCCAAAGGAAATTAAACGCTTTTAAAACATATTGTGATAAAAAGTTTCTAACGGTGAATATGGAGAAAACAAAGATCCTATGTTTTGGGAAGAGGGTAAAAAATTTTACATGGTTTTTAGGTTCAGATAAATTAGAGGTAGTAAGTGAATATAAATATCTAGGCCTGTGGTTTGACAGTGCATTAAAATGGAAAACTCACATGGCGGCACAAACTTCAAAGGCGTCCTCGTCGGTCTGTGGACTGAAAAAATTTAATAAGGACTATGGTGACATGTCTCATAGACCGTTACTAAAGGCTTTTGAGGCTATGATACCCCCACAAGTCCTCTACGGTGCTGAAGTGCTCTATCTGAGTGGTAAAAGGGGGTGGGACCGGGAGGAAGGAAAGATAATTAAAATGCTGTTGTCCCTACCTAACGGTTCCATGTTGCAAGCCATTAGATTGGAGGTAGGCTTGATGGCATGGGAGGTAAAGGCACAAATATCTTTACTAAGATTTTGGAACCGCCAGATGCCCGGTGGTGAACAGAAGGTGTCAATTTGGTGTAGGAGGGAAATACAAGCAAGCAGCTTACATTGGGCACGGGAAGTGAGGAAAACCCTTCAGCTAATAGCTACCCAATTAAAGCTGACTCTCGAACAACCTTCATTTGATTTAGTCTTTACAAAGAAAATGCTTAGTGACCGAGGGCACGAACGCTCCAGATCACAAGACCTAGAGTACCTGAAGTTTAAAAAATCAGTGAACTGGGTAAGGAATGAATGGGAAAAGGAGGTCCGGTTCCCATATTTGGATGTACTACCCAATAAATGGTTAAGGTACGAAATCATGAAGGTTCGGGTAGGATTAAACCCATGGAAGACTGATAGTAAACTAAAAGTAGCCCTGATCCAACCTGATGGTATTTGTAAATGTGGCCTAGGTGTAAAGAATGATATTTTACATATACTACTGGACTGTATATTGATTTTAACAGTGCGAAAAATGTTTTTACGCCCAATATTTTTAAAGTATAAGGTGAAAACACGATCGGAGGCTGTTGTTCTCCTTACAGAAATGTCGTTTTTAGATATCACAATTGCTTTGGGGAAATGTTTAAAAGCAACAAGAGAAGCTGTAACGGAGGCATCCAAGGAAGTTGAGAAATTTTAAGATATTAAGATGTAAAATATGGAAAATGTTAATTTAATGTTTAATGGTTTTAAATGTGTATAGAATGTTAAAAAGAACTATGATGTAACATATTCTATTGCTAAGTGGATCCATGGCCTTGTGTTTGGTTTATAGACTATTGTCTAAATAAACTTTGTTTTTACTACTACTACTACAGTGATGACTAAAGTTGGCAGAGATATAACTGGATGATCTGTAATGATATATATTCCTAACTCGACCATGTACAGCCCTTACTTTAGAAGTTCTGGTATGTATTTCTATGCTATATTAGATAGTAGGTATTTGATATTTGATATTCATACATTAAGGACTTATCCTAAACCATATTACTGTGTGTCCCACTTCTCAATGTTCTACCCTATCGAATTTCAATTAAATTAATTAGACACCTATATAAAGAGACATCCTAAATTGGTATTAGCAGACAAAAATATAAAACAAGGGTGATAGTAAGCCAAATACCAGATGATATAGAATAAAAGGTGAGGGTTAAAAAGGCCAGTCTGCTGAATGAATATATTTAATCGCCTGGTCCCAAGGTATCTCAAGATTCAGACCTTTCACCGATATTCCCAAGATAAAAATTCAGTACACACTCTAAGTTTTCTGGTCGTTTCAGTGGTCCTACCTTCATTTGGACAAGTTTTCTCCACTATATACCAATGCATATCTTCAGGTGTATGGTTTTTCTCTATATAGTGGTTTACCATAGGGGCTGATGTTTTCTTTGTCCTGATCGCTGACCTGTGTTCTGTCAGTCTTACATTTAGTGATCTACCGGTTTCCCCTACATATCCCAATTTGCAGGGGCATCTTATCAGGTAGATACAATTTGATGTTTTACAATTGTTAAGGCTATTAGGTGTTATCACTTGCTCATTGAAGTTGTTGCGTGTTTATCTAGGTTCCTGATCGATACTGTGACCTTATGCCCCTATTCGGCTATAAATCCATTTATTCCCTATATTGGCATAACCATTCAAGTGCGATTTTCAGAAAAGTCATCTCTGGCCTCACACGAACAGAGCCACATTCCAGCATAGTTCTCTGCCACTTCCTTTACGACCAATTAGTGCAATGACAGAGCAGAAGTCACTATCTGATATTCCTAGATTAACACTCCGAGTTCTTCAACAAGATAAAAACTCAGCAAACCTGGAAATCCCTGCTTGCTGTGTTTTGATTAGTAATGGAACTCTAATGAGCAACTGATAACTATCACTTCCTAGTGACATCTTTAATTGACGTCTTATGTCCAGCAAACTTGCGTCAAACCCGGCACCTGTCAGGTATAAATATTACCAACGCTGCCTTAAGCAATGAGCTACTGTTGCTGTTGCTAGCTGTCTGCAAGACCCCGTGTTGGTGAAGCTAGCACCCTGTCGCGGCAGCCTGCTGTCCCCTTGGTGGTGAAGCTACTGATACCATTATCGCTGCTAAAGTGCGAACGATGGTGCAGTACGCTTAGGAGCTGAACAGCCGTCCCTCTGCGAAGACATCCAGCAGATTCCAGCTGCCCGCGGACGCTGTCCCCCCTCCTTCCTCGACGCGCTGAAGAGACCCGCTGCCTTTCTCCTGCAGAGAAATCCAGCTCCAGCGTTTCCGGTCTGCCCTCGCGGGTGACTGGGATATCGAGTGCCCCCTGAAGGAAATATCAGACTTCCATCATTCTATTCAGAGGTATGGTGTTGACTAAACCCTTAGACGAGAATTCTTGAAGCAAACCTTGGCAAAACCAACTTAACTTAAAGCTACTTACTTACTCCCCTTCCACGTGTTAGGCTTAGGTCAGGCACACTGGGGTAGGCGTAGTTAGAAGCACCAGTTGAGTATTTTAGCCTAATGTATATATGAATGTATATATGTTTTATTACTTTTAAACCATTGTATGGCTAAGAAACCATATCAATGCTTTTACAGTTCTATTTCGCAATACTTATCTTACTGTACGTACTTTTTATAATAACAAGTCTTGCAATTGTGGCAATACATTTCTCTTGTACGAGAAGAAAGACTGTTCAATAAATGTTAACCCTTTATTGACAAACGCCCGTCTCTCTATTCTCTACATCTCGTGAAAGTAAACTGCACTAGACTGACTGAGTGAAATACATGTCTATTGTTTCACACGACCCTAGAGATTGACTCTTGATCTGAGGAGCAAAGTTGTCATGTTGCACGGTTGTTGGAAAGCTGAATCCCTTCTTGTCTGTGCCAAGGAAGCTGATCACTTCCCATGCAGAGAAGAAAGTTTCCAGTGACCTCTGAGCTAGTTGGTAACACACCCAATTAAGTTTAGCATAGTCAGTGGAGGCCTGGAATATCCGCAGTTCCACGTCGATACTACTGTTTATGTTATTCTAATGCGCAGGGCCTAGTGGGAAACTAGGAACTACACTACATGGCGCCCAACGTGTGGTAAGGCGATAAACTAACGCAAGACGTTAGAGTAACTCAGTCGTGCATATTTCACACAGACCCCTTTCTCCCGTAAATACTCCAATAGACGTCTGGAGTGGGTGAAAGGTTAAAATCCGCCCGACCTTAGTAGGAAGAGATTCCTATGTAAAGCTCTGGTTTATTCAACGTTGAAGGATACAGTGTTCCAAAATATTGTGCACCTAATCTTTGTCTCCTTGGAGACCTACTCTGCAAACCTTGCATTTTAACAATGCCAGGAGAAAACGGAACCACTGGGGCCGCAGCAGATGCGACTCAGCAAGGTCCCGAACACACAGACCCGGATGCTATTATCATCCCGGTCCACTTAAGAAGATCTATAACATTAAAACTTATAGATAACGGACTGACACCTCAAGGTGGTACAGTAATTTTCGTGATAGAGGCTCACGAATATCGACAGACAGAGGTATTCTATTCATGGATAAACTTTCCAGCGGTAAACGCTATAACAAAAGAGTTTCACTATTACAAAATAGAGAAACCTCCGGAAGAGTACGCTCCTTTCGAGGAGATTGAAATTCCACTTAAATTTCAAGAGCACCTGCTCTGGTTTAATGGCGCCCTAAAACATAATGATCACATTACCAGGCTCGGTCCACTAGGTAGACCAGGAGCAACGTGGCCGGTTCTAGCCAGCTACACACCACATCCTGACATTGTAAAAATGTCTAAGGAAGAGCTGTTAGTACAGCTAAAAACATTAATAAAAATACATAGGCAATTAGTCCAATATGTAATGCGGACTGCAACAGTCCAACCAGCTGTTAATACACCACAGCTGACCCCTCATCAGGGAAACACTAATAAAATTACACCACAGAACATACAGTCATGTCTTGGTAAAACACCCGTAAAACGGGAACAAATTCCTTTCTGGTTAGCACAGAAAATCACTCAAATAGAGGCAGTATTTCCTGATACTACCCCTATTGAGAAACACAGAATCTTGACCATCTGCCTTCCTATGGGAATCGCACCACACGTGGAGGACTGCGACACTTGGGGTACAGTCTTTGCTTCAATTTACACAAAAACACACGGTGTTCCGTCTATGGCGGTAATACCAGATGTGCTGAAACAGATTCAAAATGAATTCGGTCCAGAGCCCGGTTTAAATCTAGTTATGAAATTACTGAAAGACTTCAAGCAGGTCTCGGCTATATTATTAGCCAATATAAAAGGAGAAGCAGCATCTGTGGCGATTCGCCAGAAGTTGAAGGAAACAGTTATAGAAGATCCTGTTGAGCTTGCAAAAATCATAGAAAAGTGCTATGAAGAATTAGGTCGAGACAGCTTGGGTGGGAAACCGGTAAAGCCCCAACTGCTCGAAAATCCTGAAAAATTATTTATTAAAAAGATTCCTAAAAAGAGCTGGGATGGAAATAAACAATCCACTCCCAAGGAAAAAGTTTTCCAGTCCAGAGGAAGGTCTCCTCGACGGAGGGAAAGAACTCCGAATCGAGAACGCCAGTCTCCCCAGAGGGAGCCCTCTGAGAAAAGATATAACCTTAGAAATAGGGATAATCTGAAAAAACCTGATAGATATCAAAGTATTGATACACGTCCCTCTCGATCTTTTCCACAGAATTCGGAAAGAAGAGGACGGTCAGACCCAGGAGAGCACACCAAGTCCAAAGACAAGGAACCTGCTCAGAGTAAAAAATCTCAATTTCAGAAAAAGAAGGTAGCCAGTATTGGAGTAATCAACCATGCCGAGAATACTGAGGACACAGTTGAAAAACGGGGAGTGGGCATTGACAATGTTGGACAGTGCAGCAGAAATCAGTATAGCGCGCAAGATCTTGATGATCCATCTGGAGACAGTGGACACGAATGAATACATTCAAGTTGAAACTGCCGACGCCAGACTTAGCGAGCCCCATAAAATATACGAAATAACATTGCGTATAGAGGGTGATAAGACTAGGAAAATTAAGGGTCTATTTGGGGACAAGCTCTCAAAAGGCTATGATATTCTGTTAGCTGAAAAAGATTGGCCCCCAGAGTTTGTCAGGGAGTGCCCTCGTGGCGAAGAAGTGATTATGCCTGCCTTCTCGAATCACATTCCGATTCACAAAAAATATACATATGCAAGGAAATGGGCAGTGGCCCAGGCACCTGCATTATATAAAAATCATGTAGGTTGGGATGAGGACTCACCTCCTCACAAAATCCAATTAAAAAATGAACCAACTGCCCAACGGCAGTATCCCATAAAGCAAGAAGCTAAAAAACAAGTCAGGGAGATCTTAGATCAACTTGAGTACCAGGGGGTGATTGAAACATGCACCTCTCAAATGAACAATCCTTTGTTTCCTGTCTCCAAGCCAGACAATTCATATCGTCTAGTTTTGGACTACAGACATCTTAATACATGTTGCAAAACTTTTGCAGTACAAAATTCGCATAGTGCAGCCCTAATGAATAACATAGTTAGGAAAAAATATAAAACGACATTAGACATATCTAATGGTTTCTTTTGTCAAAACATTGCACCAGAAAGCAGATATTTGACCGCTTTCTCTGCATTTGGGTCGCAGAAAAAATTCTGTCGACTCCCACAGGGGTTCAAGAACAGCCCAGGACTATTCTCAGCTAGGGTAACAGAGTTACTACAAATCTATGATGATGAGGCATTATCTTACGTAGATGGTATCTATCTCACAGACGACGACTTGGATACTCACTTGAAAAGAGTGAACACCATTATACTTGGGTTCGCAGCAGAGGGTTACAAATTCAACTTTAAAAAGTCCCGAATTGCCCATCTGACAGTGCTATTTTTAGGGTACAAATTATCAAGTGAAGGGAAAAGCCTAGCGGACAACTTCTTAGAGAAGTGCGCTGTACTCCAAGCTCCAAAAACGCTGAAGAATTTACAATCCATACTAGGTTTTCTGAATTTCGGGAGAACTTACATTCTAAATTACGCAGAGAGGGTTAAACCACTCTACGAACTAATTAAACCTGATTTTAAACAAATCAATTGGACTCAAAAACACACAGAAATTTTGAGATCACTGCAAACAGACATGTTAGCAAAAACAAAATTAGATACACGTGATAACACACGTGATCTTGTAATCCGAGTCATCCCAGGAAGATGCGGATTCACATACCTAACCTCTAATGAGGGAGAAAAGGTACCAATTTCAATTAAATCTCACTTGTACACACAAGGAGAAAAAGCATTCAGTCCCACAGAAAGAACTGTGAAAGCAGTGCAAATCGCATTAGCAAATGAACGAGAACTAGCACACGGCAAACGGATTAATATCCTCACAGCGGAATCCGCCTTCGAGGCGCTATTCAGCCCGGTAAACCTGCCTACAGTGTCACTGGATCCGAAATGGATACAGTGTATAGATTCTCTAGGAGCGGAAGACGTGAAATACTATTTCGCCCCGCAATTCGAAGAACTGAATGATTTAGAATATGAAGAAGAATATCCTCTGCCAATCGAAATTTTGCCTCTCCCACAATATGCCTGTATAATCTATACAGATAGCTTTGTACAGCATTTCAACGTAGAGAGCAAATCCTACAATGCAGCGTGTGCGATCATTAAAGGTCGTTGGCTGTGCGGTAAATTCAGACCGAAAGTAACAAAAACTGAATCTGTAAGAAACTGTTCGGTTCAGAGAACTGAAATCAGATCTTTAAAGATGGCGCTCGAAAATGCAGAACGTGAATTCCCGACACTTATCGTGTGCGATTCTCATTTTTGCGTCAACTCTTACAACAATAAACTGCAGAGTTGGATTGAAAACGACTACAAAGATGACACAGCTGCCACAATAAAGCATAAATTGCTCTGGGAACAGGTAGCTCTTTTACACAAAGGACTACAAAAGACTCACGTGATTCACGCACAGAGTCTTCAACGTGATGGCGTTCACGTTGCAGGGAATTCATTGGCTAATACAGCCACAGCGGAAGCAACTAAACCGGCTTCCATAGCCACAAAAAAGCGTACAGATAAATACATAGACGGGGAAACCATGCTGGCAGTAAAAACGACCGTAAAAGGCGACTGTGCAGCACTACCCGTAAACTATCCACTCAATTATGCATACATAATCGATGCAAACTCCGTTCCTTTTTGCTCGAATCCCTGGAGTGGGGGACAGAGTAATTCCAAACAGGAGCAGGAGGGGCTTCCTCTTACTGGAAGCACACATGGGGTTGGGTCTGAGACACCAAACAATTAAGGTTTCTCCGAAAGAATTACAATCAGAGTACTGGTGGCCAGGAATGAGCATAGATATTCAATGTTTTGCTCAAAATTGTGAAAACTGCAACAGAGATCGCAGTAATGAACAGGCCAGTGTAGTTTCAGGATCCCTGCTAGACAGCATAAGGCGGCCTATCTGCGCAATCAAAGAAGAGAAGCGCGTCCCAGTGTACACCATTAAGACGAAAAGCACTTAAAAAATGAGGCCCCCAGCGCTCGGCTGACGCTAGAACGGTTATAAAAGATTTGCGAGTCTTTATCGGCACATACGCAATTACCACGTTCCATTCTGACCAGGGTCCTGCTTTCAGCTCTCGAGCTTATAAGGAGGCAATGGCCAGCATGGGAATTGGGTTGCGGTATTCTTGTCCGTCGCACCCCGAAGGGAACAGTGTGGTAGAAAGAAAAAAACGTGACATAAAGCAATCTATAACAGCGAAGGTATTAGGTTCAGGCGCTGGGTGGGTCAAACATTTAATAAGTGTCCAAACTAGTCTTAACAACATGCCAAGAAATTCTCTAAAAGGTTTCAGCCCATACGAACTATTGTTCGGAATTAGAATGCGTATTCAGGACCTCGATAGTCAGATGTCAGTGGTACAAGAAGAAACAACGCACTTTGATGTAAAGAATCGTTTGGCTGTTTTACAGGAACTGAATGAAACAAGAAAATCATTAAGCAACATAAAGTTAAAGCAACAGCCAAGTACCACTGACGAGGCACCACCAGCAACAGCCCCAGCAAGGCCTGTCTGGATTCCAAAGATTGGGGATCTAGTCAGAGAAAAGACCGCGGTTAAGAAGGAATTTGGGCCTTCTTACAGAAAAGCAGTACCTCTCTTAGCAGTCACCGGAACAAGATCAGTTGTGCTACCGCCCCTTGCTGGTAAAAAGGAGAAAAGAGTCGTGTCTATCGATCTGGTAAAACCACAAGCATGTGGCCTATAATCAACAGTAGGCCCAGTGGACTCCCAAGAAACTACAGAATACCCAAACTTGCAACAATCCAAGAGGTTCAAACTGAAAGACTAATCACATTCGATCAGCCTGCAGTGCACAATGAAGGACTATGCAATAATGCCATGGAACTCGTGCCTCTTGAGACACAGATTGAAACAGTTCGTCAAGAAACAACACCAGTCTACAATGATGTGGCATCAGAAAGTGCTACCGAGAGACAGATTGAAAGAACAATCCCATCAATTGACAGAAATGCCTCTGGTTATTTCATCAACTTCGACAACTTCTCTGAAGATCAAAACGACCCAGAAGTGATGCCAGAAACAAAAAAGACTTTTAAAGAAAAAGCAACGGAACTCTTTCATCAACTGAAGGAAATCTACCTTGTTTCCCCTTGGCTAGAGTTCTGGTTCGGTCTAGGTGTATTTTTCCTCCTGCTTTGGCTCATCATGGTACTTTGTTTGGGAAAATTCATTGAGGGAAAATATATTACAATGGACACAGCAAGTCAGAACATCAACCTAGTCCTCAAACCACACAGATCATCCCACGTGAAGAAAAGAGAACTGTCAACAGTAAATGTCACAGCAATTCCAATACCTGGTGGGGTAGTATGGGAGAAAACAGACTATGAGATCTATGGTCCGGTCGAAATCCTGAAGTATCCTCATCATCTGAAGGTTTCCTTAAGTGACTTTGTGACACCTAGTACATTCTCTGATGATTGGGACTTTAACAGTATTAATGACATGATGTCTGATTTAGTAATGTCAGCTAGATTCACAGATCATGATTATTTATAAGGTTCATCTAGTTATGAGCAGTTATTCTGTTACAACCACTATGGGGATCATTACTTGCATAAATCTGCACAGCCTAGAAATGTTTTTATGTATAATCAATGGGAACATTGTTCTACACCACCTAAAAGCAGTTCTAAAGCATTTTTTGAGAAATTCAAATATTTTTCAGGGTTTAACACCAGTGATGCAGAAACGTTTTATTACAAACTGTTAGATAAAACAGGAATGAAAACAATGCTGACAAATTCTAAATTGATATATTCAGAAGCATTTTATGACAAAATGATGACATTTGGTTTTGATTATTGGAAAAATAATATTGAAACGAAAACAATTTGGGGTACAAAAGATTGGCAGGTACAGGGCATTGAAGCACTATTTAGAACCTGCATGATACCAGAACAAATGTTATTTTTAAATGACACAATACACCAAACATCTTGTCTTGGCCTAGCTAAGATCAAAGACCTTAAAACACCGTCTATACCAAAGCCAATACCTGAGAATACAACCACAGATATTGAGTTAGACGTCTCACAAATTTTACATTTCAACAGAACACATCCTGATTGGAAAAAGTGGTTAATCTGGCCTACAGACACAAATAGCTGTCAAGATAGATTCCTGAATAAAACACAGGGGTTAAAAATGACCAGATTAGACTCGAGATATTCCCAGAGACAACATCCAGGGATTATAACAACTTACAGTGTAGGGAAACTCTGCCTTGAATGGCTAACTTCATCCACACTGGCTGAAATTAAGCAACACTTGTCTTTACTAAAAGATGGTGCTGATTTGCGCGATTTCATTCTTGGACCACGCAAACAGCGTCAAAAGCGTTTCATAGCGACCAGTATCTATGCTGCTTACAACGAGGCTTGGAAAGTAAAGCAAATTGAAACTGCTGAAAAAATACGAGAAATTGATCGTATTAATTTGGAGAAATCACTTTCTGTAGTAGACAATGGGTTAATGACTCTGTCTTCCAGAATATATTCGTTGGACAGTATTGTATCCTCTGCCTTTGATATGATAGATAGAGATTTGCTAATGTTACAACATGGCCAATCTCAATTACGCTGTATTATAGAATTAGGCTGGACGCTGCAAAATCTTCGTTCAGGCTATGTGCCTTGGCGTTTAATCAACACAACGTCATTATTTTCCAGTTTTAACCTTACTGATAAACAGATCAGTTTGGCACAGAAAGGAGCAGACTATACAATACTGAGCATCGAAAAACTCGAGAGATTACCATTGACAATGTCAGAGAGTCCTGTCATTGAATGGATAATACACGGGATTATCACAATTCCGATAACAACTTTCCGATTTAAAAAGTGCCTTGAGTACATACCTGATGGCCAGTATGAACAATTGGGTAAAGGATATGTAAAATCTGAATGGAAATTACCATACACACATTCTTGCTACAGTGACAGCGACAAAAATGTATTTCTTAGTGGTGAGAACTGTAAACATTCACTAAGCGGTATACTTTTGTGTCAGGGTATTAATTTACACGGAGCATGTGATGGAAATTCAAACAACCTTTCATGCCACCAGCTAGTCACACCTGCAACTCAGGTAGAGCCCTTCTTTATGCAAATTTCGAACGGGAGTTACATTCTTAGAACGGATCACAGATGTTGTGGCCTTATGCCAGGGAAAAGTTATCTAGTGAAAGTAACATCCATGGTCAAATGCTGTATGCAAGCATTGTTCCCGAGTGGGCCTGCAGACACAGTGACTCCCATCTGGCCTCGTCTGAATCTCTATTCTATACGAATTGATACATTAAGCAAAATGAAATCTGTACTTTTACAGACAACAGTGCCTATAACGTCATCAAAAGAGACGTATGATCTTCTAGTTGCAAGGACAGCTACTGAAGTTCATGACCTTTTATCAACAAATTGCCCCGTGCATTTCGTAGAAATGTTGAGCCAACTCCTTAACATGTCTAGTGCAACAAGCATCCCAGGCATATTTAAGACAGTCTTTACGGGAGCGGCTGTGCAGCACTACCCGTAAACTATCCACTCAATTATGCATACATAATCGATGCAAACTCCGTTCCTTTTTGCTCGAATCCCTGGAGTGGGGGACAGAGTAATTCCAAACAGGAGCAGGAGGGGCTTCCTCTTACTGGAAGCACACATGGGGTTGGGTCTGAGACACCAAACAATTAAGGTTTCTCCGAAAGAATTACAATCAGAGTACTGGTGGCCAGGAATGAGCATAGATATTCAATGTTTTGCTCAAAATTGTGAAAACTGCAACAGAGATCGCAGTAATGAACAGGCCAGTGTAGTTTCAGGATCCCTGCTAGACAGCATAAGGCGGCCTATCTGCGCAATCAAAGAAGAGAAGCGCGTCCCAGTGTACACCATTAAGACGAAAAGCACTTAAAAAATGAGGCCCCCAGCGCTCGGCTGACGCTAGAACGGTTATAAAAGATTTGCGAGTCTTTATCGGCACATACGCAATTACCACGTTCCATTCTGACCAGGGTCCTGCTTTCAGCTCTCGAGCTTATAAGGAGGCAATGGCCAGCATGGGAATTGGGTTGCGGTATTCTTGTCCGTCGCACCCCGAAGGGAACAGTGTGGTAGAAAGAAAAAAACGTGACATAAAGCAATCTATAACAGCGAAGGTATTAGGTTCAGGCGCTGGGTGGGTCAAACATTTAATAAGTGTCCAAACTAGTCTTAACAACATGCCAAGAAATTCTCTAAAAGGTTTCAGCCCATACGAACTATTGTTCGGAATTAGAATGCGTATTCAGGACCTCGATAGTCAGATGTCAGTGGTACAAGAAGAAACAACGCACTTTGATGTAAAGAATCGTTTGGCTGTTTTACAGGAACTGAATGAAACAAGAAAATCATTAAGCAACATAAAGTTAAAGCAACAGCCAAGTACCACTGACGAGGCACCACCAGCAACAGCCCCAGCAAGGCCTGTCTGGATTCCAAAGATTGGGGATCTAGTCAGAGAAAAGACCGCGGTTAAGAAGGAATTTGGGCCTTCTTACAGAAAAGCAGTACCTCTCTTAGCAGTCACCGGAACAAGATCAGTTGTGCTACCGCCCCTTGCTGGTAAAAAGGAGAAAAGAGTTGTGTCTATCGATCTGGTAAAACCACAAGCATGTGGCCTATAATCAACAGTAGGCCCAGTGGACTCCCAAGAAACTACAGAATACCCAAACTTGCAACAATCCAAGAGGTTCAAACTGAAAGACTAATCACATTCGATCAGCCTGCAGTGCACAATGAAGGACTATGCAATAATGCCATGGAACTCGTGCCTCTTGAGACACAGATTGAAACAGTTCGTCAAGAAACAACACCAGTCTACAATGATGTGGCATCAGAAAGTGCTACCGAGAGACAGATTGAAAGAACAATCCCATCAATTGACAGAAATGCCTCTGGTTATTTCATCAACTTCGACAACTTCTCTGAAGATCAAAACGACCCAGAAGTGATGCCAGAAACAAAAAAGACTTTTAAAGAAAAAGCAACGGAACTCTTTCATCAACTGAAGGAAATCTACCTTGTTTCCCCTTGGCTAGAGTTCTGGTTCGGTCTAGGTGTATTTTTCCTCCTGCTTTGGCTCATCATGGTACTTTGTTTGGGAAAATTCATTGAGGGAAAATATATTACAATGGACACAGCAAGTCAGAACATCAACCTAGTCCTCAAACCACACAGATCATCCCACGTGAAGAAAAGAGAACTGTCAACAGTGAATGTCACAGCAATTCCAATACCTGGTGGGGTAGTATGGGAGAAAACAGACTATGAGATCTATGGTCCGGTCGAAATCCTGAAGTATCCTCATCATCTGAAGGTTTCCTTAAGTGACTTTGTGACACCTAGTACATTCTCTGATGATTGGGACTTTAACAGTATTAATGACATGATGTCTGATTTAGTAATGTCAGCTAGATTCACAGATCATGATTATTTATAAGGTTCATCTAGTTATGAGCAGTTATTCTGTTACAACCACTATGGGGATCATTACTTGCATAAATCTGCACAGCCTAGAAATGTTTTTATGTATAATCAATGGGAACATTGTTCTACACCACCTAAAAGCAGTTCTAAAGCATTTTTTGAGAAATTCAAATATTTTTCAGGGTTTAACACCAGTGATGCAGAAACGTTTTATTACAAACTGTTAGATAAAACAGGAATGAAAACAATGCTGACAAATTCTAAATTGATATATTCAGAAGCATTTTATGACAAAATGATGACATTTGGTTTTGATTATTGGAAAAATAATATTGAAACGAAAACAATTTGGGGTACAAAAGATTGGCAGGTACAGGGCATTGAAGCACTATTTAGAACCTGCATGATACCAGAACAAATGTTATTTTTAAATGACACAATACACCAAACATCTTGTCTTGGCCTAGCTAAGATCAAAGACCTTAAAACACCGTCTATACCAAAGCCAATACCTGAGAATACAACCACAGATATTGAGTTAGACGTCTCACAAATTTTACATTTCAACAGAACACATCCTGATTGGAAAAAGTGGTTAATCTGGCCTACAGACACAAATAGCTGTCAAGATAGATTCCTGAATAAAACACAGGGGTTAAAAATGACCAGATTAGACTCGAGATATTCCCAGAGACAACATCCAGGGATTATAACAACTTACAGTGTAGGGAAACTCTGCCTTGAATGGCTAACTTCATCCACACTGGCTGAAATTAAGCAACACTTGTCTTTACTAAAAGATGGTGCTGATTTGCGCGATTTCATTCTTGGACCACGCAAACAGCGTCACAAGCGTTTCATAGCGACCAGTATCTATGCTGCTTACAACGAGGCTTGGAAAGTAAAGCAAATTGAAACGGCTGAAAAAATACGAGAAATTGATCGTATTAATTTGGAGAAATCACTTTCTGTAGTAGACAATGGGTTAATGACTCTGTCTTCCAGAATATATTCGTTGGACAGTATTGTATCCTCTGCCTTTGATATGATAGATAGAGATTTGCTAATGTTACAACATGGCCAATCTCAATTACGCTGTATTATAGAATTAGGCTGGACGCTGCAAAATCTTCGTTCAGGCTATGTGCCTTGGCGTTTAATCAACACAACGTCATTATTTTCCAGTTTTAACCTTACTGATAAACAGATCAGTTTGGCACAGAAAGGAGCAGACTATACAATACTGAGCATCGAAAAACTCGAGAGATTACCATTGACAATGTCAGAGAGTCCTGTCATTGAATGGATAATACACGGGATTATCACAATTCCGATAACAACTTTCCGATTTAAAAAGTGCCTTGAGTACATACCTGATGGCCAGTATGAACAATTGGGTAAAGGATATGTAAAATCTGAATGGAAATTACCATACACACATTCTTGCTACAGTGACAGCGACAAAAATGTATTTCTTAGTGGTGAGAACTGTAAACATTCACTAAGCGGTATACTTTTGTGTCAGGGTATTAATTTACACGGAGCATGTGATGGAAATTCAAACAACCTTTCATGCCACCAGCTAGTCACACCTGCAACTCAGGTAGAGCCCTTCTTTATGCAAATTTCGAACGGGAGTTACATTCTTAGAACGGATCACAGATGTTGTGGCCTTATGCCAGGGAAAAGTTATCTAGTGAAAGTAACATCCATGGTCAAATGCTGTATGCAAGCATTGTTCCCGAGTGGGCCTGCAGACACAGTGACTCCCATCTGGCCTCGTCTGAATCTCTATTCTATACGAATTGATACATTAAGCAAAATGAAATCTGTACTTTTACAGACAACAGTGCCTATAACGTCATCAAAAGAGACGTATGATCTTCTAGTTGCAAGGACAGCTACTGAAGTTCATGACCTTTTATCAACAAATTGCCCCG
This sequence comes from Lissotriton vulgaris, assembly GCF_964263255.1. Taxonomy (NCBI): domain Eukaryota; kingdom Metazoa; phylum Chordata; class Amphibia; order Caudata; family Salamandridae; genus Lissotriton; species Lissotriton vulgaris. The sequence continues at coordinate 241,642,850 of NC_141699.1, read as the reverse complement.
TGCATTTCGTAGAAATGTTGAGCCAACTCCTTAACATGTCTAGTGCAACAAGCATCCCAGGCATATTTAAGACAGTCTTTACGGGACTTCTAAGACCCTTCCAGGCAATTTTGGGAATCGTTCCTAATTTTGTCGATACTTTGCTCAGTCCAATAACGGCTCACGCATTGTGTTGTCCCCAGCGGCTACCAATCCTGATAACGGCATTCGTGGAGACTCCTGTACTACGACTAGGTGGTAACAGTGGAGCGAGTGACAAAAGCAACATCATCCAGGTACAACGTTCTGTGAGCATTGCTGCTCCCGACTATGATGACAGCAATCATTTTCACACCTGCCAAGTTACAGCGCTATCTAATTTGGTTGAACTATCACCTGAATTTGAAGACCAATTCTTTGAGAGCCTGTCTGATACGATGTTCTCACCCGTCCAGAAACAATAACTTTTAGAAGCTTTTCCGACACACAGCGTTCCCATGAACTCTGAATTCGGCCTTCAGTTCTGATCAACAAAAACTGCAAAAGCTTTGGAACTCTATTTTTTCCCCGTTCAAGCATTAAAAATGTTTTTTTTTTATTTGGAATTTTTTTTTAATATTCACCTTTTTTTGGCACGAACAATTCTTTGCTTAACGTAAAAACTATTCTTAGAGAACAGAAGCTTCACACTTCTATTTCTAAACACATCTAGAGACATAACAACATTACATCAGCCTCTAGCACATGTTATTACAATGCATTTTTATGTGATGATTTATCTCGCCCTTCTTCTGTCAGAGATACTTCATGTGTAATTCTTTATGCATAATCGTTCATTGATTTCATATGCAATAATCTTTGAATGATTTCTATGCTTCAAAAAACGTACAGTACCTAAATTGCATGTATTTCAAGTACGCCTATTTTGAATGCATTTATGTATTTTGGGGTGGGCAATCTTACACATGCATCTAATTGCTTTAGTTTTAGTAATTTGATGGACATGAATACGTGGAGTGGTTGTTGCGTGTTTATCTAGGTTCCTGATCGATACTGTGACCTTATGCCCCTATTCGGCTATAAATCCATTTATTCCCTATATTGGCATAACCGTTCAAGTGCGATTTTCAGAAAAGTCATCTCTGGCCTCACACGAACAGAGCCACATTCCAGAATAGTTCTCTGCCACTTCCTTTGCGACCAATTAGTGCAATGACAGAGCAGAAGTCACTATCTGATATTCCTAGATTAACACTCCGAGTTCTTCAACAAGATAAAAACTCAGCAAACCTGGAAATCCCCGCTTGCTGTGTTTTGATTAGTAATGGAACTCTAATGAGCAACTGATAACTATCACTTCCTAGTGACATCTTTAATTGACGTCTTATGTCCAGCAAACTTGCGTCAAACCCGGCACCTGTCAGGTATAAATATTACCAACGCTGCTTTAAGCAATGAGCTACTGTTGCTGTTGCTAGCTGTCTGCAAGACCCCGTGTTGGTGAAGCTAGCACCCTGTCGCTGCAGCCTGCTGTCCCCTTGGTGGTGAAGCTACTGATACCATTATCGCTGCTAAAGTGCGAACGATGGTGCAGTACGCTTAGGAGCTGAACAGCCGTCCCTCTGCGAAGACATCCAGCAGATTCCAGCTGCCCGCGGACGCTGTCCCCCCTCCTTCCTCGACGCGCTGAAGAGACCCGCTGCCTTTCTCCTGCAGAGAAATCCAGCTCCAGTGTTTCCGGTCTGCCCTCGCGGGTGACTGGGATATCGAGTGCCCCCTGAAGGAAATACCAGACTTCCATCATTCTATTCAGAGGTATGGTGTTGACTAAACCCTTAGACGAGAATTCTTGAAGCAAACCTTGGCAAAACCAACTTAACTTAAAGCTACTTACTTACTCCCCTTCCACGTGTTAGGCTTAGGTCAGGCACACTGGGGTAGGCGTAGTTAGAAGCACCAGTTGAGTATTTTAGCCTAATGTATATATGAATGTATATATGTTTTATTACTTTTAAACCATTGTATGGCTAAGAAACCATATCAATGCTTTTACAGTTCTATTTCGCAATACTTATCTTACTGTACGTACTTTTTATAATAACAAGTCTTGCAATTGTGGCAATACATTTCTCTTGTATGAGAAGAAAGACTGTTCAATAAATGTTAACCCTTTATTGACAAACGCCCGTCTCTCTATTCTCTACATCTCGTGAAAGTAAACTGCACTAGACTGACTGAGTGAAATACATGTCTATTGTTTCACACGACCCTAGAGATTGACTCTTGATCTGAGGAGCAAAGTTGTCATGTTGCACGGTTGTTGGAAAGCTGAATCCCTTCTTGTCTGTGCCAAGGAAGCTGATCACTTCCCATGCAGAGAAGAAAGTTTCCAGTGACCTCTGAGCTAGTTGGTAACACACCCAATTAAGTTTAGCATAGTCAGTGGAGGCCTGGAATATCTGCAGTACCACGTCGATACTACTGTTTATGTTATTCCAATGCGCAGGGCCTAGTGGGAAACTAGGAACTACACTACAAAGTGCAGTGTTGAAGCTTCTATAGCTGTGGCACATGACTTACAGTTGGTACATTTAAATGTACCCGTTACTGGATTTCCATCAGTAATGCTCATTTGCTGGGGGATACTGGTTTTAATCATGCGGGAAAGACCACACAATCCTTTATGTTTTTGTTGCATCTGTATGCAAACATGGGTTTGGGGATGTATGTTTGTATGTATGTGTGTTCTTATATAGCGCTCGACTTACCCTTGGGCATCTCGGCGCTTGCATTGGGAACCCGTCCTCGCTTTTTCCCTGTGAGATAACCCGTACTGTGCATCCCCAGGGTGAAAGCCAGGCATCCCGCCGCGGGGGGGCCATAGTGGAGATTAAGCAAGCTATTGCCCAGAGTTGCAGAGTGTGAACCCCTGATTCGAGTAGGCACCGAAGTGAGAATTATCGAGTTCGCAGCCACTTTGGCTCAGACCCTGCCGCGTCGGGAATTGAACCCTGGTCCCGGGTCTGACCTCTGCTTCAGGGTATGACTGCTCTAACCAGTGAGCCACACTTCTCCACTCCTGTGTTAGATGTGTCCACATTTAGAATTTGCCAACTGGAACAAACAGCCTGTCTGATTCTCTTGTTTAACATAGAATGTCTAATGACAAAAATTAATGAAGATTTCTTCTTGTCCTTGACTCTCTTGAGTTGATGCTGGCGGTCATAAAACCGAGCTCTTTTATAGGAGTCTCTTACAATTTTTTTAGGATAGCCCCTAGCCAGAAACTTCTTTTTCATTGCCTCTACCTTAGCATCAAAATCACAAATATTTGTACATTTGCGTCTAAGACGCAAAAATTCACCAAAACGGATGCAATTATTTTGAATGGCTGGATGATAGCTGTCATTATGTAATAGGGTGTTTCTGGCAGTTGGATTAATAAATAGGTCAACTACCAGGATACCTGTATCATGTTTTATTAAAACATCCAAGTATTCCACCTGATCCCTACTGATGTTGTTAGTGAAGTGTATGTTGGTATCACACACGTTTATCCATTCCAAAAATTGCTGCAACTTGTCATGATTGTCATTCCAAATAAAGAACACGTCATCTATGAATCATGGCCATTTGGTTACCGACTCATAGAATGGGGCTATTTCATTGAAGACATACTTCTTTTTGAAATGAGACATATAAATATTGGCCACCGTAGGGGCACAAGATGCCCCCATGTGAAATCCCTGATTTTGCTTGTATAGCTGATTATTAAATTCAAAGATGTTATCAGATAACACCATTTTGAGGCACTCTAGGGCAAACACTGATGGGCAATTGATGTTATAAGCATGAATGAACCAATGCACAGCTGCTATGGCTCCATCAAAGGGGATGTTACTATAAAGTGCCTCTATGTCCATAGTGACCAAAAATTGAGTATCTGGGCAGAAGGCAATATTTTCCACAAGATTGATAATATGTCTCGTGTCTTGTACAAAAGCCGGTGTACGGGATACATGAGAGCATAATATTGCGTTAACATATTTAGCCAAAGGCTCAGTTGCTGAGCCTATGGTGGTGACTATTACCACACCAAACTCAGGCAGTTTATTTGATTAGGTGTTAGTTAGTAATTGGTACAAATTACTATATACAATTTTATCTATGGGCTTTATTACAAGTCTGGTGGTCCGTGGATCGAAGCACTCACTGGGGGCACTGTAGTGGCGGTCCTCCGCCTTCCCCATTACAATCAGGGCAGTCAGGCTGCCCAGGACCATCGCAACTGCCAGGGACCAGAGATCCCTGGTGGTATTGATTTTCATAATGCATGGGAGGGCTGCTGTGGCCCCTACAAGCATATTATGTGTTCCCTCACCCCACAATTTTCAGTGCAGTACGACTGCCAGGAAAAGTGTGACAGTGAGGAAACAAAGGGGACCCTACAGGGCCCAATGGCGCCTCATCCCATGTGGATGCATACAGGGAGGCACTACATGGCCCCCCTTGCGTGCCTGCACATCAGTATCTGCAAGGCATGAATTGCAGGAGTCGATGCTGTGCAGCTACTGCTTTGGACTATTCCCATTGGGGTACCTATTTTATAGGCACCGCCCTAGGAACGCCAAAAAACCACCTACCAGACAGGAGAAAACTCCTAATCTGGTGGGTGGTTTTTGAATGAGTTTGGTAGTGTAGGAGCTGGACAGTCCCGGTCAAGCACCGCCAAATTCATAATGAGGCCAGAAGATATTTTTAAGAACATAATGCAAATTAAACATTTTATATGCACAATCAATACCTCATACTTACATTAGAGCATATGAACAGCACAGCCAGGGCATGGTACCACACACTTGCCCTCCTCTGTAGGTTCATCCCTCGAGTTCAGTCCCTAATCCTCAGCTGCCTGGACTATTGCAATGCCTTGCTAATCTCTGCAAAGGAATCCTCACTTAGCAAACTGCAAGTGGTCCAAAACACGGCGGTGCAATTGGTGACCAATGCCCCCAGACCTGCATCTACCCTGTTACTTCAAAAACTAAACTGACTCCCAGTGAAAAAGACAATAAAATTTAAAGTCTGCTGCATGGTATACAAGTCCCTAAACAACATGGGATCCAGTTATCTGACTGAAATGTTGGTCAAATATATACCATCCAGACCCTGGGGTCGGGTCACCAAGGACTCCTCCATAATCTGCGCTTCAAACTAGCCCAAATCCAGTTACGCTAATGAACAAACTTCCTGTCCTTCAGAAAGCTGCTGAAAACGGCACTGTTCTAAACTATCTCCTTGGGTCGGTCACTAGCAGTCACAGTGCGGAGATACCCCGATGGGGGTGATTCGGGCACTATAGAAATCACATAAATAAATAAAATACTCACAGACAATTTATTAACTATAAAATACAAGTTAATCTAAAGACAGAGTATTTAACACTACAAACTATATACAAGTTAAAAAAACAATACAATGAATATATTTATAAGATTATTCACTAAGATTTATAAACGTTGCTCCATAATAAAATATTATAAATAAAATAATAAAACAAAAATAACAATAATACCATTGAAGATTAACCAAAACCATTATTTTTATTAAGTAGTTAAATAGTTATATCAAAATAATTTCAAATTATTTCAGTTTATTAAAATATTATTATTATATTTTTCAATTTTTATATTATGTTAACACATTTAAAAAAATCAGTTTAATGAAATTAACGTATGTCTTATTTAAATCAAAAAATTTTAGGCACATAAAAAAATGATGTTCAAATATTTTTAATATTACAAATCTTTTATCAGAAAATGTATAACATTTTACACTTTTATATAAAAATAACTTCTAATCATTTTAGCATTTTTATATTATTATAGTAAACTAAGTCTTAACTTTTTTAATACAATAAAACTAACATATTTTTTTTTATTAAAATCTACAAGGAACATTAAAATAAAATAATTGTAACATATTTTGATTATTACAAACAGAAATATTTTTTTATTGAAAAATAATTTCTAATTATTTCATAGTTTTACAATAATGATTTGAATATTTTTATTTAATCACATATGTTGATATTTATTTTTGTAAATAATTATCATTGCAATTTAATACCATTTATATACATTTTAATTCGTTTAAAAATAAAATTCATTAAAACATTAATGTAACAAAACGAATTTAGAAATTGTAAAAAAATTATTTTCATATCACTAAAAGTTGTTAACATAAAATAGACTTTTAAATGTACACTTTTTAAAAATCTCCCCACCCGTATCCCCTAAAATCCTCTATGGCATGCAACAAAAAAAGTATAAAACCAATATTTATATACATTATTACAGCTCAAAATACAAATCAGTTTCAAAACTAATAAATTATCTTAATAAAAAGACAAAATAATAAATGTAATAAACCTAAACCCAAACACACTGTAATAATTAAACATATTACATACAACAATATTTTCTACATTGATATTTTTTATGATAGTACAAAAAAACATTAAAATTGATATTCTTACCCTTGAAATTCCTGTCAATGATATTTCTGAAATCCCAATATTCTTGATGCAAATTTTTTTTTACTACAATATGTTTTTCTGATATTTTGTCCAAATACCTCCATATCACTATCCATGTCTAACAGTTATAGGGAAGGAATAATATCAAGTAAATGTGTACAAATAACTTATGTAGATTTGGGAAGATACTATCTAATGCAATAGTTCAGGATCTGTATGTCTTTTCTTTATCAGTATTATTATTAACATGTCAAAGCTCACAGTTTCCTTCTACATTTATGTAAAGTATCATACCACTTTGCTTACTAACAAGCATTTTATCTCCTTCCCTTTAGGCGTTGAATCAAATGTGTGGAGATTTTATTTTTCCAAAAGTCTGTTTTTTTTTAAGTTCAGCTCCTATCTAATTGTTCCTGAGTTGATGTGGCTTTTCCATGTTGGATATATCAGACTGGTGTAAGGACATCACTTCAGGCTCTTTAACAGTATGTTCTTCCTATATTCAGATTAACACTCCAAATGTGCGATTAAATCTTGAGCAGAGCATGTCTTACACAACATTCCATATTTGCAATGCTGTTACCTGTTAGACCTCCAATGGAACAAATTGACTACTGTCCCTGCAGATGAGAGGAAAGAAAGCACCAAATAAAACTATCCTGTTCCCGAGGTCAGGCCCAACGTTTGACATGGGAGGAAATATTAGGAGCCACTGAAGACATTCACAGTATTTTACAGCTGACATTTTTCAATTTGCAAATAAACCAAAAATAAAGCACTGAGTACAAAACCTTGCCGGATCTACAGCCCAGGCCATGCATGGCATTTCAGAGTAACACTTTTTAATTGCATGCAACACAAAAATAGAGCATTGATCATTAGCAATTCATTACTATATTCAGAATACCATTGCAGGGTTAAACAAACAGAAATGGGGCGAGAGAAAGGGGAATAATGAGAAAGAGAAAGCAAGCAAGAGGAGGAAATAGGCATAGACAGACAAAGGGTCCAATTTAGAGTGTGACGAAGAGGGTATTCCATCACAAAAGTGACAAAGTACCATATATGCCAAAATGATGATCCGTATACCTGCTATACAGATGGGTGAACCTTTAGTATGTAGACAGTGGAGACTAATACATCTCAGTCACCTTCATACCCCTCTGATGGCCCACCAAAGTAAGGTCAGTTGTAGGTTTGACCATGTGTCTGCCTGTCCTATTGGGCGGACACATGGCAAGTTTTTACTTTTAACAACCCCCATTCAAAAAGGTGGCAGTATGTAAAAATAAAACTTTTCAATTACCCCACACGTGGCGTCATTGATATAGATTTTTATATTTATAAAGAAAAACCTGCTTTACAATATTTGGCCTGATTTAGAGTTGGAGCTATGGAGACGGAGTACCCTCTCCGCCAAACTGAAGGTCTATCAACCTGATTTAGAGACAAATGCATCTGCAGTTTGTAGACAGAAGAGATTACCTAATCTCCATCGCCTTTGGGCTGTCAGAGTATTGGCTATGTGTCTGCCTGCTTGATTTGAAGTGGGCAAACACTTAGCAAATATTTACCTTTACAAACCATAGCTGTCTTGGGACAAAACTCTCATGGAGAGGGGGGTTGTTGTTTATTTTATTTCCAAAAACAAAATCCAGCTTTGGGATTTTGTTTTTGAAAATAAAAACAGAAAATTAAAGTGCCACTACATCATGTTGTCAGAGATGCACAGCACATTTTCAATGAATGCAAGAGAAGACTGCTGGGCCGGCTAACATATCTAAATTTGGTGGGATGAGTCTGCTCACCATGGTGGAAGTAAAGTATTTTGCCATTGCAATGATACTACAGCCATCTCCCAAACTCTAAATCAGAGCCATACTCAGAGAAAGGGCCGGATGGGGTACACGTCTGGGTGAGGCAAAGAAAATTTGAGGAGACAGGGAAAACAACACGGATAAAATGACATGGGACAGACAGAAAAAAAAACACTAGGGAGAGACAAGGCTGAATGATTTGTACCAAGAGAGAGAATGATGCTGACAGACATAAAAAGCCAAATAGAGGCAAAAAAAGTCCAGAGAGCGAGAGATCCAGCTACAGGTAGAAAAAGACAAGTAGTGGCAAATCAAGACAGAGAGAGACAACTAAATGAAGGAGACATAGGAAAACACAAGTGAGAGAGACGGAGTCTACAGAGAAAGAGAGAGAATACTAAGTCAGGGACTGGCAAAGATAATGAGAAAGACCGCGAGAGACAGGGGTACGTTGAGAAAACTGAGGAGAGACGGAGAATGACTTGGAAATATGAAAGAGACTGACAAGAGGAGACAGTGGTAAAGAGGGAGAGGGGCAGACAGAGACAAAGGAAACCAGGATAAGATAATAAGAAGGTGGAATGGAGAGATAGTCAGGGAGAGACAGACACAGGGAGGCAAACGGAGTGAGACAGACACAGGGAGGGAGAGAGCAAAACATCCATAGAAGAGAAACATAGATAGAGGCAGAAAGAGAAAGATTCCAAAGTAAGTGTTGTTGCAGTCATCAAGTCTGGAATCAATCAGTGCCATATCGTTGGCCCACTGCTCAACCTCAGACAAGTATGGAAGGATGGGAGGAATTTTCCTCTGAAATAATGTACTGGGAAGAGAAATAAAGTTGAAGCTTTTCACTGATTGAGAAGGTTTGAGACAAGAGCCAAAGTGACAGGACCAGAGAGGAGTACTAAAGATCACTGCTTCATCCAGTTATCACAATCTCCATTTTCTCAGCCTTGAGTTTTACCATGCTGCGGCATGCATTATTTGCCTTCGGATAGGCATTAATGAAGAGAGATCATTTTAGGAGTGGCCAATTACTCCATAGAGCAATAAGGGTTCATCAGCATAGCTATAAAAGTGCAGGTCATGAGATTGTATAAAAACCACAAGAAATCTAATTTAGATCTTAAGTAGGGTGAAAGCACCGATCATTGAAGAAAACTAGAAGTGAGTTTGGAAACTGAAGAAAGCAAGGTGGAATGCCTCTCTCTGAAATCTTCAGGAGAGTAAGGAGTAAGCTATTCTGTGGCCGTTTTCTCACAAACCAGTGCTCCATAGTATGATCAGTAGAATGTCAGATGTAGTGGAAAGCTCCACTACAAATAGGACATTTACAGTGTATACATGAACCTCCAGGTGGATGTCTAATAGAATCTTGAAGATAACTGATTTAATGCCTCAGTTGAGCAAGAAATATGCTTTTGGGTTGCCCAATGCTTCAGCAAGTTGTGAGAATGAGAAAGGCAGTTTGGCCCCAAGGAGTCAAGGATTTTAGAATGTGTGGAGAGAAAGTTAATTCAATATTTATCTATCTATCTATCTATCTATCTATCTATCTATCTATCTATCTATCTATCTATCTATCTATCTATCTATCTATCTATCTATCTATCTATCTATCTATCTATCTATCTATCTATCTATCTATCTATCTATCTATCTATCTATCTATCCATCCATCCATCCATCCATCCATCCATCCATCCATCCATTTATCTATCTATCTATCTATCTATCTATCTATCTATCTATCTATCTATCTATCTATCTATCTATCTATCTATCTATCTATCTATCTATCTATCTATCTATCTATCTATCTATCTATCTATCTATCTATCTATCTATCTATCTATCTATCTATCCATCCATCCATCCATCCATCCATCCATCCATCCATCCATCCATCCATCCATCCATCCATCTATCTATCTATCTATCTATCTATCTATCTATCTATCTATCTATCTATCTATCTATCTATCTATCTATCTATCTATCTATCTATCTATCTATCTATCTATCTATCTATCTATCTATCTATCTATCTATCTATCCATCTATCTATCTATCTACCTATCTGTCTATCTATTTATCTATCTGAGTAAAGTAAGAATTATTGGTTTCAATGCATAAGAATTGTTACAAAATACATTTGCATAGTCACATATGAGACAATAAAAACATCTTTCAATTGTTAAAACTGATTATTTTGATAGTATCAATATTAAATTAAAACCCCTGAACTTTCCTTTCACTTAAATGCCACTGTCATTGGAGTTTCCAAGTTAAAAAGAAGTTCCATCGCCTTAGTTTAAGTATGCGTGCTGTATTTTAGAAATTACAGATAAAGTGGACCAAGAATTCCTAATATAGATGGCACAGTCTGCAGGCACCAATGTTTGCCAGGGATTTCCAGCTGATGTTCATATCCTCCATTGGTAAAAACATGAATCTGGCAAGCAGGATCAGCTTTAAAATTGGTATGTTCAGGGCACAGTTTAAGTAAGGCTGACATGATGTGTTCCTATACGAGCTAACAATGACCTGGATATTACTAGCAGAGGTTTCAATAGAGAGAAGATCTTCTCGCCTAGATAGGAGCCTTAAAATGTTTTCAGTATAGTTTTAGTGCCTGTGGTTGATGTGTAAAAGCTTCCCAATTCGCCATATCCAGGTTCCGTTTAAAACAGGCAATCACCAAGTAGTATGAAAAATAATTTGTGCCATTTAAAAAAAAAACATGTTCAAAATTTCTTTCATTGTGTTGGAAGATGGTGCACAGATTCTGCAGTAATACTGAATAGTAGATGCCCAATGTTCGAGGGTTTGTTTATGTAGCCCAAGACATACCAGAGTGTTCCAGGCATGTGCTGCAATGTATAATCTATGTCTATGGGCACGACAATACACCAACTCCATAGTGTTCGCTAAGGCTCCAGGGAAAGAAAACTGTACCTAGGAAATTGAAGGCAGTAGTTTGGCTCTGATTACCTTCCAAATTGACTCGGAAGATGGACTGTACAGATTGGCATGGACTTTACACATTGACATAGTCCCTGCCATGGCCTTTTCTTTTATAGGAGAGATATGTACATTAAGCACACCATTACTCATAAACCATACCCCTAAATAATTGTATTTGGAGGCAGTAGTTATTTTCAGGTTACCCAATCTCCAGTGATGTTTCAGTTTATTAGCATAGTGGCCAAAGATAAGAACCATGGTTTTTTTTGCAATTGGCCACTAATTTATTAGCAGTGTTGTAGTTACTTAATGCATCCAAAGCTTTTGTGTGATCCATTAGGATCATGTCATTGGCATACTGCAGCAAAAATAATCAGTTCTGGCCAATCTTTGGCCAGCGGTATACAAATTAAAAAGTATAGGCGGCAGGATGCTTCCTTGTTTGAGCCCTTGGTCCGTATACACTTTGGCTGTGGCTGTGTTCTGGGTAATCTTGTCGTGTACTCAAGTTTGAGAGTAAAGTTCTATGATGGCACCCATCAGGGTGTTCGGGATCCCCCATGTTTGCAGTTTCTTCCAAAGGATGTTCCTATTGACACATTCGAAAGCTGTGAAGTAGTCCACAAAGCAGGTGAAGAGTGGATGCTGTTTTGATAGAGTAACTTGCTCAACTTGGTCAACCAGGGCCAGAAATGATGTCCATCGTTCATGCCCCCTCCTTTAAGCCTGATTGATGGACCGGGAGGACTTGCATAGGCTTTAGTATCGAGCCCTTCTAGGCTTCAGGGACTATAGTGTTTAGAGAGGTGAAAGGAGAGTGGACCAGAGGTCATGGTCCTCTGTGAAAAGGTGACCAGGGAGCTTGTGTAGTTTAATGCATTTGCATATCTCGTGCTTAGGATGTATTTGTATCGCATGCACCATCGCATGCAGAGAATGTATTGTTTTGATTATGTGGAGCCTTCTGAAGCCAGGGGTCCGTTGGGCATCTTCAGTTGCTTGTCGGACTCCGGGCTGATGAGGCGCTTCTCTTGTGGTTGGATACAATGAGATAAACTTCCTTTCAATCAACTACTGATTCCTGGATTTAATAAGACAATCAGTCTTCTACATATTGGCGACAATCAGGATTTTTGTTTCCAACCACCGACCCACGCAATGGGATGGAAGGATTTATTGGTGTTTTTCTGTGATTCCTACGTGTTCAGTGTTTGACACTTTCTACCGGTGTCTGGTTGGTACTTTGCGCTGTTGGAATCATCACGGAAGAAAAATTTATAAAAATTGGTTTCCTGCAATTGGTACATCTTCTCCACGTTTGAGGATCGTTTGGGGAAACAATCTACTGGTGATTTATGCGGAGGTGTTTAGTTCTGTCGGAGAGCCGAGTTTGTGGTGAATTTGACAGAGAGCCGATTTGGTAATGAATTTGCAGTGGTACATTGACTCTTTCGGATTGGCACATGGTAATTACCTTTTTCAACTGTGTCATTACCGTGATCACCGCTGTTAGCGCGTGCTTACTTTTCACAAGTAAACACCTTCTGCCATTATCTCTCCGAACCTTGCTGCTCCGACCTGGAATCTTCGCGGCTGAGTTCCTTCTTGATTGTTGGCCGGAAGATCCCGCTTGGCATGATGGGAATACGTGACGTTTGACGTTACACGTTACGTCCTTCGGCGGCCATTTTGGAGAAGTTTTTAAGTCTTCCTTCAGCCAGTTTGTGTGTGATCCGTTTTACGGCGATTCACACGCCTCTTCTTCATTAACTTTGCGCTTTGGAAATTGAAGATTAATCAGTCACAGCGACATTTATTCGTGTTTCTGGTACTGTTGGTGCACCCATTTTCAGCAGGATTTCTTCAATTTTGGTACTGTTTGTGCGATCATTTTACCGGTGATTCGCACACCATTGTCTTTATTTTGTGTCTACTAAATACTGTTTTTCTTTTATTTAATATGTCAGCTGTTAGAGAAGTCACTCAACCTCCTCCTTTTCTGGAGAAACCTGGAAAACCTTCATTATTATGGTCTGAGTGGTTTGGTTTGTTTGAAAACCACATTATTGCTATTGATGCTGCTGACTATTCTCCTCCTAGGAAGTTTGCTTTATTATTTGGTAGTTTAGGTTTAGCAGCACAACGTATTTTTAACAGTTTAGTACCTATTCCTCCTCCGTCTGGTCAATCTGGCGATAGACAATGGAATGTATACGTAGAAGCTATCGCAAGACTTAAAAAGCAGTTTGAGGAGTCCCCTAATATTATGTTGGAGAGACATAAGTTTTATAAAAGAAAACAAAAGGAAGATGAAAAAATTGATGAGTATATTTCTGCTTTGAGAGTGTTAGCAATTACTTGTGATTTTGGTCCCCTGTTTGATAACTGTATACGTGATCAATTTGTTTTTGCTTGTGCTTCTCCTAAGGTTAAGGAGAGGATTCTCAGTTGTAAGAATCCGCCTTTGTCAGACGTTATTGATCTGAGTCTTAGTATTGAGAGATCTATAATTTCTACAAAGGCAATGATGGTGGATTCCTCCTCTAAAGTAAATTTTGTTTCTGAGGAAATGGCGGAGGAAGGACTGTATGCTATTGCTGGCAAAGAAAATAAAGAAAAATGGCAGGGTAAACCTAGTTTTAATCAAACCAAACAAAACTTTTGTTTTAGATGTGGATCTAAATTCCACATTGCCAATTTTAAAGGGTGTCCAGCCATTAATAAACGCTGCGTCATTTGCAAGAAAATTGGCCATTTTCAAAAAGTATGTAGGTTTCAGAAGAAATCAGTTAAAGTTAACTATGTTGACATGGATGAGTGTTGTGAAAATTTGGACAACCTTATGTTAATGGTGGATGCTGACGAAGGTACTGTTTTTATTAAAGGGCCTTTATGTGAGTCTTCTATTGATGACATTAATGTACATATAATAGCGGATTCTGGCTCGCCTATCACAATCCTTCAGGATACCACCTTTTACGACAAGTGGGGGAGAGATATGAAATTAACACAAACTGATGTCAACCCAAAAGCTTTCGGGGAGAAAGATATCGATATGTTGGGCTTTTTCTTGGGAAATTTACAAGTTCTTGGGAGATCTATTGTTACTAAGATCTACATAGCGATAAAAGGCAAAGATATTGTGGGTTGGAAGGACCTAGCTAAGATGAGTTTGTATCTGGTCCCAGGTGATGAGAATACGATTAAGGTGCGTGAGTTTCCTGTTTGTTTTGTGGAAGAAGCAAAAATTGACCGGATGGATCTATTGAATGAATTTAAGAACGTTTTTAGCAATAGAAGTGGTCTAGTAAAAGGGGCTGAACACAAAATTAGATTAATTCCAGGGGCAACTCCAGTTTTCCATAAGGTACGCCCAGTTCCTTTGAGTGTCAGGGCAGAACTTCAGAAAATTCTTGAGGATTTATGCAATGATAAAATTATTGAACCCTCTGAGTCCTCCCAATGGGTCGCCCCCATCGTCGTAGCCGGAAAAAAGAATAATGAGATCAGGTTGTGTGCGGATCTCAGTGGTCTCAACAAAAATATAAAGGTTGACTGTCACCCTCTTCCAAAGATTAAGGAATTGTTGGCAAATTTAGGTGGGGCCAAATGGTTTTCACTTTTGGATTTAAAATCCGCTTATCATCAGATCCCCTTGTCAAAAGAATCGCAAGAACTGACTACCTTTGTTACCCCATTCGGCGCTTTAAAATTTTTGAGGCTGCTGTTTGGGTTAGCATCGGCAGCCAGTGTCTTCCAAAGATTGATGGATTCCTTATTTAAAAATCTGGTGGGGGTTCAAGCGTATTTGGACGATATTTTGATTTTTGCCAAAACAATGGATGAACATAAAATTTTATTGAGGAAGGTCTTGCCCATTCTTGGTGGAAGAGGGATGACTGTGAGAGAGGATAAGTGTAAGTTTGGGGTGTCAGAATTGGAATACTTGGGCCATATGATTTCAGAGTCTGGTATCCAAAGTTTTCTGTAGTTAGAGCTCTTATGGAAGCCAAACCTCCAGGGGATAAAGATTCTCTGCGCTCTTTTTTAGGGCTAGCGGAATACTATGCTAGGTTTGTGGAAAATTATGCTCAGGTGGTGGAACCTCTTCGTCTGCTTCTTAAAAAAGGTCAGAAATTCATTTGGTCCAAGGATTTGGATGAATCCTTTGTTAGGGTTAAGAAGTTGATTGTTTCAGCGTGAGCACTACATGCATTTAGGGAGGATTGTCCTTGTGTTCTCTCAGTGGTCGCAAGTATGAAAGGTTTGGGTGCGGTGTTGAGTCAGCAGGTGGATGGTAACAAGCAAACCGTAGCTTTTGCTTCAAGGTCTTTGAAAGATTTTGAGAAACACTATAGCACAATTGAGAGAGAGGCGTTGGCCTGTGTGTGGGCTGCTCAGAAATTTAAAATGTACATCTGGGGTCGTAAATTTGTAACGTTTTCGGACCATAAACCCCTTTCTTTCATTCTTAGCAAGGTGACTGGTTCTAATAGTCTTTCTCCGAGGTTAACCAGACTGGTCTCTAAACTTCAACAGTTTAATTTTGAATTGAAACATATTGCCGGTGGTAAAAATTTCAGGGCAGATTGTTTATCCAGGATGTTGATGGATAAGGACGATGAAGATGATCTGGTGGAGGAGGATGTGGAATGTGTGTCTGTGGTGGATGCCATTGAGGAATGGAGTTCTGCTATTTCAGAGAGGGACTGGAAAGAAGCTTGTTTGAAAGATGTCATTTTGTCTCAAGCGTTGGAGTTTTCTTCTAAGGTTTGGCCTGATTTGAGGAATTTATCGGGTGATTTGAAGAATTTTGCTCAAGTTGCTGAGGAACTTTCGGTGAAGGATGCCGGTTTGTTGAGAGGTGACAAATTTGTTCCACCTAGCGGTTTGAGAAATGTAATTGTTAAACTAGCTCACAATGGTCACTTGGGTGTGACGAAAACTTGCATGAGAATTAAGTCTCATTATTGGTGGCCTGGCATTGATGCCCAGGTGAGGGCTTTAGTAAACGGCTGTGAGGAGTGCTTGTTGTCGGATAAGCATTGTCAAACACATGATTCTCCATTGCAACCTACTCAATTTCCTGGGGTTGCTTGGGAGAAGGTAGGTCTGGATTTTTCGGGTCCGTATAATGTACTTCCTGAGGGGAAAAGATATCTTATTTTGGCTATTGACTACTTTTCGAAGTGGATGTATTACAGGTTTGTGGAGGCTCCGAATTCAGATAATACTATTTCTTTTTTGGAAAGGGTGTTTTTACTTGAAGGGGCACCTCAAGTTTTGATAACAGATAATGGGACTCATTTTGTATCAGACAAGATGTGCAAGTTTTTGAAGGTTCATGATGTGAAACAACTTAAAGTGGCGCTTTATTCCCCTTCTTCCAATGGTTTGGTTGAACGTGGGAATAAGATTTTGAAAGAGGGTATTCAAACTGCGTTGGCCTCAGGGCTAGATGTTTTTAAATTTCTTGAAAAGAAAATTTGGAATTATATAACCTCACCTCATTGGACTACTCAGGTGTCTCCCTTCGAATCATTAAGGGGAAGAAAGTTGCATTCTTCTTTATTTCCTTCTTGGCTTGGTAAGATGGATTCTAGCCAGAGTATGTTGAATCATGGTGACCTTAATGCTACAGTTAAGCAAAGGCAGGCGGTGATGAAAGAAAATTTTGATAGAGTCAAAAATGTGAAGGATGTTCAATTGGCTGTGGGGGACTGGGTTATGATTAAGAAACCCTTCAAGGTTGCCAAAGGGAATTCAGTTTTTTCAAGTCCGGTCCAGGTTGTTAAAATTAGCAAAAATGCTGGTTTTTTTGGGTGACAAGGGTTGGTGGAATGTCAGACAATTGGTGAAATTGACTGGGGATCAAGCTGCCCTTATCTGTAAGACTAAAGGAGGGGTGTGATTGGATGCATTGGTTACAACAGGATGTTAGGTTGGATTCTCATCCTCACACTTCCATGGATGTAATTTCTTCTTCTTCCTCATGCAGTGCTGATAAGTCTGCCATTCCTTCTTGTAGTCGTAGTGGACATATCAGAAAAGTCCCAGCAAGATACAATGAATTTATTTCTTTTTGATCATTTCGTTTCTTGGTTGTGTTTCTGTGTAAGGGGGAAGGTGATGCAGTGTAATGCATTTGCATATCTCGTGCTTAGGATGTATTTGTATCGCATGCACCATCGCATGCAGAGAATGTATTGTTTTGATTATGTGGAGCCTTCTGAAGCCAGGGGTCCGTTGGGCATCTTCAGTTGCTTGTCGGACTCCGGGCTGATGAGGCGCTCCTCTTGTGGTTGGATACAATGAGATAAACTTCCTTTCAATCAACTACTGATTCCTGGATTTAATAAGACAATCAGTCTTCTACAGCTTGTCACTTTGTAAATTCTGCAGGATTTTCAACACGCTGCTGCGCTCTCTTTGGGTGCAGATGAAATAGGCCCCATTTCTGACATATAAAGTGTTATATGAAGTACTGTGTCCTGAAAGTAATTGATTATCTAAGCAGGCACTGATACTGGTCATGCAGTATAATGTTTGAACATGCTTGATCCATGCATTCGCTGGAACTCCATCTTGTCTATCATGGCCATAACCAGCAAGAATATTAATGTATTGCCAAAATGTCACCTGTTTTAGAAGAGTTTGAACGTGTAACCATTGTAATTCTTCTTGTTGTTTTTTTACTGCCAGATACACATATTATGTGTTGTCCTAGCTATTAACCACTTGCGGCGCAGCTCTTCTTCACTAGAGTATATATAGAGTCCTGCCTCAAAGCTCTTTTGCTCTGCTTTATCTTTGAATAGTAAGGTTTTTGCAGGCAACACACCTTTTCCGTGATAACTGACTGATGGCCAAATGGCCTGTCTTCAAGCTGTTAATACAGGTCTGCCGCTGTTGTTGTTGCTGTTGGTCGACAGCCAGTTTCTTTCCCATGTAACCGAGCGTGACATGTCTATTTTGTTCCATTTTACCCTTCGTGAACGCGTGCAAATTTCTTCACCAGTAGGCGCTCCCAAGGTATTTAGGAGTTGTGGCCTAAATTACTGAACGGATATCATGGCAGAAAGAGGAAGATGATCACTAGTCTACTGATGTAATATTGCAAAGTCAAGAAGTTGTTCGAAAAGAGGGTTACTCATGCACACGTTATCTATTGTTGAGATATTATTATATAAACTAGGTCATGTTCAAGAGAAATTGACATCTTGTGGTTAGAATATAATCATGAGGTAGATCTTCTACCAGTTCCCTCCTCTTACCCAGCCTCCAACTGTACTTGCAGTTAAAAATACACATTTAGGAGTAAAATCACTGTTGTGTGCCCGTTCAGCTTCTGGCCTTGCAGATGGACAGCCTGTACCATATCTGTAATTTTACTGCAGTTACCATTAGCGTCAGATTGACATAAATTGATAAACCTCCAGAAGGCCTTCCGAATATGTTAAGCTTTTTGGCTAGACGTTTTAATTCTACGAAGTCCAGAATTAACAGTGGCAACAATAACAAGGTTTCTTATAAGCAGAGCAGGCCCCCAGTCTAGAAGAATTTGAATGGGACCCTGAAAGAAGCCTTGTCTTATTCATTCCCAAGACTCTCCCAGAAAGCCAGTCCCCAGTCACATTAAGATGGAAAAACAATTTTTAGCTTATGAGGTAGGGGGGTGACTAAGAAGCTGTCAAAAGGCCTTCCTTGTGGCAGCTGGATCCTGCCATTTTGAAACAGGGCATCTTGAGTAGATTTACAGTAAAACAACAAGAAAATGCTGAAAAAGGAGGTGGGGACTGGAAAAAATAGTTAGGAATGGGTGGTAGATTTTGTCCTGTCATGGCTAGTGCACAGACTAAATCTAGCACGTAAACCACCAGCACCTGGGAAGATTCCTGGAACTAGACAGACTCCATGCAAATAAGAAGGCCTTGTTGGAGAAGAATCCTGACTTATTTACTCCTGACTCCTACTGAAATAAGAGGATTCACACAAGGATTCATGAATCCTTCTGGCACCCATGGCCTGGACCTGGTCACACAAAACAGAGGGACTACTGAGTCTAAGAATGCCCAGTTGACTAAAGAGGACAAGACCCTGCAGAAGGTGTCACTAGAAATAGACCTGGTGCCCAAAGACCTGCTCCAAGGACCTATTGGCCAACAGGACTGACCAGAAGAAGATTTCTCATCAGTTGCAGACCAAAGATAAAACCTTGGCCTTAGACAACCCGCTTGTTGTATCTGACCTCTGCTCCATCACAGTACTTGAAATTGCACCTCAGTCCCATTCCCCCGGAAACTGTAGTTTATTAATAGTGGTGGACTTTTTCGATGTTCTTTTAGCATTAAAAGTTTTAAAATTCATATGACTGATTCTCCTCTACCTATTTTTATGTTCTTGGTGTACTTTTGCCCATTAATATTCTCTCTATGTAACCTGATTTGGGAATGTTATTGCATGTAATCTTAACTTTAAAAGTGTTGAAAATACTTTAATTTAGCACACACTTCTTTGTGGATTGCCTACATCTTGTGCCTTAGCTGGTATTGCACCGTTACAACGCAACTTTTACAACGCACTACCATTACATCGCAACTTTTACAACGCAGGATCCATTACAATGCATGCCTTTACAACGCATGTCATTACATAGCAGATGCTATTACAACGCATGCCATTACAACGTAAGTATAGGTAGGTATATAATTTTATTTTATATTTTATTTTACAATATTTAATTAATTTAATTAATATTAAAAATAAATAAATATATTAATTTATGTTTTTTAATATTATAAATTAAATATATTAATTTAAGTAATTAAAAAAAAATAAGTATTAGTATAGGAGTATATGTTTTGGGGTACTGAGGTATATGTTTTGGGGTGTTTGGGTATTTTTAGTGTTTTAGGGCTGGGTTTGGTTTTTGGGGTACAGGGGTATTTTTAGGGTTCAGGGCTAGGTTTGGGTTATGGGGTAAAGGGGTATTTTTAGGTTTTAGGGCTGGGTTTGGTTTTTGGGGTACAGGGATATTTTTAGGTTTTAGGGCTGGGTTTGGTTTTTGGGGTACAGGGGTATTTTTAGGTTTTAGGGCTAGGTTTGGTTTTTGGGGTACAGGGGTATTTTTAGGTTTTAGGGCTAGGTTTGGTTTTTGGGGTACAGGGGTATTTTTAGGTTTTAGGGCTGTGTTTGGTTTTTGGGGTACAGGGGTATTTTTAGGTTTTAGGGCTGGGTTTGGTTTTTGGGGTACAGGGGTATTTTTAGGTTTTAGGGCTGGGTTTGGTTTTTGGGGTACAGGGGTATTTTTAGGTTTTAGGGATGGGTTTGGTTTTTGGGGTACAGGGGTATTTTTAGGTTTTAGGGCTGGGTTTGGTTTTTGGGGTACAGGGGTATTTTTAGTGTTCACTTTTTTTAAAAACACGACTTTAAATAAATTAAATTAATTAAATTAATTACATTAAATTAAATTAAATTAATTATATTATTTACAATTAATAAATTAATTAAATTACATTACTTAAATTAAATTAAATTATTTACATTTTTTAAATTAATTAAATTATTAAAATTAAATTATATTATTTACAATTTATTAATTAATTAAATTACATTAATTAAATTAAATTAAATTTTATTAATTATTTTAAAATTATTTAAATTAAATATATTATATTAAATTAAATTATATTATTTACAATTTATAAATTAATTAATTTACATTAGTTAAATTAAATTAAATTAATTAAATTAATTACAATTTTAATATTAATTAAATTACAATAATTAGTTTAAATTAAATTAATTACTTTTTTAAATTTATAAAATTAAATTAATTAAATTAAATTAATTAAATTAACTAAATTACATTATTTTAAAAAAGATATACTTACCTATACTTAAGTTGTAATGGCATGCGTTGTAATAGTATCTGCTATGTAATGACATGCGTTGTAAAGGCATGCATTGTAATGGATCCTGCGTTGTAAAAATTGTGATGTAGCGGTCTGCGTTGTAAAATAACGCGTTGTAACGTCATAGATCCGCCTTAGCTACCAGGGGACAAACGGAGATTGTCACAGAGCTGTGCTTTGACCTAACAATAGTGGATTTATTGAGTTTGTAGGCGTTCCCCTATGCAAATTATTAAGCCCATTTCTGACAATGACAAAAAAAGAAAAAGCTCCTTCCATAGTGCATTCTCTTTATAGAAACTTGTCCTTATTAATATGCTTTATCAGGCTCTCTTTTTGGAATTCATAATCCCTAAAATGTTAAAAGCCCAAAGCAGTTACATTCAAAACAGTTGTATACCGAAGTTTTAAATAATCATGCATAACATAAGTTACAATTAATAAAGGGGTTATAGAAAAGCTATAGTATCTTAATTGATCAGAGGAATGATTTACATTAAAATTCGTTTGCAGTTTTGTTTCCTGCACTTGGGAGAAATGGAATTTGGAACCCAATTAACATGAGTAATAAGACAAATCTAGATGAGATGGAAAACCTGCTGTTCTGCGCCAGGGATGAACTTGTGGGAAGTGTTTGACTAGCAGAAGCTGACGTTGGCTTCTGAAACTGATGTATGAGAAGAGACATGGAGTGATATTCTTCACGCTTTTTAAGGAGGGATCCATATACATGTGATAAGTACTAAGTCATTTTACCTCAAATGGTGGAAAGAAAAAGTTATTTTGTACATGTATTGTTTCTGGAATGATAATAATCTTGCCTTATCCAGGAGAAATTACAGTTACATGATTATTTTTATACCTGAATGAAATTTAATTTGTGACTCTGTTAGTCAATGTTTCCAAGTCTCCATTAAACTCTGATTCCATAATCCATTTATTAAACATATTTAGTAAAGATATTTGGAATGGCTATCTCCCTAAAACTACTCCGATTTACAAAAATGTGAAATATTATATTCCAATTGTTGCGAAAAGCACTAGGAGTAAGATGATCTAACGTTTTGATATCCTTTTGATGTTAGGACAGATTATGGTAAAGTTTTTCAAAACATCTAGAGCAACAAATATTACCCAATCCATTTTTTCAGTTATAATAAGCCACACTTACTCCTGTTCATATTAATACATTTGGCCATTCTGCCTCTTTTCTTTGTTGGTTTTGAAACATGAAACAGTGGTTCTGTAATTCTCATGCTATTTGATTGCAAGTATGTTAAAACGTTCTGGTTTTAAGTTCAGTCTAAATGTTAAAAACATCTTGAATAGTAATTTACCACTTACCCGTTCCTAAAATGATTTGGGTCATCATCAACTTATTTTAATAGTTCTATTATTGTACGTTATGCATTAGATCTTTTCATTGTGATTGCATTTAAAGTAATATTATCCTGCTGGAAAGATTTTTCTAAGTTACCTATTTTTACTTTGGTGAACCTAGTTTGTGATAATCATTGTGATTGCATTTAAAGTAATATTATTCTGCTGGAAAGATAGCTGACCCCTGGGGCCATAAGTTAACACCCATTGACCTTTCCTGGGCAAGCCATTGTTCTCTGAGCCAGGATCGCTAACACTCCCAGCCATGGATGTGTATTCCAGTTGTGGAGGTATGATGAGTGGCAGACATCGTTTTAAAATAGTTCAGTCTCAGGCAACCTAAAGTATAATTTTACAAAGTTACTTTACTGCTTTAGTTATAAAAAAATCTAATCTCACCCTTAAGTCATATTTTAAATGGCTAGCAGGAACTAACGATAAAGCTTTTTTAGAGTTTAAAAATTAAGATTTTCATCATACCTGGACCTATTGGGAAACTGTCAAGCCAGGCCTTCACAGTGAAATAGTTTGGGGTTTTATACCACTGTGAGGACACACTAACCCCATTATGTAGTGTGCCCTATTTTTAAATATTTGCACCATGTCCTGTGGGCTTACAAGGCAAACTTTATGAATAGATAGTATTTTCCTAGAAGGTAATGGCATTTTCCATACCATCTTTCCCTGTAGTGCATTTAAGCTGCAGCCTACCTGGGGTAAAGTGGTGTTCCTGGCAGAACTGTTTTTGTTATTTATGTGTATGACAAATGTACACTGCAACCGACACATGGCATTTACTTTTTTATGCACTTTACGCACTTTAGGCACCATTTACAAATGACTTACAGGGTAGTCATATCAACAAAATCAGGAGCTCCAAAGTACATCACAAATTTTAGAGGGAAAGCACAGGCATGTGACTGTTGTTCAGCAGTGGCAAAGTCCATAAAGTCCTATGGGCAGCAAAAACGTTGAAAAGCAAAAGGCATTTTTGCTACAAAAGGGTTTCGAACTCTTGTGATAGTTTCACGATGCTACATATGTGACTGTGCTTCAGGATTGGACTCCTGAGGCGAAAAGCCGGGAGCGAGCAAAACTTTGATTTTAAAACTTTATTGTGATATTGTGTTCCTATTACTCTCCCCACGTACCTGTACTCTTTGGCATCTTTTAAACAGCGCTACACGCTGCAACGACTCCCTTCTTTTGGCCGCCATTCTCGAGGGCGCGGCGCGCTAACGAGACACGCCCCCTCTGTTGGCCACGCCCCCTCGCCAGACTGCATAAATAGTGCGCGCCGACGCTAGGCGCCGCACTAACGATTGGACTCCTGAGGCGAAATGCCGGGAGCGAGCAAAACTTTGATTTTAAAACTTTATTGTGATATTGTGTTCCTATTACTCTCCCCACCTACCTGTACTCTTTGGCATCTTTTAAACAGCGCTACACGCTGCAACGACTCCCTTCTTTTGGCCGCCATTCTCGGGGCGCGGCGCGCTAACGAGACACGCCCCCTCTGTTGGCCACGCCCCCTCGCCAGACTGCATAAATAGTGCGCGCCGACACTAGGCGCCACACTAACGATTGGACTCCTGAGGCGAAAAGCCGGGAGCGAGCAAAACTTTGATTTTAAAACTTTATTGTGATATTGTGTTCCTATTACTCTCCCCACCTACCTGTACTCTTTGGCATCTTTTAAACAGCGCTACACGCTGCAACGACTCCCTTCTTTTGGCCGCCATTCTCGAGGGCGCAGCGCGCTAATGAGACACGCCCCCTCTGTTGGCCACGCCCCCTCGCCAGACTGCATAAATAGTGCGCGCCGACGCTAGGCGCCGCACTAACGATTGGACTCCTGAGGCGAAAAGCCGGGAGCGAGCAAAACTTTGATTTTAAAACTTTATTGTGATATTGTGTTCCTATTACTCTCCCCACCTACCTGTACTCTTTGGCATCTTTTAAACAGCGCTACACGCTGCAACGACTCCCTTCTTTTGGCCGCCATTCTCGAGGGCGTGGCGCGCTAACGAGACACGCCCCCTCTGTTGGCCACGCCCCCTCGCCAGACTGCATAAATAGTGCGCGCCGACGCTAGGCGCCGCACTAACGATTGGACTCCTGAGGCGAAAAGTCGGGAGCGAGCAAAACTTTGATTTGAAAACTTTATTGTGATATTGTGTTCCTATTACTCTCCCCACCTACCTGTACTCTTTGGCATCTTTTAAACAGCGCTAAACGCTGCAACGACTCCCTTCTTTTGGCCGCCATTCTCGAGGGTGCGGCGTGCTAACGAGACACCCCCCCTCTGTTGGCCACGCCCCCTCGCCAGACTGCATAAATAGTGCGCGCCGACGCTAGGCGCCGCACTAACGATTGGACTCCTGAGGCGAAAAGCCGGGAGCAAGCAAAACTTTGATTTTAAAACTTTATTGTGATATTGTGTTCCTATTACTCTCCCCACCTACCTGTACTCTTTGGCATCTTTTAAACAGCGCTACACGCTGCAACGACTCCCTTCTTTTGGCCGCCATTCTCGAGGGCACGGCGCGCTAACGAGACACGCCCCCTCAGTTGGCCACGCCCCCTCGCCAGACTGCATAAATAGTGCGCGCCGACGCTAGGCGCCGCACTAAAGATTGGACTCCTGAGGCGAAAAGCCGGGAGCGAGCAAAACTTTGATTTTAAAACTTTATTGTGATATTGTGTTCCTATTACTCTCCCCACCTACCTGTACTCTTTGGCATCTTTTAAACAGCGCTACACGCTGCAACGACTCCCTTCTTTTGGCCGCCATTCTCGAGGGCGCGGCGCACTAACGAGACACGCCCCCTCTGTTGGCCACACCCCCTCCAACATCTTGCCCTACTGCTATAAATCATGTGTTTTGGTAGGAAGCGCAGCAGACGAGCGCAGCGGGCGTGACGATTGCGCGCCGAAGGCGCGCCTAAGGCAAGCCCGTCTGCGCCCGTCCGCGACAGGCCAGGACTAAGGGCACATCACTCTGCCCCGCTTATCACCTACACCCCGGACCTACTTCGTAGCTACCAGGGCCCTTGACCCATCTCGGCCTCTATCTGCTCTCGCATCTCCTCCCTTGGTCTCACTCCCCCCACTCCCCCACTCCCCCTCTCCGTCCTTTCTCTACAGCTGATACCTCTCTTATGTCTCGTAACACTGTTCCTTTATCCAGCCCTAAAGCCTTTACGGCCTTCTACCTCAATACCCGGTCTGCCGTTGCCCACGCGCATGAACTCTCGGTCCTGCTGGATCTTCATGCCCCCGATCTTCTCTTCTTAACTGAGACCTGGTTCTGCGATGACTCCCTCCCTGCCCTTCTATCCACCTTACCGGCCACCTACTATGCCCTCAGGGCGGATCGCTCTTCAGGCAGAGCCGGGGGCGGCGTGGCGGTCATCGCACGCACCGATCTTCCCTTTCAAATTTTATCCCTGCCGGTCATTGCGACTACCGAATTTCTGGTGATCCGCACAGTCTCCACCTCCCCCCCCCTGACCTGCTTCCTCACTTACCGCCCCCCTCAGTCCCCCCTACAGTTCCTCCCCGACTTCTTGGAGGTCCTGGCCACCATTACAGTCAACAATTCCTCCATTCTGCTCCTTGGCGACTTTAATTTCTGGCCCTCCGACCCCGCCGAATGTCCGTCCTCAAAGGAATTCTCTGAAACCCTTCACTCCCTCAACTTCACATCCCATGTTCACTCCCCCACCCACATTAAAGGTCATTTGCTTGACCAGATCTGGTCCCTGAACTGCCCTGTGGAATCACTTTCTATTTCTCCTTGTTCTTGGTCTGACCATCACCTGATTTCATTTCTCCTTCCCATTCACCCCCCAGCCAAGCCCCCCCCGGCCCAAAAACACCTGGGTCCGATCATGGGGCCGTTTCAA
Source organism: Lissotriton vulgaris (assembly GCF_964263255.1). NCBI lineage: Eukaryota > Metazoa > Chordata > Amphibia > Caudata > Salamandridae > Lissotriton > Lissotriton vulgaris. The sequence goes on along the minus strand of NC_141699.1, from coordinate 241,616,344 downwards.
CCTTGAGAATCTCTCCTCCCTTCTCACCTCCTCTCTCCCCTTCCTTCAGGGCCTCACCACCGCCTCCCAGGTTGATGCCATAGATCAGTGGCTCTCCTATGGCCGTGACTCCGTTGCCCCGCTCAAGTGCATCACTTCCAAACGCGACAAGGACGCTAATCGGTGGTTCAATGATGAGCTTAAGGCCACCAAACTAACAGTCCGCCGCGCAGAGCGGGCATGGAGGAGAAACTACTGCCCCACTTTGAAACTGGAATATACCAACATCCTTATCCAGTATAAAAAAGATATCTTGGAGGCCAAAACATCATATTTCTCCTCCAAAATCCTAGCCGCGGAAAACCAGTTCAAGGAGATATTTACCATCGTCCACAACCTGGCGTTCTCGGACAGAACTACCCTCAAACCAGCCCCGTCCAAAGAACTCTGCCTCTCTCTCAATAATTATTTTATTCATAAAATTGCCACCATCAAGGCTAATATCCCTCCCCTTCCCCCTCTTTTGTTGATCCCCAATGTCCCCCCCAAGGGCGTACTCACCACCCTTCCCCCTATCACTCGGGAAAGCTTGACTTCCTTGGTGCCCTTGGTCAAATCGGGCTCCCCGCTTGACCCCTGTCCCGCTCACATCCTCCGCCATATCTTTGTCTCTTGCCCAGACCCTCCCCTTCATTTCCTCAACAGCTCTCTTGCTCAAGGCATAGTTCCCAACCCCTTGAAGTCCGCGGTAATTGTGCCCATTCTGAAAAAACCTGGGGCAGATCCTTCTGTCCCTGCCAATTTCCGTCCCATCTCCCTCCTGCCATTTTTGGCCAAGGTGCTCGAGCGCCACGTCACCTGCGCTCTGAGCTCCTTTGTGGAGAAGCATGGAGCCCTCGCCCCCCGTCAAGCTAGCTTCCGCCCCGCACACTCTACGGAGTCCGTTGTCATGTCGGTCTTAGACACCCTCATGGAGGGTATGGACACCAATCAGCACCAGGCCCTTGTGCTCCTTGATCTCTCAGCCGCCTTTGATACGGTGGATCACACCATTCTACTCTCCCGTATCAAGGCGGCGGGGATCGGGGGGACTGCCCTGGTCTGGTTATCCTCCTTCCTGAGCGACCGGACCCAGGCCGTTCGCCTGGGTGACTTCACAGCGGACGTCCGGAAAGTTCAGTGCGGGGTCCCCCAAGGTTCTTCTCTCTCCCCCCTCCTGTTTAATCTTTATATTGCCCCCCTGATTTTCTCCCTTCAACAGATGGAGGTCGCCGTATTTAATTATGCGGATGACCTCCAGCTTGTCTTCAATCTCTCTTCTCCCGCTGCTGTCCTAAATTTTCAATCTGTTATGCTCCATATCAGGGACTGGATGAACCACAACCACCTTAAACTCAACCCTGATAAAACTGAGCTGGTGTTGACGGGTGGTTCATCCAGCCCCTGGTCCCCTCTCTTTTGGCCTCCCTCTCTTGGTCCTTCTCCTGTTCCCTCCCCCTCAGTCAAAACACTAAGCATAAAACTTAATTCTCAACTCACCCTTCACTCCCAGGTTAGCTCTGTGGTATCTTCCTCTTTCCTCTCACTGCGCACTATACGTAGGGTGTCCCGTTTCTTCACTTTTTCTGCCCTCAAACTTATCATCCTGGCCATGGTGGTGTCCCGCCTGGACTATGGGAACGCCCTGTATGCCGGTATTCCTGCATACAGTTTGCGTCGCCTACAACAGATACAAAACCAGACGGCCCGCCTGGCCTTTAATCTTCCTAAATTTCACCACTCCACCCCACTTCTGAAATCCCTAGACTGGCTCCCCGTGCGAGACAGAATCCAATTCAAGCTCGCATCCATTACTTTCCTGGCCCGACTTGGACTGGCACCAGCGTTCATCTCCTCCGAGATCGTCCCATATGCCCCCATCAGGGATCTCCATTCGTCTTCCCAGTCCCTCCTCACCATCCCACGCTTCCGGCGAAAGAAGTGGGGAGGTTCTAAATTTGCCACCCTTGCCCCTACCCTCTGGAACTCCCTTCCCCTTGAACTTCGCACTATTACCCTCTACTCACAATTCCGCAAACATCTCAAGACCCACCTATTCACGAAGTCTTTTGAATAACGCTCCTTCTGTCTTCCCTGCTGTTTAACCTCAGATCCTGTTAGTTACAGCGCCAAGAAACTGCTGGTATACGTGCGCTCTAAAAGTACTTTTAAATTCAAATTAAATTCAAATATAAATAAAATATTGGTATGGCTGACTTAAATCCATAAAAACGGGGTGATCCATTCCATAAGCAAAAAAATGAAAGGACTGAAATCAAGTCAGAACCCGATTCATCAGAGCAATGCAATTGTCAGGTCTCTGTAGTGGTTCGGCAGCGTAGGGAAGGGGGGGGACACGAGTGTGACATTAATCTTTTCTTTTATCATAAAGAAAAACGAAAAACCATGAATTATTAGAAAAATAATCTTTAACTTGAAGATGTCAAAGTCTTAACTTACTTTGCTTATGTACAAGAACATAAATTACAAAGCTGTTGTTCACATTGTGTTCTGCGGAATGTATTTCAAACTTTGTGGAAGTCAATGAAACGCAAATTTAAACGACACAATACATAGATTCTTACCTTGGCAGCATTCTGTGTAATAACTCCCCCTCTACAGACCACAGATCCATGTCTGTAGAACAACTACATGGTACACGCAATGAGATAAAACAATTACTCCTGCACCTCTGGTGATAAGGAGAAGCAGGGAGGGCAGCTTGCAATATTTCTACGAGACAATATGATATACCGAGCAGTGCAGTAAATATAAATGCTGTCATAAACAGGGAAAGTTATCACTACGCGCCATGACTCACTGACCAATCCCTTACCTAGTACATCTTTAGCTTTAGATTCAATTAAAAATTAATTCTAAAATTAATGTTTGGCTTGTACTCTCCATGCCAGGCTACTGTAATAAAAAGGTGAATTATAAAGATTATTTATTGCAAGGAACTTGTTGAGAGAAGAAATCTGCCGTGATACCAGTTCTCGTGAATGTTACAGCCAGTGCGCTAAGTTATCCTTAATTCTCTAGGCTGTTGGGGGGGAACTCTTAACCCTGCTTTTTTATACAATGTACAGCGTTGCATAGAATATTCTGCAGTCTAGAGCCCCGTGCTTGTTAAAGGTAGTACAGGGGATTAAGGTTACATTATAATTATTGACAGGCGAACCTCTCTGAGCCAGCTTGTCAAGCGTCCCCAAATACCAGTAAGGGTAATATTCATGGGGCAATAAGGTGACGTATAAATGATGCAATTACGGGAATAATGACTTTAATTCACTAGTTATGTGGTGACATTTGTGTCGGTTGTCAGAGGCCTTTAAAAAAAGATATGCCTTTTATTATTACACGGGTGGAAGTTTCTTCATCTCTTACACATGGATGAACGCTTAGTTGACCTTAGTACAACTCTGAACTTGATTTGTTAAATATTTTTTATCTCTGCTTTTTCTTGTTCTTTGTACTTTTCTCTCAGCTCAGTGTCTCATGATTGCTTGCACAACAATTTTAACAATCATTTTACAGGAAGACACAATGTGCAACTCTCTTTAGTTAACTTTCCATTATGTCCTTCTGTGGCTGATGTGCTTTAAGTATATTTAAGAGGAACAACTGCGACAAATGTTGGTACTGTTTACAACGTTGTTAAATAATTTTGGAGTCCAGATTTTTTCAAATGCTGCAAGAGACCGATGTTTTCAAGCAGGAAAGATTAACACATATGTCTCCTATTTTCCTGCATGCTCTAAACATTGGTGAGATGTGAGTAGATACAGTGACTGCTCGGGAGACAAGGGGGCTGAAAGAGAGCATGAGACATGCTGAGTTCTCTATCACAGAAAGTAGACAGTACTCATACAATTAAGGATGTATGGATGCTTTACTAATCTTCACTCTGCCGTTATTGTACTAGTAGAGTTAGTGTTAAGTTGGTTAACCAGCCGCGGCCCATGCATGTAAGAGCGATGGGGTGGTGGGGCCAGGTTGTGGGGGGGAGGAGGATTTCGAGAACCGACCATGAGGGGAAATCGATATTTTTTTAAATTTTCTCTCATGGGCGTATCTTGAAATCTCCCCCTCCCACCCAGTCCCACTGCCCCACCACTCTTACTTGCACTGGCCGTGGCAGGTCTTGTAGAATTCTGTACAATTATTCAGATGATATCAGTCAACTGAATCTTTACAGTAATTTCAGAGGTAATGTTTTATGTTCGTTGAAAAGGAAATCAGTTATCTCGACACCAAGCTCATCAGCGTTTGCCAGCCTTGATGTCGTAGGACTTCTTATCATTAACCCCGGGTCACCCCAGTCCTCGTCCCATTCAATACTTGTAGAGCTAACCATCTCCCAAACAGAAATAAGAACGGAGGAATGCTGGGATCCCTACCCCACCCCTTCCCATCTGTAGCACTTAACCAGTACTTACCTAGAACTCCGCCTGTTGTTTTTCCTGTCTGCCAACAGATTGGGAAGAGATTTTGCTGTTGGGTGCTCCTGCTGGCCAGAAGTGGCGGCCTCCTGGATTACCCGTCGGATGGCAGGGCTGTCTGTGGTGGGTTTCATTGTAGCTGCCCGGCCCGCTGTGCTTGCCAGGGGCTGGTGCGCCAGTTCCGTGTAGTGGTTCCAGGTTGTGGGTGAGTGTCTTCCTGATGTTTGAATCTGTTAAAAGATGCACTGCTGAGGCGTGTGTTGGCCTGCAATGTACAGTGAAGGGGATTTGGTGTATTGCAGACTGCTTCCTGCAGTTCGTTGTCCTCACTGGTCTTTGGATCCTGTGAGCTTTCCGGGCAGTTTGTAGGTTCGTTCCGAGGGTGGTGTACTCAGTGCTTTCGGGATGCCTGGCTCGTGGTGCGGCTGGAGGCTGGGTTTCTGGTGTGCTGCCATGTGGTGCATGCCTGGGTTTGCTTTGGGGGCTTGTTTTGGCAGTCGGTCTCTTGGGAGTCTGCCGGCCCCAGGTGTAAGTACTGCATTTTGATTGTGATGTATACTGTGGCCATGGTGCCATCTTCTTAGTGCTGTGGGCAGTGCTTCAGTCTTAAGTTTCTGTGGGTCATGTGTTGTTCCCTCAGAGTGGGTATTGTTTGCTTGTATGTTTTTGACCTCCCTACTTGAAAGGGTTCTATTGCTCCTGTTTTGTGGAGTGAGTATCCTTCCCTGATCTGGCACACATTCAAACAGGGCGAGGGTGCCAGCCAGGAGTGTACAGGTCTACCAGTCCTGTTTTCCCAGTGATGAACCTCGTCTCTGGCTTTGCATGGTGGCTGCCCTTGGGTGGCTGGCACATCAGGTCTGTGCTGGGAGAGCCCCTGGGGAGCCTGATAGCTGGTGTGGTCACTGGCCTGCTGCTCAAGCACTGTGGCTAGTGGTGTGGGACTGGGCTTGCTGGGGGGGGGATTGGTGTGGCAGATGGTGTGGTTGTCTGTCTGCCGGCCCCGGGTGTGTACCACATTGCTGGCTTCCTCTGCCTTTTTGTTGCATTTCATGGATATTCAGCACCCTTGTGGGCCCTCTATTTTCCCATTCTCTCTTTTTGCATCTTTGGATGGGGTATGGCTAGTTCCAGTCGCTTTCTCTCTGCCCTTGGTGGTTGAAAGTTTTCTGTATTGAGGCTGTTTGGCACTGTACCACTCTTGCTGGGTCAGTTGGGGTGCCGTGTTTGTGCCCTCCTATCTCTAATGGTGGGTCTGTGATTCGATCTGCTGGCTTCTGGGGGGCCTGTGAGGATGTCAGTGTGTTTGGTTGTGAACCGCTCTGTTTGTATCTCCTGTACTTGTGGTCCTGGCATGGTGCTTGTTATACTGCCTTTTTTTGGCCTTGACCTCTCTGGATGGTGGCGGTCTGAGTCTTCGGTTGCTCCGGTGCTGTTGTGGGGCATTGCCCTGTCCCTTTGGCAGTTAGTGTTGGGACTCGCTTGAGATGATCCCTTGGTGTTATCCTTTAACTCTGGGCAGGTTGGTCCACTGGTTGTTCGGCTGGGGGATTTCCTTCCTCCCAGTTTCCTGGGTGACACTGTGCCCCTCGTCTGGACCGTTGATTCTGAGGTGTCTGGTGGCTGTTCCCTGTTTGTATTGTTTGGTATATGACTCTTCTCTGGTGGCCGGTGCATGGGTCTTCTCCGGAGATGTTTTTTGGCCCTTCAGTCGACCCCTGGGTTTGTAGTTGGGGTGTCATACTTGGTGTGTTTTATTTGGGGTGGTGTCTTCCCTGTTGTTCCACAACATCTGGAATACCGGAATTAGAAACCTAACCATACGAAGAACAGGGATTCCACTGAACATGTGTGACAAACCCTCTTTCCAGAAAGAAACATTTATTTTTGGAGTCCCCTCCCCCACCAGGGTTACCCCTAGGTGGTCTGCTTCATCATTGGGGTCCTCTCAATCCACCTATTACTAGGGACACCACACTCATTACAGTTAGGTATTTCCCTAGTATTAACCCCTGAATAGAAAACATACTGACTAGGAGCAGGAATAACATATTAGCTCACTAGCTAGGAATTTTTAACCTATTTTTCCCACTCTACCCCACATATTTTTCCTAAAACTAAGTACTCCTACGTAGTTCGCAAGGCGCAGCATGCCTCAATCGCAGCGGATTGAGAGGACCCCAATGATGAAGCATGCCACCTAGGGGTAACCCTGGTGGGAGAGGGGACTCTAGAAGAAAAAAAAATATTTCTGGAACGAGGGTTTTTCACACATGTTCAGTGGAATCCCTGTTCTTCCTATGGTTAGGTTTCTAATTCCAATATTCCGGATGTTGTGGAACTGCATTCAGTAAGGAGGTTGAACCTAACCTTAACATCTACCTACCCCCTTTTTTTATTGTCTTTCCTGTTGTGCCTGTTTGTTCTTTGGGTTGCCTAGTCTCAGTGGTCTTGGGGGTTTGCCTCACCCCCTCTTGGTTCTCTGGTTGTTGTGTCCTGGTCCAGTTGGGTCTGGGTCAGGGTCGGGTAATGTCCCCCCTGCCTTTCATTGGGTGGGGCCCTATTGAAGGCTTTCTCCTGGTAGGGTGTTGTACTTTACTGGGCTCTGATTCTCCCCCTGCCTTTTACTGTCCACTTGGGGATGCCTGGTCCCCTTGGTTAGTCTTCCCGCGGCTGGTTTTTAGATTGATCTTCAGGCCTGCTCCCTTCTGGCTGTGGTGCTGCGTTTTGTTGGGCTGGGTTTTGGGGGGTTGTGTCCTGGTGTCCCTTGCATTTTTGGCAAATGCCTCGGTCTTTGCCTCTTGGCCCGCTCCTTCTCCTGCTATGGGTTCATGGCGGTCATCCTGTGTCTGTGCTGTTGGCTGGTTCTGGATGTTTCTGTCCTGGTCCTCCTCTGTGAGTTTCAGTGGTGATGTCCTCCACGCTCTCTGTGGGCCAGTTCTGTTGGGTAGGTGGGGCTGGCTCTTTGGTACGTGCTTCTTCCCTTCCTGGTTTGGTCTATGTGGCCCTGCCGCTGGCTGGTCCTTTCGGAGTGTGCCTTGAACATGTTAACTAGCCTTCTCCTCCTTTTTGGATTGATATGGGATGGGTCTCCCCTGTGATGTTGGGGTTTGTCCCCTCGTTGACCCTGTCACCGTTTATGTCCTGGTTGGGGTCAGGGCTATGGGGTCTTCCCTTGATTCCCCGTAGCTCTTTTTTTGGGTTGGTTGTGTGTCTTTTAGGCGTTGTTGGCCGGTCCTTCAATTGTTTGCTTAGGCAAGCTCTCTGTTGTTTCTGCTTCCAGATGTGTGAGTTGGATTGGTGGTGCTGGAGTGTGTGGCTTTTTGGCATGGTGGGTGACCTTTCAGGCTTTTGATGCCCTGTGGGGGCTACATCTGTTCTGGTCCTACGTGTGCTGGTTCTGGTGGTGTGGTTGCTTTGACCCTTTACTCCCAGGGGCTTCGCCTTTGTGGTCTCTGCGGTGTGCCTCCTTTCTGGCCTTGGGTTGTCCATGCCTTGTCGCCTTCATGGCTGGCTCTCATCCGTTTGGCAGTTCTGGGGGTTGGCGTTGGTGGGGCCTGGGTGCCCTGCTTGTCCTTTTTTCTGTGGTTGGCTGCCTCCGTGGTGCAGCTGGTGCCTTCTACTTGTTGGGTCCTGGTTCTTCCGGTGCTTGGCTGTGTCTCTGTAGGCCTGTTCCTGGCTTGCTGGTGTGTCTGGACGCTTTGGGTCTTTTTCCATGTGTGGCATTCTCACTGTCCTTCTGTTGTTAGCGGCCTCTGTCGCTTCCTTGGTGGGTACTCCTCCTGTTTTTCTTTATTCAAGGGTGTTCCACGTTTGGGTTTGCTGTCCTCTGGGGGGCAGCAAAATGGGTTTGCTGCTTTTTTTTCATCTTGGCCATCTCAGGCTTACTCTGGGGGGTGCAACCCTGCTGTTTAGTTGGGGGCTTTGTAGTCTGTGTGTTCCTGACCTGTTGTTTCCTGCAATTATCCCTTTTGCTTCAATCAGGAAGCTCATTTTGGTCTGGTGTCCTGGGTGTTCCTGGGGGTTCGGAAAGCTGGGTTTGTGACTTGGTATGTTCGCCAAGTAAAGAATGAGAAGAGGACTTGATGGTCCTGGGGGTATTGCCTACTACTTACCTGTAATCTTCATTACTCCTGGTCCTGTTGTCCTCGTCCGAGTCTTTTTTCTGTCTGAGAATGGTTATCTCCACAAATAATTAATAGGACGAGGACAGCAGGGCAAGGAGTAATGAAGATTACCAGTAATTAATAGGGCATTATGGAGTAGAAATAACACCTACAATATTGAAATGTACTAGAAAATGGCATTGTTCAGGTTATTTAATCCCCACTAAGAACCATCATGAAGAGGTCTACCTAGCTGAGTGGAATACAAAGACTTGCCTCAAACTGATGACAAAGGCCCTTCAACAATTAGACCTACCAAATCTGAAAATACCAGCCATCACAGCAGAGGATTCAAACCAAGCTGGTAAACCACTCATTAAGCAACCTACTCAAGCAAAGGAACACATGCATTTAACAGAAAGATACACCAGTAACTCCCTCCACCAACCCCCACCCCCTGAACGTCTGTTGCCAACAATAAGTGTTAAAATATCCCTAGTGCTACAATTTGAGTCGTTTGGAGTTTAGCAGCTAAGAGGCCATAAAGTAATTGATGTCACAGTGCTTTTCAAACCCCCAGCAGACGTCATCAGACACAGCAACAATCTAGAATGCTTATTGTTGGTGATTGTTATTGATTCAGGACTGGGTGGAGAGAACTGTGTTATTTTTCTATTTTCTGGATGGCTCCTTTAAGGAGTAGGGATGCATAAGAAGATAGACTGGAGGAATCCGTCCCCAAACAGGTAATATGGCCAAACACCTATGCAAATGCAGATTTATTCTCTGGAAACCAGCCAGCTATGATAAACAAGTCTGAATTGAGGCATATCCAAACTCTAGTGATCATAATCTAATTACATTTGAATTGCTCATGAGGGTATGAAGGTAAGGGGATGACACTTCAAATGGGCTGACTTTGAGCTAGCAGGCTGTAATGGAATGCAAAACACCTTCTAAAAGAGGCCACCATAATGATGGAGAATGCATCTCCCCAGCTGAGAATATCGATCGTTGTTGCAAAAGTATCTGGGCAAGTTCGATTTAAAATTCAGTCCGCTAGCAACTAACAGGTATGAGAGTGGAAATTATGCAGTGTATCAGGGAAATAAAACACATTAGGCTCCAGGTAAAAGAGGAAATATAAGAATGAACCATTAAAATAGGGATTAGAACTAAAAAGGAGCACACTATAAAAAAAACTTTGTATTTAAGAAAATATTATGGCACTTAATGCACTTTCTGGAAAAGCTGTAGAGAAATAAATACTGTGCATGGCGTAAACAGGACGAAAGTAGGGAATTGGAAATGAAGGATAAGGAAATGTCTGGTTTGCTTATCAGTTTCTGCGCTTGGTATTTTCTTTCCATCTGTCTTGGCAGCGGAAGAGGTTGGAGACCAGCCCGTGTCAGAGGTTATATCTCACGGTACAAAGAGGAGACGGAGGAATTACAATACTGTAGAAAGCAGATAACAGCAGATATGGTTTGTGTTATGCAAGCTTGCCGAGTGCAATTTGTGCGTTAGCAAAGGTATATAGCTAGAATATATATATTAAAAAAACAATGTGAAAAGTCGGAAAAAAAATGTTGATCTTTTTGCACGTCGATTTAAAACCAACACGCATACACACGCTGTTCAGAATAAAATGGCATGAAAATAACGTGAACTGTAACTAACTCGTATGTCGTACTGTACTGCATCAAAATACACACAGAAAAAACACTACTCGATAACATAGCAGAAATAGACAGAAACTGCCATACCTTTTAAATCATTAACATCTGCAATGAGGCACAAGGTAAACATGTTTTATTGGTGTGTTGGATTGCTGGGGAACTTTGTATTTAATTGTGGGGGGGGGGGGGGGCATACAAGTAAATACCTTAATAAGCAGAGCAATTCCACGGTGAGCCGAAACACTGGACACTGGACACTGGAAGGGAAAAGCAGGTGAGCTTAGCTCCCTGAAGAGGCATGGAGTAAAGTGTAACAGTTAAAATAAGCAGGGCACAAGTCAGGGATTCGTGCAGCTAGATGGAGTCTAACAACTATTTTCATAGCGTGGATGGAAGCCGTCCTTCCTGCTAAGTAGTTGGACCCAAGTGAGTAAGCTGAACTTGTCCCACTGTAGGGACATATTCAGCACCACCTGCACAGTTGACGTTTTCTGTGACGTGCAGGAGGAGGGGCTTTTTTATTTTCCCCTCCAAGTGGGCACAGGACACTGGGCCGAGTCAAAGGCCATCAGCTCTCCTTTTACCTGAATGCAGTCCTTCCTGCGAGCTAGAGGAAGAGGTAGGGTGCTGTGGCCAGGGCAACTGACTCTGGAATCTGGGGATCAGGGTTCGATCCCCGGTGCGGGCAGCAGATTAGGCCAGCACAATGTGACTCTGGGCAATAGCTTGCTTAATCTTCCCGACTGCCCCCAGCACCTAGAGACCCTTAAGGAAGATTATTCACGCTTTACAAATGTTTATACAATGGAAGCTATCTGCAGCATCCAGGGCCAGACTGGGAACCACAACCGGCCCTGGCAAGGTGCTCGGCCAGCCCACCTCCCCACTTGGGGGGTTGGAGGTGCCGCTGGGCCTGTTTTCGGCAGATTTTGGTGCAGGGCCCAAAACCGGCCCCCACCCGTGCAGCGCACTGGGGGATTTCCCGGTGCCCGCTATGGCCAGTCCGGCCCTGGCAGCGTCTCACCTAAGGGCCAGGGCAGAGGAGGGTAAACAAAGGCACACAGCTTGTTATCACTTTGCAAACATTTAAGAGAAACTATGATTTGGAAGCAAGCTTTGGATTTTCTTCAATCCCTATATAAAAGACCTTGCCCTGTAAGAATGTCAGATGTATAGGAATGTGTGAGTATTTATTTAAATCGCCTTTTAAATAACCAGTTTTTTAATATAATTCTTTTAGTGATGTCACACTCCATGTTGTCATTTGTAGGTTGTCTAATTTAGATAGTCTCTCCACTTCTGTTATTTAGAACTTGTGTCTTGCAAATAAGGAATAGTACGGTAGTGCAGGTCACTCTGTTTACCTGAGTGAGTACGGCTCTAGGAAAGACCAGGCGTTTACTGACCTGTATTGTTCCTGCTTACTTCTCTTTGTCCCTCTAATGTTTAAGCACTTCTGAGAACCCACTCTTTATAAATTGACACGTCAATGCACAGGTGGTGTTGAATAGTCACTGGATGACTCTCTCTTTTTGTGTCATCGGAAAGGACTCCCATGTTGTTCTGTGTCTCCAGAAGTTTGTTTGGTAGTACCTGAGCCTCAGGGAAATCAATCACAACAAGACCAAGGAACAGCAGAGTCTTAGGGGTCCATTAGGATGTCAGGCGGATTACCACCGCCATGCGGGCAGTGGTGATCTGCCCGACAGCCTTGCCCGCCCGCCACCCATCTCCCCCGCCATATCACTATGGCAGGGGGACCGCGGCGGACGGAAAGACCGTCTGCCGCTATTCCGCCCTGGTCACCTTGCGACCGGGGCGGGAAAGGTGTAATATGGTGGCGATGTCTATCAGACACCACCAGCCATATTAGCATGGGCTAAAGCAGATGCCTTTCCATGGGAAAGGCAGGCGGTCTCCACTTCGGGGTCCCCCTGCGAGCCCCCATGGTGAAGGCGAGGTGAAGGGTGCACATGGGGGTTACCTGTGATCCCCCCTGCATTTGCATACACAAATTTTTAGCATTGTGGCGAGCGGTGCTGAGAGCACCACCCGCCACAATGTTAAATATGCAGGATGCCCCCGCCACTGTGGCAGGCGCATCCTAATACCCCCCATGGAACCCCTGCCCTTATGGCGGGCGGTCCAATTATCCGATAGGATGGTGGGCGGACTAAGTCCGCCCGTCATCCTAATGACCCCCTTAGTATCTGAGAGTATATGGTTACCTAGCCCTGCTCAAAACAATAAGGGACAGGTGTGGATCCCGAGGAAAGATTGCGGACCTGCTGTAAGCTCCACTCGAGCGCAGAGCTTCTTTCGCTAAAAGTGCCTCATAACGCAGAGTTTCTCGAGCCCTGACCCTGGCTCCAACAATATAATGTAGCGGTGAGTCTGCAGTAAGCATGGGCGAATTTTGCGAATCTCGCGTTCGCGAATTTTGCGGATTTGCGACCTCCAATCCGCAAAATCCGCGAATTCCCGCGAATTTGCGGATTTTTTTTTTTGTGTTCGCCCGTGTTTCTGCCAGTTCGCGAGGGTTTTTGCAATTTCGCAATTTGCGAACTTACCTGTCGGGTCGCAAGTTTTGCGAACTTGTTGTTTCTACGTGTCCAGCCTGTTTGGGACACTCTTCTTCATCACTGCCACTCTCTGTCACCACTGCCACTCTCTGACTACTCATGCCACCCTCTGGCCCACCCATGCCACCCTCTGTTTCATCACCACACCCTCTGGTTGTCCAGTGTACATTATTTTCGGCAAAGCAAAGCACACCTTCCCTGCCTCAAGTGACCTGAATTAATTTGGGGCTGATTAATGTGTCACTGAATATTTTTTTAGCTGGCACCTGCTTCCTTAGTGCTTCTTGATTAGTGATCTTTTGCACTTGCTAAGTGCTTTCATTGTTGCAAAATTAGTTACAACACCTGCCCTGCCCCAACTGACAATAATGAATTAGGGGCTGATTAATGGATTTTAACTTCCAGCCTGGCTCCTGCTTGTCTCCCTTAGCTGTAATTCAGGACCTTTGTGGCATATGTGTAACTATTCTGAGGTTCAGAGCAGGGTCACATAATAGTTGCAACTGGCAACTGAACTCTGGAGGGGCCCCTCAGGAAGCACTACAGGAAATGGCTACTAATGATGAGCCTGAACTTTTGAACCTGGTAAGTAGTTTCAGTTTTGCTAAGATCGTATTTCTGCAATTTAGCACTTATTCGCGGGGCGCGAAGTTGTACTGGGAAGCCGCGAACTCACGCGAACAGTGCGAGCAGTGCGAGCAAAATCCGCTGCTCGCGGATTTGCGGATTTTGCAGGAGATTCGCTAATCTCGCGGATTGCGAATTTCCCGAAAATCCGCAAAATCCGCGAGCGAAACGGATTTTCCGCCCATGCCTAGTCTGCAGGCTGCGTTTGGCACCTCCAGCACTTTTTTTGACCCGCAGGTCTGCACCAGTGATTTGCTTCCTCGGAAACGTGAGCACCCTCCATTTTGAATTGCGGCGCTGGGGCTCCATTTTTTCCCCACGGCTAGGCTTCACATAAAATAGTTATTGCCACAAAGCCTTTTTCTAATGATAGGACCTTGATTTTTAAATGGTCCTTTAATCTTTTTCTGTCATTCTTTGGTACCATGCGCAGAAACATGTTTTTATTACGTCTTCTGAGTTAACAATCTCTTGGTTCAACTGAATTATATTGAATTGCACACCAGTTACTTTCACCTCAACATTATATATGGAGGGAGACTTTTCTTTTTTGCTGGATGTTTTGGCATGCTTTGCTTCTACTATTACTGGACTTCTGCTGCGGTGATTCCTCCTCTTATTGGGGTCATTTTGAAGGCTCTTAAGTGAATAATATATTGTGCTTATACCCTCCTATTTTACTCCACAGGATCTATGTTCTTACTAATGTTCATTGATACTGCCTGCTTCTACATTTGTGTATGGGAAGGATTCCCCTGAATATAGCTGCCAGTCATTGTTCCTATCAGCAAGTCAAGATGGCAAATGACCCTCACACCACCTCCAAATCATCTTTTTCAGGTGAAAAACCCAAAAGACACAAATATGACCCTCCTTCTCCTATTCTTTCCTCACAAAATCTGGCACTTTACTCTATTTTAGACGAGGTTCCCGGGCTACAACCTTTTATGACAGCTACCAATGAAAAACTACACCAAATAGAGGACCGATGGATTGCCATGGAAGGAAAGGTGTTGGAACTTGAACAACGTGTTGGATACCTTCAAGATCTCTCCACGAAGATTCCTCTTCTAGAACAAGAGATCCATAAACTGAAACTACACACTGAGGACCTTGAAAATCAAAATCAGAGGAACAACCTACGCCTTTATGGTCTACCGGGAAATATTGAAGGCCCGGATATGCTATCTTTCTTGAAGAAATTCCTCCCAGATCGCTTAGATCTTCAGTCTTCCTCACCTCTCAACATACAACGTGCACATCGTTTGGGTCATATTCAACCTTATTCCAGCAAGTTGCATGGTATTAGAATGCTCTTCCTGGAGTTTACTGAACTTATGCATGTTCTGAAAGCTGTTAAACTCAAACGACGCCTTAATTGGTCGGGACATAATTTCTTCATTTCGCAGGATGTCTCCAATGCAACAAATGCTCGACATAAAGAATTTGTGGCTCTTTGCCCTCAGATGAGACACTTGAATATCCAGTATGGCATTCTACATCCCTGTCTCTGCAAAATCACTCATGAAGGAAATTCATGTTCTTTGGACGAGCCTCAGAAACTGAAACTATTTCTAAACAACATTTCCTCTCTTAACATGGATACTAATGTTTACTTCTTCGTAGTTAACTGGTTGTTACTGTTCTTCTAAGTATACTTTTTATGTTATGTACTCCTTGAATTATATCTATTTTCTCTTTTCTTGTTTTCTGCTATGTGCTCATTTCTTTATTACTTAAGAGGCTTCTTATCACTTATTCCTTTTTCTTCTGTCCTTGTCTTCGGCATCACCTTGATCTGCTCATATCGCATTCTTATTTCTCTTCAGATCTGGATTATTTTCCTTATTCTACCTTTCCATCTTTTCTTTCTTTTCCTCCGACCTAATTTCTTGTTCCTTGGATATTTTACCTTTCGGATGTTTCTCATCATTATCCTATTATCTCTATGAGTGTCTTATTTTATTTCTATTTTTTGTTTTTCAACTTCCTGATTTCATACTTTCACTACGTAACATTTGTTAAATGGTATCTACTTTTTTAGTGGTCTTACAACGTGTTGCTCCTGTTTCCATATGTCATAACCAATCCTCCACATGTTTAATGTTGTCTTGTGGAATGTACGTGGTCTAGGTCATCCTGTCAAGCGTCAAAAGGTATTGTCTCATTTATCTAAACTTAATACTCTGGTTGCCTTTTTACAGGAGACTCATTGCAATGAGGTGGAATCTCTTAAGCTTAACGTCAATGGGTTAACCAAATTGTTTTCTCTTCTGCTGTTGACCTCCATGGCGGTGTTGCTATTTTATTTATTAAATCAATGAAGGCACAAATATTATCGACTGAATGTGATTCCAATGGATGATGGGTTTTGGTTAACGCTATTATTTCCAAAAAACAAATCACCTTCCTTAATATTTATGGCCTGGTCAAGCCTGATTTTGGCATTGTATCACATCAAAATTGGCGTCTATCCCTAACCCCAATATAATTGTTGGTAGGGATTTTAATAATTGGCTAGATCCATTTTCTGACAGAAAATATAAATGCAAAGTTAAACCTGATAAAACCCATAAAATATTTCAATCTGCCATTGCCTCTCGTCTTTTGTTTGATGTTTGGAAAAGAAGTAACCCAGACATTTGTAAATGTACTTTCTTTTCACCTGTTCACCACATTATGTCCCGCATTGACTATATTCTAGTTACTAAATCATTGCTTCCCTGTATCCAGACCTCCAACATTGGTTCTATTTCTATTTCTGATGATGCACCTATATCTGCATCCTTTGATTTGTCTCTAAATATGTACTAGCAAGGTTGCTGGCGTTTTAATAACCACTTGCTTTCAGACCGAACCTTTATTTCTGAAGCCACCTCCTTTATTAAGGAATTCTTTCATCTTAACAAACCTTCAGACACTTCAACACACAATAATTTGGGTGCCTTTTAAGCCTTATTTAGAGCCATTACCATTGCTTATTTTGCAAAGAAAAATAAATTACTTAATTCTCAATATCATGACACTCTTCAACTGATTAAAACTCTGTAACACACACAATTATTTTTCCTCTAAATCCTCTTCCACCCTGCAAGAACTAATTAAAGTAAAGTCTATTTTGAATAAAATTGCTAATGTGGATGTGTGTACCATTCTCCTTAAGATTAAATCAAAATTTCACGGAGGCCAAAATTAGGCATGGAAAATGTTAGCCAACTATTTAAAAATCATATAATGAACTTTTATATACAGAAGATACTTCTCCATCTGAAATGATTTTGAAACTTTTTTCATAGGTATTTCCAAACCTCCTTCCATCCCTGACACTCTCTTATCTCTTGAAAATGAAATCTCCCTTCAAGAGATAACTGATAATCTTTAAGAAAGGATAAAGCCCTGGGACCGGATGGTCTTGTAGTTAAACTTTTTCTAACTTTTTCCACAATTTTTTGCCCTAAAACTATTGGACCTTTTTAACTCATTCATTTCTAACTCTAGAGCATGTGGCTCTTTTTTAGAAACCCTTATTGTGGTTATTCCCAAACCAGGCAAAGACTCGTCCTTTTGTAAAAATTTCCGACCCATTTCACGAATTCATCATGATTGTAAAAGTTCTGCAAAGATCTTGGCTTTCTGTCTACAGAAGGTTATTCCTCATCTTATTAAACCAGATCAAGCTGGCTTTGTCAAGGGGCGTCTAACCTTGACAATGCTAGAATGTTTTCCAATATTCTTGCCCTTGGAAAAAGTATTCCTCCCACTGAGCTGCCCTCTCACATGATGCTGGAAAACTTTTGATTGAATAAATTGGCAATATATGTTTAATACTCTTAAATGGTTTGGTTTCAGTCAGAAGTTTTTTTCTTATATCAGGTTACATTATACTGCCCCTCGTGCATGTGTTTTTGTCAATGGTGTTTTTTCCTCATACTTCCACTTGCAAAGAGGCACGCACCATGGCTGTCCCCTTCCTCCATTACTTTTCCTACTTCGTTTAGAACCCTTTCTTGAGTACATTAGACATAACCCTAATATCTCTGGTTTTAACCTCAATTCCCATCAAATCAAACTCTCTGCATATGCAGATGATATCCTTGTTTATATGTCTGAACCATGTAATTCTCTTCCCCATTTTTTATAAGAAATTTCTTTGCTTTCCGCTGTATCTGGTTACAAACTTAATTTCTCCAAAACTGAGGTTTTACCCTTAAATTCCCCATGTTATCAGTATATGTTTGATGGAACCAACTTCACTTGGTGCCGCCAAAAGATTAAATACTTAGGAACATGGTTTTCAACAAACATCCCTGATACTTTAGCCCATAATTTTTCAGTTTTAAAACTCAAACTTACCAATTTGTTATCCTCTTGGTCTCCATTATTTGTATCCTGGTGGGGCAGACAATAAAATTATGATTATTCCCCAAGTACTTTTCATGCTCTCAACGTTACCTTTTAAAATTCCTAAATATTATTTTTCTCAGATTAACTCTATTTGTACCAAATTCTTAATGAGCAACAAACAAACCTGTATTGCTTTATCTAAATTAATTAAACCAAAACCTGAAGGTGGTGTCCGATTTCCCGATTTTAAATTGTATTATACTGCTTTTTTGATTCGCCAATTTTATGCTACGTCTAGAGATTACCAAGATTTTCCTATTTCAACATGGGTTGAAGTTGAACGTTCATTGTTGAATGGTTTTTGTTTTCAGGACATTACGCTTATGACCAATTGCACTTTCATTTCCAAATACCCTATACTAAAATACTCTCACTATCTTCTACATACCCTATTCTTCCAAGGTTTTGATCCCTATCAATCATTCTTAGCCTCTTTAATTTGGTTTAATAAACATATTAATTTCCATCACATAACTTTCTACTACAAGCAATGGAACGAAAAGGGTACATTTTATGTACATCAGTTGTTGGTCAATATTTCACCTCTTTCATTGAATTTTCCTGACTCTTGTCTACATCAATATAATACACTATTTCCTGTTCTCTATACCATTCTACAACACTTTAATTCTAACCCACTCACTACTTCTCTTATTCCAGGTACTCCCCTATTTTCGAACTCCTCTTGACCCAACCCCAAGTGCTTCTTTTATATACAAGACCTTATCGTCACCTACTAATACTCAAAATAAATCTCCTATCTAATTGCTTTGGGAGAAAGACTTATCTCAAACACTGTTTCTCAATAGGACCGAATGTGGCAAAAGAGTTTCAAGACTTTTAAAGCTGCCAATATTACACAATCTCTTTATTTTATTTATAACCGAGTTGTAGTTACTCCCCTTTTTCTACACAAAGTTGACCAATCTATCTCTCCACTATGTTGGCCATGTCTTTCCTCTGAAGGATCGCTGATGCATTTATTATTTTATTGTCCCAAGGTTTATAACTTTTGAAAGGCTATTTGGTGAAATGTTTATTGATTTTTACTTGTAATGTACCATTTGCTATTCATAATATCTTTATTGCTATTGACTTTAAAGTTGTATTGACATGTTGGAAAGATAATTCTGAAATATCTTTTTTGTTATGGTGGAATTTGATTTGTGATGAACATAGAATTTCTTCTGTCTCTCACTCTTCTATTTATTTAAAGATACAATATGATTTACTATGGTTACATTTTACTACATTTGTATCCTCACGCTCATCTTTCTTACAACATCCATTTTCTACTAGGACCTTTAATCCTCCCCTCCCCTTCTTTTCTTTCCTGTCTTTCTTCTTCTTTTCCTTCTTTTTTCTCAATTATTTTTCTTTATCTCTTTCATATATTAAATCATTTCAAATATAACATCTTCTCTAATGGAACACATTCCTTTAATTTTTTACTGTATTCTCTTTACTCTTATTTTCTCCTTTCCTCTTGCACATTTATTCCTTTTGTATTACAATATTTGATATGATCAATATGTATTGTTTTTGCACTAAGAAACCTATGTAATGTTTTACATCTGTGTTTATTCTCTCAAAAAAAAAAAAATTTTTAAAATCAAAAAACATTAAGGGACAGCGATGGAGGATCCAAACACGGCCACATTTGCGGTCCGATGGCCCGATTACTACTCAAGAATTCGGACCGCACAAGGACCGCCGGCTCTGCCACGGATCCACCATTCCCTGGCATAGGAGCAGCAGACAGAGGCCGCAATATGCTTGGCGGGAAGGTCACAGTCCCACCAAGCATATTACGAGTTCCCTCTCCACCAGGCATTTCATGGTGGAACCGCCATGAAAAGCCTGGTGGAGAGGAAAACAAGAGGCCCACTTGTCTCTCAGACATATGTGTATGCACCAAGGGCGGCATAACATTTGCCCTGCTGTGTGCATGCACATAGGTTCCTGCACATCATTGACTTACGAGTCCATGCTGTGCAGGAACCTTGTGAGGCATTTCCTTTGTAGTGCCCTTTTAAAAGGAACCACTGCCTTTTAAAGGGTACCGCAGGGGGATCTGCCATGCCACCCACCACCAAACTACATATAAATTGCAATGTGGTGGACGGGCAGGTAGCATGAGCATTTATGTTGCAGTGGTGCGGGGCACTGCAGCGTGGGATTTGATGGTGCAGTTGTGCGGCGCACCGCTCAGCCAAATCTTGTAATTTGTCCCATAGTGCTCCCTATATGCTCAAACTCAGTGGGTGTGAGCTCTGTTAGATGTTGGTGCTGTCAAGCCACAGCAACAGGGCCATAACAGCCAGCAGTCACTGCTTATTGCAAAGGAAAGAGAAATGTGTAATTTTCAAAGAGCTGCAATTTGAGAATAGGGAACACTCTCAACCATTCTTCCATATAAAAAACAGACACTTTATGCAAGGCTGCAATGTCATTAGATCTTGACAGAAGCAGGTATTTTGGTGAAGTGATTAGCCTCTAATTGGCCCCTGGTGCCACATCCTTTAAATACCTGCTCCCATAGGTCAGGAACACCAAGACATCCAAGCCTAGGTGTCCAAGTAAAAGATGAAGAGAGCTAATGGTCACAGCCCTTGTCAACTTCTGTTTAGCCTTGAGAAGAGATAAGACCCACAGTCCTCACTCTGTTTCGAAAATCCTACCATACTCCAACTACACACTCTCTCTGCAAGATCCCATCAAAGCTGAACTTAGAGAAATTATGACTACGCACTCTCTCCAGGAGACTCCATCAAAGCTGAACTTAGAGAAAACGACGGTCAAGTGCACCAACGTTACAGAGGATCAGAAGTGGAGGAGCCTTGACAATACTTTGTGGAATTCAGGTTCCACCAGTTGAGTTTCTTTGCCTATGCTACCAGCTATAATATACATGCACACTGCTGCAATATGTTAATCTTTATTGTACCTGCATTATGCTGCTAGAAGTAGATATGTTAGGTTCATCTTAACTTTAGCTGAAATGTACAGATAGAATAAAAACTGTGAATCTAAACATTATCAATGCTGTTCTGGAAAGGTTAGTATGGTTACATTATTATTCACTTAGCTGTACTGTACTGATAGAGGGGGTTCTGTCATGCTTATTTTAACATTTTGTTGGTTTGGAAGGGCTAAAAATTTAATATCATATTAATAATTTTTCTGTTTGGCAAAGGTAATGTTACATTATTATTAAATATATGTTTATTTTGGTCGTAATGTGCTCATAAAGCTGCCGATGTTGTGCTAATCTTAAACCTTCCTGTATTGGACCTGTGAAGTTAATGTAGTAATAATTTAGAGGTCCCTGACTGCTGTGTTTCCTTGACCACTTCCTGGGAGTTCCATGACCACTTCCTGGGAGGGCAACGAACACCTGTTGAACGTGGTGCCAAAAATGGCTGGAAGTGTATTATGAGCTCCAAGTACATGTTGCACCAAAAGGAAGTGCTCTCACGGGAGTAGAGGATTTAGCATGCAGTGCTTGTTTGATGAGTGGAGTTGAAGTATACTGAGGGTAAGAGTTACAAAGGAGCAGTTGTACATAGAAGAGGTGGTATAGCATGACCTCAGGGCAGGAAGGAGCAGAGAGGGCCCAAATGATAAACTAGTTAGCCAATGTTACTTGCAGAGTTGAGAAAGGCACCGGCAGATACGTGTTATCTGCTTCCCCGAGTGAGCAGATGTTGATCAGCAAGATCTATAAGTAGTTTGTCCATATTTTCCATTTCGCTTCCAGTGTAAAATGCAGGAAAAAATAGAAATGTTTTTCTTCACAGTGGAAGTACCTTTAATATTCAAAGCTTTTTTGCAGAGCATAAAGACTGGGCTGCCTGAGGATATTATATTTAACCATTGAGAGGGTTGGTGCCATTCTCCACTGCTGCCAATCGCACTGGCATCCCGAAGATCTGCCATTTGCTCAGCATGCATCAGTCAGTACAGTAAACACAATGCATGTGGAGGAAATATTGATCTATGTTATTCTCATAACACATTTTCTAGCTTCCCAAACTCTATTTAAAGCCCTCTCCTAAACAGCCCCATATTAATTGAACCACCTAGTTATTGGTCTCCATTCTATTGTATGTATTCCCCAGCTCCTACCAGTCCTTCTTCCTCTTCTTTTTCCCATTCTCCAATTGTTCTAGTTTTAGTTGAGGGGATTTAGACCCACCTCAAATAATAATCACAAACCTTGTCAGGGTGAACCACAAAGGTGAACAAATAACTTGTGCTTAACTCTTGGGTAGCTTGGCACAAAGTAGTCGGGATTAACATTTTGATAATGTGCAAAGTATATATACAGTACCCAACTAGTATTAAAGTGAAAACCAAAACCAAGAACAATAGAGTAAATGTTACTTAATGAAATTAACCCAAAAGGACAAAAATCAATGAAGAAAACGAGAGATAAGAATAGTTAAAGGCTAATTAAAAATAGCCCAAAAACACAAAGGTCCA
Organism: Lissotriton vulgaris; assembly: GCF_964263255.1. Classification (NCBI taxonomy): domain Eukaryota; kingdom Metazoa; phylum Chordata; class Amphibia; order Caudata; family Salamandridae; genus Lissotriton; species Lissotriton vulgaris. The sequence goes on along the minus strand of NC_141699.1, from coordinate 241,594,001 downwards.
ACCGCGGTTATATGGTCGCACTAAACCAGGTCAAAGTCAAACATTAAGGCTGACCATAATGGATCACCAGATGGATACAGGGACCAGGTAAAGAAAAAGTGGTAATTGATGATTTGTCAGCGGGGTATGCTGCAATTTCGATCTGAATTAGGGTTTACCAGTGGCGGGTTCATTAACAGCAGGATTCTGGTGTGTTTAAAGATAAAAGTGTAAAAGCTCAGAGTAGGTAAAATCGATGACCAGGAAGGCCTTGATTTCGTCAGGCTGCTGCTTGGCTTTGGACTCAAGGATGCCTTCTATGTTTAGACTTAGACACTTTTCTGGAAGACAGATCTCCTTCAGCATAGCTTACCTGCAAGCTGAGACAGACCAGCAATTCAACGTCAATGGCTGCAGCTTTGATGGTGAACCAAGTTTCTGTTAGTTCTCAAGGCAGAAATTTGGCAAAAAGTTTCTAAGTCCCAGTGTTTGGAGTGTAATCAGGAGGAGTGTGTTCTAACACCCGCCAGATATCCAATACTTGGGGAGGGTTGGAACTAACTCCAAAAGAGGCCAACAGTAGAGTTCAGGGTAGGCACAGTTGATGCTGGTCAGCTTGGAAGTTGTGAGGGGAGGCCTCAGGAAGATTGTTGTGTCCTTCAGACAGCAGGGCAGTCCATCTTCTGATTTGCCACAGGTTAATGCGTGTTCTTAGGAGGATACTGGGGATGCAGTATTTTCTGTGTGTTTCACAGCAAACTATAAACAAGCCAAGGAAGTACGAAGTTCCTCAGTGGGTCACCCAAAAATATTAATTGGCTTCCTGCATGGAGGTAAGGAGGCAGGTGGTGATCAAGGAGGAGGGGAATATCTCCTTTTGGAACTGGGGCCCTCCCACACCCAGCAAGCTAGGTGTCATGCTTCATCATATGGGCCTGCTCCTCGTCGGGTCAGCGCTGCAATACACGACGGGCCTCAGTAAAGGGGCTCTTTATCAGAGATCTTTTGTTCTGGCCGTCAAAGTGCTGTGGGGGTAAGGGGCTTAGTATGTGTAGATGTATGTGAACAAGATAAAATAGGTGAGGGAATCCTGGGAAAGGATTTTATGCTAGTAGGATCCCAGTCTGAGTAAAAGAAAATATGGGGAGGTGACTATCAAGCTACAAAGAGTCTAAAGGGTCTCTACTCCCAGGGTGACAAGATGTGTCACTCCTTATTTAGTCAATGTGATCTAGTGGCGATTTATCAGGACCTTCTGCCAAGTTAACCCAACAGAGCTGTATCACCACTGGGCCAAAGATTCAGGGTGCTTCCACTTGGCTCTTTCCCTCAGTTTCAGCAGGACTTCACATAGAAGGTATCTGGCCTCACAGATCCCTGTTCTGATACAGCTTGCAGCCGTGCCCTGATTGAGGAATCTTAGCTCTGAAAAATTGTCTGAATGTAGAAATCTTTTCATGGTGAAAGTGCCCTTCAGGAACCACCCTTCAGGAACCTTCTAGGGGTGAGCCTTCTGAAATTCTTCTACTCCTCTTGGCTTTTCCACCAATGTTAGCAACTTCACCTGGACCTTGTCCGAAAGCTATACGGCCTCATTGATCCCCTCTCTGCCATAGCCTACTGCCTTGTCCTCCTGGGGATTTGTGACTTCCATTTCAGAGACTAAGGGCCTGACTATGACTAAGGCAGTCTGATGGACTGCCGTAGCCATGGTGGCGATGCGGGCACTGCCGCACCGGTGGTCGGACCACCATTGGAAGTTGGATGGTCGGACCTCCATGGGTCCACCCCAACCGCCAGGGATCAGAGATCCCTGGCGGTGTTGCAGCAGTCTGGATGCCACATTATGGTTGGAAGTGCCACTGCAGCACCACCAACCATATTATGAGTTTCTATTCCGCCATGGCTGTCATGGCGGTGAGCCCGCCATGAAAACTGAGCCAGAGAGGAAACAAAGGGGGCCCTAGAGGGCTCCCTGTTGCCTCAGGACCATGGGGTGCATGCAGGGGGGAACATGTTGTGCATGCACCCCAGTTGTTGAACAACATGGACTGCTGAGTCCATGTCATGCCAGAACTGCTTTTGATGCTTCCATTGTGGTGCCCTGTTTTAGAGGCAATGCTGTGGGACCACCAAAGAAATACCTGCCAGACACAAGAAAACTTGCAATCTGGCGGGCAGTGCTCAAATAGCTTTGGCAGTGGGAGAGCAGGGCGGTGGTGTGGCAGCCCCTCTCCCACACCTCCAAAGTTGTAATCGGGCCCTAAGACAGTAGGTAAAACCTTTGATCGGAATGAACCTGGTTTCTGTAGCCAACCTGCTATCCATCACAGTCAGCCTTAAATCACGACTATGTACTGGTAAAACACAACGAGATGGCAGCATTTGGTGCTTAATGCTGTTGCACTATTTCCATTTAAGAGATTAAAAACTGATGTCTCCAGCTTCCCTTATTCGATTTTTTTTAATTTGTTGTCATATTGCACATTCAATTATTCTCTATTTTTATAAATTGGAATAGGCTTTTTTTGTTGTATTTTCGAATTTGTAACTGGTTTGGTACTTACTTACACATTTTCTTAAAATAAGCCTGTGTGTTCTGTGTGTTCTGTGCCATTGCTACCAGGGGTGAGCTCAAGGTTTGTGGACCACAAATAGCAATACACTTCCTCGGAGTATGACTTTGGGGAGCCTAACAAAATTGTTGCCACCCTATTGATACACTCTTCCACGCTAAGTGTCATTATTATGGAATAATGTGCATAACGTATATATGTCCACAATCATAAGTACCATCCAGACAAATACAAATGTGCAGCCCCAGACCCTAAGGATCAAGGTGTGTATTTTCCAATATCTTCAGGTGAATTAGAGTTATTCGCCGAATAGCATTGGAAAATTAGGCCCAATAATGGCAATGGCGATTTCAATCTCTATTAACTCTCCACTTAACTCAAATTTCCCTCATTGTCTGGCTTTTGTTTACTCTCCTCCACTTTTATTACTTATCATTTTCTCTCCATCCTCTTTCTCTGTCTCACACAAACTTCTACTATGCCTATCTCCCTATCCTTCTCTCTGTCTCTCCATTTCCCAATTCATGGCTTTCCCTATTTTGCTCTCCTGCGCTCTCTGTCTCTGCGTCTCAGCCCCTCTGTCCCTTTAGCCCCACTTTGCTTCCTCCCATCACCTTTACACATACTTCCAACACGATTTCTTTCTTTTTTTATCTCCTTCTACCAAATTATTTACCATCTTGGATATTTAAGTCTTGTGCAAAATTTCTCCAACAGAATTTCTGGTAGGTCCTGGAATTTTGTTACCAATTGTATAGCTTTAAATAAACCTGAGAATTAAAAATAAAATTAATAGTTGTGTGCTTTTTTTCGATAATTTGGACAGGCTTTGCCATGTTGTAAAATGTAAAAAGAAAGAATAAGTCCAGGTATGGTCAACCTGGACACATTGTTAGTGTTAAAAAAGAATAGACATACAATTGAAAGCGTGTTAACACTACTGCACAACTAAAAAGCAGGTCCTTTAACCATGGCATACGCATTATTGAACAATATCCCCATGACTTACCATTGCTGATATATCTGAAAGTGGCCCCTGTGATATATTTAAAATGAATGCGAACAATAACAGCAGTATATCATAATTAGATCCCAAGACAGAACGGAGCTGAAAAACATGACCGCTTAGTCAACTGAGCAACCTTCATAAACTCTTTTATAAAGCCCTATTGTACAATCTCCTCCCCAAACAAATAAGCATAAGTCATAAACACACTGACCTGTAGGTTTGGTAGATTAAGAAATTAAATGAGTAAACCCTGCTTTGCTGAACTTTAATTGGAAACTGTAGGCCAGATAATCAAAAAAGTCACAGAACGAAGCTCAGCAGCCAAAAATACTGCACTGCTTTGCGTGACAGGAAGGGAGAGGGAGAGCACCATATCTGGCTCTCTCCTCCCCACTCCATTGCGCTGGGGCTGAGTTCAGCAGCCGTGCACCAGACACAAACCTTAGCGCCATAGTGCTAGTGTGTTGCCTGAGTCTACCATAGGATTTGTACTGGAAGGATGCCCTCCCAGTACAAAATACTAAATAGGGACACACTTTAAAATGTTTTAAACTTTGTACTGTGCTGAACAGTGCAGCAGGTATGCAAAATTGAAAAGAAAGAAGAAATAAAAACATTTCTCCTCTTAATGTCTCCTTTTAAATGGCGTTAACTATTGGCCCCAAGCCCTGCCGACTATTGTTTGTTGATAGGGTTTTGCATCCAAAGGTAAGGGTAGTAGCATGGAACCGCTCATGTACCACCCACTTAACACCCCCTTGGCGCTAAGTATTGCAAAGCAGTGCTTTGGGCTGCTGCGCATTACCTTAAGGATACTTTCCAGTGCAAAACAAGTTAGGAAAAATCAGTTTGTGCTAGTTAGCATCACTTTTGTGGCACTAACCCAGCACACAATGTAAGTAAATATACATCTCAGAGTTCAATATCAACATACAAATGGAATGTTTAAAGAAAAAAATTCACATGAGCACCAATGATTCATAGTGTACAGAAATATGTGTTTCTCCTTGTTAGAGAACGGGTAGCAGTGTTTGCAATTGTGTCTCATTTATTGCCTGTCTTCAAATTTTTTATTGCTTTACATTTTGGAATATTGCCAGGTTGAAGCGTCTGTGCTTGTTGACTGACCGTATGTTCCCCATTAATGTCACTTGCAACTGTACTGTGCTTTTTGTTGATGTTATTTACTTCATGCTATAATTCATGTTAAGACCACTGTTTTTAAACGTTTGCTCAGCCACCTTTATATCCTCAAAAACTCTTTATGAACTCCAAGGAAAGCTTTGATTGCCACCAATCATTACTGCATTTTACAGAATTTGAAGTGGCATTATGCTCATGCCAAGATGTTATAGTTAATGGAACAGCACATACTGAAGAACATATGCCACCCAGATGACGTTTGATGCTGCACTAGATAGTTCCCCGTTATTCCTTGTTCAAAGGAAGATTTATTATTCTGTAATCACTTTCTAAAACCCTTTGAGATCAAGATGGACGGTTTCATGTGAGCTGGGACATGGATGTTTCCTGACCTCCATCTTGAAAAGCATCATCAGCTCTGTTTCTAAGCAGGAGATTTGTCAGTGGACATATTACTCTTCAGGTGATGACACTGCATGCAATATGTCACTGATTTGCTGTGTGAGTGAGGAAATAAAACTGAATTCAATTTGAGAATGGGAGCAGTGAAGAATTTAATGTTTTTGCATTTCTGGCAGAGGTGTGCCCTGACGCATGTTTTGCATGTCTGGCCTGTTCTGTACTTTTTCTACCAGTGAACTTGCCATAGAGTCAACTGTGGATGTGTCATACAGCTGTTTTAAATCACTAAGGATGGATTGAGCCTTTGTTGAAGAGCCCGTGGTTTTCTCCACCCATGGTGATTGGTAGCTACTCACCCACCAGACTGGGATAAATGTACCAGCTGCACCACAGTAAGAGCTTCTACTGACCCTCTAGTGGAAAGTGTTCCTAGTCCCTCATAACAAGGGGCAATAATATCACCCAGAGTGTGTGTGCTGTAGTTCTGATTGTATGTATTTGTATGTACCTGACTGGGAACCTTGTCAGAGGTGAACTGTGCCCTCTTTTGCTGCACACAATGAGATTCCTGTTCAATCTGGTTCCATCATTGTCTTGTGCTAACCCCAGATTTGCAAAAACCAGCTCAAATCTGAAATATCTTGTGTGCCTCCACACTGCAAATCCCCGTGGCACTGTGTCACCTTTCCTCACTTACTGTGACAAGAGTTGACTAGCAACATTACTTTCCTACTCAGGATGCAGGAGTGGCCCTGCAGGTAAGAACGGTGTGGCAGTTGGGCGGGTTGCGGGGCACTCTTCAGGTGACGACATGGGAAAATTAAATAATAATTTAATTTTGCCTCATCATCGTCTGTCGAGTCCCACCCCACCCAACCGCTCTCACCTGCACAAGCCGCTCCTGTCAGGATGCCTTGTTTTTCAAATGCCCAGAAAGACGTGCAGTAGTATGGTTCAGTGGTACACCTCACTGGTTTTAGCTGCACATAAGTGCTCACAAATTTAGTGAAACTCTCGCCCTCTTTATTAAGTAGTCTGTATTCAATATGGACTTTGAAAGGACCAGAAGGTCTTCAGCACTAGATTAAACAAAATGGACCAAGACATTCTGTTGATTTTCCTCCTGAGGCTAGGGCTAGAGTCAAGACTTGGAGAATTCCTGCTGCCGTCCTGTGCCTGGAAGATGAGCTGCTGGAATACCCTTCAAGGAAAGACGATGCTGACCCATAGAAAGGCCACTAACTTAGCTTTATCTGGAAGAAGACTCAAAATCAGATATTCTGCTGTAGACCAGCTTCCTGGGATGCAATCTATGAAGAAGAGCATCATCTGTGTCTCCTGCTGACCGACAACTTGTTAAAGTCATCAAAGTACTATCACTGTTGAATGCATGAATGTCTCTCTCAGCCATTCTTTCTGGGAGCATGCAACACCCACTTGGAAGCTCAAGAGAAACATGCGGTTCATCCAAACTCAATAGCCACTAATCAGTTCAATTGCATAATATGGTGATAAACAATATCGTTTCCAAAAATAGTATGCCAAAAATACTTACAACAATATTGTATTCCTATACTTCTTATGGAAATAACAACACCATTATGAACAATATTATCATCCAAGTAAATGTTAAATATTAGAGAGTAAAACATGAATATAATGTAGAGTAAATAAATTCAATTAATATTTAATATGTTTTATATACATATGTGTATGTATGTGTGTATGTATGTATATATATATATAAAGTGTGACATGAATAATGAAAACTATTTATTTTACATATTAATTTTTATTTTTAAATAATCTTAATTTAATACTATATACTAAATATATATATATATGTATATATATATATATATGTATATATATATATGTGTGTATATATATATATATATATATATATATATATATATATATATATATATATATATATTGTCGAAGCAATTGTCCCTTGCTGGAGAAGGAGCGACCATTCAGCTGGTGCCGGTGCCGAGTCAAGGACAAGACTCGTTTAGACTTTTGCAAAGCAATTTGAAATAAATCACCGCACTCTTCTAGGATTTGGGTAGGCTTTTTAATCCATCAAGGAAAAAACTTCCTCACCTACGCGTTTCAAACAGATTACTGTTCTTGCTCACGGTAGTTACCGTGAGCAAGAACAGTAATCTGTTTGAAACGCGTAGGTGAGGAAGTTTTTTCCTTGATGGATTAAAAAGCTTAACCAAATCCTAGAAGAGTGCGGTGATTTATTTCAAATTGCTTTGCAAAAAAATATATATATATATATATATATATTCTCGCTCCAAGGTTGTCCACCATTGAGTAGCACGCGAGCAGCAGCTTTATTTATGTGTAGGTGAGGACGGGGATCCGCTTGTAGACGCCGCTCCGTAATGGATCTGCCCAACGCGTTTCGAAGCTCCATCTGCTTCTCTTCAGGGGCTTTAACGGAAGCGGTGTGCGCACCCGCTACACTTCTCCAAATACATATAACTCACCCGCCGATGGGAGGCTCCAATGAGACTTCTGGGAAGTGTAGTGCGGAAAGCACACAATCAAGTCCTGGATGGACTCCACAAGTGGGCCTGTCCTCGATCCCATGTACGGCTGCTACTTCACTGCCGTGACCCCCACGTTAACGGGGTGGTGCATACTCTGCGGCTGGACTGCCGCATATAGATTCTCGCTCCAAGGTTGTCCACCATTGAGTAGCACGCGAGCAGCAGCTTTATTTATGTGTAGGTGAGGACGGGGATCCGCTTGTAGACGCCGCTCCGTAATGGATCTGCCCAACGCGTTTCGAAGCTCCATCTGCTTCTCTTCAGGGGCTTTAACGGAAGCGGTGTGCGCACCCGCTACACTTCTCCAAATACATATAACTCACCCGCCGATGGGAGGCTCCGATGAGACTTCTGGGAAGTGTAGTGCGGAAAGCACACAATCAAGTCCTGGATGGACTCCACAAGTGGGCCCGTCTTCGATCCCATGTACGGCTGCTACTTCACTGCCGTGACCCCCACGTTAACGGGGTGGTGCATACTCTGCGGCTGGACTGCCGCATATAGATTCTCGCTCCAAGGTTGTCCACCATTGAGTAGCACGCGAGCAGCAGCTTTATTTATGTGTAGGTGAGGACGGGGATCCGCTTGTAGACGCCGCTCCGTAATGGATCTGCCCAACGCGTTTCGAAGCTCCATCTGCTTCTCTTCAGGGGCTTTAACGGAAGCGGTGTGCGCACCCGCTACACTTCTCCAAATACATATAACTCACCCGCCGATGGGAGGCTCCAATGAGACTTCTGGGAAGTGTAGTGCGGAAAGCACACAATCAAGTCCTGGATGGACTCCACAAGTGGGCCCGTCCTCGATCCCATGTACGGCTGCTACTTCACTGCCGTGACCCCCACGTTAACGAGGTGGTGCATACTCTGCGGCTGGACTGCCGCATAAAGATTCTCGCTCCAAGGTTGTCCACCATTGAGTAGCACGCGAGCAGCAGCTTTATTTATGTGTAGGTGAGGACGGGGATCCGCTTGTAGACGCCGCTCCGTAATGGATCTGCCCAACGCGTTTCGAAGCTCCATCTGCTTCTCTTCAGGGGCTTTAACGGAAGCGGTGTGCGCACCCGCTACACTTCTCCAAATACATATAACTCACCCGCCGATGGGAGGCTCCAATGAGACTTCTGGGAAGTGTAGTGCGGAAAGCACACAATCAAGTCCTGGATGGACTCCACAAGTGGGCCCGTCCTCGATCCCATGTACGGCTGCTACTTCACTGCCGTGACCCCCACGTTAACGGGGTGGTGCATACTCTGCGGCTGGACTGCCGCATATAGATTCTCGCTCCAAGGTTGTCCACCATTGAGTAGCACGCGAGCAGCAGCTTTATTTATGTGTAGGTGAGGACGGGGATCCGCTTGTAGACGCCGCTCCGTAATGGATCTGCCCAACGCGTTTCGAAGCTCCATCTGCTTCTCTTCAGGGGCTTTAACGGAAGCGGTGTGCGCACCCGCTACACTTCTCCAAATACATATAACTCACCCGCCGATGGGAGGCTCCAATGAGACTTCTGGGAAGTGTAGTGCGGAAAGCACACAATCAAGTCCTGGATGGACTCCACAAGTGGGCCCGTCCTCGATCCCATGTACGGCTGCTACTTCACTGCCGTGACCCCCACGTTAACGGGGTGGTGCATACTCTGCGGCTGGACTGCCGCATATAGATTCTCGCTCCAAGGTTGTCCACCATTGAGTAGCACGCGAGCAGCAGCTTTATTTATGTGTAGGTGAGGACGGGGATCCGCTTGTAGACGCCGCTCCGTAATGGATCTGCCCAACGCGTTTCGAAGCTCCATCTGCTTCTCTTCAGTGGCTTTAACGGAAGCGGTGTGCGCACCCGCTACACTTCTCCAAATACATATAACTCACCCGCCTATGGGAGGCTCCAATGAGACTTCTGGGAAGTGTAGTGCGGAAAGCACACAATCAAGTCCTGGATGGACTCCACAAGTGGGCCCGTCCTCGATCCCATGTACGGCTGCTACTTCACTGCCGTGACCCCCACGTTAACGGGGTGGTGCATACTCTGCGGCTGGACTGCCGCATATAGATTCTCGCTCCAAGGTTGTCCACCATTGAGTAGCACGCGAGCAGCAGCTTTATTTATGTGTAGGTGAGGACGGGGATCCGCTTGTAGACGCCGCTCCGTAATGGATCTGCCCAACGCGTTTCGAAGCTCCATCTGCTTCTCTTCAGGGGCTTTAACGGAAGCGGTGTGCGCACCCGCTACACTTCTCCAAATACATATAACTCACCCGCCGATGGGAGGCTCCAATGAGACTTCTGGGAAGTGTAGTGCGGAAAGCACACAATCAAGTCCTGGATGGACTCCACAAGTGGGCCCGTCCTCGATCCCATGTACGGCTGCTACTTCACTGCCGTGACCCCCACGTTAACGGGGTGGTGCATACTCTGCGGCTGGACTGCCGCATATAGATTCTCGCTCCAAGGTTGTCCACCATTGAGTAGCACGCGAGCAGCAGCTTTATTTATGTGTAGGTGAGGATGGAAATAACAACACCATTATGAACAATATTATCATCCAAGTAAATGTTAAATATTAGAGAGTAAAACATGAATATAATGTAGAGTAAATAAATTCAATTAATATTTAATATGTTTTATATACATATGTGTATGTATGTGTGTATGTATGTATATATATATATAAAGTGTGACATGAATAATGAAAACTATTTATTTTACATATTAATTTTTATTTTTAAATAATCTTAATTTAATACTATATAATAAATATATATATATATGTATGTATATATATATATATATATATATATATATATATATATATATATATATATATATATATATATATATATATATATATATGTATATATATATATATATATATATATATATGTATATTGTCGAAGCAATTGTCCCTTGCTGGAGAAGGAGCGACCATTTAGCTGGTGCCGGTGCCGAGTCAAGGACAAGACTCGTTTAGACTTTTGCAAAGCAATTTGAAATAAATCACCGCACTCTTCTAGGATTTGGTTAGGCTTTTTAATCCATCAAGGAAAAAACTTCCTCACCTACGCGTTTCAAACAGATTACTGTTCTTGCTCACGGTAGTTACCGTGAGCAAGAACAGTAATCTGTTTGAAACGCGTAGGTGAGGAAGTTTTTTCCTTGATGGATTAAAAAGCTTAACCAAATCCTAGAAGAGTGCGGTGATTTATTTCAAATTGCTTTGCAAAAAAAAAAATATATATATATATATATATATATACATATATATATATATATATATGCCCGTGAGCTTTAGGGCAGCACACAACAGGCTGGCGTCTCGATTATCAGCTCGCTGTGGTCTTCCCACTGCCAATTCTTAGTGCCTGACGCGTTTCCACGGCTCACGTCGTTTCTTGAGATGCATTGAAGCAGTCAAGTGACTCTGCGGAGGCTCCGTTAAATATTTAAATTATCAGGTGTGTTCTTATTGGTTCTCAGCCCCTCGTGGGACTCGCATGGTGCGTGCTGGTATTCCAAAGCCTGTTGGGACATGTAGTCCGTGGAGCAATAACTGTTTTCCCTAAGTGGGTTCCCAGCGCTAACTTGTAAGCATTAGTGCTATCTTTAAATCTTGGTAGGTAGTGGAAAGTACAGTGGCAAGACTCTCTTCATGTTAGGCTTCCTGTGCTGAAATGGCTTGGATACAGTTCCCGCCTCAGCCTCTCATCTATGTTGGAGTTGGTGCTTGCCCTCACGGCAGGGCCGCCGTGTCCATAATTTTTTCCAGCAAATGCCCGTGAGGGCAAGCACCATCTCCAACATAGATGAGAGGCTGAGGCGGGAACTGTGTCCAAGCCATTTCAGCACAGGAAGCAGTCTCTCGGTCCCTATCTGTGTGTCTCTGTCTGTGTGTCTCTGTGTCTCTGTCTTTATGGCTCTGTCTGTGTGTCTCTGTGTCTGTCTGTCTGTGTGTCTCTGTCTATGTCTGTCTGTGTGTCTCTGTTTGTGTGTCTCTGGCTGTCTGTCATCTGTGTCTCTCTGTCTGTGTGTCTACTCCTGTGTGTCTCTGGCTGGCTGTCTCCCTGTGTCTCTGTGTGTTCTGTGTCTCTGCATGTGTGTCCGTGTTTCTCTGTATGTGTGTCTTCGTGTCTCTGTCTGTGTGTCTCTTTGTGTCTGTGTGTCTCTCTCCGTGTGTCTCTTTGTCTCTATGTGTCTGTGTGTCTGTCTCTGCCTGCATATCTCTGTCTGTCTCTGTATCTCCGTTTGAGTGTCTCTGGCTGTCTGTCTGTCTCTGTCTGTGTGTTTCTGTCTGTGTGTCTCTGTCTGTGTGTTTGTGTGTCTCTGTTTGCAAACAGGACGCTTCCCAAAAGGTCCTTTAAAAGTCAGCTGTGAAAGTTATTACTGCTGACTTTTAAAGGGCCATTTGGGAAGTTTTCCGACAGTGCCATGACCTCACAGAGGCCGGCAGAAAACACAGAAGATGGCAGCAGGAGCATGCGCAGCGAATACCTATTTAATACGTATTCACAACATATGCTCCTGCGGTCATCTTCTATGTTTACTGCCGGCCTTCCTTGAAAGGTAGAAACTGAAAGGCAAGTTCCGCTGGCCGCTACTGACGACCTGCCGGGCTGCGGGAGGCCCACGGGTCGTACTATGAGTACCACGGGCTGAGAGGAATAGCTTTAGGCAACATTGGAGCCATGTCATCTCCCAACCATGATTCAGTTAAGAAGAGTAAGGTGATGTGTCAGTGAGTAAGTTGTAGATGCAATGCTTGTTTTAAGAGAGTGATGAAGCATTTATTTGTAGACAGTTTAGAGATTGTGTTTTGGTGATGGTGTGACTTTGTTTTGTAGAAGAGTGAGCAGTATTTTTTAATTGTAGCAGGTGGCCCTTAGTGCTGGTATTAGCTGAATGAGGATAGAAATCGTGTTGCCTTTCTTTATCGTATTCCTTGTCCAGCAGGCTTTGACATTATTTTAATGAGTCTGCGTCTGTAGGTGGTGGAGATGGTGTTTGAGTGTGAGTTGTTGATCTGTGCTGTTTTGTAGATTAATCATTTTGTGTAATAGACATGGAGATGAAAAATTGTAAAGAGTGGCATGTTGTATGTTTTGTTTCTGTCTGTTTAGGAGGGAAGGTGTATGAGTTAGTGGTGGTTGTGCAGCATGTGGGGCATGTTGTAAGGCTCTGAATTGTGCAATGGATGAGAAGCATTTGAAAGAGAATTGTTTTATTGGTATATTTGTGTTAGGTGTAGGGGAAGAGAGAAAAGTTGGTAGTGAAGATGGTCTAGGATGTGTATTATTTGTGTACCAGGAGGATGGGAGTGGGCATATGTTTCTAGTTTTTTATGGGAAGTATTATTATTATTATTATTATTATTATTATTATTATTATTATTATTAATATTATTATTATTATTATTATTATTATTATGTGTGTGTGTGTTATTTTGTTGTGCTGGTGTGTGTGTTATGAGTTGTTTTTGTGGAGCAGTAAGAGGAGATGATGATGTAGTGGTTTTCTGAGAAGGATTTGTATGTGAAGTATTATTGGTGAGTGGAAGTTGAATGGTAAAGGAGGTGGTGATGTATTTTGGAAAAGAGTGTTTGTTATGAGTGTTTGTGGTATATTTGATAGCTGGAAGATGTAAAATGTGTGTTGGAGTGGAGTGTGAGGATTATTATTATGTTGTGTGTTTTTGGTGAAAAAGCTGCGTATGATGTTGGTGGATGAAATGATGTAGGGCTGAGTATAGATTTACTGGTGACAGAAAGGGGCCTGTTAGGAGCAAGTAGAGGGTAGAGCTGGTGCTTTGTATGAACAGGAAGTGTGTGTCTGGATGGAATAAAGTTATGTATAATGTGGCTTTGAGTTGTGTTGATGATGTTTGGATTTGCTAGTAGTATAGAACAGAATGGTGTTTTGTGAGAGAGTAAAGGTGCCATTGTATGGCATGTGATGTAGAAGGGTGTATATGTGTGGGTTGTGGGGTTTTGTAGTGGTTTTAGAGACAAGGAAATGTCATTAGGGTTTGCTTGTAGTGCAGGAGTTGAGTGCATTTGCTGTGAGTGTGTTACTATGTTTGTGGAGGGTTAAGGTTGGTGCTGATGAATGATATTAATATAATAAATATTGTGTTGTATTGTAATTGCATTTATATAGTGCCTACTACCTCTTTTGAGGCATTAGAGCGTTTTTTGGGCTAGTAACATGCTACTCCGGAACCCATAAAGTCTAAGTGGTGAAATTAGCATGGTGTAATATGAAATTAATTTGAGCAGTGGATATGTCAATCTCTTATTTGGATTTAGAAGGATAGTGGAGGGATAGAGGCGGGAAAACGTTTGCCATTATATAGTGCTTGCCACCCCTGATGAGGTGTCAAAGTGCTTCTAGGTGAGCAACATGCTACTCCAGAATAATACTTGTAATTTCTTCCAAACCTACTCACCTAAACAAATAACATAGCATTAAAGAGTACATGCGTAATGAACATTTAAAAACTAAAAAAGCATATTAAAAGAGATACAACTTTCATCAAACACACAATAATACATTTTTTGAGTAATGTATATATTTAACAATCAAATCATATTTAAATATAAAGAATTGCATTAAAATATATTTAATTGTATTTAACATCCAACCCTATTCCCCTACATACCCAACAGCCTCCAACTAACATATAACTTAAATAAATCAGTTTAAACTATTTAAATAATTAACAATGTTTTTAATTATATATAGCTTAATCAAGTTCCCACCCTACACACCTACAAACCCACCAACCTGCTGCAAAAATACAACTTAATATGACTAATAACAAAACTAAATAAAAAATTAAGATTTCAATTTTGAATTTAAAATATAAATTAACACTTACAAAATATTCTTAATAAATAATCAATTAAAACAGAGTTAATAAAAAATAGCATTAAATTAAAACATATCTCTAATATAAAACAACACCATTCCTATCCCGTACAAATCCAATAATTTGCTATAACACTATACATTACTAATAATATTTTTTAAGAGCCAGTAAATCACTTATAATGACATATTATAATTTGTAAAATGAATAACAATGTGTAGTGACGTGGTGACAATTATGAGACAGGAGATGCACCATGTTCAAGTATTGAGTTTATTGGCCACAGCGTCTGCTGTCCAGCAGCAACTGACAAACGTAGAACATAACTTGACCTCAAACCCCACACCACATTCCGCATTCCAGAGGAGAGGTTCTGGAATGTGGAATGTGTAAGAAATGACATCACCACACAATGACACTAACTACACAAACACATACATTTACTATATTTGCTAAAAAACATAAGCGATATTAAGAATGATAGTCTTGCAACTACATTATTTACAAGAAAATCGATATTCTTGACAACAATATTTTATACCACAATATTTTTACTAACAATATTTTTTTCTCATATTCATGTTTTCTGATATTTTAATCTCAATATTCTGTTGAAGCACCCACAAACTATACACTATTATCGTAACTTGGTCGTCATGACTTTGGTACCATTTGAATTAGTGTCCTATGGCGCCGAATAGTGTGAGACAGATGGATATTTAAGCCCCAGCTCCTTGTAAGAATGGTCTGTAAACCAGCTTTGTCCTTTGTCTTCTGGAGGCCAGCCCTGTGCTGTTAAAGCACAGAGCAGAATCTGGAGAAGAAGCACAAAGAATGGTGTTTTATTCTCCAGTTGCAGTGCAGCTCCACACTACTTGCCTTGAGTCTGCCATGGCCACAAACATATGGCATTTTACAGGCATGAAGCGGCAAGTAGGATGACCATCTTTAAAAAAAGAAGCTGGACTAGACATTAAGGGCCTGAAGTAGATCTTGGTGGGACTGGTCCCACCGTTGCTTTTTTGGGGTATTCCCACCTGCTAGCATGGTGGTTTGCCCGCCCGCGTTGGATGTTGGCCAGTCCATAGATAAAAGACTGCCTCAGTCCCTATGCCGGAAATGTTCTCACCCAAACAGCACCACAGCCAGAAGAGGCTGGTGGCGTGACTTCAGCCTAGAGTCCTGCTGAGCTGATTGACAATGTGCCTCCCATCATGGCAACTGTGCATGAAATCCCTCCCCGTTCTAATTGGCAGAATAGAAGGAAATGTCAAAAAAAAACATCGTTTTTCCTGTTTTCTTCTTCATTTTCCATCTTCTAGCCCATTGTCCAGGTCCCTCCTATGCTGCTCTGACATCACCACGACACCAAATGACTCAGTTGGCATCAAAATGTAGGGTAATGTACTTATTTGCTGATGTTGCTGTAGCCTTGCGTATTACTCCATTCCTCTCACATCCTTAAAAAATATATGTGTAATGCAGTAGTGGTCATTTTCCTACAAATCAAGGTATATTGAACATACCTGTATTGATACTTTAAAAAGATTAGTAATAGTGGTGCTTGGGGGATGTTGTGCTAGTGGGGTCTGTGGGTAAGCATTTAATAATGTGTGTATGTTGTGTGAGTGGTATGCAACATGTAACACAAAAGAACTTAACACTTTGCCTACATATGTATTTCATGCAAACATTATACATGTGTTTTGACATAAAAAAGTTGTACTTACCAGTCTCCACACCCTCATGAACCTCACTCTGCCAGGACTCCGCTGCCAGGACACCCTCAGTACAACTGGGACTTCTAAATTGGCTTGGCGCTATCCAGTGGGACTGACGGCGCCGGAGTACTGATAGCTAGTGGAGAAGACTGCCACCTCAGCAGTCCTCTGTCTATAGCCAGAACATCTAACTACAGCAGGCGAACGGCCATCAACTCGCCAGAGTACTTGGGACCACCACAGAGGCAGGACTGCATTACCACCGCCAAGATCTAAATCAGACCCTTAGATTGGAACTGCCCAACATCTGTATTTTGGAGGTATGGGAAAAGAAAAAGAAGCACATGAAATAAACAAACAATGTGCTGAACATTAGGCGTTTTATTTTCTATTATTATATGCATATCAGTAAGGCTTTACATAAAGAACTGCTTCCTCGAAGAGAACAACACCCTGGACTCGTCCCAATCCAGATTCCTTAGCAACCACAGCACCAAAACCGCCCTCATCGCCGCCAACGATGACATCAGGACCCTGCTGGACAACGGCAAAACCTCGGCCCTCATCCTCCTTCCTAGACCTCTCAGCCGTCTTCGACATGTCTGCCACCACACCTTATGCACACGCCTCTACAACGCAGGGATTCACGACAAAGCCCTGGACTGGATCATCTCCTTCCTCACTGACAGAACCCAGATAATCCGCCTCCCGCAATTCCGATCTGAAGCCACCAAGATCACCTGCGGTGTACCCCAATGATCATCCCTCATCGTGACCCTCTTCAACGTCTACATTACTCCGCTCGCCAACATTGTCTGATCGCACAACCTCAACATCATCTCATATGCCGACGTACCCAGCTGATCCTCTCCCTCACCAAGGACCCCGCCACTGCCAAAACCAAATTCCACAATGGAATGAAGGCCGTCGCCGAATGGATGAAGAGCAGTCACCTGAAAACTGAATTCGGAGAAGACGGAGGTCCTCATCACCGGCTCCACCCCCTCCGCCTGGGACGACTCCTGGTGGCCAGCCTCGCTGGGAGCTGTGCCAACACCCAACAACTACACACACAATCTGGGGTTCATCCTGGACTCATCTCTGTCAATGACCAAGCAAGTCAACGCTGTATCCTCCTTCTGCTTCAACATCCTCAGCATGCTTTGCAAGATCTACACATGGATCCCCACCGGAACCAGAAAGACATTCACCCAGGCCCTTGTTACAGCAGGCTGGACTATGGCAACACCCTCTTTGGGGGAACCAAGGCTAAACTCCAGAAGAGACTTCAACGCACACCTCCGCTTGTCTCATCCTCAACATCTCCCGCCACAGCCACTTCACTGCCCATCTGAGGAACCTGCACTGGCTCACCGTCAACAAGAGGATCACCTTCAAGCTCCTCACCCACGCTCACAAAGCACTTCACAACACCGGACCAGCATACCTCATCAAACGACTCACCTTCTACACCCCCAACAGTCAGCGTTGCTCCCCTGACCACGCCCTCGCCACCGTTCCACGCATCCACCGAATGATCCTTCTCTCTCCTCACCACCAAGACATGGAACACCTTACCCATTCACCCGCGACAGACCCAGGACCTGCTGACCTTCAGGAGACTCCTCAAGACCTGGTTGTTAGAACAGTTGCAGCTCCCCCCATCAGCACATTGAGACTCTCACGGGTGAGTAGCGTGCTCTACAAATGATTGATTGATCGATTGATTGAGAGAAGTGCAGTGTCAGGAATCAAGAAGCTCCATTCATTATTTGATCAAAGTCTGTATGCCCAAAGACAATCTGCAATTTTAAATGTACATGGAAGAACAGGTTTTGATGTAGTAATATTGATTTCGCATTGTTCTTTTTTTTTCATATGAATGTAGAGTGGTTTTATCACTTCCTCCACAAAAAGAAGGAAGCGAGGGATGGATGGAGCAGGGATGCATTTTTATAGAGAGACAGTAGGACAATACGTATTCCATTGCGTTTATTTTCTCACTTGCTCATCTCATCATTCGCATTGGGCTTTTTTTTGTCGTATGAATGTAGAGTGGTTTTATCACTTCCTCCACAAAAAGAAGGAAGTGAGGGATGGATGGAGCAGGGATGCATTTTTAGAGAGAGACAGTAGGACAATATGTATTCCATTGCGTTTGTTTTCTCACTTGCTCATCTCATCATCGCCGCTAAGCAAGGAGCTCCGCTAAAAGACAACAAGTCACTGTTGACTGTAAATGGCTAAGTTTATATCTTGTAGAAATGGTGCTATTATATGCAACACCTGCAACAACTTGTTGTCTGTCAGTTCAGTATCTTCCACTGAGCACCTCCGGTAATGTCCCTTCTTTAAAGACACATGTTTTAAAAGCCATATCTTATGCACAGTTCCCCTGATAGAAAATTGGAAGCTGGCTCCTCTGATAGGGTGTATGGTTCAGGAGATAGCACTGCCTAAATATCTATTTGTGAACTCAGCCAAACCATGGTTACTAGTTGTCCCCAATTGATGCTGAGCATTCCATCAAGTGCTTAGAAGGCAGGTGGGTGTCCCATTCAGATAATCTCAGAACCAACCATGCATTAGAGAGGTACCAACACTTAAATCGTGCTCACTCCATTATCAAAGGTAATACAACTTTAAACAATACCAACTCTCATTCCAAACATGCAGTTCTACAATTAAAGGCTTCTGAAGAAACTTGAGGGAGCTGAAGTTTCTACAGCTAAATCTTGCATGATTTAAATATACATGGAAAACTGTAGAATTCTGCCCAGCAAAACCTGGCCCGTATAGTTTGTTACCATTCTTGGGCTATATACTCATATTTGCATAGGTGTTGCCCAGGAGTCTGCACCTCACCGGTACCATGCAGCTCTTAATAAAGACATAGGTACTATCCTGTGACCTGTCAGATGAATGTGGTGGAAAAATACCATAGTTAAAATATCTTCTGGCATAAATATCAAGTCCTAAATATTGTTTACCAAACTATTGTCCCATAGGATTTAATAACATCTACAACCAAAGGGACAGTATATTTGTTACCAATATTTAGGACAACATTTTACAGTTCGATGGCATTGTTGTTTATGAGAATCTGACATCCACCATTAAGACACTCATGTTCAGTATCTCTTTGAGGTTTGATTAAGGATGATGAGACTGTGACTAGCCCTAGATTTGAGTGACACCTATATAAAATTGTTTATTTCATGCAGTCAAGACTAGAGGCCAGCTCTCGAGAGAAGGTGAGTGGAGCAGCCTCAGAGTCACAAAATTGACTTTGTAGACCTTAGTAAGCATAGGGGCAAACACAAAGGCAGTCCATTTTCCTTGCCTCTTCTCAGATGTCTACACAAAATTCATCCAAAGAACAAATATTGAAATATTTTGAATTGACAACAAAATAATTCAAAAACACATACCATCCCCCTCTTCTAGGCCAATCTGGTTTCCAGCTCACCCCGCACTTGTTTTACTAAGACTTCCTTCAGACTTCAGTCAAACTTACAGTTTTTGAAATTGCTGTTCTCTAAAGATTTCTCTAGGAAAGCGACACAGCTTAGAGCTCTTGGTGCAGCTCCTGCTGGAACCACCAACTGCATGAACACACCCTTGGTTGTGTCTAACTGGACTTGTATTACCTCTGAACATCTTGGACTCAGGAGGACCAGCATCAATCTGCCAAGCCAGTCCACCCAAGGTGGAATCTCGCTGGGCTGAAGAAACATGTTTCCCCCCACTCTCCAGAACAGCAAATCCATTTAAGCAGCATCTTGATGAGAAGGCATCTGACCTTGTGGAGCCCTCATCGGATATAGACTGCACCTTGGCTAGTTGGAAGATTTTGAGATCTGAAAAGGGACCAAAGATTAAAAAAATGATGTAAGAAAGACTCTGGAAATATCTGACCGGGGCAAGGACATCCTGGGGTGCAAAATTAAATGTTTCCTGTTCAGACTTATTCCAGCAATAACTAATATTTTTGTTCAGTATGTCCCTTGTACAATGCCTGTCTGATTTAGTGGAGCCCTCCTAAGATACAACCCGCTTTCTTGCCCAGCTGAATTATTGTGACTTCCAAAAAACAGACAAAGTCCCAATGTAAAACCTCTAACTGGGTCAAACCTGATTTGTTAATCAGAACCCTGCTTCCTAGCAGTCCACTGAAATCTCAATAGGTCCCACTAAATTGTGACCATTGTCTACAATTGGCGCTTTGTGCTTCTTGGTGCTTTTTTAACTAATTCTTACTAATTCCTAAAAGTTCATATCCTTAGTTCTACTTTTTTGTTGTTTCGGTGTCATTTTGCTCATTAAAATATTCTCAATTTCTTTTTAAAAGAGTTCAATTTTTATTGTGTTTTGCCTTTTTAATATTTAATGATGTTGATGTTACTAAATGCTTTACACATTTTATCTAGGTTAAGCTTGTCTGCTCTGTGCTGTAGCTACAAAGGGTTTTATCTCAGATTTAATAGTACTGAGATCTTTCACTGGATCTCAATCTCCCCAACTAATAAACCACTTTCCCACTTCTGCTTCAGGAAGAATAAATAGATGTTTCTGTAGCATGGGCTGTATTGCCATTTATCCACTTGGTATTTCATTTCCTTAGAAGTTTGGAGCCATGGAAGGCTGTGTTTTGAAGGTCCACGGATGCTACTATCAAACACCTTCGCTGAGTTAACACTGCACCATTGCATGCTGACGGAGGTGCCTCCTTCAGTGGGACGTTCATCAGGATGGCAACTCCTAATATGGTAATACTAATACAAGAGTTGTGGACAAAGGATAAGCATCTGTTGCTTCTCTCCTCTTAATCAGACACATGAGCTACCGCTAGTCCAGTCCACAAACAAGTTTTCCTTTTAGATGATTTTTATTATCATCAATCGTATATTTCCTGCCGTTCACCTTACATGTGCTGGAAAAATGGACATGTAACCTAATGCTTTTCAAAGACCTTGAGTGAGGCTCGCTTCAATCCATATTGAGGACCACAAGAAATAGGTCTCTTGTCAAAACCCTGAGACAAGGATGACCTTGACACCTGCCTTTATGTTGTGCAGACTTTGAACTATATTGCATAACACATGTAAGACACAGCATATTACAAACACATGTTGATGGGCAAGAATCGGAAATTACCTTAAATTCCATGGGCCTCATTTATGAAAAGTGACGCATCGCTGCGTGAAAACAGCGATGCGTCACTTTTCACTGCGCACTCCTTGCGACACCAATGATGCGTCATATTGAATGTATGACGCATCATGTCGCAAGGACTTACAGATACGTCAGTATTTCTGACGAATCTGTAAGCGCAAAAGTGACGCATTGCTGGAGTGTGTCACAAAAGTGACGCAACTCCAGCAATGCGTCCTTTCACATGGGGAAAGCCCCATGTGAAAGGGCTTGCGTCAGTCTTACGCCTGCTGTGAGGCAGGCGCAAGATTTTGACGCAACAGCATCCTAAAAGTGACGCCGTGAAATCTCATAGATTTCACTGCGTCACTATTACGAGGCTTTTTGCGGGGGAACGCCCCCTCTGCATACATTATACCTGACGCAGGTATAATGTGGCGCAGGGGTTTAAAAAGTGACGCATCTACCTAGATGCGTCACTTTTTAAATATGGCTCAACAAGGCGCATTTTGTACGCCGCTGGTGCGTCACAAAAAGTGACGCACCGGCGGCACAAAACTGATGCAAGGCCTCATAAATAAGGGCCCATGGGCCTTATTTATGAAGGCCTTGCGCCACCGGTGCGTCACTTTTTTCCATGTTAAAAGTGACGCACCGGCGGCGCAAGGCCTTCATAAATGAGGCCCCATATGTGATGGGCAGCTATGCTCACACTGCCTTGCAATGTGATACACCTCAAATTCGAGAATTTCAAGTGCAAGGAACCTGAAAGTGAAAGAGGATAGCATATTTGCAGAAGAAGCATCGGATTATCTCTACGCTGTTGTCTTTATATCTTAAGGGTAACTTGCAATTTTATAGCATTTCTCTATGACGGGCTGTGTATGGTATTTGGAGGCTTATATTTAAATCATCAAATCTTCCCCTCAAATAAACTATACAAAAGCTGGCTCACTGAATCCCAGTCCTCCGAGGTTCTTGATCCAATCAGCAGTGTAAGAGAAAAGGCTGCAATTAATTGTAAACTCGGCTCTTGCAAACACGCCGGCGTTTAGCTCAAGTTGTCTGCAGGTCCACGAGTTCCCTTTGGGACACTGTTGAAACCAGATGTTAAGGAGCATGAGAACAAAAGTGAAAAGTTGGGTAAGGTACAAGAAAGGCAAATATCTGTTCACAATTATACTTGATTTTCTGTGATGACATTGAAATTGCAGGAAAACTTGAAAGAGCAATTGTGGGGCAGCAGCATTCATACCGGTCAATGGATTAATAAAACACAGCTAACATATGCAAAACTTAAAAGGAGCAGATGGAAGCGTTTTATATCTATTTTGATGTTCAGTCATTTACATTGCTGTGACCTCCTTTTATTCCTGAACGTTTTAAATATAAAACAGGGTTAATCGATTATAACGTTTCTCAGTGATATTTTTCTTTGTTTCTGTGATTAAAAATGAAAGTGACCATCACTGCAGACAAAATTTCAGCAATGCCAAATAATATTATTTTTGCACATTCCCCATGGATAATTGCTTTATTCCTTCTTCAGTGTATAATTGTTTGGGATGCGCCCTTACTTCCTGTGCACTATATGCTTGAAGTGCAGTCTGTAACTACAATTCTCCTTTGAAAATATACAATCGAGAGGTAACACGGCTTGTCCAGCCTATACCGAGACATATTTTTTGTAGGCCGAAGAGATTTTGCCACACACTTTTTTTTTCTTAGGAATGTGTCAGGGTTATAATAGCATAGGGATATGATCCCACTTTAAATAATGCTACCTTGTAACTCTGTAGACAATGACATTTTTCTTCGGGGGTGGTAAAAGTTAGGCCTTAGATCTTTTTCCAAAGCAGAGTAAGGATTTAAGTTAAGAAAAGCAGGGAATACTGCAGATAAGGAGAAAGATGGTTTGGTAGAGCTGGTGGACAGAGATAGAACTCATAAGATAAGGTCACCGTCTGCACATATATCCTCCGTCCCACATTTCAAAATCCATCAGGCTCTGGTATGTCATCCATTGCATCGGTCCATGTATGAGCTACAAAAACGACAGTGTGAAACACAAGCCTACTGGCAACCGCATTACTCTCAATATCCTATATATATCCAGCCAACTTCAAGTTTAAATATGGCTGATACTAACATACAACAAATGTCTTTTGAAAAGAAATTTAAAGCCAACTTTTGTACTTTTTCTTTTCGGGACAATAAGAATGCCCACACATGTTGGGTACTTTTTTAGTTGGTAAAAGTATGGAACCGCTGGATCGTAGAACTTTTGTTGTTCCTCCTAAATTCCAGAACTTTCAATCACACCAATATGAGGAAATGAAGTTTTAGTTCAAAATGTACATGTACCTATGTTAAGGAATTTGAACAAAGGATGCCCGAAGGCACACTTACCTTGTGTAGGAAATTGAAGGCTTTTCTAATCGACCAACATCTACTTTAATACCTGTTCTCTTCAATTTATCAATGTATCTTTTAATGAAACCGCTTCCCAACCGCTGCTCTCTTACCAGTTAATGGCTCTTTCTTATAGGAACAAATACACAACCGCATAACCTTGGGATTATTCACAGACCACATAGGAGACGTACCTGACAAGACGGTCATTACGTACTTTCCGGCACATTGAATAGCAGCACAACAATGAATTAATAAAGGCTCGACCGCACTTATTTTGAAATCTTACACTTTGAGAAAACTCCAGGCTTATATGCCAAAAGGGGACAAAAAACTTGTTGGCTGTTCTGGCTCCGCTTACCCAACATTAGTGAGTCTAACCCTTTAAGAATCACTTGTGACTATGGGCTCTTGTATCAATCAATAGACCATGAATCGTCATTGAATGGAATTTACTGATGCTTTACAACCTCATAAAACTTGCCTTGGTTCATTTAAACTAGGCTCTGTCTTATTGTTTACCTCTTACCTCTTCCGCATCTTCTTCTCCAATCTCAATCTCTACTTGACATCTTATCCTCTCAACATCTCCTACTTCCAATGTTATTGGAATCTCAATTATACATTGCATGGAATTGCAAGTATGCATTAACAGTCAACCTTTACAACTTTTTCTTCGCCCCCCAATGTCCCCAGATGCCTTGTCTCACCACTCTATATTACATCACTATGCTTACCCAACTGTCAAGATACATTGGGACCAATCAGTTGCTGCATACATTACAATCAGGTGATCACCAAGGAAACAGTATTGAATCAACACTGATTGAGGTTTCCAATGTTGTTAGACTTGCAGTAGACAGAGATAAGAATGCTGCCTTGCTGATATTAGACCTTTCAGCAGCATTCAACGCAATATCACATCCTATCCTGATGCAATGTCTTTGTGATATAGGCATCGGTGGGCCCATGTTAATGTAGGTGGGCTCTCTCCTTTCTAGCAGATGCCAATCTGTATGGATGTTGCCTTTTGCTTGTGACTCCAAACCTCTCAAAGCTACTGTTCCCCAGGGCTCTGCCTTAAGCCCTACATAGTTTAACATATATATGTCCCCCTTGGCAACCCTGGTGGAATTCTCTGATATGCAGGTTATCTTTCATGGTGACGACATGTAGAGTCTTCTGACTTTGTATGATCACATCTCTGTGGCCCAGGACAGATTTTCTGCGTGTCTGTCAGAAGTATTCCAATGGATGTGCCAGAATACTCTTCTGTGCAACACAAGTAAAGGGGAACTGCTGTTTTTTGGTTTCTCTCCCCCTCTCTGGGACGGTGGGATATGGCCTAGCTCTAGGAGTGAAATTCGATAACACCGTACCTGGAAACCTCAGAAAGTGTTTATAGGATTTGCTTTGGTCTCCTTCGGCTCCTCAGGAAATTTCTGTTCTTGCTGCCAGACTCTTTCCAAAATATGGTAATCCATGGCCTGTTAACATCTCATCAGTTTAGGTCAATACACTATACTTTGTACCAACTCAAGAGACTGCGGTTAGTGAAGAACACAGTAGCTCCTGCTTAAGATCTCTGACACACCCCTGTTGAGGCTTATCTGATGGAATTGCACTTGTTACCCGCCTGGGAGAGAGTGAAATTCAAGGGTTAATGTTCTCCTATAGAGCCTACTATGGCCTAGGGCACAGTTACCTCACCAAGCGTTTTCTATACCATCTTTCTACCCATCCTCTGCTGTTGTGCTGCATGTGGTAGTGCCCAAAACTAGATGTAAGACATGGGGAGACTCTTCCTTTTCTGCACTTACTACAGCAGGTTTGAATTCTCTTTCTTTGCACCTTTGTGCTATCAATGATGTGTGCGCTGTATGCTCTGTAATGTGTTCAGGTGGCTCCCCATCAGCGCTAGGAAACAGGGACACAACTCTTATCACCAGTCGACTAGACTATGGCAATACACTCTATGCAGGCACCACCACCGAACTCATGCAAAGACTCCAGATGATCCAGAACGCAGTGGCCAGACCTAACCTCAACCTGTGCAAGCAGACACTCATCACCAAGCACCTGAAGGATCTTCACTGCCTCGCCCTCCAGAAGAGATGCCATTTCAAGATTCTGACCCACACCTACAAAGCTCTCCATGACCAATGACCAGCCTACATGAACCACTACCTGCTTTTCCACTGACCAACCAGGAATCTCTGCTCCACACACTTCGCCCTCGCACAGACGCCACGTATCCGTCACTGCCACTCCGGAGGACTCTCCTTCTCCTACCTCACCACCAAAGCGTGGAACGCCCTCCCCCTTCACCTCCGCACCCCAACATCACTGAGACACTTCAGGAAGGAACTCAAGATCTGGCGTTTTGACTTAGACCTGCAACACAGCCGGTGGATACCCTTTTGGGTGATAAGCCACGCTATGCAAGTACTACTTGATTGATTGATTTCAAGCGCAGCTTAAAGGCCTGGCGATTTCTGCCTTTTAATTCTTTTCTTATGCAGTGTCATGGGCCACAGTACCTACAGCACCAGGACACTCTCAGAATAGGTGTGTAGTTTACAAGTGCCATTTGATTTTATTTACCCATCCCAGCTTACTTTTTGGTTCACCATCACCCACACTGTATTTTACCGGTATATTCTTGCATTAGGTATTGTTGAAGGATATCATTTAACCTTTTCCTATTTGCAGCAATCTTTTCTGTCCCAAGCATTAGGCTCACCTTCACACATGATTGTAGTGTCCAGCCCCAATAACTCAGGCGGACACAGTGTGTTAGGGTCATGGACCTTCTTTATTAATCATCCTCCTTCTTCAAATCCCAACTGCTTACTGGCCTTTCCTGCCCACTTGGTCCCCAGCTCCTCCCTTTCTGCCCTCCCTCGTCCCTCACTCGGGCCGGTCCTAGTGCCTGACCAGTTGGGTCACTGGGCACTTTGCATCAACATCATTACATCTCCCCCTCTGTGAATAAAAGAAAACAAAATAATATACACCACGGCAAAACAGGAAATTGTCTTTCTTTAGAATTCTTCGATGAAGCGATATGGTAGGGCCTGTCGGGCTCATTCTCAGCAGCAGTCTCCATCAATGCCTGACTGTCAGTTGGCAGTGTCTCAGGATCTCTCTGTTCCAGTTTCGTTTCGGTTTCACGTTGCGGGTGAGTCGTCTTCCGTCAGCCTCTGCGGTTCTTATAGTCCCGTTTTGTTAAAACGCTAGACTGCATCACACCATTAGATCTCCCCCTTGTTGACAAGATAAACTAGCGTCTAACATGTTTAATATTTCCTCAGTCAGCCATACGGGTCTGCAGGCCGCCTATTTAGGCTACGAAGATGCATCTCCATTTCTTTTGTATGGCTTTCTGTTGCTTTGACGAGAACATCTTTTGATACAGTAGTGTATCTTTGTAATTGCGAGACGTCTCGCGTGGTCTTCTTGTGCTCAGGTTTGTGGTGGTTTCCAATCAGCTTCTGGGTGATCCACTCATTTTCAGTTTCTAAGGTGACTGTAAAAAGCTCAACTTGATGGCGGCAGTCAGTCTTCACATGGGGCTCTTGTTTGATTGACGCTCAATTTCCTTCATGAGGGGATGTTGTTCGGGTTCTTTTCCGAGCACCCGCATATGACTTTACTTCCTTTTGTCTTGTCCGGTCGAGGGCAACACTGCCTTCCTGTTCAAAGTCATGTATACCAGACGGTGAGGCGCTATCTGAAAAGACCATCTTGGTTTGGTTCGGGGACTCATTCGCTGCCTCTGTTTGCCTCACCCACTCCCACTCATGTTTGGGACTGGTGAGCTCTTTGACTGTCTGGGCCTGTGCATGTTTCTCTCTCATCTGATGATGATCTGTCTCTGTTAACACGTCTTGTCTTCCTTGCGGGGTGACTGGATATTCCTTTCCCATCCGGTTGGTAGTGTCCCCTATCTTTATTTTCTTTCCGTAGGCCCTGTGGGTCAGCCTCGCTGACCCTATCAGTGGTGAAGGTATATGGTTTGTATCTTGATGTATCTGTGATTGACATGACAGGTTGTGTTGTGAAGTGACTGAGTACTCAGGGACATTGATGTGAGATACGTTACTCTTGACGTGACTGATGTCCTTTGGTTTTGAGGTGTGTTCAGGTGGTTGACGCCATGGCCGTCGTCGGGACCATGACTCGGTCGACTCGAGGGATCGAACAGACGTGCTTTCTGAATCAGAGGAGTCTTCTGTCGATGTCCTTTGATACCGTTCTCTTGAGTGTGTCTTGAATAGATGATTTTTGAAATAGGTAGGCCGTGACGAGCTGCTCCTAGAGTCGGAGTTCTCTTTGGCATATTTCTCCGGGTACCTTTCTCGAAATGACTTCGATGTCGTCTTACTGGATGGGTTGTTTGATGACCACATATCTATCTCTTGTGGTTGATCTCTTGGTATATTATTTCTACCTCTCTCGTGTGATGATAATGGCCTCCTCTCGGTTTCTTCATTGTCTTGGATGTCGTGGATGTGTTTGTCTTCCTCTTCCCGGTGTCCGAGTGAGTCAGTCCGTCTTATCCGGTTTGCTTCTCCTTCCCGCTTGTTTTGTGCACTGACATCTGTGTTACGGGTGTGATCATGTACCGAATTCCAGTGCTGGCGTAACTGGTCCAGTCTTCTATAATTTGCCTTTCTTGCACATTTGTTGGGCAGGCTGTCATCTGGTCCATTGATGCGATCTGTCTCACTTGATGCTCATCTGCTTCATAATCACTGGCACTACACGTTGAGTTTGAGGTTGAATAAGTGACGCTGTCGTACTACTGTATCATCCCGGTCTTTTGTGTTGTTGACTCAGAGTACTTCATGTTACTTTGTTTCTCCCGTTGTCTTATCTCTGATCTGTCTTCATCCTCCCCGTTTCTGGTTTTGTTTATTTCTTGTGCTTTATTCACCGACCTTAGAGATGTCTCTTTCCTGGTATCTTGGTGTCTTGCACATAGGTGCGGTTCTTTAGATAGTTCTCTTGCTTTGACCCGCTCTCCAGCTTCGGCATTCTTGATTATTTCCTTTAGCGACCAATGCCCTCGAAGAGTCTTGTGCTTTGTACTAGACCTTGAACAGCCTTCGATTACCCGAAGTCGAACTGCGTCCTCATTTGTAAATGTGTTGAAGTGGCAGCGTTGTACCAGACTCTGCAAACGGGTGATGAAGTTTGGCAATGATTCTCCTGGTTCCTGCTGTGCTGTGTTGAAAACAATGCGTTCATGGTCCACGTCATCCTTTGCGTTGAAATGGGCGCGTAGTGTCTCTTGTAGTCTTTCATAAGTCTCTGTGTCCTTTTCAGAAAATGTTCTAATTAACCGTCGGCCCTCATGGCCCACCAACTGGAGCAGTAAAGTCAGACATTTTCCATCTCTTCGCTCACCAGTGGTGTCAAGAAAGTCGTCCAGTGATTCCAGCCACCGGTTCCATTTGGGACCCAAGCTCTGAATGTCAGTCAGTGTCACTGGGGGTGGCACTTCAATGTAGGGATTGGATCGTTGGGTTGCTTTTCCCACCGCCATGAGGGAGGAAGATCTTGATCTGCTACGGTCACAGGACTGTTTCCTTTTAGGTTGGTAAGATCTGCAGCTATCTCGGTATGATTCTGGACCATTTATTTTTTCACCTCCTTTATTTTAATTCTTCTCTTTGCGTAGCGTTAAAGGTTTACTTTGGCACTTGCCTTTGCTCATGCTTGTTGTGTTTCAGACCTGCATTTGCTTGTGTTTGTCGCATTCGAGATTTGCACTGTCTGGTGCTTGTTTGTTGCTTTCGTTGTGCTTGCCAGTGTTTCTTTATATTATTTGTTTTGCACTTGCCAGTGCTTGTTTATTGCTTTCGTTGTGCTTGCCAGTGTTTGTTTATACTGTTTGTTGCACTCGCCAGTGCTTGTTTGTTACTTCTGTTGCATTTGCCAATGTTTGTTTGTTACTTCTGTTGCATTTGCCAGTGCTTGTTTGTTTCTTCTGTTGCATTGACCAATGGTTGTTCGTTATTCCTGTTGCATTTACCAGTGCTTGTTTGTTACATCTGTTGTATTTGCCAATGCTTGTTTGTTACTTGCCAATGCTTGTTTGTTGCTTGTCAGTGCTTATTTGCTGTTTCAGGCTCTTTGCCTGACTTCAAAATGGCCGCCGATGATCCCTCGCAGGGGATTAGTCAACATTGCCTGACTTCAAGATGGCCGCGGGGAATCTCGTTTTCAGCGAGATTTCGGTCGTTTCTGCTCGTTTCTTCGGCGGGGGGGGCCAGTTAGGCAGCGATTTCACTCACCGCAGCCGTGGTCCACCGCTAGAGTCACGATCAGGTAGGACAGTACTTCTTTTACTTCTGCCGCCGAGGTGGGCACTCGGTCGGCGTTTTCTTCCGCTGCACAATATCGCCGCTGAGGTGGGCACTCGGTGGGCGTTTTCTTCCGCTGCACAGTATCGTCACCGAGGTGGGCACTTGGTGGGCGTTTTCTTCCGCTGCACAGTATCGCCGCCGAGGTGGGCACTCGGTGGGCGTTTTTATTACCGCTCGTCCGCCGCCGAGGTGGGCACTCGGTGGGCGTTTCTCGCAGCGCGCTCGAGCCTCCAGACGTGGGGCGAGCTCCGGACCAGTTGGTCGCCGGTTGCTGCTGTGGCTGTCCACACGCTTAGGGTTTCTTTCTCTTCGTCGCCAGATGTAGTGTCCAGCCCCAATAACTCAGGCGGACACAGTGTGGTAGGGTCATGGACCTTCTTTATTAATCATCCTCCTTCTTCAAATCCCAACTGCTTACTGGTCTTTCCTGCCCACTTGGTCCCCAGCTCCTCCCTTTCCGCCCGCCCTCGTCCCTCACTCGGGCCGGTCCTAGTGCCCGACCAGTTGGGTCACTGGGCACTTTGCATCAACATCATTACAATGATGCACCATTTTTTTTATAGGGAGAAGTGTTGGAATGCATAATGACTCTCCCCTGTATCTGACAGATCCCCCTCTCTTCCTCTAGCACAATAGTTTCCAGTGGCTCTCCGCCGACAGCTCTCAGCCCTCATTGCTGCGTTCCCCTCCACTACCTACTGCTGCGATTCTCCTTTAGTTACTGGGCTCTCGCTGTCTCAATGGTGTGAACTGTTGAGCTGCCTTCTTTGCTGCTCGGTTCTCCCTGGCATGGTAAAAAAAACTCCTTTCTCCACAGCGGGAGAACCCCAACTCTGCTGCTCCCTTATTCCCATTCTCGTAGATCCTTCCCATCCCCACACCACTGGGAATCAATTGTTAGAAGCCTACTTTTATTTCTTGATTTATTCTTTTTTATTGTACTGGTCATATACGTGTAGGTGCCTTTCTTTACACCCCTTGAATAACAAAGAAAGTTTGGGAAGGGGTGTGGTATTCAGATATCTAGCACAAAACCATCCTCCCTCTGTGCATGACATTTACATATGCAAACTCCTGTACAAACTCAAGTTTATCTTCTTGGGGAGTTAAAAAAATCTTCAACGTGTATCTACACCAAGCTAAATCACCAAACTGAACAGTATTGTACTGAGAAGTATATTCTGAATTAGCAAAGTGTGAAGAAACACCATGGTAAGCAGGTACGTTTTATTCGACACACCCCAGCCACAAACTGCTAAAGATATTTTCTCTCAAGTGTCACTGCATTTCATTTCACTATTCCTGTTCCATTATGGAATGTCTTCGTAGCATTTTATCAATCGAAGATACCACACATAGATTTGTCTTTAATAAGCTAATGCATACACGTATCGTTCATGAACACTTATCACTGTATGCATTAGAACATTAAAACTAATGTATTGGGTTTGCCAATGCTTGTTTGTATGCCTTGCCATCTATTAACCTCTGGAATGATCACATAGCGCAATATTGATATGCAGACTGGGTATTACGTGCACATGAACCGTGTTAAATTGTTTCAGACACTGTACACTGTTACCCAACATTGGAAAAACGCAACATACTAGTGTAGTCTGTTTAGATCATAAAAAACTATGCACCTGAAAGACTCCCAGCAGATTAAAAGTTATATTGTCTTGCTGTTATGCTCTGATGTAGAAAATGCATGTTCTTCAAGCCACATTTTGCATTCCTTATGCACCTTGAAACCCTTTCTACATTGTATTCATTATTTAGATACAGTTCCACTACGAAGAGCTCAATCTCTCATATGCTTCACCATTACGTTAGAACCGAGAAAAAACACAAGATTCTGTTCTATGAAAACAACAGTAACATCTTGCTGCAGACAATGCATTTCAAGCCGCTGAGACAAAAACCGCACTGCTTACACAATTACATTACAATAGAAAATGGCTGCATTAGCTAATTGAGCTAACCTCAAAAGTGGAATGTTGTCATTTTATGTATTCATTTAAGTTGACTGCATTCGTTTCTTGCCAAAAAGAAAAAAAAACGATCAAAAACTACTTCTAATGAAGAGCATGTTTACTGGGTCAGTCTTGTTTAAATGGCAAATGTAAATCCTGCATTTAGACAAAGTTAAACAACCTGAGCTCCTCACTGATTGTGGTTCTATGTAAACAAGTGCTCAAAATAACAAAGGCAATTTACCAGCTATAAACATTATAGATTGGAGCTTAGTTTGCCTTTTCATTTTGGAATAACTTGATTTAAGTCATGCTGTACCAATTTCACCTTCCTGTAGCGTAGGAGAAGAAGAAAGATGCCGTGATTAGCACTTCTTAAACTGTATAAAGTATATATATTTTTTTAAATAGATCACAAACTTGCAGTGGAAAAAAACATCACAATTTACAACACCCCTAATCTGTACTGGATTTCTATGGAAAAGTGTGATACATGAAGGACTATTGGGACTTTTAAGTCAATGAATGGGAGTATGAGATATGTAATTTATATAATGCACAGTGTAGGATCTTAGAAATGGTACTGATTTTAAGACTATTTTATGTGCCTCTTGTATCTAAATGTAAGGGGAATAATCGCAAAGGTGCAAATGGAGATTTAAATCTCCACCTGAGCGTACTTTAACGTTTTCTCTCTGATTAGGCAAAGGTGATTATGCGTTTGACGTTTTTTCTCTGTTCACAGACATTTCCAGTCGTAGGCTTGGGAAGCTACTAGTAGGAATTTCATGTGACCTGTTCCAAGAGCCACTGATGCAAATACACACGTTATCTTCACGAATAATGATTGTTCCCCTTACAGAAAGTTCTTTCCCTGCATCCTGACCAAATCTGAGGTGATCCCGTCCTGGAATGATGGAAAGGGTTCTGTCAGAAGCTGAGGAGAGCCGAGGGTTCTAAGAGGAGCAGAGGATGTGGGTGTTCTCAAACTCGAATGATAACCTATGCATTGGAACACTCACTTCACACTCTCCAGAAACCTGCAGTAGGTTATGCGTTCACACCCGCCAGGCATCCCATTGTGAATTTCTGGTAGGCGTAAAAAATGCATCTCTATCATAAACGTATGCTTACAACCAAATTTTCCTTTGTGATTAGGCACTATAAATTAATATTTATTTCCGAATAATACCGCATTGTATGCTAACACTTTAAAGTCTTACAACAATGGTAGATAAACTGAATGGTCTCCATAGGCACACATATGCCAGTTGCACTTCCACAGTCACACTGGCAAAACACATGTACCTATACAATCAATAAAAGAAAAAACAACAAGGTGGTGGAAAGAATACTTGTATTACAGGCACATGATATATTTTGGGGTGCACTTCAGTTCATCCTTTTTTGCCCACGATGATGGACTAGACAGTACCTGGCAGTTCGGGCAAGACTGGTTTCTATGGCTGGTCTCCATTTAGAGTGGGATGGTGGGCAAAAAAGTAATAGACCGGGAAGCAGCAAAGTAAATATCAGTGGCTAGTTAATTCAAGCACTCTCATCACCATTTTGCTTTCCTCAGCGCAAGGCCCTAAGTGGTATGCCCAGACATTGGTCCCATAATCCACAGTAGTCAAGCTATGCCTCACCAAAGAGGTCTACATGAGCTTAAGCCAGTGTTGAGTTGCGTGTGGTCCCATATGGCAGTTCGGACTGTAAAGTTCTTATTGGAACAGGACCAAGGTTGGTTTGTGTATGGATGATCTCTGTCTAGGGTCACATAGGGGGCAAAAAATAACTGACTGGGATAAGGCCATGAATAAGTACCTACGGTTGAAACCTATTCAAGCATTCCACCCACCATCTTTTTCTTCTCCCTACTGTAGCTCAGCACTGTTATTATGTAGCAGTGTATCACCTACATTTCAAAGTTCTGGAGGTGGGCATCAATTGGCGGCTGTAAAAATGTTGCAAATTGTGTGGGTTTGATTGGTGCCTGTACAAGGAAGGTACGTAGGTACATCATTTCACATGTTTGTTGTGTCGTGCAAGGTGAGACATATTAGGAAGCTTAGACAGGAATAGGGTGGGTCATGCTAAATATCGTGCACACCTTCGCTCATTGACAGGAGAGGGAACCTGTCTTTATTAACGCATAATATTGAATCCAAATATTCCTGCAGTAAAGTATCACAATAAAATGCAGCCGAACTATAACAAAATACAGAAGGTAACAATGCAGGTTTTTAGGTACTTCTTATATATTTTTTTAAATATAGTTTTGTATATAATTTTTTTTCATATTTTGTTGTGCTTTATCAGTCAGTTTTTATGTGTGTGTTTTGGTATTTTTTGGTGGGTTGTTGGCCTTGTAGGGGTATTGGGTGGGATTTTTTAATATGTAATTTTAACTGTTCATATTCTTATAATTTCTTATTTTTTAATTTGATTACTAATAATGTAAATTAATGTACATTTACATCATTTAATTAATAGTTTAGTTAAAATACTAATTAGTTGGTGTACTTGTTAATTGGAATTTTGTGTGTGGCTTGGTCCAAATTGAAGTGCATGGTGGGCAAAATAATAAATAACTGGGACCAGGCTCAAATAAATACCAGTGTCTGAGATTCATTCAAGCTTTACATCCATCAATTTTAGTATATTTTAGTGTATCACCCTAAGCGGGATGGGTTTTCCCAGACATATGTCTCATGCACTCTGTGTCCCTGGAACCAACCTACACCTGGTTTATAACCCCTAACTACAGCAAAACTGGCCCTGGCTTTCTTGTGTTCTGGTTCTACGTCGCCCCATTGGCAAAACTAATTAAGAGTTTTGGCCTCACGCTAGTGTCATATGCTGATGACACTCAGCGGATAGTGTCAGTATCCCAGGCAGTGGATGTCATGGCAGTGGAATTTTCAAACTGCATCTCGGCTCTGATGGCCTGGATGAACTCTAACTTTCTAAAATTGAATACTGAGAAAACAGAAGTACCAGAGTTCAGTCCTAAAACCTCGATCTGGAACCAGAACTGGTGGCCATCTGCAGCCGGGGGCTGCCCAATACCAGTCACCAAAGCCAGAAATCTTGGCTTTATGTTTGATAAAGAACTTGACCGGGCGGCTCAGGTTAACCAATTGTCCTCATCCTGCTTCTTTATGCTAAAACGCCTCAGAAAGATCCTCCCGTTCATCCCCCTCCCTTTGAGGAAAACAGTGATAAATGCCACAATTCTCTCTCGAATAGACTAAGGCAACGTATTGTATTTAGGAGCGGGGGTTACTCAACTGGCTAAACTGTAATCGATTCAAAACGCAGCAGCCAGAGTGCTGCTTAATTTACTTAAATATTATCCCACATCTTGCGCATTAAAACAACTCCACTGGCTCCCAGTACGGCGGCGTATCGAGTTTAAATCACTCTGCCTGGTTCACAAAGCTCTCTTTGGCAGAGGAACAGAGGACGTGAAGTCATTTTTTTCCCGCTATATACCAATTCGTGATCTAAGGTCGGTCACTCTTGGGTTGGTTAGACCTCCCAAGCTAAAGAAAGTAAGATGGGGAGGAAAACGCTTTTTCTTCCTTGCAGCTAGGCTATGGAACACAATTCCTGTTTACCTGAGAAAGGTAACAAACAGAATTTTGTTCCGGAAAGAAATGAAAACCTGGCTTTTTACCCTACGTTAAGTCTTTCATGCATTATGGTTTGTTTCAGTTTTCCCCAGCGCCAAGACGCCTCGGCAGTAGTGCGCTCTACAAGTATTTTCATTCATTCATTCGTTCATTCATGGAGAATCTGACTTGGAAGTTCGTGCTGGATGGTTCAAACTTGGAGCAAGCACAAGATTGCTTTTTGTATGGTTTGATCCAACTGAGGTGGCATGGTGTGCAAAATAACAATGGACTAGGGTGCTACCCTGAGTAATCACCAGTGGCTAAGATTAATTCAAGCATTTATCCATTACTTTTTTTGTATACTTTTAAAAAATTGGCATTTTTCTGAGAGGTTTCTGGGAGATTTCAGCTGCCTTTGCTGGTGATGGCTCCCCCACTGAGAAATATGTATTGGAGACAAAGAGTGCACAAAGGAGCTACGGTTTGGACATGATTGACCATCCTCACAGGATGATTGACGAGGAGTTGGGCTCTGCCCTTATTATGCTTCAAACAGGCTTCCCTCAGCACACACAAAGAGACATGTCACCAGCCTGTTGTATGAGCCGGGGCATAGCCAAACGCAGAAAATAGGGCTTTTTAAAGAATGGAGAATCCCACACCTATAATCTGGAGTGGATCTAAAATCGACACCCCATAACATGGAAGAGAACAAGACCCTGGACCCAGACTGCAACAGGATCAACACCATGGAAAGCTTGAATTGCAAGATCCCTGATACCCTAATGGAGTGATGACTGTCTAGGGCTGACAGCAGGACCACTGGGTCTCTCCATGGACCAGTGTTGCTGGTCCCCTTAATCCCCACAGAACTAGTGGACTCCATTGCTCCCCAGATGCCCTTCAATAGAGCCAGGAGGCAATGAGGTCTCTGGAGGGCATAGCAGAGGAGAAGGCTGGTACAGGGAGCCTGTGAAACCATGTCCCTGCAGAGTGCAACTCTTTAGAGGGCAGGAGGTCTCACAAAAACACTCCTGGGGGCTAGATCTCACCACCAAAAGTAAAACGATGAAGACCATCCAAATCAGCCCAAAGGGGCCAGGGTTATGCACATTTACATTTTGGGACTGTTGACACATGTCTTATGAAAATGTAGAGTGTGTTCCTCCGCAGCAGTCTGAACAATTTACCCCCAGGAGTGCCAGTGCCTGGAGATCAGTCCGAGATTAATTTATTTCTACAAGGAGGGGGCATACGTAACTTGGTCCTACCCACACTTTCTTTGGGCCTGGGGATCTCATCCTCTGAGCAGGTGCAGCTTCCATGGGGACCAGGTCCCTAACCCTGTGCCTCGAAGATAAGGATAGGGTCTAGAACTCCATCCCAGGGACCCAGCATGAAGGAACACCTCCCCACTGACCATGCCCATGCCTGAGGGAGGCAAGGAGGCCCAGCTCTGACAAAAGCCAACCTGTGACGATGGGAGAGGAAAAATGGACATCCTGGCTCTCGTGCCACCACCATTCAGTGTCAGTTGGGTTTAGAGCCAGTAGAGTAGTGCAGGACTGGGCTTCCTGTACTACTAAAATGAAAAAGAATCGTTGGGGGTGTCCTAGTTAGGACCGGGCACCCCCTTTTAACCAAAAAAAAAAAATGGAAGGCACATGGTGCTAAGCCTCTGTACAGTTCTACCAACACAGCAGGAAAGTCGCAAATTAAATATTCACTGCTCCTCCAGAGAGAGCAACCCATAATATCTTGTGAGGCTTACTTTGCATACATTTTCATTTGCTTGTGGTGGCCTTTTGGAGAGCAGGTGCACATAAAATTAAAGTACTGTGGTGGCTGCATGGAATTGCAACAGCACCCCCCAGAAAGTGATTAGTATTTATTCTACAGTCTGGGAGTGTAGTCATTTCTAGTGGCTGGTTCTATAATTGCATTTTATGTGATGAGAAGTGTGAAATAAAGAATCAAACACATCAATGTTTTTCATGTTTTATTGACTATATATAATGAACAATGATTTTTTATAAGCATTGTAATGTTTTACTGACAATAACAATGAATACATCTAAAGGTGGTTACTGACTTCAAAGGTATGATGTGGTTATTGGTATCTTAATGAGAGATCTTTGACAAAGCCTATAGGCTGGCTTTATATATTGTTGTTAAGACCCTTTGAGAAAGCCCATACACACATATATTGAGGAGGTGACTTGTGACAAAGCCAATATGTGTGATGTATCTCTTAGATTTCAGAATGTAATCTCAGAATTTCAGAACGTAATCTAAGGTGTTTCTATCTGCCAGATATATATATTTGTGAATTAATGCATTCATTAGTAGTGTGTGTGTGTGTAGTAAATATACTTTTCCTTTTCTTAATAAAAAAACACTAACAGGACAATCTCTTATTGAGTGTTAATATTGAATGCCAGAGAACGGTGATTACAAGTCCCCACCAACTTCACTGAGTCCGCTTTGGGTTGTTCTGCTTCGCTACCCTGAAAATCAGTCTAGCACTACAGTGGGGCACTTGGTTCCCAGAAAAGGGAAATAGTAGGCCCATTACTTGCTCAGGTCTCACTTCCTGACCAAATAATAACCCAATGTCTTACAAGTGCAACGTGCAATGGCACTATGATCTACAGCAGAGGCACTTTGGGATACTTCATAGATATATACATTTCTACATTCTTGTTGAACTCTTTTGGGAATCTTCTCATCAT
The DNA here is from genome assembly GCF_964263255.1 of Lissotriton vulgaris. Classification (NCBI taxonomy): domain Eukaryota; kingdom Metazoa; phylum Chordata; class Amphibia; order Caudata; family Salamandridae; genus Lissotriton; species Lissotriton vulgaris. Next base: position 241,555,485 of record NC_141699.1, on the reverse strand, counting down.
TCTTACCTGTGCTCATGAAAATATTCCTCTTGAAGGGCTGTTAATCATAACAATATCCCAAACGTAATGCAACACACTGCCGCCAAGATATTATGGCCCATATTTATGAAGTTTTTGAATTATCCTTGTGTCACACAAGGCGATGCAAGGAGAATGTAAAGGCTTCAGTAAAATATACAAGCCCATGCAAGGCCTGATTTGCATGGCCTTTTGTGGCTTTGTAAAGAAATGTAATGCAAGGCAGCTGCTTGCGATGATTGCCATTACATTTCAACTTAGGAGACATTCCATGGGCGTTTGCATGCATCAACCCATGTATTTTGGTGCATTCCCTGGTTTAATAAGAGTTGTAAACCTGGGCGTCAAAATGCCACCTTCCCAAGTGAGGCGTAACTAGGAGAAAGATCTTTGTTTCTCCTCATTATTTTCTCTTTGCATCTGGAGATAAAGGAAAATGCCTTTAAGGAATGTTTTTGTGAAGGAAGGTGCTTTTTCCTGCACAAAAAAAATAATACTGGCTGAACCATTGGCACTAGGCTGTGCACAATGCACCAGCCCAAAGGAAGAGCAGAAATGCTCCAAACCATTGTAAATATAGAGCATTTCCACTCCCTCCCTTTCACCCAAAGCAGCACAGCAGATTTGCTTGCTGCTCTGCATTGCATGAACGTTTAGTAAATGTGCCTCTATGTCTACAGCAAAAACTTCAAAGCTGCTCTTATTCATAGAACCAGTCAGAGGCCCTAAACAGATATTTTCCTTGACATCCATGAACTCATCTGGCTTCAGTAAGAGACTATAATGCAAGAAACGTTAGCTACAGGAACATAACAAAACATGACAAAACAAAAACAGTCAAACTCAAATTGGTGTTATGTCATCTTATGTTTAGTGTGCTTTCAAAGTGTGCAACTCATCCAGAGGGTATTGTGATGCTGGTGAGAAGTGTGACATGCTGCCCTGGTGAGGACTATGTGATGAGCCACATTTTCAGTTTCCTTCTGAATTAAAGGACTTAGATTGTGGCCTTTAAAACTGACTTTGCCTCTCTATGTATCACACTAACCTAAACCAAGAACCAAATCGAAAGCCTGGAAGATCCAAGCCGGTATACAATTCTGGGGCCTATATGGGAAACTGAAAGATATAATGACCGTTTAAGATGCAACAATGTATACCTTTATGGCATCCATGCAAAGTCAGAAAAAGGACAACATTGCAGAACAGTCTTCTTTTTCATTTTTCATTAGATCAGACATTTCCCATATAACAGCAGAAAGGCAGTGGGAACTGGGGAAGAGATTACCAGAGCTGAATGGGCTGGGGGCAAAGGCTCAACTGCGATTTCCAGCGACTTTGCGGGTTATTTGGAATAACCAAATGCACATGATCCGCTCTCCCCAAGAATTCGACAACCTAATAGCAAAAATTCAGCTTGAAAGACAGGGAGGTGTGTGAGGGGGGTGAAATAGAAGTGTAAATAAAAGCCTGAAGCCAAGCTGTCAGTTTAAGTTTACATTATAATACGTTTTTTACTAAAAAAGCCCAGAGGGGGGAAACGCCCGAACAGGTAGGGATCCTCAAGGGGTTAATGGGTTTGGGGTCCACGGGGTGGCATGGTGGGAAGGACAGTTGGGAGCACAGGGTGGCAGAAAAAAAAAGAAAAAAATCTCTCATCTCACTGGTTATTTTAACTATGCTGTAAAGGCTGTTTGCTAAGTAGGGGAGGTAAGATGAAAAAACAAAATGAAGCGTTGTAATATTCAATTTATTTCTTGGAATATAAACTGCCTAAGATGCCCAAGATGACAAAGATTCATCTTTAAATATATAGAGATGCTGCCAGTATAGGTTTGTTTATTACAAGAAACACACTTAAGTCAAATAGAGTCTGAGAACATCTTTTCTAAACTCCCCTGGCTACAATGTTTTTGCCACTCTCAGCAAACGGTGCACTGCCGAGGAGTGGCAATATTGGTTAAGAAAGGTTTTCATTGTGAGATAAAATCGGTTTTAACAGACCAATCAGGAAGATGGATTATCGCCCAGCTAGATTTGGAAGGGGAAAAAAATCACATGTAGTTCTTTTTATGGTCCTAATGTGGACGACCCCTCTTCTTTGATTAAATTGCAAGATAATCTTATTTCAGCATCGCCTCCAATGATTGTTGGAGGTGACTTTAACATCCGCCTTGACCCTGTCAAGGATAGGTCCAATCATAGTCACGTTATCGGATCTCCTAGATCTAGATGGGTTCTGAAAAATCTCCTTCTTAATATTAATATGGTGGATGTTCGGAGAGCAAAGATGGGGGGTTTACAGGGTTTTACTTTTCACAGTAAAAAATACCACCATTTAGCAAGAATAGACTATGTCTTAATCAATAAAGAAGCCTTAGATAAGATTGAAAATATCTCCGTAGCACCTAGTCATCTCTCAGATTATGCTCCTTTACTCTTTACATTCTCCACAAGTAGAACATGTCTACAGCCGAGGTGGACTCTGAATAGAGCCAACCTGACGGACACAAATATTATCCAGGCAATGATTTTTTTGCTTTTAATATGGGTTCTACTTCAATAGATCAGGTTTTGGATGCATATAAAGCTAATTTGAGAGGGGTGCTGGATACCCAAATAAGAATTAAAAACAAGAAAAACGCCAACGAACTGCAGTCTCTTGAGTTAAGCATATCGGTCCTCGAAAGAGAAAGGAATCAAGTAATTCAGGAGAATCCCAGGGGCTTGGTGCAATTAGAAGAGGACCTTGAGAATGCTAGACAAAAACTAAGGATCTTTCTTGACGAGAAATATAAGGCCCAACTGCAAGTACGTAATATGGAAAACTTTGAGTTTGGGGAGAGAGCTGGAGCATTGCTTGCTTGGAAAGCAAGAGTAGACCGAGCAAGGAATGATATAAATAAACTTATCATAGACAATCTGGGAACAAAATCTAGTAACCCTGATGATATTCAAAATTGTCTTTGGTCTTTATTTACAACCTTGTATAGTGAGGAAATAACACCTTCCCCAGAAGCAATTAGCTTCTGGCTTAGGGATAAGTCCATGTCTGTCTTAACTAAAACAGCTAAAGAATCACTGGAAGCACACATCTCAGTAGAGGAGATAAAGGCTCAAATTAAGAGGGCAAAAAACAAAAAGTAGCAGGCCCGATTCCCTCCCTAACGAAATCTTTAAATTGTTAAGCCATGAGCTTTTACCTATTCTCCAGATTCTCTTCAACTCAGTCTATTCAATCAATCAATCAATCAATCAGAACAATTTGTAAAGCGCGCTACTCACCCGGAAGGGTCTCAAGGCGCTGGGAGGGGGGAGGGGGCGGGGAGTGGGGTCCGTTACTGCTCGAAAAGCCAGGTCTTGAGTTGCTTCCTGAAGGAGAGATGGTCCTGGGTCAGCCGTAGGTGGATGGGGAGGGAGTTCTATGTCTTGGCCGCCAGGTAGGAGAAGGATCTTCCTCCGGCAGTGGCTCTGCGGATGCGTGGTACGGTGGCGAGGGCGAGGCTGGTCGATCGCATTTGGCGGGTGGGCGTGTAGAAAGTGAGGCGGTTGTTGAGGTATTTGGGGCCCAGGTCGTGGAGAACTTTGTGTGCGTGGGTGAGGAGTCTGAACGTGATCCTCTTGCTGACGGGGAGCCAGTGCAGGTCTCTCAGGTGGGCGGAGATGTGGTTGTGGCGGGGGATGTCCAGGACGAGTCGTGCGGAGGCGTTCTGTATACATTGAAGTCTTTTCTGTAGTTTGGCAGTGGTTCTCGCGTAGAGGGTGTTCCCGTAGTCCATTCGGCTGGTGACGAGTGCCTGGGTGACCGTCTTCCTGGTTTCGGTGGGGATCCATCGGAAGATCTTACGGAGCATGCTCAGGGTGTTGAAGCAGGATGATGTTACAGCGTTGACTTGTCTGGTCATTGCGAGGGCTGAGTCCAGGATGAAGCCCAGGTGTCGTGCGTGGTCCGTTGGCTTGGGTGTGGTGCCCAGGGCAGGGGGCCACCAGGAGTCGTCCCAGGCGGAGGGGGATGATCCCAGGAAGAGGACTTCCATGTTGTCTGAGTTCAGCTTCAGGCAGCTGTCCTTCATCCATTCGGCGACGTCCTTCATTCCCTCGTGTAGGCTGTCTCTGGCGTTGGCCGGGTCGTTGGTGAGGGAGAGGATCAGCTGGGTGTCGTCGGCGTATGAGATGATGTTAAGGTTGTGGTGGCGTGCGATGGCTGCGAGGGGGCTCATGTAGACTTTGAAGAGGGTGGGGCTGAGCGAGGATCCTTGAGGTACGCCGTGGATGACTTCGGTGGCCGCGGATCGGAACGGGGGAGGCGGACTCTCTGGGAAGGAACGAGGTGATCCACTCCAGTGCTTTCCCTTGGATTCCGATGTTGCTGAGGCGCTGTATTAGGGTGCGGTGGCAGACCGTGTTGAATGCTGCAGAGAGGTCCAGGAGGATGAGGGCAGCTGTTTCCCCGGGATCTGATGTCATCGGTGGCTGCGATGAGGGCAGTCTCGGTGCTGTGGTTGGCTCGGAAACCGGACTGTGAGGGTCGAGGGATCCGTACGTCTCAAGGGAGGCGGTGAGCTGTATGTTGACGGTCTTCTCGATGACTTTGGCAGGAAAAGGGAGGAGCGAGATGGGGCGGAACTTCTTGAGGTCGGTGGGGTCCGCTGTTGGTTTCTTCAGGAGGGCGCTGAGCTCGGCATGCTTCCAGCTCTCCGGGAAGGTGGCGGTGTTGAAAGGTGTGGATGGTGTTCATCGTGCGGGTGGTGTCTTCGGTGCTGACCAGTGTCCAGTTGCAGAGGGTGGTGGTGGGGGGCGTTGTTTCGGTGGTTGGGTGCATGGTTGGTGCGTCGAAGCTGTTGTGTATGTCGGCGATCTTGCGCTGGAAGAAGGAGGCGAGTGTGTCGCAGAGGTCTTGCGAGGGTGTGATGTCGTTGTTTACGGCGCTGGGGTTGGAGAGCTCTTTGACAATGCTGAAGAGTTTCTTGCTGTTGTGGGTGTTGTTGTCCAGGCATTCTTTGAATGATGTCCTTTTGGTGGTGCAGATCAGCTGATGGTGTGTGCAGGTGGCGTTCTTGAGGGCGGTCATGTTTTCTGTGGTCTGGTCGTGGCGCCAGGCTTTTTCGAGGGTGCGGCAGTTTTTCTTGGATGTTTTGAGTTCGTTGGTGAACCACAAGGCTTTTTTGCTGCCGTGTCTGCTGAGAGGGTTCTTCAGTGGTGCGAGGTCGTCGGCGCAGTTGATGAGCCATTGTGTGAAGATGCGGGCTGCTTCGTTGGGGTCCGTTGTGTTGGTGGGAGGGTTCTGGCTGAGGGAGGTGGTGATCTTACTCCAGCTCCTGCGGGGAACCTGTTGCGGGTGGTGGTGGGTTGTGGTTCTCTTGAAGCTGAAGTGGACGCAGCTGTGATCGGTCCAGTGAAGTCTGGTGAATTGGCTGACGGCGATGTGCTTGCTAGAGGAGAAGACAGGGTCAAGCGCGTGGACGGCGTAGTGGGTGGGGGTGTTCACCAGTTGCTTGAGTCCGAGGTTGGCGAGGTTGTCCAGCAGGGTGGTGGTGTTGCTGTCGTTGTTGTTCTCCAGGTGGAAGTTGAGGTCCCCTAGGAGGATGTAGTCAGAGGAGGCGAGGGCATGCAGGCTTATGAAGTCTGCGATGGCTTCGCTGAATTGTATGCGTGGTCTGTAGATGAGAGTGCCTCTGAGGTTGGTCTTGGGGTTGGTGTGTATCTGGAAGCGGAGGTGCACGGCAGCGGTGAGGGTGTCGTCGAAGTTGGTCGTGATGCGGATGGTGCTCCTGTGGACGATGGCGATGCCTCCTTCGGTCTGGTTGATGCGGTCCTTCCGGATGATCTTGTATCCGTCCAGGATGGCTATGGCGATGTCGGGTGCTGAGGAGGCGTTCATCCATGTTTCTGTGAGGAAGGCGACGTCTGGAGATGTTGAGTCGAGCAGGTTCCAGAGTTCGACGGCGTGTCTTCTGGGGTAGTTCCAAGATCTTGGAAAGAGGCTATGATAGTCTTATTATTGAAGCCAGGGAAAAATCCGTTGTCGGCTGACTCCTACCGACCAATCTCCCTGCTGAATGCCGACTATAAAATCTTTATGGGCATTTGATAACTTGTATCAAACCTAATTAATCCCGATCAGAAAGGTTTTATGGTGGGAAGGTTTATTCAGGAGCAAACCCACATCTTGATTAGCAACATCGATTTGGCTGAGAGGTGGAACGACCCTTTAGCAGTAATGGCCCTGGATGCCAATAAGGTATTTGACCGAGTGTGCTGGAGATAGCTATGGTGCTACACGAGACTGTGGGAATGTGTCCGATATTTGTGCAAACCCTAAAAAAATGTTATTCTGGGGCGTCAGCGAAAATCCTGGTAAATGGTTCCCTGATCCCGAGTTTTGAAATAAAGAGGGGAACAAGGCAGGGGTGCCACCTGTCCTCTCTCTTATTCAATATTTATGTCGTACCCCTGGCGCAGATGATCAGGCTGGATAACGACATCAGTCTATTTAAATCACAAAATTATCTGTGTAAAATAGCTCTTTACGCAGATGACGTTATCATACATACAAGCGATACCAAGATTTCCATTCTTCGGATTGAGATATTGTTGCGAGAGTTTGGTTCACTGTCAGGTTATCTGGCCAACTCAGCTAAAACAGAGATGATGTGTTGGAACACAGTGTACAGAGGTGGCCCAGAAAGTGGGGAGTTTAGGTATTTGGAAATTAAAATTGTAAAAGATCTGAAGAAAATCCCCATTCTAAATTTAGCTAAGGTTGAAAAAGACATTGAGTACCTCTTTGTAAGATGGAAAAATCTCCCACTGTCTATCTATGGCAGAGTCAATTTAGTAAAGATGACGGTCCTCCCCAAACTTATCTGTTCAATACTATCCCCCTCACTTTTCCACAGAAAGCTATAAACAAATTCCAGGGCAAGATTTATATGGGGACAAAAAAGTGCAAGACTGTCATGGAAGAAACTGAGAAGGAAGCTTCTAAAAGGCGGCTTGGCTCTACCAGATATCAACTGGTACTTAATGGCATTTCAGTTTAAAGGCATTAGGATGCTGCTTACAACACCAGCTGAATCTAAGTGGGGTAGTCTTTTGAGGGAAATGGCCTTGGCAGAGGGAGACAATGGGCATGGTCGGTTCTTGTTTAAATTTGGGGCGCCCAGATTTTTTAAACGAGTACGCCTAAAGACCTTGAAAACTGCCTTGTCAACGTGGTATAAATTGAGGCGAATCTGGGGTTTAAGGTATTTCTCTAATCTAGCTCCAATATGGGATTCTCCGGGGACCCCAGAGTGCTTGAAGGACAGCTTAGCGGCTTCAGTAAAAGGGGCGGGATTGCAGATATGGTCGGAATTGGCAGATTTGGATGGTTTACTTCCTTGGGAATATTTATCGGCTAAGATTGGTCCCACATTCTCAAGATTCAAATATATCCAATTGAGATCATGGTATGAAGCGGAAGAGGGTGTGATCAAAGGGAACTGGGATCTCGAACAGCTCTTTTTAGATCCGAATCCAAGAAAAAAAGAAATAGCCTATTGGTATGCAAAGCTGCTCGAGGCGGAAGGTAGAGAGATCCCGCCCCAATCTGCTGTTTGGAATTTGCTCCCTCAGGTTTGGCCTGCAGACGAAAGATTTGAATCTTCCCTTAAAATTTTATACAAATATATAAAGCCAGCAAGATTAAAAAGGAATCACTTTTTTGTGTTAAATAGGTTTTATTTTACTCCGGCCAAAATTGCAAAGTTTGCCCCAATTCCGACTCCTAAATGCCCCAGATGTAACATCGACAAGGCTGACGATCTTCCTATGTTCTTCGACTGCCCAGAACTAACTGTATTTTGGAAAAATGTGGGGGAAATATTGGTTGCAATTTTTAGCATAGATTTGGAAATGGACACTGATTTGGTCATTTTTGGTAAGAACTGACAAAGGCCTATTACTATTTTTGATAATCATAGCCAGGAGAGAAATCTCTTTAAGGTGGAAAGACCCGATCCCCCCCCAATAAAAAAAACTGGGTAAACATTGCTCACAGGGATCAGGGAGAGCTGTCAGGTACACAGGCTAATATCTGGTCCCCCCTTTTGGACTGGGGTCAGCATGTACATCTGATAAACTTCTAGCTCAAAGGTGGTGGTTTCCCGGTCCAATGATTACACCTGAGCTCAATCACAAGAGGTAGCCCGGGGGGTGTGGTTCTATGCAGTGAGTCGAAGGGCGCCCAGATTGACCATAGACGGCTTGCTAAATCTGCTCAGATCTAAGGTGAGATGAGGACAAAAAAAGAAGAAAAAATATATATATATATATATATATATTGCAGTCAATAGTTCTCCGTACATGTTCCACCCCTTCAATTCCAAAAGGAACATACAATTAGCCCTAGAAATAGTATACCAACTGAGGCCAATTTTAGCTTGTTTCCTACATCACATTTAAGCACAGTAAGTGACTCAAGTGGCCTGGAAACATGGGGGCATATTAGCAAGAACCTCGTTAAAATTATTGCTGTTTTAGAGGCAGGAAACTGCTGCTAAAACAGCGATAATGGTCTGGCTAATATGCGTTATAGAATTCCAATAGAAGACCAGGTTAGATGTGCAGGACATCTAACCTGGGCTTCTATTGTAATTCTATTACACATATTAGCAAGCCCATGATCGCCGTTTTAGCAGCAGTTTCATGCCGCTAAAACGGCGATAATTTTAACGAGGTTCTTGCTAATATGCCACATGGTCCCTTCACCTTCACCATATCAAATGCAGATTTTGGGCTAAAAATTTATTTTTAAGAGGAGATTGTTTTCTAATATTATGTCATTTGAACAAATCAGATAAGGCATGTGTAGAATTCAGCATTCATTTTGTGAAAACCAGATCCATCAAACAAGCAATTTGACCTAAAATTACCTGGTAGATTGTGAGAAACCACACTCCTTTTTGGTGTGAGCCCCAGATATTTCTTTGGACTGGACGGCTACTATTTGTACTCTGCATATTCAGAAACCACAAACTGGCTTCTCAGTGTATGTTATGTTTTATAAGTTGATTGTATACAGTTTCTCAGCTTGAGGCACAAAACCTACACGTTCTTTGCAGGAGAAAGCTGAGCACACTATGGCCTTGATCATGCTCGACCTAAGTGCGGCTTTTGACACCGTAGCACACTCCATCTTGCTACGGTGTCTGAACGAAGCCGGGGTCGTTGGTCCTGCACTGTGCTGGTTGCAATCGTTCCTGACGGAAAGATGTTTCCAGGTACAGCAAGGGACATGCCGCTCAGTGGACATGTCACTAGACCAGGGAGTGCCTCAGGGCTCAGCGCTGAGCCCCACTCTTTTTAACCTATACATGGCCTCCCTAGCGAAAGTTGTACAGTCTTTTGGGGTGGAATTGGTGTCGTACGCTGACGACACCCAGTTGCTAATCTCCCTATCCCAGAACACCTCCAACACCCCTAACCACTTTAAATCCTGTATGCAGGCACTAGCAGAATGGATGGATGCCCATTGTTTAAAACTCAATGGCTCTAAAACAGAGGTGCTGGTGGTAGGGGGTAAAAGCGAAAACTGGTCGGCTGAGTGGTGGCCTACATGTCTGGGCCCCACCCCCATACCATGTCAGGAGGCTAAGAACCTAGGAATCTGGATGAATCCCGCTCTCTCATATGATGGCCACATAAGGCGTCTTGTGGGCAAATGTTTTGGAGTACTAAAGACCCTAAACAAATTTTTAGACCTCCTCCCTTTATCGGCCAGAAGGACACTAACGCAGGCACTGGTGACTTCGCGGTTAGATTATGGCAACATCCTGTTCCTTGGGGCTACCGAGGGCAGCATAGGTCGCCTACAAGTCATACAGAACTCCGCCGCCAGACTGGTGTTAAGAAGACCCAGGAGAGCCAGCTCGAAAATGGCGCTGGATGCGCTTCATTGGCTGCCCGTGAAGAAGCGTGTGTTGTTTAAGTGCCTCCTTTTCTGTCACCGCATTGTCTGGGACAGGTCACCGACTTACCTAAAGGATCTAGTCAGCCGATATGAACCAACCAGGACCCTCCGTTCAGAGGGCACCGGACTATTGACAGTCCCCAGGATTAGGAAAGCTAGAATGGGTGGACGCTCCTTTGCGCTCCAAGCAGCTCAACAATGGAACAAACTTCCCCCTGCTCTGAGACTGGAGAGCAGTGAAACGCGGTTTAGGGCTTTGCTTAAAACTCACCTATACACTGCTTAGATCCTGGGCTTTTGTCTGTTGATCCTGGGACAGCTTCAGCGCGGGGACACGCCGTGATGGCGTTACTGAGCGCTCTACAAGCTCTATATTATTATTATTATTATATGGGCTGTTTTCCCTTTCTCCTCCTCACAAGAGTCTGCATAGGAGGAAAGGAGTAGGAATGGAAACCTTTCTAGGATGCTCAGTTAAAGATAAGAAAGGAATACCATTCATTGAGTCTTCAGATGAACTGGCTGGGCTGGGATTTGAGGGAGAATGATATATTTTAATCTTGTCCTCCATTTAAGTCTATCATCGGACGTTACCATACCAGATTTTATGCGACTAGTTGAGTGTCAGTCAGTCAGTCAGTCAATTAAGATTTATTTGATTTAGATAAATCATAAAAGCACATAAGACTAAAGTGAACTTCAAGAAACATTAAAACAAAGAAATTTCACATAAGGTTTTACAATAAAAATTTTAATTAACAACCCCCACTTTAATTTTTTGTCAAACCAGACATGGTCTGTCACCTACCCAGTTAATCATATTTCTTTCTAATTACTACTGATTCTTTGATAAAAACCTAAAACTGCACAGCAGATGGCCATTTATTTAATCCGAATAAAGTAAAAACCTATATCCTGCAACAAAAGAACAAGGTCGTAAAGTCTTAAAAATTGGAAATAAGTGTCTAAATCTAACATATTTATACAGTGGACAAAATAGTATAAAGTGCAAAATGTTCTGTGCTGGAAGGTTTTGCATGGGCAGGGACATAAGTTATTCAACCAAATACATTGCTGAGGAAACGCCACCAAAAAGCGGACCAGGTTAAGGTGAAGTCTTGTAAGATAAAGTCTATGTTTACAATTCATCAAATGAATAAGATAAAAACAAGGATGATAGCACCTAATAGCGAAATCTAATTGGCTCACTGATTTCAACTGATTCCCTGCCTGCAAGTGACGTGCATTTGTCCAAAAACCATAGGCATTTTTATAGGCCTGGGCGGAGTTTTTGGAACTGACAAAAAAACTCTGTGGAGTTCTGCGAGTGGTGGAGTGCAGCATGAACTGCTGTTTGTGCTAATCTTCCTGCGGCTCAAGTACAAATTCTACCCGCCCGGCAGCTCATGCTCGCCAACTTACCATTGCTGAGCACAAGCAGGGGAAAAGCTCTGCTGCACTACGCGGAGCAAAGTTTTCTGCACTCTGCGAGCTTTCTCGGAGTGCAGAAAACTCTGCCAAATCCTTGAACGTCTTTGGCTTGAGGAGGAATGTTTGTGGGGTTGTTGAATAATTTCAGCCTCAAAAGAATACTCTTGAGCTAACTAAACCATGGAATGCTTTGAATATTGCAGTGTACGAGGCAATCCAGTATGATGTATCTAGGGAAATCCAATTCCAGAGTATTCCAAATCTTAGACCATGGTAATTAGTGGGTGAAACCTGCTTGTTCAGCCACAGGCTCTAGTCCAAGATCCAGATGACCAAAGAGTGTTGAAGCTCTTTTTGTGGCTATCAAGAGTCTTCTAGTGAAATCATTCAAAACTCTTTGGAGCTTAGCACAATTAGCATTCCCCTGAACTTCAGCTCAATAAGTGGCAAACACTTAGCCCTATACAGAGTTAACAGCTCTTTCACTGGCTTCTGGCCAAGCTGTGCTGCTAATCTAACCAATGCCTCTACTACTCTCATTATTCGAAGAGCTGTTTTGGTTATTAGTGAATCCCAAGATTGTTGAGCTTTAAAAACATTTCCCATATAAGCAACATTATTGACCTTCTAGATCTCATTCCCCTGAACCACAAAAAACTTTAGATTTTGTTCTTTTCGGGCCACACACCATTAGTAACGACTTTTTAGGATTTACACTAAAATCCAGAGAGGCCATAAAGCCCACAAAAAGTCCAAAGATTTCTGGAGACTATTTGCTGTCCTTGAAGTAATGACAGCATTGTGTGCTTAAATAACAGTAGCCCAGTTTCTGAACATTATTACTTTAAACATTAAACAATCGTAAACTGACCACTAAGAGAGCTAAGTCCTGGTTGTAAAAGAAAGACTAAAATATATTGTAGGTGGGGGGAAGTAGAATGGGGTGTGCTATCGACACCTCTACAAGTTGGTCTATCTATTGGTATTTGAATGAGAAGCTTTGGATTTGAGAGAAGTGTGCTGCTGCTATCATTTGCTTGAGATCACCTGGAAACACGCAGCGGATCTGACGTCTCTGGATAGATGCTGAAACCAGACTGAAAACCAGTTGGAGGTCTTAGGAGACAGAACGACAGCCCCTAAACAGAGTTGGTGGTGCAAGACTTGGGAGCAGAACAGACCTGCTTGTACTGAGGGTGATAGCGTGTGACCCAACCGGTCCAAGACTTGTGTGTTTCATTCTATTAAAAGATTCAGTGTCTCAACCCGGCATTCATCAAAGAGCACCCCCGAACTCCTTCTTTTGAAGCAGACCACTTGTAACTGGGCTGGCAATAGACTTGGTGGATTTTTTTGACCGGTAACGTGAGTGGCAAAGCTAAACTTAACTCACTGAGAACTGGTATTCAGAAAAGGGACTCTCCAGAGAACTTTGACTTTGGAGTCAACAATGAGGACTTGCCTGGGAACTGAGAAGAAGGGAAGGCAGTACTGTTTACCGATCTCCGCAGGCTCAGAAACACCAGAGAGGCTGTCTGTCATGGACACGTAAACCAGAGACTCCCCTACAGTATCTCTGAAGTTTGGAAGCTGTGAACTGTGCCTATCAGCACAAGATGACTAAATCTCATCCATCCCATCCAGTCTGCCTGAAAGCTAGAGGCAAAATGGAGTGGTGAGTCATGCTGTGTGACTGAAAGGAGTTGCAGCCACTAGAGTTTACGAATGGAGGTACCATGTGGAAGGAAAATAATTTTTAAGGAGCTCTACGTTTTCAGTAAACGATGAAATTCTTGTTGTTTTAGCCTTATCTTGTCCTTTTATCCTTATTTTAATCATAAAATGCATTTTGAATTTACTAAAGTGGCCTGGGAGCTTTATCATGTGGTTTCCTGGTGTTACATTGGCACTGTTAACCCATAACATACATTTTGTGAAGTTGGCTTCCATCACAGTCCTGGGCTACTAAGGAGTATATGAGGCATTATTTGAGAAACAGTTTTTGTCTAAATAGTAGCTAATTTTGCACAGTGGTTGTAGAACTTGCCACTCTGGGTAACTCAGCTTCCTACAGATTTGTTCATTCCCTATGTGGATAGTGAAATGGATTATAGCACATATGTGGTTTCAAATCGATAGAGGTTTACAAAGATAATTTTTTTTACAGACCCTGTTGCTTACCTGCTGATTATGGATGTAGTCAACCTTATACATCTTGAATGGTTAGCTCTCAGTCCAATCATGTTTTAGCCATGCCACAGTGGATATATGGTAGATATGCATGCCACATTGGCATGCAGATTGGAGAATTCCTATCACTTGACATTTATATTTATATGACAATCAACTATCGGAGGACAGCTTCCTATCACCCAGACTTCAAGCATCCACATAATCTTTGCTGTCCATCCATCATAGTGTGCCCAGTAAATCATTGGTTTGTTATGTATTTTTTTTGAGATATTGAAATTAAACTTTTCTGACCAGACCGTATCCAGTTCTGTTTGACATGTAATGTTACTAAAAGATATCTTCAATAATTTTCCCACTTTACATTTTTGGACCTTATTTTTTTATTGAATCCGAAATGTAGGGACTGATGTACAAAGCCATTTTGCAGTTGTGAAACTTCAGATTCACAAAACCACTGGATTTGCAACCACACAGTGTTTCTTTGTTATGTACTATACCCATTTTTTGCATTTGGTAGTATGTTACAGAATCTACAAATGGGTTTAAAATGTCATAATGCATTGCTATTTGGGAGGGACGTGTTTAGGGCATCCCTTTAAATTAGCGATTTGAAAAGGTATGTCTCAATGTTTTATGACCAAAACCTGGTTAAAAAACATTGACATTTTAGCCACATCTCAAAGGAGGTGTTCACCTATTGTCAAATGAGAAGGGCCCACATGGGATCCCTTCCCCTTTGTCAATGAAAAAAATGTTAGCTATGGAGCAGGCAGTGGCGCATGTTCCATTGATGATTCTCAAAAAACACACACAAAAAGGAAGCCTTTTCTTTTTATCTGCAGCCCTATACCGTAATAAAAAAAATGGGATGCATTTAAAAAAATGTTTAACTTTTTAAAAAATGTAACTACAGACAAATAGTTTGGCTGCTGACCTCGGCTGGCCACTATCCTTGTGATGGCACCCAACTGTAGTGAGTCACAATCTACTTGAGCTGCCTCATGAATATTGATTACAAAGGCTAAATTGCAACCCACTCATTTTGTGAAAAAACCTATTTGAACATCGGGCGGTGTCAAAATTGTTTTCCATTTAGAAAACATTTGGTGCACAATATGCGACAACATTTCGTACATCAGTCCCCTAGAGAGGCATGCAAGCCTGTCCCAATTAATGGATGGTAAACAAGGGATATGATATAGTATTACAGCCCTGTGGCAAGGGATATTCCAGTGTTAATCAAGTTATAAGCCTGATGAACAATCAAGGGTATATATGGATCAAGAGGGACTTTAACCAGGTGCACAATGCCCATTGGACTCAAAGGGCTTCAGCCTCCCCCGTCGTGTGTGTCGGCCCGGGATAAGACAGCTTCCCGGGCACACACTCAGCGCACCCAAGTACTTCACAGGTCTTTTAAATACCTTTTGCTTGTTAATGAGGCATTGTTGTTGTTTCACCCCTTCTCACAGCCCCTGCAACTCCACTCTATCTTTTGCTTAGAGATTCAGCCCCCAAAGAAATGTGGATCTAGTTGCGCCTCTGACTTTAACAATCATTATGACCCAACGAAGCATTCTCATAACCTATTAGAAGATTCACAAGGAAAAAACAACAGAAAGGCAAGGATTATGTTGGAGCAAAGGCCTATGCCAGTCTTTATTGTCCCTCTGCCATTCCATTATCTTCTCAGGAGTGCTCAGCATTCCGCTCTTCTAATA
This sequence comes from Lissotriton vulgaris, assembly GCF_964263255.1. Lineage (NCBI taxonomy): Eukaryota > Metazoa > Chordata > Amphibia > Caudata > Salamandridae > Lissotriton > Lissotriton vulgaris. The sequence continues at coordinate 241,540,170 of NC_141699.1, read as the reverse complement.
CTTGAGAGGCTTGTAAACAAGCTTCCTTTTCCACAGGATTTGCAATACATATATCCTAAATAGATCATTCCTGACCCTACAAATAGGGTGATCATCTACAGGATCACCATGATAATCTGCAGGAATAGCAAGATTAATAGTTAGGCTGTCACATGGCGTCTTTTTTACGAAATTAAGAAACTCTTGTTCTTCTTTGTCTCTAACCTATTCTAAGGTTTTACTAAATCCGTTTGCACAATAGGACGTACAAATGCATTGTGTGCATGCACTACGAAATGCACCAAGGTTTTGGACCATATGTATCAACATTCCGTTTTGCGATTCCTAAATAGCGATTTTTATGGAATCGCTATTTAGAAATCGCAAAATGGTATGTATGTAGAAAATCGCTTCTTTTTAGCGATTCCTTAAAATTCCATAATTGCGATTAGCAAATGGCTAATCGCAATTAAGGAATAATTTCCAATTCATGTCTATGGGCCAGGAGGGCCATAGGAATGAAGGGGAAATTGCAAATCGCAATTTGCTAATCGCAAATTGTGAATATTTTCAAGGGTGCAGGGGTCTCTCAAGAACACCCTGCTGCACCCCTGAAAATGACATGTGTGCGCATATGGCGCACATACATGCCCTAAGGGCATGTTTGAGCGTCACATGGCACAGTTTGATTTAAAAAAAATGCTTTTTTAAAGGAATTCACAACTTACCACCAACTAGAAGTTGGTAGTAATTTGCGATTCCTTAATGGCATTTTGGAATGTTTTTTTCCTTGATACATTGCATTTAAGGAATCGCAAAATTTGCAATTCCTCAAATGCAATCGCAAAATAAGGAATGGCAAATTTAGCGATTCCTTATTTTGCACCAAAAAAGTTTCATACATACCATTTAGCGAAAATGGGTTCGCCAACGCCGGAATTCTGCGAATTTCGGCGTTTGCGAACCCATTTTGCCTTGATACATATGGCCCTTAGTCCTAACTTGCCAGAATAAGTAAACGGTATTTGAAAGGGATGGGGATGTATTCAATCATTCCCGTTGAAAATTCTCTCCCACATATTCTCCTGCATGTATCACCTCAAGATAAAAAAAACTGCAGAAAACTACAAGTGAACACATTTCCTCTACCCCAGTCACACGGTAAAAATTAGACAGGTAATTGGAAATATGAACATTTGTGAAGCTATAGGTTTATTATCTGCAAACTTTTGCTCCCTGCAAAAATCCTTTATTATTAACAAAACAATTTAACGAGAGAGAGAGAGCGCAAGAGAGAGAGTTAAACAACCATGCCTGACATCGGCAGAAATCGGAAGTTGACTGTTGTGAATCCCGACCACTAAGTTAACTCAGGCTTCTAGTATTCAAAGGATTCTACTTAGAGAACTATTATATTGGATAAGATTAACTCGGATTATTTGCAGTGTCCATGAAATGCAGAAGTGGGGTACGATGCGCTATATGAACACAAGTTACAAATGTTATTATGAACACTCCCTGCAAATGTGAATGTGAAAGATGCGCAGAGGTTGCCACTTCTCAAAGACGCGGGTGCACCGTGCCTTCCTATTTAACTCGTAAAGAATACTGTCACGTAGTGGGCAGAGAAGGGTTTTATATGTAACCATCAAATCCTCTTAAAAGATGAAGCATGAAATGCAAGTCAAGGATATGCCTGGCAGGCAGACAGAACCTAGCCAGTAGAGGCTAAATTCTTTCGGAGTTCAGTTTCTGCTTTAGCTCAGTTTTCCTGCAGAATCCGAACACCTAAAGAAAACAAACTGTAATCCTATCCGGGGGCCCAGCACTCTGTTTCTTTCACCTGGTGGGAAGACATTGCCAGCTCCTCCACATTCTGAAAACGTGTGCACACCCAGCCAAGGAACTCTGCCATAAATATGTTTTAAATTAAAGCAGACTGGATGGCAAATAAGGAAAACGAATGAGAGCACATTTCTACTATGGCTGTGCATAACATTTTTAAGTTCTGATATAATTTCATCGCTTAATTTTCCAAATCAATCTCCTGATCTTAGTTTAGTTTAGCCTAAGTAATTGAGTTAGAAGTGTTAAAATATTCAGATTAATAGAGGAAGGCTTGGAAGAATTCCTGCAGACACCTATCATCTTAGTCTGCAGCACTAACAGAGACGGTCGGCTTTTCATCTCAAAAACAAACACTAAGCCTGACCTGAAATAAACTTACATTTTTAAAATGTCCTAACAATGCGCCAGGAAAGCAGCCCCGTTTCCCTTCCTGGTTTCCTGTTTCGAGTTATGCACAGTCTTTCAGAAAGGATTCCCACCGTCGCTATTACCAGCTATCTACTCCGGCGAAACATTCACTAGTTTATCGCTGACTTTCCCAGAGGCAGACGCCAATGGCATTTTCAATAAAGTCAGAATGGCTTGTTTATGTTAGTCAAATAGGCAGACAGTAAAGAGCGGTGCAGAGCTGTATGTATCAGTTCATCAATAAAATGTTCTACCTATCTCCTATCTACATTTGTGGAATATTTCCAGAAAATGCAAATATACTTTTAGGTTATAGCCCTTTTTCTTTAATTTGAAACGGTATTGTGCAGAATGTAAATTAAAGGCAAACAGTATATATCAAAGTTGCGATTTAAAAAAAAGAATGCTGGATAGTCAGATAAACACATAGGGTTGATTAACAGAACTAATCTGAAACAAAATCCTAAACTTACTACTTTTGGTATTCACAGAAGGCACTTATGATTTTTGGTATTCACAGAATGCACTTACGTCTGCACTTGTGCACGAATTTTCGCACCCAGACCATACTGTCCGGCTCGGGTTGTATTCTCTGGCTTGAGCTGTAATCTCCAGCTGGGGCAGGATAAAGTGTAATCAATCGGCCAGTGTTAGACCTGGCACCATTAGCGCGGGTCTCCCTTTCATTTTTTGCTGTTGCCTCCTGTCTTTTTGCTATATGTTTTGCTGGTCTGGATACTTTGGGATATGTGTATTGTAAAGTATTGTAATGGATTAGTGACTCCATGATTAACTTATTTGGTTTACTATCAGACCCTAGTACAGTGCACTGTGTGTGCCCAGAGCCGGTAAATAAAATGTTGCTGGTGGGATTGCAGCACTGATTGTGCCACCCAGCGGAGCAGCTTGTAAACTATGGCTCAGGCCTGCCAATGCAGAGCCTGTGTGCAGCCTGGGGCTGCCATGTCGACTTGGCAAGTACAAACTCTTGCCAGTCCCTAAACCTTCCGTTTTCTACATGGTAGTCACCCCTAAGGTAGGCCCAAGGTACCCCATGGGCAGGGTGCATTGTATTTAAAAGGTAGGGCATGCCTTGATGTGTTTGGCATGTCCTGATAGTGAATTACAGCCAATTTCGTTTTTCACTATTGCAAAGCTATGAGTTCCTATAGGCCAGAATGGGCAGTTTGAGTATAACATCTTATAATCTTAACTGACTCAGGGACTAGATAGAAATTCGAGTTTAGTATGCCTGAACTGAGAATGATAAACTACATCTTTTAGTGAAGTTGGTTGTAACATTCTGTGTTTGAAAATACCACTTTTAGAAAGTAGGAATTTTCTTACCTAACCATCCAAGCCTGCCTCTGCTAGGTTGTGTATTCCATGTCTGGTTTGTGAGTGACAGTGGCTGGGGTTACTCAAGGAGACAGGGTGAGTCAGCACAAGGCTGAATAGACCTATCTGCCTGAGGAGTGACAGGAGGTGTAGCACCTGGGTCTGAATAGGGCTCTGCCTGCCTTCCACCATGCCTATCCACCTCCTGTGGGGTGTCTGATGACCCTGGCCCACACAGACAATGGATGAAGTTGTGAACTGGCTGAATGCACTCAGAACTGGTTTGGACTAGGTACAGATACTCTCTACCTTCAGAGACAAAGGATTTTGGTGTATAAAAAGGGGGACCCAGACCCCAAAATTTTAGATCACTTCTGGGAATCAAGACGACCCTTTGCTGAGGAGAAGAACCAGAGAAACTGAAAGAGGAGACTACCCCTGTGCTGTCTGCTGTTTTGGTGGTTGGCCTGCAGTGGTTGCTTCATTGCCATAGAAAGGAGAAAAAAGCATGAGTGTGCTTTCATTAACTTGAAGAAAAATCTCCAAGGGCTTGAACTGTACTTGCCTTCTGCTTGAAGTCTCAGGGATACAAAACTTCAACCCCAGCTCCCCCCTAAATCCTCATGCTGGGAATTGAAGGGCCTGATGTTGTGCTGTGCCTTCTGAGAGACTGCGTGTCACTGGGAGCTGGAAGTGTGACTCAACGACTATAAGTGTGTCGCCACCTAAGCATTTGCCATTGCATCACCGAAGAAGCATGTCGTTTGCTGCCGCTGTTGCCATCACATCGCCGAAGCACGTGGCATCACCGAAGAAGGGCGTCACAGGGCCTGTCGTGGCTCAGAAGTTCATTGAGTCACCATACGGCCGTTGGGCGTGCACACATCACCTCTACGCTGTCGCACCATAACCAAGACGCCATTTTGTTGCATCGAACCAGAGTGCCATCGCCTCTCCACACAGTAAGAAGCGAGCATCAACTCCCCTGTGCAGCAGTAAGAAACCAACGCATCCACTCTCCTGAGTGTAAGGAACCGACCCATCTCCTTCCCTGTGACCCTTTTGTTGTTCTGTGTTATGCATCCAAGGTACGTTGTGAGTAAAGTGTTGTATTTTCAATCTAAAGGGAACTAAGCTATTTCTCCTATTTTTAAAGACATTTTGATTACAGTATTGTGGATTTTGGCGTTTGGTGTTGTGTTAAGTCTAGTAAAGATTACTTATTTTTCTAAACCTGTGTGGTGTCCATTTGTAGTGTTTTCCCTGTATTACTGTATGTGCTCACAAATGCTTTACACACTACCTCTGAGATAAGCCTGTCTGCTCGTGCCAAGCTACCAAGGGGGTGAGCAGGGGTTATTTTGGAAGTGTAGCCTCTTACCCTGACTAGAAGAAAGGGTCCCTATTTGGTCAAAGGTACCAACCACTGCCAACTAGAGACCCCCAATTCTGACAGCCTAATTGCAATTTTTACATGGTAGAGGAGGTCATGAAAAACAGTTTGGGAAGGGAAAAGGGAACGGCCAGACACTACATCATAACCCAGGAAAAGTTTTCTCCTTTGCATCATAGTACATGCAGTGCACAATTTGCGCTCCCCTCAGTGTTGACTGCACAGCATGAGTGTATGGGTACTGCCTGGGTGAATGGATGAGTGCATGAGTAGTACCTGAGTAGAAGGTCTGGTGGAAGAGTAATGTCTGGGTCATTTGATGAGAGCAAGTATGAGTGGAAGAGTAATGCCTGGGTCATTGGATGAGTACATGGGTAGTGCATGAGTGAATGGATACGTACATGTGTACTGCCTGAGTGAATGCTAAAGTGCAAGAGTAGTGCCTGTCTGATTCCATGAACACATGTATAGTGCCTCAGTGATTGGATGAATGTACGGGTAAAGCCAGAGAGTACAGCCCTAGCCAGAGGGTATGGTCTGGGTTCGGAGAGTACGATCCGGGTGCGGAAATTCTGGCCCGAGTGTGGACGTAAAGTTAGGAGTCATAAGTGCATTCTGTGAATATCAAAAATCATAAGTGCCTTCTGTGAAAAACAAAAGTAGTACGTTTAGGATTTTGTCTTAGGTTAGATCTGTGAATCGGCCCCCTAGTAGCTTAAATGTAAAGCATAAATTTAAAGGCAGAACTCCATTCATAAATGTAATCTACGTAAAATAGAGACAAGAAAGGCTTACTGTAAAACAAAATTCAAAGCAGAGCTCCAACAACAACAACACCTACAAAACCATGATTGTAAAGTGCATTGAGGTGGTGCCTGGGACATGTCCCCTCCTTCCTGCCTCAACCTCCACGTTCACATTCATGTTTGCTTGCATATTGGTTGTTTTGCTGCTGGACTAAGAACTAAAATAAGCCCTGGAAAAAGCGTTCATACCAGCTCTACACTGCAGGAAGCCACAACTAGAATAGGGTCTTTGATACATTAAAGGTTGGATATTTCATCACATCCAACTCTGAATACAGTCGCTAGAAAGCAGCCCATCGAGAAATGCCAAAGTGACTGTGGCTAAATAGTAAGTGCTGCCACCTTTGGGGTTTCTACTTTGCCTATGTGCCAGAGAGGTGTGTATCCATGCCAGATGAAGCACTTTGTTACTTGTGCCACAGTTTGTCCAGAAGGATTTCACCTTAGTTGCAGGGATCACCTGTTTGTTTGTACTAGGGAACATCATCTCCACCCGTTTTGTTTGCCTATTTTTTTTTTCGGCGGGGTGGGGGTGCCAAACACATATTTGCTTATTTCTTGCCTATTTTCCTCTTTTTCATTTAGATAAAGTTGCATTCTGCATGGCAAATTTGTTTCCAATGATTGCTAAATTGCAACTGGATGCTGGCTACCCTTCCAGCTGTTGAGATAGTGCGGATCTCTGTCTCTGTTGCCAGGCTGACTTATATAGGTTCCTGCCCCGTGAAAGTGAGGACTGCTATGCTGTGGTGAAGCAAATGTATCATTGCAAAAATAGCGCTGCTGCAGTCACTCTGTGTGTTGAAGTCATAAGGATGTCTGCTATCAATTCTAAGCATGCACCATTGAAAAATATGCAATGTTGAACGTGGAATGGCATCCCTGTGACTTCTGGAAGATTTTAATTATATTTACAATCATAAATGCGTCTACTTCTTTATATCTTTGTTGCTCAAATATGAATGTACCTTGAAAAAGCAAAGAGAAGAGGTGTTTGACAAAACAGGAACAGTTGGTTAAATTAAACACTACGGTCGAGAGTACAGCATACCGAAACGGGTTTGAGGACTGACTCAAAGTGCAAATGTTTTTAGCACCTGTATATACATTTCTTGGAGCATCATAAAACAATGTGTAAGTCCTGTTTAGGGAGAGGAATGTGTGCCTAGTCATGGAGCCATAAAGTATTCAAACCTGATTACAAATGCAGGTGGGTCTTGACCTTGTGTGGACACAATGAGGGCCAGTGGGTAATGTGTCAAGATGTCTGGCATGGGGAGCATGGGATCACTGCATGTGCTGTGTGTGCTGAGAGCACCTAACTTCATGTGGTATCTAACTTTATGATGTTTTGGTAATGTACATCTCTCCAGCAATGTGCATTTTTTGGGGACAATCACCCAGGACCATTGTGGCATCGCTTCCTATCTGTGGGGCTAATCTGGGTTTTTCCTGTTTGTGCATTTGTAATGCAGGGTACGTGCCATTCCAACTGTGATCTGTCAATCAGTTACCTCAGGGGTCGGTCACAGGTCCTGCCTGACCACCTTTTTCTGACTCTGGGTTGTTGGAGAGGTCATCTTGTGTGATTTAGTCAACAGTGACTTTATTTCATTTTTATGCAAAGATGTATTATTTATTTATTTATTTTATTGTTTTATTGAGCGCAAACTTGACCCGTTAGGGTATCAGAGCGCTTTATAGGGGATCACATTAGGCAAGGAATCACATTAAGGGTAGAGGACATGCATATACAGTTTACATTTAAATAACTCCATATAAGGCCCCAGATTTCTTGATGAGGTAGCTCGGTATTCCGAAGGGAGTTGCTAGTCGGTAGTTGGTCAAGGTCTATGTGTTGGTAGGAGGCAGCATTTAAGAGAGGAATTTACCCATAAGGAAGGTTTTGGCCTCCTTTTTAGGTCTTGCTGATCCAGCCCGCATGTGCTGTCAGCGAGACATATAGTAACTGGCTTTTGGAAGAGTACATCTACATCAATATGAACACTTAATGATAGCTTCTCTCCCAATCAAGTCATACTTGCATAGTGTGGCTTATCACCCAAGAGGGTATCTAGGCACTGTGCTGCAGGTATCAGTTAAAGAGGCGGATCCTTCCTGAAGTGGGTGAGCGAGGGTGCTGTTCAGTGTTTAATGAGGAGGGCATTCCAGGCTAGGCGGTGAGGTGGGAGAAGGAGCGCCCTTCATAGCAGTATGTCGGTACCTGATCAAAGGCAAGGTGTACAGGGTAGCGGTTCCTGGTGGGTTCAGGGAAATGGAGGTTGTGGTTCATGTAGGCTGGTCCTTTGTTGTGGAGGGTTTGTCGGCGTGGGTCAGAATCTTGAATGGGCATCTCTTCTGGATGGGGAGCCAGTGGAGGTCCTTCAGGTGGTGGGTGATGTTGCTCCTCTTGGGCATGTTGAGGATCAGTCTGACAACTGTGTTCTGGATCATCTGGAGTCATAGAGTGTTGCCCTAGTCCAGTTGGCTGGTGATGACGGCCTGCGTAACTGTTTTCCTGGTGCTGATGGGGAGCCATTTGAAGACTTTGCAGAGCATGCAGAGCGTGTCTAAGCAGGATGAGGAAAAAGCATTGACCTGACGTTTCGTGGAGAGTTCGCTGTCCAAGATGATGCTGAGGTTGCATGCAAGGGAGGGGGTCCAAGCTCTGCCGGCCTTGAGGATTCATTCTAGAGGGTTGTGTGTCTGCTGCAGATCAGCACTCGGGCAGTTGTCGATCATCCAGGCTGAGACATTCTTCATACAGTTGTGGAAGTTGGTCTTTATTGAGGTGTGATCCACTGGGAGCATTAGGACGAGCTGGGTATCGTCATTGTAGGAGATGATGTTGAGGTCATGCGATCTGGTGATGTCTGCAAGAGGTGTCATGTAGATGTTGAAGAGGGTTAGACTGAAGGATGAGCCTCGGGCTATGCCACAGAATGTGCGCTTGTGTTGCGAGGTGCATGGTGGGAAGCCGACTCTCTGGGTGCGCCCCGTGAGAAAGGATGCCATCCATTTGAACGCATCATCAGTGATTCCAGTCTGGCATAGTTGATCAATGAGTGTGTCGTGGGAGATGGTATCGAAGGCTGCGGAGAGGTCCAGCATGATCAGGGGGGCTGATTGTTCACTGTTAAACAGCGTGTGGCTGTCCTCTGTTGTGCTGATCAAGGCTGTCTTGGCTGGTTGGCTTTGAAACCTGGTTTTGAGGAGTCCAATAGGTTATTTATCTCCAGGTGTTTGGTGAGTTGTAGGTTGATGGCCTACTCCAGGACTTTGGTGGGGAACGGGAGCAGAGACATGGGATGATAGTTCTAGAGCTTGCTGGGGTCTGTCGAAGGTTTATTGAGGAGGGGTCTCACCTTTGAATGTTTCTAGGCATCAGGAAGTTAGCTGTGAAAATGGAGGCATTGAGGATAGTGGTGAGCTGGTGGCTGCTCTCATCTCTTCCAAGACTGAAAAATAAGTTGAACCATGGGTCAGTGGGAGCTCCTCAGTGGATGGAGTTCATAAGAGTAGTTGTGTTTGGTGCGCTGAGTTGTTCCCATGTGGTGAGCGGGTGGTTGGCAGTGGGGGTCGATGGGAAGCTTAGGAGGTCAGAGGGTTGAAGATCGAAGTTTCCATAGTGGTTGGTATCTTGTTGTGGAAGAGGTCAGTGGGGGTGTTGCAGAGTTCCAGTGAGAAGGGTATCGTGCTTTGCATGGCTGACAGTCACTTGAACTCTCTGACGATGGTGAAGAGCTATATGGTTTGTTTGGCGATGGTCTTGATCTGGTGGGTCAGGCCCAAATTTTTTGCAGCTTTGAGCTGGTGATGGCAGTCATTGAGGGCTGATTTGAAGGTGGCTCGGTCAGTGTGGTTCCTGCTGGTGCACCATCGTTCTGCCTCATGTCCTGAATTATCCATTGGTACTAAGTGGACATGCAAGGTGAAGGGGTAGCTTTGACCTTCAACTTTCCTTTTTACTACATAAACTAAACAGTTCAATTAAGTGTTCACCCACCTCCTGTCTAGTGGTATTAGCTATTTCACACATCATCCCTTGCTGTGATACTGGTATGCCAGGCACCCACTCTGACATGTCCCATCACAGACATTTTTATTTTTATTTTTGTGCCTGGTTGTGGCTTAATTAGCTTTCACCTTCAGATTATATTATCAACACCTTCTCTTCCAAAATGGATCTCTTGCTTTGACACAACATGTAAAGTCTGCCACAATCTCCGATTGCCACAAGTTAGAGCTAGTCTTTCTTTCTCTTGGAAGGATCTCTGTCTCGGTTTCTGTGGCCCACGATTAGACTGGTTTACTTATTCAGCTTCACTTGAAAGATCGCAGCCTCCTCTATTTCATCATCTCTCTTCCTTCTTTCCTGCTCAGCTCTCCTCAGTCTTGGAGAGAATCATTCCACTTTCATCCCATCATGGAAAGATACAAAATAGACTGATCAGTGCTTTACTCTAGCCTCAGGTCTGAATGACTTCTGACTTTTCTTTTTGAAAAAGGAAGATGGCGGATTGACTCTGCATTGGAGGACGTCTCCCTCTGCTCTCCCCATGAGCCCCGGGTGAGCTGCTGACGGCCCGCTTCCCTTCAACGCATTCGCGGGTTGCCATTAATAAGATGCTACAGTGCTCTACAATCTGAAAAGGACTGAAATTAACTGAGGCAGCAGCATTTACGATAAATATGCAGGATTGCACATCTCTGAGGAGTGGTTTATGCAGACCGAGCAGTGTGGTGGTGGCTCTCACTGTGGGTATCACACAGCCCGCTGCTTTTTTTTTCTTTTTTGAATTGGGGAGCGTTCGCTTGGTTGGGCGGAAATTGTCGATGTTACTGGAGGAGGCACAGGGGGCGAGAATGGCTCCACAATGCACTTCCATGGGATGCGGCCGTAATGAATTAACAATCGCGGATGGGAAAACTGTGGGGGGCCGAGCCGACAGAGGAGACTGCAGTGACACCAAGTCTACAGGTGAGCTGCCGGCTCGGAATGCGTTGACTGATGGTGTGCCTAATATCCGTCCCTTTGTTGGTACTGGGACCTAGTTGGGGAAACCAATTTTGAGGCTGCTGTGCTCCTGAGAGCAACTGAGCTGCTCCGGTCCTGTGGTTCAGAGACCTCCACTCCGGAATCGGAGATGGCCGATGTGCTAAATGCTGCGTTTCAGGAGGGCTGGGGAGATGAAGAAGGATTGGCAATTTGACCAGTTTTGCCTCCAGCACTTCCTGTTACTACTGGTCAAGAAGTTGGCAAGACAAGGGAACTAGCTGCCAAAGATCTGGTTACTGATGCTAAAACCACAAATAAAATGGAGGAAGTTACTTTTGTGATTGAGGGGTGCATAAGGACTCAGGAGACAGTATTATTGACAATATAATAATGAATTCAGAGTCTACTGTAGGACTTTGCGGGTTGACTTCAGAAGATCCTGTAGTAATTTTTATACAGTCATCGAATAGCACGCTGAGTGCAGGCACAGGGAATGGGAACCGCCCCAATAATAGTATAGCTGACTTGCTGGAAAAATTGATTTGTAGCTCCATGGAAATCGAGACTAATGAAGTAATAAACTCGGAACATCCTGCAGATCTGGCATGGCTCAATCCCGCTCAAGGTCTGGGAAGAATGGGAGGTACTCAATTTAGCTATCAGGCAGAACATTTGAATCAGCAAGGCACCTTGACCAGCTGCACCAATGTGGTGGAGGATTCTGGGAGCCCAAAAGCTAATGCCTCTGTCGGGGGAGAGGTACAAAAGCAAAGGCCCCTAAAGTCACTAGGGCAGGTAAAGGAGGCAAGGGCCGGGGTGGTGGAGTGAAGCATCAAGTGATTAATGCATTGGGATGTCTCAAGTAGGTAACGGCAAGCACTGCAAAGGTCGGCCCTGTGGCTAGAACTCTGCGTAAATGGGTAGCCTCATAGAGAGAAGTCATGGCCATTATTTCTAGGCTGTCCAATTCTGGAAACACGTCAACAGTTGCACGGCAGTAGTTGTAGGAGAAGGAGTAGGAGGGGACATCAAGCAAACAATATCTGCAACAATTCCTGGTGTTGTACTTGCTTCCCCTGACGGTTGTGATGTTCAGAACAGGCTGGCAGGTGAATTCAACAGCAGTTCCCAAAGTCTCCCTGCTCCACTATCAGCTGGGCTGCCGGTACAAGCAGCACAAAATATGCTTGCCCCCTTCTCAACACCCCCAGTCCTGGTTTCCAGTTCTGGGAACTCACCACTGTCCACACAAGAGTTGGGAATCTCTGTTAAGGATCGGAAGCCCGTAGATGGTTAGGAGCCTTCTCTATCTAGAATTATGGAAATGTTAGTTATTCAGAGAGTGGAGGCTCAAGAATATTACCAACAGGCCAAGGCTGACAGCAGAGAGAATAAGCAAGCACTGACGGATCTAAGGTTACCCAGCTTTCCTCAGACGTTACTGATTTACAGCAACGTGTTGCGGCAGTGGAAGAGGCCAACACGTACACTGTGAATCTTGAAAAAACACAGGATTATCAAATGTTGCTTATGCAGGCCAAGATTGAAGACCTTGAGAATCGGCAATGGCGTCAGAACTTAAGGATTTTCGGCATTCCGGGAGGTAGGAAAGGCTCTGATCCGCGGGCTTTCATCGTTAGTCTTTTTCAGAAAGCCTTCTGGAACTAGGAGATTGGGATATGGATACTCAGGAGCAGCATGCACACAGATTGCCTCTGTTCAATTCGTAGGGTAACCAAGCTAGGTCCAACTTTGCACAGCCAATTCTTGTGTTTTTGGGCAATTTCGAGCTACGTCAAGCGATGTATTTAAAGGCGCATGCATCGGCCTCCGTCAAGGTGGACACTATGTCCACATTTGTACAGTCCGACTTGTGTAAAGCAACAATAGACAAGCAATGGAGACTTCGTCAATTAATGGATCCTCTAAAAACTGTATGTGTTCACAAGTTTTCTTGCAAGAACCAGCCCGCCTAAAGATTATTAAGGATGGCCGCTCACATTTTTTCTGTAATGAGCAGGACGCTGAACAAGCTTTATCAAAGTGGCAGTCTACTATCAAGGAATGACAATCCCCAAAGGTGTTTTTTTCCGGAACATAAAGAGGAATAACCGGTGACTGCTCTTGACTTGCTTTTTCAAAACATTGTTTTTGTTTTTTGTTCTGTTTTGTCACTGTGGGACACATTTTTTGGGAGGCGCGGGTGGTGTGTGGGGGGCTTGGGGTTTGTGGGGGAGGTTGAAGGGGCGTCTTCACAGGGCTGTCACCTTGGGACAGCAAGGAAGGGGGCAATTCCTTTTTTTAGGTATGGGGGAGTCAGGAAGGGAGGGTGGGGGAGGGTTGAAAATGGTAGCAGGCCAATATTGGCTGGACTGGCTGAGCGGTAGGAGGGGATGGGGTCAGGGAGGGAGGGGTATAAATAGCCACAGATTAGCTAAAGTAACACTGGCAGAGTGCATGGGTATGGGGCACATAATGAGGGGGGAGATGACTGGATCGAGGTTACAAGTACTATTTAATGCTGGGCTTTAAGTACATGTGTTAGAATGTATCAGGGCTCAATCAGGTAGAAAGCGTCGGCTAGTAATGGAGGAACTCGGCGTATTCAAACCTCATATATTAGGGCTTGCTGAAACACATTTAGCATTCAAGGACAGAGCTCAGCTAAAACAGCTTGGATACGACACAATTATGTGTACTTCACAATCGATTTCTATTCGAGGGTTGGCTGTACTGAAGTCTAAGAATTGTAGTTCTACGGTCCTTCGAACGCTGGCCGGCTCTAAAGGAAGATGGGCAATTGCCCAATTGCTGATTTATGGGCGCAAGGTTACAGTATGTCTGCTATGCGGCCCCAATACTGATTCCCCCGAGGTCATTTTACATTTATGTTCAGAACTACTGGAGTGGGCTGGCGAGTTGATAGTCATGGTAGACTTTAATTGTATCTTAGATAGGAAGATTGACCCCACTAACACTACAACTCGTGATAGAATGTGAAGGACCAGGACAGCTATTTTAGAACTTGTTCATATACACCAGCTGGAGGATGTCTGGAGGAGATTATTTCCAATGGTCCCGGGTTATACATTTTTCTCGTCCCCACACAAAAATTATTCCAGGATTGATATTTTTACTTATATTACTATGTTGGAAAATGCATTCATAGAGGTATGTCCCAAACTCAGATTGGATCACAACCCGGTGATTCTAACAGTGCTGCTCCAGTCGAGGGCTAAAGAACCAGCAGGGGAATTCTCTTTTCCTAGACATCTCCCCAGTAATTAAGAGTATGTGGAATCCATGCGAGGAACATTAGGGGAGTATATAGAGAATAATTGGGGCAGGCGCCTATGGCTGTAGTTTCGGACTGTTTGAAGGATTATGTAAGAGAGGCTATGCTGCAAAATATATTGTAAAACAGAATTGGCAGGGTCTTTGTTTGGTGGAGCAGGAAAACAGGCTTTACTTAGAGTTGTAGCAACAACACACTAGAGCCATAGCTGCAAAGGATGCAGGCGAACAGCTGATTTATCAGCAGGTTATCGAAGTGAGAGCCAAGCTTAAGAGAAGTTTAAGGGATAAAGTAGCTAACAATTACCATAAGTATAAATCTAAACAATATGAATATGAGGAAAGGGTCGGTCGTCTGCTGGCAAATCAGTTTGGTTAACAAAGCACTGAGGGTAGAGGGGCCTAGGGGGAATTTACCGACCAGACCTGCTATAGCCCCTAACTACACAGTTACACCAACAAAAAATAGCAGTGGGTCACTGCTATTTTTTGTTGGTGTAAATCAGTTTAGTTACCAAAGGGACAGATCGCATAAAAAATTAATTAAAGGGGTACATGGCCTTGCTTACACTCGATCTACTGATATAATCGAAAAATTTAGGCTATTCTACTCCGATCTAAATGGTGACTCTGCATCCTTCAGTCAGCAAACCGCTCTGGACTACATACAGGAGAGTGCAATTCCTGTTTTGAACCCATTGCTCTCTGGCCCCTGCAAAAAGATGTCGATTTTGGGGAAATCGAGGAAGGGATTAGTGCTCTGCCGGCTGGTGAGGCTGTTGGCGAAGACACCATTCCATTAGAATTTGATAAAACTTTTAAAGATAAAATGGTACCTGTTTTGGCTGCTCACATTAATGCATGTGTGCAGATGAAGTAGGCAATGTAGTAGCTGAACTGTAATCGGTGTTGGGGGTCTGCACACGATTGTGACTCTGAGGGGTGTGTTGTGATAGATGTGGATCATGAAGTACAGGTGTACTTCCTTGCTGTTGAGGTCCTTCCTGATCTTTGAGACTCTGAGACTGCTCATGTGGATGATGGCATTTCCTACTCATATTTGTGGTGGTCCCTGCAGATGCACTTGTAGCTGTTCAGGATGTTAATGACGATGATGTGTGCTGTGGAGGGCTTACAGGCAGCTCTCCAGCAGGAAGGTAACGTGTGGTGAAGTGGTGAAAATTTCGTTCCAGAGTACAAGGGTGTGTTTGTGGGCAGAGTGTGTATTCTGAAGAATGGGTCTGAGGAAGGTGGGTTCACTGGGGGTGGGCGTAGTTTGTGAAGTACTGCTACGCGTAGCTACGCAAGGAACACTTCGCAAGTTATGCGTAGCACAAAGCTAACTGTGTAGTAGCATGCCCGCACTGTGCAGGATGTCATTTTAATGAGTGCACAGTGTGGACAAGCATCCAGCAGTGTGCAATCTTTGAAAACGGCATCTTGCAGAGTGCGAGCTGTACCTTTCTGCCGCACAAGTACATTTGTACCCGAGCTGCAGCTTTCTCAATGCGGACTGGTAGTGTCATCGTGAGCATTTGTGAGTATGTGCGACCACTCGCAATGAGAAACCTGACCTCCTTGTGTTGAGAATCTCGCCAGTAGTTTTATTTTCCATGCTTGCAAACAGAAACTTGATGTTGCAGATTGCAAACATGGAAAGAGTCTCGCAAGGATGTCAATTTGCTCGCTCACGGTCACCAACTTGATGTTGAGGACCGCGAGCAAGCAAATAATGACCACTGCACTATGCTACGCTACGCTACGCATGTACACACTGTGCTACGTGTTGTTCGCATAGTGCAAAGTTGTACCAACTTTGCTAAATACACCAGCATAGTGTAGTGCTATGCCCGTGTGTAGTTCACATCATGGGTGGTGGATCTGTGTATCACAAACTCAATGAGCTGCAGATCAAATGTGAGGAGGGTCCTTGTGTGTGTTCTGGGGACGCTCAGAGGCAGGTGTGTAAATTCCCATGTTGAGTGCATGGAGGCTGCTGCCATCGTTGTGGCATTTTATCATGTGGAACTTTTGAGTGGCAGTCATGCTTGCGCTGTGCGCGGGCCAGGTGTAGGTGGGCACATACGGGCCAGACACATGAGCGCCATTGGTGTCCCTGCAATGTCGATATACAGTGTCTGCCATTGGAAGGAGACGTTAGAGGGAGGACCATCTGTGAAGGCCTAGCAGGTCATTTGGCCTTGTGTGGAGGTGTGGACGCAGGGGATGTTGCAGGGGGAAGTGAGGGTGGAGATGAGCAGAAGAAAGGTATAAACAAAACATGGCCAAAAATAGAACATGAGGTACACCACCATATCAAGGTGACTGGGGCACAGTGCTCAAAATGATTATACAACTGTAAAAAAGATCCAAATTAACTCCGTCAGGCAGGCAGTGGATAAGGTGCACACGGGTGAAAACAACAGTACATGGGCTATGCTGTGCCCACATTTATCTAATATAACAAGCTAGCTAGGTACCAAGTCTGACCCACGCACATTGTTGATAAATGCATGTTTGACAGCATGTACAAGTCAGTCGCAGCACACGAGTAGTGTCCCACTGAATGATTGGAAACCAAATTCAACTAACAAATCTCCTTCCACTGGACATGGCGGACAAACCTATTTGTGACGTTGTGCATTGCATATCACATCACTAGATGTTGCAGAGCAGATTCACATTGGTGAGGCGAATTAAGGTCACATGTGCAACATACATAGATTGTACCTGGAAGTCTGCAGCACTACATTTGACTCCACAATAGCGACCGTAGCACATTTGATAACTGTCATACTGTCCATACCTGGCACACACAATGTCTAAAAAATATTGAGCCCTCTGATGCTGTGCACAATGACTGCATATTGGCCAATGTGACCCTGGTTGTCTGTAGTACTGCATTTAACATCTAGTGTGTATTTTTTGCAATAAATCTAGTCTGACATCACTGTGAGGAAATGGCCAAAAAATAGCCACGATGAGTGGCAATGACCTTGGTGATGCAGAACAGTGTGCCTGCAAGAAAACATCATTAATGATTAAGGCATCACTTGATTAAGGGTGTCACAAAAGGACGATTGTACAAGTTTCGTCAGTCTACCTATCAGTTCGAACCAAAAATGGCATCTGTCAATGACCCCAATTCAAAAAGCATTAGACAGGACCACATTACTCATGTGATACACAAACACTGTTGTGAGCTGTGACGTGAACAATAAACACACATCTGACCCACATCCAGCATGTAGACGAGATTGTTCATCCATGCACAGGAACATGGGAGGCCGACCAAGCTGATGCACTGGTAAAATGCATCAAGTGTGCCAAGGTCTATGCAATGGAGATGGACTCTGATCATGGAGCATCAGATGTGCAGTTCTCCCAAGCCATATGTGTTATTTGGGGAATACATACCTCTCCATGATGGATAACTATAGCAACTCTGACAGACTCACAAAGTCTGTTGAATTTCAAACATGCAACATTGTACTGTCCAACTCTGTGCATCACACTTCATATGTTGTGCGTCACTAATTAGATGTCACTAGACTAGGCCGTGCCCAATCCTATGTAATCTGTCAGCCATTCAAGCTGACTGTGCCCACAGCTAAGGTTAACTGGACACTATACATGCTGTAGAGTAACATCCATAGCCACGCATACAGGGATCATTCCACAGATGGCATGAGTACCATACAATGTAGCAAAATCCACAATCTGCATCCTCCCTGACATCAGTGCAACCAGTAATAAATCCACCAGTATTTATTCTACAAAATGAAACTTAAAACAACCTACACTAACAATATTCACTACTGCTATCATCTTATCTACAAAAGTTAAACATATATTAAACTAAACTATACATCTAACACTAACTATTCACTACTACACAGAAAAAAAGGACATCAACCCACCACCCAAAGAGAAAAGAAACTTAGCCCCAACACTATCTTAACCTATCCTATGTATATATATTTTCACTTGAAAACTAACTATACCTATTCTAAACCTATTCTACCTAAATACTAACAATACTAAATACACACCTATAAACATAAAAACATGGTGGGAAGGGAAACGAGGGGAGTGGGGGATGACACGGGACCTTCACGGAAGTCCAAGCTTCTGGCGGATTTCCTTCATCTGCCTGTTTAAGTGAAGCGTCTTGCTTTGCACCTCTGACACCAAGTCATTGTTCCTCTTCATCTCCTTCCACATCAATGTAAGTGCCTCTGTCATCTGATTCAGAGTCTTGGGGGGACAAGCTCCTCGCTTGTTTTGGGTGAGAGTGTCCAATTGCTGCTTGGGGGTTAACCTGTTCCCTGGCTGCTCGTTGTTGGCACTGGCACCTGGCTACTTGTGGATGGGACCGGCACCTGGCTGCTTGGGGTGGGAACTGTCCCCTGGCCGGAAGCAGGGGGAACTGTCCCCTGGCTGGAAGCGGGGGGAACTGTCCCCTGGCTGGTTGGGGAGGGGCTGGCATGTTTACAGGTGTTGCCAGCGCCTGTGCAAAAGTAATTTTGTCCTGCACTGGCATCAGTGGTGGAGGTTTTTTGCTTTCCAGGGACCTCAGGCATCGAGCACCACCTCCTGCCTTCTTCTCTGACAGGTGCTTCCTTGACATGTCCCGGTACCCCTTCTTCACCCGTCGGACATGGTGCCACCTTACTTTAGCCACCTGGAAAGGATGCGCCTGTGCACAAGTCATGTTGTCTGTAAAATATGCTAAATATCAATTTCCAGCCAATCACACTATGTCACGGTCCATAATGACAATAAAATCAAAAATCATAGACAAATAGGTAGGCAATACACAAGCCTAACTCTGTAAAGTTGCAAAGTGACCTGTCCACATAAATGTCAAAGCGATACAAAAGGGGATGATGGACGGAGCTTTTGAGCAAATCAAACACTCACCCCCAGTCAACTGATCTGGGTTTAATCCATCACCATTCTTTAGCTCACTCTGCCACCCCAGTTCAGACATGGCCACATGCAAATCAGTCTGACCCTGTGCCTCATGGGAACAGTCCAGCCTGAACTGCCAGGCATGTCTTCCCTGGACAGGAAACAAGCATCCTGGGACCGGTTTCGGATTCATAATCCTCATCAGCCAGGCTATCTTGAAGCCAGAGGCAAAGTGAGCAAGGGACTCACGTCTGAGCATACCCTGCCAACTTAGAGCGAACAAAGCGATACAAAAGGGGATGATTGAGAGAGCGTTTGAGCAAATCAAATACTCACCCCCAGGCAACTGATCTGGGTTTAATCCATCACCATTCTTTAGCTCACTCTGCCACACCAGTTCAGACATGGCCATATACAAATCAGTCTGACTCTGTGCCTCATGGGAACAGTCCAGCCCGAACTGCCTAGCCATGTCTTCCCTGGATCGGAAACTAGCATCCTGGGACCGGTTTCGGATTCATAATCCTCATCAGCCAGGCTATCTTGAATCTAGTGGCAAAGTGAGCAAGGGACTCACGTCTGAGCATACCCTGCCAACTTAGGGCGAGCAAAGCGTTACAAAAGTGGATGATGGACGGAGCGTTTGATTTGGTCACTACAGGTTATGGATAGTGACATGACAGTGCATGGCATGGGACATGTACAGACAAATCAAAATGCTAATTACACGGTCATAACATGTCAACATTGTGCATCCTAAGTGTGTGCAACATTTACAAATCACTTGAGTATGGAGGCATTACCCCTCCGTGGCCATCACAACCCTCTTCTGATCTTGTGACACACTGCTACGACTTCTGTACAACGCACATGAACAGCCATGTGTGTCTACCAGCAACCGGGTACAGTTCATGTACTCAGTGCTAGTGTGGCTGTGTGCAGGTGTGAAGGTCAACCTATTGTAAGCTCTGCCTACAGGCACAGGAACAAGACTGGGACACCCCTAATAACCTACAGATTTTGTCTGCATCACGTTTCACACATGAAACAAGGTTGTGCTATGAACGCAGACTTTACCGCTAACTGCATTAACTCACTCAACCATCACTATACAATGTCTTACTTTTTGACCCAGCGAGGGGCAGTTATCTTGTAACCCTTCATCCCACTAATGGGTGCCATGTAACCCCTATTCACACTGTCTCATAGATGACAACACATATGCGTCCACAACGCAAATAGTAAAAATGGATTACACATAGCAAAGGCACCCTGGGGTCATGAGGTCATGGTATTGCCAATGCCAAAGTCTGACTCACAGAGTGTTTGAGAGCCACACATTGCAAAATCAATGTGAGATCCAATGATGCAGAGTGAAAGCATGCTCACTAAATGCTTGTTGTCTGATGTCACCCATTGTGACAGAGGAGTCTGTACACATGATCCAGAGACAAGCATGGTATGTCACCACAGACACAGCCTGAGCACAGCACTTCAGTGCACAAATATGCACCTGCAATTGATATACACATCCATTCATCGTGTGGTTAACATAACGTTTCTACTTTTCACTATGAGCTACACACTGCCACTACTGTGAAGCAGCAATGCAGCATATCTTCTGATTTCACTGTGCCAAAATGTCTACCCTTGCATGGCGGTAACCACACTGCATCCTGGTGCACAACGCAACAGCCACTGCACGCACATTGGACAATACACACAGCAGGGAAGTGTGCCTAATTGACTATGCATTGCTACTCACCACGTGCTAAAATCAAGGAATGTATTGCCGGCATCATTTTATGAACAATGACTACTTTGCTTGAATCAGTGCTATATTTCATGCTCAGTAATTGAAAGCTGTATCACTGTCTCCTGATGTGCAAAGTCACAACTGAGAATGATATGCATTGCCCCACATCCAACTAACAAGTTGCAGACAAATTGGATTCCCAATATACCTCTGCACAATGTGGCAGAGTGACATGCAGTATACACCCATAATGCCAATCAACCATGTGTACCATTCGGTACTGACATTCATGACACCACAACATGGCAATTTCAAATGCCAATACTCACCAGTAGTGTGTGGGTCCCGGAATCGTTCCACGTCACCCCGTGTGATGGGTTGTCCACCATCTGTGAGTGAACAAATGTAAATATGTGTCATTACCAGGCATCAAGAAACGTGACATAAACATGAGGAAAAACATTACAGTCACAGTAAACACAACGTCACTGGGGAGGTATATGACATGTTGTCTGCATGAGCCTGTTCACTTTCTCTGCCATGCACACATGGCCTGTGAATGCAGTGGCGGGCCACACAAAACATCAGTGCTGAGAGACAATGCACATAAGAGTTGTCTCACGCAATTTCAAAGCACCATTTCCACACAGGCATCATGTCTAAATTGTACTGCGTATGATGTCATCTCTGCAGTTTGTAAGAGGGATTTACGCTGTGCTATGGGATGTATGACACTATGGAGAAGTCTAACTACTGGAGTGTCTTTATACCTGACAAGGACATTACTGCACATGAACCATGTACAGGGACTGTGTAGGTACATTTCTGTTTTTCATGGAGCCCTGCATTTGTGACACTGTGTTCTGATCTGCACATAGGTCCCACACACACTGGCTCTGCTATTATATGTACAGTTACCCTAACTGGACACATACACAGCATCCTGCAGACTGTCTCTGACCAATTGTACGAAGTTTGGCCCAACAGTGCCAAGTCTGGATCCTGCACAGCGTGTCACACGTAATAGCCCTAAATGCTTGTGAAAATGATGCAGCATTGTGTGTCTGATGTAACCACATCATGCATAGACACATTGCCCCTCACACCTCACTTTGCTATATTTTGATGATTGTAACACTGCTCAATGAGGTCTGCTTTGGGGAGAGAAGAGCAGGACCTATGACTAAGTAAAAAAAAAAAGCTTTATTTCGATAAAACAATTATCATAAAAGCAGCTCAGTGGATCAGAAATTACAAGTAAAAAAAACAGTAATAGATTAAAAAGATGTTTGTGTGTGTACAGAACATTTAAAAAAGACAGTAATTTCAGTAAAAATGCTTGTACAATCTTAAACTAGCCAATTAATTGATTGAATTTTTACAGATCAAGCAAGAATGGCAGTTCATTCAATTGAGAGTTTTTATAAAAATAGAATTAAACAGTTAGTTTTAGCTTTTTGGCTCGAATAGCCCAAGCCCATGATAGAAATTTGGCTAGGGCACAAGCATAGGGTACACTACTATCAGATATGAGTATCCTAATTGCCACATCATGGAACCTATGCCGCCAGCTGGCGGCATAGGTTTTTGAGCCAGACCCTCCTTGGAGTTGCGTACTCACTGCACTCGAACATAAAATGTGCCAATGATTCCGGTTTGGCAAGACAAACTGGGCATAGCTCAGGCATTTCCATACAGGATTTCCATCTTGTTGTGAAAGAATTAAGTGGAAGGGTTCCCACTCTGAACCTGAAGTACAAGGCCCTATCAAAGGGCTTTCCAATTGCATCAAGGTACAGTTCCTGTCTAGGGCAATCTTTAAACCTCAGAAAATCCTCTGTAAGCCTGCCCAAGTTGGTACTAAAATTTCTTTGTGAGCAAATCCAGTCCAGGTAAAGCTTTTTGAGGACTTGCTTCGGGGGTGAAGTTCTATTCAACCATGATTCAATTTGTCCCAACTTAGTTAGTAAGCTCTTCATGTCTTTTAGCCATTTAATTTTATGCCAACTTGGCGATGACATGATTTCTTCAAGGCCTCTGGCATATCCACTTAATTCTTCCACCCGCCAGATGCGTGCCCATAGTAATAATGGGCGGAATTTTGCAATATTGCCAATCTGGGGGCAGCCTAGGTCCAACATTAAAGGAAGTGTAGGGGTGCCTTGTGGGAGGGACTTAATTGCTCTACAGAATTTGTTTTCGGATCTCTGCAGAGCATCAGTGGTGGAAGAGCCCCAGAGTTCGGCTCCATAAAGGGCAGAGCTAACACCTTTAGCCAAATAAATCTCGAGGACTGTGGCTATAGGCCTTGTTGAACTGGATCGTTGCTCTTTCAAAAGGGTTCCTGTAATCCTTTTGTGGCTCAACAGCATTTTGTCTAGGTGTGGCGTCCAGTCCATTTTATCCGATAGGCGTATCCCAAGATAGTCAAAGACCTTTACCCTTTCCAGGAGCTCAGCATTTAGGGTGGGAGAACGCACATGTTGCTTCGGTGGATTCAGCACAAGGTACTTCGTTTTATTTGTGTTTATTACCAGACCTCATTTGGTGCAAAAGGATTGAAAGTTTTCCAAAAGTCTCTGGAGTCCCATTGGGGATTTGGAAATTAAAAGCGTATCATCCGCGAAGAGGAGGGTCGGTATGCGTTCACCAGCCAGGGATGGCTCGTCAGAAGGATGTTTAAGGAGATGCTCAACCACCCCATTGATGT
Source organism: Lissotriton vulgaris (assembly GCF_964263255.1). Classification (NCBI taxonomy): domain Eukaryota; kingdom Metazoa; phylum Chordata; class Amphibia; order Caudata; family Salamandridae; genus Lissotriton; species Lissotriton vulgaris. Next base: position 241,516,725 of record NC_141699.1, on the reverse strand, counting down.
AAAGAGAGAAAAGGGTGGGAGCCAGAACACATCCCTGGCGGACACCTCTCTCAACCGGAATACTTCCCGTTTTCTCCCCTCCAGGGCCCCACCTGACTTGGGCAAAGCTATCTTGGTGTAACCTAACTAATAGGGACAGTAAATAATGGGGCAGCCCCATGTCAGCGAGTACTTTCCATAGTGATTCCCTAGGTACAAGGTCAAAGGCAGTCTTTAAATCGATAAACGCGAGATAAAGACTGCCCTTGCCTATAACAACCACCTTCCAGTATACCATCATGAGCCTGAAGGCTTGCTCGATCGTCCCAGTACCCACTCTGAAGCCTGCCTGGAAGTCAGAAAGAATTTTGTTTTCTTCTACCCAATTTAGAATTCTAACTAACAGGACTTTGCCGACAACTTTTTGGCTAATGTCTAACAAGCTGATCGGCCTGTAATTGGATGGATCATCCCTCGAACCTTTCTTGTAGATAGGGACCACCTCGGCCCCTTTCCACGATGAGGGAATAGGGGCACCTTTGCAAATGGCAACAAGGAGGGAATGAATCAATTTACCCCATTTAGCACTATCAGACTTTAAGAGGTCGCCAGGAATGCCATCGGGACCAGCCGCTTTTTGTGGAATAATAGTGCTTATTGCGTATTCCACTTCCTTGATCGTAAAATCAAAGTCAGTGTGGCAGATTACATGAATTGGGGTGAATGAAGGTAGAGCCACCCCTCCCTCATCCAAAACATCATGACAGGTATAAAGTTTGGAAAAATGATCCACCCACGCCTGGCTTGGGATATTGCAAGTTAACAAATCGCTATCTGGTCTATTGCGAGCTCTTATGGTATCCCAAAACCATTTTGAGTCTTTTTTCGAGCTGGCTTCTTTAAGGGTTGACCAGTAGGCGTCTTCCCACTCCCTTTTCGCTAGCCCCAGAACTCTTTTGTGTTCCCTCCTAGCCGTTTGTATTAATAGTTGGGACTTTCCTTTGACTGCCTCAATTAGGCGTGTTTTGGCTTTCCTACATGATGCAGAGTGCCAGTCATGTCTCCCTTTGGTTTTGGTTTGAGGCATGGTTTTCCCTACAGTCCCTTTTACCCAAAAAACGCCCCCTATTGTTTTTACGGCTGCTTCATAGATAGGTGTTACCCTATCTGCTGCCATAAGTAGGTCTATGGAGCTGATTTCTTCTTGTGAGCCTTTAAGCACTTCTTCGATAGTGGAGAGTTTATCAACATTACTCAAGATTTTGTTCCACTTAAGGCGTCTTCCACAAGAGGAGACAGTAAACTCCTGTGGACAGTTTGGTGGTACTAGCGGCACTCCGGGGGACCAAGGATTCATTAGGGTTAAAGAAAGTGAGTTATGGTCGCTCTCTATGGTCGGGATAACAACCATGTCAATGACCGAACTCCAAAGCCCCCGGTCCAACAGAATATAGTCAATCCTCGAGGAATGACCAACTCTGTTGAATGTTGGGGCACCCATCTGGTCGGAAGATGTGCGGCCATTAGCTGCTCTTAATCCGAACTCTAAAGTCAGTGCATTAAGCTGTATTGCACTGCGAGTCCAGCGCTTGATGGGAGGGATAGAAAGCATGGGAATACCCCACCTACTGTCCTCTTCTCCTAGATCAGGTATTCCTTCTAGAGGGAGTGGCTCATATGTGCAGTTAAAATCTCCTGCTATTATGATGTGGTCAGGTTCTCTATGATCCCCTAGTTGGGCCTCAAGCTCAGATATTATGGGTGAAATACACCCATTTTTGGAGCCTCTAGCATAGACATCGTAGAGATCTACTAATAGTCCCGCACGATGGCCTATGACTATTTCTCTTTGGAATTGCTCTAGTCACTCACACATCCAACCTTGCATGTGGCATCACACAAGCACCTGAACTTTTTATGGTGATTGTCTGATGGCTTCCTCCATCGACCGGTTCACCTTTGCCTCAGCCGTGGTGTACAAATGGACCTCTGTCACCTGCTTTACGCTCAATATTGCAATCATTGTCACCTTTTACCATCCAAAATTTTCAACATCATCCATTTACTGATGCTCTTTCTTTCCTGGTCGTCTGCTACTCACTCTATATGTCCTTTTGGCCTTCTTTTCAACCATTCACGCACGTTTCTTGGCCACCGATGCTGCCCCTGCGTGCCTCTTGCCATCTACATCAACAACATATTCTCCCTGCATGCCATTGCAACCATCTACCACACCCTATTTGTGAACCACAAATCCCACGTTGCCAAACAACTGTAGCCCAGCACAAATGTCACCCAGCATATGTATGTATGTATGTAGGGTAGGTAAGTCCTTGCCATATGGATGACAGACAGCAGCCAAAAACTGAACAACAAGAAAATGTCATTTCCTGTTATGCTCAAAGGCAGAGATGCATGGGTGTACACATGGTGATCCCGTGCACCTGGAATCACCCCCCGGGACAAACCAACCAACCAGTGAATATAGATGAACTGTGACATATATATATGTAGATCTAGCCCTTCTCATGATCCTGCTCCCATACCATCTGCCCCCTATGTTAGGCCCTCAAATGATTACCACTCAAACACACATGGACAGTCACTCATGCCCCTTGCACCAGCTCTCCCAAATACAGCCCCAGTATCACAGCTGGAATGAAGACAAAGCACATCAGAAAATTACAGGGCATCCAACATGCCACTGCAGTACTGCTCCTCACACTGCCAAGACACTGACACATCTCCCACCATCTGCACACAGTCCACTGTCTCAACATTGGAGGCCGAGTCCTCCGCCAATATGTTCATCAACGCTTGGCTAGCTTACCTCACCGTACAACTTACTTTACACACATTAAAATACCCTATGATCAGCCATCTGACCTACAGTGTGTCTATTGGCACAAGAGATACGAGATTGTGAGTCTGCTCCTTGTCCCACCTTGCAGACATAGCCCGCATTGAGATTTGTCCCCACCTCCGACAGACCAAAGTGCTCACCATCAAGGTTGATAAGAGCTGGAAACATCTCTTCGAATGACTCCACCTTTAATGTAGTAAATGCAAATACCCCCGCACCTTCCAACCCTTTCTGCTGAGTGGCCACTCACTATGACATTGTTATTCTTTGGAAAGTGTTACACAGGAGATCTCTGTACCATATATGGTCTTCACAGTGCAAATATGTCTTCACACATCAATTTCATCATGAAAACTCACCACAACTGTCACTTGATGCTGATATACAATAAGGAATATTTGGATTGACTACTCACACACCTACTCCACTGTTGCACACACTGTGTTTGGAAGAGGTAGTCCTTCCAATCATAAATTACCTGAATCATGCTTAGGTCTTTTCTGCCTAATTACATTATCTGGACCACAATGTCACAGTATAACAGTCGTGAGACAGCATGTACATGTCATATACACTTGACACACACGTCACTCACTTTCATATTTAAGTTTTGTGATGTAAAAAAATGGGCTTAGTACTTACCACCCTGTAGGCCAGGCATCACTCCTGTGTAGTCCAGCAGGTCCGCCTCACGCGCCAACATGTCCTGCCAGCAGTGCTTCCACTGGCGTACGTTCCAGCTCACTCCAAAGTAGCGCTCCATCTGCATCCTCACATGCTCCCAGCGCACCTTCCTCACCGACACCCTGTACCCCTGAAGATACGTCCCCCTGCCTCACACATCAAAGGTAGGTAATGTTTAATCAACCACAGGAACCCCCCAATCCCCCCTCACTCATCCTGCCCGACCTCCCCACAGCCGGCATCCCCATGCACCCTGTTACCCACTTAAACTCTAATAAATAATAACCCACTAATCAAACTGGAACAAACTAACTAAGTAACTAACCCCACACAAATACAACAAGACTGAGGACAGTAAATACACAAACAATGTAAAACAATTAAAACAGACCAAAGAAACTCTTTTGACAGGACACAGCACACAGCACCACTCTCAAAATCACACAGCAACAGCACAATCCAAAGACACCTCCTTCTCTCAGCACAAACACAAGCAATGTGGTTAAAATTGAAAGTGAAAGTCAATACCACACCCCTGTTACAAGAAGCAGTAATACATCACTTCCTGTGTGTTAGCGTAAAAAATGTAGCTATAGAGACGAAAATATGGTCGTAAATAGGCTGCAAAGCTTTACATTGTAAAACTGAAAAGTGAATGCAGCCCATTTTTAGAAATGCAAAAAAAAATACACGCTAATAGCCCGCAAAGGGCCCAATGGTGATACAGTATGATACATTGTTGTTTTTTCATGGTAGTGATGATTTAAACTTTGCCTGGACATTATTTAATTTACTTTAAAACAATTGTATTTTTTATTCATGTTTATATGTTTAATTTTTGTTGTACATTTCATACATTGCGTATTATGTGATACAGCAACATGCAGTTGTTCCAAGGCAACACCCATTATGGAACTTTTAGACTCCAGCGACCATACATCATGGTGCAGAATTACACGCCTCTAGCACCTCTTTCATGCCGCTATTGGTCTCTTCTTGTGATGCAGCAGTGGTGAAAAAGATGCGCCATTCAGCGGGGTATCCACAGCGTCACGCATCTGTGAGATATGTGAAGTACCAATGCACAGAGCCAGAAGGAGGCATGCATGGGCAGGGGGTGGGGTTCCAGTGCAGGAACACCTCATACAAGTGTTTGGGTAAAATGTACAAGATTTCACTCAGTCACTTTTGGGGCCATGCTGCTTCAGATCCCTGTGCTTGCTTGTAGCTGGCGTAAAGATGTACACAGCATTTAAAAAATGTGGACACCCCAAATCATATCAGGGGCTGCGTAGCACTTGCAAACCCACTCCAGCAATGCAATGCATTTAATGCAGATATGCGTCGGGCAGCCTTTCCGATTGTGGCCCATGTTGCACCGCATTGTGTATGTTGCACATCCATCCTGGCTGAGGCATTGTGCACAATAACTGGGGGATCCCTGCTGGCATGCTGGGATGCGTTAGTTATTGTGTTTCTGCCCCTTAATGTCTAACACAGTGGGCCTTAGATGAGGTGTAGGACACCATTGCGTAATGCAAACAACCATAGTGTAGGCACAGCGGCTAGCTGGATGTATAGAAACTCACACTGAGGAATCCTGGAGTCACAATAATGAATAGGCTGGCTGTAAGGCCCTATGACACCAGGAGACGTATCGGCGTTCCATGTATCTGTCATTATTAAGGCAGAGGGTGGTGCATTGGTATGGCAGTCTTTAATCCATTAGGTATACAGCATGGATCAAAACAGGAACAATGAAGATCCAACCACTAAGGCGGAGGTGAGGATAGGAACAGGATAGTGGGAAAGGATGAGCATATGGGAGGATGGGTCACAAACTGACCCCCTATTGCCAGTGTCAATTTACATCACAGGGCATATCATCTAGCACAGCGTTAACATCATCTCCGCTCCAGTGGCAGTTTCCCAGTGCAAAAAGCAGAGCCATTTTGCTTGATCTTATTGCCAATATGGCACTGTGAGATCACCATGTACCACTACAACTTCACAAATGCAAACTCATCAAATTCAAAGCCATTTGGCAACAAATTGTCCACCCCCCCACCCCCCCCCCCCCCAAATCAGTATGATCTGTCATTGTCCTGCTGTCTCTAAGTGAAATAAACAACTGCATGATTGTTGGTGACAAAAACTGAAGTAATTTATCTCCAATATCACATTTCAGAGGGCGAGAGAGCACCTACTGAACAGCTGCCTGGCCCAGCACCCGCTGATGATGTGGATGAGTATGTGGACATCGAGGTTGACTCCCTGTAACTCCTGATCGACAGCTTCAACTCGTCTGCCTCCGGAGCAGGGCAACCCAGCAGCCTTCCGCCAACCCCACCCCCTGCTTGGACCATCTAGCAGCAGGCACCTCCCGCACCAGCTAGCTCCCAGGAGCCAGATCCCACCACTGTGCCTTTCAAAGGTGGGCCATTGAGCTCCAGAAGCAGTTGGGTGAAAAGGTGCAGGTGGGGTTTCAGAAACTGGCAGACAAATTGCGGGCCTACGTGGGTGTCTCAGTCCCATTATGGACTGCATGCAAACACTCACAAACACCCACAGCCCCTTCAATGCTCTCCAGCAGTCCATGGCTGACATTGCTGGAGTCATGATCCGGAGACAAAAGTCACTATTTCCTCAGGGTGGCTTCAGGAGTGTCAGCCAGGATCTGGCCAACATCAGCAAGATAATGGAGAGCATGGAGCGTATGTAGGCCCAAGACTTGGCTGCCAGGGCTGCCCACATGCGACAGGTTGCTGGGATCTATAATGCCCTGCGCCTGCTTGTTGCCTCCTTGTTCCCACAAGGTTTGGTGCAGATGGATGCTGCCGCTGCCTCTACATCCTCAGCTCCTCCACCTGGTGTGTCAGTGCCTCACAGTGCTGCACCCACAACACCAACTGAAACCTGTGAGGCACATGACACACCAGATGATGGAGAGGATGATGGCTCTTTTGTGCGGAGGAGGAAGCAGTAGCATCCCTCTGTGCCAAAGCCCCAGTTTCTTCTGTTGTGCTGTGCTCAGTATCGTGCCACACATACCATTCTTGCACTTTCTTCCACTGTCCCCTGGAACCTCCCATGAACTGCCATATCACCCCATTCCTTGCCACTTCAACCAGCCTGTGGACTGAACCTTGCCTCTTCCCTTGGCCCAGTTACCATCAATTGTCTCTGTCTGGCCATCCAATGGGCACCCTCTGCACTTGTCCTAAATGCTCAACACATTTGTGAATATTGTAAATAAATAATGAATAATTCACACATATGTGATTTTCTCAAATGATGTCAAAGTAAAAATTTTGCCAATTGTGTGTGGAGACTGATCCGTCCAGAAGGTGCACCAATGTAAAGACTAGCAGTGTACATGTCTACACAGATCCGACATTTTTCAAAAATTAGTTGACATGTGTAAACAGGTGGTGCCACCATTGCACCAATGGAACGGTATGCGAATGTCACAATAGCAGTAGCCCATTGGGCAAGGTAATGTATCCGTACATGCCATTGAGCTTGTAATAGCAAAACGTGATAGAAGAACGCCCCCTGTTCCATGTTTGCATACAGCGTGGCAAGTACTACAGGCTTGATGTCGATAATGCCATGCACTGCTACATAGCTGTCTTTGATCTCTATTTTTACGTTCATGGATGGAAAGGTGACCCTCGTCTGACACATATTTGTTCCACTCCCGCATCCACTGAGTATCTCGTGGCATACAACTGTCAGAGCCAACGTTGAAGTTGAGGTGGCATTTCTGCAATTAGACAAAAGAATTTCCTGTAGCAGCGCTGGCTGTATTTGTTGTTGTTTGAGATAGTATTAAAATTAGAAACCACTGGACGGAGTGTGTATTCCCCACTCATTCCATGTGCCCATTTTGAGGGAGGTCATAGTAGGTGTAGAGTGTAATAAATTAGAGAGCACATGCGCAAGTAGGATTTGCAAAAATGTAACGTGGTTGCAGTATTGCCAACCCTGGCACTGAATGTTTGGAAATTGACCTTTTACAGATGTTTAATGGCAATGCAAACAGTTCAAAAAGCAAATGTTAGTCCAATAGGGAGGATTGGCTAACGTCAATCATCTAAATCTTGTACCCAGGCAACATTCACACAATGACAGAGGTGTGTGTGCTACATACCGCATAATGGACCAAGAATATGCAAGTGTCTTAGTTGGTTCTTGTAAGGTTCCCAGCTGCCAGACAGTTGCAAGTGTGCATGTGCCACACGGTGCAACTTCCCAGCCCAAAGATACATACCGACACAGGTGAAACGAGTGGGAGCACAGTTTGTGAATGATAGGGCCCTCTGGGTCCTCATGGAGTCAGTGATCGTAACACAGCCAAAACTGCAAGTATGTGGGAGTTCACAGGGTTTGTGACAGAAGTCAGTTCAGGATAGGCATTGCATGACTGCTGGTCCCTGTATTTAGCAAGGGTGTGTCACCCAAGTGGCGCACAAGTGCAGCTTGTTAGGCGAGGTAGCTGGACATTTGTGGAGTGACATTGGGCAGTTTGTGAGAGTATTGTGATGCCTGTGGCTCTTTGGAGGAGTGATTGTGGCTGATCTGGTCCTGTTAGCTGATGGTAGAGCCAGGTGGTCCAATTGAAATCCTGTGATGTCCGCTGTCGCCTTGAGTACCTTGCAACATCCAAGCTGCACCTGTCTCAATGCCGGTCCTGCTGATTGTGAGGGGTGAGATAGCCTCCACCTTTTACCGGCATTGGTGCGGCGGGAGGATGCATTGTGCAATTGCTGTTGCGGATAAGTGGGCACAGTCCCAGTGTTTTCAGAGGCGTAAGAGTCCATCCATTGTCCAGCCTATTTACGTTTGCTACTACACATAGACATGCTTGGAACACGATAGAGTACAGAAGCTTGTAATGCCTAAGATGTTCCTTGACTATCATGAATGTGCATCTGTGTTTAGTGACCTGTGATGTGTAGTCCTGGGTGGAATTTAAGTATGATTGACAACTGGAATGTCTTGTTATATTAATATTTTAGCATTATGGCATCCCTGTCCCTGTAGTTGAGGATGCGGATCTAGAACATAGGTGGGTTCAAACCTGTTGCCAATGTTCTTGTAGGCACCCTGTTTCCCTGTTCAAGTATGACGCAAGATGAGAGAGTGTCTTCAGGTAGCATCTAGTAGGCCCAAGTCACAGTGTTCACATCCGGATCTTTAGTTTCCAACCATTCCGGCAGGCCCACCATGTGTACGTTGTTGCATTGTGTCAAGTGTTGTTTGCTAAAGCACCCTTCTGCGTGGTGTATGTGTGTAATTTATCCAAGCCGCTTGTCTCTGTATCACAGGGGTGGAGGCCTTGCCTGCACTACGATGTCAGGATGAACATGCCACGGTTCCCCTCTGTGGTCACAACACTTTGATCCGCATCTGCAAAATGAGTAGGGTTGACTGTCATAGTGTCCCTTACAAGTCATTTATTGTGTGGTCGCAATATGGCACGCATACTGAGCGTCTGTTGCCGCACCTATTTGTGTTTATCAGGTATCAAGTCCTCTCCATCACACTTGTGCACCCACGCCAAAGACACAGCAGTTGGTGAGTGCAGGGACATGGCCGCAGTCATACCTAGTCCACACAGCAGAGGGGAGCAGATTGGGTGGGAGTGGGGCTATGCGGAAACTGTTTTTCACGGCTGGGCCAGCAGAGGCACCACCGCACCTCCCCAGCAGACAGGATCACAACGGACCTTCAGTCGTCTCCCTGCGCTGACCACCAGATCCACAGTGCCCAGGATCAGACAGTCTACGGTCAGGATAGGTATGGGGTGGGTGGGGTGTGGGGAAGGCCCCCATGGATGTCCAGATGCACTGTAACTCATCATGACTCGCAACAAAGTTGTCCTAAGTGTATATCCCCACTTTCACAAAGCACCCGTTTGGCAGCAGGACTCTTGGAGGACACTGTAGTCCATCTAGGGCTCTCTTTCACAAATCTGGGAGCGTTGAGGTCCATCACAGGATGTAGGGTGTGACCCACCTGGTCATCCTCCCGGGATCAGGTGTAAGTGCGCAGGACCACGCAGGCACACCGTGGGTTTGTGCCAGGGTCAAATTTGCTACAATGCTCAAGTCCAGTGGATCAGTTGTCCAGGGCACATTTTGCACTCCCCTGTGCATTTTGGGCCTAGTCCTCCTACCAGTGGCACCATAATGGTAACTGCACCACTTCCACAACCTGGGGGGCCAAGCTCTTCCGTGGGCTTACATAGCGTGCAACTCATATATGTTATGTGCTCACTCTGTGGTTCAGGATTCTCTGGCTCAGCGGTGCAATGAGCAGGCCCGGATTTTCCTTTAGATTAGCCTCAGGGCTGCAGCAGGTGTGTAGTGGTTCCGCCATTCACCAAGATGTGCAGCAGATCATCAAACAACGGATGAATGTGCCCGTACAAATGAAGTTCACGCATGCACTGTACCCAAGCACATCTGTACTATTTGCTGGCTTCACCACCACACAAGTCATGCCATATTGGCATTGCACACAAGTGGGCCATCAGTAATGAGTATTTGTTTTGTAATGTAAATTGTAATGTAAAAAGAATTTATAAAGCTCGACTAACACCTAATGGTTTCTTGGCGCTGAAACAAAGAAAGAAAAAACAGACAGTCCATGGGGCTGAGAAGATTAGTTATAAGCTTTGCGGAACAAGCGGGTTTTTAGGAGAGACCTGGAGTGGGTTAGGGGGAAAGGCCAGTCTTAAGCCTAGGGGAAGGGCGTTCCAAAAAGACGGGGCAAGGAATTAAAACCTTAGTCCTCCCTGTTTTTTATGTTTGAAGGTCGGGATCTGGAGTAGGGCCAGGTGGGCGGAACGGAGGTTGCGAGATGGAACATATGGCTGCAGAAGTGAAGAGATGAACAAGGGGCCTGTACCAGCAAGGGACTTAAAAATAACGCAGCCCAGTTTGAATTTACACTGCTCAGCGACATGGAGCCAGTGAAGAGATTTTAAAAGGGGGCGTACGTGTTGGTGTTTGGGTTGGTGATGAATGAGCCGTGTTGCCTGGTTCTGGACCAGTTGTAGCCTCTTTAGTTGGTATGCCGGTATGCCGACATGGAGAGAGCTGGCATAGTCTATCCTGGAGATGACTAGCGCCAATAGGGCCAGGGTGAGGGCTTCGGTGGTCAGGAAGCGGGCAATCTTACGGATTTTTCTCAACTGGAAAAAGCTGGAGGACACCACCGTGCTAATCTGGGGTTTCATCGTGAGGTCATTACTAATGATGATCCCAAGGCTCTTCACTGAGCTGACAGGATTAGGGGGGGTGCCCAACCTTGTGGGCCAAAAGGTGGAGTTCCAGGGGTTGATTGTACCCCCGACAAGCAAAAGTTCTGTCTTGTCGGGGTTAAGTTTCAAATGATTCGCCCCCATCCAGTCGCTGATGTGACAAAGAGTAGTTTGAGAATTGTCGATAGACTGGTCCGTAGAGTTAATATCGAAGACCAGCTGAATGTCATCCGCGTAATTAAACGCGGTGACACAGCTGCCTCGTAAAGAACGGATAAGGGGGGTAAGGTATAAATTAAAAAGAAGGGGAGATAAGGAGGAGCCCTGCGGGACGCCGCAAGTTAGCTCAACCTCGTCCGCGGAAAACTGAGAGAGCCGAACCGCCTGATGGCGGTTGCTCAAGAAGGAGCAGACCCAGGCCAGGGCAGAGCCCTGGATGCCGGCCTCCTCGACACGGCCGACCAGAATGTCATGGTCGACCATGTGCTATTCACCCATGGGGACACATGACATAGGGCCATCACTTTCTGTACACTTCCAGGGGTGTGTGTACCTGCATGTGTTTTGTCAGATGTTGATGTTACGTAGTGCTTCATATGCAATGGGGGATGTGTCTCACTGGTAGCGATGAATGATTCAGCTGTCAGTGTTTATCTTCAAATGGATGTCTGTGGTGGTGGTGGTCCATCACACTTGGCAAGTATCTCCTCAACATGGCAATGGTAGACCGTGTTGATCTGTATGTGGTACAGGCTTCCAGGCTAATGTCTTATGACAGGCAGATACATCTTGTTACCCCATGATACGCTGCTTTTCACATTCTTTGCAAATATGTCCCATACATTTCATACTGCCCAACATTTCACACCACATTTCCATTTTTGGCCCCCAACTTGACACCCAAATTTCATATTGTGCCACATTTATGCCCCATTTCCATTTTTGACCCCAACTTGACACCCAAATTTCATGGTGTGCCACATTTCACGTCCCATTTACATTTTTGATCCCCAACTTGATGCCCAAATTATATATTGTGCCACCTTTCACACCCCATTTTCCATGTTTTCCAAACATAACATGCCCTCTTTGCAGCTCTTACCCGATTCCACACATACATCATTGGGGCATATGTTCGAGCCCTCATTAACATCATGGCCATCTGTGCAGTTTTTAATTGCCAAAGGTACAGCAACAATGGGATTGCTAATATGCAGGATATATTTCAAATACAAGCCCAACTTAGATATCCTGCACATGTAACACAGGACTCTATATGAATTGTAGCATTTTAGGGACTGTTTTTGGCCGCTGATACTGACATATTTGTCACAAGGGCCTGGATGATATGACCAATTGTCTATTGGTTAGGTTGCATTGACTATTAGCTTCCTTAACACCATTTCACACTCTCCTTATTTTAAAATTTCACACTGAGTACAGCCTTCAATATCCCTTGATTTGGCCAATGTCAACGGATTCTGATTCTTATCCTGCTCACAAACAACACACTACTTTGCTTGTTTTAAACTCGGGGGCACAACCTTTTTACATTGGCTGGCCTACATAGCACCATGTAGACTATAGTGTCATACATTTGAAACACTGCAAAGCACATCTATACTGTGGACACATTCCCACCATCAATGGAGTAGTATTTTATCTTACAACATGTTGAGCCACGTAACTGCTTCATGAGTACAGTGCCCAGGGCAGACAGAGACACTTAGACATGGTATGTGTTTCGGAAATTTTATTTGACACACAACGTGTGTGTTAATTTTGCTCTGACATGCATGGGAGGGGGACCGTCACAATGTGACTGACTCAGTCAAAGAAATTGTTTATGATTCGGTTCCTTCGTGCAAGTCCGGCTGCATTTGATGTGGGGTGTACAGCACCAGCCTCTTCTTCATCCTCATCTTCATCTGGTGGTTCTGGCACTTGGATCCATCTTGCTTTTGCACACACACATACTTTGTGCATTACACATCATGCCAGGATGATTTTGTTCACCTTTTCAGGGCTGTACAGCAGGATGCCACCTGTGATGTCCAAGCACCGAAAATGTGATTTTAAAACGCCAAATGCGCGCTCAACAATGAACCTTGTGTGTCTGTGTGCCGCATTATACTGCCTCTGGCCATGGGTGGTGGTGTTTCGTAGGGGTGTCATCATCCATGGTCTGAGTGCATATCCTTGGTCCCCTGTGACATATGAGGGAAAGAGGAATTAGTAATTGGTTGTGCTGGATGTGTTGTTGATGTTGATGAATTAGTGTGTTGGCATTTATGACATGCTCAGGTTAACCATGTCTTGCAGCAGGATGCTTTTGTGCATGTTTTAAAATAATATTGGTTCTCTGATGTTACTCCTTCCACTACCCTACATCTTTTTTTCCTGCAGCTCAGTTGCATGAGTGGCTCTTCTCCCATCTGCCACTGACAGTGATCCATAAAAGCACTGTCATTTGCTTTTGCTAGGTAGGATGCAGGAGAACACACAACACACATTTGACAATCTGTGCCGCTGCAGCTGGGCAGCTTGCAGCAGCGCACAACACATGATGTTTCCTGTAATGAGCATACCCAAAACTACAGTTAGCTACCGCTTACATGCATGGACCATTGTGGGCTTCTTTGCTTCACCAACACCATCGACTTCACCAGATGCAACACCATCCACTCCCTGTACTACATGCTCCTTCCTGGCTTGGACTCCAACTCCCATGCCATGAGTGCTCCACATACATTGTCCATGTTGACATATGACATGTTGCCTGACATTAGGCTGAGCAGCGTTGTCACAACACTGATCCACCATGTAGGGCACACCTGAGACTTCTCATCATGCACTCCTAGGGGCAGCACGTTGGCACCTGACCGCAACCAGCCAGGACCAGGCCCCTGCTTCCTGCAAGTCATACATCCCATCAAAGCATTGACTACATGGCAAATTAACTGCAGAGCAGGACTCCAACGTTTTGAAATGTATGTCAGCAAATTTACCCTGGCTGAGGAGGGGACTTAAAAATGTTGACACTACAAAAATGAGTTCTCACACTTGATTACGGTCACACTACTGGGTAGAGACCTGTTCTTCATCCAGCTGAATAGTCAGTCCATTACCTAACATGAATCTTTTGACCACACTATACTCAAGGGAGATGAACCCAAAGGAGATGGTCAGTGCCAAGACGTTGCTTGTTAATTATTCCATCACTGACATCCTTGATGCTGTACCTAGAGGCTATGGGATTATAAGTAAGGATCAGGTGGGACAAGGAAGGGGTTGTCTGCAATAAGTTACAAGTTATCTTTCACATGCAAATTGGGAGTGGCAGACATGTCCAAATGTGAAGGATATGTATCCACACTCACCATCAGTGACCATTACAACATAGCATGATTCCTGATATCCAGCCCCACTGGGCCAGGATCTAACTTGTGTTCAGTAGCCGTGTGTATTCAGAGATACATTGGTCAATCCAACACAAATTTTTCATCAGCTTAGGGTATCTCAACATACACTTAGATGATGTTGGGAAATCAGAGGTAGCAATAGTCTGTGATGGGATCATAGTGCTGCAGCTGACACAAATGAGATATTGCTCCCACACACCAAGCAGGGCACTTCCTGGATGCAATCTTCTATGACATGACAACCATGGAATTGTGAATGCTCGTGGCCATTTCCATGGTACTACCACCATATTATCCCTTTTCACATCCCAAGTAAAGTAGTCACAACATGCTAATCCAATGACACAGTGACTCACAGGCAGTGGGATGATTTATGACAAAGACATTTGCACTGGCTTTACTTGACAATACACCCATATTGGTTAAGGACACTGACATAGCCAACAGACAAGTAGTATCCTGCTTCACAGAGGCACTCAATGAGTTAGCATCATGATCCACTGACAATGCCAGGCGAGCTAGGACCTCTGCACCCACACTCAACATGAATGTACGATAGGCAAGAGCAATGATGAAAACATCTGACACTCCGTTGACCGATGAACTATTGTTTCATAGTTAAGGGTGCTTACAAGCAAGTACAATCACAATCTTAAATACTGATCAGGGCATTCAACGCAAGTTGTATGACACGCAAATTGATATGTCTGAATACTCATCTGCAAACATGTTTAGCTTTCTGAAAGTCTTACAATGAGATGTGAGATTGACTCAGCCCCCTCATACATCTGAGGAGTCCTGAAATGGATTATTCAATGTATTGTCAGATGAGGTGTAAGAAGTTTCTGTCACCTTTCCTATGGAGGCTCGCCTGGGAAGGGGCAGCATAATCACTATAGATATAGGAGTCATAGGAATAACCTTAGACGAGTTTGGAGTGGTAGCAACAGATGTGATTATGAAGATAGCAACTATTGTCATTGCAGGCTCACAGCACGAAGCTGCACACACATACACTCATATGCAGATAGGTCACTGCATCATGCCATCATTGTCATTACTGGTCTACCGCTCAGTCAATTCATGTACAGTCCCCTTTGAATGTAAACTAGACATGGTCCGTCCATTGAAATGTACCCTCACATAGACCATGAAGTGTTTTTTTGTTTGTGGCCCATTTGTACACTACCTTTCCTGGGGAAGAGTTGCTGTTAAAGAAATTGATCTACAGCTCACCAACCATTGCACTGAGAAAGCCCTGCTCCACATGTCACTATCTTGTTTCCAAGCTGCACACTCCAATGAGACTGCATTGCAATTGCCTAGTGGAACCCTGGGACAACGAGCAGCTGTGGGTCAGACTGATGCGCAGGTCCTGTAGGTTTTCAGTGCTGCACTTGACACCGTCTCTCATGGGCTAATTCTCCTGTGACTGGAGGCATGTGAAATCAAGACCTTAGTCCTTGTCCTTAGATGGATGAGTTATTTCATTATGTCAAGAGGCGTTCATGTGGTACAAGCAAGATTCTCCTCAGAAAGTACTCCAACACTGCTGTTGTCATGAATGGCACAAGACTACATGTTTGTATACGTGTATGTACAACTGCCCATGCACCCTTGTACCATTGTGCAACTGCTACATACGGCATGCACTGGGGGACAAGTCAGTCAGCGCCAACATTTGACTTGGTTGATGCATCTGTGTAAACATGTGGTTGAGCTGGTGCAGGCTTTGGGATCTGACGAGACAGCACCACCAACATTGACATGAGGCTCCTATTCACCATCAACGACACACACACAAAATCACTTTCATGTGGGTTTTCCGTGATTTGCAACATTGCCAGTCTGCAGCTGGTACATCATCTACACATGTGATTTTATGGGCCTTCCTCCTGGTGACATGACCATCATCATGTGTGATCACCTGGTTGGCATTTGCCTTCAGATGTACACACCACTAAACTAGGTACATGGGCACCATATTTGAGACCTCCATCTCCATATACCTACAGGTGTACTCAGTGGCCTTTATCTGCCTCACCTGCCTCTGCATCCTCCATGCAGCCTTCACAGGTTTTCCCACATTGTTGTATGCACGTGGGTCACAGACAGTAAGTGACGTGAAGCTGGGCTACATTTGCACACTATATGGCAACATGTCCACATCTGCTGTGGGATTCTTCTTGCCTGTCCAGCAGGAGATATGCACAGTGTGACTTGTGTTTTAACTTTCTTTGTGAGTAATGTTTCTCCATCACACATGCATATTTACCGCCTCTCACAACATTTGGTGGGGTGCAAGGGTCAACGCCTTGGAGTGAGGTTGATCAACATATGTAGCTGCAGTTCCCACACTTCATGGTGTTAGTGTGTCTGGTGTGATGTTGTTTAACCTGTTGTATGGGAGATTGTGACAGGGACATTTGCACATTTCTGTTTTGCATGTGTGTAATGAAGATGCAAGTGGTATGTTGGATTGGTACTTACCAACTGGGACTGCATTTCCATATGTCCCATCCTGGAAGCGCTGATTTATGACGGAGTGTTGGAAGATGTACGAATAATGCACACGCCCTGGGAACTTGGCTATGACATTTGTGAATAGTCCACGGTGGTCCACTATCGCATGCACATTCATTGAGTGAGTGTGCTTCTGTTGCAATATATGTGTGCCCTGTCCACAGGGGGCACAAATCGGACATGTGTGCAGTCTATTGCACAGAGGACTTGTGGGAATCCTGCTATGGAATGGAATCCTTGCTTGACAAGGAGCTGTTCCCGCACGGTGTTGGGGAAGTAGAGTTGCTGGGGTATCAGGCTGATTATGCCATCCAAAACGTTTGGGAGGAATTCTGAAAAGGATGCCTGTGAGACACCTCCAAGTCTGGATGTCGTAGGTTGGAAAGTCCCTGAGGCCAAGAAATGCAGCACGGCCGGCCGCTTTGTTTGTGGCGGGATATTAGTTGTCCGCTGGGTTGGCGGTGTCAGCCTGTGGGCGATCTGATTCAGGATGTAGTAAATGGATGTCCGTTTGAGCCTGTAGTGGGCTATGACATCCTCTGGTTGTAGGTCAACTAGGACGAGACGTGTGTGCATTGGCCGCTGCCGTCTTCGGCGCTGCCTTGTTGGTGGTCCTGGTAGTGGTGGCAGAGGCAGTGGTGGTTGTTGTCTTTGTGGTACTCTAAGCTGAATGACTAGTGCCTCCATGGCGTCTGAAACTCCTCAGCTTTGTGTCTGGGCTGGTCTGGTCTCCCTTTATAGTCCCGTTTTATATCCAGTTTTTCTATTTTAGAACTGGTTTTAGCAGTTCTTATTTATCTCCAGCTAAGGGGCCTTAGCGCGATTTATTTTGTCGCTAAACTGGTCCAGGCGATCGTTGGTAATAGTGAGATAGTGTGTTAGTGACTTTTTTCGTGACTTTTAGCGAGGGTACGCCTATTTCGCACATCATTAGCGATATTTATCGCTTCCATGCATGGCGATAGTTTTGATGCTCGCTATCATCGGAAAACTGTTGCTAACTGCTGTTAGCGACAGCTTGTTGATAGGGCGATAAAATTATCGCTGCCTTATCGGTAAAAAGTCCCGCTAAAGCGGTGATAAGGCCCTTGATAATATGCCCCTTTGGGTCTTACTCAGAGAAAGTTATGAAATGGAATTAGCATTCGCCAAAGCCAGAGGTCCTCGCTCTTGGTTAAAATGTAAAAGGGTGTGGTCTAGCCTACAGTGGGATTAAGAATCTGCGGTGTTAGTTTATTAGTTGTCTCTTTCCGCTCTACATGTGTGGTAATTGCAATTGGATATGTCTAAAAGTTACTTTTCTGTTCTCTTTTGTTTGTGAAAAATATGTTTTACTTTTTGTGTTCTCATGTGCTCAGACAATGATTACTGACGTTTCATATATATTTTCTTTTGGTGTAATATACATATGGCTAAGAAAAATAATAAAAATATATTAAAAAATGTAATGACTTTTCTTTATGAGCCTGTGTGCTGCATATCATTTGTCAATACAATTGTGCTGACTATTGAGTTCAATTCAGGAAATAGCTGGATAGTTTTCAGCTTTTTGCTAAGTATGGGTTATTGGTTGTTACCTGATTGGCTTCGCTAGGAGCTTTCCAGAACTTTCCATAGTACCATTTCTATAGTAAATAACATCCTCCCTCCATACCCAACATTTACAATCCCTATACAATTTCCTATCACTCTGCTTAAAAAAGAAAACATCTAGAATCTATGAAAGCATTTTCTCATGTGTCACCCAAGAGATGTGGACGAGGCTGGCACACCTTTTGCTCCACAGTGTACCATGCTTGATATCTCCCATTCTCTGCTTTGTTAGGGAGGCAAATGTCTTGTTGCTTTTTTTCAAATCAGGTTCTTTCTATGACCCACAACTAGAGTCTATCCTCCAAGCTTTTGCACCTAGTATTGTACCATTCATTAATTGGATTCTGAACTCCTGTTTAGCTGCTAGCATTGAACTCTGAGGTTCTGTGAAATCTGAACCTGAAATCTGAACCTGTGTTTAAAATATCATTATTCTGCTATGATTTTGATATCAGAGAAACGAAAATGGCAAGTTTAATATGTGTGTGTATTTTCATCACAATACAATGATGCATGCAGGAGTTATTGGCAAATTCATTCTGAGCCCACAGGCCCCAGGTTGTGAACAATCGTCCATTTTAGTTGTTGCCCTTTACATAGGCATATACATGAGCCAATGATTCTTAAAGGACACATATTCCTTAGCTTGAGTTCTTCCTGACTCCCATTTGACCTGACCAGGCTGAATCTGCCTACGTGATGTTGGCCTCACCAAACCAGTCCATGCCCTCTAGTCAATCTATATTAAAGATCTGAGCAACTTGTTGTGTACATTGGCCTGAGCAAGATTAGAAGGCCGAATACAGTAGCCATGCCTGTTTATGACCCACAAGCATCCCTTATCCTACATTTCTATCTTCCACACCTGGCTCTGTTTCTCTGCTTCTGGGCTTTTACAATGGGGAGGTGACTGTTTATATGATGGGGAGGAAACCAGTTCTATTGTGAGCTTCTTCGGCCTGCACAGGAAAATATGTGAAGCTTGACATATGTTCATGATGGAAGATGGGTTGGTCAGTTTGGGCAAGTAGAATGGAATTCATAATTATAGCCTGCTTTGTTATGGTACCATGGGAGCGACCTACAATGATGTGCGACACAGCAAGAATGTGAGCCTAGGGGCAAACTTTTTGTATAAAAAGCCTGCCTGAGAAAGCTCAGGCAGGCTCCCTCTTTCAATTGTAAAACTACGGTTGGCCGACGAAGCCTCATAATTAATTATAATAAAGATGTCTTTTGATTTTACAGATTGGCTGTCAATTCCTATTCTGCTTTATTATGCAAACTGCTGGATAGATCCCTGGTGGGGAGAGTGAGTCATTTTCCACTTTTCCTCAGTTGGCGCCCAACGTGGGGCCTTATCATGGAGTGGTTATCTGCAGGAGTGTTTTGTCAAAGGATGGAAAAACTGCTGGGGAAGACAAGACAGAATTCTACCAAAAAGAGGTACTCTGGGCACAGGGTTTTCTGGGGGATTATCTGTCTCTGTGGCCCAGTATGTTTTTTGATTTTTCTGACTTAAGACTCTCCTAAAGATGTCACTCCTGACTAAGGAACCCATTTTTTTTTTTTGCTGTAAGTATTTTTTTTAACAGACTGTTAGTGCAGTGGGGAATTGACAGTTATAATCTGGACAAATATTTGTGTATACGCAAATTGCAATTTGTATAGGCAGTTGAAGAGATATTTTCTCCATCTGTTTTAGTTGAAGAATAAAAATGGGTCGCTCCCAGTCCTTTTTGGTTCTGAGTCCTTAGTTATTTATTGGTCGCGGTAATGTGACGCAGTCCTTAGTTATTTATTGGTCGCAGAAATGTGACGCAGTCCTTAGTTATTTATTGGTCGCAGAAATGTGACGCAGGCCTTAGTCTTGGTTGCTTTTGTAGATTATCACTGGTTGCTTTTGTTAAGATAATCTTTGGTTTGGGTACCGGTACATTTGGTTCATTTGGTAGGCCTTTGGTTGCTGTGGTTCAGATTATCGTTGGATAATCTTCCTCCGTATTGGTTCCTTAGTTTTATTTGAACACTGCAGTATTCAAAAACCGTGGGTCACGTACATTTGCGTGTATATCGTTGGAGATAGCCCCATGAAGTTTGAAACGCGACTAGTGAGCGCAGATGCCTGGTCGCGGTATTTTGTTTTGTATTAGTATTGACTAGGTTGCAACAAAGGATTCCCGGTTGGAGGATTCGCGTCTGATACCTCCGGTTGGAACTCCAATTTATGAGCTCTCTCTAAAAGGTCTGTGAGGCTGTCCCTTTTGCAGCCTTCTGGAAATCTGTTGAAGAATTTAAGAAACACTAAAAAAATAGGAACTAAAACGTTTTTGTTGTAAATATGGTTTACAACTAGTTTTGGCAGGTTATTTTTGAACACAGTCTGTAGGCTGTTCCTTGTTCCTGTCCTAAGTGTTGACCTATGGGTTAAAATGTGTGTTTAAATGTCTATGTTGTTTGAAGGTTTTCTTGTACATTGCGACGGCGCTATGTACAAGAACGGCGCTATGTACAAGAAATGGTTATAGTGCACTGTTTTGTGTGTCCTGAGTGTTTGACCCCCCTTCTGTTTTGTGTCTGGAATGAGCTCAATGTATGTATGTGTATGGGTCACGTTCAATAGATGTAAATAAGGCTCCAAAGAAAACAAAATTGAAAAAAACGAAATTACATGTTTCTGCAAAAATAAATTAATGTACAGCATTTTCACTTAAATGCACTGTGTTAAATGTTCACAGGCAAACGTTTTTAGCTACAGTATATTTGATAGGAATGTTTCTTCAGCCAGCACTTTTTGCAGTTAAACACGGGTCGAATTTTGCATGAAGGCCCTTTTACATAAAAAGTGACGCAGAATGTGACGCTTTTTAAGTTAGGTATATGCGCTCAGGTTTGTGAGTTAATGCATCTAAATAAGAGGCAAGGGATGTAGTGAGCATTTTTATATTTTTATATGTAGAACAGTCACAAATAGCAATAATTAGGCTTCATTAGGAGAAAATAATTATTAATTATGAAAAATAATTATTAAAAAACAAGTGCTACAAAAATCGTTTTTTAATATTCGTGAAGCTTAACACTCATACTATGACCCCCTAGCATTAAAATGTTTGATTTAAGTTATGATGTACCACGAAAATGACCAAACACTTCTGTGCGCAATTTCCCTTACCCTAGGCGCAAACAAGCTCATTTCTATAAGGTATAACTTAGTATTTTCAAAAGTATGACTCATAAATTAGGTATTAGATATTCTAGTGATACCCAGTATGCACTAAAATTATAGAATATTTTTTCTTAGTATCCAGAATACAAAAGTCGATTTTCACATAAATAGACTGTTTTAAATGGTTTCAGGGCCCCTGTTTAAAGTGTCTCTTTAGTAAATACATACATTTAGATCTTAATATATATGTTTGCAGGTTGTGCCTTCTTATGATTCAGCGAGTCAATGTGTCATAGAAATTGTTTTAAATATAGTGAAATATTGCAGGTTATGTGGAAGTGGTTAAACCTACTGGCCTTGTCAGCTTCAGTTACCGCGAGAAGGGGACTGGCAGAACCTGTATAACGTGTTCCAGCAGTAGCGGCCGAGATGTTATCTTGTAAGGCTGTCTTGTTGACATTTGTGACCTTTTAATTAGGGCCTCGCCTGTGGAATGCAGCATGACATGGTTAAACGTGCATCTGATGCTAACTTCAGCTGCCTCTTTGTATTTAAATCCCTGCCCCTGCCACGGTCCTGACCTGAGGTCATTTGAATAGCCTGACTTGCTCCGATAAATTTAATTCCTGCTCATGTTTATAATTTAAAAGTATCTTCTTAGAGTGTTACAAATATGACATTAGCTGGGATGGGATTTTCGTTTTTGGGAACTAAAATGAGCAAAGAATGCAGGGCCATGTACAGCAATGATGATTGCATTTTAGCCAAAGAATAAATAATAGCTCCAGCATGTTCCTACAAAACGCTTGTTGTTCGGTAAATTATGTCATCAACACATTTATCTCAAATTAGAAATACGGCAGGGCTGACACAGCATTGCATCCCGCTAATAATAATAAAAGGAACACTATTTAATTTGTAAAACTGCAGCCTCATTTTTCAATACCCTTAAGGATTGTAGAGCCCACACGTGGTTTGCATAGCTCCCAGTTGCTTTCAAAATACTGCACACAAGCGCTTTATATGAGATGTAGTTGATTGTATATGATTTAAATCTGTAACCTTCATTCATTGCAGGCTGGCTTGTTCTCTTTTGCCGCATTCACATTACATCTGCGTTAAAAGCGCACATCTGAGATAATAAACAAATAGAAAAGGTATTCCTCATGCAAAATTGTAGCACCTGCACTTCATGTCTTACAAATTAAGCACTGTGTAAAATGAAGGAACATGATTTAAAAAGGGCAAATGCAAAAGTGATTTCTTTGAGAAAACAAATATCAAACGTTCTGCTAAATGATCTGTAGAACTGGTATATGTGTGTCTCCATGCTAGGAACTAATTTTTTTTAGTTAAGTTTATTTGACAAAAAGAAAAACGAAGTGTTACATTGAGTTTTAGATAGGCAATAAGTAGAAGCCCTTCCCCAAAATTCTGCAATTTAAAGGCCTTAGGCCTGAGTGAGAATGGGCGTTTTTGCAAGGTACATGGAAAATAGGTTACAGGTAAGTAATGAAAAGTTTTTGTATGTCACGTTGTGCCATGTTTTTTAGTCTGATAAAAAGGGTTATAATTGATGTTGTATTATGAGAAATGTGTGTGTTGTGTATCTTTTCTGCTTCTTCCTACAGATAATTCATGGATTAATTCACAAGACACGTGAGTTGGCTGGTTGAAGAGAAATGTTTTTTTTGCGTAATTTCTTTAAGAAAAAATGTGTGTGTTTATGTTTCATTTATACATTTGGTCCACTGAAACGCGTTATTTGACACAGCGACACTATATTTTACAGCAGAGTATCAATTACCTGATGCCCTGCTGTCAAAAGAAGGGCATGTGCCATGGTATTATGCATGACCGTTTATTCATATATGCTGTTTGTTTGTCTGGGCTGTTTTTCCTTGTGCTTGATATACAGCAAGTATATCTTATGGCTTGAGATGGCTTGATATGTGTATTTATTTTTTAATGTTTTTGTGTATGTTCTGTTCTATGGTGCTACTTTGAATTACAAATTCCCCTGTGTTGTGAAGGAACAGATATGACGATATGTGTTATTTCACAATAAATTGGATGAATATTGTATTAAGACAAATTTCACAGATATGGACCTCATACTGTGAGCGAGTAAGGCAGCAGTTTTTCCAGTGCATGCCTAAATTTGGCTGTAATGATTTTTTTAAGAAAACTAAAATGATATACTGGATTAAAGTGTGCTATCCGTTCTTAGTCACTTACTGCCTTTTTCCTTAAGGACAGGCAGCTCTGCATTTATGTATCCTTGATTGGGCCTAAGGATGGAATTATAGATCCGTGACTAAAGGTGGCCTAATTTCGATATCGCATTTTTTTTTTGATCGCACTTTTTGATTCCTGAATAAGCCTATGGATTCATTTTTTTCCCTGAAGAGACAACTGAACATTAGTTAGAATTACCGTGTAGGGTATAGATTGTCAGCGGTAGAGTTAAATTGGTGTAACACTGGTCTTTCATGTATCCCTGTGCTCTTGGTGCTGTGTCACATGCCTTAGGCCACCGAAGCAAACTCTTGTCCTTCCTATAGATTTTCCTTTTTTTGCTCCTTCCCTGACCAATGTTGCATCATGTTTAGTTATTGAAGATTTTAGTTGTGTCCTACTTCCATTTTCCCTTCTCCATCTTCCTTTCACCAGTCAGCCCATTTATTATTATGGGTGTATTGTTCATGTTCACACTTTTAGACTGCAGTGATGTATTAGGAACCCCCCTTATGCTACATACCATTCCCTTTTGTGTGACCAGACTAGTTTTCGAGAATTTTCTTTAGGCCCACTTCAAATGTCTTTTTCAGACTGACTGTCAGGAGAGTGATAGCCTGGTTAATTGACCCAATACAAGTTTTCCATCTCAATAGGAGATTTTCCATCTCAATAGGAGATATCTCAAGTTTACATTCTTTTTCGTACGGCATATTTTTATGTCTATTTTTAATTTTTCAGTTCCCTTTTGTTTCTGCTGTTTCAATTTTTTTATAAGATGTGTTCTAATCATGCAGATACCAGGACTCTCTAGTTCTTGTCCTCTTTCCTGCACAGTTGATCATTAGCCTTTGTATTACATAGCGCATTTGATGCACATTGTTTAAAGAAGGGACTTCTTCATGTCCTTGATAATGTGTATTATGTCATTTCTCTATTTGAGATGTTCTAGATAAGGAGTTTAGGAACACCTAGGCTTCATCATTAAGGAGAATATGTATTTACCCCATTAAATAATGTATCCCATTAGATAATGCCACTGTGTGAGGGCATCCATTTAGGTTCCCATGACGAATTGCCACTCCTTTGCAGATTGCAGGCCACTTGCTTGCAACTCTCTTGTCAAAAAGCCAACCCATGAACTGTTTTTATATCTGACTTGAAGGAAACTAACAATTGTGTTACACTTCCTATATCACTAGGTTCTGCAGGAATCTTCCAGAGTCAAAAAGGAAGAATGTTACCCTGCAGACCGGTGATCAAAAAAGCCTGGTCCCCATCAGTAAACATGGCAGACGACTACAGACTTCTTGGCCTTGCAATTCCTGACAGCAATCAGCAGCGTGAACAGCAATCAGCAGCGTGAACAGCAATCAGCAGCGTGGGCAGCGGTCATCAGCATGGACAGCGATCATCAGCGTGCCTCCAGTGGTACCTCCTAAGCAAGCCATTTGTTTCATCAGAAGGCGTTGTGAAAAGAAAAGAAAAAAGGAGCTGATTTTCTGTTTTGCCTCAGAAGTTCAGTGCAAAGATGCGAAGGATCCCTGCTTTTGATGGCAGGACTGTCATCCACTTTGTGCAATTTGTTCAAACTGTCATGTGCTTGAACCTCTGGCAGCGCGCGGTCCCCTGACCCCCTTGGCCTGAGTTTTTGGCCTTTCCCCACACACACCTCTTTTCCCTTTGCACCAGCGGAATGGCAGTGCACCCAAGGATCCACGTTTGGAAAAAGGCACTACCTTCTGGTGCCCATGAGAGAGCACCTTGAGCGTCTTCTGACACTAAATGACGAGTGTTGGAGTCTGGAAAGTGCTGCTGATCTTGAAGAGGTTGTTTCTCAGTGGTGCTTGTTTCTGCACGAGATGTTTTGTGCCCTTGATCTATGAAGAGCACATTTCCTGAGGTGTCACAGAGAAGAGACACTGGTGCATTTGTTTTGAGACAGTGAGACTTTGAATGAACTGTGGGTGTTCCAGGAGGGCACTCCTACTGAGCATGAAAAGGCCTGGATCGAGAGGCCCAACGCGGAAGAAGATGATGGAAGCGAATTTGATGGACAATAGAAGCCTTCCAAGAGGCTTATAACGGATTTTGGACACAGCTGCTAACATAGACTGAGTAATTGCCTATGTAAGGGCAAAAGGGGCGTCTGAGGTTCTGTGAAATCTGAACCTGTGTTTAAAATATCCTTATTCTGCTATGATTTTGATATCAGAGAAACGAAAATGGCAAGTTTAATATGTGTGTGTATTTTCATCACAATACAATGATGCATGCAGGAGTTATTGGCAAATTCATTCTGAGCCCACAGGCCCCAGGTTGTGAACAATCGTCCATTTTAGTTGTTGCCCTTTACATAGGCATATACATGAGCCAATGATTCTTAAAGGACACATATTCCTTAGCTTGAGTTCTTCCTGACTCCCATTTGACCTGACCAGGCTGAATCTGCCTACGTGATGTTGGCCTCACCAAACCAGTCCATGCCCTCTAGTCAATCTATATTAAAGATCTGAGCAACTTGTTGTGTACATTGGCCTGAGCAAGATTAGAAGGGCGAATACAGTAGCCATGCCTGTTTATGACCCACAAGCATCCCTTATCCTACATTTCTATCTTCCACACCTGGCTCTGTTTCTCTGCTTCTGGGCTTTTACAATGGGGAGGTGACTGTTTATATGATGGGGAGGAAACCAGTTCTATTGTGAGCTTCTTCGGCCTGCACAGGAAAATATGTGAAGCTTGACATATGTTCATGATGGAAGATGGGTTGGTCAGTTTGGGCAAGTAGAATGGAATTCATAATTATAGCCTGCTTTGTTATGGTACCATGGGAGCGACCTACAATGATGTGTGACACAGCAAGAATGTGAGCCTAGGGGCAAACATTTTGTATAAAAAGCCTGCCTGAGAAAGCTCAGGCAGGCTCCCTCTTTCAATTGTAAAACTACGGTTGGACGACGAAGCCTCATAATTAATTATAATAAAGATGTCTTTTGATTTTACAGATTGGCTGTCAATTCCTATTCTGCTTTATTATGCAAACTGCTGGATAGATCCCTGGTGGGGAGAGTGAGTCATTTTCCACTTTTCCTCAACTCCCATAGCATTGATGGCATGTAAGCCTCATGTAAACCAAAGATGCCCTGCCAGCTAGCTTTCTTCATTGTGAACATTGTTTAGAATCTTTTGGATAGGTGGCTCTCTGAGCTTCTTTAATGATCTATTTTTGACCACTGTCAAGCTGACTTCATCTAGATAGAGTGTGAGAACTTTTTTGGAAGTAACGTTAGACCAAGTGAGAAATACCCTAGATGAGGAATTGTGCTAGGCTCTTGAGCACTCTGCCAGATGTGAGTTTCTTCCATGTTATTGATCCTGTTTGGGATGCACTTCAGAATGTTCACTATGACCAAGGTCCTATAGTATTGTTTTGGGCATTAGAAGGGAATTAGTCCATCTTTTTCAGGAATACAGTTTCAACTGTTTCCAAGGTGGCAATAGGTTTACGAGATGTTACTCAATACCCTCATATTTTTGGGTATTTACAAATTTACTCACAGAACAATATTGATGTGACTAAGTCCTATTAAGGTTGTAATTTTTTTAAAGTCACTAAAGTTTTTTACACTTATAAAGCAAACTATTTGGACATGCAAGCTACATTTACACAGGTAAATCACATCAGTGAAAAATAAAACATATCTTACCTTCTGTGGCAATCTATTGTATTATTTGTAATGTACATTGAGTGAATAAACAACTGCTATTGTGGTTATCTCTAAATTAAACATACAATGCCACCGTATGGAAGACTGTCATAAGTTCCGGTATTGACAATTCAGTGCTTGTGCCAAGCCTGCTCAAATTAAGCACTGTTTCAACCCAACCATAACTAAGTGCTAGCTATTTATTAGTTGTTATTACAAAGTGGTGGTAGCCACTCTGTGATTATAGTTAAGGTTAGCAGAGAAAAGAATTCCTCTGCAATGTGGTTTCTAATAGCTTTGCACCCATTTGACGAATCACCATGAACTTTTGGAGACCTATTCCTTTTGTTGCTTTTTCTACATTGGCAGACTATGAAACTTTTTGCAGTGATTCATCAAGGGGTTGCAAAGTAATAATCAGTTTCCCTTAGTTATATTTATTGCTACAGTAAGTTGGTAGAAGTTTTTACCCATCAATGATAAGTCATTATGTGATTGGCTAATGACTGCCTTTACAAAAGTAAAAGGCAGCCATGTTGTTTTGAAACCTACTTTCCCTGAGTTCTAGGTTAGAGGTTAGATATAGGTCGTTTTGGGGTTTTATCATTGATTCCCCACTTATTACAACTTAATGAAAGTGATAATATGTAATGGGAAATTACAAAAATGTCACAAAAGTACTGCAGTACTTCCAAGGAAGTACCGCTGTACTTAAAAAAAGATGTAAAAATGTATAACATACTATACTACACTATATTTCCCAAGTATAGTGTACTAGTGTTTTTTGTTTTTATATATTTAATCCTTTATAAAAAAAAAGTGAATGGAGTACTGTGGAAATGCAGAGAAAGTACAATGCAGCTTATAACAACAATTACAAACAAACAGGCATATTTCTTTTAAAAAAGGTGCTTCCTAGGTACCAGCACATTAATCCGGACTCTATAAACGTTTTTAAAAAATATACAGAAAAAGATACATTCATTTCCCTACCTACTAACACTTTATAAAAGTGGTAAAGGTAGGGATTAATTATAAAACCTTCTACTTACCTACAATTAAGGCCCTAACACAGAACACAGGTATAGTGTATTTAAAATTAATATACCTGCCTTTAATTTTGTAAAGTCTGCCATTAGCCATTTATACACTTGTCATCGGTATATACCGCTTTATACCGATTACCGAGAAGGTGTCCCGGTATACCAAGGAACAATATATAAATAAACGGCACAGGTATTATTGGATTGTGTTACCCTTGTGTCAAGCATGGTCTCACAAGGGCAATGCAACACTTAAGGTACATTTACAAAGGAAAACAAGGCTTCTACACTTGTCCCTGCGTTGCTTGGTAAATTTGGAGAAATGCAAGGCATTGGAAATCGCTGTTTTTCTATCATCTAAACATCATATTTTACATTCTTGAGAAATTGAATCTAAATGTGCGCACCACTCCTGTCTATGACACTGCACTGTATGGACTATACTGTATGCTTCTCCACTCTGCGCTAATCCACTCTGTCACTCCGGTGTACCCCACTTTACTATATGCTAGTTCACTGTATGCCACTCCACTCTTTCCCACTCCACTCTACGCTATTCCATTGTATGTCACTCTAGTGTACACTACTCCACTTTATGCTACTCCACTGTAGGCTACTTCACTTTACGCCACTCCACTCTATGCTAGTCTTAACTATGCCATTCTACGGTACGTTATTTTGTTGTACGCCACTCAACTATACGCTATTTCCCTGTACGCCATGCCACTCTAGGCCACACCACTCTATGACACTCAACTGTATGCCACTCCACCCTATGCTATTTAATTACACGCAACTACACTGTATGCGTATCCACTATATACTATTCCAGTCTAGCCCACTCCACTGTACACTAATACACTATACGCCAATACACTGTATGCTATTCCACAGTATGCAACTCCACTCTACGCCACTGCACACTATGGTATATCATTCTACCCTACTCCACTGTGTACAACTAAAGTGTACGTAAATCCACTGTATGCTACTCCACTGTATGCTATTCCACTCTATGTCAGCATACTCTACGCTATTCCACTGTAATCCAGTCCACTCTATACCACTCCACTCAATGCTATTCCAGTATATGCCACTCTTCTGTTCTTTACTTACCTCTACTACATTTCCCTGTATGCTATTCCACTCTACCCAACTTCCACTGTACGCCACTCCAGTCTATGCCACTCTAATATACCCTAGTGCACTGCCACGTAATTGTACACTACTCCAGCCTATGATATTCCACTCTACCACACTCCACTGTACGCCGCTCTATTCTACATAATTTAACTGTATACCACTCCACTCTACGTCACTCCACTTAACGCTATTCCATTGTATGGTACTCCAGTGTTTGCTACTCAACTCAACAGTACTGCACAGTACGCTATTCCACTCTATGTCACACCACTCTACGTCACTCCTCTGTACAATTCTACACTGTATGCTATTAGACTCACTGCCATGCCAGTCTACACCGTTACACTGTATGCCACTCAACTCTACAATACTGCACTGTAAGCTACTCCACTCTATGCCCCACCACTATACCACTCTTTAATGTACAACACCCCACTCTACACTATTACACAGTACCAACTATACTGTAAGCCACTCTACTGTATGTTATTCCACTTTGCCCCATCTCCACTGCATCCCACTCCAATATATGCCATTCAACTGCAACTCCAATGTAGGCTACTACACTCTATGCCATTCCATTTTACACCGCTCCACTGTAAGCTCCACTGTAAGCTCCTCCACTGTATGACACTAGAGAATATGTCACTCCACTATACGCCACTCGTTTGTACACAAATACACTGCACACCAATCTTCTCTATGCTATTCCACGGTATGCAGCTCCACTCTATGCCATTTCACTCTATGCTAGTCCCCTGTACCCCAATGCACTGTACCACGCCAGTATATGACTCCCCACTCTACTCCACTTCACTGTATGCTACTTCAGTCTATGCTCTTCCAGTCTATGCCACTCTACTGTACGCCACTTCACTATAAACAATTCCACTGTATGCCAGTCCTGTATGCCATTCCACTCTACGGTATTCCATTGTATGCCACTCTACTGCTACTTCACTCTATAACACTACACAGTATGGTATTCCACTCTCCCCCCTCCACTGTACACCACTCCAGTGTTGGCCACTTCACTATACGCTTCTGCACAGGCCCTTGACTGTATGATGCTCCACTCTATGCTATTCTACTGTGCACCATTCCACTGTATGCCATGTGAGTCAATGCAATTCCACCCTATGCCACTACAGTCTATGTCACTCCAATCTATGCCTTCCACTGTATGCTACACTACTATACACTACTCCAGTCAACACCACTCCACTGTAAGCACTCTACTCCACTGCACACAGATGTACGCAGTTCCACTGTACTCCACTCCACAGTAGGCCACTCCACTGTACTTTCACCATACACTACAACACTGCACTTAAAAACACTCATTTAAATGACCCTCTTCACTATGATTTCAAATATATTTTTATTAAAAACTATTTACATTTAATGAAAAAAAACAAATGTTAAAGGTAAGTTATCGTTCGGAAAACTTTATTTATTCCTTCTATGCAAACCCAATATAAATCATAAAAACTTGAGAAATTATGCAGCACATTCAATTTACTACACTTGCACCTCTGTACATATTCTTCTCGCATCTATCAACACACTGCATGAACTATAAATCACTCTTTCTTCATGCAATGGTTTTACCCTTGCATACTACGTAACTTATAGCATGTATTTTATTTTATTTATTTATTTATTTCAATTGGTATAGCGCGTTATCACCCGGGGGTCTCTAAGCGCTTGTTCAGGGTAAACACCGGACATTACAGTACAGGCAACCAACTTACATCACGCCCAATGCTTCTTGAAGGAGCACCTTTTTTAGCATCCGATGAAAAGGGCAATAGATTAGACTCCTTGCGGAGGTGAGATGGCAATGTATTCCATGCTGCAGGAAGCATAGTCGAAAAAGCCCGCCCGCCCAAAGTGGACAGGCGGAAACGTGGGCAGACCAAAAGAGTAGCCTCTGATGAGCGTAACGCCATACCAGGAGTGTAGCAAGACAGTCGGGCTTTAATATAACTGGGTGCATTGCCATATACTGCCTTGTGTGAAATACACAGACCTTTAAACATTGCTCTCTGTCTGATAGGGAGCCAATGTAGTTGGTGCAGGAGGGGCGAAGCATGCATACTCCTGGGCTTCTTAAAGATCAATCTGGCTGCATCGTTCATAACTGTTTGCAGTCTTGAAAGTTGTTGCTGGGGAAGCCCTACACAAAGAGCTTTACCGTAATCTAGCCGTCCTAAGATCATAGCAGACACCGCGCACCTCAAAGTAGAGAAAGACAACAGTTGGGAGATTTTCCGAAGTTGCCTAAGAAGGCCGACACATGTGCCCACCACTAAAGGCACTTGCTTCTTCATAGACAGATTGCCATCAATGTGGATGCCCAGACTTTTCACCACGACTGCCGGTACTGGAGTCCTGCCCAACTCCTTGGGCCAGAAACGATCGTTCCAAGGGTTGCCAGAGATGGTAATGGGCAGCACCTCGGTTTTATCTGGATTAATCTTCAAGGAGTTGGCGGACATCCAGTTAATCGTGTATTTTAAGATGTTGTGCAGCCTGGCTTGCGCTCCTGGCGAATCTTCAATTTGAATGACAATCTGTGTGTCGTCGGCATAGTTGTATATCTGACATTCCATCTGATTAAGAGCTGAAATCAGTGGCTGCAAATAAATATTAAATAGGAGCGGGGAGAGAGCGGAACCTTGCGGAACTCCACAGGTAATAGCCGCTGCAGTTGATACTAGGTCTGACAACTGAACCCTCTGCGATCTCTCCTGCAGGAATGAAGTTAGCCAGCCTAGTGCGGTCCCCCCGATGCCCAGATCTCTCAAACGCGTCAGCAATTGACTATGGCACATCGTGTCAAATGCCGCGGAGAGGTCAAGCAGCACCAGGGCACCGGGGATCTTTTTGTCTGCTCTGCATCTTAATTCATCCAAAATGGACAGCATCACCAACTCCGTGCTGTGATGTGCCCGGAAGCCAGCCTGATTCAGCTCTAACAGATCATTTGTCTCCAGATGTTTCGAGAGGTGCGTCAGAACATGCTGCTCCAAAACATTAGCTAAAAAAGGTAGTTGAGAAATAGGCCTAAAATTCTTTAAATTTTTGACATCCGCCCCAGGCTTCTTAAGCAGCGGAATCAGACAGGCCTCTTTGAGAGTGGTCGTGACCCGTCCAGTCTCCAGTGACCTGTTTAGAAGAGTAAGAACATCCTCCTCTATCCCTGACATAGCAAGCTTGAAAACCCTGGAAGGGCAGGGATCCACCTGGGAGCCTGACTTCACTCTCCCCACTAAGCTAGCTAGCATCTCCTTCGTAATCAAGGGCAATGTGTTCAGGGAATGAAGGACCTTAGGGATAACTAGCATAATTTGTAATGGACAGTCTAGGATTGGGGTGCGAGAGATTTCTATCAAGAGATCTTCAATTTTGCTCGTAAAGAAATCCTGGAAATTCTGGCAGTCCTCCTGCGAGAACTCAGGCCTCTGTTCTTTGTTCTTCCTCAGTTCCGTGAGCACCTTAAAAATTTCTTTCTGCGGATCTTGAGCTGTCGCAATTCTGGTCTCAAAGAACTCCGATTTTCGAGCCAGGGTGGCCTTTTTATAAAGAGCAAGCTCTTGCACATATAAGCTCTGTGCATCCGTGTTATAGTCCCTCCACCAGGCTCTCTCCGCTTTCCGTAGAGCCCGCTTCCTGATCCTCAGCGTGTCATTGAATCAGGGTGCCCCCGCCCCCTTGTCCACCATTTTCACCTTTCTAGCCATCGCAACGACTTCAATGGCCTTCTTTAATTTGTCAGCTAACTTCTGACAAATAACCTCTGTGTTATCCTCAATTATATTTAAGGAGGTGGAATTTAGTAGATTACCAACCAACTCTTCCTCATTAATGTTATTCCACTTCCTCACCATTTTCCAAGCCGTCCTGGGTTTTCCTCCACATTTATGGGCCACCCTCTAACCTCTAATTAGATAATGATCAGACCAGGCACACAGCATAGTAACTACCGGACTTAATACTGGGTCCGTCGTCCACACCAAATCTAAAGTGTGGCCTTTGTCCTGCGTAGGGTCTACTACTTGCTGCACCATACCTAGGGCCGTTAGAGCCTCCTCTAGATGGTTATCCTGCCCCTCTTTGGGGGATATCTCCTAATGGAAGTTGAAATCTCCCATAACCGTCAAATTCTTATAACGAGATCTAAGATCATGTGCCAACTCAACAAAGAGATCTATAAATTCTGGTGCAGCTCAGGGGGGTGGGGGGGGGGGGGGGGGGCGATACACAATAAGATAACCAAGCAGTCAGTGCCCACCTCAAATTTCACTCCTAAGACATCTGCGCCACCTATACTTTCAGCACAGATTCTTTCCGCCCTCCATCAACTATTGTGGAGGAGAGCAACCCCACCTCCTCTCTTTGTACCTACACGATTTTGAAAGATAGCCATAAAATTAGGAGGGAGGGAAGCCACCACATCTGGTGTAGAGGATTCCTCAAGCCACGTTTCCGTGACCCCCAGAATATCAACCTCCCCATCCTGTAATAGCGAAAAAAAATCCAAATTGTGCTTCTGTAACGAATGAGTGTTTAAAAGACCAAAATTCAGATCCATATCTACATTCATTTTTCCCCTTCCCTCAAGTCCTCGTGAAGGTTTAAGCAGCCCTTCCTGCTGTAACAGTGTTAGGCATTCCTGGCTTAGCTGCGGGTTACCTTGATGTAGCTTCAGTGCAGATCTACTATACCTAATTACTGGGCCAGGGATTGTGGCCCCTGGTCCCGTTTGGTCGCGGATGGGCGCACATGGGCTCGCCTCTGGCGAGCCTCCAGCGCGCCCGCTGCGCGCGGATGCTGCACGCTATCCTGAGGCAGGTTTAAATAGGCGCCTTAGGTGGCCGTCTGACAGCTAGAATGCTGCCCCAAGATGGCGCCCGCCAGGCGTCCCAACTATCCCCAAGATGGCGTCCCAACTATCCCCAAGATGGTGTCCAAGAAATGATCGTGAATATGAGCAGGGGACCCGCTAAGCAGCGGTGTAGGTACGATTAAAGTGCAGGTATGCAGAGCATTCAATATTAAAATGATGTTCAGCGAGATAAATCACACTAAACTCCTAATAAAATGCAGTATCCCTAAAAAACAAAATGCCTCGCAAATGAAACAGCGCGAAGCGCTTGATGTCAGAGCATTAGCAGGTTCAGTGTTACCTTGTACAGGACCGGCCCGCCAGTGAGACCGTCTTAAATAGGCGCCTGGGTGGCCGTCTGACAGCTAGAATGCTGCCCCAAGATGGCGCCCGCCAGGCGTCCCAACTATCCCCAAGATGGCGTCCAAGAAACGATCGTGAATATGAGCAGGGGACCCGCTAAGCAGCGGTGTAGGTATGATTAAAGTGCAGGTATGTAAACTCATAGCAGTCGTAATAACATTTATGACTTCTGATATTGCATAATTTCTCAGAACACAATGCAGGGTAGAGTGGCGAGTTACAGTTAATGTTGTGTGGCGATTGATGTGAGTTATTTACCTCTTTGTGGTTTATTGTCAACATGAACTCGGCTACCCATGAGGTGTATGGTATAGGATCAATGCTACACAAAACAGAAGCTTCCTTCACTAATGGGCTTGTATCTGTGATGGTATTATTGATGTTTCACATTATTCTGAGATGTTTGATACATACTTCCATATGTCTAATACCATACCCATTTAGAGTGTAAAGTGTACAAATGTAGCATGAATGAGATCATTAGTGATGTCCTTTGAGATATCATTAATGATGTCAGTTGAGATATCATCAGTGATGTCACAAATAATGTCATTGAACATGTCAAAATATGTGAGGTCATAACTAGTGTATGACGTGGGCAGATGTTATATTTAGCTCTGCTAACTATAACTGGTGAATTTATATGTTTTGTTTAGTCCAAAATGTTACATTGTCACTAACATTTTCACCAAATGACAACGTCACTTTAACCTTTGTTTAATCAGTGAATATCTAAGTTTTTTTTAATGTATTGTAAATTATAATTACTATTCCTAAGAATAATGTTACTTCAACCTTTATTTTCTTAGTGAATTTCTAATTAAAAAAAAAAAGTAAAGTAATATTTTGTTTTGTTGCCAAGGCATAAGTAGTGTGGTGTTGGGAGACACTGGCCTCTCAGCTGAGACCTCTCCCAAGAATCACAGGTATGAGTAGTAGGGCATCAGGAGGGACTTGGCTCTATGCTGAAACCTCTCCCCAGGTGACAGAAGTAAGTAGTGGGTGTGAGAACAGACGGATTTCTCTGCTGGCACCCCTCCTGAAGGATACATATTTGCACAATAGTGTGTGGGATGAGACTGGCCTCTCCTCAGGGTGATAGCATGCATAGTAGGCTATGGAGAAGAGTGGCTTCTCTGCTGTGACTTCTCCCCAGAGTGATAGTTGTGCTCAGTACTGTGTGTGGAAAGACTGGCCTCTCCACCCAAGCCTCTCCTCAGGGTGATGGGCGTGCATAATAGCATATGGGGAGGGAGGGGCCTCCCCACTGAGCCCTCTCCCTGAGGTGATAGATATCCATAGTAGGGTGTGAGCAGATACTGTCCTCTCTGCTGAGGCCTCTCTCCAGAGGGATGGTTGTGCATAGAAGGGTGTTGGGATGAAGCAAACATTCCACTGACACCTATCCCCAGAACAACAAATGCACTGGACACTGGTGTCTCTGCTGAGACCTCTTCTCAGTGTGTCGAGTGTTCATAGAACGGTGCACAGAGGAAGTGGCCTCTCTGCAGAAACCTATTCCCGGGGTGACGGAAGTACGCAGTAGTGTGTGGGGAGAGATGCACCTTTCCGCTGAGACCTCTCCTCAAGGTGACAGGAGTGCCTAGTAGTGTGGGTGAGGGAATGGTCTTTCCGCTGACACCTTTCCCATATACTTAATTTGATGATTTCATAAGAAATTGAGTTTTTGGTTTTCTAATGACGTTGGCAACATTTGATAAATCTTTATTGATCTTTCAAAAAAAAGTCTCTTCCGAGTAAGCTATTCTCTGGAAAGTTTCAGGGTGAAACACTGAACTCGAAATTTGATCTACTGCACTGGGTGTCCCCAATTCAAAAACGAGTTGTTGTCCTGTAGAAGGTGGATTGGATTGGGGTAGCCAACTGAAACACATCAACGCCTCTAATCAACCAAATCTGCTACAATTTCTCACTATAGAAGATGTGTATTTGTGCATTAGAACACATATTGAGTTCAATGTTTAAAGTAGATTGGTAATCATCTAATAGACAAGTGCCCTATAATGTTTGTTGGTCCATATCTCTCTCCTTGGGGTGTCCCATGGAGGGGAAAGAGCAGAACCAACGTACTGCTCCGCTTCTTCTGGGTGACCACAGAAGGCACAGCAGCCCCCTAGATATGTTCACCAAAGACTACCCATAATTCTCCTGGATCACTGAATTTATGACACCAGGAGACATGTTCATTATTTTAAAAGAACTTTAGAGCTGGAGCTTTTTCGCCATAGCTCAGGGGTGCAGGAGTTTCAAGGATACCTTGTGGGTTTGTCCTATGGCTGAGATTGTGTGTCCTGAAGAGTGTTAAAAAATAATCAAGCACATGTTTATGGTTATTTTAAAAAAATGCTTTCAAATAGTTTTGTGACAATTATAAGTAGTAGGGATTGTGATGTGTACATTGTTAAGGACAATATTGGTTTATTGTGGTGATGTTTGACAAAGCCAGTAGGTTTGCTTTGTATATGTTGATGGACTGACCACTTGATAAAGCCTATAGACATGCTTTTTATATTTTGGCACTCTAACCCTTTGACAACGGCAGTACCTCTGCATAACAGCCCTTTATATAGTTACATTAAGGTAAATAAACCTCAGAAATTCACTGAAAAAAACAAAGGTTAACGTTACGTTATATAAAGATGACAAAGTCTGGTTAAACTGAACATTTAAATCTTGATAACTCTGAAATTCACAAGTTATTGGTAACTAAAGTAACTTAACTTACACCCTCGCAATGCTAAAGACCTCACATTTTACACCCTCATGACAAGTTCTATGACATAATTTACAACATCACTGATGACATTTGAAATTACATCATTGATAACAACACTGACATTATATTTGCCAGGCCAAGGTAAATTAGTTCAGTGTTTTTTTTAAAACTTTATTTATTGCTTTTTCTTAATAGACATGAACATTTCATTCTCACAATTGTAAACATCAAATATTGGTACATTCTCAGGAATAATAATCAATTTGAAGAAACGGCCCATGCTAGTCTACAGCAATACGTATCATACTATATATCATGGAAGTAGTCTTTGAATCCGGGGCTGTCCATTCAGAGTCTTTCATGAAAGTTCAATGATGAGGTCCTGTAGGGGCATGCCCACAGTATCACTTAGTCAACAAACCAGAGCACCCATATGCACTTACAACGTATCCAATTCGAAAACATCAGAATACACACTCGCACCCACTATTGTGTACCCCTTCTGGCTGAGAAAGGAAATATAGCAATCAGAACTATATCTGTGTCTCATCATCGTTACAATCTAGTTCCTCACTCCCTTGTCGTGCGACTTGGTCCTTGTTCAGTGTTTCCATTGACGAGGCAGTCAGTGTTTTCTCAATAACATTGGTGCCATTTGACAAACCTGCACCAAATATTTCAATAAAAACATATGGGTTTGCATGGCAAGTTTCGGGTAGATCAGTCACGTGGGGACCAAAAAGAGATTGGGGTTAAAATCTTTTTACTTTTTTCATTTTCTTCCCCTAAGATTCTTTGATCTCCATTACAGAAAAAAACACTGAATGAAAATACACCAGATTTACCTTGAAACAAGAACTTTACTCAAGGAAGTGTTGTTGCTTGACTTGATGATGTCAATCTGTTCTGTAGTTTTTTTTAAATGAGCATTTGGAAAACATTTGGAAATGTTTTTGATGGGCTTGAACGTCTGAGGAGGTTAAATAGAAGTTGTTGGAATGGGGCATTTGCCTAAAACTAGCAGATGCCAAGTCCATCAACCAGGCAGTTTCCCAGCCTTCTTTAGAAGTAGCCGGACTACTTGGTTTCAAAGAGCAGAATCACAGCTGGCTCTGCTATTGAAAGCTCTAACCCAGCCTCACATTCACCACAGCACTGCCAGCTGATGTGTATCAAGCAACCCTATTCATTGAAGGTCTTCAGATGCAGTCTTTGTTGCCAATAATGCCCTGCCAAAGCATCCCAATCGCAGTAGGGAAGTTAGAATAATGTGGTCTCATGCAGGGAGACAAACATCAGGGGCATTAAACTGTTGCTTGAACATGAAATAACTTGAATAAACATGAGACAAGAGGCATTTGGCAAAACAGGAACAGTTTGTTTAATTAAACAATACGGCCTGGAGCACAGTCACAGGCATAGGGTTTGAGGACTGTCTCAATTTACAATCAGTGTAACATGGATGTTTATTCAGTTCATTCAATGTAATAAAATATTTCCAGGGATCCTTTTTTGGTATGGAATGTACACATCTGTCTTTGGAGTCATAAATTAATGTATTGGAGGAGGAATCCAGGTAGGCCTCGACCTTGCATGCACCCAATGTGGCCAGTGGGTAACGTGTCCATATGTGTGGAGTGGGGATCATGTGATCACTGTGTGTAGTGTGTGTGCTCTGTCCTGATTGGCTAGGTGTTCCTCACTTCATGTTGCATCTGACTTTATGGTATTTACGGAACATGCACACCCATTTGGCCATGTGTGCTTTATTGGGGCCAATCTGCCTGCACCATTGTGGTATCGCTGAACCAATCTGTAGTATTGATCTGGGATTTCCTGTTCGCGAGTTTGTCTGCCAGCTTAGTGCCACCCCACCTGTGACCTGTCACTCAGTGACCTCAAACCTGGGTCTCAGGCCAGCCTAACAGCTTAGTTTTGGAACTAGGGTTGACATGGAGTTTGCATGTGGCACATTTGTCAATAAAGATGCAATTTCATTTTTTTTTGTGAGTGTATTGTTTTTCATATTGACATCAACTTGTTCAATACTAACAACATAAACTCCTGCTTTTATATCTTACTGCTGTAGCTGTTGCTTCAAGAGCTCATGGCTTCAAGTGTTCTAAAACAAACAGAGAGAAGTAGAGGGAGATGGTGGAACATTGTGTTTGATCCTTAAGCATTTGGTTTTCTTTCTTTTCTTCAAATCTAGGTGTTGCTTGGATGGACTGACAGTTATGTCCATAGCAGGTATTGCATAATAGCTCTTTGCCTTTCATATAAAATAGATCTTCACTTTACTGGACCTGTTACAGTCATAAAAAGGATACAGACTACAACAACGCACACAAATGCAAGGAACTCTTCAACATCGTGAAAGAGCTCTCCAACCCCAACGCCGGAAACAACGACATCACCCCATCGCAAGACCTCTGCAACTCCCTCGCCTCCTACTTCCACAACAAGATCGCGGACATACACAACAGCTTCAGCACTCAACCGACGCACGCCACGACCGCAGCAACACCACCCACCACCACCCTCCGCGCCTGGACCCCGGTCAACACCGAAGACACCGTCCACATGATGAACTCCGTCCACTCCGGATCTCCGACCGACCCCTGCCCTCACCACGTCTTCAACAAAGCCGACGCTGTCATCGCACCCCACCTGCGGGACATCATCAACACCTCATTCGACACCGCCACGTTCCCCGAGAGCTGGAAGCACGCCGAACTCAGCGCTCTACTCAAGAAACCTACAGCTGACCCCACTGAACTCAAGAATTACCGCCCCATCTCTCTACTCCCGTTTCCAGCCAAAGTCATCGAAAAGACCGTCAACAAACAGCTTGCCGCCTTCCTCGAGACGAATGGATTCCTCGACCCATCGCAGTCCGGATTCCGTGCCAACCACAGCACCGAGACCGCCCTCATCGCCGCCACTGACGACATCCGAGCCCTGATGGACAACGGAGAAACAGCGGCCCTCATCCTCCTAGACCTCTCTGCGGCTTTCGACACGGTCTGCCACCGCACCCTAGTGCAGCGCCTCAGCAACGTCGGAATCCAGGAGAAGGCACTGGAATGTATCGTCTCCTTCCTCGACGGAAGAACACAGAGAGTCCGCCTACCACCGTACAAGTCAGAGGCCACCAAAGTCATCTGCGGCGTCCCTCAAGGATCCTCGCTGAGCCCTACTCTCTTCAACATCTATATGAGCCCCCTCGCCGCCATCGCACGCCAACACAACCTCAACATAATCTCCTACGCCGACGACACCCAGCTGATCCTCTCCCTGACCATCGACCCCGCCGCCGCCAGAGCCAACCTGCACGAAGAGATGAAAGAGGTTGCCGAGTGGATGACGACGAGCCGCCTGAAACTGAACTCAGATAAGACGGAGGTCCTCACCCTGGGCTCCTCGCCCTCCACGTGGGACGACTCCTGGTGGCCCCCCGCCCTGGGCACCGCACCCAAACCGACGGACCACGCACGCAACCTGGGTTTCATCCTGGACTCCTCCCTCTCCATGACCAGGCAAGTCAACGCCGTCTCCTCGTCGTGCTTCAACATCCTGCGCATGCTTCGGAAGATCTTCTGGTGGATCCCCACAGAGACCAGGAAGACCGTCACCCAGGCCCTCGTCACCAGCCGACTGGACTACGGCAACGCACTCTACGCCGGAACCACCGCCAAGATCCAGAAGAGACTCCAGCGCATCCAGAACGCCTCAGCCAGACTCATACTCGACATCCCACGACACAGCCACATCTCCGGACACCTAAGAGACCTGCACTGGCTCCCGGTCAACAAGAGAATCACCTTCCGCCTCCTTACCCACGCACACAAAGCTCTCCACGATCAAGGCCCGAGCTACCTCAACAACCGCGTCAACTTCTACGCTCCCAAACGCCACCTCCGATCTGCCAGCCACGCCCTCGCTGCCGTCCCACGCATCCGCAGAGCCACTACAGGAGGAAGGTCCTTCTCCTACCTGGCCGCCAAGACCTGGAACTCCCTCCCGGCCGACCTGCGCCTGACCCAAGACCACCTCTCCTTCAGGAAGAAGCTCAAGACCTGGCTGTTCGAGCAGTAGCGGCACCCCCCCCCCTCCCCCCCAAGCGCCTTGAGACCCTACGGGTAGGTAGTGCGCTCTATAAATGTCTTTGATTGATTGAGACTTACAGGGATCTGAACATATTTGCTTGAGAGAATGACTAGTTCACTTTTTTAACTAGGGGGTCCCTAATTGGCACAGGTGGGTACCATTGTAGGGACCCTTGTTTCTAGTCAGGGTAAGGGAGATACATACTCTAGGTAACCCCTGTTCACCCCCATGATAGCTTGGCACGAGCGGACAGGCTTATCCCTAAGGCAATGTGTAAAGTATATGTACTCTAAGCACACAGTAACACAGTGATAACACCACATATGAACACCACACCATTTTAGAAAAATAAAGTTTCTCTTC
Organism: Lissotriton vulgaris; assembly: GCF_964263255.1. Classification (NCBI taxonomy): domain Eukaryota; kingdom Metazoa; phylum Chordata; class Amphibia; order Caudata; family Salamandridae; genus Lissotriton; species Lissotriton vulgaris. The sequence continues at coordinate 241,474,627 of NC_141699.1, read as the reverse complement.
TAAACTCAACAAGACCAAAGCGACAAAAATCCGACGTACATGTAGTAAAATAGCACTTAAAAACATTTATTACCAAAATAAAGGTTGTAGAAAACAAATAGCTCCACCTGGGGCTATTAAGACTTTGTGACAGCAATAATACCAAAGTAGGGCGCTGAGCGCAAGGTGGACGGCATCAGGCATGGAGTCACACAGGACCCCAAACAAACATTACCTTGGAAACAAAGTCTATGATGATGCATGCCGTCATGGAGGTGAGGGGTCAGTGTCGAGGTCGAGGCCGGCTCCCTAGCTGCCACTAGGGAGGTGAGGCATCATGTCCGTGTGCAGGTGACATCTTGAATCTAGGACAGGGGAAGTCAGTTACGTCAATGGTGAGGTGTTAGTTCTGGTGAGGCAGTGCGAAGTTGGCGAGCTCGTGGAGTCACCCTCTGAGGTTATATGTGCCGCAATAACCGGATGCAGTCAATGGCAATGATGGAGTCGGTGGGAGCACTAGCATCGGATATGTCAATAGCTGCAGGACTTGAAGGGCATTGGAGCTGCGTTGAAAGTTGGGCGGTGTGTTGTGCACTTCACAAGCGGTACCCCAGCCCTCACTGCAGATTGCGGCATCATTGTGTCGTCACTGACGGCATCAGAGATTGATTTCCTTATATCTGTTAGGTGTCTTCCAGCTTCCAACAGCAGGAACAAATTCCAGAGGCCCAGAACTGGAACATGCACCTACTGGCAGGTCAAAGCCCTCAGCAGTAGAGTCCATGGGTGCTGGGGGTGAATGCTTTGTGTGCCTGAGATTTCAGAACAGGAGGCCAGCACACACAAGCCCTTGGAGATTCCTCTTCAAGCAGGTTTCTCAGCAAAGTTCCAGTATTTGTCCTTTCCTTGGCAGAAGCAGACACTGCAGACCAACACCACACAGCACACAGCAAAAGGGCAGTACTCCGCCTCACAGCTCTCCAGCTCTTCTCCTTGGCTAAGGTTCCTCTTGAGTCCAGAAGTGATCTAAAGTTCTGGGGTTTAAGGACTACTACTTTTACCCCATTTTTTGTCTTTGTTCTTCTTTGTGCAAGGGTCTCTGAGCCCAGTCCAAACCAGTTCTGTCCTCACTGGTGCAGTATGACCACAGAGGGTGGAGACAACATTGTGCAACATTATGCAAGAGAGACAGGCCCTATTCAGGTGCACACAAAACTCCTCCCACTACTTTAAATGCAGCCAAGGTCTATTCAGCTCATCTTTGAGTCATCCAGGAAGGGCCAGGCACACCTCAACCCCTCCATTGACCTTCTACAGTGAATGCACATCCCCAGCCTCTGTCACTCTAAAACCAGAAATGCAATCCACAAACAGGCAGAAGCATGCAGAATGTTTAAACAAAAAAATGCCTATTTTCAAACACACAATTAAAAAAACATCTTTACTAAATTACTTTATTCCTCTATCTTATACCAATGGGAAGTTATACTTGTAAGATGTTACAAAGTATCTCCAATGCTATGATATGGGACAGATTGCCTTACAATAGTGTAAAATGAGAATTGGCAGTATTTCAGTATCATGACATGTTGCACACACCAGTATATGTCCTATCTTTCACATGCACTGCACCTTACCCATGGGTGTACCTTGGGCCTACCAGAGGGATGCCTTACATGTAGAAAAATCAAAGGTTAGTACTCCTACTTGCAGGGTCAACATGGCAGTTTATAACTGTGCAGAGACACTGCAGTGGCAGGTCTGAGATACCTTTTCAGGGCTACTCAGGTGGGTGGCACAATCAGTGCTACAGGCCAACTAGTAGCATTTGCTTTACAGGCCTTGGCACACTCAGTGCACTTTACAAAGGACTTACCAGTATATCAATTATGCCAATCTGGGAGAACCAATTGTAATAACAAGTTACACAGAGAGCATATGAATTTCAGCACTGATTAGCAGTGATAAAGTGCCCAGAGTCCTAAAGCCAACAAAAACAGGTCAGGAAGAATAGGAGCAAACAGTTTCGGGAGAACTCTGCAAAATATCCATTTCCAATAATACCTGACAAAGATGAACAATTACAAAGGCTTATAAACCTTTCTTTGCAAACATGCCACGTCTAAAAACTGTTCATGGGATGACAGACCTCTGTTCATTCTCATATTACAGTTTCCCCAATTCCAATTTGTGAAATAAGTCGACCATATCTGGGACACCAGCTCAACCTATAATTTCCTGTCTATTAAATTATAGGGATATGGACTCTGTCCTGTGGCTCGCAAGAGACCAAAGGGGAACAACCTTTATAACGCAACTTGTAGCACGCAGTGCTATTACAACGCAGACTTTAAAATGAAAACCATTACAACGCATTACACTGGGGGCGCTCTAGGATAGGGAATAGTTTTAATTTACTACCCAACACTTTCCCTAGTGTCCACGGGGACTGGTGTTGGAATAGTAAATTAAACTATTCACTATCCAGCACCCCCCAGTGTAATGCGTTTTAAAACTTGCATTGTTACAGCATGCGTGGTAAAAGCATGCGCTGTGACAACGTACATCAGAGACCAACAAATGCTCTTTATCAGGCCAATATCCTATCCCTTTATCTGGAATTCACAGTAACTTTACAGGTAGCCAGGAGAGATGTCATGCCCGTCAATTGCTCCCTCTTAAAGACGGACGCCAAATATTCCCTGTTGTATCCATCCAAATGATGCATTTTACATGCAGGGAAGACTAAGTACTTTACCAATTCCAAGGCCAACGCCAATTTCATTAAAGGCATCCCTCTTGTGGTGACTCACGGCATACTGACTCCAACAATGCTGCCTCAGGGCATCAAAGCAACAACAATTAAAACTGATGCGCTAGAACATGCAATGCACTGATCTGCCATGCATTGCCCCCGTACTGAATTGAAATGTGCGCTATGCCCTGCTTTGAGACTTTCTGCTTGGAGCCTTGGTATTGGACCACGTTTTGATTAAGTGCTGGGTAAATACCTGCTGGGTGGACACAGACTGCCAACTTGAATATGCAGGATGTGCATGACAAAACAGGTGGGCGTATTGCGAGCACTGCTGAGGGATCTGAGGAGACTTGAAGCTGAAATCCATGCACCAGAGCAACAATTCTTCCCAGACAATAGTGCCTCCACGCTAGCTAGTATAAGAAGCAAACTTAATGACTTTTGAGGAAGCAGCGCAGAGGGTGACAAATTATTTGAGCAGAGAGGCCCGAGCACGGTGTGACCGTGAGGGTGATAGCGCAGGCAATATGCTGGTCCAAATGCTGGGGAAACCCAGAGCTAGTGACCACATTGCAGAGCTGAGGACTAATGATAATGACGTAGTGACTGGGGTTTTAGCGGGTCAGGAAGAAATTACCAATTTCTACTCCCCGCTATATCCGACCACACAAGCCATTGACCTCCAGACCTTGACTTCTTTTTTGATTCTGTGTAGTTACTATGGTTGAAGGACGGACACTGTAGGTTTCTTGATGAACCATTTATGGAGAAAAGTAGTAAAGGTAATAAGCGCACTGCCGGGAGACAAGACCCCTGTTTTAGATGGTCTTACTGCTGCATTTTATAAAGAATACATCGTCCTTCTGGCCCCACACCTTCTTGCAATGTATGAAGAGTCCCTTGCCTCGCTGTGAGAGGCATTCATTGTCACTATTTGAAAGCCAGACAAAGATCCACTTTGATGTGATTCACACAGACCCAACTACTGACTGCACTTAGTGCATTTTAAGTATCTACATAGGCATTACCGCACCCAGGAGCACCTTCGTAGACTAGCCCTTATTAAAGATGCACGCTGTATCTGTTGTTCGGTGCTGTGCATTGATTTTCTGCTCCTGGCCTGGGGCTGCCCTTCAGTGGGACGATTCTGGCTTAATTTTTTGGCACCATTGACAAAATCACAGGCATACAGCTGGAGCAAACCCCCCGGGTTGTACTGCTAGGCTATGTCAGGAAGGTGCCCCCAGAGCTATGAAAGAATACTGCATTCCTGCTTTTGCTAGCTAAGGAGCGAGTGGTGATCCCTGGGGACACCTCCCATCTCCACAAACGGATGATTGGCTCAAGGATGTGGGGACTGTCAAGACAGCCCTACTGTCTATTGGGAATTGATGCAAGTGAAGACTGTCCAAAACACACTTGGTCTCTCCTTGAGTTGTACCTGGGTGTGCAAGCTGTGGGAAGTAAGCAACGGCGAATTTTGCGAATCTGGCGTTCGCGAATTTGCGTATCTGCGAATTCGCAATCCACAAAATTCGCGAACTCTCGCAATTTTTTTTGGTGTGTTCGCAAGGGTTTCTGCCAGTTCGCGAGGGTTTTGTACGAGTTCGCAATTGCGAACTTACTTGTCGGCTCGCAACGGCCGCGACTATGTTGTTTCTACGTCTGGTTCATCATCACAGGTTCACAGCACCCTCTGTTTCACCACTGCCACCCTCTGTTTCACCCATGTCACCCTCTGGTACATCAATGCCACCCTCTGGTTCATCACTGTAGATTATGGGGGGGAAAAGCAAGCACACCTGCCCTGCTTTAACTGACATGAATAACTTTGGGGTTGATTTATTAATGTGTCACTGTTTTAAAATTCCAGTCTGGCACCTGCTTCCTTATCTGTAATTTGCTTTTTGTTGCAGTGCAATTTTTTTTCCCAGGACCTTTGTGGCCTACTTGTAGCTATTCTATGAGCCTGCTGTGAGGGTCAGAGCAGGGTCATAGAATAGTTGCAAGTAGGCAACTGAACTCTGGAGGGGCCCCTCAGGAAGCACTACAGGGAATGGTTACTAATGATGAGTTTGAACTTTTGCACCTGCTGAGTGCTTTCAGTTTGGCAAAACTCGTTTTTCTGCAATTTCACGGGATTCGCGGGGCGCGAACTTGCACGAGATCGAATTCGGAAGCCGCGAATTTGTGCGAATATGCGATTTGTTTTTTTGTGGCGTGTTAGTTCGCAAGGTTTTGTGCGTTTTAGCGAGCCGCTTGTAGCGCAACGGCGTGAAGTTACCCTGACGGTCGTTCACGGGCACGGCCATCTTGTTTGCATGACATATTTCCGTTTCCGGGCGCGATGTGTAATCTCGCAAAGTGTGCGGCTCGCCAGTACAATTTCGCGTGTGATCGCGAGGAAAATCTCGCACGAACTTACCCACACGGTCGTGAACGGGCGCGGCCATCTTGTTTCTCATTCATTGCTATGGTTCTGGGCATGCTTTCTGTATCCCCTCTGAATCTCTGCCATCCTTTGCTTGTTTGAAGCTTTTTTTGATCTATTTAACTTATTATCTATCCCTCTATTTTTCGAGCTCTATATTTTTGTGTTTACTGCTACTTTTGGTTAATTTTAAACTACTTTTTTAAACTCTTTTCTTTTCTTCTTCCCTATTCTATTTCTTCTTTATTAATTAGCTTCCTTTCTGCCCAGACCATGGTAAAGGGAGCCGGGAAGCATCCTGATAAGGGGAAGGGTCCCGCACCCCGTGCCCGGCTCCCGTGCGGGCGTTTGAGAGGGGAGACAGTCACAGCCCGGGAGATCTTTAGCGTGGAGGAGGTGGCCGCACTAGTCTTTTATGTCCAGCGCCGCCTCCCCAGGACCATCATGGCAGGCGGCAAGATCGCTAGCGGCTACGGGATCCGGGAGCGCCGGAAGCGGTGGGAGAAGGTGTGCCGGGCCATGTACCAACACTCTCGGGTCCGGCGCACCTACAACCAGGCCACCGACCGTTGGACGGATCTCCTGGACCGGGAACGCGATCTGCTCGGCCTTGAGATCCCCGGGCTTGGTGAGTAGTAGTAGCTATTTCTTTACTCTGTTTTCTCCTGCTCTGTGTGTTATTATCTTGCAAATTTTTGTTTTTTACCAAGAGCAATAATGCTGCTGATTACATTGTAGGTAAATTATATTTCAAAATCTTCTGTGCATTTCAGGTGCATTGCTCTCCTTCTCAGTAGCGCTGCTACTATGCTTATTTGTTTTCGATTTTGTGTTCATTTCATTGGCCTGTGAAATTATGCATGAGTGTAGTTTAAAGAACTGCGTAATGCTAGACACTAAGGGTCAGATTTTTAATTACCGGCGCATCCCTGCAAAGTAGCAGGGATGCACCAGTAATTGTGCGCCGCGCCACCACCACCCATGGTGCGCCGTATTTACAATGCAATTAAACAACAACGGTACTTGACAAAGGAGAAATGTACCGGCGCGATTGGGCCCCTCAGATGTCCGTGGAAGTTTCACCGTGAACTTTTGGTGCCTTATTATAGGTTCCTACCATGTGCAGCTTCCTTCGAGTCGTGCACATCATCCGGTGGCTCATCATAGGTTCCCTGATAACTGTATATAATCATCAATCGGTTCCCCCTCCGAGACCCTTGCAACCAATTGTTAAGCGGGTCCCTGTTGGCACTACCTCTAATCATCATGCTGCGCTCCTGATTTTAATCACCCCCATCACGATTCGCCTGTCAACCAGGGAATTGACAATTACTTCGAGGCTCCTGAAACCGGAATCCCAGCGTTCATTGATTCCTTCACATGCCCCATTTGCCGTACTATAACTTCCTGAGGCTTGTATTTTCAGGCAAAACATTGAATGTCCTGATGATGATCCATGTTTCTAACTGGATCGAAACACCGTCGACAGTTTATGTAGTCTAAACACCAGTTCACAATTATGTGCCAAAATCATGTTTTTTCTACATATGTGAAGCAAATTGATTTCAATTTTTTTGCTCCTCCCTTTTTCAATTGCCTGAAAATTCCTAGTTATATGTATTGTGAATTGTTTGTCTAGCCTTGTGGATACAGGACTGTGTCCCACTGCTTTATTGTTGGTTTGGTTATTTTTACCTATTTCAATATAAAATAAATTTTGAAGTCCGGCTGGACTTCTTTTTCATTATAGCGCAGACTGTGGCCTATAATTATCTAAATGTCTATTTCTCCTTTGTCAAGGGCCGTTGTTGTTTAATTATACTGATACCCCTGGTCCTTGCTAACCAAGTGGGTTCCCTTGTTTCTTTAAAATAGTATTTACAATGCGGCGCACCATGGCCCCAAAACGTCACCGAAGCGTTATGCTTCTGTGCCGTTAAGGCGGCGCATTGCTGGAGTTGCGTCGCAACGATGGCGCAGCTCCAGCAATGCTCTGGGGTGCGCTATCTCTCCAATGCTGCGTCAAGCCATACGTCTGCTTCAAGTAGGCGCAGGGTTTGAGTCACGCATCATTGTCCTCAAAGTGACTGATTGAAATCTTGTAGATTTCCCTCAGCCACTTTTAGGATGCGTTCCTGCGCAGGGCCGCCCTCTCTTGTGCCGGAACGCCCCCTGATGGCGCAGGGCTTTACAACATGATGCATCTCCCATATGCGTCACGTTGTTAATATACGCCGCACCATGGTGCCTCTTTTGTTCTGCTGCTGCGTCACAAAAGTCACGCAACAATGGAGCAAAAGAGCCGCAAGGATCTTCTAAATCAGCCCCTACAGACTCAAGTCCAGTCCTTCCTTTGTACACCTGGCAATAAGAAGAAATAGTGGTGGTGGATTGATAGTTTGAGTATTTTAATGACTGTTTAATGTAGTAGGAAACTTTTTAGTGTTGTCGCTGATCTGCAATCACGATGGACTTTGTCTGTCACTTCGCGTGCTGCGGACTGCTGCCTGACAGTCCTAGGTGAACCTTTTTAGTAGTTTGTTTAGTGAGTTACATAAGAACTTTCCAAGTCGACGGTCCGCAAATCAAGCAATACTAATAACATAGTAGACCACATGAGATAGGTCAATATATCCCGTGGAATAGTTGTCTATTTGCTATTTTGCCAAAATATTTTGTTATTGTTTTTTTGAAATGTTTGATTTGGTTGACAAATATCATCCATGTTTTTTGGTCTTTCTTTCTTTCATGTTTTACATCAGCTCCCCCCAGGGGCAAGAGGGCATTGGAGGAGGCTGCTGCTGCTGCTGAACAGGATCGGTCAGGCGAGGGCTCCATTGCTGGCCCCGGTAAGTTTTAATTTTAATATAGAGTACCTATTTTTTCCTAGCGTTCCTCATTCGATTTTTTCTAAATCGTCTTTGATCTTCTTGTAGACTGTATCTAAATTCTTATCCTGCCTCGACTAGGACTCCCGGTGGAATTACTAGATTATTCTTATTAGTCTGTCTGTGTAGCTAACTAAGATTGCACATTTGGCAATTCCATTGGACTCCCATTCTAGTCAACAATAGCTCTATGCACTGAGTGCAGTCCTCTGGGACTGTCCATAATGTCTTTTCAAGTTATCTAAATGTTTATGCTTTGACAATTGCCAACAATAAAAAGGTGAATGACCACCAAGAAAGAATAAGATACTACTTTACTCTTGGTTTGGATAGGAGGACAATCCATTCTACTACTGTTGCAGGGACAAATCTGCACAAACAGAACTATGGACACTAAATAGTGCATTGCATATCAATTATAATAGGCGCAGGTAGACTTTCCACATACCTCAGTGATATCAGACTTTGAAGCACCCCCAATCTCCTTACTGACTAGATAGTGTGGCAGAGTCATTTAGCTCCCGAATTCATCGATGATTGATCCCCAATGATGATTATCCAACGCAGGACAAGAGTACGGAGTCAGAGTCCAGAAGTATCAGAGACACCACAGAGTCTATTTAAGTTTTAAAGCTTTATTAAAAGTAAAAATATTTATTAAAATCAAGCTTGTCATAAAACATAAACGGTTGATTAAAAATGGAAAAGTGCTTATACTCATTTTTTATTTCACACATTTATTGTGGGCGAGCCAAACCCTCACCTGGTTTGAACTTTCATTTTTCTTTTTGCTGCTGAATCATTGGTCCCTTTGTCCTAATGATTTCTTCTTAGAAGTGAAGCTTCTGTTATGAGGAAAATGGTGCGTGTTAAAAAGCAAACATTCATCAGTTGTGCCAAATAATGCTGCAAGACAACACCCTTCCCTGGAAAAAGGGACATTTTTACTTTAGAGTAGACAGTCACAATTTATTAGATTGTTTTCTGTATTCACATTTCTTCATTCCTAGACAAAATACTAGTGAGTGGTGTATGTCTATGACATCTAACATTCTTAAATGTACTTTGTAGCTGGAACATCTGGTGCTGGGCCCGGCATGGAGGCGGAGGGAAGCTCTGGGGAGGAGGCGGTGCAAGTGCCAGACCAAACTGCTGTGCGGGTTGCCACGGTAGTGGCGGGCAGTGGTAAGCTCTTATATTCCTTACTTATTGAGATTGCAGACTGCATAGCGTGCTGCTCCCCGTGAAAAAACGTAAGGTTTGTCCAGATGAGAGACATGAAGATGAATGATTGACATTTAGGGGCCTATTATGATGGCGGACGGACCTGAGTCCGTCCGCCACCATAGAGTAGGAGGGACCGTCCACAGGGGCAGCGGCTGTCCCTTCATGGTAATTAGGATTTGACCGCCACCCTGGCGGTCACATCCTGTATTTTTATCATTGCGGCGGGTTGCTGCTTGATAAAAATGTAAGTTGTGCATTTGCATGCCGCTTTGTGCAGGCAAAAGCAGGGGGGTACCGTAGGTACCCCCCAGGTGCACCCCCACCCCCCCTTCACCTCTGGGGGCCCGCAACGGGCCCCCAAACAAAAATCCGTATGCCTTTGCACGTCGGAAATGCGGCCGTGTAAAGGCATGTTCCTCCAGACATCCTAATATGGCTGGCGGTGTCTGATAGACACCGCCAGCCATGTTAGTGACTCTGTATGAGTCTCCTTTTGAAGGATAAATAAGTATGGGCAAATTAATTTACGGATCTTTCCCCCTCAAGCTAGGTGTACTGTAAACTGTGTTTTAGAACAAAATTAGACCTTCTCAGCAGTGCTCGCACCCAGACCCTTACTAAAGCCAGTCGCAAAAATGTAGAAGACCCCCAATCAGATCTCAAAAAACGAGGCCTAGTAGAAAACTAGTGACAAAACGTAAAAGTAAAAGTAGGCCAAAATCCCCCCTTACCCACCGTGGATTGTATTCAAACCACTTGCAAGCAAGCAAAAGTATCCATACCCAGCATCGCTCCAAGACTCACAAACCCCCCCACAAACAGCCCCCCACCCAAACGCATGCAATACAAATACTGCTAACCCTAACAAGCCCTAAGTTAAGAATAGTGGCAAACGCTTTCTTTAACTATGCCAAATCCCCCCTTTTCCACCATGGATTTTCTTCAAATCACTTGCAACCAAAATTACACATTCCTACGAGTGCTCTAAGATCCCAGAACTCAGTTGCAAAAATCTAGAACACCCCGAAACACATGCAATCCTGCTGCTATGGTTAACCCTAACGAACCCTAAGTTACAAAAAGTGCCAAAAGGCTTTTCCGCATGGATTTTCTCCAAACCAGTTTTATCCGGTATTAGACCTTCCCAGCAATGCCCCAAGACCCGCCAACCCACCTGCAAAAAAGCACAACACCCCCAAACAGCCAAAAAGGAAAATCTCATACTTACAATATTTTTCGGCCTTCTGTCCAAACGCACTGTGCAGCTAGGTCATAACTCCCGTTTTCACCATGGATTTCCTGAAAAGCAAATGCAATCAAAATTAGACTGTGCCAGCAGTGCTCCCAGAACCCAAACCCCACCCACAAACACCCGGAACCCCCCCAAAGAGCACCTCAAAGACAAGCAAGTCAGCAAAAATGCAAAAAGAATTTCGCCTCCGATTTGGTCCAAACCACTTTTATCCGGTATTAGAGCTTCCAAGCAATGGCCCCAGAGCCGTCAACCCAGGCAAAAACAAGTAGAAGACCCCCAAACAGCCAAAAAGCAAAAGTACAAAAATGGGGACTTAGTCATTTTCATGGCAATTTCCAAAATCACTCCGCGCGCGCTCTGCAGCTAGGCCCTAACTCCCCTCTGCCACCATGGATTTGCTTCAAACCTCTTGCAATCAAAAGTATCCATAGCCAACAGTGCTCCCAGACCCCGAACCCCACCCACAAACCCCAGGAAGCCCCCCAAACAGGCCCCCGAAAACGCTACATTGAGCGAAATGTCAGAAATAGCAAAAACTTTTTCCTCATGGATTTTGTCCAAACCATTTCTATCCGGTATTAGACCTTCCCAGCAATGCCCCAAGAGACCCGCCAACCCACCCTCAAAAAAGCACAACACCCCCAAACAGCCAAAAAGGAAAATCTCATACTTACAATATTTTTCGGCCTTCTGTCCAAACGCGCTGTGCAGCTAGGTCATAACTCCTGTTTTCTACCATGGATTTCCTGAAAAGCAAATGCAATCAAAATTAGACTGTGGCAGCAGTGCTCCCAGACCCCAAAACCCACCCACAAACACCCGGAACCCCCCCAAAGAGCACCTCAAAGAAAAGCAAGTCAGCAAAAACGCAAAAAGAATTTCGCCTCCGATTTGGTCCAAACCACTTTTATCTGGTATTAGAGCTCCCCAGCAATGGCCCCAGAGCCTTCAACCCAGGCGAAAACAAGTAGAAGACCCCCAAACAGCCAAAAAGCAAAAGTACAAAAATGGGGACTTAGTCATTTTCATGGCAATTTCCAAAATCTCTCCGCGCGCGGTCTGCAGCTAGAACCTAACTCCCGTCTGCAACCATGGATTTGCTTCAAACCTCTTGCAATCAAAGGTATATATAGCCAGCAGTGCTCCCAGACCCCGAAACCCACCCACAAACACCCGGAAGCCCCCCAAACAGGCCCCCGAAAAAGCTACATTGAGCGAAATGTCAGAAATAGCAAAAACTTTTTCCTCATGGATTTTGTCCAAACCACTTCTATCCGGTATTAGACCTTCCCAGCAATGCCCCAAGAGACCCGCCAACCCACCCTCAAAAAAGCACAACACCCCCAAGCAGCCAAAAAGGAAAATCTCATACTTACAATATTTTTCGGCCTTCTGTCCAAACGCGCTGTGCAGCTAGGTCATAACTCCCGTTTTCCACCATGGATTTCCTGAAAAGCAAATGCAATCAAAATTAGACTGTGCCAGCAGTGCTCCCAGACCCCGACACCCACCCACAAACACCCGGAACCCCCCCAAACAGGCCCCCGAAAACATGATAGTGAGCAAAAAGTCAAAAACGTTTTCAAGTCTGATTTGGTCAAAACCAGTTTTATCTGGTATTAGACCTTCCCAGCAATGCCCCAAGATCCGCCAACTCAACCGCAAAGAAGTAGAACACCCCCACAAGTGCAGAGTCTTTCTTCATTGGGCGTAATCCAGCCCTCTGCTTTGAGGGAAATAGGAGTCTGGAGGAGGAGGATAGAGGAGCATGTTCTTGTGAACTTGTGAACCTGAGGAATACAGACTGCGGCACCTTCAAATCAATAAGCAAATAAGTGAAGACAGTTCTGCTGATGGGCTTGTTTTTGTGATTAGGTGATTAAAGTTTTAATTATATTAACTGTGCAAAACAAAGAAAGACAGACACACAGGAATAAAAGTGAATAAGGACGAAAAAGAAAGTTATTGATTCATTGGCTCATTTTCAGGGCTCGGTGTCAGGGAATAAGAGTTCGTCCTCATACTCTGCGAATTCAGGCAGGAGTAGGTCAGTGTCACCTAACAGAGAAAAAATTCCCTCATCTAAGTTGCTGTCCTCCTCGTCTTCTTCCAGCTTGTATTCTCGTACTTTGTAATCTGGTGGTATGAGGTGCTGATTCATCTTGATCATTGTTAACCTCTCCACATTTTTGGGCGAGAAGCGGGTCCATTTGCAAGTTACAATGCCACCAGCAGCACTGAAAACACGTTCAGAAGACACACTTGCGAGTGGGCAAGACAAGTAGTTTATAGCCAGGTTGGAGATCTGTGCCCACAATTCTTTTTTCCCATGCCAATACGCCAATAGGTCAGCATTAACATAGACCTCTGTTGAGTCATTCAGATAGTCCTGCACCATCAACTGAAGGTTCTCCAAGGTTCCTCCACTTTGCTTACTTTTTGCTGGGACCTTTTGAGAACCAAACCCAAGCTGAGTTAGCCAATCCTCTTCTTCACCCAATGTTACTGTTGTGTCTGGTGCAGATGATCCAGTTGCTGGTGTCTTTAACGGCTGAGAGGTCACTTCTGCCACAGCCACAGGTGCAGAAGTGGATTCTTTTGACTGGGGATGGCCTGCTGATGCTGATGTACTGCTTTTTCCTTCAATTTTCTGTCATTCTCTTTCAAACCTCATGGCTGACAAGGCTAGACAACGTTTGTACTTTGTAACATCTTCATCACCAAAAGGAAAGAATGCTCTGCCTGCCAGCGCCTTTTTGTAGCGTGGATCCGGAATAGTAGCACAAATGTAATGCTGTTCTGAGTGGATCATTTTAAGACGTTCATCGCCAAGTAGGCGCTCTAATAATTTCTCCACCAAAACAAAAGCGTCTTGCTTTTCTTTATCTTTTTGAAACATAGAAGACACCGCCTTCAGTTGGTGCTCCAGCATGCGCAACAATGGGAAGCTTTTCCCAAATTACAGTCCTTCCTGCTGTCTGCATGCGTGAAGACCTCAAAAGTACGGACATGTCTGTCAGGCTTTTAACTAGCTTCCAGTGCGCCGCATCTAGCCTCAGGTCCTTCTGAGCTGTACCCAGTGTTAAGAAATACTGATCGAGTACCGTAAACTGCTCATGCAGATGCTCAAGCATGTAGATGGTTGAGTTCCAACGTGTTGGCACCTCCTGGATGAGTGCTTTCACTGGCATTCAACGTTCATGTAGCAGGCCCCTCAGATGCTTCCGGGCCTTAAAAGAATGGCTGAAATGGTTGCACATTCTTCGGCAGGTGGCCACTAACTCGCACGCTGGACTGTCTTCATCACTCAAGAATATTTCAACAACCAGGTTTATACAGTGCGCTAAACATGGCACTCTGAAATAGTTACCCAGATCCATGGCCTTAACTACATTGGTGCCATTATCCGTGGAAACATAACCATCTTGCGTTTTTTTGGGGACAGCCAGTGAAAGGCCTTTGCGTTAAACTCATTCAAAATGTTTTCTGCTGTATGATGTTTCTCCAAGCCAAACATGGCTAGTGTTGCATGTTTCCGAGCAGCTTTAAAAACTTGGTCCGGGTCAACACCTGCGTTTAGCTTTGCTTTAACCCCTGAAAAAGAGACCCAGTGTGCAGTGATGCACATGTAATCAGTGCCTGCGCCACTGGTCCACATGTCTGTTGTCAGATGTATAGTGTGAACAGCACTCTTCTGCAAAGCTGCCCCAATCACCTCCAGCACAAGTTCATGTAGTGCTGGAACCGCAACTCTGGCAAAATGGAACCGGCTAGGAACCTTCCATTTAGGGCAGAGCGTTGCCACTAATTCTAGAAAACCAACCCATTCTACAAAAGAAAAAGGTAGAAGGTCCAGAGCTAGCATTTTAGCCAGCTTAGTGTTATACAGACGCATCAGTGGGAGGTTGCTTTCATATGGCGCTTCTGAAAACAAAATGGTTCTAATGTTGGCCTGGACCATTTTACGGGATGATGATGATGACTTCTTCGACCCAGTTACGCTTGCTGATGAACTTTTTCGCATTGGTGTCTCACTCTCTCCCACACTCTTAGTGTGGCTCACAGGGGGTGTGCTGACAGGGGTACTGGGTGTAATTGAAGTAGTGTTTGACGATTCTTCCTCCTCGTCATCATCAGATGAAACATCAACGTTTTCTTGACTTGCAATTCGGGCTTCCTTGATCTTCTTAAGGTGCGCAAACCATTGGACACCGTGCTGTCTCTTAAGATGACCTCTCTGGCCTCCGGTACCATAGTTGGTACCAAACTTACCATGACTAACTGCAAGCTTACAAATGCTACAAATGGCTATGTTTTCCTTTTTTGGGCAAACACTAAAGAAGTCCCAAACTGCGGACTTGAAATGTCTGTGGGGGACGGAGGAGGCGATACTGGTGGTGGTCATGCTGCTAGTGCCAGATGAAGTGGAGGATGTGTATTGCCGAACTTTACTACGTTGTGCACTTTCACCACCACTAATTGAGGTCGAGGTGGATGGAGGTCCCTTCTGGCGAGGAAGAAATATGGAAGCGGTAGGTGGTGGTGTACTAGTTAACTCCAATGATTGTGGTGTTCCCATTGCCTCCTCGTCGACAACATCATCACGCTCAGCAGCTTTTTGGGCTAGGGTCAAAATGTCTGTTTGCTGCATGCCCGCTGAGGCTGGAGTGACGTCTATGATGACTGCGTCGTCGTCGTGGGAGTCTTCATCAGCAGGAGTATACACCACTTCTTGTTCAGCGTCATCATCACACTCCATAACTATGAGAGTTTCGACGACCTTCCTTTTACGCTTAGCTACCTTTGTCAGATCATGGTGTGCCTCACTCTCAGACTGCTGTGGTGGTTCCCAATTGTCATCCATATCATCAGAAGGAAGAGGGCTTGAAGAAGATGTAGACACCACCCTTGATCTTTTCCTTGCTAGGGATGTGGAAGACAATGAATGATCATCAGGAGGAGTGATTCCTCAAATGATACCTCGGCTTGATTGTCGATTTCCTGATGTGCCCCTACTTCGGGAGGAACAACTATTGGGGGCACTTTTAACCCTCCATGCACCTCTGCTTGCGCATCTCCTTGCGCTGCCTCTCCTTCCACATGTACTTGGGCTTGTACTTGCACATGTGGTTGTTGTTGCGGCTGTGGTTGTTCAACACTCGTCAGATGAGTTACAACAACGTGTGTTGATTGAGGGACATTGCTGCTACTTTCTTGCGATGAGCCAACATCACTGGTTGATGGTGATTGAACAACTAGACTAAGTGCCTCTGCAGCACCCAAGGGCTTGGACTTAAGTTGGCGTGGTGGTTTTGCCACTGAGCCCAATGGAGAGGGGGTGCTGCTCCCAGCTTGGTCCCCAGCAGATCCCGCTGCTGCTGCAGGCGTTCTTTTTTTTTTATTCCCCAAAAATGTGCCGGGCGGCACACCAGTCTCCTTGGTAACTTGCTTCTTCTGCTCCTTACTGGCAACTTTCTTGCTAGAAGAGCTACAGGGAACTTTTTTTGGGGCCATCTTCTTCAGAGGTCAGCAGGCCGCAGTTGCACGAGTTGCAGAGTTGTCTGTGGCCAGACGTGACGTCGCGTGACGTTATGCTGCACACACACACCGCTGCAGGACTTCTTCCTGGCACTGGTGGTTCTCTTGAGTCTTGTGCACCTAAAAGCAATGGAAGACAGAGGAACATCAGTTCAGTTATACACCCCAACAACTCGAAAACCACATAAAAATCAGCACAATCCCATGCCATCCAAGCCCTCAATGATGTTTAAATTCAAGACACCCCACAGAAAGACTAGGCTCATGCACCACTCACTAGCCCTGGTCAAAAGGCCCCAACAACAGCCCAAAAATCGAAAAACACACAAAAATCACCACAATCTCATGCCATCCATGCCCTCAATCATGTTCAAATTCAAGACACCCCAAAGAAAGACTAAGCCCATGCACCCCTGAGTACCCCTGGGCATAATGGATGAAAGCATGGCAGACTGGGTGCAGGCCTATGGCAAAACAAAGCACACTGCCTGGCTTCAAAATGGCCCCTAGACCCCCACCACATGGATAGGCCCGGCCTGCACCAGTCCTCAAAATGGCCCCCACCCACATGGACAGGCCCATAAAGACCCCAAAAAATCGAAAAAACACCAAAAATCACCACAATCCCATGCCATCCATGCCCTGAATGATGTTTAAATTCAAGACACCCCACAGAAAGACTAGGCCCATGCACCACTCACTAGCCCTGGTCAAAAGGGTGCCGGCCTGAGAACACTGCCTGCATTCAAATGGCCCCTTGCCTCCCAGCACATGGCCAGTGCCTGCCTGTACCAGCACTCAAAATGGCCCCCACGCACATGGCCAGTCCCCATGAACACCCCAAAAAATCGAAAAACACAGAAAAATCAGCAGAATCCCATGCCATCCATGCCCTCCATAATGTTTAAATTCAAGACACCCCACAGAAAGACTAGGCCCATGCACCACTAACTACCCCTCCGCAAAAGGCCCCAACAACAGCCCAATAATCAAAAATTCTAAAATTGTAGTTGCAGCAACTGTAATGCCCCAAACAAACTTACTTGTGAAATTTCTAATCCAAAAGTGATCCAAAGAAAGTCAAAAAGGCCTCAAATCCAAATATCCAGCAGCATCCACAAAAAGAAATCCTTCCAGGTCAAGATCCGAATGAAAGTGACCAGCACATGAAGAAAGCACTGGGAGGAGCCTGCTGGACAGGAACAGGAAGTTGGAGACTGTGGGGCACTTTCTTCCTCCCCCCACCCCCAGAATGGACTCCTTGCAAAAAAAAGTGCAGGCAAATGTCAACCTGAGGAGTTATTCTGATAAAAATCATCATTTTCAGAAGGTTTATGCGGCTTCCTGGTGGATTTCTTGTGCAGAATTTCAAATTCTGTATTTAGCGAGTGCAAGATTGTTGCTGCCTGCCGCATCTATGTGTTCGCAATTGCGAACTCTCGCGATGCGTGCTGTGCAAGGTGGCAAGCCGCGATTACGTAATCGCGGTCGCCAAACTCCCGCGGGATCCCGCAGCAAGATCCAAAATGGCGCAGCACTCGCAAAATATCGAGAAAAACAACTCGGCAAACGCTGAATGACGGTAAGTGAATGCCGCGCGCCGCAATATTGTATCACCAAGCAAAAAAATCCACCGCGTGCGAATTTGCGGATTTTCAGCAAATTCGCGAGAGTTCGCAGATTGCGAATTTACCGAAAATCCGCAAAATCCGCGAGCGGAACAGATTTTATGCCCACCCTTAGTGGGGAGCATGGAGGTCATGGAATCTGACATGCATGAGACAGATTAGTGGTTGCTACACCTGCTGCCCTAGATGTCTCCTGCAGTGGTTGGTTGAACTGCTGCGTGCTGTGCATTGATTGCGCCCTTTTTGGTGTGCAGCTGTCGAGACTAATATAGGACTTACATCCACTCGAATCCCAATGTCTTTCTTCTTCTCTTTGGTTATCTACTATTTACATTTGGGAGAAGTTCTGGTAATATGAGGCTAACGTCTATACACTGAAGTGCCTATATTTTAACCTAATTTTTGATGTACTAAGGCATAAATTGCAATGCCTTCTGTTTGTTTCTGTCCTTGAAAACTCAATAAAAATCATTATTTTTTTTTAAACAACCATTGTCATGCCACTGCATAAGCTAGCAGGAGGGTTAGTATGCAGCCACAGATAGAGGAAGCTCTTTGGCAGCATTTCCCTGTCCAGTTGAAAGCATGATGCCACATAGTCAGCAGATTGGTGTATTAGTTTATCCTCTGTCTAAGCCCACGTGGCTACTCCCCCTCACCTTATGAAAGCTACCACTGGGAAGACTTCCTTGTTATTGGCATGTCTGCATACCATTTAATTTTCAGTTGATGGTGCAGAGTTGGGGATATTGCAGTTCTTCGAGAATTGATGCATCACCGTGGGTTGCCTTAGCAAGGGAACACAACAACAGGAGCCACGGATGTAATGAAACAAAACTGATCATTTTTCACACCGTTGGGTTGAACACAGTAGTGTCACAGACACACCATATTCATCACACTGGAAGTAAGACACCTCAGAATGATGTGGTGATACACATATTTATTCCTTTAGGATAATATGTAAACAGGTCTGCCACAAGCAGCAAAAACTGTCTCACCTGGAATTCTCCCTTTTCTTCCACATTCCAAGTGACATACTCAAGGTTCAATCACACATTCTGAAATCCACAGCCCATATCCAATCCAACACCCCCCTGTCTTTCTTCACCTTCCTTTGATTCGACAGTGAAGTGAACCTTCGGGTTTTTCTCTCCTGGGCGTTTCTATAGAAATGCTTGTTACTTTGTTGGATAGAGTTCCTACTCACATTGTGCTCAGAATGGCTGAAACACCAAATGCTAACCACCAATAAGGAGGTGAAGTTGAACACAGGAGGTTTTAGTGAAAAAGAGAGTTCACTGTGCTCTGTTATAAACAAGCTGTGTCAGAAAGGAGAAACAGCAGGTAAGGAGGAACCACATAAGGTGGCACCCCAACAACCTAACCATCACACAGAATGGTCACACAGTAGACCTGCTCTGTGACTCCTTGATCCATCAACAGCTCTCTTCAAATGAAATCCCAGCAATGGCTCCTGCAATTACTCCAGAAACAGTTGACCATTTCCCTATTTGCCCTAACAGGACATGCACCAACTCACCTTAATAGGACAAGAACCCCTCTTATCTCCAATGGTGTGCTTGCAATGTTTTGGAATCTCAATAGCACACTTAGTGCAAGCGTAAGGGAATGTGCTCCTAAGCTCTACCAGGTAAGAAGAAAGCATTGAATCTGTTCACAGGTGCAGAAAACCTCTGCTTCGTCAAGCCTGCACATGAGATTTTAATGACTAGCTGCTGCCTTGTATACACAGATCATATAATGCCGATTGAGATCGATATGCTCCAGCCATTGCACAAATACACCTTTCAGTGAAGAAGCACTTTTACTCATAAAATCGGATCATGAACTTATTTAGGACATTTGCCTCCTAGCGTTTAAATTTCAGATACTTGCAAAAATACCACAAGGTTTCCCCGGTGAAAGGAAGACTAGATTTCTAAACTGCACTTAAAATGTTATAGGCATTGGCAATACTAAAAAGAAATAGCTATTTTTTTATTATTTCAATGTTATCTTATTTCAATAGTTATTGAAGAAACAGGAACTCTTTGGAATCAAACATGCTTGTCCATCTGTTATAGCATGAAGATGACATGCTATACACATAATATATTAGGCATCTCTGAGTGCTGGGGGTTCCTGATTACTCAATTAAATACGTAAACCTTTGCAAAAAAAATTCTAATTTTTTAAAATATAGGTTGTGCAGAAAATTGACATATAAAAAAATGCTTACATCTTGTTATCCATAGGTCAACCTAATTTGGTGATTCACTGCTGATTCCCAGTGAATTAGGCTTTGCTAAATCTCAGCTACCATTCATCTTATCTCCAAAGTGCTTGATAAACTCAAGTAATTTGATCCTGGACAGTAATTATTTCATGTTCTAGTTACATATTTGGGAGCTAGACCTGGTGAACCACACTCAAGCCTGTAATTTGGAAATAACCTTCTTTTCAAGACTCAGTATATCGTCCCAACTTCCATCATTAAAACTAGCACCCTGGCTTATGAAGTCACAGAGCATCACTGTTGGAAATGCCCCTTTTTGCAGGGTTATCCCCGAATGTTTTGCTTCTTCCTCCTTTGTTTTTCCTGACCTGTGGTTGTTGGTTATAGGACTCTGGGCACTTTACCACTGCTGATCAGTGCTTAAGTGCATATGCTCTCTGTGTAAATTGTTATTGTGATTGGTTATCCATGATTGGCCTATTTGTCTTACCAGTAGATCCCTAGTAAAGTGCAATGAGTGTGCCAGGGCTCGTAACTGAAATGCTATTAGTGGGCTTGCAGCACTGATTGTGCCGCCCGCATTCACATAAGTAGCCCTGAAAAGATGTTTCAGGCCTGCCACCGCAGTGCCTGTGCATAGGTTTTTAACTGCCATGTTGACCTGGCCAATGCACCCACTTGCCAAGCCTTACTTTTCCCTTTCTTACACATAGGACACCCCTATGGTAGGCCCAAGGTACCCCCCTGGGCAGGGTGGAGTGTAAATAAAAGGTAGTACATGTACTAGTGTGTACCATGTCCTGATAGGGAAATACTGCCAATTCCGTTTTCACTATTGAAAGGCTATCTTGCCCATAGGCCAGAATGGGGAATGCTGTGTAATATGCTTACCTGCATATCTTCCTATAGGATTGAGTTAGAAAATTGGAGTCTGGTATCCCAGAATGTTATAACACATATTTTAGTAAAGATGTTTTTTAAATTCTGTGTTTGAAAATAGCACTTTAAGAAAGTGGCTATTTTCTTGTTCAACCTTTCTGTGTGCCTCTGCCTGCTTGTGGATTGACTGTCTGGTTTGAGAGTGACAGGAGCTGGGGTGGCTCCAGAAGTCTGGGTGAGTCAGCAAAAGGCTGAATAGACCGATCTGCATTTGGAGTAGTGGGAGGAGTAGCACCTGGGCCTGAATAGGGCTGCGCCTGTCTTACGCAATGCTGGTTCCAACTCCTGCGGTGTGTCTGAAGACCCTTGCCCACATTCACAAAGGAAGAAGTTGTGCACTGGCAGAGTGCACCCAGAACTGGTTTGGACTGAGTCCAGGACCCCTTACACCAAGAGAACAAAGATGTTTGGGGTATAAATATGAGAGTTGAAACCCCTGAACTTTAGATCATCCTGGAATTCAAGACGACCCATTGCCGAAGAGAAGAGCTTGAGAAACTGAAGAGAAAAACTGCCCTTGCTGTGTGTTCTGGGGTTAACCTGCAGTTCCGATTCTGCCAAGGAAAGGAGAAGGACTTTGCTGTGTGCCATGTCCCCTGCTTGATGAAGATCTCCAAGGGCCCATGAACAAAATGACTTCACCCCCAGCGCCCCCTGAACTCTGCTGTGTGAGTTCTGACCTGCCTAGAGTGCTTGATACAGTTGTGTGGCCTGTCGTCGCTGAAAGAACTGATGCATTGAGGGATCATAGCTGAAGAAGACCAACGCCGTGCCGTGCAACACAGCTGCATTGATTGTTCTCGCATCCTGAAGATCTACGCATTGTACCTGTGGGATTGCTTTCCCAATGCATCACCTGCGAACCGGAACCAGCACAAAGACTCGACGCATCGCTCCCCCTACTGACCGGACTCGACGCAACCCGTCTGCTGCCTGCAGGGGGCTGTTGCATCGCCTCCTCAGGGTCTCAGGAGTGTTGCATCTCTTTCTTTTTCAACGCTGCAGCTGCTTGGCTTGGGAACTTTTGTCACATCTCCAGGTACTTAGGTGCAAAGTCACGCATACATAGATTTCTATGGTACAAGTTCTTGAAACCTTTTTAAAGTCATGCTGTGGGGTGAAGCGGGGTGCTCCCACCACCGTTCCTCTTTAAAAGTACTCTTGCGAGTCATTGACCAAGCAACATGAGACTGCATTTACCATAATGCCTGGGGCAAACCTTGATGGGGGGTGAAGCAGTGTGCTCCCACCCCTGCTCCTTTTTAAAGTCATATTTCTAAACTGTGTATGCTGGATTTTTGTTGTTTAGATAAAGATACTTTATTTTTCTAAACTGATGTAGTGTCCATTTGTGGTGTTTTCACTGTGTTATTGTGAGTGTTGATACAAATACTTTACACATTGCCTTTGGGATAAGCCTATCGGCTCGTGCCAAGCTACCAAGGGAGTGAGCAGGGGTTATCTAAAGAGTGTATCCCCCTTGCCCTGACTAGAAGCAAGGGTCCCTATGAGGTTCCGTGACAATTGTAAGTGGTGTTTTTTTGACTCACCCGAATATGGTCGAGTCTGGTATCTATGAACCGCAAATGACGAGTTTAGTGGGTGTACGCGTTTTCGCTGTGCTAGCCCAAATCGTTCGTTTGGCATTCATCGATCAAGATATGGGCACTGAGGGAGGTCAGAGATTGTTTGTGGACAAATTTGTGTCGAATTTGTTGCCTGATCTAAGCAATAAATTGAAGAATTCAGAGAGTGCGTGGGCTGTTTCTACTTCTGCCCAGATATTGGCTGTGGCTCAATATTATGAAAACAGAGAGAAAGAGGAAAACGATCGTGCGGATAAAAAGACGAAAGAGCTCAAAACGAAAGTTTTGTTGCAACAAGCATATCCTCCGCGCTCGAATCAGAATGATTCTCAGCAGCGGAATAGATCACAGTCAGAGCCCGCTAGGTCACAATCGCGAAATGACTTTTCTTCGCAGAGATATACGCTTGGGTACAATCAATGTGCCTATTGTAGAGGTGAGGGTCATTTGAAATTTGATTGCCCGGTTCTGCGTGATCGGAATAATGGTAATTCATCTAGAGGAGGTCGTAGTGGTCCGCAACAAGCATCACGTGGTAGAGGTCGTGGTGTTAATCAGACCCAAAATGAGCGTTCTAATATTCCTCTGATTCCAATAATTGTTTTGATCAGCGTGGGTCATCGTCAGGTAGATCCGCACAGTACAATGTGGACGATTATTACGTCGATCAGGGTACTGACGGCGGTAATTACTAGGACAGCCATAGACAAAGAGAGGGAGTGGTATCAGTTCCGGTTGATCAGAGAGGGCCTTACGTCGCAGTTGTCACCTCGAGCGTAGTTGAGCCTTTTCTGTTGGACACTGGTGCAGCGAAAAGTTCCATCATGCATTCGAAACTCCCTGGCGCACCTTTGTCTGGCTTAACAAATGTTTCCGTTGGATTCTCCGGCGCCCCTGTTAGCAATCCGGTTTCTCGCCCTTTGCCCCTTACAATTGGGCCACGGGAGCTGAAAGCTCCTTTGATTTTGACCACCGGTTGTGGTGAAAATCTTTTGGGCCTGGATTTGCTGAAACGTTTGTATGCGACTTTGTATTGTTCTCCTGCGGGAGTAAAGCTTACGTTGGGTGAGAGGGTGATCTCTCCTATGTACTTGTCCATTGATAAGCTCCCACCGGAATTGAGTTCTCTTCCTGCATCTTTGTGGGCAACAGGTCCCAATGACGTGGGCCTGCTTGACATCTCCCCTTATGTTGTCCAATTGAAATCGAATGTGCGATTACCACGTATTCCCCATTATCGTATCTCTCTTGATGGTGAGCGAGCGTTGTTAGCGATCATCTATGATTTGATCGAGAAAGATGTTATCGAGGAGACTCGGGAAAACGTGTGTAATAGCCCTGTGCTACCCATTTTGAAACGCACTGATCCATCTAAGCCTCCTGTTTATCGTTTTGTCATTGATTTACGGGAGGTGAATAAAATTGTGGTTCCTCAGTTCCCTGTGGTGCCTAACATTACGGCTTTACTGACTCTGATTCCAGCATCTGCCTCCTGGTTCTCAGTGATCGATCTGAAGAATGCTTTCTTTAGCATTCCGATTGCTGAAGAGAGCAGGGACTTATTCGGTTTCTCATTAGGTGGCCGCAGCTTTAGGTTTAAACGCGCTCCTCAGGGCTACTGTGAGAGTCCATCGATATACAGCCAAGCCCTGAAGAGCCAACTTGATGCGTTTATGTTACCGGCTGGTGCGGCCTTGATCCAATATGTCGATGACTTATTGGTGGCTGCGGATACACGAGACATTTGCAAAACTGCTACGGTGTCTTTGTTGAAACATCTCTGTGACTTACATCACAAGGTGTCACCTTCTAAACTGCAATATTGTTGCCAAGAAGTAACCTATCTAGGTCACTTATTGTCAAAGGAGGGAAGAAGGTTGACCCCAGAGAGAATTGCAGCGATCGCTCGAATGACTGTGCCAACAACTCAAAGAGATGTGCGTGCCTTTTTAGGTATCACGTCATACTGCAGGCAATGGATTCCAAATTTTTCATTGCTAGCGAAACCATTGGTAGCTCTTACGTGCAAGGATGTTCCAACTCCTTTGCCATGGACGGAAGAGTGTCAGAAAAGTTTTTCTGAACTACGTGATGCATTGTGTTCGGCCCCTGTGTTAGGTACTCCTGACTACAGTAAGCTGTTTACATTATACGTTCACGAGAGGGAAGGTTGTGCGTTGAGTGTTTTGACGCAACAATTTGGTGGTAAGCAACGTCCATGTGCATATTTTTCCTCGACCTTGGACCCAGCAGCTAGAGCATTGCCGAGTTGCTTGAGAGCAACAGCGGCAGCTGCGGTGTCCATCCGGCAATCTGCAGGATTGGTCATGGATAATATGCTTACGGTGATGGTTCCGCATGCAGTTGACACTCTCTTGAATCGTACAAAAACCCAACACTTGACGAGCGCAAGGTTGTCTGGTTATGAGTTGACGCTTCTGGCAAGTCACATTCAAATAAAACGCTGCAATGTCCTAAACCCGGCGACTTTGTTGCCAACAAATATGGAATCAGATGAGGTACCACCACACGATTGTTATTTACGAACCGAGGAAGAAACGAAGGGTCGTGTTGACCTAAAAAACACTCCATTGGAAGAACCCGATGGTACTTTGTATGTGGACGGTTCGTGTTTTAAGTTGCCGAATGGTGATGTGGCGACTGCGTATGCTGTGGTAACGTTGAGTACGGTTGTGGAAACTGCAAGATTGAACCAGAACTCTGCACAGGCGGCAGAGCTGATTGCCTTAACCAGAGCGTGTGTTTTGTCGAAAGGGAAACGGGTGAATGTGTTTACGGACAGTCAGTATGCGTTTGGTGTTGCCCATAGTTTTGGACGATTGTGGAGAGAGAGAGGTTTTATGACATCGCATGGTACGAAGATTCAGCATGGACTGCTTGTGAATGATCTTTTAGATGCACTTACATTGCCCAAGCAGGTGGCGATTATTAGGTGTAGTGCACACCGTAAGGTGACGGATGATGTTGGTCATGGCAATGCGTTTGCGGATGAGATTGCTAAGGAAACTGCGAGAAACCTTACAACTAGAATGTATGTGACGAGTTCGGTAAGGTGGCCTGCAGAAGCTGGTATGTGTGAAGACACTGTCGAAAGTGTGAAGGCGATTCAGAATGAGGCCACCGAGACTGAAAAGACCAAGTGGAAAGAGAGTACGGGAAAGATGGATGCGAATGGCTGTTGGATTGATTTGTTGGAGAATAAAAGGTGGATGTTGCCGGATGCATATGTGCTAGCTGTTGTGACCATGGCACACGGTTTGTCACACATTAGTGCGAAAGGTATTTGCAAGTTGTTGTCCCCTGTATGGAAGAATGATGGTATTACTAAGTGTGCTGAGAGATTGGTTAAGAATTGTATGGTATGTATGATGTACAATCCTGGCAAGGGCACTCCTACACCCCCTGGCCACTTTGCTCCTCCTACATGTCCCTTTGAAGTAATTCAGTTGGACTTCATCCATATGGAGCGATGCAATAACCTAAAATACGTTTTAGTCGTGGTTTGCGCATTCTCCCGATGGAAGCCTATCCTCTCAAAGACAATACTGCCTTGTCTACAGCGAAAATCCTACTGAAGGAATACTTTCCTCGGTATGGAATGCCACGGATTGTATGGTCTGATAACGGAAGTGAGTTTGTGGGGAGTGTGATGAAGAGTGTGTGTAAAGGCCTTGGAATTACACAAAAATTCCATAGCGCCAATCATCCCCAGTCAGCAGGTTTGGTTGAGGGGTACAATGGTACTCTCAAACTAAAACTCGCAAAGATTCAGGCTACGACCGGTCTCTCATGGCCTGACGCTTTGCCTCTGGCTCTTTTGTCAACTAGGGCGACCGTACACTCTCGAGTAGGGCTCAGCCCATATGAGATTGTGTTCGGCCGTCCTGCAAATATTTGGGGGGTTCCTAGACCCAGTGCGTTTGCTGATCTTGAATACCCAATGCTGATTGATTACCTTCATGATCTGACTGCTAAACTGAGGTTAATTTATCAAAAGGTCTTTGAAGCACTGCCGGCGCAGACGGAGGGTCCAGGCCACCAACTCCAACCCGGAGATTGGGTGGTTACGAGGAACTTCGGCCGAAAGCGAAATCTTGAGCCGAGGTTCATCGGACCCTTTCAAGTGCTCCTTGCCACGAGAACTGCTGTTCGTTTCGAGGGCCGCAAGCATTGGGTGCACGCCACCCACACCAAAAAGGTACCGATACCTTTACCAGCGGACTCGTGGGTGAGGACAGGCATCGCCTCATCTGAAACCGAGGCTTTGACGAACTTTGTGCCATTCAGCGACGCTCAGCCTGTGGGAGATACTTCAGTGCAGCCGGACAATATTGTGCAACCTTTGTCATTGGAGCATTCAAGATCTGAACTATTGTCTGATCGACAGGACTCTGTTTCAGCATCCGACCAATTGTTTGAAGAGCAGACTCGTCCTGGAAGAAGCAGATATTTTCTCCGTTCTAACACTAGAGACTAATAAAGAAAATTATTTTTGGGTTTTTTCCCTTTGAAATTCACGTTACCCCATTATCACTCTGAACATTTTTGAACAACTGTGATTTTTGTATGAATTCTGAGTTCTTTTCCGTATATGTGCGTTTGCTTCCACAGCTAGGATATTTTGTATATATTGTCTGATTGAAAGAACCTTACATCCGGGTTGACCGTAGGGCCGTGCGGGTACTTCCTTCTGTTTAGTAGGTCCTGACAATAGGTTAGAGGCCGTCGATTCCTAGGAACTCCTGGGGATTGACCATTGCTAAACAGAACGAAGTGCGTCAAGAACGTTGCGGACGGTTTTTAGAGGATGGCTTTCTCAAAGCTGTTGGAGGTGGAAAAGACTCAATCTCAAAGATTCGAATTGCATAGAATTGCACGTACTAAATGCTTCATGTTTCAGGTGTTCTTTCTATTCCTAACTGTTTCCTCGTTATTGGTGGGTGGAGTGTATTATGCGATACAGTCATTTTTGCCTTCTGTTTCACCTACCCCTTCTTCTGAATCTAAACCTACTTCCACTGTTTCTCCTCATTCTTTTCATATCTTACCCCAACACGAGCAGGTTAGACGTGCGGAATTTATGAACAATTCCTTCGTTCAGCTCCTTCATCAGCATCAGTTGGTAATGAACACGACCAATTGTTGGGTGTGTGGGTTAATGCCACATACCACTGATAGGGGAATTCCATACTTGGTCCTTCCTTACAGTTCCCAGGGTTCAGCTCGAGCATTCCAAACAATGTTTCGTAGTGCACTAGATTCTTACCCCCATCGAGAGCCACGCACTGCAGATCATGGTCCTGGCCTGTACCACAAGCCTTTGGCAAGAGCGATTGCCGATTTAGATAGGAATATCTTCGACGCATCGCTTATCCCAGAGGAAGAGGTGCGAGCATACCGAGATTTGAGTGAGGCTGAGTATAGCATGTCAGTGGGTGATCGGCAGCTTAAAAGCTCGTCTCCGATCTGGATCGTACCCCATTTCGCTAATTTCTGTTTGAAAGGCCTAGGCCGAAGCCCGCGAGCTCAGCTCGGGAGGAGTGCCTGTACCGAAACTTATGTTTTGCCGACGACCTCTTCCCCTGTTCTTCTGACTGCCAAGGGTACTTACTTTGTTTGTTACGACCGCGCATATACATGGTTGCCTCGTGACTTCTCAGGCACATGTTATATTGCGAATTTGTTGCCGCCGACCTTTACTGTTGGGTCGGATTATCACAAGACCAGAGTTGTGAGAGGCGTGATTAGCGAAGAGGACACTGCCGGTCAAGAAGCAGGAGACTTCTGCAGTTTTGGGGACGTATGATCAATAATAGGAACCTGAGACAGTTGACTCGAGTGGTGGAATCGACCGCTAATATCACTGCGAGCGCCCTTGGCATCATTACAGCAGAGCTTCAGGCTGACAGGCTTATGACGTTACAAAATCGTATGGTTTTAGACGTTGTTCTTGCAGATAGAGGTGGAGTATGTAAGGTGATCCATTCGAGTTGCTGCATTTTCATTCCTGACAACGCTCCAACTGTCTATCAAGCCATCTCAAAGTTGCATAAGATCTCTGAGTCCATACACATGGACGTAGGGGATTGGACGCTACTAGGGTGGTTTTGGGGCCTGATGTCGACGTGGGGTTGGAAGATTCTGATGATCATTGGAGTTGTTGTAGCATTTCTGTTCAGTGTTGTCTTTGTGTGCAGTGTGGTCCTGCCTTATGTGGCCTCTGTGCTACGACGTGTATAAGACGGCCGCTTGTTACCAAGGAAACATTGATGGATAGAATGATGTTGCAGCAACATCTGGATGGTCTGATGAATATCGAGATCGATTCTGATTCTGACTAGTGCTTGCCTACATGAGGGCAAAAGGAGCGTCTGAGGTTCCGTGACAATTGTAAGTGGTGTTTTTTTGACTCGCCCGAATATGGTCAAGTCTGGTATCTATGAACCACAAATGACGAGTTTAGTGGGTGTACGTGTTTTCGCTGTGCTAGCCCAAATCGTTCGTTTGTTTCGTGGGTTTCTTCATCTGAACCCACGGGTTCCATTTTAGATATGGCATCCATTTTGTTTCTTGCCCTCAAGTAGCCAGCGAACGGACACTGTCCGCTTCGTGACCCTGGGATTCCCAAACTCTTGCGGAAGACACGTGTTCCTTTGAGGGTGTCTTTATGATGAGGGGGATGACACTGTAAGGCAGATGGCCCTGCTGGAGGCTCATCTTGCCGTGCCGGTCTATTGTCTTAGTTGTGTATTCATTAGGCACGTCTCCTTTGATCCCTGCAATCGTGTTTCCTGATACCACCCCCTTTACACTCTTTTCGATCTGTTCGTTATCCTCGTCTTCCTCTGCACCTGTTTCTGACTCTTCCTTGATTCGTTTACAACCGAATGGAATGCACTAATAGTGGGAAGATGTACTTTTACAGTTAGGAACCAACAAATGCTACTGTAATTATGTTCCGGGCCCTGAATACATAAAAAAGCAACCCCCTATAAAATGTACTGTGGGAACCGGGTTGTAATCCTTTGTTCGCCATGTTATCTTATGACGAAAAACTGTATAAAAGGAGCGATCCACAGATACAATACGAAGCAGTCTCCATGAACCTACATGCTATGTACTTCTTGTGACTTCTGTGTTCCCTGCAGTAAATAAACCTCGAATCTTTGACGCCGAAGGAAGTGTCCCGTGTCTCTGTTATTTGTACGCCGGAACAGGTAACCCACGAAGATTCAGGTGTTATCCCTGGCACTGCTGGGTCTTAGAGAAAACCCAGTCCTTCAGTTGGCCCCCAACGTGGGGCTGCATCAGTGGTACCGGTCCAAAGCCCGAAGATCGTGAGGAACTTCGTGTGAAATCTCCGAGGGAAGGTGCACCCCACTTTATCCATCCTGTTGTCGAAACAAGTGGCCCGAAGACTTTTCCCGCGAAGATCCCCGCCTCCTGACGGCTGCGACGGACTGCTGCCCTGACTGTACACCTGTTTTGGCGCCTGGCATAGTCCTTGGTATAGCGAGACGATTGACGGGCCTTCCTGGTGACGCCATTGTTCTTTGAGTTAAGTATTTGTGGGTCGCTCCCAAAATCCTTCGTTGTTGTGGGTGCTTAGTTGTTGCATGGTTCCATTGCATTTGTGGTTCTTCGTATTTTGTTCTTAGTGGTTCTATTTGACGTCTGCAGTCGCCAAAAACCGAGGGTTTTTGAATTTTTGCGAGGACATTGTAATCCAATAACCCTTGACGTTTGTGAAACTCCGTTAGTGTGCACGATGCCTGGCCATAGTACTTTGTTCGGTTGCTTTAGAGGTTCTGGTGCGGATTCCCGATTGGAGGACTCATGTCCGATACCTCCAGTTGGAACTCCAATTTATGAATTATATAGTCGACATGGTGTGGGTCCTATTACATTCAATGATTGCTGGGTTTGTTACACTAAAGAAGACGGTGTCCTTAGTTGGCCTCCTCATGGTAGTTTTGAGACCCCGATTTTAGATAATCTTGAAGCTAAATTGTTCCAAAGAAAAGCAAGGCCGGCCATGTTTGATTCCTTTTGGTTGTGGCGTAAAGAGGCCAAGCAAAAAGAAATCAAACAGCTTAAACGTGATTTTCTATTTCTATTTCTATACGGAATTTGTTAAGCGCGCGGACACCCAGGGGTTTCATGGCGCTGGAGGAAACAGATGAGAGATGGAAACTGCGGGATCAGAAGATGTAGAGTTCTAGCCGTACGCTTGTTTAAATAGCCAGGTTTTCAATGCACGTCTGAACTCAGTCAGCTTGGAGCAGCTCCTGATAGGCAAAGGCAGAGAGTTCCAGGTCTTTGGGGCGAGGTATGCGAAACTGGATCCGCCGAGTCATTTCTTTTTAAATGTCGGTGCCTTAAGAAGGAATAGGTGGGCAGACCGAAGCTCGCGGGACGGGATATGTTTGATAATGAGTTGGTTGATGAACCTAGGGCTTTTACCGTGAAGAGCCTTGAAGATTATGCAGCCTGTCTTAAAGGTGATCCGATGGGTGATGGGGAGCCAGTGGAGGGAGGCTAGCAGAGGTTTGGCTTGAAGATTAACCTGGCTGCTTGATTTTGCACAATCTGCAGGCGTTTAGAGATGGTGAGGGGAAGGCCAAGGTAGGTGGAGTTAGAGAAATCTAGTCGTGAAAGGACTAGTGCGAGTACTGCCTGGATGAGAGCAGAGTGAGACAGCAAATGAGCAATTTTTTTAATTTTCTCAGTTGAAAAAAACAGGAGGAGATCACTGTTCTGACCTGGGTTTTCAGAGAGAGATCGGCGCTGAGAGTGACCCCAAGACTTTTAGCTGACTGGGAAGGGGATGGGGGTGTGCCCATGGAAGGTGGCCAAAAGTGGGGCCCCCAGCTGAGTGCGCTGTCACAGGGGAGTACTAACTCAGTCTTACCTGGGTTTAGCTTAAGGTGGTTCCGATCCATCCAGTTCTGGATATGCAGCATGGTCTTTTGGAATTCCTCTACGGAATCCGGGGAGTTGAGGGGGAATATCAGCTGCAAATCGTCAGCATAGTTAAAAATGATTACTTTTCTGTTTTTCAAGGAGTGCAGAAGGGGTTTAAGATAGAGATTAAAAAGTAGGGGAGACAAAGAGGAGCCCTGTGGGACACCGCAGGTGGTTGGGAGAGTGGGGGCTGTGAAGTTCTCCAGCTTTACCGCCTGAGATCTGTCCATCAGGAAGGATTTAACCCAAGAGAGAGCCGTGCCACTGAGGCCAGCTTGTTCGACACGGTGTAATAGAATAGTGTGGTCCACCGTGTCGAACGCGGCAGATAGGTCGAGTAGTACGAGGGCCTGATGGATTCCGTTATCGGCATTGGTCCTTAGGGTGTTCTGCACGGCAAGGATCACCGCCTCGGTGGAGTGTGCCTGGCAGAATCCCGCTTGATTGGGTTCGAAATAGTCTGATATTTCGATAAAGTTGGATAAGTAGCTGGTTACATAGGCTTCCAGTAGTTTAGAGAGAAGGTATCGTTACAACGATGAGAAATGCAGAGCAGTTTCAGCGAGATAAAGAAGAGAAGGAAAAGGAAAATTTTTGATAGATTGCAACGTATGACAGTGGATAAATGTTAGCCCGTTTTACCGACTGGTACGGAAAAGAAGGGCGAGGAAGCAGTGGAGGATCCTTTGTTGTCTTATCTCCTGAAATCGCCACCTCCATATGCACAGGATACCACAGTTCCCGTGGTTCCCCCTGTTCTTCAACCTGCTGTTCCGGTAGTTGTTAATCCACCTGTCGCTGGTCCTGCTATTGCGAATCCTCTTGTTCCTACTCCTCTACCTGCTCCTGTTCCTACTGCTCCACCGTCTACACACTCTCAAGCTGTTGTTCCCGCTACTTCTGCTCTTGTAGCTACTCCTACTGCTCCTGCTGCTCCTATCTTTAGCCCCCATGTTGTTGCTCCTGTACTTTACTCCTCTTCTCCGTCTGTTCGACGACGCATTCCTAACACTGTTGCTAATCTTTATTCTCCTTTTGGACCGCTTCTTGGGTCTGACGATTCTGATGTTCCCCAACGACGTAGTCAGCTTCCTGGTGGTAGGGAACGCGATACGTTAATCAAAATGGCGCGTAATTGGATTAGATACCCCCTTAAAAATCCCCCGCGCATAGTTGCTGAGACTTTCTCTCAATTCAACAAGCCAACACAGAGATTTGTGTTTGACGAAATGTGCAAATTCTTATGTGAAGCAATATCTAATGATGAGGTCAACGAAGTACCGGTTGACGTAACTGAACTTCAGCTTCAGTTTGCGAGTGGTATACTTGTGGGTAGCAATGTTCGATGTGCTCTTGAGCATCTTCTATCTTTTCGTCCCACTGTGATACCCCAAGCATTGTTTAAAGACGAAACTGAGGAGTGGATGGCGACGCCTGGTCAGTATCCCATGCGCAAAGTTCCACCAGTGTGGATGCCAGGAAATCCTGGTGGTAATCCTGCTGTCTTGCCACACTTCCAGAGAGTGTGGATACACCTTCCATGGAAACGATCGGAAGTTTTGCAGGTTAAGCAGACTTTGCCTGACCCTCACAAAAATCCTGCAGGGTACTATAAAGAATTGTCTCAGTTAGTGGATGCTACGATAATGAATCTTGCCGACATCGATATGTTGTTTGGTAATGTCGTACCACAACCGGTATGGGCGAAAATACGTCACGAAGACCATGCAGCTGAATTAGGTGGTGATTGGGCTGCACTTACGGCGGCTGACGGTTTGCAGGTTGGTGGAGCAAAGCCTGAACAGCTCATCGCTAACCTTCCCCAAAGAATAATTACCCTTATGAAAACGCTTATGCCAGCTATGAGAGTTAACTGGGACAAATTGTCTGCTTGCAAGCAAAAGAAGGATGAGAGTGTCTCCGATTTCTTTACGAGATTTGAGGAGGCATTTATGTTCCGGGCCCTGAATACATGAAAGCAACCCCCTATAAAATGTACTGTGGGAACCGGGTTGTAATCCTTTGTTCGCCATGTTATCTTATGACGAAAAACTGTATAAAAGGAGCGATCCACAGATACAATACGAAGCAGTCTCCATGAACCTACATGCTATGTACTTCTTGTGACTTCTGTGTTCCCTGCAGTAAATAAACCTCGAATCTTTGACGCCGAAGAAAGTGTCCCGTGTCTCTGTTATTTGTACGCCGGAACAGGTAACCCACGAAGGTTTTAGGTGTTATCCCTGGCACTGCTGGGTCCTAGAGAAAACCCAGTCCTTCACCTATTTGGTCAAAGGTACCTACCTCTGCCAACTAGAGACCCCCAGTTCTAACAATCACTATTTCAAGACATCACTAGACTGCATGCATATATGAAAAAGCTTTCCATGAGAACATGTTCCACTATTAAAGAACACTATGGGGTTGATTGTGATGTTGGTCGAAGTTTCCTCCTCCTGACACTGACTCAGAATCGGGACCGACTGAGTCGCAGTCCCAACCGATTACCATGCTCCCGAACACCGTTCGGCAGGACTCCCATTGACTTCAATAGGAGTCTATGTTCTGATAGACAACACACGCTCCTATGGGGAAAATGGATGTCTGCAGAAAACTTGCACCCTGTTGCGGGCACCCCATGGCTCCTGCCACACAGTGCATGGTTTTACAGGGGTGTTCCTTAGGTACCCCCAGACCCACACCTGGAAGCATCAGTAAAAAGGGTCCGATAGTCTTTTTGTGTCGGACAGAGCAGGTCAGACAGGCTGTCAGAATCCGACATAGTAATCGGTCGGGTGGAAACGCTGGCCATAGAGCTCTACGAGTTGGCTCCGACCAACTCGGATCTTCTGAGTGCCAGTTGGCACAAATTCAGAATGACCAAATGGCTCCTCTTCTGACCGCAAGTAATCGGTTGGTCGGAATCGTTACAGAACGAGTCGAGCGGATGGGTCCCGACGCGGTCTAGGAGAATTCGACTGTCAGTCGGAGGCTTTCCGATCAACATCGTAATCAGCCCCTGTGTTGTATTTTGTGCTTGCAACATATTGAGATATAACTACAACTGGTCTGAGGAGTGCTTTGTGAAAGGACGGAGGACAACCGCTTTTGAAGTTTGCAATTTAGGTTTTCACTACAGCGTTCTGATTTGTTCACCCCAATAAGAGAATCATTAATAATTTCTAGGATGTAGGATCACTCACATCTGGTAGAAATGTGCTAATGGTTAGAACATGCTGAAGATACCCATTATAGAGATTTGGAGGTGATTTCTTCTGTTGGATATTCAAACTACCCTTACCATCTTAAGTGTTAGAGCAACAATGCGCGCGTGAGCAAGAACAATGGCCAGAAAACACTGGAAGAGCATCTTTTTTTCAGTTCTGTGTTATTCATAAACTTATAAGTTTCCAGTTAGCCAGCTCTCGAAATCTTTTCATCTATCATTGAGAGAATAGAGTTGTTTTGATTTCTTTGAACGAATTATAATGCTGCTTGAATGCTTTTTAATGCGTTATTTTCAGATATCACCATTGTCACAATGTAAGGGCAGCCAAGGCTCTTTGCCCCAGGCCCCTTGTTTTGCGGGTACCCAACCCATGTTACATAATTTGTCAATATAAGAAAATAATAGGCCAGACCTGTGTTTTTACAATTCATCAAACTTTCCCTCTCCACTGGGTGGTGTTTTCTATCAATGAAATAGCATTGCTCTCATAATTAAGGTAAGATTGTAAACGAGAGTGCGGAATTGCAGTCTTTTGCCTTCTGTCTAATTACAACTTCTGGCAATCCTGTTAGCTATATAGACTTTTAGATCTCTACGGCATTTTAAAATAATATGCATTTTAAGATTCCCGATTCGTTTGTACTTCTGATGTTCTCTTGAGTTTCATGTTGGAATGACAGTCTTCATAAAAAAGGACTTGCTGTTTTACAATGTCAGATATGATAGCTGCGTTCTGCAAGGCAAACCAGTTAAAAATGGAAGGAGCAGTAACAAAAGCACAGAACCTTTTGTAATGGTCCTCGATTCGAGATTCAGCGGAATCGCAAATATCAGATGGACAAAAGGGAAACGCACATTGCAAGGTCCGCCTGTCTTACATATACCAGAGCAACAATGCTAAATAACGAACTATTTAACAAGCACTTAAATAGGTTGACACATTAGTACAACCATTTGCAATTCACAGGCACTTTATGTAATTCTATGAAATTATATCCAATTCTGCTATCAACCTGATTTATGGCTGCACCTTAGTGTGTGTCGTGTCATATTTATAAAAAAAGCTGCAAAACAGACTAAAAGCTTTGTATAACATGCAAAGTAAATCAATACAATACGCACATATATTAATTTTGCAAACCCATTTGACTCGATGTCATTGCAAGAAATCACACAGTATGTTAGACGTCATTGCTGTCACTTGTACAACATATTGATGTACAAATATTGGTATAAAAATTAATAGCAGGACTTACAGCTTGGCACAATTTGAGTGATTAACCTGATGGGAATATTTCCAAATGAATTTCCTTACAGCGGCATATTCTGAAGTTTGATGGCTGAGCTGACACATTGAAAGCTCTTTTGAAGGCTAGTAGACATACATCACTCTGTTGTGCTGCACTTATTTGATGACGCAATGAAGAATTGTATCCGTGCTGCCATTTGCTTTCTATATTTCTGACCAGTAATGGATAGTTTCAAAATTATTTCAGCTGATGGCTGTTTTTGATTCCATTAGGGATCTTTGATTGTTACATATGCTGACTTTACATAATTTGCAATACAGAAACCAAAATGTTTTGTGCTATTTTGTATCATCATCAAGACTGTAATTGAACAAAAAGGTTTGACTTTGGAATATCTAGTAAATGCCTTATAAAATGCTTACTGCAAATATAGAACAAGTATTTGTATCAGCCTCAAGCTTTTTCCAGCCCAAGCCAAATGGTACCCAACCGGACAAGTATTTTTGGCAATCACTGTTTTAAAAACACATTTCATGGATATTTTCATAGTGCATGTGATGATTGCTTAAAATGACCCTCTTTAAGTGAAGAGAGCTCAACATCTGTCCAGGGTTGATTGCTCAAAGTTATCCTTGAAGATTAACCACTCATTTAAATTTCATTTACATTAGTTGTAAGGTCTGAATTTCTGCGGTGATCTTGGACTAAAGTGGGACACTCCTGATTTAGATAGTTTAGCAATAATTTGGCCCATCGGTTGGGAAAGAAAAATACACATTTCTGTTCCCTTCTATTGCCTCCAAAATACATATGCAGTCCAGTGCATCGTTCAATTTGGACATTATTGTAGTTGAAATATTTTCATAGGTTATGAACTAAGTGAAAGATGTAAACCGTGTCAAAAGTAATTTTAAACCTTGTAAAGTGCAGCCACATCAACATGAACTGCATTGAATTTTCTCATATCAGTAAAACAAAAGTATGATTGATACGAATAGTGCAAATACAATTGAATTTTCAAAAACACACACATAGTTTGACGTTATTTAGACCCCTTTTAAAGGTAAGAAAACATTCTAATAGTATTTGAAGGCACTCATTCATGTTTCCTAACCATTCCTTTTTTTATTTCATGCACAAAAGGCAGGTTTAGTTGCATGTGGGCCACTTGTAATCAGAGGAAAACAATAGCGCGTAAACAAACGTGACACATTGTCTTCGGACTCTGATGTGTAAAATTTACCTGGAACCACCTATGCTAACCCTGTAACAGAATTGCTGTTTTGTTCTTGCATACAAAATAAATAAAGCATTTTGAAAAAAATATTAATAATACATAATCATAGTAGAGGTATAGGTCAGATCCTTTCAGACATTGGCCATTTAGAATTTAATTCACATGATGGATCAGTCCACAGAGAAGAATACCTAGAATGGGGCAAAAGTTCAGCCTTCTTTAATTATTAGCTTTGTCGTCATTGTCATCACTCCAGGGATCAAACAATATAGTGAATGACCCCTGGAGAAATATTCACAAAATCCTGCAGCCACCTCAGACCTGAATAGCTAAAGCTGCTAAAGAAGGGGTAAGAGTACAGTGGGGGGAGGGGTGCCACTGTAAAATGCTTCTGCATGAGAGGGGGCAGCAGGGCAGTGGAGGGAAGGGTGCAACCATAAAATGCTTTTGTGAAAATGGCTCGGCCGAAATAAGCATACCCAACAACAAAGAACGCAGCCTATGGTGGATCCTCATCAACAGTCTGCCTCACCAGACTGAAAACCAGGAAATGCAGTTAAGAGAGCATGAGACACCAATGAATATTGTGGTATGTTCCAAATCCACTAGGCTGTATGCCTTCCCCACTTCGGCAAATAGATAGAAACCTATGTCTTCAAGCAACATTTCATTGCAAGTAACCAAGCAGATGTGACGCGCCACCAAGCACCACTATCCTTACCTGTCTGCGCAGTGCGGGGAACAGCAGTGAACCACAGCTTCTGTTGCCGATCTGCCGTGAGGGAAACGGCCATTTCCGGCACTCTGTCTGCCCGCTTGCCGTGAGGGGAACGGCTGGAGGGGACTACACCTCCCAGCAGTCCCCTGTGGTGCCTGGTGCGATGCACAGGAAATCGTGCCCAGAGGCGGGATAAAGCCCACCAAGGATACCCACACCGCGGGACGCTCGCGGACGTGCCCGGGCAAAGCCCGGCCCTGTCCTTGCCCGTCCTGTCCTTGCCCGTCACTGACAGGAGGTGGCCAGGCTGGGCCACCCCTCTTGGCCTGCATTTTCAGGATTAAGGTAATTTCATATGATGGCTACAACAAATGTCCCTGCCCGCACCCAGAGGAAACGTGCATGTGCTGCAAAAGGACCCCATGTCCAGCCGAACAGTTCTTCAACAACTTTGCCCACTGCTATTGACTTAATGCTTCAGAAGGTGATTGGGGTAGTCACCTCAGAAATCGAACTTACTGAAAGACGATTATCTATTACCCCTGTTTTTCCTCTTTTGGCATCATCATCTCCAGTAATTGTTGTGAATTCCCCTGAACCACCTGTATATGAAAGTACCCCCTTGTGTGAGTCTGTGATAATCTCTGCACATAGCGCAGAAACCACTAGAGAGGGTACTGTTGCTGCAACCAGGAAAGATAGGAAAAGAAAGAAGGGTAACACTAGGGGTCACAAGGGGAAAAAGGCAGAGGGTGAGAATGCGAAAGTTACACCAAATGTACTTAGGTTAGAGAATCCCTTGGGCAAAAATCATGCTTCTTTATCAGTCCAACCTTACCCATCCTGGGCCCAAACATTGGTAACAGATCTTCTCACCCAATGCAGAATTATCGTGAAGGAAGAGATCACCCCCATTCTCGTCCATATTCAAAAGCTGGTAGCTAGTGTGGGCAAAGGACAGGCTACTTGCCAACAGAATGCCAATCTGAGTTTACTATCTAGATGTCAAAATACGAGGGCTGAGATCCATCAGATTCCATCTGATACCCGACAAATTCAATCAAACACAGAAACCACCCTGGTCCTAGACCTAGCAAATGCTAGCAACGTAGTATCTTATACCAAAGCGGTAGAAAAGTGTATTCCTCTATTAGATGGGCAAGCCCAAGCGGAACATCAAGAGCCAACAGAAATTTATCCTCAATTAGGGAGGGAGGGCATAATGCAAAATCAGCGCACAGGGCCAAATTCAACTATTAAAGCTGGAATGGGTAACAAACCTACTGAAGGAAATAGAGGTGGGGGCCTCTTACCAAGAGAAATTCATACATTGCCCCTTCCAACTATTAATTTACGCCCAGCGGTGGCCCCATATGTAACTGTATTGTTTGGAATCCCTGAATTAAAACATGGTCAAAAAGAGTCACAGTTAGTTCTCAGTAATAAGATCCTGTTCTGGATCGTAACACACAAACAACGTCCTAATAGCAGGGCTGGTGAGATCCTGATGGTACGAAGGGTGGTCTGGTGGGTCCTACAAAAAAAACAATTCCAGGGGACTGTGTGATTGTTAACTTCAAGTACCCAGAAGTTGTACGTAGATTGGTATCCCAACCTTCTTGCCCCTTGGATCAACAAACCACCATCAGAGTGTTTACCTTTGATTCTTTTTACCCTCCCTACCAAAGTATGGGTGAAGTCAATAACGCCTTGGACTGGGGCAGATGGCGTATGGAATCTCATAAAATGCCCATAACTTATCCACATCACTCTTCCACCTTCAATATTCCAGTCTCAAACCGTTTTGGGCCTTTGGAGGATGTAGATTGACTGAGAGGGCTAGAATTTTTTAATTGTGATAAACCTGGATCATGGGCCCTTGAAGTATCATCTCTTGTAAGTCAGGCTCACCAACAGCCCACAGTGAACAGCGGGGTGGAACTGGATTTACAAAGCCGGGACATTTCTCCTTGTAAGAGGTTAAACAGAACAGTTGAACCTGGTGGTCCAGCGGTCGTGTAGAAATCTACAGGGCTGCACACTGACATTAACCACATCAGGGTTTGTGGAGAAAATCGCACTAATACCCATGCCCCCCCAGTTTTTGACCATTCGGTCCCACCGGGGGTGGGGGGGATCTTTTCCCAGATAATAATCTTAAAATGTTGTCCTGGAATGTGGCAGGCCTATCTAATAAACTAGCTTGTCCCGATTAGGTGTCTTTTATAGACCAATACGATGTCTGCCTACTTCAGGAGACATGGGCAAGGGAAGAGACTGTAAGATTGGGCTTTGCGTCATATAATAACTTGGCATCGATAGGAGAAAGGGGTAGACCCTATAGGGTATTATCTATATTGGTAGCTTTGCATTTGGGCTGTATGGTGACACAATTAATTACTCAAACCACAGATCTTCAATGTGTCACACTTAAGTTCCCATCTAATTTGAGGATGACTTTTATCAATGTCTATTCTCGCCCTGTCAAGCCGGGGAAGAATCCCCCCCTCTGGTCTTGCTGGATAATTTTATCTCCATTGTCCCTGGTGAGAGTATATTGATTATTGGGGGAGATTTTAACTGTCAATACGAGCTCTTACCTCCCATAGGAGATTCGCTAACTAGAGAAGAAGATGAGCAATGGTCTATACCAGAGCTTCAGATTACTCCGATTAAGGCTTGGTCACCGCTGACTCTCCAATTGAACTCTATAACTATGGCCCATTCTTTGAGAGCCTTTAACGGACGTACCCAGTCAGATCGTGAAGGGAGTGCTACATTTAATCGCCTTGGCCAGACCTCCCGGATAGATTATATCTTGGTAGAAACAAGGACATGGCCTAGGGTCACTGATTTTGGGATTCTTCTACGACATGACAGTGACCATAATGCTCTAGTCTTAAACTTAAGACTCCCTGAGACAGGCATTGCCCCCGGGGAAAAACTACCCATAAAAGTGCATTGCTCCTCTCTAATGATAGAAGAAGGCTCAAAGGGCCTGCGATAAAACAATCTTCACACAAAATGGATGCTTTGTATCTAGTTGTTTATAAGTCCTTTATGGAGATAAGTGGTTTTATTGAGCACGGACAGGAAGCAATGATAGATAAATTCCATAAATCAAATCTGGGGCTGGTGGCTGACCTAGCAGATTTATTTAACCCGGTACTGACCGAACCCAGGCAAAAACCAGAAGACTCAGTTGTGGTTTGATCACAAGTGTAAGACGGCAAAGTCTCTTTAATTGAGTCAATTAAAGCCCATGACAGGAGCAAAGTAAAACTTAGGAGGTATGAGTACAATCAGGCTATTTTAAAGGCTAAACAGCATTGGCAAAATAGCAAATGGGACAGCATAAAAAGTGCTCTGGGGAATAGGAATATGCGAGAATTCTGGAAAGTTGTTAAAACTGGTAGTGGATATGGCCAGGTTGCAGACGAGCCGAGTATCGCGCCTGAGAAGTGGATGGAACACTTCCGGGGGCCGTATTCGACCGAAATTGGTATCTCTACGGTGCTGACAATCACCCAGAATGTAAATAATGACCTCCTATATAGTCAGGAAAATGCTCCTATACTGCCCAGGCTTCAACCTGAGGTTGGCACAATCATAATATTGCTGGAGGTGGAGGGTTCGATTAAGAGACTCCCGGCAGGTAAAGCTCCTGGTCTTGATAAAATGCCTGGGGATCTCTTTAGAGACCAACCAGTACTATGGATTCCATACTTTTGCCTGATGTTCAATGCCATACTCCAGGGCTCCTCTATACCTGAAACTTGGCTGGGGGCTGAGATCGTCCCAGTGTTTAAAAAGGGCTGTCCACTAATCCCCGCAAATTACCGCCCGATCGGTATGATCGACGTTATTCAAAAACATTTTACCCGGATTATCATCGATCGGCTCCAGACCTGGACGGAGGAATGTAAGATATTGAGCCCCTACCAAGCCGGATTTAGGGAAAAAACATCTACCGTGGACCAACTTCTTAGACTGCAATTTTTGTATTGGAAAACAGTTAAAGTAGAGGGT
Organism: Lissotriton vulgaris; assembly: GCF_964263255.1. NCBI lineage: Eukaryota > Metazoa > Chordata > Amphibia > Caudata > Salamandridae > Lissotriton > Lissotriton vulgaris. Next base: position 241,432,711 of record NC_141699.1, on the reverse strand, counting down.
GGCAGCCTCTACTTAATTTTTGTTGATGGCGTTTGATCTGGTACCTCAGGATATTCTGTGGGTGGTACTGGCGGATATAGGGATCCCCACCTACCTCCTTGATATCATCAAGAGACTCCACACAAAAAACTTTGCCCAAGTTAGAAGAGGTAAAAGGGGTGTTTTGACTTCCAGGTTTTTGGTCACTAGAGGAGTGAGACAGGGTTGTGTTCTGGCCCCCACACTTTTCTGTCTTTTCGTCAATGCCTTAATTGCTCACCTTAAGGGGGTCAAAGATATTGACGCCCCGAAAATAAGAAACGAGCAGCTAGTGGCTTTAATGTTTGCTGACGACACCCTTCTATTGTCAAAGTCCCCGATGCGAATATAGCGTGCCCTAGACAACTTTGCCAGTTTCTGTAAGAAAAGGGGGCTGAAGATTAACATTCTAAAGACAAAATATATGATCTGTAATCCACCAAAGACCACCCGCCCCAACCCTTCTTTAAATGGTATCATTCTGGAAATGGTAACTGTATTCGAATACCTAGGCATCACTCTTACTGATAACATGGAGTGGGGTCCTCAGATTACCAAGGCTACATTTAGGCTGGTACAGACCATAGGCGGTGTCTTAAAATTGAATAGGGAATCCACCTCTAAACCAGTTTCTTCCATTTTGGAAACCTATAAAGCGCAAGCCAGGGGAGCTATAATATATGGGGCAGAACTGTGGGGACATTGTTCGACTGAATATATTCTCAAGGCAGACAATTGCTTTTTGAGATCTTTATTGGCTCTCCCGGTCAGTACTCCCCTTATTCCCCTGAGATTGGATCTAGGTATCAGACCAATAGATGAAGTAATAGGTCTACGCCCCTTCATATATTGGGGTAGATTATGGGTAACTCCAGAATTGAAGCATTTTAGATCTGAAGCAAAAGAACTCATGGGTCTCCCTGGGACTGAAAAACTCCAGTGGTTTGCCTACATAAGAAGTGAGAGCAAGAAGCTGGGTAACCTGGATCTCTGGAGCAACCCTGAAGGTGCTTGTACAGAGATATCTTAAGCTGACTTGGTAAAACTCTATTGTAACCAGCAGATGGTGGATATCCTCAGCAACTCTATGCTGGGCTCTCTAACTATAGAGTTTCTTAGCAACAAAGAGGAGTACAATCTTGAGCCATTCTTAGATGAGATTCTACCTAGAGGAGCGAGAAAACTCTATGTACAATTTAGACATGGTACATTACCACTTAGGGTTTTCTCTCATAAATGGTCCCACACCAAGTTACTGGAATGCCCAGCGTGTGGTGCACAGGAGGAGACTGAGCCCCATGTTTTCTTCTTCTGCCCATATTATAAGACCCTTAGGCAGTGTTGGCTTATCCAACTGTGTAGAAACTTGGGTTTCAAGCAGTACCACCAGACATTTTGAATCCTAAAATGGGATACCTCTCCACCTGTTGTATTCTCAGTTTCTCGCTTTTTGCACACCATGTGGCGCAGGCGCTAGTCATCTATTAATAACAATTCCCAGTGATAATGCTTTGCCCACCCTAGCCAGAGGTTTGAAATGTGTCCCGATTGTGTACTATCTGTAATTTTTGTATATTTTTTAACTGTTTTTATTCTTATTAACCATGTTCTCAGCTTTTATGAAATTCAATTGAGTATTTTTATTCCAATGCTGTTGTACACAGTTATAATCATGTTTTTATTAACTGTAGGTTGTATCTTTTAAGGTCTTTGACCGAAATAAAGATTTTTTTAATGGAATGGCTAAAGAAGTGGTAAGGGTACAGTGGAGGGAGGGTGCCACTGTGAAATGCTTCTGCAGGAGAGGGGGCAGCAGGGCAGTGGAGGGAAGGGTGCAACCATAAAATGCTTTTGTGAAAATGGCTCGGCTGAAATAACCATACCTAACAACAAAGAACGCAGCCTATGGTGGATCCTCATCAACAAAACAGGAAATGCAGTTAAGAGAGCATGAGACACCAATGAATATTGTGGTATGTTGCAAATCAACTAGGCTGTATGCCTTCCCCACTTCAGCAAATAGATAGAAACCTATCTCTTCGAGCAACATTTCATTGCAAGTAACCAAGAAGATGTCTACATTAGAAAGACACTTTCAATAATATGGCGAATTAGACATGAAGCCTGCAATCCTTCCCAAACATCGCAGTGAAATGAACATTAATTGACAGTTTACAGGTCATTTTGTGCTGAAAGACAGGAACACATATAATTTGTTAGTGAGATGGATCTGAGGCCTCGTGTGCCTTTCTAGTAGTCCAGACCTACTGAAATCAGTTTCCAGGTGAACTTTCTTTGGACAAGTTTATTAGTTTCCATCATAATCAGATACATTTTATCTGCAAGTGGTGCTTTAAATCTGTAGTAGGTATGTCTTCCCCACTTTCTAACAAATAGTTCATCTCTGATTTTTACGTTCATAACTGAGGCTAAAAGTGTGATTTACGTGTGATTTCCATTTACTCAATTGGACACATAATGCCTCCTATTATAAATGCAGATATAAAATCGCCAGCCAAGCTGCATCAATAAAAAATATATAAACAAACATATGAGCTAAGGCATTACTAATAAATCCAGAGGTCCTGGAATCCCTGCCAATATTAAGTACTGCTACGCCTGGGTAGCTCTTAACGATTTGATTTGAATAACTGACTTGTGTCTGGATTAATGTCATTTCGGTCCATAGGCCATGAATGCATGCTATTGTGAATGTAATGCTTTCAGTTTGCCCACTACAGTATCCAACAGTTTGCTGCTCTGGTGTTATTTAGTTGTGTCAATAGTTAATTTCTACCCATGAAACAACCTTGATTAAGTTCATGAGTACAATATAGCACATTAGGAGGCTACATGTTTTTAGGTCGTGGGGCTTCTTGTTAAATACCATTACCAAATATTGGAGTGCACAGCCTAATGTTTTGCAGTTTGCCAAAGATGCTTTCAGCAGGATTGAATCTGCTCTGTTCTAGAATTAGTACTAATTTGCAAAAGTACAAACAAAACTGAACTTGCTCAAATGAGGCATATGCCCTTCTCCATATTTACAAAGCAGTGTTCAGCCACTTTTTGTGGTTTAACAATATCTTGTAAATAATGCCCTTCTACATGCACCACTTAGCGTAAAAGGGGTGTACAATGGGTATTGCTGCGGTTGCTCCACAGCAACACCCATTGCTTTTGACGCTGCACCAGATTTACAAGGAGGCGTAAATCTGAGGCAGCGCCAAAAACTAATGCCATGCAAGAGCAGGCATTAGAATGGCGAAAAGAGGAGAAATACTTATGTTTCTCCTCGTTTTAACTTTTTCTATGTGTGCTTCATTCTACAGCACAACAGGGGGGATAGCAAGAGAAGGTCAGGGGGATGGTCCCAGGCGGACCAAGTTTTGGGGGCGGCAGCATTTACCCCCAAACTTTCATGCGGCTGCCGTGGGCGGCAATGCAGAAACCGCCAGCACCCCTGCGCTCTTCAATGAAGCTACCACGGGGGGTGGGGGGGGCAAAAACAGTGACTGCCACGGGCGGCACAAGGGCTAGCTACACCACTGCAGCACACATAGAAAGAGCACAATTCCATCAAAGATTGTTTATGTGAAGGAAAGTGTCCCTTTCCGCAAATAACCAATCATTAAATAACGATGATTTGCTACCTCGATGTGTGCTGCATTCTTCAGTTCACATAGAAGTAACAGATCACCAATAGTGATTGTTTATGTGCAGGAAGGATCACCTTCCTGTGCATACCCTTGCACTCTGGTGTAAGGGTGCCTGTATTGGCCCTAGGCATCTAAATTTAGCGCCAGCACTAGGGAAAACAAAGGGGTGCGCCATATTCTGGTGAGCATGGTTCATACTCCATTTTGAAAATGTCTGAGTGCAGCACTGCCAAATCTGGCGCAGCTCAGCTCTCCAACAATTCCTCATAAATATGCCCCCCGATGTGTTAAGTTTACTTTACACCAGTAATTTTTGCATGCAATAGATGGTGAATGTTGAAATGTTTGCAGTAATTCATATTTATAATATCCCTGCAGAGTACATGTGACTTATGCTAACCAAATGTCGGCAGGCTGTACGTATGTTGTGCATTTCCCAGGAATTAGACCGTTCAGTCCCCTCTTTGTAAAACGTGTCACCAGGCATGCATGCTGTGAAGGCAGATGACCCAATTCGAAATGATGGCAGTAAAATTGAGGGGCATTTTCACCTGCGGGCGTGGAGTCATTTTCTTGCTTCAGTGACACGTACAGCCAATTTCATGAGCACTTCCGTGATTCTGCTGTTGTGTAGATTCCGAGGAATGTTCATATTTGTCAATATTTCTGCAAACAGAAATGTAACTGCTTTACATTCTACTCGAGATATTGGAATGCAAACGTTTTGTTGCGTTTTCATTTTGTCAAGATAGGATTGATGTATTTTACACCCTTTCCCTTATACTCTTTACACATTCTACGGGGAAGGAAAAGAGGTCCTCTAATAGAGAATTAAGATCACCAGTCGTGATGGAAGGGCCTTAGGTGTCTTTTTTCAGCTTGCACTGGCTACAAATGATGATTTTTTCCAATGAGACAGGTTGCACTTGCTACAAAAGGGGAGCGTCTAGGGGCTTTACCAGGTCTGCTATACAGACTCGTAATCTTATAACTGCTAACACAAAGATATTTAAGTACCAAAATCGGAGTCTCATGAAAATTGCTTCTAATGGGTTTGCAGTACGAGAAACAAACTATTTTCTCCTAAGTATACATCTCCAGAGGTTCTTCTTTTCGAACCTTTGGCAACTGGGATATGAAATGAGTTGAGATATTGCTTACAACCAAATCAAAACACCAGATATCCCGGAGGCAATTTATATTCTTCCCAGAGATAAATTCATGCCACTGTGAATCTCCAACCTTGCTATTTAACCTTATTCTAAACCAAGATATTCAGTCACTTTAATTAATTTTGTTCCATACACAAACAGCCTCATAGGGAATTCTGATGCACAACAAGTGGTAGAATGCAATTTGGAAATATTATTCACCCTCCCTCAGGCCTCCTCATGTTTTAAAGTGGGCATAGGTGGGTTTGCCAAACTCAGCAGAGGAATAATTCACTATAGCCTTAAGCTTTACCCTTGGTGCATCCATCCTAAGTCTTAATTTGTTTGGTGCGGGGAAAAATAAGGACCATGCTGCAACACAGGATAAAGAACTGGTTGAGGAAAAGTTTGGATTTGTATGTAGAGTTAATGAACAGAAAATATCCATACCGCATATGTTGGTCCCCTTCCCTAGGTCACTCCGAGACAAGGTTAATTTAATGAAGGTACCCTGTCAATGAGGTGTCATTCACTGTATGTCCATTATGGCTCCTCTTACAGTTGAGTAGCATGTTCTTTCCTCCTGAATCCACTGGTCAACTTTATTCTTCTGTGTTTCCAGCGGGTCTCTCTGGGAACTTGGAAGAGAGGGGACTTTATCAAGGAGATTTACATTTCTCTGGTAAGGCTGATGTTACTATTCATTAGCAGCCATGCCACCACTAAAACCCACAGCTTGATTTCTAGGCGGGTCTTTTATGCAGGGTTGGCTTACCCTACATGCTGCAATATAACTTTTCTGCTCCCACCGAATTAGCAATATCAGACAATTTCTCAGTAATTATTTTATCTGGGTACCTGGCCTGTAAGGCACTCATTGAAGTGGAAGCAACATTTGAAGAAATATACTTCAACTCTACAACACGTACCTGAAGATCTTTTCACAAAAAAAATGCAAATTCCTTAGCACGCTAAATGGAGAATCATAAGCTACACTTGACAATTGTTTGTCTGCTCTACAACACTATTTGGGGCAAAATGTTGGCGAGTTGGTTTCAATGTCTCAACACTTAACAACAGAGAACCCCTTAATGAGTGAAGAGCTTTCAACTTTATCAATTGTATTAGAATGAGTATCATTTTCAAGCAAAGGTTCCTGCAGTGTTGGCTTGTGCAAATAAACGTAATGGGGCGGAGGATAAAGTGTGGTGTGAGGAGGTAGTCGACAGACAACGGAATAGAGAAAATAAAATTATTAAATAAATCCTACTCCATCGTCCGTCGACTTCCCTCCACCTCGCCCCACCGCGCTTACCAGCATCAGCCGCAACAGAGTCCCTGTAACAACGAAGAGTGAAAATGGGAAAGGGTACACCCTCCCCATTTAGAGAAACATTGGAAGAATGACTGGTGTAAATCTTGGGGAAATTCATTTTATTTTGAAATAATGTCACTAGCTGAAGGCTGCTACCACCTTTGGTTTCTTTTGGCGCAGGGGTCACTGCGCTCTGAAGATGACATCCTTGCATTCAACCAGCAGTAGTTTCTTTCACCTAACTGAAACAGCCACATGATCAAGTATAACAGCATTGCACATTTTTAATCTCATGTTGTGGGGCAGATGGTCTTAAGGAGCTTGACATTGTTTTTCTTTAGCATCACTTTTTCATGCTTAATACGTGGTTAACTTCAAACAGACAATTACAGAAATTTGCTATATGGCACTGCTAATAATGTTCAAAAGATCAATATGGAAGAAAAATACTGAAGATAGCTAGGAACGGAATTGGCGGGAAAATCTTAGAGCCTGATTACGAGATAGACCACCGAACACATGGTGGAGGTGTGGAGGCAGTCAGGGACTGCCGCACCACTGGTCCGACCGCTGTATTACAGACGGTTTTGGGACTGCTGCAACTGTCAGGGATCCGTTTTCCTTGTCATTTTAGGCATCGGTCTTGAGGCCGCAATATGCTTGGTGGTGCCGCTGCAGCACCGTCACCGCCAAGCACATTGCTAGTTTCCGCACCACCACAATTTTCATGGTGGTGAGGCCAACATAAAAACTGCAATGGTGAGGAAACAAAGGGGGGCCTTGAGGCCTCCTGTTGCCACAGCTCCAAGGGGTGCAAGCAGTCGCCCCCTTTTAAGCACAGAATGGACTTTATAGTCCAGGCTGTGCATGAAAGGGCCTTGGCATTCCCATAGCAGTGCTTTTTTAATAGGCACCGCCATGGGAAGGCCAAAGGACTGCCAACTGGACCGTGAGATAACTCTTAATATGGCGGGCAGCCAAAGGTTGAGTTTGGTGGTCCTGGAGCGATGTGCTACCTGTGATGACCTGCTCCAGGACCGCCACACTTGTAATCAGGGCCTTAGATAGAGAAGACTCACAATACTCTAGAAAAAAGCCTTAGAATCCAGGCTGCATTTCGTCTATGAAGATTCACGGTCAATACAGATTTGCTTCAGAACCTCAATAAAATACAAAGTATGTTCTAAATTGAATATATAATCTGTACATTCAGGTTATAACAGGTATAATATTTAAATTCCCACAAATATCATACCAAACATGGTGTATTTCGGACTGTTATCACTCACTACAAAATGTAAGAACATCTGGATTGCTAATTACTGAATGATAGAATCACACTATTACAGGCATACATTTTTATGCTCCTCACTTTTTCTTCCAAACAACCATACATAGACAATTTTTAGAAATACTGACTATAACATCCTCAAATTGCTAGTCTATAACTAAAATCATTCCCTCCTACAATGTCCAATTTGTGGCCTGCTTTTTACAGCCACACCACAAGGTCTATGAAGCCAGCTTCCTAAAGACCTACTAGCACTTCTAATGTAAAGTGGTGCAATAGAGAGAGGTCCAGTTTGGGAAGGACTTCCCCTTGATACAGAGAGGGTGCTGTCTAATTGTAATGGGCCGCCCACACAACTACCTTAGCTTAATTCTCCATTCCATGATATTGGAAACCTTAGAGAACAAAATGTTCTGGCATTGCCTTATTCTTTCATTGGTAAAAGTAGAGCAGTGGGCAGTGTTAGAACCACACCAGTACAGGTTATTCGCTCTCTAGCAATCAATAATCTAGTCTTCTTTTATACGGGACTCCCACCACCTGGCACTTAGAATTTTGCCTAACTCAGATGAAGACCAGAAATCACGGTAGAAGGTGAATATGTTTTACCTTAGCACTGAGGGAAATCTGCAGTCTCTTAAATCTCCAAAAATAAAAGCAATTCTCAAGGGTAGGTGAAGATGGCATCCAACCAACCCACAGGAAGATGAACCTTATAGGACTGATCCAGGGATCACTTCACTAAGGCATTGAGAAGCAAACATGTCCAAGGGCAAAGTGTGCTGTGCTACCTTAGACAATTACAGCAAAGCTGGACTCTGGCAAGAACGAAGTAAACATCCTGGGACCTTCCCCCTCTGCTTGGGATGACTCCAGTTGGCCAGCTGCTCTGAGACCGCCCGACACCAACAGACCACGCTCACAACCTCAGCATCATACTGTACTCATCACTCACAATGAACCGCCAAATCAATGCAGTTACCTCAGCCTGCTTCCACACTCTCTGCCTGCTTCAAAAGACATTCAGAGGGATCCCCTCAGAATCCAGAAAGAAGGTCACCCACACATTCATCACCAGCAGACTCGACTCTGGCAACACACTCAGAAACAGGTAAATAAAATGACACAACGTCCAAAACGCCTCAGCCGGACTGGTGCTTGACGTCCCCCCTTGGCAACCACATCATGCAACACTTTCAACAAATCCACTGACTCCCAGTCAACAAGATAATCACTCTCAAGCTCCTGACACACGCCTACAAAACTCTCCATAGCGAAGGACCAGCATTCATAAACCATCGCCTAGCATTCCAAGTATCCGCCAGAGAACTTCTTTCATCCCAACTCACCCCTGACTCTGTCCCTGGAATCCACAAGACCAGAACTGGTGGAAGTTCATTCTCCTACCTCATTACCAAGACCTGGAACACCTGGCCCCTCTACCTCAGGCAATCCGCGTCGCTGACCCAATTTAAGAAGGACCTCAAGACCTGGCTCCTCAAATAGTCCTACTCCTAGTGGGACCATCTGCTCTCCCCTCACCCTAAACACTGTGAGACCCTCACAGATGAGTAGCCAGGCTCTATAATCTATTGATTGATTGATAGATTGAGACATTTATATTGTACTTTTGTCTATGGTATTGAACAATGGTCCTGAGAAGCTTGCAACACCTCTCAAATATTCATGTATATGTCCAGGGTCCCCCCAAAAAACTGCTAAAAGTTTGAGGGCATTTTGAACATCCCTAGATCAGCTATACAACATTTTAAAATGTTAACATTAAGACCTAAGAAATGTTTTGACTTCTGAGGAACAGGGTCAGTGCCAAATCTACTGAATACAACATGACCTCACCAGCTATGCTTTCATTGTCCATCACAAGTTTTTGAGCCTGGTGTTCAAGGCTATTGCAGGAGTGAGAAACAAAGGTATCCAACCTTGAAGGTGTGTATTTGGTTACAACATCCAGCCTTGCTAAGCTGAAGGATCTGAGATCCATAACAGTTTGAAGGTATAAATAACATCTCACCATCCAATTCACAAGTTTAATAAATGACTATGGTCTCAATCTTTGGTTGCTATGGCACACAGCAGACATGCTTAACCTAAACAAAAGTATCGAAAATATATAGCAGTGCCAAAAAAATTAAAAAAGTAAACCCAGAACATAATAAAAACCCACAACAGCTTTAAAAGTAGAAAGGGTTGTATTTAGAAAATGATACCAAAAGGACTAGAACTGAAAAGGATGAAACAGATATGCTTTTTAATGTTTTAGGACAAAAAAAGCTAAGAAAATGTAAAGTGCAAATCAGAAGTTACTGTAAGCAGTTGGCTGGGACCTAGTGTCAAGGGTTTTGGTTTCTTGGAATCAGTACCCTAAATATATCCACCTTCCGGCAGCACCAACTCTGAATATAGGAACAGAGGCTTAGAGTGGGCAGACTAAGGGAAGGATGTTAGGGTGGGTACTATGGGGAGGGAGAGCTGGAATGATCGGAGGGTCTGGGTTAGCTGGATAGTTATGAGCACTATTTACTAACATGTAACCATTTATATGTAGTGATGTTCCTTATCTTTGAAACAAAGTGGGACTCTTGTGATGTGGAGAAATGTGTTTTAGAATATAAAGGAGAGAAGTTTTGTTTTCAGGCACAGGTTTCTAGTTTCTAGATTGTTCTGAGTTTTGATTTGCCTTGGGCCAGAATCCACTTAAGTTCCTGCAGAAAACAACATCTACTAACTAGAGAGGAAATTCAGAGGCATTGGAGTTTGTTTACTCTGCCAAGGTTCTATGGTTCTATGTTTCAGTTGCCTTAGAATTTCTCATAAATGAGTACTTCTCAGTGACTCTCTTGAGCTGGCAATATGTGTCTTTTATCACACATTTGACGGGTACTGTAGCTCGACACATGTTAAAGCACAATTCTATGGCGCATACTACTTTTCCCCCACTTGCCAAGTAATGAAACTTGCTTCAATCTATTGCTAGCAACCATTACATGAACAGTAAAGGTCTCTTACCAAGACTTGAAGGCAACAAGGCTCTTTGCTCCAGACCACAGATGAAGTAACCACCTTTGCTTCACTCCAGGAACGGTAATTACAAGTGGTTGGCAACAGGTGTGGTTGCTCTTTATGCAGTCACCACACCCAAAATACCTCTCGTGTCACTATACTTCGCTGTGTTCGGCCATTGGAGTATGCATAGTCTTGCTCTGCAAAGAAAGCATACAGTCAACAATCATGCAGAATGGACTTGAACCGTTATGATATGGCATCTAACTCCAGCCTTACAAAATGCCTGTTATTCATAGCCCCTTTGCCATCTGCTGCATCATAGTGTTTTTATCACGAGCAGGCATAACCTTAGGGTATCATAGCCTCTCTATACCTAGCAGGCATATCCAGCCTACCGTAGTGCCACGTGACAAGCAGTTGTGTAGTGTCTCTATCACCAGCAGACATAGTCTTTAGTTATTAGCATACTGTTTTACAGTAATCATTTTGTGTGCACGTGTGCTGCAACAGTGGAGCTGCTGATATCCCAAATGCCATGTCTGTCTGATGGTGGTGTTTGATGGAGGATAATGGTGTCTGATGGATGAGGCGCCGTGACACCCAGACATAATTATAGGCCAACAACGATGGAGTGGAACTTAGATTCCTCAAAGGGGGTAATCCCAGACAAACATTTTACCTTCTGACTTAGTCTCTGAAACGGAAGTAAAAATGCTTCAGCCGACCAAAGCTGTAGGTGGTATACAGCAAAGTTCTCTTGCAGCTGTGTAGCTGTTGGATGAGGAACCATGAAACTGGTGGTTTTGGTGGGAACATTTAACTTTTGCAGCCATCAAAGTCCTCTTTATACATCTTTGCCCAGTCAAGATTTCAAACTTTAAAATGAGTCTCTTTTTTGGAGCTGAGAATCCTCCCTCAGGGAAAGCCTGGAAGGGAAGTGTACCTGTTATCATTCGCTTGAAAAGCAGACACCTTTGTCACAAGGTCATGCTGAAGCTCCAGAGCCTTAAGTCTTAACTTCTCAGAATTTCAGAAGCAAGTCCCCTTGCGCACTTACTAAATCTCCCATGAACAGAAATTATCCCAGCAGAGGCCACCAGCAAGTTCCAGTTTTTACTTGTCAAATGATCACTTCAGAAAAAATGATTCTCTTTTCCCTGTAGCTAAACAGGAGGTTAGCCAATGAAACTTGGAGTCCACTTCTCAGCCCTGGGTACAAGTGAGTGCAGTTAAAGCCCGTCAGGTCTCCACACAGGTTCAATTCTCTTCTGCTCTTATACAGATCCAGGTATGTTCTGATGAGCTGTGGATGCAGTGCCACATTAGTTGGATTAATTGCCAGTGGGTGGGAGACTCTGAAAATACTCACTAACCAATGACAAGGAAAGTTCAAAAGAGCCACCCTTTCCACTTTTGCACAACAACCTGTTTGCCTTAATGCAAACTATCCCACAGTGCACTCTTCTGAGGCAAATCCAATATGTCAGCATCCTTTGAAGCTTGGAGATTCCTGGTGAGCCAGCCAGAGTGTTTTTTATGGAATGAGCAGTCCCGCCCCCTCAAATATGCAAAGCTGTTGCTAGGACCAGGGAACAAAGGCTTTTCTTCCTCAGGTCTCTCATTATGCCAGAAGATATTCTCAGAGTACCAAATCCATACCATCCACAACGCAGCAGATAGGCCCCTCCTTAAATAGATTGTAAACTCTGAAGATCTTAATGGATGCACTTTCTACAGATACCCACAAGATACCAAAAAGAGGTAGTCAATTCAGTTCATCTATCTTCTCAGGCCCTAGAACTGATCCTGGTGTAATTCACACTGCAAAAAGGCATAATCATTGGACAACAACAGTTACATCCTATCCAGCCAATTGATATAGGGAATCCAGAAAAGCTTCCTTCTCTTCCAATCTGCCCTGTCTAAGTTCAATGTGTATTTGATTGTGTTTATCCAATCTAGATATGAAGGTGCAGTATCTTTAATCCAAAGTTTACATATTTCTCTGCGTGCCAGAATAATTAAATATAAAGACAACTTATTTATATCTTGAGGAAGTGACTCATAATTACTAAAAATACCAAAAAATACAAGTGATATACAGACCTGTATATGAAAGTTAAACAAATTCTTCATACCTTCCGATACAGTAGACCAAAAATTGCTTATAACAGGACAAGTTAAAAACATGTGAAGGTCGTCCGGTTTTTCCTGCTTACTCTTTGGACAGCAGGGAATCGGGCCTTTAGAAAATTTAGCAAGCCTAGCAGGAGACCAATATACTCTGTGAAGAGAAAAAAGATGGTTGCGTTTTAAATTGGCGGGAGAGACTGTGTTATGTAGTAAATCAAAGGATACTTGCCATAACTCCTCCAACTCCGCATCCGGAACATGCTCTCCCCATAGTTGAACTTGCAAGGTAAAATCGCCATTGTCTGCTCAGGTCTCTGGTTATATTTAAGTATGAATGGACAGGTCACATCCTAGTCCCTTTCAAGTTAATGGAGCTCTGGTACTCAATTTGGCTGCCTGCCCTGAACTGATAGGGATCATCATATACCTCACATACAGGTATTGCTTCATAAAGTCCTAAGACTTTCTTTTCACTCTAGAAGCAATACTCAGATTGCCTTAGGGGAAGCACTGGCAGGGCCAAGCTGCTGGCAGCCTAATGTTATTGTGCTTGCTGAAGGTTCAGGCAGATAAAATATAACGTTTTTAAAGTTTATTTTCTGATTTATTGATTCAAAACCAAACTTCACTAGTGAATTTAATATTTATTCAACATTAAAAAAGGTGATTGAATCATTCTAGTAGCTGGTCCCAAACCAAAGATTTATTTAGTCTGAATTTTAGTTTTTCTCAAAGGAGCAGGTACAGTCTTGTACATTGAAGGCAGCTTTTGAGTATTAAGTATTAAATATCCTACCGTGTGGGATGCCTTACTTAATATTAAAAGTAGAGTTCCTTCCTGTTAAAAAGGACCGTTTCACCTGTATGTTTAAAAGGCGCAGCGTTCAGGCTACACAGTTAGACTGTGTCATGTTGTCATGTTTTCTTTGTCAGCCTTGTGGATTGCTCAATATGTGTTGCAGTTCCTAGGTAAAATGTAACTTTTCCATGCCATTGGTGTATTTTCCTGCACCAAATATTATGGACTTGCTAAATATGTCATTTGGGATTTAACTAACTCTGTCGTGTTTTATGAGTCAGAGTACAGACACTGGGACCCGGACAGCAAGTCCCAGGCAGTTTAGAGAGTTCAAAGACTAGCAGCATCAGTCCATAGGAAATGGGGCTGACCACGCGAAATGAGGTCCTTTCTCACACTACTTTTGTTTAATCACTAAATCATTCCTTTTTACTAAATGCATTTCCCTGTTTTATTTCACACCTTTACTGTAATTATGATACTGCTAAAATTCTCTGTGGAGAACCTGTCACTTGAGCTGCAGCTACCAGATGTAAGACCAGGAAACCTCACAGAAATAGACCTTCACATTCTAGACACTAATTTGTTCAACTTGATAGGAGTTCATCCACTTCTTTGCCCATTTAGTAATTCTGAATCTCACCTTCTCTTTGGGGTTGGATTCAGATCTCAGATATACCCATCTGTTGGTGTTTTGAAATATATCCATTGAAAGTGGTCGCCCTAGGCTTCCAGCTACAATTAAGATCCGTTAAAATATGTGACTTTGCCTTACTAGGAAATATAACCATATAACGTGTTCCTCTGTGCATAGGGTGTTCAAGGGGCCCTACTAGGTGACAGCAGCACTATACATTTTATGTATTGGTCTTCAATGATGTCAATGATAATGCCTCTTATGATTCCACTAAAGGTCAGTGATGACATTATTTGTAATGTTATCTGTGCCATCATGTCACGTATGAGGTCTTAAGAAATGATAAACAGTGTTGTCAAGGGCTGATAATCCTACATCTCTCATGCTATAATCGCATATAGAACTTTTAGTGAGCAGAGAACCTCTGTCATGTTCACCCTCCACCCCTAACATGTTGGACTCACACTTGTGCTTCCTTCTCCAGAGCGGAAGCCTGGCACGTGCATCACTTAGTGCTCTGGCATATAATGATGGGTATTTGTGAAAGGAGTTAGCAAACAGAGAGTAGTGCCTTTGTTTCACTATCTTGATGTCGAGCAAGCAAACAGACAGCACAGCGCTGCTTCAACTATGCTACGATGCCTGGCTCCATGGGCCAGCAAGCGCGCTACTAGCTCGTCCTGGCCAATGAGTTGCCTGAAATTTATCAACTGAGCCAGCCAGTCCCACCACCTGTCATCCCTTGAGAGACAGCAGCAATCGGGGTTTAGTGCATTGATCCAAGTACCCATGTTCCCAGGGAATCTAGACTGAGACAGGCATTGCTTGGAATTGGGAGTAGACAAGCTTTCTTTTGTATGTAGAGTCTAACCTGCTGCTGCCTGAACATGAAAGAGGTGGAACAGTTAGCAGAGAAAGAGATGTGAATCATGAGAGGAGGGACAATTAGACATGTTTCTCCACTGGCGGGAGACCTGAGACAACTTCAGTCACTTTTGTGTATTCCCGGACTGTGCTCAGTGTAAAGCAGTATCCTGTGTAGGTAGCAGCAAGCACACAAGTATGACCAAGCCTACCAGAGGCTCAACCACTGAACGCTAGTTCTTGCTACTCATGTGATACTGTGGTACATTGTGCAATACACTAACTTGGCAGAGTGGGCTAGGGTCTTTACGCTCACTCCAGACTCTGCCAACAGAAATTCTAATTTACTATTGACCACAGTGCCAACGTAATGTGTATGTAACAAGGACCCCCTGAATAAACAAATTTTATAATTCCTAGGTCAGGGAAATAAGCACGATTGAAAAGTAACAACTTAGGCAATTTGACAATAAAAATCACATATAGATCGAAAAAGATATGGAAGTGAACTACAGCTGGCTAAAACACAAGTTTTTATTAAACAATTAACACAATTAAAAAAGGTCATTTATATGACATCAAATGACAGTTAAAAAATCACATTATATAATTGACAATTACACATTATTAATTAACAAACAATTTAAAAAAAATATAGGGGTATGTGGCATGAAAATTCGGTCTCTACGCGCGTTTCGGCGGCCAGCGCCTTCTTCCTGGAGCAGCCACACAATATCTATAAGGTGAAGATGCATATAAAACATAGAATTATATCAATTCTAAATCACAGATTAAAAATAAGTTTCTAAACATTTTCTTTAAATATAAAAAAAGAATTTTAAGTTTATAACAGCTGTAGAAAAAGGCAACCTAGTAATTTACATTTGTCTTGTCATTTCCTTGCGGAATTTGTTCTGTCTATTTCGGGACGGAAAGATATTATTTTTAAATTGAAAAAATAGTGAAAGGATAAATGCCAATGATGAGCATTTGTGTTAAAATGGTTTTCTCTTTGAGATTACATCTATCATAGAAACAGTGTGTGATGGTCTATGTTAGAGTTTCCATAGATGATCAGAAAGCCCGGTATGGAAATGGGTTTAAAGTAACATTGGTCCAATATTGCACCATAAATACGCGATACTTTTAGTTTAGTCGACGTTATTTCCATATCTCAAGGTGAAAAGATATAGTTTAGAGTTGGTTGGTCTGATACTTACTAATGGTTAGTTTTTAGCAAGGAGTTGTTTAAAGATTAATTTTCGTTCTCTCGTTTGAATTCTTTTGATGGCAGATAGATTTAGACTGAGGATAAAGAGGACAATGTCATGAATATTTAATAATTATAGTTAGCTATCAGAAATAAGCGTGTATTTTGGCGATATTTTTACCTGATTGTTTTGATGATTAGGTAGTTAGTCCCGCCAACCGGAACCCTTTTGTGATGGTATTGGATAAAATTCGTTCCTGGGTATTTCTGGATTTCCAATTGTTGTCATAGTAGGGAGGATAAAAATAATGGAAGGTATAGCGTTTTATTTATTATTTGTTTCTTTGCTATACGAAGGAGCTATGTCTCATTGGTCTAACATAATTATTTAATGCATAGATTAGTGGTATTTTTCTTACCTCCAAGACTATATCTAGTTCTCTTGGGATTTTGGCAATAGATTTCCAAATTGATGGCTGGTCTATTGTTGGTGCATATTTCATATAGTTCAAATAACCTAGGAAAGTACATGAATATTATAATTAGGGATCAAATGTGTATTGTTTACATAGCGGTAACTACATTCCTTCTATTGTTACAACTTGTCTTACCTAAAAAGAAGGATGCTTGTCTTTTTCAGGTTTCAGGCGTAAGGAGGTTGTTAGTCCTTAGGCGTGTTGAGAGTAGAATTAAAAGATCTCCCTGCCTACGAATTAAAAAATAAATAAAAAGGGAGAGTATGGCTAGAAGGAAGATAGTAAAATTTACTATTGCTTCTCTTAAGTAGTCTATTTTTAGGGCTTGTGGTGAAAGTCATACCTGAAGATGGTCGGCAGGGCTCCCTATGTCCGGTGGCGGGATGAAACGTCTCGATGAACAGCAAGCGCGGGAAAAAGTGATGGTCAGTAACCTGTTTCACTCCGCTGATATATATATTGACGTTAATTACTCTAGATTATTCGCACCTGTAGTTTCTTCGCCTTTCGTTTATCTAAGACGCGAAGGTGCGGAGTTCTGATTCAGAGGAAGCGGAGTTTTGTAAACTCGTATTTGATTGGGAGTACAGAAGAAGCGGAGTTTTGTAAACTCGTGTTTAATTGGTTTACATACAGGCGGCACTAGCGATTGGTTGTTTTGATGTGTGCAAAGCACGGTAATGTTTACATTTTAGCGATATCTTAATGTGCGCTTCCATTCTGGGCGCCAACAATAGAGGGTTCGACTTGGCCTCTTGTATAAGATGTATCAAGCTTTTCTAGTTTATGTATCTAATTTTGAGGATATGATACATTTATAGCAAAAAAAAAAAAAATACGGTTTCAACAACTGAAGGGCGAGACTGGATGGTTCGCGTGAGATCCACCTTTCAATCGTATTGGAAAGTCGCGTTAGAGCGGAACTATTTTGCTATTGAGATAGTGGATTTATTCACTAAAGGAAATAGTTGTGAATATTATATTTTTACACAGAGATATTTATTGAAACCATGGTAATTAAATTAAATTATTTCTTTCTTGGTATTTATGGTTTATAGTTTTAAATTATATTTTGTTCAAGTATGTGCTATTATTTGGGGAGGACTAAAGTCGTTAATCCATACAAGAGATTCCTATAAGGGTGGTAAATATAGGATCTCGTGTTTAACTCATGTATCCAAGTTAGCAAAGCACTGTCTTTTGTTCATGTAGACATAAATGTGTATTGCTATATTTGGGGTTATTTTCTTTAAAGGATTGCGTATTCCCACGGGATTTCGCTGTTTAAGCCTTGTTTAAAGGTGTTAAAGACAAAAATCCAGAAAACTTCTTGTTTCTTACGGATAGATGTGCCTCCCTTTGAGTCTGGAACATGGATTTTCTCTAAAATCCTCCATTTAAAATCATCAGCACTGTGTCCTTTATCTAAGAAGTGTTTGACCATTGGGCATACAGTTTTTCTAGTCCTTATCGCCGAACGATGTTCATTCAGGCGTGTTTGAATAGCTCTCGAGGTCTCACCTATGTATCCTTGGAGACATGGGCATTGTATGAAGTAAATTACGTTGTTTGTTTTACAATTCCACATTTCCTTTGCTTTGGTTCTATGGCCATTGTGCTCGAATTCTTCACCTGGCAAGATGCTGCTACATGAGTTGCATGATGAACATGGAAAGGTTCCTTTTAGGGAGTGGTTGGTTAGGATTGAACGTTGATTTAGGGCATCTTTTTTAGAACTCTTCGCGAAGCGAGAGTGAACAATGAATTCTTTTATATTTTTATTTCTTTTATGGGCAAAAATAGGTTTCATCAGTTTCTAATCATTTGTACAGTTGCTATTTAGTATATGCCAATTTGAATTTATGACATGCCTTATTTTTTCATTTATTGTTGAATGCCTTGTTATGCAGACTATTTGGTCATTGGGTTTAGTGGTTTTTGTTCTAAGAAGGCAGTCCCTATCGTAATATCGGGCTCGTTTATATGATTCTCTTATTAATCGGTGGGGGTAGCCTCTCTCAATAAATTTAGTTCTCATCACTGCTGCTTGTTTATCAAAGTCTGTTATATTTGTGCAGTTACGTCTAACACGTAGGAACTGTGAGAAGGGGATGCTATTTTTCTGAGTCCGTGGATGGAAACTTTGGTAGTGCAGTAAGGTGTTTCTTGCCGTAGGCTTTATGTGGAGGTCTACTTCTAGAGTTCCTTCATTGTCTATAATTTCTATATCTAAAAATTCGACTTTCTTGTTACTAACATGGGACGTGAAATTTAAATTAGGATTCGCTCCATTTACCCATTGAAGGAATTCATGGAGAGTTTCTCTCCCATCGGTCCAGATAAAGAAGATGTCATCAATGTATCTGGACCAATGGGAGATAGACTCATAGAAAGGGGCAACATCATTATGGATAAATTCTTTCTCAAATGCAGCCATGAAGATGTTGGCTACGGACGGGGATACTGAAGCCCCCATGCTTACACCTTTGATCTGACGATATAAGTGGTTGCCAAATTCAAAAACATTCTCTGTCAGTACAATTTCTAGACATTCAAGTAGGAATTCTTTAGGGCATGGTATTTGGTGGAGGTGAATGAACCAACTGGTGGTTTTTAGTGCGTCCATCAAGGGGATATTACTATAAAGGGACTCGACGTCCATTGTGACTAATAAATCATTATTTGAATTGAAGGGAATTCCTTCAATTTTTTGTTTTATATGTCCTGTGTCTCGAATGTAAGATTCTATTTTGGGGACAAATGGGCGTAGGTAGTTATCTACATATTTGGAAAGTGGCTCGGTTGGTGTTCCTATTGTAGAAACTATGGGTCTATATGGGGGATTATTTGCATCCTTATGGATCTTTGGTAGACCATAAATGCAGGCAATTTTTCCTTGGTGGTGATTCAGGTAGTCATA
Organism: Lissotriton vulgaris; assembly: GCF_964263255.1. Lineage (NCBI taxonomy): Eukaryota > Metazoa > Chordata > Amphibia > Caudata > Salamandridae > Lissotriton > Lissotriton vulgaris. The sequence goes on along the minus strand of NC_141699.1, from coordinate 241,413,214 downwards.
TTCTTTCTCATTGATTAGGCCATCTTCCTGTGCAGTTTTGGTTAGGGACAGAATTCTCTTCGATATATTAGTTGTGGAGTGTGATTTAAGGGGGACATAGAAGGTAGGGTCATTTAACATTTTGAGCATATTGACTTTATATTCTGAAGTATCCACAATTACTATCCCTCCACCTTTGTCACACCCTTTAATGGTGAGGTCTTTGTTGTTAGAAAGGGATATTAAGGCTTGATGTTCTTCTTTCTCTAGGTTATAAATGGGTTTGGGGATGAATCTGAGAGCTTGATCTAGTTTTTTTAGGACTACTAATTCGAAGGTGGCTACTTCTGGCCCTAATTGTTCAAGACCTGGGCAAAAGGTGGATGGGAGACAAAGAGGTTTAATGGAGGAGATTTCCTCATCTGTGGCAGTGTTTGAAGCAAAGAATTTTTTTAGACGAATTTTTCGAAAGAAGGAGATAATGTCACAGTGTAGTTCAAACAAATTAACTGTAGAGTGTGGGACATAAGATAATCCTTTAGATAGCACATTTGTGCTATGTTTATCTAGCTCTAATTTGGCTAGGTTAAAAATTGGAATTATATGCCCTGCTTCCAGTATTGTCTGCTTCTGGTTTCCCGCACAAATTGCGGTTCTTCCTGTTGATGGTGGTGTTGCGGTTGGTAATTGCCTCTCGGTTGGCCCTGGAAATGAACTCTGGGGCGTCCCCGACATCCCCCACGGTTCCCTAAAAAAGGCTGTCTACGATTGCCTCTGTTGGGTGTTTGGTTATAGAGTAAGTCAGAATCGTAATAACCTTCATAACTTTCATTTTCAGAATCGGAGGTTTCTGAAAAGGTGTTTACTCGTTGGTTCTGTTGTTGGTGTTCATTATTTTCGGCGGTATAATGATTCTGTTGGTAGAAGTCTGGTCTTAAATAGGGGTATGTATTTTCAATGGTGGCATATCTCTTATCCTTCAACAATTTATCATTTTTTCTTTTTTCTAGATAACTCGTAAATCATTCTATTTCTTTGTTACATTCCTCGATTTTCTTTTTGGCTTCCTCTATGTTGCCTATTTGTTTGAGCTTGGTTTCTAATTCTTCTACTTCAGACCTTACTTCTGCTGCTAATTCTTTCGCGATCTCAACGATGAGCATCATAAGGTCCCTAGAGCATCTACTGGCGATTCTGCTCCATTTATCCAGAAAGGCCTTGCAGTGGACAAATAAACCCGGGATGTTTCTCACCCTGAGGCCCATGGGGATAATGCCTAGCCTGAGATAGGCCAGCATGAATTCCCCATGTGCTTCGATTCTTTTTAATTTCTTTTTTAGGTCTAATAGTTTTTTGGTGTCATCGTTGTGTAGATTAGAGTTCGAGGTGTGGCACCAAATGTGGACGATATACCTACGAGTGTTTCAAATTCTTCGTCTGTGAAGCCGAAGGTTTTTTGGAGTGCCATATTGATGTTAAATTAGGGTATGATAGATAATAAATTTGAATGACAGAAATTAAGCGAGGAAATGACAAGAGGAAGAGTATGATATATTAAGTTAATACTGAAGAATCGCCCTGCACAGACAAGCTGTGGGAAAACCAATGTGTATGTAACAAGGACCCCCTGAATAAACGAATTTTATAATTCCTAGGTCAGGGAAATAAGCACGATTGAAAAGTAACAACCTAGGCAATTTGACAATAAAAATCACATATAGATCGAAAAAGATATGGAAGTGAACTACAGCTGGCTAAAACACAAGTTTTTATTAAACAATTAACACAATTAAAAAAGGTCATTTATATGACATCAAATGACAGTTAAAAAATCACATTATATAATTGACAATTACACATTATTAATTAACAAACAATTTTAAAAAAATATAGGGGTATGTGGCATGAAAATTCGGTCTCTACGCGCGTTTCGGCGGCCAGCGCCTTCTTCCTGGAGCAGCCACACAATATCTATAAGGTGAAGATGCATATAAAACATAGAATTATATCAATTCTAAATCACAGATTAAAAATAAGTTTCTAAACATTTTCTTTAAATATAAAAAAAGAATTTTAAGTTTATAGCAGCTGTAGAAAAAGGCAACCTAGTAATTTACATTTGTCTTGTCATTTCCTTGCGGAATTTGTTCTGTCTATTTCGGGACGGAAAGGTATTATTTTTAAATTGAAAAAATAGTGAAAGGATGAATGCCAATGATGAGCATTTGTGTTAAAATGGTTTTCTCTTTGAGATTACATCTATCATAGAAACAGTGTGTGATGGTCTATGTTAGAGTTTCCATAGATGATCAGAAAGCCCGGTATGGAAATGGGTTTAAAGTAACATTGGTCCAATATTGCACCATAAATACGCAATACTTTTAGTTTAGTCGACGTTATTTCCATATCTCAAGGTGAAAAGATATAGTTTAGAGTTGGTTGGTCTGATACTTACTAATGGTTAGTTTTTAGCAAGGAGTTGTTTAAAGATTAATTTTCGTTCTCTCGTTTGAATTCTTTTGATGGCAGATAGATTTAGACTGAGGATAAAGAGGACAATGTCATGAATATTTAATAATTATAGTTAGCTATCAGAAATAAGCGTGTATTTTGGCGATATTTTTACCTGATTGTTTTGATGATTAGGTAGTTAGTCCCGCCAACCGGAACCCTTTTGTGATGGTATTGGATAAAATTCGTTCCTGGGTATTTCTGGATTTCCAATTGTTGTCATAGTAGGGAGGATAAAAATAATGGAAGGTATAGCGTTTTATTTATTATTTGTTTCTTTGCTATAAGAAGGAGCTATGTCTCATTGGTCTAACATAATTATTTAATGCATAGATTAGTGGTATTCTTCTTACCTCCTAGACTATATCTAGTTCTCTTGGGATTTTGGCAATAGATTTCCAAATTTATGGCTGGTCTATTGTTGGTGCATATTTCATATAGTTCAAATAACCTAGGAAAGTACATGAATATTATAATTAGGGATCAAATGTGTATTGTTTACATAGCGGTAACTACATTCCTTCTATTGTTACAACTTGTCTTACCTAAAAAGAAGGATGCTTGTCTTTTTCAGGTTTCAGGCGTAAGGAGGTTGTTAGTCCTTAGGCGTGTTGAGAGTAGAATTAAAAGATCTCCCTGCCTACGAATTAAAAAATAAATAAAAAGGGAGAGTATGGCTAGAAGGAAGATAGTAAAATTTACTATTGCTTCTCTTAAGTAGTCTATTTTTAGGGCTTGTGGTGAAAGTCATACCTGAAGATGGTCGGCAGGGCTCCCTATGTCCGGTGGTGGGATGAAACGTCTCGATGAACAGCAAGCGCGGGAAAAAGTGATGGTCAGTAACCTGTTTCACTCCGCTGATATATATATTGACGTTAATTACTCTAGATTATTCGCACCTGTAGTTTCTTCGCCTTTCGTTTATCTAAGACGCGAAGGTGCGGAGTTCTGATTCAGAGGAAGCGGAGTTTTGTAAACTCGTATTTGATTGGGAGTACAGAAGAAGCGGAGTTTTTTAAACTCATGTTTAATTGGTTTACATACAGGCGGCACTAGCGATTGGTTGTTTTGATGTGTGCAAAGCACGGTAATGTTTACATTTTAGCGATATCTTAATGTGCGATTCCATTCTGGGCGCCAACAATAGAGGGTTCGACTTGGCCTCTTGTATAAGATGTATCAAGCTTTTCTAGTTTATGTATCTAATTTTGAGGATATGATACATTTATAGCAAAAAATAAATACGGTTTCAACAACTGAAGGGCGAGACTGGATGATTCGCGTGAGATCCACCTTTCAATCGTATTGGAAAGTCGCGTTAGAGCGGAACTATTTTGCTATTGAGATAGTGGATTTATTCACTAAAGGAAATAGTTGTGAATATTATATTTTTACACAGAGATATTTATTGAAACCATGGTAATTAAATTAAATTATTTCTTTCTTGGTATTTATGGTTTATAGTTTTAAATGATATTTTGTTCAAGTATGTGCTATTATTTGGGGAGGACTAAAGTCGTTAATCCATACAAGAGATTCCTATAAGGGTGGTAAATATAGGATCTCGTGTTTAACTCATGTATCCAAGTTAGCAAAGCACTGTCTTTTGTTCATGTAGACATAAATGTGTATTGCTATATTTGGGGTTATTTTCTTTAAAGGATTGTGTATTCCCACGGGATTTCGCTGTTTAAGCCTTGTTTAAAGGTGTTAAAGACAAAAATCCAGAAAACTTCTCGTTTCTTACGGATAGATGTGCCTCCCTTTGAGTCTGGAACATGGATTTTCTCTAAAATCCTCCATTTAAAATCATCAGCACTGTGTCCTTTATCTAAGAAGTGTTTGACCATTGGGCATACAGTTTTTCTAGTCCTTATCGCCGAACGATGTTCATTCAGGCGTGTTTGAATAGCTCTCGAGGTCTCACCTATGTATCCTTGGAGACATGGGCATTGTATGAAGTAAATTACGTTGTTTGTTTTACAATTCCACATTTCCTTTGCTTTGGTTCTATGGCCATTGTGCTCGAATTCTTCACCTGGCAAGATGCTGCTACATGAGTTGCATGATGAACATGGAAAGGTTCCTTTTAGGGGGTGGTTGGTTAGGATTGAACGTTGATTTAGGGCATCTTTTTTAGAACTCTTCGCGAAGCGAGAGTGAACAATGAATTCTTTTATATTTTTATTTCTTTTATGGGCAAAATTAGGTTTCATCAGTTTCTGATCATTTGTACAGTTGCTATTTAGTATATGCCAATTTGAATTTATGACATGCCTTATTTTTTCATTTATTGTTGAATGCCTTGTTATGCAGACTATTTGGTCATTGGGTTTAGTGGTTTTTGTTCTAAGAAGGCAGTCCCTATCGTAATATCGGGCTCGTTTATATGATTCTCTTATTAATCGGTGGGGGTAGCCTCTCTCAATAAATTTAGTTCTCATCACTGCTGCTTGTTTATCAAAGTCTTTTATATTTGTGCAGTTACGTCTAACACGTAGGAACTGTGAGAAGGGGATGCTATTTTTCTGAGTCCGTGGATGGAAACTTTGGTAGTGCAGTAAGGTGTTTCTTGCCGTAGGCTTTATGTGGAGGTCTACTTCTAGAGTTCCTTCATTGTCTATAATTTCTATATCTAAAAATTCGACTTTCTTGTTACTAACATGGGACGTGAAATTTAAATTAGGATTCGCTCCATTTACCCATTGAAGGAATTCATGGAGAGTTTCTCTCCCATCGGTCCAGATAAAGAAGATGTCATCAATGTATCTGGACCAATGGGAGATAGACTCATAGAAAGGGGCAACATCATTATGGATAAATTCTTTCTCAAATGCTGCCATGAAGATGTTGGCTACGGACGGGGCTACTGAAGCCCCCATGCTTACACCTTTGATCTGACGATATAAGTGGTTGCCAAATTCAAAAACATTCTCTGTCAGTACAATTTCTAGACATTCAAGTAGGAATTCTTTAGGGCATGGTATTTGGTGGAGGTGAATGAACCAACTGGTGGTTTTTAGTGCGTCCATCAAGGGGATATTACTATAAAGGGACTCGACGTCCATTGTGACTAATAAATCATTATTTGAATTGAAGGGAATTCCTTCAATATTTTGTATTATATGTCCTGTGTCTCGAATGTAAGATTCTATTTTGGGGACAAATGGGCGTAGGTAGTTATCTACATATTTGGAAAGTGGCTCGGTTGGTGTTCCTATTGTAGAAGTAGCCACCTTCGAATTAGTAGTCCTAAAAAAACTAGATCAAGCTCTCAGATTCATCCCCAAACCCATTTATAACCTAGAGAAAGAAGAACATCAGGCCTTAATATCCCTTTCTAACAACAAAGACCTCACCATTAAAGGGTGTGACAAAGGTGGAGGGATAGTAATTGTGGATACTTCAGAATATGAAGTCAATATGCTCAAAATGTTAAATGACCCTACCTTCGATGTCCCCCTTAAATCACACTCCACAACTAATATATCGAAGAGAATTCTGTCCCTAACCAAAACTGCACAGGAAGATGGCCTAATCAATGAGAAAGAATATGACTACCTGAATCACCACCAAGGAAAAATTGCCTGCATTTATGGTCTACCAAAGATCCATAAGGATGCAAATAATCCCCCATATAGACCCATAGTTTCTACAATAGGAACACCAACCGAGCCACTTTCCAAATATGTAGATAACTACCTACGCCCATTTGTCCCCAAAATAGAATCTTACATTCGAGACACAGGACATATAATACAAAAAATTGAAGGAATTCCCTTCAATTCAAATAATGATTTATTAGTCGCAATGGACGTCGAGTCCCTTTATAGTAATATCCCCTTGATGGACGCACTAAAAACCACCAGTTGGTTCATTGACCTCCACCAAATACCATGCCCTAAAGAATTCCTACTTGAATGTCTAGAAATTGTACTGACAGAGAATGTTTTTGAATTTGGCAACCACTTATATCGTCAGATCAAAGGTGTAAGCATGGGGGCTTCAGTAGCCCCGTCCGTAGCCAACATCTTCATGGCAGCATTTGAGAAAGAATTTATCCATAATGATGTTGCCCCTTTCTATGAGTCTATCTCCCATTGGTCCAGATACATTGATGACATCTTCTTTATCTGGACCGATGGGAGAGAAACTCTCCATGAATTCCTTCAATGGGTAAATGGAGCGAATCCTAATTTAAATTTCACGTCCCATGTTAGTAACAAGAAAGTCGAATTTTTAGATATAGAAATTATAGACAATGAAGGAACTCTAGAAGTAGACCTCCACATAAAGCCTACGGCAAGAAACACCTTACTGCACTACCAAAGTTTCCATCCACGGACTCAGAAAAATAGCATCCCCTTCTCACAGTTCCTACGTGTTAGACGTAACTGCACAAATATAAAAGACTTTGATAAACAAGCAGCAGTGATGAGAACTAAATTTATTGAGAGAGGCTACCCCCACCGATTAATAAGAGAATCATATAAACGAGCCCGATATTACGATAGGGACTGCCTTCTTAGAACAAAAACCACTAAACCCAATGACCAAATAGTCTGCATAACAAGGCATTCAACAATGAATGAAAAAATAAGGCATGTCATAAATTCAAATTGGCATATACTAAATAGCAACTGTACAAATGATCAGAAACTGATGAAACCTAATTTTGCCCATAAAAGAAATAAAAATATAAAAGAATTCATTGTTCACTCTCGCTTCGCGAAGAGTTCTAAAAAAGATGCCCTAAATCAACGTTCAATCCTAACCAACCACCCCCTAAAAGGAACCTTTCCATGTTCATCATGCAACTCATGTAGCAGCATCTTGCCAGGTGAAGAATTCGAGCACAATGGCCATAGAACCAAAGCAAAGGAAATGTGGAATTGTAAAACAAACAACGTAATTTACTTCATACAATGCCCATGTCTCCAAGGATACATAGGTGAGACCTCGAGAGCTATTCAAACACGCCTGAATGAACATCGTTCGGCGATAAGGACTAGAAAAACTGTATGCCCAATGGTCAAACACTTCTTAGATAAAGGACACAGTGCTGATGATTTTAAATGGAGGATTTTAGAGAAAATCCATGTTCCAGACTCAAAGGGAGGCACATCTATCCGTAAGAAACGAGAAGTTTTCTGGATTTTTGTCTTTAACACCTTTAAACAAGGCTTAAACAGCGAAATCCCGTGGGAATACGCAATCCTTTAAAGAAAATAACCCCAAATATAGCAATACACATTTATGTCTACATGAACAAAAGACAGTGCTTTGCTAACTTGGATACATGAGTTAAACACGAGATCCTATATTTACCACCCTTATAGGAATCTCTTGTATGGATTAACGACTTTAGTCCTCCCCAAATAATAGCACATACTTGAACAAAATATAATTTAAAACTATAAACCATAAATACCAAGAAAGAAATAATTTAATTTAATTACCATGGTTTCAATAAATATCTCTGTGTAAAAATATAATATTCACAACTATTTCCTTTAGTGAATAAATCCACTGTCTCAATAGCAAAATAGTTCCGCTCTAACGCGACTTTCCAATACGATTGAAAGGTGGATCTCACGCGAATCATCCAGTCTCGCCCTTCAGTTGTTGAAACCGTATTTATTTTTTGCTATAAATGTATCATATCCTCAAAATTAGATACATAAACTAGAAAAGCTTGATACATCTTATACAAGAGGCCAAGTCGAACCCTCTATTGTTGGCGCCCAGAATGGAAGCGCACATTAAGATATCGCTAAAATGTAAACATTACCGTGTTTTGCACACATCAAAACAACCAATCGCTAGTGCCGCCTGTATGTAAGCCAATTAAACACGAGTTTACAAAACTCCGCTTCTTCTGTACTCCCAATCAAATACGAGTTTACAAAACTCCGCTTCCTCTGAATCAGAACTCCGCACCTTCGCGTCTTAGATAAACGAAAGGCGAAGAAACTACAGGTGCGAATAATCTAGAGTAATTAACGTCAATATATATATCAGTGGAGTTAAACAGGTTACTGACCATCACTTTTTCCCGCGCTTGCTGTTCATCGAGACGTTTCATCCCGCCACCGGACATAGGGAGCCCTGCCGACCATCTTCAGGTATGACTTTCACCACAAGCCCTAAAAATAGACTACTTAAGAGAAGCAATAGTAAATTTTACTATCTTCCTTCTAGCCATACTCTCCCTTTTTATTTATTTTTTAATTCGTAGGCAGGGAGATCTTTTAATTCTACTCTCAACACGCCTAAGGACTAACAACCTCCTTAGGTAAGACAAGTTGTAACAATAGAAGGAATGTAGTTACCGCTATGTAAACAATACACATTTGATCCCTAATTATAATATTCATGTACTTTCCTAGGTTATTTGAACTATATGAAATATGCACCAACAATAGACCAGCCATCAATTTGGAAATCTATTGCCAAAATCCCAAGAGAACTAGATATAGTCTAGGAGGTAAGAAGAATACCACTAATCTATGCATTAAATAATTATGTTAGACCAATGAGACATAGCTCCTTCTTATAGCAAAGAAACAAATAATAAATAAAACGCTATACCTTCCATTATTTTTATCCTCCCTACTATGACAACAATTGGAAATCCAGAAATACCCAGGAACGAATTTTATCCAATACCATCACAAAAGGGTTCCGGTTGGCGGGACTAACTACCTAATCATCAAAACAATCAGGTAAAAATATCGCCAAAATACACGCTTATTTCTGATAGCTAACTATAATTATTAAATATTCATGACATTGTCCTCTTTATCCTCAGTCTAAATCTATCTGCCATCAAAAGAATTCAAACAAGAGAACAAAAATTAATCTTTAAACAACTCCTTGCTAAAAACTAACCATTAGTAAGTATCAGACTAACCAACTCTAAACTATATCTTTTCACCTTGAGATATGGAAATAACGTCGACTAAACTAAAAGTATCGTGTATTTATGGTGCAATATTGGACCAATGTTACTTTAAACCCATTTCCATACCGGGCTTTCTGATCATCTATGGAAACTCTAACATAGACCATCACACACTGTTTCTATGATAGATGTAATCTCAAAGAAAAAACCATTTTAACACAAATGCTCATCATTGGCATTTATCCTTTCACTATTTTTTCAATTTAAAAATAATATCTTTCCGTCCCGAAATAGACAGAACAAATTCCGCAAGGAAATGACAAGACAAATGTAAATTACTAGGTTGCCTTTTTCTACAGCTGCTATAAACTTAAAATTCTTTTTTTATATTTAAAGAAAATGTTTAGAAACTTATTTTTAATCTGTGATTTTGAATTGATATAATTCTATGTTTTATATGCATCTTCACCTTATAGATATTGTGTGGCTGCTCCAGGAAGAAGGCGCTGGCCGCCGAAACGCTCGTAAAGACCGAATTTTCATGCCACATACCCCTATATTTTTTTTAAATTGTTTGTTAATTAATAATGTGTAATTGTCAATTATATAATGTGATTTTTTAACTGTCATTTGATGTCATATAAATGACCTTTTTTAATTGTGTTAATTGTTTAATAAAAACTTGTGTTTTAGCCAGCTGTAGTTCACTTCCATATCTTTTTCGATCTATATGTGATTTTTATTGTCAAATTGCCTAGGTCCTCACAGTGCCAACGTAGCCTTCACTCAATGAAAGGTATCAGTAAAGCATGCATGAAGAGAACTCTGTACTGATACTCAGTTGTAATCTGTCCTGCAACAAGCCTTCTCTCCCTACAACTACCACATATTTGATATTTCTATTTATATTTCAGTATTAATTTGGGGTTTTCTCAAGTCCCCTTTTCTGACAACCGGCACTTGTGATATGTTGCTAATTCAGCCAGTCCTCAGGGGCGTAACACAGGCCCGTGCAGCCCCCGCAGTGCGGGGGGGCCCTCACCCTCCAGGGGGCCCCGTCAGCTCCGCACTTCTGCTGGGGGGCTCTAGATTGAGCCCGGAGGGGGCCCCTTCATGTACCCTGCAGGGGGGCCCCCTCAAGGTTCATTACACCACTGCCAGTCCTGTCTTTTTAACCAACGTGACTTTGCATTCTGAGGACACTTATAATAATAGAAATCTGGCGCAAATTATTTAAATTAATGTAATGCAATGCAAACTGATGTTGGCTAAAGTATCAGCCTACACTGAAGGTGTAGTATGCCATGGAGATGCTTGACTGCTATTAGTCGTACACACAGATGTGCTCACCCAGTCGAAATCAGTACAGAGCATGATACATGGGCATGGATGGTGATCTGTGCACATTATAGTTCACTAAATAAATGTAACGATTTGTAACACTGAGCTCCAACACCTTTCCCTTTCCTCTCTGAAATACGATGCAGTGCATTTCAATGACTGACCCACAGCAACAGCTGCTTTTCTAACCTCAAGCTCAAGACCTGGCTGATCGAGCAGTAGCAGCACCCCCCCCCCCCCAAGCGCCTTGAGACCCTCCGGGTAAGTAGGGTAAGTAGTGCGCTCTATAAATGCCTCTGATTGATTGATTGATTGATGGTTTCAATGACGTACAGAATGGGATCACAGATTCAAACCTGAGAAAAATGCATATACAACATAATTAACTTTTGCAGTGGAGCTTGACAGGGCAGTTTTCTTATGCTTGCATTTGGGCGAAGCCCTAACTCATTTTCCACATTACTCTGTGGGTTTGAAGGTGTTCAATGTTGCCCTAACAATACAGATATATGTCCTCAGTGCGACAGCTGGAGTACACATTGAGGATGAGTCTCAAAGGCATTTAGGAGTACGGCAAATAGTATCACAGGAGTACTTGGTTACTTACTCACACATGCCTTCATGAATCACCCCTAAAATGTAAATTCCCCATTTGTACACATGCAAAGAGCACACAGTCTTTTTGATGTGTACTAATTGTATATGTATATTCCTTCAAAATCCACAATGTATTGCTACGTTAAATGTTTTGGGAGCTATTCACAAAGGCATGTACGAGTATGCAACAGAGTACCACTTTAGGGACTCTAAAATGTCTTTGTGAATAGGCTCCACACTGTGTACATCTGATGGGATTTCAGTCCATGTGAACCCACCTAACATGAAAAGCTATTTTATTTATACCAGTCTTTTAGGCTTTTGGGTCTTAAGATCATGAAGTGCAGTTTATCAGCAGAGAGCTAAATTTCCGTGTTCCCACTAAATGGCTGGCCATACATCACATCTGTAGTTTGATTGGCAGGGTAGGACTTCCAACAAGACACTGCACTGTCAGTCACACTGTTGGAGTAATAGAGCGCCTGCCATGTGTTATGAGAACCGGAACCAAGAACTGAGTGGAGCATTATAAAGTAGACATGAGGCGGTCTGAGCTCTGGGATGCATCATAGCTGATCATCAGTGCGGGGCGTCCATCTAAGTACTTGAAGAGAATAAAAACAAACATTTGCTAAAAGAAAGAAGCTGATAGTTAATGCCAGAAAAGGTGTTTTAATTAAAGTGATAAACTTTTGTTTTGTGAATTTGATTATCTTTCCAAAATCCAAATTTTGGATTTGATTTTGAAAAGTTTGTGTTTTTATAATGTGACAAGTTGACTTGAAGATAAAATGATTGTATTTCAAAATATATATTTCATTCTGGTAGATGATCAATAATTACTCCCAATGTCTGGGAACCTACCCTATATGACTTAGTATCACTCCTTTACTGCCGAACAGTAGGGTCTCCGAGATAGCACTGTTGTATTCGACTGTGATATTAATCTGTTTCCTCTATCTAAATGCCAGAGTTTGGCAAGATGTGCCCACTTTTTATTTATTTTTTGCTCTGGAAGAGCGAAGATAAAAAAATGAAAGGTGGTGAAATATAGAAACAAAGATAGACGTTATAACAAGCATTAGTAATGCCAATGGGTCTGGCTTTGAAGGAATGTTGTATGGAAATGCGAAGCATTGCCGGTAAGTGTCATGGGAATCAATGTATATTTGTATGGAAGCAAAGAACTGAAGCATAATATTGGTGTAGGTTAAAAGCTCAGGTGACAGTTGCACTGTCAAGCTGGACCTAAACAGCCACGTAGGTTAATACAACACTCCTCCCATCTGTGCTGCTGACAGAGAAAAACACCATACATTATCTAAATATCTAAGACGCTTTAACAGCATTATCATTTCATGTTTGTGAACCTGTAAGTTCAAGCTCAGGCAGCTGGATGAATAAAATAAAAATGACACAGCTGTATGATCGGCAAGTACTTTTTTGTGGAAGTACACCACTTTTGTCCAATCAAGTACTCCTGGCTCCTAACATGTGGGAAGAGCCTTTGCCTCGGTTAGTGACCCTCAGATACTTTTTGGTGACAACTGCACTGCCAAGTCAGACCACAATAAAAGATAGGCCACCTGAAGTTGTTTTAGGAACATCCTGAACTTATTATTTTGTGTGAACTATTGTAGGGGAACCATTCTTCACAAATGCACCACCCTGCCAAAATTTTCCTGGGACAGGTGCACCCTACAGTCCTGGGATGGGCCAGGCTCACTGCCACGATATGAGAATATTAGAATATTTCATGGCTCTCAATTCGGAGACTATAGTTGTTTAGCAAACTTACATGAAACTTGTAAAGCTGAGCTATAAAACGCACACTGTGATCTCAATATTTCTTCCAGTGATACGCTCAACAATTCCCCATGAGGAAGAGGGACAACCCACTTGGTTGAATTTATGACTGTTTTTTACCCCTCCCGTACTTTCAAAGCTCGTCACCAGACACAGGAGTTTGGGCACACAAAAGGCTGGGAGAAATGGCATTATATGTTTGCATTTCTCAGACACTACCACACTCAATTGTAACTATGCTATTTGCTAATTTCTCAAACCACAGAGAATGTAGTAGATTACCTACCCTCTGTTTGTGGTAAAAGGAATGGAATAGAATGTGTGAAAGTTAATCTTCCTTAATCCAGTCTGATGTAAGTATTCAATCCATCTGCTATGTTCTATCAGTAACTTGCTCTACATAGTGCAGGTTTGGCTAGGCATGAGTTTCAAGCTCACGGTGCCATGCACACTCAAACTGCCCCTCGCAAATGATGCCCAGTGAGGCCGTAATAAAAAGTGGATGTGTTCTCAAACACAGGAGTGAGGTGGACAAGACTAAATTACTTATGATTGGTCTGTGGCGAAAAGCAATTGCATATAATGTTTTCAGGGATTTTGCAAGCAGTTCTAATCACTTCAGCCATTACCATCTATAGTTCTGTGCATCACTTAATTATAGGCCTCTGTGTGCCAAACCTTCATAAAATATTTAGTTTAAATGCATCACCAGTGGTACCACTCCAGAGAGTTGGGGCGCCACCACCAGTGACTGTGACTCCATCATAGTAAGCCTGAAGCCAAGCACTCAATTTGTAAATACCTGTTGTCACTGATAATCCGCTGGTCATGAGCCACAAAGGAACTAGAACATATGAGAGGTCCAAGGCTCCAAGCGCTATCCAGATCCAAGTAGGCAATGGCAGATTTCATGTGAGCACAAAGCAACTCAAATGATGGATCTTAGAAGCGAGCACGGCAATGGTAGCCTCCAGGTGCTTGGGCCCATCCCAATGCAATCATCCCAAGACACTGAAGGAGCCGGATTGTGATGGTCAGGACTGACCCACCATTAGGAGTGCCACAGTGTGCTTGACTTCTCCATGACAGAGGGGCCTGAGACACAGGCAGGTTGAGATTCAGACAAGCAGAAGAGTTCCCGCTCTGTATCCAGACTGTTAAGACCCACAGACAATCTCGAGTTTTGACACACCAGGGGGTTATGAAACAAATATGCAGCAACTGCAGGGAAAAGCAGGAAAAACACCTCGAACTACTAGAAACTGCTGTCTGTTGCACCTACCTTACTCGTTGCCTGTCCTAGTAATAAAAATATAGTTTTTTTTCAGACCAGGAAAAAACATTTATGTTCTTCAGAACTCATCTTTTACCAGTGTATGCCCCCGACGAGTTTTGTACCTCCCTTGTCTGAGAAAGAAAGAAAGGAGCAATTGGAGAAGGCCCTCCCTACTACTATCTGACTGGGATAGCCCGGCTTAGCATAAGGTCACAACCAAGTGGCTTGCTCCCTCTTTGTCTCTGACCAACACACTTTTATTTTCTGTTCCCAACAAAGAATCTTTGAAACCTGTCTTTGTGCAGTTGGAGGGCACTGATACTGGTTTTTGAGGGACAGGGAGATATTTTACTTTATCAGACTTTGAGCAAGAGAGAGGAAAATAAAAAAAGAGTGAAAGATGGAGGGCAGTAAAAGTAGCAAAACAGTGACAAAGGCAAAAACTGTGTGGAAAAAGAGCATTCAAGAGTGAGATAAAGCCAGGAAACGTGGGGCGGAGGTAGGTAAGACTGCCATGGTGTTCAGCAACCACGGGAATCAGAATCGTCAGTGGTGGGCTCCTAAGAAAAACTTTGGGCCACTGCACGCATTGTTTTGTTATTAAATTAAGGGCCATTCAGCAGAAGAAATATTTAGCTAGATTCATGAAAGAGCCGTTTTGCGAGTCCTTAATAGCGATTATTAATGAATCGCTATTAAGGACTTGCAAAACGGGATTCATGTAGGAATCGCTAAATAAATTGCGATTCCTACACATTCCTAATTTGCGAATAGCAAATTGCTAATCGCAAATAAGGAATAACTCCTTATTCATTCCTATGGGCCTAAAGGCCCATAGGAATGAATGGGGAGTATTCCTTATTTGCGATTAGCAATTAGCTAATCGCAAATGAGATAGCGATTTCAAGGGTGCCAGGGGTGTCCAAAGGACACCCTGTAGCACCCCTGAAATGCAAATTTACACAGGTGTTGCGCACACACATGTCCAAAGTACATGTGTGTGTGTAACATGCAACAGAGAAAAATGCACTAAAGTGCTTTTTTCAATTTTTTCGCTGTTTACCACGAAGTCAGACTTCGTGGTAAATAGCGGCCAAATATTGCGAATTCGCAATTTAAAATTGGTTAATGAATTGCATTTAAGGAATCTCTAATAGAGATTCTTTAAATGCAATTTATCGCAAATATGCGATTTCGCAAATAGCGATTTTTGCATTTGGGATGATGAATCCCAAATGCAAAAATTGCGCTCGCAAAGGGCCAGATTCTCAGAATCTGGCCCTTTGCAAGCACCATTTCCTTTCATGAATCTAGCGGATTGTGTCTTTGCACCTCCACTGGAGTGTTCTGTACTCACGAGCGCCCTGTAACCATGTTGTGACCTTGCAAGACTTGTCCTAATATAGTCTAGCGCCTATGAAATATTGTGGGACAAAACACTTATTTTGATAGGGGGGATACTCTTTAAATGCAAAACACAAGTTTTCTATAGCACACTCGAGTATTCCCTTGCAGAGTGAGAACATTTAATACTGTTATTGATGTGGTTTTAAGCAGAACAGAATCCATTTGTGCGTTGAAAGGAGCAGTGGGACTTTAGTCACTACTTTCAGAGAGGGAGAAGTGCCTCAAGTTACAACACTTGGCCGGCATTCCCACCTTTCAGACCACTGTGTACCGATTAGTTCATGATTCTGTGGTGTTTTTGGCCTCAAATGTTCCCTGCAAGCCAAGGAATAGATAATTCCACTTGAGTCCTTCCCCAGGGCATATGAGGGCTGAAGAAACAGGAAATAGTAAAAGTATTACATACCTTTTTCCCGTTTTTATTTTTATAAGGCATGGAAAATTAGAACAGCTCTGAATTATTTGAAATAGTAGAGCTATTTGATATTTATTCTTGGGAAACAATATCCCTTTTCAGGGTAGGCCTCTCAGTCACAGACAGGGGGAGAGCGGCTATTTGCTTTTTTGGCTGGTTATTTGTCTGTGTGTGTTATATACATTGAAACCTTTCTGCGAATTCACCTTTGGGACCGCCAGGGGGGAAAGAGTTTCCCTAGACAGGTGGTCTTCGGTAGCTGCATGACTTTTCCGTGACTCGTCTGCATAAAGCCGAGTTTATCTTTGCTTTTGAGGCTCACAATTCCTTTGCAATTGGATTATTCGTTTTGTTTCCCTCTTCTTCGGTTTCAAAAACGTCGTCAGTTTTGAGTCAAAGGATGGTGAAAAAAGTGTGTTAAAGAATTAACAACAATGGGTATATATACAAGCCCCTTTCGCCACGAGAACGTCGCTTTTTTGTGATGTTCCGTGGTGAGAGGGGCATTGCCTTATGTACAAGCCAGCGTTTAGCCGTGGCTTAACACTGGCTTGTACATAAGGCACCCTTTCACGCTATGTTTAACGTGAAAGGGGCATGCAGTGGGTGTTGTGGTGGGCGTTCCACCGCAACACCCATTGTCTTTGACGCGGCCCCCTATGTACAAGGGTGGCATATATAGGAGGCAGCACCAAATTTAAGACCAGGAAAACCCTGGTCTTAAGGTGGTGAAATGAGGAGAAATGCAATATTTCTCCTCGTTTTTGCTTTTTCCATGTGTGCTGCCTTCTGCAGCACACATGGAAAAAAGCAAAATGCCATGGTTTGTTAATGTACAGAAGGTGTCCCTTTCTGTACATAAAAAACCTTTTTAAAAATGCCATTTTGTAACTTTCATGTGCGCTGCATGAAGCAGCGCACATGAAAGTTACAGAATGGCATTTTAGGATTGGTTATGTGCAGGAAGGCACACCTTCCTACACGTAACAAATCCTCCACTGCATACAGACACCCTTGCACTCTGGCACAATGGTGCCTGCATTGGCGCTAAATTGTGAACCTTAGTGCCATCGCGTTGGGAAACGCAAGGCTGAACCACATCCTTGTAAATATGGTGCAGCCTTGCGTTTCCAAAGTGGGGGAGCTTGTGGTTAAGCCCAGGAGGATAACGACACAGTCCACCACTTCGCTGTACATATGGCCCTATGTTTCATGAATTTTAATATGTTTCCTAAAAATTAAATATATAATGAAAAATGGCATACACGGGGATGTGGCTACGCGCTTCAACGTGATGGCAGAGTAGTGGTTCTGCTACAGCGGCTTCTCCCGAAATGTCTAATATACTGATCGTAAGATCCATGCCTCAGAGCTGGGACACCCCGAGGAGGAGCCCCTAGACCTAGCGGACGCCAGGGGCAGATGAAAATGTTAGCTCGTTACTCCGACGCGGATCGCCAGAGGAGGGGCCTGACCGGAATTGAAAGCCGGGGCCTGCAGTGAACGCCGGGGCTACACCAGTGGGAAAGACCGGGAATCTCACGCAGCAGGCCATACGGCCGGCAGGAGTTTTCATCGATCTGGCGGCGGGAGGTGAGTGATATGTGATTGCCCTCCCCTCTCTTGCCGCCTTCTCTCGCCTGGCCCTTGGACATACCCACACTGGTCCTCTCTCCATTTTCGCTGAACGAGGCAGCCATTACAGCCAAGACTGCCCTCGCAGAAGCCAGCACCAAGAACAGCGCGATCAACCGGCTTGCCTGTCTGTAGTACTCCACATGCTGATGATGCCCGAACTATGCTGACGGGGCACCAGTGCTTCTTACAAAACTTGGGTCCCCACCTGGTTTGCCAGAGCGTAGACGGCCCACGAGGCGCTTGGCTCTGGAGCGAATACCATCTGGCGGGCCCCACCTGGCATAGCTGAACCAGTGTCGAACACTGAGTGATCTCTGGATAATTGGTGCTCCTTTTTACAGTGATTCGCTCTGGGCGCCACAGGGGGCCTGGGCATTGCAGTGTGGTCGGCGGGGGACGCCCAGCACAACAGGCGCTGCCAAAAGTCTAGCACAATGTCCAGTGCCAAAGGGACCAAGGTGCCCTCACAGAAGAGACTGGACTGCTTTACTTATCAAAAAACAAGCCCCCCCCCGAAGCAGCATCCAAGTTAAAGCCGAGCGATAAAGCGGGGGGTACCCCTCCTGAACACACCAGGAAGGACGTAATGGATGCCATCGCGGGAGTTCATATCGCAATGGAACAATGCACCAACGCCATACCAGTGGAAGTCACCATCATTAGAGCGGACCTCTCCAAGATGAGTGACAAAGCAACTTGAGGTCACTTCACCTAGTCTCGTAGTTAATGTCTCACAGCTGCAAAACAAACTCCGAGACCTTCAAGCCTTCAAGAAGCAAACAGAAGACAAGCTGGATGATTTTGAGGGGTGCTCTAGAAGATACAATGTGCGCATTATTGGGGTGCCAGGAAAGGCAGGGGGCGGACCTGTTCGTTGAGGACCTTCCAACGAAATATGTATGCCCCAAAGGCCTGTCTCGTTTATTTGTGGTCGAGAGGGCCCACAGAGTACCAGGCATAAGACCAAAACTGGGGGCTCCTCCGTGGCCAATCTTGGCTCGTCTGCTGAATTTTAGGGACTGTGATGTAATCTTGCAGAGCCCCGCCACTAAAGTATGATAAAGCCACAATATCCTTTCTTCCAGACTTTACACAAAATGTACAGAAACTCAGACGTTCCTTTCTTGCAGTCAAGAAGCGGCTACAGGACAAAGGAGTAAAGTACTCGATGCTCTTTCCGGCTCGCCTACGTGTGAAGTCCAATGAAAAAGATTGGTTCTTCGAATGCCCTTAGGAAGCAATGGACTGGCAAGAGGGCTGGCGCGATGAGAGAGACCACAACGCCAAGTGAGGTTCCGGAGGGGGCCGGTCGAAGAGGGGGCGCACACACCGACCTGGTAAGATGCTTTCCTGACCCTTTTACTAGTTGGAGGTGAGAGACACTGATGGGACGCCTGACACTGACTTCTTCTCACACTGCACTCTGGTTGGGGAGTGCTTAATCTGTGGCAAATGTGGACATTAGGGTGGCCTCGCTGAGGAAATAATTTGGACCTTCTATTTTGCAATTTGGGTGTGCTGCAGGGGCGATTTTTCCCCATAGTTACCTTCTTTTATGGTGCACAGGTTGGTTGACAGACACTATGCACAGTTATTTTATTTGAGCAGGTTGAAGCTCAGAGTGCAGGGTAAGAAAAACCAAAGGAGCAGGGAGGGGGGAATGGGGGTTGGGGAGAGGAAGAAGTTCAAAGACATTTTCTTTTACAGTTTAGTTGGTTGTTAATTGAGATAAGGCAGATGGATATATTGCACTCTATGCACATGGATAATAGTCACACACATACACACACAGTTAAAACTACTTAGCTGGAATGTTACATTGGTCCTCCAATAACTCAAGTGCTGCTCCCCGGACGTGGTACTCCTTCAAGAAACCCACCTAAAGGGACTCACCTGTAGAGCCCTTAACCGATGGGGCTATAAGATGATCTCTCATGCTGGCTTTACCACTAGCTCATGGGGGTAGGCATCCTCCTCAAAACCATGTGTCCCTTTACTCTGCAACAGACATGAACCGATGATGGAGGTATATAAGTGGCCGTCATGGGAAGGTGGGAGGGACACACCCTCAATCTAATTTCAGTCTACGTCCCGCCCAGCCTCCTACAAGCAACATTCACTGACCTGGGGACACTTCTCTTGGGACTCCTAGAGGGTCTCCTCTATTTGGTTGGAGATTTTAATGCAGTAGTTTCAGGCTCCCTAGACCGCCACCCCGAGAGACTTAGTTTCCTCGAACCTCCGTCTGTCTGATTGTCTTGATTCCCTGGGATTGACAGACACGTGGAGGGCACTTCAGCCCACCAGTATACAACACACATTCTTCTCGGAAGCTCACAAGAGCTTCTCTTGTATTGACTACGTACTCATCCCTGCTACACAAACGACTTACATCCGAGAGGTAAAACACCTCGCAAGGCTGCATCTCCTATACCTAAAAAGGGAAGAATACAAACACATAGCAAAAGATAAAGCCAAGGAATGGGGTGCGGAGAGAGATGGTAGAATCTATGAATGGGGAGACAAAGCCGGCAAATTGATTGCCTGGCTCGATAAGAAAGAAAGAGCCAGCAGACTTGTCTCCGAGTTGACGGTCGATGGAGGCAACTTAATCAGTAACCCCATTGCAATAACGAACGCATTTGCGGAACACTTTATTGGAGTATACAAATCCGCATCACCCCTCGGGGAGGAGGACTCTAGAGCCCTCCTGTGAGATATTAGATTGCCCATACTCCGCCCTGATGACAAATTATATTTAGACAGTAATATCACTGTCAAAGAGTTAGCGCAGGCCATCTGCAGTCTTAAACCAGGGAATACCATGGGTCCCAATGGGCTCCCTATCAAACTATATAAGCTAGGCCCTGACCTGCTCTCCCCGCACTTGAAGGCCATGTATGAAGAGAGTAGAGGTATATGCGCTCTCACATCTGATCAGCGTCTGGCCTCTCTGGAAGTTATCCACAAAGAAAATAAACCTAAGGGTCTGCGCTCCTCATACAGACCCATCTCCCTTCTCAAAGCAGAACTCAAAATCCTCGCCAAGCTACTAGCTACTGGGCTAATTAAGGTCATAAGTAGCTTAGTGCATGCTGACCAATCAGGCTTCATGCCTCAGTGGAGTACGGCCCTCAACATGCGGAGAGTACATGGTCTATTAGGCAGGGTTGATACGATCCAGGAAGACGCCATTATACTATCCCTGGATGCCTTGATGGCTTTCGATACCCTCGAATGGCCATATCTCATTGCAGTGCTTGAGAAGCTGGGTTTCGGGCCTACCTAAATATCCTGGATCAGACTGCTGAATGCGACACCGCAGGCACAAGTAATAGTTTAATAACAAACGCTCTGAGGTCTTTGAACTAGGCTGAGGTACCCGTCAGGGGTGTTCTCTGTCACCATTATTATTTGCTTTATCTCTGGAGCCCTTGGCGGCCTGGATCCAACAGGACCCCGTTATTCGAGGGCTAAAATGGTCAATGTAATGGGAGGATCGCATCTCGCTATATGCATATGACATACTCCTCTTTTTAGCTCCCCCCCCCGTAGGTGGCTCAGGAGTATTCTTGGACATTTTGCAGCATTTGGACGACACTCCAGTTCTTTGATTAATTGGGATAAATCCACAATGTATGTGCTCAGAGGTGCCCCCTCCTCTTTACCAGACGATTGTCCCTTCCAGACCACGGAAGGTGGATTTCGTTACCTGGGAATATTTGTCACTCCGGACCCAAAATTATACTTTGCAAGAAACCTGCGCCCACCTTTAAAAAGGCTGCGGGGAGACATTGACACCTGGAAGACGCTGCCTCTCTCACTCCTCAGACGGGCAACACGCTTTAAAATGATGTCACTACCCCGTTTCCTGTATGCATTACAAAATGCGCCCTATCCAGTCCCGGACAGTTATTTTAGGGAAATTGAGGGTCTACAGAAGGAGTTGATCTGGAACGGGAGACCTCGCAAAAAATTGTTCCTCAATTGGTATGACAGTGGCATAAGGTTCCCAGACATTAAAAAAATACTACTGGGCTGCTCATCTTACCACCATCAATCAAGCCACTTACCGCAGCCCACATGATCCAGGCCATGCCATGGATAGATGGCTCCTGCTGGGTGGGAACTATAATGCAGCATTATACTCCCCCAACAAAAAGTTACAGCTCACTGGCCCAACTAAACATACAGTAAGGATTTGGCACGATGCCCAGAAAAGTCTGGGTTGGAGTGCTAGGTTAACTCTTGCAACTCCTCTGTGGGACTCAGAACAACTTGGTCAACTGAGGACCTCCAAGGGTTTTGATAGATGGGATCTAATTGGCATATCACATATAGGAGATGTCTGATCAAAGGGGGAGGTAGTAGCATTTTCGGCATTACAGCAGCAATATGAATTGGGAGATACAGAATGGTTCCAATTCTTACAGATCCGCCATGCCCTCTATGTGGCTGTACCAAAGGGCACTTCGCTCCCTGATTCCTCCCCGCTAGAAGATAGGCTACTGAATGGATACTTACAGCAAAAAACAGTTTCTCTTACGTATAAGAAACTGCTACATTATACCCCTGATCCCCTTGAGAAACGTAGAGAACACTGGGTGGCAGTCGGCCTTGAAATACATGATGATGAGTGGCGGGAGGCGGTGGCGTCCCCCCGGGAAGTGGGTGTCTCCGCCTGATTGTGACTGGTCCAACTAAAAATCCTCGATAGGATTTATATCACAGGATTGCAACTGCTACGTATGGGGAGGGGAGGTGAGGGTGAATGCTGTAGAGGGTGTGGGCAGGTAGGCAAGTTTATACACATCATCTGGGATTGCGACCCTATTCAGCGGTTTTGGCAAGCGATACATCAGACCTTTAGGATGGTTCTGTCCAAAGACATACACCCTAAGCGAAGCGCTGCTTCCTTAACATATGGGAGCCTGCTGACCTAAACACCTCTGAGAAAACATGGATGCCATTAGGTCTTACAGCGGCAACAAGGGACATTGCACAAAAATGGGGGTCCAACACGCCACCTACATTATTAAACTGGAAACAGAACCTTGACTGGTGCATGTTTAGAGAAAAGACTGTATACATTGCACAGGAATGTCCAAAAAGTGGTCTTCGGAGTAAGTGGAATGCTTACAGAGGGGATATATGTGAGGCCCCTTTGATACCAACTGATGATGAAGACCTGTCTTCTTGAGTCCATGTCAGGCAACTGTCTTGAAATGTAGAACTGACGTTTATTATATGTATTGTGCAGGTGATAGATGCGCTGTATTTTTATGCTGCTATGGCGCTTTCTTTTTTTGTATTTTCAATAAAAAGAATGTAAAAAAAGTTTGCAAAAACAGCACAAATAACATAACAAATGTTGGTATGTCAGTAACAGCCATTTTGGAAATGAGGCCGTTATATAATATCCCTACACCTTCTCTCACTTTACAGAGGCATCTTCAGAGGACATTAGATATAATGTCTTGTAGACCAATGATTGCTTCAGGTGCTTTGAAGTAAATGCAGTGACGTTTAACGATGATGCTATCATCATGAAATGATACACTTTGTTTTTTGGGGATGTGGGGCATGGTACTGCATGTATATTTGCATGTTGGGACACAAAATATATACCAGTGAGGGAGCGAATGCAAATCTGTCCAGTAAACTAATGCGGTTTATATGCCACGCTCTAGTTCTATAATGACAACATTTTCCTGTTTTAAACCCACATGCTTGCTATATCTAGGGAGAATTCCAATTCATGAAATAAAACGCCTGATTCAATAAAAGATTAGCAACTTGAACAGATTTAATTATGCAAAAAGGCTCAGTAGAGCAATCAAAGGGGAAGCCGTGTGTGCACAGATGTTACTTTAGTGTATGTTTTCGTTTAATTTAAGGAGCTATGATGGGCATATAATGTGTTACAATTTAATAATTCTCTACCTAGAACATTGCATCACACGGCTTGAGCTAAACAACTAGGAAATGCACATGCACTCAATCCAGTACAGGTAATGCATGAATATCGGTTAATTATTGAGTTTTATCATGGTGCAAAACATGTTGGCGTCTGAAATATTTTACAATCATTTTTTTCTGATGACTAAACAGAACAATTTATTAAAGATGAAGGACCGTGTTTTTTGCATAATTAAGGTTCTGACACATTTGCCACATAATCCATCTTCTACTGTATAATCTGCAGAATTTAACAACAAAAAATAGTTTCTAACTAAAACAGATCAAACATTACTAATAATCTGGCGACTCATGTTATTGCGCACTGGAAGGCCTTTCACAAAGGTTGGCTGGTCATCTTTATGTTGCTTATTGCTGTATTTGGGCACTAAAGTGGTACTAATGAAGTGTAATCCTTCCTTGGCAGTGTTAGAAGGTGTAAAATGGCAATAATAATTAAGTAATCCTATCACAAAATGTGCTGCATTGTGATGCACAATTTACCTTTTCTTGCTGCATAATTTACTCAACCCTGCCACATAACTTGGCCGTCCTCTGCCGCATAATTCCAGTGGCCTCAAGCCACAGCAGAGATCTGTTTTTTCTCAAAATGAACACATTGTAAAAGCTTCATTCATGTAAGTACATAGCATTGGAAAAGACAGAATGAAATGTAACGTATAGGCATGAGGCAAAGGACAATTCAAGAAGAGAAGAAGAAAAGGTGTTTAATGCCTCCAAATTGTGGGTGGTCTGGTGTCTAGTAGTGTGATTGAGTGAAAATCACATTTTATTTGTAGGGGTGCGTTATAATCACATGTAGACCGCACCCGCATATAATACTTTGTTGTATTAATGTAAAGTGCTTGAATTGTGAAATGTATTAACATGAAAATGTGATGTGTTTTAGGGCATTGAAATGTAGCATGGTGCATCAACGTAGAAAGTGAATGTAACTAGCAGAAAACATTAACAAGAAGGATTCATGTTGTGAAATTGACACCTAATCATGAATTAAAGGTCTTTATTAATCATGTAATTTAATATGTAGGGAAATGCACTAATTAAAAGTGCCTTGAAGCTGTGTGAATTTGTAAAGCTCATAGAAAGTTTTCTTACGTTAGCTGAATATTGTATGCCTGAAATGAAGTTCCCTGGAAACTCTTGCTTTGGAATTACCAGTTGAATTACATGTGTGTTGTAGAATTTGTTTCTTCTTACGTGTTGTGTTGCAGGTGAAAGAAGCACTCTGGCTACCTTGAATAATGTCTTTGTTTTACTAGTCAGGCAAGGAGAGAAGAAGTTACAATCATGTTGCTCGAATCGATAAAGGAAGGTCATTGTCTTTCACCCAGGAGAAGGGCAGGAACCGAGGACAAACTGTAGCAAGAAAAGTACACCACTGTCCCATGGAAAATCACATCAGGACTGTGCTCAGAGCGGAATGTCTTGACGTTCACACTCACAGCCTTGGAAATAACTTGTTGTTGAAGTTAGGGATAGTGCCCACTTCTCCTTTGCCTTTGGAGAGAGAGCATCTTAGAGCAAGCTGTCTTGGTAGCTTTATGCAAAAAGAATAGTTGATGGACAGAATGCAGAACAATGTCATACATTCACACCATACAGAGATCTGGGCCTAAATCCATTGTTTTATTGCTCACCGGTTTGGACCCAGCCATATGCAAATCAGTCTTGACCCTGTGCCCAATGGGAACAGTCCACCCAGAAACGCCAGGCCGGGTCCTCCCTGGACTGGAAACCCGCATCCTAGGACCAGTTTGGGGCTCTCAGCCCTCATCAGCCAGAATAGTTTGACTCCAGTGACATGCAGAGCATGGGACACACGTCTAGGCATACCTGTCCCACCCGGAGTGACTAATGCAAAAAAGAACAATTGTTGGATAGAATGCAGAACAATGTCATACGTTCACCCCAGTATGGAGATCTGGGCCTAAATCCATCGTTTTTTTTGCTCGCCATTCCAGTGTGGACCCAGCCATATGAAAATCAGACTTGACCCTGCGCCCAATGGGAACAGTCCAGCATGAACTGCCAGGCTAGGTCCTTCCTGGACTGGAAACAAGCATCCTAGGACAGGTTTCGGGCTTTCATTGGTAGCTTTATACTATATGACCCATTGATCATGGAAGGACTTCTTAGGAACACTCCATGTACTGACACCTTTCAGCCCTCCATCTGAAAATGTTTAATTAGGGATGTCATCTTAATGCTAGAGTAGGTATAGACTTAATGCTTTTCACTCACCAACCCTCGATGCACGGGAACTTGGAGTCATGTTGCCTGATCTTTTGTATCCTACTTCTTGAACCTGTAGTATTGCTTATGTTGCATCGTCTAAACTGGATGCGTATATTTGGATTCATGCTATTTCCTATGTATTTCTACACTCTCATACTGAGGTGTCTATATGTTCAGTTATTTTTGGGTTTGTAATAAATTAAACTAAAGTTAAGTAGTTGTCCATGGTTTTCCAGAATGTAAGCTGAACGTTGCCTAAATGCCTATATTGTGCTGACCAGGGCAATGTATTTGCAATGACGACTGATGAGGGGTTTTTTTTCTAAGTAAATTGTAAATTAATAACTTCTGACCTTATTTTCTGTGTTCATCTGCATACCTAGGAATGGTTTATATTGGAAATATGATCTTAGAACCATGTTATGGGTGCTTTGCCTCCAATTCCTTTGGGATAACCCGTCAGGCGTCCTTTTTCCTAGCAAAAAAACATTAAAGGAGCTATATTGGGATTATGTAGCCAAGCAGGACTGGTGTAAAACTGATGCTGAATCTATGACAGGTCGTTATCTGGAAGCTAAAAACTTCCCCAATCGAGTACTCTACTGGGACAACATAACCAAGCCAGGGGACAGGAAGCTTTTTTCAAAATGAGGGTAGGTGCTCTCCCTCTCAGGTCCTTAACTGGCAGGTGGAGGGGTTCATCTAACACTACCTGCCCCGCCTGTGGAACTCCAAAGGAAACTATTGGACATTTCCTGTTTTCTTGTAGAGCCTATGTTCTCCCAAGGCGAATTTGGCTAACACAGGTCTGTAAAAATTTAGGCACCTCTAGTAGCTCAGTAGCTATGGGAATCATCTGCACCAATACTTGTCTGCCTCTAGCTATAGCAACATCTAAATACCTGGGGTGGGCATGGTCTATCAGGCAGAAAGCTATAGCTGAGAGACTACCTATATAGGGATTCTTTTACTGTATCCATCTGAGTCATTATGTACATTTTAACCTTAAGTATTTTTCCTGTGCTTTATGTTTTTATGTTTTATAATCGATTTTTATCTGAACGAGGTACCTATTTAATGATGTTTTAAATTTATGTATGTTTGTGCTTTTATGAGAAATACTCGAATAAAGCCTCTTTGAATTGAATTGAAATTATGTGATTCTGTTCAGCCGGAAGTGGCTTATGACCCCTGCATGTTTAGTACTGTTGTTTATGGAAAATCAAATAAAGAGCTATATGTAAAGTATGTAATATCTAGATGATCTCATATCACACAATTTGCTGTGCACAATCACACATAAATTCAAAGCTGACTTTCAGATCTGAATTAAGTATGGCTATCACTACTTCACTGGTGGCCCAGTCAGCACGTCGTTTCAGTGGGCTTCTGAAGCTTATTAACTGGTGTGGAAATGATAGCTTTAATAACAGTTTTGTAGGGAGTCAACAAATATGCAACTCTATAACTGTAAGTTTTCATTTGTCTAAAGGCATGTATAATGAAAGATCCGGTGTTTTTGGAGCCCCATTGAGGGCCGGATGGCTTGATGGATTTTCTACTGCTATTACTCGAAGGAACGTATAACTTAATTCGAAATAAAGTTGTCACAAGGAATGTGGTCCTTTGCAAAATCACCACTTCTTATTATCTCAGGAAATGCACTTAAATATGAAGGTTTTGTGGTGTTTAGAAATCAGCAACAAATGGTGTTGTGGAAGAAAGTTGTTTACCAATATCAGCTATCATTGAGTCTAATTTACAGTTCTTTATGTAATTCCTGCAACAGAGATATCAAAATCTCCTCACTTGGGCACAAAACAAGGGTGACAAGTCAATGCTAGGACAATAATGGACTTTATACAAAAATCAATATGTGAGGGGAGCATTGTAAATCATTGTGAATGTATATAGGCAGAAGAGTGCTGTATTCAGGAACATTTCTTGGCACTTACAGCATTGTCCTCTTTTCATTCTTGAGAGCAGATCTAGAATCCTGGAGTCAAAGCCACATGCAGCCAAGCGCAGAAGTGAGCTTGGAAGTGGTGATTTCCTTGAGTGTGGCAATAATAAATGCATCAGAATACAGACAAATTTGAAGAATATAGAAGCTCAGCCCAAGGAATGGAAAGGTCTGCCTTGCTTCACCCACTGCCTAACAGAGGACTATGGAGGGTGCTGTCGCTGAGACCAGAAAGTAGTTCCATGGAAGTGGTGAAGGCCTAATGCTGACACTGATGGATATTGGGTTCTGGTTCTAGCCAGTGAAGCCTGCTTCCCTCCCACAGACAACCAGTGGTCTTGATACAAATAAAAACTGCCTAATCCTGTAACACATCTTACCCTTGTCTCTATACTTGAAGAGTGCAGAAGGCCCTGTGGATAAAAGGAACCTGGTGCTGTTGCACAGAAATCCTAGATACTTGTTGAATCACCTTCCGTCTACTTGTGGTTCTAGACCGGTGAAAGGGAAAGAAGAAGGAGGGGCTATATCAAAATGACAACAACTTCAATGGCTTTATCTTATTTTTTTTGTTGCTGAGAGTGTTTTGCCATAAAGTACAAAACTTAAATGTGATTGCTCAGTATGTCTGATTTTACCAACTGAAGAACTTAGAGCTCCAAAAATGTTTCTACATATGAAGATAACATTTCAGACTGGTATGAGGCACTGAATGCTTACCAGCCATGGCCCATTAATTAATCATTCAACAGAATTTGGATAGCGCGCTACTCACCCGTAGGGTCTCAAGGCGCTGGGGGGGGGGGGGGGGGGGGGTCGCTACTGCTCAAACAGCCAGGTCTTGAGTTGTTTCCTGAAGGAGAGATGGTCCAGGGTCAGCCATAGGTGAGTGGGGAGGGAGTTCCATTTCTTGGCTGCCAGGTAGGAGAAGGATCTTCCTCTGACTGTGGATTTGCGGATTTGTGGGACGGAGGCGAGGGCAAGGCTGGTGGATCGGAGCTGGCGGGTGGGTGTGTAGAATGTGAAGCAGCTGTTGAGGTACTTCGGGCCCGTGTCATGGAGAACCTTGTGTGCGTGGGTGAGGAGTCTTAACGTGATCCTCTTGTTGACGGGGAGCCAGTGCAGGTCTTTCAGGTGGGCAGAGAAGTGGCTGTGGTGAGGGATGTCCAAGATGAGTCGTGCTGAGGTGTTCTGATTGCGCTGGAGTCTTTTCTGGAGTTTGGCTGTGGTTCCAGCATAGAGGGTGTTCCTGTAGTCCAGACGGCTGGTGACGAGGGCCTGGGTGACCGTCTTCCTGGTTTCGGTGGGGATCCATCGGAAGATCTTTCGGAGCATGCACAGGGTGTTGAAGCAGGATGACGAGACGGCGTTGACTTGCTTGTTCATCGTGAGGGAGGAGTCCAGGATGAAGCCCAGGTTGTGTGCGTGGTCCGTTGGCTTGGGTGCGGTGCCCTGGGCAGGGGGCCACCAGGAGTCGTCCCAGGCGGAGGGAGATGGTCCGAGGATGAGGACTTCCGTCTTGCCTGAGTTCAGTTTCAGGTGGCTGATCTTCATTCATTCCGCGACGTCTTTCATTCCTTCCTGAAGGTTGGCTTTGGCGGGGTCATTGGTGAGGAAGAGGATCAGCTGGGTGTCGTCCGCATAGGAGATGATGTTGAGGTTGTGTTGAAGTGCGATGGCTGAGAGAGGGCTCATGTAGACGTTGACGAGGGTGGGGCTGAGTGAGGATCCTTGCGGAACGCCGCAGATGACTTCGGTGGCCGCGGATCGGAACAGGGGAGGCGGACTCTCTGGGTTCTTCCGTCGAGGAACGAGGTGATCCACTCCAGGGCCGATCCTTCAGAATTGGATATTAAATAGTACTTGGGAAATAGCCTACTGTAGTCCAAAACCTCACATTGGATTTTTCTGTTTCCTATTGTTTTTAATGAAACTATTTTTGATCATGCTATGGCTTTGATCCCATATCCGATTATATCCATTGAGGTATTATACAAATTAAATTTCACTCTTTACAACTCTAAATTAACGTATGGTTATTTATTTGATAGCTATATTATGGTTTTGATTATATTTTCAAAAATACCAAATGCATTTCTCTACCTTTGGAACCAGGCAACCAAAAGAGAGCCAGGTTTACCTTTTAGGAGTCAATTTGTTTTGCTATAGTGAGAACTCAGTCACATCCCAATTAAGACTGTGGCAGTTCACTTCCATAGGTTATCAATGCAATTGTTTTGCATTACAGCAAAGTGGGAGAATGGAAAGGGGCGACCACTCGGTCCCCCCGAACGTATGGCAGAGTACCACGATCCCCCCGGGAAGCCATCTTGGGCGGGAGGCGAGTCTCGGCTGGTATGCCCGAAGCGGCGTAGCCGGGGCGCGCCTTTTCCCGCCCTAGAGTGGGTTGGCCTAGACACTGACGCGGCTGGCCACGCCCTAGGGGC
The DNA here is from genome assembly GCF_964263255.1 of Lissotriton vulgaris. Classification (NCBI taxonomy): domain Eukaryota; kingdom Metazoa; phylum Chordata; class Amphibia; order Caudata; family Salamandridae; genus Lissotriton; species Lissotriton vulgaris. Next base: position 241,382,713 of record NC_141699.1, on the reverse strand, counting down.
AGGCAGGGGCGGGTTTACGCCCGCCCTGAAGACGGATAAAAGGAGAAGCAAGATCCGAAGGCATCCTCTTGTTCCTGTGCTCTGAAGCTGCACCTCCTCGCTGCACGTGAGCTCGAGACGGAACGAAGAGCCAATTTTGAGCGTTGTAATCGTTCTTGTTTGTTTTGCAGATACTCTGTTGGAGAATGCCGAAGAAGGCTGGAAAGCGCATGACTACTGAACAGATGCTGCGCGTTCTCATGAAGGAGATGACCGAACTAAAGAGGCGAATGGATAAGAACGAGGAAGGGGGACCGAAACGTCCTTTGGCGGGAGCAGCCCCGGGAGGGAAAAACAAGAGGCCCAGGAGGGGAGCAGCGGGAGAGGACATCCCGGGTCCCAGTGCCCCGCTCGAGTCACCAACTCCCGTGCCGAAGGAAGGGAATCCGATTCCCGTTGTGGTCACCCCCGTGTCCGAGGAAGATATGCCGCCCGAGCTGGCAGCACAATTGGCAGCGTGGTTGGGAAAAGGTAGCGAGGGCGCCACGGCTGTCGACGCGCAGGAGCTAATGAAGCAACTGCGTGAGTCACGGGAAGCAGCGAAGGTGTCCACGCCGGCTGCAGCAGTAGAGAAGCCACAGGGGACGGGTTCAGTAGCAGAGACAACGTCCGGTGCAGGTAAGCGGCCATTGCCGATTGCGAGGGATGAGTCGGCACCCTCTCGTAGGGAAAAATTGGGTCAGCATGTTCCTTTGGCTATTAAGGAAAAGATATGGGCAGGGGAGTACGTAAACATATTCTCGTTGCTTACTGATCACTATGAGATGGAGCATGTCAAGGGCCAGAAGGAGCTCATGCATCCGAGTGTTTGGCGCGCAAAAATGGCCGCCTTTAAGGTAAATGAAAACATTGGCAATTGGGGCCAAGCGTGGGGGGTTTTTACATCGATCTTGGGGGAGCGAAGGCCCGATCTGTTACCCGAATTGCCGATTTATCAGTCACGAATCATGGGGTACTCGGTATCACACGAGGGTAATCATTGGTTCTGCTATGATAACCTGTTTAGAAAAGCTAAAGAACATGATAAAAACTTAACATGGGATTGTTATGATTCTGTGTCATGGTCCAAAATGAAGGAGACTGGTATGTTAAAATTGCCATTAGTGGGGAGTATCGTTGGCGAATCTTCCCGCCAGTATGCGGGACGCCCTTTCGGTCAGGTGCGGGTACAGACAATTACTCGAAGCCTGCCGGTAACACAGGAAAAAGGGGAGTTTGTTGGAACTTCAACAGGGGTAAATGTACTAGGCCCCAGGGATCGTGCAAATTTAGACACGAATGTAGTGGGTGTGGGCAATCATCCCATCCTGAGTCCACGTGCAGAGCCAAAACGGGTGATAACGGGGGTAGAGGAGGCGCCAAACAGGTCTAACATAGTCCGAGGGGCGCCTTTACCTACCCCGATTGATACCTTGGCAATGATTCCTTGGCTCAGTGAATACCCGGATCGTACTTCTGCTGGGGTGTTGCGGAACGGGTTTTCTTATGGTTTCCGCATCCCAGTGGGGGACTTTCAAGGTGCAACGAAATATAAAAATCAGTTATCGGTCTTTCAGCATACGACTGTGGTACAGGATAAGATCAGGAAGGAGGTTACTCGAGGTCGAGTCGCCGGTCCGTTTAGTGTACCACCGGTTCCTAATTTTGTTTGTTCCCCTTTAGGTGTGGTCCCAAAGAAGGACCCGGGTGAGTTTCGGCTGATACATAATTTATCAGCCCCACGTGGTCTTTCCGTAAACGAAGCGATAGACCCGGAAGTGTGTTCGGTGCGGTACGCATCCTTCGATGAGGCCGTAGCCATTTTGAATCGCCTGGGGCCCGGGGCGCTGATGGCAAAATCTGATATCGAGTCAGCGTTCCGGTTGCTCCCGGTACATCCAGACAATCAGCGTCTCTTAGGTTTCATGTTTCAGGGTCATTATTACATGGATAGGTGTATGCCGATGGGGTGCTCCATATCTTGTGCCTATTTCGAAAAATTCAGTAGTTTTCTACAATGGGTCTTCACAAGGAAGACGGGTTTCCAAAATGTGATGCATTACCTTGATGATTTTTTGTTCCTGGGGGCAGCCGGGGACCCGGAATGTGGGCAGGCTTTGGCACAGTTTTGTGTCTTGATGAATCAGTTTGGCGTGCCATTGGCACCAGGTAAGACTATGGGGCCTTCCACTTGCCTCGAGTTTCTGGGGATCGAGTTAGACTCCGCAGAAGGTTGTTTTCGTTTACCAGCTGACAAAGTGTCAAAGTTCAGGACATCCCTGCAGATGTGTATAAGGGGACCTAAGGTTAAGCTGCATCAATTACAGCAGTTAGTTGGCCAGTTGAATTTTGCCCTGAGGATTATACCAATGGCCCGCCCCTTTTCCCGTTCGATCGCTCAAGCCATGGTCGGCCTGAAGGAGTGCCATCATCGCACAAGGCTCTCGGCAGAGGTCCGCCAGGACATGCGCATTTGGTTGGCATTTCTGGCGGATTTCAATGGTCGAGTCGTCTGGAACAAACCAGCCGTGTCCTCTGAGGAGCTGGGGCTGTGGACAGATTCGGCAGGGAGCATAGGTTTCGGTGCCATATTCGGCACAAGATGGTCTGCACAAACGTGGCCGACATGGTGGCATGACAGTGGACTGACAAGTAACATTGCTTTCCTGGAACTTTTCCCCATTTTAGTGGCCCTGAGAACTTGGCCCGAAGGGTTCAAAGATCACTCTGTGGTATTTTGGTCTGACAATATGACCGTGGTCGAGTGTATCAATAGTCAGGCAGCACGATGCAAATGGATTTTGAGACTGCTCAAGGAAATTGTTTTACTTTGTATGCAATTGAATGTGCTATTCAGAGCAAGACATGTCCCAGGGGTAATGAACCAGGCGGCTGACGCACTGTCTCGTTTTCGTATGCAGGCTTTCTGGGGTTTCCTTCCCTCAGCGGACCCGGAGCCGGCACCCTTTCCCGAAGCTCTCTGGTCTCTCGGTGCCCCGAACTTCGTAACCTCGTGGGAGAGAGTTTAGCACCCAGGACGAGGAAGGCATATGAAGGGGCGTTCCGGTCCTATTTGGCCTTTTTGGGGACTGATAGGGAGGAGCTTTGGGGCCAGGAAGAGTGGGTGGTGGATTTTCTGATGTCCTTACATCGGGTCGGGAAATCGGTGGCCACGGCTCAGAGGCATCGGGCTGCCATTTCCTTTGTTGCTAGGGCTCACGGGATCCATGACCCGACAGCGTCTTTCGTTGTACAGAAGGCGCTACGGGGGTGGCAACGCCTTGAGGGTCGCAGAGTAGATGAGAGGCGCCCGATAGGTTTGGATAGGCTGGCCCAGTTATTATACAGACTCCCTGCTACGTGTTCATCTCAGTTTGAGACAGTGTTATTCCGAGCCGCTTTTACGCTGGCATTCCATGGGGCTATGCGGGTAAGCGAATTAGTGGCGAGGAACAAGCAGGATGTGACAGGAGGATTGTGCCAGGAGCACGTCCAGATCAGAGGGGAGACGATGACGGTCTCATTTGTCAGGTCCAAGACCGATCAAAGTGGGATGGGTGACTGCGTAATCATACGCAGGATTCCCGGGTCCTCCATGTGCCCGGTAAGGTGTCTAGAAGATTATTTAGCACGAAGGGTGGCATCATGGGGGGGGACCTTGTTGAGACACGCTGACGCCACCCCACTGACAAAGTTTCAGTTTCAGCGGGTGCTTGCGATGTCGATTGCCGCTGCGGGCTTGAACCCGGGCGAGTTTGGGACCCATTCCTTTCGGATAGGGGCTGCTACAGAAGCTACAGCCAGGGGTCTGGATGTTGAACAAGTTAAACGGGTGGGGCGTTGGTCCTCCAATTGTTATAAAAGGTATGTGCGGTTGCACATGTTGTGAAGCTGTAGCAATGTACTCACGCTTCTTGTTTTTGTTTGGTTTTCAGTTGCGCAAGCCTACGAGGCGGGGCGGACTTTGCAGTCGACCCTACACCGGGCCAGCGGTCAGACATCACCGGCTGTGAAAAAGGAGGTGTGGGTTGTGGGCCACTCATACGTGAGACGTGCCGCAGACGTATTCAAGGCAGGTGATATGATTCACGTAGCTGGGGAATACGGGTACAGTGTGTCCTTCTACGGAAGAGGCGGTCTCTGTATTGACCAGTTTCAATCATTTTTTGAGGGTTTGCTAGGGCGGACGAGGTCACCGCCGTCTGTAGTGATAGTACATCTTGGGGGTAATGATTTGGTCACCACTGGTAGACGACTTCTTCTTGAGGCGATGCTTTCCACTGTAAGTTGGTTAGCGAGGAGAGTTCCAGGGTGCACAATTGCGTGGTCCCATATGATCCCACGAAAAGTGTGGCGGGGGGCTATTTCGGTTCCTGCTTTAAATCATTCTGTTAGGAAGCTTAATAACAAAGTGAGTAGGTTGTTCCGTTCCAAGACACTGCATGCTATTTCACATGGGTGTATTAATGATGACAGTATGTATTTGGAGGATGGAGTGCATTTGTCTCGGGTGGGGAATGAGTTACTCATAGGAGACTTCTTAGCATGGCTAAAAACGTTACACCATGACCTTTAGGTAGGAGTGTTGTGGGGGGTCCGGATAGCCGGTCAACTATCCGGCCTGTGGCGGTAAGGTCATGATCGGTGAGCACTAATTGGAAGATCCCTATGAGTGGGCGTCACCCAGCACGGATGGGAGCGCTCGGGGGAGGTGGCCATTGGCCCCTCAACGGGGAGGCGGTCCCTTCTAAGGATGGGTCGCCGAAAGAAGAGGAAAGGCGGTCAAGGCCCCTTCCTGGGTAGGAGGGGTTACAGCCCCCTCCTGGGGAATTTCCCGGGGCCAGGACGTCTGCGACGGCAGATATGGTAAGTTGTGTGGGGTTTGGGGGGGGGTCTACGCTACCTTCTAGATACCTCACACGAGTCCTCGTACGACCTCTAAGTGGCGTCGAGTTTTATTGGGGCCCCCGTCAAGTCAAGGGAAATTGGTAATTGCACTTGAGGTACGCCTCTGGGCCGCCCCTCACAAGTGAGGGCGATATTTCTGGGTTAGGGATCTTGACACCGGTTACGACCTTGCCGTTGGCCCTTAAACGTTAGGATGTACAATTTCAAAATTTCAAGTAAATGTTTTGCAGGATGTTAGTTCGGCTAGGAGAACCTTTGTATTAGAGAATCTGTTAAGGTTAGCCAAACATCGCAATGTGGTAATGAAATTGTACATAATATGAAACTGTTTATTTAATGTTTTAATTTTGTTTCATATTTTAATAAATACGGCCGGGGGGGTTACTCCCTCCCGTCTTCCAAAGACTTCAGAACTGTTTCCGGTTTCCCATCCTTGGGGATTGTGTTGAGAGGGGGTGGCGGGTATCTCAGCCATATGGAAAGGGGCGACCACTCGGTCCCCCCGAACGTATGGCAGAGTACCACGATCCCCCCGGGAAGCCATCTTGGGCGGGAGGCGAGTCTCGGCTGGTATGCCCGAAGCGGCGTAGCCGGGGCGCGCCTTTTCCCGCCCTAGAGTGGGTTGGCCTAGACACTGACGCGGCTGGCCACGCCCTAGGGGCAGGCAGGGGCGGGTTTACGCCCGCCCTGAAGACGGATAAAAGGAGAAGCAAGATCCGAAGGCATCCTCTTGTTCCTGTGCTCTGAAGCTGCACCTCCTCGCTGCACGTGAGCTCGAGACGGAACGAAGAGCCAATTTTGACCCACCCACCAGCCCCTGATGACAGCAAGTGGTTTTGAATAAAGTTGATGGATAACTCTGATTTTCGTTTACAGGTTGTGGTATTATCGTGATGATTTTGAGTATGTAATAAAGAATGTCGATTTGGGTTACGTTTTGCAAATAAAGAAACTCTGCTTTAGTGTTCATTGGTAAGCATGCTGTTAATAAAAGTATAGTTGCTACTGTATTTTTAGTTTAGTCATTTAGTTAGCATTGTCGTATTTATTTTGGTCGGGCGGTAAGGTCATGATCGGTGAGCACTAATTGGAAGATCCCTATGAGTGGGCGTCACCCAGCACGGATGGGAGCGCTCGGGGGAGGTGGCCATTGGCCCCTCAACGGGGAGGCGGTCCCTTCTAAGGATGGGTCGCCGAAAGAAGAGGAAAGGCGGTCAAGGCCCCTTCCTGGGTAGGAGGGGTTACAGCCCCCTCCTGGGGAATTTCCCGGGGCCAGGACGTCTGCAACGGCAGATATGGTAAGTTGTGTGGGGTTTGGGGGGGGTTCTACGCTACCTTCTAGATACCTCACACGAGTCCTCGTACGACCTCTAAGTGGCGTCGAGTTTTATTGGGGCCCCCGTCAAGTCAAGGGAAATTGGTAATTGCACTTGAGGTACGCCTCTGGGCCGCCCCTCACAAGTGAGGGCGATATTTCTGGGTTAGGGATCTTGACACCGGTTACGACCTTGCCGTTGGCCCTTAAACGTTAGGATGTACAATTTCAAAATTTCAAGTAAATGTTTTGCAGGATGTTAGTTCGGCTAGGAGAACCTTTGTATTAGAGAATCTGTTAAGGTTAGCCAAACATCGCAATGTGGTAATGAAATTGTACATAATATGAAACTGTTTATTTAATGTTTTAATTTTGTTTCATATTTTAATAAATACGGCCGGGGGGGTTACTCCCTCCCGTCTTCCAAAGACTTCAGAACTGTTTCCGGTTTCCCATCCTTGGGGATTGTGTTGAGAGGGGGTGGCGGGTATCTCAGCCATATAAATGTGAGATTTCAGGACAAACATAGCTGACAGAAAATGGGTTATCAATTGAAGTAGGTGATCTCGTCATCATAATAGGCAGTGAGACGAACACACAGCTCTTAGGGAATCTCTGGTTGATCTCCGGTAGATATTACACAAGCCGCAGGCAATCTCTTAAGAATTGCATGTTATGTTTAAACTGTGCCGATGACTTTAACGTCAAGAAAAAACTCAATTCATTTACTAAACACAATTATGAGAAGCTAAGAAAATAAAAATTGAGCAAAAATACACCAAGATGATTAAAATCAGATAATGTGAACCCAAAGTATGAATTTAATTTTTTTAAGGAAAAACACAAAAAAGATGAAAAATAACTGAAAAATTACAGTCCCAGGTTGACCATTACAGAGGTGTAATTTCAGGCTAACTGCAGTTAAGCAGAAGTTAGATAAACCAAGTAGATCACCTCGATCAAAGTTTTTACCTTATGATTGAGCTTATGATTTAAAAATTCTACATAATTCAGCAGGGCGAGGTCCAACTCTGAGGCTGGCAAGGTTCCCTCAAAGTCAGATGTGTTGTAAAAAGGCTTCTGCTGAAGCAATTGAGCTTGCTTTTCTTCTTTGCTGCTGGTCCTGGCTTTGGATGCATTTATGTTTTCAGTTCTCAAAATCTTCCAGTATGGCAAGGCAGGTAGATATAGCCGGGCGGGCTCCACAGGGGCTAATACGTTTATTAAGAGGTCCCACTTAACCCATTTGCAATACAACAAAAATATCTGATTGGAAGAAACATGTTTTTCTTTTCTGCTTAGTCTCTGTCCAACTTAGATTCAGCTAAGACCTTCTTCTGGTCCTCCAGAGGGCAAATCTTTCAATATAATTTATTTATTTATTTAAAAGGTTTTATATAGCGCTGCTAGACCCAAGGGCATCAGAGAGCTTTACAAAGTAGGTCAACATATCAGGATAAGAATAACAATGTGCAGAATACTCACATGGGATGAAACATAGCATTCAAAGGAGCGATGAGGAGAAAGAAACCGAGAGATCACTAAGGGGACGTTGAATGTTGGAATTTAAAAGAGAGATGGGCGTGTAGAGAGGGGGAGGGAGAATAAGAGAAGAGGGAGAGGGTGGGTATAGGAGTGAAGCAAGAAAGGAAAAAAAGAGTGAGCAGGGTCGGAATCAGTAACATTAGGTACCCCAATATTTGTTAAGTATTTTGAGTCTTTTTTTGAAGAGATGGTAAGAGGGGTTGCAGCAAAGATCTTTGGGGAGAGAGTTCCAAATCGAAGGAGCATTACCCGAGAATACACAGGATTGGGTCTTTTTACATTTGAGTCTTGGAGGGATCAGGACAAGTGAGTTAGTGCTTCTCAGGGATCTAGAGCACCCTGCTTTTTGTAATTTGATTGAAAGGTAAGAGGGAGTGTTTTGGTGAAGAGTTTTGTGAGTAATGCATGCAATCTTGTAGGTGGATCGACCTTCTATTGGGAGCCAGTTGAGATTTTTATGTGATCAAATTTTTTACTGTCAGAAATAAGTCTGGCAGCTAGGTTTAGAACAGATTTAATCGGAGCCAGATGGATTTTAGGAGTGCCAGAAAGTGTGGCGTTACCATAGGTCACCTCCTGGATCTAATCTTCAGCAATAGCACTGAACTAGTGGTCGGTCAATCTATCTGCCTGCCCTGGACAGACCACTCCCTCATTCCTTTCACATGGACCACGTGCAAATCTTTACCCCCATCCCCCTGGTCAGGAATTCCAGAAACTGGGCCAGACTACCAGTTGACATCTGGCTCCACAATCTGATGCACACCTGTCCGCTTCGCAACGAGGACCTGAGCATAGCCAACCAAGAATATGAGGACTGGATATTAAAATCCCTTGAAGCTACCCTCCCCATCCGTAAAGTCACATCAAAACGATCACATAAAACTGCCCCCTGGTTCTCAAAATCCCTCATAGATAAAAAAAAAACGCCTCTGTAGGAAATTAGAAAGAAGGTGGCGCTTGGACTACGCACCAGATGCAAAAACTCAATACAGAGAGGCAATCAACTCCTACAAAAGTGATGTAAAATCTTTTCAATCTGCATATTTCTCTGGTAAGATCATGGAAGCTAAGTCCAAACCTAAGGAAATCTTCCATATCGTAAAAAGCCTCACTAAAATCTCTACTTCGACCACACCTCCTGCCAAAACTTCAGCTCACTGCAACGACCTGGCAGAAATTTTTCACCTGAAGGTTAACCTAATCTATTCCTCCTTCCCGGCTGCAGTAACAAACCCTAGTGCACTGGGACAGGGGAATCTGGAGGTGGCGCCCCTCCAACCTCTGGTAACATTAGATAATTTCCCTCAGCTAGATCCTGAATCCTTGGACCGACTAGCTCATCAAGTAAAATCAGGATCACCATGCAATCCAGCCCCACCAGAGATAATGTTGTTAGCTAGCCAAGTCGTGCTTCCCACCATAATGAACCTCTTAAATGCCTCCATCACCTCCTGCACTGTCCCGCCTGCATGGAAAAAGGCCAAGGTCTGGGCTCTGCTCAAAAAACCTTACCTTGATCCTGAGGATCCCGGCAGCTACCGTCCGATCTCCCTGCTCCCATCGGTGAGCAAAATTCTCGAGAAACATGTCAACATCCACCTAACAGACTTTCTCGAGAATAACCAGCTGATAGACGCCACTCAAACAGGCTTCTGACCTAAGCACGGAACAGAAACCGCTCTGCTAGCAATCACTGAGGAAACTCGAAAGATCTTAGACCAAGGGGGATCAGTCGCAGTGGTCCTCCTTGACCTGAGCACTGCTTTCGACAAGGTCAGCCATGTCACCTTGCTGAGCCGCTTATCGGACGTAGGAATAGTAGGCGGGGCACTGCAGTGGCTCAAATCATTCTTGAGCTCTAGGTCTTTCCAGATTTAGATGGAGATACTGTCTCAACAAGCAGGCCATTGAACTGTGGAGTCCCGCAGGGCTCCTCCCTAAGCCCTGCGCTTTTTAATATCTATATGAAACCGCTGGCTGAGGTTGTTCGTCCGTTTGGCATTAAAATCATCTCATACGCAGATGACACTCAGCTAGTGGTTTCTCTGGCGCAGGAGGACGGCCATTCATCTTCATCAGGACTATTGTAATGCTTGGAGGAAGTTAAGGGATGGATGACATCATCCTCCCTTAAACTCAATGGGGATATAACGGAGCTGATGCTCCTGGGACCCACAACTCCGGTACACTTCAACTCTCTCTGGCCTCCCTGCCTAGGCACCCCCCAGCCCCCAAAGACAACATAAAGAGCCTGGGGGTCTGGCTGGATAAGGCTCTCTCCTTCAACACTCAGGCCACGAAACTGTCCGCAACCTGATTTGGTCTTCTCCGGATGTTGAGGAAAGTTCTCCCTTTCCTGCCTATGGAGGCCAAACAGGTAGCCGTCCAGGGCCTGATTCAATCTCGGCTGGACTTCAATAATGCCTTGTATCTCGGTGCTCTGGAATACACATTACGAAAGCAGCAGATAGTGCAGAACTGCAGTGCCCGAACACTGCTCCAGCTGCCCCGCAGACAATCAGCCAAACCTGGGCTGAACAAGCTTCACTGGTTACCCTTACGACAAAGAATTGCCTTCAAGGCGATGTGCATCTCCCACCAGGCATTTTGGCGCACAGGTCCAGCAATTGGCTGCCAACTAATAACTCAGTACCACCCCACCAGAAATCTTAGATCAAGTCAGTCTTTTCTGGCCTCAGTGCCCAGAATAAAAAGAGCAAGAGCTGGTGGCAGGATGTTCTCCCTCAATGCCGCCAAACAATGGAACTCCCTTCCCCTTCAACTCAAGTCCAACCCCAACCTCCTCTCATTCCGGAAACAGCTGAAAACCCTTTTGTTCAAGGCCCACCATTAATTCTCCTAGCAGAACCTCTTCTGTTCAGCAAATACACCTTCTATCAGCGCTTGGACGCCCCAGGGCAGCAACCGCGCTTTATAAATACATATTTCATTTCATTTCATTTCATAGTCAATCCTGGAAAGGACAAGTGATTGGACAATGATTTTGAAGTCATCAGCTGGAATAAAATGTTTAATTTTTTGAGGTGGTGTAGGGTGAAAAGAGCACTTTTGGCTTCATTTTTATTGTGGGGGATGAGAGTAAGATTCTGATTGATGCTGAAGCCTAGGGATTTGACAGAATTAGAGGTGGAGAGGGAGCAGTTAAGAGCTTTGATGTCATTGATCCAGAGTTGAATGGGAAGGGAATTGTTTTTGGGGGTGAAAATGATGATTTCAGTTTTTTTAGGATTCAGTTTTAGATGATTAAGATGAAACCAGGATTGGACTCTATTCAGGGTATTGTTGAGGTGAAGGATGTCATTGTGGGATTTGATCTTGTAGTATAGTTGGGTATCATCGGCGTAGAGGTGGTAGCTGATTTTAGCTTGTTTGAGAATGAGGGTGAGTGGCTCCATAAAAAGATTGAATATGGTTGGGGAGAGGATAGAACCTTGTGGGACACCAAGTGAGACAGGTTGGGGTTTAGAGAGGCAGTGACTGAGCTTTATTTGTTGAGATCTATTTTAAAGGAACGATGAGAACCACTTGAATGCATTGCCTTCAAAACTAAAGCGATGTTTGAGAGTGTTAAGAAGGGTGGGATGGTGGATAGTGTCAAATGTAGCCGAGAGGTCAAGGAGGATTAGCATTGAGGATTCACCTTTGTCTAGAGAGCAATGAATGTCATCTGCAATATTGAGCATAGCAGTTTCGGTACTGCATCCCTCTCGAAAACCGGATTGGAAGGCTTCAAGGAGATTGAAGGAGATGATGTGGTTATCTAATTGTGACAGGACACATTTTTCAAGGGGTTTGTAGAGGAAGGGAAGGTTAGAGATAGGGCGTAAATTGTTAAGGTCCTTTGGGTCAGCAGAGGTATTTTTAAGAATGGGGGAGAGTTGACCTAGCTGAAGGGAGGCGGGGAAACAGCCAGTGGAAAGAGAAGAGTTGATGTGTTGGTCCATATTGGGGCAATGATGTATTTGAGTTCTTGAACCAAGTGGGCGGGAAGAGGATCTTTGGAATGAGAGGATGGTTTGAGTTAAGAAATTATGTTGATGATAGTGTTTTCTGATACTAGACTAAATTCACTCCATGAAGCATTGTTTTTAGCAAGGTGATCCATAAAAGTGGAGTCAAGTTGGGGGAGAGCAGGGAGGGGTTGAGAGGGATCGTGAAGAGGGGGAAAAGAGGACAGATGTGTGTTGGTTATGGGGAGGTTGAAGTGAGAGAGGGAAGGAAGAGAAGGATAGTTCAATCTTGTTAACTTTATTCGTAAAGAAGCTGACAATTTCATTGCATCTTTCAACAGAGGCCAATATTTTTGGAGGGCCAGAGGAAGTTTGTTTTTTAACGATGTTATAGAGTTCTCTGGCACGGTTTCTAGCCTGGTCAAGTTGTGACCGGAGAAAGGAGGCTTTCTCATTGAAGATGTGTTTTTTGATTAGGGCTCCGGCATTTCTAAGGAGCGCTGGATTATTAGGGGTGGGATGATACCTCCAGGCACGTTCTGATTGTCTGAGGGCCCGTCTTTCATTGTTGAGTTCGGCATTGAACCAGGATTTGGGAGGGATGTTTTTTTGTTGTTTGAGTTTGATTGGGGGAATTTGGTCGAGGGCTTCAAGAATAGAATTGTTGTAATGTTCAGGTAGGTCGTTGGTGCAGTGAGAGAGAGGGGGTAGAAGTAAGCGAGATTTAATTGTGGATTCCAATTCGCCAGGTGGAATAAGGTGAAGGTTGCGAGTGGGTTTCATGGGTAGACTGCCGGTAGGAGTGGGGCGCGTAATGGAGCTATTCAAGGTGAAGAGGATAAGGTGGTGATCAGACCAGCAGTCAATAGGAAGAATATCAGAAAGAGAGGCCAGATATTTGCTAGACAAAATGGCATCGAGGGTGGCTCCTCTGATATGAGTAGGGGAATGGCAGAGTTGGGTAAAGTCAGTGATGTCCATGGCGTCTTTAAATAGGATGACAGCATGGTCATCATTTTTATTCCAGTGGATGTTGTAATCCCCAAGGAAGAGATTCTTGGAGTGGGAGAGCGAAGCTTGAATAATAAGATCAGACATCTCTTCAGTAAAGGAGATACAGTTTCCAGGGGAGTGGTAAATAGTGTGCAACCGAATGGTGGGGAAGCCAGGGATAGTGAGATCGGCGGAAAGGTATTCGAAGGTGGAAGGGTCTTGTAGGAGGACTAGCGAGAGGTTAAGTTCATCTTTAAAGATTAGGGCAAGGCCTCCTCCTATTTGATCTATCCTGTTCTGTCTTAATGATGGAATAGCCTGGGGGAATGAGTTAGTCGAGGATAGGAGTGGAGTGGGCGCTGAGCCAAGTTTCAGTTAGGAAAGCGATGTCTATGTTTTTACTAAGAATGGTCTCCGCAATCTCAGTAGCGTGGCAAGAGGCGGATCGGCAGTTAATCAACATGCAACAGAGGGGAGTGGGGTCAGGCAATTGGGTGGTTGGACGGGGAGGATAGGTCTAAGTAGTTGGAGGGGTCTGGGTGATGCCGGAAGAAAGGGGAGTCTGCTCGTTCCTAAGAGAACTGGGATAGTAGACTGATGGATAGGGGGGATATTGGGCAAGGATGGTGAGGGAGAGACAGTGGAGTTTGTAGGAAAGTTAGCTTCCAAGGTCATTGGGCAGGTACCGAGCTGTGGAGGGGGAGTTGTGTTGTCATTACAAGGAGGGACGATTGAAGTAGGTTCAGCGGGTATAGATGGGGTTGTGTAGATACAGGGGAGGGGTGGAGTGTTGGTGTTGGTAGTAACGCTCGGCGGGCAGTTTGTGGAGAAATAATAGGGTGGTTGATGTGCGACGATAAGGTTTATTGTGAGGGGATCGATGAGTGTGCCTGATCTGAGGAGTGGGCTTTAGCAAGTAGTGAGATATCAGTTCTAAGAGAGGAGAGTTCTAAGACGAGGGACGGCAGGAGAAGTTCAACATTGAGGAGAGATTGTGTAAGAAGTGAGGAGTGAAGTGGATCGTTAGTTTTTTGGAAGTTGGTAGAGTAAGAGTTATCTGGGAAGGGGATAATGTGGTGAGGAAGTGGGGAAAACCTGGGGGGGTAGGAGGGCTGAATTAAAAGGTGGGGGAGGAACATTTTTGGGGAGAGGGGGTATATAGGAGGTAGACATAGGGAAGGCATTCGCATTCGGCAGACCATTAGGTGAATGCGGTGAGGGACAGTGAGGGTAGGCAAATCTGGTGTATTGTGGGTTGTAAGAGAGAACAAGGGAGTGTGAGAAGGGGGTATCGGTGGAGGAGACTGTTGCGGCAGTGTGGGGGCAGTTAGGCGAGGGGGGAGAGGATAGAGTTAATCAGAGGGAGAAGTGATGTGGACGTTAGAGGGAGAAAGGTGAATAGAAGGAAGTGCATTAATGGAATGGGGGGATAAAAGGGGGTAAATGGTGGAGGCTTGAGGCGTCGATGAGGAGTTGTATAAGGTGGAGGATGGGGGATTGTTCAAGTGATGGTCATAAGGGGACGAGCGTGCAGCAGAGAATAAGGAAGTCAGGGTTAAAGAGGAAGCAAGAGTAGGGGAGCGGTGAGAGGGGAATTGGACAGTTTAAATGAGTCACAGGGGGAGGGAGATTCATCCGTGGAGGAGGAAGGGAGGGAGACGTGTACACTAGGAGACTGGGAGACAAGGGTGTCGTAACAGGTTATAATGTTGAGAGCGAGGGTGGTAAGTAGTGATTGAGAATAATCATGATTGGGGAAGAGAAAGGGGAGAAAGAGTGTGAGGAGAATTAGGGTAAGGGGGTGATGGGAGTCAGTATTTGTAATAGTGATGGAGGCGGGAGTAGAATGCGGTTGGGAAAGGGTAACAGTGTTGGGGGTAAGAGAGGAGGAAGGTAAATCAGGGAGAAGAGATAGGGGGTAGGAGAAACAAAGGGTGATGAAGGAACTAGGAGTTAGGGTGAATCAGAGAGAAGTGACAGGGGGGCCGGGGGCGAGATGGGAGGAGATGGGTCTATGGGTAGAGGGGGAGAGAGGGATGGGTTTGAGGACTGTGTGAGGGATTGGTATATATAATAATGATTGGGGGAAGAGGCGGGGGAAGTAGTGTGAGGAGAATTAGGGGGAGGGGAGGGGACTCAGTGCTTGTAATAGTGATGGAGGCAGGGGGTAGGAATTGCGGTTGGGAAAGGGTAACAGTGTTCGGGGTAAGAGAGGAGGAAGGTAAATCAGGGAGAAGAGATAAGGGGGGTAGGAGAAACGAAGGGTGATGAAGGAACTAGGATTTGGGGTGAATCAGAGAGAAGTGACAGGGGGGCCGGCGAAGAGATGGGAGGAGATGGGTCTAGGGGTAGAGGGGGTGAGAGGGAGGGGTTTAAGGACTGTGTGAGGGATTGGGATAGAGAGCTAAATTGGTGTTCAAAGATGTGGAGGTGGTTTTCAGACGCTTGGATGAGAATGTTTCCAGATTTGAAGATGGAGATAACTATTTCACCATGAAAGGAAGGAGAGGTAGTGGTGTAGAGTTTCAGACCGTATGGGATATTGCGGGAATTAGTGATAGAGAGGTGTCAGAGAAATAGGCTTTTCCATTTAGATTGGCGTTTGGAGAAGAAGATGTAGTTGGTGATGATGGAGGAGTTAAGACTATTAGGGTGATCAGCAAATAAGGTTTCTGGATGGAGGCAGAGAAGTTTGTGTTTGAAGTTTTTCTTACCATGTTTGGGGAGATGGGAAGGGTATAGGATAGACCAAGAGTTAGGGCTAAGTTCGAGGTGGATGAAGCTGAGTTAGAGGGGGGATGGGTGAAGGGAGGCATGATTAGGAGACTGGAGAGAGAAGAAGGAAACAGATAAGACCGTACTAAACCTTAAAACAAGAGTATAGAATGCGGAAATAGGTGGAGAGGGAGTCAGGTTATATATAGCCAGAGAAGGTTCCAACGGTGAGAATTGTGTGTAAAACCGAATAGAAGAACATTGTGTGTGAGGGTAACCTATTCATGTAACATATAGAACAAAATAGTTTAGCCAGGTCAGGATGTAATGTTAAGACGTGAAGGTGGGTCAAACAGAGGAACATTAAATAGGGGGGAGCAAAGTGAACCAAAATACACAATAAAAACAGAGTACATAACGAAAAAGGAGCATATCACAATGAACATTTAAAGAATCAAAACTAAAGATGAGACGGATGTAAAATAAATTAATAATGAGAATTCTGTGAATCAAAGTAAAAAGAGTAAACGCCGTCGCAATAAGGTATAAGCTGCAAAGATGGTGAACTGTAATAGATATACATAAAAGTAAATAACGTGAGATGAGAAAGGTGAGCATGTTATATAGGCCACAGAGAGAGATAAAATAACAAAAATGAATATGGTCAGAGAGTAAGTACAACAATAAAATAACAGAACAAAATGGAAATTAATAAAGTGCACAAGATTACGTTATACAGTGTATGTATAAGTTGAAGATCGGCCCAGATGGAAGTAGAGTTACAAGGTAGCATAGAGTGTAGATCAACAGTCAGTAAAGAAGAGGGTAGAGTTGAAAGGTAGCATAGAATAGAGCATCTGAGTGATGAGTGGTATATTCAGGAAGAAGGCAAGCACAGGATAAGTGTCTAGTACATGGATGAGAAAGATGTGAAAAGATATAAGGAAGGCAAGTAGAGAGAAGAAAGAAGTTTAAAGTGCAAAGACCATAGTCTGGGGCTACAGATGTAAAATTGGCTGCCGATTTTTGATGAGGTGGAATATGTCCTTTTTCCAGGTCAAATTCTCAGCAAGGCAAGGGGGCCACCACACAAAAATAAAGAATGGAAGGCAAAATAGAGGCCAAACTAAAATTGTTAGTGATTTAGGAGACACAAAATGGGCACCAAAAGTTCGAAATCACGTGGGAATACAGCCTTGGACTCAGGTAGCACCACCATCAGGCAAGGCTGTAAAAGTTTCCATTACTTCCGTGCAGAGCTGGGCGAATAACAGCCTATTTCAGGGCAATTGGCAGGGACACATCCAATCACTTGTAGTGAAGTTCCTATATTCCCAATAGGCTCTGCGCATTGGAATAATATAAACAGCAGTGTAGACGTAGGACTGAGGTCGACTAGGTCTCTACTGACTATATGAGACCTAATTATTTTTGCCAGCTAGCTCAGAGGTCACTAAAAACGTTCTTGAATGTTCAGGAAAGAGTTAACTCTCCGGATTTAGACAAGAAAGGATTCGCTTCTGACAACCGTACAAACATGACAACTTTGCTCCCTCAGAAAAGAGTGTATCTCTAGAGTCGTGTGAAAACAATAGGCAGCTATTTCACTCAGTCAATCGTGCATACTTAGTTTCACCAGAGTGCAGAGAAATAGAGAGACGGGCATTTTCAATAAAAGGAGTTATTTATTGAGTAGTCTTCTTTCTCATGCAAGAGAAATTAATTGCCACAATCGCAATACTTATCATAAAGTAAAGTGGGTACAGTAAAAGCAGTATTATAAAATAATACTTTAAAAGCATTGATATGGTTTCTTAGCCATATGGTACTTTAAAATGGATAACATATATACATACATAAAAACATTGACTAATGTACTCAACTGGTGCTTCTAACTACGCCTGTACCTGACCTAAGCCTAATACTTGGGAAGGAGTAAGTAAGTAGCAGGTTAAGTTAAGTTGGTTAAGATTGTTTTGCCAAGAATCTGCATCAAGAATTCTCTTAAGGGTTTACTCAGCTCCGTACCTTGGCAATAAAATGTGGGAGGTCTGATATCTCTTTCTTCAGGACTCGATCCCCCAGCCACCCGCAAGGGTGGCTGGAAACACCGGAGCTGCTCTGCTCCAAACTACCGTGTGTTTGCTTAAGGCAACTGTTGGTATATTTATACCTGAAAGCTGCCGAGTTTGACGTCACTAAGAACTAACAGTTCTTTCTGGACTCCAGGAGTTCTTGTTCAAATCAAAACAAAAGCAGGAGGGATTTCCCGTGCTGCTGGAGGCTTGGTTTGTTTAAAGAACGCGTTGTGCTTTCTAGGAGGCGATGGGAGTAGCCGTGCTGTGCTTTGGACTGCATGGGCTATTACTGAATATGGATATGATACTTATGCCTTTATAAGGATAATATTGATTATAACCACATAAGGGCTTGAATCAGGAATATCGAATTAGGGTCCTAGATAGAAACACAACACACTGTGTAACCCGCAGGATCCAGGTTTAAGATCCGAGAGTCTGTGAGCCTGTGCAGCACCACACGGAGGGGAGTAGCTTGACACAGGCTTACAAGCGAAGGGATCATCAGCGAATGTACTGTAGAAGCAGGTGACCCTTGTAGGTCGTCTGGGAAGGCACTCACCTCGATGGTCGGGAATCAAGCAGGACAGGTCTGCCAAAGAAGCACAGCCTCTCCAGGTTAGTCAGCACAGAGCCAGTGCCATCAGCCAAAACTTCCGGTTGATATCCCACGCCGCAGCGGAGTCCACGCGGCCCTTATTTTTTGGTCATGGTGCAGTCCTCTTTCTATAGCCATTCCCTGATCAAGCCTGGCTGGGGTACAACTGTGGACCCTTGTTTGTTTTTATTGCTCAGTCCTCTTTCTATAGTCATGACCAGGTGTTGCCATTTTCGTGGGGAGGCTGTCTGGTGCAGAGTAAGGGGCTGTTTTGTGTACAAAATGGCTGGGGCAATAAAGTTGTTGTGCCAAAGACCGGCAGCTGCAAGGAACCGTTAAAATTCCGATACCAGAGGCACCTCAGTGTTTGTTATCGTTATGACGCTGTTAATGCACACTGCTCACTTGGTGCATACCACATTTTGGGGGGGCTTTTCATCAAATGTCAGAAGCAGCAGACTGTTGGTGCTCTCAAGAGTAACTGTGTCCGGGATGGGGCATCATCTCTTGTTGTGCTCCCGTTCAACTAGTAGAGAGGAGTGGCGATAATAACAATGAAAACTCCATTGGCTTCATAAGCGATGACCAAGCCGGTAAACAGACAAAATATCGACAAACAAATATCGAATGGACATAATATCGAGTACAAAATATAGGCTGGACAGAATATCGAATGGACAGAATATAGATATCAAAAATATCGTTTTGAAGGTAGGTAATGTAATATCGAATTTTAAAATATAGATAGTCAAAATATTGAAGTACATAATATAGGTTAATAAAAATATCGAACATTTAATAATATCGAATTTTTATAGTGTATTTTATGTGTTAAAAGTGTTTATTTATGTTATAATGTAATTTAATCAATGAATTTATTGTTATTTAAATTTTGCGTAATTTAATTCTGTAGCGGGTTATGGGTTTATAGGGGAATAGGGTGGGAAGTAATTTAATTATAATTAATTAAATATGTAAATTTATTTATTGGTATTTGTTTATATTTAATTGTTAATTAATTTTTATTTTGTAATAAATTGCATTGTAATTGCCAATTAATTTTATTTAATTGATAATTATGTTAATTTAACTAATTTAATTTCTGTAGTGGGTTGTGGGTTTATAGGGGAGTAGGGTGGGAAGTAATTTAATTATAATTAATTAAATATGTACATTTATTTATTGGTATTTGTTTATAATTAATTGTTAATTAATTTTTATTTTGTAATTAATTACATTTTAATTGACAATTAATTTTATTTTATTGATTAATTGATAATTATGTTAATTTAACTAATTTAGTTTCTGTAGTGGGTTGTGGGTTTATAGGGGAATAGGGTGGGAAGTAATTTAAGTATAACTAATTACATATGTTAATTTTTTGGGGTATTTATTAGATTTTAATTGTTAAGTAGGTTTTTATTTACAAATTAATTAATTGTTAATTTGTAATTAATTAGTATTACTTGATAAATAATTGTAATGATTACATTAAATTAGTATTTGTAATTAATAAATTTTTACATTATATTAAATTGGTAATTAATTTTAATTAAGTTTTTTATAGATATTACTATTTATATATTTTAAATAATATATGAAGTATCTACTTTCCTTACTGTTGCACTCTTTGGAGTGGGAATAGTAATTTTAACCCCTACGCTATCCAACGCTTTCCCTACTGTTGCACTCTTTGGAGTGGGAATAGTCATTTTTACCCCTACGCTATCCAACGCTTTCCCTACTGTTGCACTCTCTGGAGTGGGAATAGTAATTTTTACCCATACGCTATCCAATGCTTTCCCTACTTTTGCTTTCTCTGAAGTGGTAATAGTAATTTTTACCCTCTCACTATCCAATGCTTGCCCTACTGTTGCACTCTCAGGAGTTGGAATAGTAATTTTTTTCCCCTACGCTATCCAACGTTTTCCCTACTGTTGCACTCCCTGGAGTGGGAATAGTAATTTTTACCCCTACGCTATCCAACGCTTTCCCTACTGTTGCACGCTCTGGAGTGGGAATAGTCATTTTTACCCATACGCTATCCAACGCTTTCCCTACTGTTGCACTCTCTGGAGTGGGAATAGTAAGTTTTACCCCTACGCTATCCAACCCTTTCCCTACTGTTGCACCCCCTGGAGTGGGAATAGTAATTTTTACCCCTATGCTATCCAACGCTTTCCCTACTGTTGCACTCTCTGGAGTGGGAGTAGTAATTTTTACCTCTACGCTATCCAACGCCTTATCTACTGTTGCTCTCTCTGGAGTGGGAATAGTAATTTTACACTTCTGCTATCCTACGGTAATAATATTGGATATTTTTTAATTATATTATGTTACTATATATATATATGTTTTAACAAATATGATTGTAAAAAAGTTTTTTTATAACTTTAATTAATTATTTAATTATTATAAGCTAATCTAAGTATTTTAAAGTATATTTCAGTAAATAATTTGTAATATTTATTTAATTTAACATTGTTTTTAATAAAGTCGATATTTTTTTCAAACTATATTGTTGTAAACGATACTTTTTACTCGATATTTTTGTACTTATCTGTTTGTAGATACAAAGTCGATATTCTGTCTGTCGATATTTTGTCGCCGATATTTTGGATAGTCGATATTATGTCCCTCGATATTATGTCAGTGATCCGACCAAGGCACACACGTTGGATGCCCTTCGATAATCAGTGGCTGATTGAAGGAGAAAGCTGACTAGTTAAATTTACAGAGGGTCTGAGCACCATATTGTCCGCAACAATGGCACCAGCAGCAGAGGTCTTTACAGAAGACAAGATTATCAAGAGAATCTGCCAAAGGAGGAAAATCGTGCGTTCTCTCTATATCTTCTTCTGTCCACAATTCCAATAGGAGGAAACAAGAGGAACCACCAAAGATGATGAATAAGTGATCAGTTTATGAGAGAATCATGGTCCCCGTCTATTGCTGCGGCGTCTCCATTTTAGGTCCAGGCAGCCCACTTTTTCAAGATGATTTCAGTTTCCTGCATGGGGTCAATAAGAGAGATCTGGGCAGAGCAATGATCCCTGTAATCCTTAGCATGCCTCCATGGGACCAGCGGTCATCAGTTTTAGCAAATAAATATAAGGGGGAAAACAGGGAGAACGATGCTCAAACCGCTGCCATTTAAAGACCAGGCAGCCGTATTTGTTATTGAGACATGGAAGATGCGGCTTGTACTGCAAATGTCCAGATGCTCAAACCGCTGCCATTTAAAGACCAGGCAGCCGTATTTGTTATTGAGACATGGAAGATGCGGCTTGTACTGCAAATGTCCTCGCACCGTGCGGTCAAATTTCTACTCCGAACCGCAACAGCGACCGGAGCAGAAAGCAGCATCTAGTTCAGTGCCCAGCACTGCTCACAGGGACACACTGGGGCGCAGTGAAATAATCAAGGGCCTTGGCACCGCGGAGTGATTCACGCGTAGCAACTCACGGTCGCGTCTGAAGCAGAGAGCGAAGGCGGATCCAGGGTCACATACAACCTGCGGGTTTGGCACCAGGTGATGGCAACAGCGAGCCTCAGCGCCAGAGTGAAAGAGGCAAGTACGTGAGGCCTGGACAGTGCCACAGGAGCTGGATCTCAGGCTCGGCACAACTCACATGATTCGTGCTGTTGTCGGCATCCAGGGTCGCAGCCCTACAGTGGGATAAGGCAGGCAGGCACGCAATACCTGGACAGCAACGCCGGAGTCAATCTTATGCCAGGTGGACATCGCAGCCTCCTCAACACCAGGACCAGGCAGTTCACTCCGGGAGTAGGACACCAACTGGACATCAACCAGCCGAGCAGCGCCTGGGTCTGGCAACGAAAATCCAGGTAAGTTCTAGTCCAAACTCTGTTCTTGTTGGATGTTTCAGAGGGTTCCACAATCCCTACTTTTCCCAACTGCTAGGAAAGAACCTTCTGTTCACTTCTGGTTCCGACAGGTCCTGAGAGTATGCCCAGGTCACTCTCCAGTCAAAGCTTCTGTGTCAGTATTCAGCCAGCAGGGCTTTGGAGTCAATATTCCTTCAACATTGAGTCCCTGCAGCAGGCAAAGAGGAGGTTTGACACATGACCATTGGACAGCAGTTCTAGGCCATTGGTGCCAGACAGAAGTTAAGAGCCTTCTTTCTTGGGGCACAGCCTTTCCCTTCAGGCATAGTCTTTCCAGGTTCAGGTTGCTCTAAGAAGGTGATGATGAGTGACAAGTGTTATCCTATGGACTAGCCAGCAATTTGAGAATTGCCCCCTCTTGATCCATGCTACTTTATCACCCCCTGCCAATCTTCGTTTGCACACGTTCTCAATGGTTTACCATAAAAATTCCAAAAAAGGATTCGCTCTAAGAAGATTGAATGCTTCTTAAACCATAAATCACCCTGGCTCTCCCAAAACGACTACCCTACTTAGAAGAGGTCTACTCGCCTCTGGAAGGGTCCAAACCAGTTCTCTCTCCTATCAGGTTTGATGCCAAGACTGCTAGGAGGAATCTGGGACTGAGCACGAGTACCTCCAACCAAATTTGGTATCTCCAAGTCAAAATGGTTAACATCAAGGATTTCCTTTGTTCTGCACACTAATTCTGAATTCTCCCAACCAGCTATTTCCTGTTAAGTGATCAGTTTTTCACAACTCCCCCGGAAGTTTTCTAATGTCTGATCTCACTATTAAATCAGTTGCTAAGTTACTACATGGCCAAGATTCTTTTTGTTCCATGTGTTACTGTAGTGCTTTCAAACTGCAGCCCAGCCAGAGCACAGAGATGCTCCAGGCAGCTAAATATTTTTGACATGTATGTGGGTGGTGTATTTACCAATTATTACATATGACATTTAACTTCATCACTGGTGGTGACATTTTTGTGCCAACTTACAAGGCCTTGAAGGAAAGTTAAATAGCCCAATTGTGAGAACCTAATTTTCCAATGACATTTTAGGGCCAATGTGGCGCTAAATAGCATTTTTATATTGGACAGACTCATAATACCAGTCAACAAGAGGCTCTATACAAAGTAAGGATGGCTATGCAGGAAAGGCATATATCCTCCACAATGCTACATATACTGTCAAGCAGGTCTGGAAGTAGACCTTCAACTGCTACATCATAATTGCAAGACAAATTGCAATGAATGGCAAAAGACACTGCAGTACGTCCTGCATTGTTTTTTGCTTCTACATCTGTGAAGCCCCTCCCTCATATGTAATTTGAACTCCATTTCCTTTATGCATAGAAAAAAGTATATAGAGAGTCAGTATGCAATTTTACTTTACATGGCAAAAGTGCACTAGAGTATGCCTTTTCATTTCCCCACTTAATCATATTACCAGTTCAGGCACATACCAGATTGAGTGTAGTAACTATGAGAGATGTGGGATTTTTCTGCCCAGAAATTAAATTATCCAAAGGTTGAGATAGCGTCTATGTCAGAGTACTAAAACATGTGCACTGACACACTTTCTGGGAAAAAACAGTTCCATATGACACATATGAATTTGTCTCATTAATTAAAAATAATTTTAGAATTTATTTCCTAAAGCTTTGGTTTTGAATTTTAGTAACCATGCGCTATAAATAGTCACTCTAGAATCTATGTAATAAGTGAGGGATATCATTTGGAAGCACACTTTATAGATTAAACTTTGTTTCTTCAAATTAAATTAAAGAGCAGAAAGACTAAAGTAACTAGTTTATGTAGCCTGCTTATCACATAACTGAATGATACATTTCAAGAGCAAATGTCATTTATATTTATAATTTGTTGGACTTGGCCCTTTTTCACTTGGCCCAGGTTCACCCTGAAACTTTTTGTGTTCTCCTAGCCTGTTTCTGTAACCTGGTGTTGGTGATTTTAGGCCTCTGCGCACCTTTTCACTGTATTCCAGTGTAAAGTGCGTGCGCTCTGCTCTGTGTGTGTGTGGTGAGACTGGCCTGCCCTCTGATCGGAATGAATGGGGGATATGTGTGCCCCTGGTAGTTCCTGATGTGAGAGGATTGCAGGGGCGAGTTTGGTATGGGCGAACTTGTGAGAATAAATGCTGCGCAATGGTGTGCGCAGATTTAGTGTGGCTAGTGGAGAAGTGCCACTTTTAGAAGTTGGCCTTTCTGTGTGCAGTGTCTGCCTGCCTGATGTGAATTGTATGTCTGGCTTGTGATTGACAGGGGCTGGCTGGTGTTCTTGGCTCCAGGAACCAGGATGGGTCTGCCCGGAGCCAACCAGAAATCCCATTTCTAACATAATTTATGCTGCCTATTTTTTTATCCCAGGAAGTATTCTTCCTTGTTTTCTAACATGCTGTAGGCCAGATAATTAAAAACTTACATTTCTATTTAAATATAGACTATATCTTATAGCAATTATTTTCTAGTAATAGACATAGAAACAAGTGTTATATTGTGGTATTGTTGAAAATTACCATATTTTGCCTGTTGGGCCCTCAGATTTTTACCTTCACTGTTTTTGAAGGTTGTAGATGTCTGCAGTCCTTACCCCTGCTAACCAGTGGTAAAATGCCTTTACTCCCCCTTTTAACATGGTAAATTGGGATTCTACCAATAGGCATATTGAGCTTACCTATAAGTCCCTGGTAGATGGTATAATGTGTATTTAGGACCTGTAATGTAAATGTCACTAGTGAACTGGAGCATCCATTGTGCCACCCACTGTGGTCACGGTGCAAACACGTATGCAGGCCTACCCTTAGTAGCCTGGCTATGCAGATTTAAACTTCAAAGTTTGACTTTAAATAATAACCTCTTTCAACAGGCCTAAAGATTCTTTTTGAGTTATCAATAAATTATCAATAGATCACTCCCTAAGTAGGCCTTTTTGTCCATAAGGCAATGTGCATTGTATTTAAAAGTAGGAAAGGATCTATATCGGGTTGCACTCTGAGGCACTTACTAGTGTACAGTAACATAAGCTAAGCATTCGCATGACTCCAAATTATTACACATTCACTTACCGGAACCTCTGGTGCACCATATAGCCACCCTTACTGGCCAAGGACCTCGTCCACCAAGAGCTCTAGCTCCTCTGGGGTGAATGGACGGGCCTTAATATTCTCAGTACGAGCCATGATTTTTCCCAGAGAAGAAAAACAGCAGTAGGTGATGGGGAGAAATTATCAAGAAGTTCTGACTTAATTGCCTGACAGTTCAAGAGATATGTAGGCAGTTGGTGCTGCTATTAGGCTCACAGAACCTATCCCACAGTTCTGTCACCAACAGAGATGGTGATGCCACCCTGCATTTCTTTGCCACTGGTTCATTTCAGTACACAGTGATTACAAAAGGTGGGATGTCACAACCAATATTCAGTATAGCATGATGTCTTGTCTGTATTGATGATACATTTGGACAGTTATATACATTTCTGAAGAGGAGAAGAATTTCCAACCGTGCAGGGTGACTTTTATGACATAGGTCTCATCCCACATGTCATAGGAGCCATTGATGGCACACACATTGGTCTTGTTTCAGCTCAGGCGTATGAGCAAATCTATTGGAACTGTAGGCATCCTAATTCTATCAACGTGCACGTGATATGCAGATTTAACCATTTCACATGCCTTTGCAAAATCGCTAGGGTCTGTACATGTTTCCTATATCATTCAAAACAGCAACATACCCCAGTTGATGTCACAGCTTCAAGAACAGTGGGCCTGGCTTGTTGGTAAGTGAGATGTGTCGATATTTTGATTGTGTGTGTGACATGCTGACCTCGGCATCAATTATATTCGTTCTGATTGTACATCTGTGTGTCCCACAACTAGGTGACTCAGCAAATCCAAACCGGCCTTGGTTGGTGACCCCACTGAGAAATCTAACAACGCTAGGAGAAGTCATCTTTAATGATGCCAAAGGGAGGACATGTTGAGTAGTAGAGTGGACTTTTTGGCTCCTTAAGGCCAGATTCCGGTGTTTGGACAAGACCGGTGGAACCCTCCTCTACTCACCCAAGAACGTGTGTCAGATCACAGTAGCCTGCTGCATGCTCCACAACTTTGCATTGTTCAAGGAGAGCCCTCTGATTCTGGAGGATGGGGACCAGCAGGAGCCCTGGGGTGAAAATGCTGACATGGACAGTGAAGATGATAGTGGCGAAGTGTTGTGTGGCGTTTAGAGCTCCGAGTAAATTTCCCGATTCATGCCCTTATATAGGTACAATTCACATTGCCCTTATATAGGATTCAAAATCAATCCCTTATGCAGACATAGCCCATGGCTACTTCCACCTGTACCAAAAGTCTCAACGATTTCTTGGAAAATCAGCTTAAGCAGTTAGAGAACTTCCCCTTGCTTGAATATTGATTTGTCCAAGAACTCATGTACTTTGCAAAAAACAACTATTCCCTAGGGGTTCTTTCCTGATGTTATGATGCCTGACTTTAAGTCAATCTATGGCATTCCTAAACACCTTCAAGGTATAAATATACCTTCACTTGCTATGGCAAACTACGCTAGAGCAGTTAGACCATATACTTGCCCAACGCAGCTCGCTACGGCAAGTGCCGAAGGAAGCCGACCCTCCAGCTGACACACTGATCAAGAGGATGCCTTTCTCTCGCCGAGAATCCAGCTCCAGTGTTTCCAAGCTCCCCTTGCGGGGTGTTGGGAAATCGAGTTCTGAGACAGAGATACCAGACATCCTTCATTCTAAACCAGGGTATGGAGCTGATTAGAACCTAGAGAAACCTTTGGTAGATTCTTGGCAAAAACAACTAAACTTATGCTACACAATACTTACTTATTCCCGCGTACTAGACTTAGGTTAGGTACATTGGGGTAGGCACCTGATGGGCATTTTTAGTCAATGTTATTCATGTAGGTATTTTTATATGGCTTAGAAACCATACAATGCTTTTACAGTATTATTTTAGAATACTATTCTCGCTGTACGCATTATACTTTGCAGTCTGCTAATGATTGTAGCAGTTCACTTCTCTTGTATGAGAAAGAAGACTGTTTAATAAACCTTTTTATTGAAAACGCCCGTCTCTCTGTTTCTAAGCATGGGCTGAAAATTCATTCCGCTCGCGGAATTTGAGGATTTTCCGCGATTTCGCGATCCGCAAATGTCGCGAAATAGCGGAAAAATCCGCGAAACAGTAGGACAAATTTTCATCCAAGCCCTTACAGGGTTACAGCAGCAGGTGCAAAATTTGAAGCAGATTTTTTGTAACCTTTTACAAAAGGGTAACAAAGAAATTAACTTCAACTTGGGCACCTGCTGCTGTAAGCCTGTAAGTGCTTCCTGGTGCCTCGTTGCCTACTTGCAACTATTCTCTGACCCTGCTCTGACCCTTGAAGCAGGGTCAGAGAATAGTTACAAGTAGGCAATGAGGCGCCTGTCACGAAAATTAAACCTCAACAGGAAGCACTGACAGATATAAAAACAAGCATTTGCAATGCAATAGGTCTCGCATTAGGAAAGTTTGAGCTATTGGTCTTGTAAATGACAAGTTTTTTTATTTATGTGTTGGTTATGAAAATAGCTAAATTAATAGCTTTGTCATTTACAATGCCAATAGTTATAACTTTCGCAAATGTGACACCTATAGCATTTGTAATGCAACATGTTTTGTATTTACGTGACTTAGATGTATTGATATTACAAATTATAATGGCTTTTAATTTTTTTAAATAATTAATACTTAAATAGAAGTGATTTTAGTTTATAATGGCAATAGCTTAAGCTTTTGTAAATAACTTTTGTGAAGATTATGTTCAATGTATTTTATTGTGACGAAATTGTGACAAAAATCCAAGAACAGAAGTGAAATATTAGCATCTTTTTGTGACATTTGTAATAAAACTTGAAACATTGAGAGAACATATTTGAACCAGTTGTTGAATGGTTGCGCAGACTGATGCTGGGGTGGCGCTGAGTGGTGCTGTGGTGGTGCTGAGTGGTGCTGTTGTGATGCTTAGTGGTGCTGTAGTGGTGCTGAGTGATACTGGGATAGTGCTGAGTGATGCTGGGGTGGTGCTGAGTGGTGCTGTGGTGGTGCTGAGTGAATCTGTGGTGCTTTTGAGTGATGCTGTTGTGGTGCTGAGTCGTGCTGTGGTGGTGCCGAGTGATAATGTGGTGGTGCTGAGTGATGCTGTGGTGGTGCTGAGTGATGCTGTGGTGGCGCTGAGTGGTGCTGTGGTGGTGCTGAGTGGTGCTGAGTGATGCTGGGGTTGTGCTGGCTGAGTGATGCTGTAGTGGTGCTGAGGGGTGCTCTGGTGGTGCTGAGTGATAATGTGGTGGCGCTGAGTGATGCAGTGGTGGCACTGAGTGATGCTGTGGTGGCGCTGAGTGGTGCTGTGGTGGTGCTGAGTGGTGCTGTGGTGTGCTGAGTGATGCTGTGGTGGTGCTGAGTGGTGCTATGGTGGTGCTGAGTGATAATGTGGTGGCGCTGAGTGATGCTGTGGTGGCGCTGAGTGATGCTGTAGTGGTGCTGACTAGTGCTGTGGTGGTGCTGAGTGGTGCTGTGGTGGTGCTGAGTGATAATGTGGTGGTGCTGAGTGATGCTGTGGTGGTGCTGAGTGATGCTGTGGTGGTGCTGAGTGGTGCTGTGGTGGTGCTGAGTGATAATGTGGTGGTGCTGAGGGATAATGTGGTGGTGCTGAGTGATGCTGTGGTGGTGCTGAGTGCACCACCCTAGGTCAGACAATGGCTATATGCAAATCAGCCTTAACCCTGTGCCTCATGGGAACAGTCCAGCCCGAACTACCAAGCCATGTCTTTCCTAGACCGGAATCAAGCATCCAAGGACCAGTTTCTGGCTATCAGCCTTCTTCAGCCTGGATAGCTTGACTCCAGTGATGTGGAGAGCTAGGACTCACGTCTGAGCATACCCAGCCCACTCGGGTGAAAATTGTAAAAAACAGTTGATGGACAGAATGCAGAACAATGTCTTACATTCATCCCAGTACAAAGAACAGGGCCTAAATCCATCATTTTTTTGCACTCCACCCCACCCTAGGTCAGACAATAGCTATATGCAAATCAGCCTTGACCCTGTGCCTCATGGGAACAGTCCAGCCCGAACTACCAAGCCATGTCTTTCCTACACCTGAATCAAACATCCAAGGACTGATTTCTTGCTATCAGCCTTCTTCATCCTGGATAGCTTGACTCCAGTGATGTGGAGTGCCTGGGACTCACGTCTGAGCATGCCCAGCCCACTCAGGGTGAAAATTGCAAAAAACACAGTTGATGGGCAGAATGCAGAACAATGTCTGTCTTACATTCACCCCTATACAAAGATCTGGGCCTAAATCCAGCGTTTGTTTGCACTCAACACCACCTTAGGTCAGACAATGTCTATATGCAAATCAGCCTTGACCCTGTGCCTCATGGGAACAGTCCAGCCTAAACTACCAAGCCATGTCTTTCCTAGACCGGCATCAAGCATCCAAGGACCAGTTTCTGGCTATCAGCCTTCTTCAGCCTGGATAGCTTGACTCCAGTGATGTGGAGAGCCTGGGACTCACATCTGAGGATACCCAGCCCACTCGGGGTGAAAATTGCAAAAAACACAGTTGATGGACAGAATGCAGAACAATGTCTTACATTCACCCCAGTACAAAGATCTGGGCCTAAATCCATCATTTTTTTGCACTCCACACCACCCTAGGTCAGACAATGGCTATGTGCAAATCAGCCTTGACCCTGTGCCTCATGGGAACAGTCCAGCCCGAACTACCAAGCCATGTCTTTCCTAGACCGGAATCACGCATCCAAGGACCTGTTTCTGGCTATCAGCCTTCTTCAGCCTGGTTAGCTTGACTCCAGTGATATGGAGAGCCTGGGACTCACGTCTGAGTATACCCAGCCCACTCGGGGTGAAAATTGCAAAAAACACAGTTGATGGACAGAATGCAGAACAATGTGTTACATTCACCCCAGTACAAAGATCTGGGCCTAAATCCATCGTTTTTTTGCACTCCACACCACCCTAGGTCAGCCAATGGCTATATGCAAATCAGCCTTGACCCTGTGCCTCATGGGAACAGTCCAGCCCGAACTACCAAGCCATGTCTTTCTTAGACCTGAATTAAACATCCAAGGACTGATTTCTGGCTATCAGCCTTCTTCAGCCTGGATAGCTTGACTCCAGTGATGTGGAGCGCCTGGGACTCACGTCTGAGCATGCCCAGGCCACTCGGCGTGAAAATTGCAAAAAACACACAGTTGATGGACAGAATGCAGAACAATGTCTTACATGCACCCCAGTACAAAGATCTGGGCCTAAATACAACGTTTTTTTGCACTCCACACCACCCTAGGTCAGACAATGGCTATATGCAAATCAGCCTTGACCCTGTGCCTCATGGGAACAGTCCAGCCCGAACTACAAAGCCATGTCTTTCCTAGACCTGAATCAAACATCCAAGGACTGATTTCTGGCTATCAGCCTTCTTCAGCCTGGATAGCTTGACTCCAGTGATGTGGAGCGCCTGGAACTCACGTCTGAGCATGCCCAGCCCACTCAGGGTGAAAATTGCAAAAAACACCGTTGATGGGCAGAATGCAGAACAGTGTCTTACATTCACCCCAGTACAAAGACCTGGGCCTAAATCCATCGTTTCTTTGCACTCCACACTATCCTAGGTCAGACAATAGCTATAGGCAAATCAGCCGTGACCATGTGCCTCATGGGAACAGTCCAGCTCGAACTACCAAGCCATGTCTTTCCTTGACCAAAATCAAGCATCCAAGGACCGGTTTCTGGTTATCAGCCTTCTTCAGCCTGGATAGCTTGACTCCAGTGATGTGGAGAGCCTGAGACTCAGGTCTGAGCATACCCAACCCACTCGGGGGGAAAATTGCAAAAAACACAGTTGATGGACAGAATGCAGAACAATGTCTTACATTCACCCCAGTACAAAGATCTGGACCTAAATCCATTGTTTGGTTGCACTCCACACCACCCTATGTCAGACAATGGCTATATGCAAATAAGCCTTGACCCTGTGCCTCATGGGAACAGTCCAGCCCGAACTACCAAGCCATGTCTTTCCTAGAGCGGAATCAAGCATCCAAGGACCGGTTTCTTGTTCAGAAAAACGTACAACTTAGACAAAGGGATGTGCAATAGGTGTACTTATTTAGGTGCATATGTTGAGTAAAAAAAAACTGAAAAACAGTGGGAAGCGGAACACAGAGGGGCTTATTTGACAGTCATGGTAAAAGAACACATTAGAGTTGTTACCGCATTTTGAGAAGTCCATAGTCCAATTGACTCCTGCCATCAAAATGGTAAGTGTGACAGGATAGTTCACAAAGTCAATGTGCTGCGCACAACTGGTGACATTATGGCCAACTCTTCTTCCTGGCTTGTGTTGGTGCATTGAAACATGAATCTCCCATTGGGTTTCTCAGACATTCCCACTTACATTTGAGGGGTTCCACTGCCGCAGGCTCTGAGGTGTCTGAGGACACAACGTGTGACAGCTGCTCCCTCCCAGTGGCAGCTGCAGAGGTTGATATAGTAGGTGTGGGCTGGGCACTTGATGATGATGTTGTATGGGGAGGTATGCCATGAGTTGCATTGATGTCCCTTGGCAGTGCTCAGCAATGTTGTGGCTGCTGTGGTAGGAGTTTTGGTGATGGAGCCAGTGAGACCCACTGCTCGTGTCCACCCTGGCTGGCCAGAAGGGCCAGGATGGTCCTCCATGTCCGGATATTGGGGAGATTCATCATCCAAGAGTTCACAATCCAGGGGTGGAGACTGGCTTTGCTCACTGGTTGGTGTCTCAGCTGCTGTTGATTGAGATCCGCCTGTTGGATAGATGTAACATTGTCAGGATGTTGAGTGCATTCCACAAAATTCGTGACACTGTGAGTAATTGAATTGTTTGAAGGAGAAACATGGCTTGGTTTTGAACATAAAGGACATTATCCCTACTCTTTACCTGTATGACATGAAATAGAGGTGCATTCATTTCATGTTTTTGAACTGTCATGGACATAATGACTATTTTACATCTTAATATTGCCTGTTTCAATAAACATGTCATCACCTACCAACTTGATGCTCAGCCACTGTAGTTTTGGAATGTGTATTGTTCATTTTGAAATACCATGTTTTAAATATGCAGGCATGTTCTACTATGTGTTTTTTCCATTTTGCAGTGCTCATCATATGTGCTGTGTTCTTTGAATGAGTGTCCATGCATGTATTGTGGCCAAATCACCTTCATTCTTTCCATTCTTTGTGTTTGCACAAATCATGGTGCACATATTGTGATATGTCTCAACATTTCTTTCCTGGAGCCTTAGTGATGGAAAGTGTGAGTAGTCAGACATGAACTTGAGCATAGCAATGTGTGCTTTTGATATAACACGTGGAGTAATGCAGACATGGCTGGCAAGGGAGGAATATGGTGAGAGCAGTGTTCCATGCTGTTCAGGGGTGAGGCAAGTGAACATAACATAGTTACCTACCTGTAAGGGAAAGCAGAGGAATGAAAGGGCTACCACATAGCTCTGGGATGGGAATGTGTTCCATAATGTTCAAGGGTGAGACAAGAGGCCTGGTGGGAGTTGTAGTGATATTCTCCTGCACCCAACCCCCCCCCCAGTAAGATGGCTACCTACCTGTAAGGTGAAGCAGAGGAATGAAATGACTACCACATGGCTTTGGGGTGGGAGGAGTGTTTCATCCTGTTCATGGTTGAGGCACAGGGCCCAGTGGGAGTTGTAGTGATGTTCTCCTGTCCCCACATTCCCTAGTACAATGGCTACCTACCTGCAAGGTGAATCATAGGATTGTAATGGCTGCCAAATGATGATAGGTTGGGAGGTGTCTCACATGCTGTTCAGGGGTGAGCAAAGAGAGCAATACTTGGCTACCTACTTGTGAGGTGACGCAGAGGAATGTAATGGCTGGAAAGTGATGATGGGGTGGGAGGAGTGTCACATGATGTACAGGCTGAGACCAGAGGGACTGGTGGGAGTTATAGTGGTGTTCTCCTGTCCCCACAAGCCCCTAATAAGATTGCTACCTACCTGTAAGGAGGTACTTGTGGAATGAAATGGCTACCACATGGCTCTGGGGTGGGAGGAGTGCTTCATGCTGTTCAGGGGTAAGTCAAGAAGGCCTTGTGGGAGTTGTAATGCTGGCTGACTGTCCCCACACTCCCCTACAAAGATAACTAGCAACCTCTAAGGTGAATCAGAGGAATTAAATGGCTGCCACATCTTTTGTTGGAGGGGTGTTCCATGCTGTTCAGGGGTGAGGCAAGAGAGCATAAGATGGCTAGCTACATGTAAGGAGTTATGTGGAATTAAAAATGGCTCCCACATGGCTCTGGTGTGGGAGGAGTGTTCCATGCTAGTCAAGGTTGAGGCAAGAAGGCCTGTGGGAGTTGTAGTGCTGGTTGCCAGTCCCCACACCCCCTTAGTAAGATGGCTACCTACCTATAAGTAACCCAGAGCATAGTGTGCGTAGCGGGGCTACGTGGAGGTCTATGGAGTTGACAACAAACTCCGTGGAACTCCACTACGCCAACCGCCTCCTCCCCCATTATAAATGGAAATTACACATTATTAAAAAATAATTTTAAAACCACTTACCTGGCATGCGGCATCCCCGGGCTGCCCACCTCTTCTTCGCCATCTTGCTAATCCTTGTGAGAACCGCGCATACGCGCGTACCCGCGAATGCTCATTTCTTGCGACTTGTGGTCCTATCAGAATGCGTCAATCTGCCATACCTTGGAATACACACATGCCAATCATCAAGAAACAAACCTGCCCAAGTGGGCTATGTTATCACACAGTGCTCTAACCCTGCTATGGTGCTATTTAAAAAGAAAAGATGCATTGCTTGGCTAGCTACCCTCGGATTCACTCAGTGATCAAACCTGTGTGAAAGACAAGAACAGTGAAAACAAGTGATTAAAATCAGCTCCCATTGGCAGTGAATTTCTAAAAGCCAAATGGAGGACTTGAAGCATTCTGCGTTTAGAAATAGATAAACAAGAGTAGAATGATCAAAATAAATACAGATATCACATTCATTCCCCCAAATGTACCAACAATTCCTCACTGGACTTTTGGCCTATTGGCGTGAGAGTCTCAAACTCCACTATATATTTGGACTCAAGAATCCTGAGTCTACATTCTCTATCACCACCTCTGACTTTGGGCGCAACTGCATCAAGATTCACAAACTTCAGGAGTTTTTCAAACAAATTCCAAATATTTCACAAAAGCAACTAAATAATTAGAAAAGTAATGACCACCACCACACCTTGATGTATGAATATAATCTGCCCAGTGTTTCGTTTTTTAAGCCAAATTCAAGTCGCATTTGCGCTGGTGATGACATTCTGGTTAAGCGAAGAACCTTTTTGTAAATTTTTGTTATTAAACTGTTTAGTAGATCCGCATCCTTTCCATGCATTGCCACACTTGCATACGCCAGGGTTGGGAGAACTTTGTCGGCCATCACGATTAATAAGGGTTTAAGTGATGGACCTTCCAATTTTTTTGTCAACGTACTTAATCCAAATATCAGGGCTCCCGCTCTTTGCATCAGATATTCCCTCTGATCTTTCAAGTCATGCTTATCGTCTAGAAAAAAAAACAAATATTTGTACGTTGAGACTTTCTCTAGTGGTTTTCCTTTTAGCCAAATATCGTGATGTGATCCACGGTGGTTGGTTATCAACATAGTTTTGGTTTTTGTAACGTTTAAAGCCAACTTGTTTGCCGACATGAAAACTGAGAGTTCTGTTACTAATCTGGTTAGACCCACCTTCGTTAAGCTCATAATTACTATATCAACGGCATAAGCCAGATGGGTGAGCTGTAGATCGCCTAGTTTTGGTGGGTGAGCATTACAATTATTCAGTTTCCCGGAAAGATCAGAAAAAAAAGATAAAATAAATGAGGCACAAGGACACACCGCTATTTAAGACCAATCGATGTAAAAACTTTTCTCGACAGCCTTGTGCCATCCCCTATTTTTACTTGGGACCAGGTGTCAGAGTAAAATAGCAGCAAACCCCTTAGAATACTCTCCGGTATGACCCATGCTCTCAGTTTTGACCACAA
This sequence comes from Lissotriton vulgaris, assembly GCF_964263255.1. Taxonomy (NCBI): domain Eukaryota; kingdom Metazoa; phylum Chordata; class Amphibia; order Caudata; family Salamandridae; genus Lissotriton; species Lissotriton vulgaris. The sequence goes on along the minus strand of NC_141699.1, from coordinate 241,347,501 downwards.
TAAATTATGATCTACGCTGTCAAAGGCGGCCTGAAGATCAATAATACACAAGTTCAGGTCCTGTTTGCTACTCAAGCACTTCTCCGCAATCATAGTGATGGATAGGATATTTGCTGTTGTTCCGATCCCCTTCCAGAACCCCGTTTGATTTATGGGGATCAGCTCTTTTTCACCTGACCAAGTGACCAAATCGTTTAAAAGAAGCGATGCAGGGGCGTGGCCAAGATGGCGGTGTGAGCGGACGTGCTCTGCCGAGCTCCCGCCGCCGGTCGCCGACTTTTAGCACAAGTATAGCACCTATCCCGGCCTGAAGGGTCTCGCAGGGCGCCTGACACCGGCGTTGCTGTGGCGGAGACATCTGCGGTTGGCGCCGACAGCGGAGGACGCCTAATCCTTGCCGGGACCGGCCGAGATTGCTGCGGCCGTTGGGGCCTTGAGTGTACGGAGAGGCGAGAGTGAGGCGGTGGTGGGCGGAGCCTAAGGGCCGCCTTGGTGATACCCCGGGCGGGCGGCGGTGGTGACGGCAGGTCCGGCCCGTGCGGCGGCGCGCGAGGCTTCCCGCAACCCCTCCGCGGAGGCTTCTGCGGACCTGCTGCCCCCTCCCGGGCATCGGAGCCGCCCCCGCCCTGACGGCTGCCGGTGTGCATCAATGACCTCGGCAGCAGCGCCTGGAGAGGCCTGACGAAAACCAGAGGTGAGGTGCAGGGGGTGGACGATCGGCCCCCGGCGCACAGCAGAGCGGACACAGCGGAGAGGAGGTGACCGGGGGGGTGAGGCAGTGGCATTGGGCCCCTCCCTCCTGCAGAGCGCCCGCTTTTTCCTCCACCCGGCCGAGGCTGAACGGAGCGACGATCCGCCATTTTAAGAGGCCTGGCACCACACCTGAGATAGCGCCCACAGTCGGCCTGTGCTCCCCCACTCCGCGGCCTGCTGCCGCCACACAGCCTCCCTGGGGACAAGCACGAGGCCGGACACTCGCTCACGCTGCACACCGGGCGACAAGTAGCAGAGGCCCGACCTGCACGGAGGCCACTAGCACGTGGCTGGGGGCCGACCAAGGACCACGCATTGGTGACACGACACGGGGGGGACTTCTACACTTAGTACCTCGCCTGCCCGATTGGGGGCTCCCTACCCCATGTCTGCCCAGATTCCTCACCACGGGACCGCCACTTGGCACCTGGACCCGGTCCTGCTCCTGGCTCCCCCGCCCGGCGCGCTGCTTCCTGAGCTACCCACGTGTCTGACGTTACGAGACTTTGGCGCGCTTGAGGTCTTGGGCCCCAAAGGCCACCGACACTAGTGGCAGCCGATCAGCACACTAGGGAGGGCCGCCTCACAGGGTCATGTCCAATGGGAGGACCCGGAAAGACCGCACCATCACAGAGCTCTTCACCCCCGGCACTATGGGGAAACGGACGGACGTCGCGTTGACCAGCCACCGAGTGGGCTCCGAGAAGAAAGCCCCGGACTCTCCGTCCTTGGGAAAGGCGGACCCAGAGGGCCCTGTCACGCGCTCCTTCTTGAAGTCTCTCTTTACTGGTCTGTGCGAGGACATACACGCCCTGAAGAAGGAACTCCAGGAGGAAATAAAAGAGGTGCGCCGCGACACCGACGCCATTGGGGAGAGAGTAGCGGATTTGGAGACGAAATGCGACACGCGGGATGCGGAACTTGAGGCACTGCGACAGGAACTGGTACTCATTCATGATCAGCAAGTAGACCTCCAGACTCATGCCGAGGACTTGGAGAACCGCTCCAGGCGGCACAACATTAGAATTCGGGGAGTGAAGCAGTCCCCAGACACGGAAGATCTCTTCCAATTCACCCGGGACCTGTTCAACCATATTATGGGCCGACCGGCGGACTCTCCCCTGGGTCTGGACAGGGCACATCGAACGGGCCCGCCTAGAGCTAATGCGGCCCACCCAGCGGATATCCTAGTGTTTGTGCAAGACTTTTGGACCAAAGAAGAGATCCTCAACAAGGCACGTCAGATGGCGCCGGTCACCTTTGGCACACACTCCCCAACCTTATACCAGGACCTCGCGGCCCTTACCCTGGAGAAGCGACGCACCTTTCGGCCGGTCACGGCGGAACTACGTAAACGCAACATCTCCTACAGCTGGGGGCACCCCTTCAGACTGGTGTTCAAGCTGGGCAACAACCTCCACCAACTGCGTTCCCTCAGGGAGGCCTGTAGCCTCCTGGGCATCGAAGAGCCAACGGTGGACGAGGGCCCTACAGGCGGGGGCACTACCGGTGAGGACACGACCGGGCGCTGGAAGCAGCAACGACGTCGCCACAGACCGCGGCGCCCCGCCACTAAGGAGATAGAGGAGAGTCAACGGGCAGCGGTGGAGACCGTCGCGCAGGGCTTAGTGAAGCCGGACAGTGGCTGACCCCCAACCTGAGATGCACGGACCTAGGCGGTTTCGATAAGGCCGGGACGGCTCGCACCGGCGGCGGGGGCGGAGGCTTCGGATTCCGCACGCTTTCTCTGCTGTCTCCTTAACGTTCTGCCCACGGCGGCAGACGGGGACGTGCCCTGTCCACCAACACCGTTGCCATTGCCTGCCTACCAAGGGACAACCTTACCACGGGTCCAGCGGGCTATCACCTGGACCTGGGACTATGTTTGATCGAACTTTTTTCAGGGTTTGGTAGAAGGGGTGGGGGAGGACCGGGAGGGGGGAGTTGCACCAGTTGGGGTTGGGGGGGAGTTGGGAGAGCTCTCCTTGTCCAGAGGGTTCTAACCTAACTGATAGGGTCGGCGGACACACCCGCGCTGTGCATGACATTGTCCTATGGCTCACGCTCACTGCCCGCGGGCAGGTCCCAGCATCTTTCTTATTGCTCCCGCCATGACACGTCACTTGACTATACTCTCACTTAATGTGCGGGGCCTCAACAGCCCAATCAAGCGCAAGGCGATACTGTCCTTCTTGGAACGGTCGAAAGCAGACATATGCCTCCTCCAAGAAACACACCTTGTCACTAAAGACCAACACAGGCTTAAATCGCGCTCCTTCCCCTGGCAGTTCTTCTCCTCCTCCCAGAAAAAGGTGGCCGGGGTAGCAATCTTAGTAGCCAAATCATTCGAGGGGAGGGTCATACAGAAAGAAGCTGAGATCAAAGGGCGGCTCCTCCTTTACAGTTTCCAGGTTGCGGGCCGCACACTGCTAGTGGGCTCTGTCCACGCCCCGAACGAAGGACAGGAAAAGTTCTTACACACAGCACTAGAATCGGCCACTTCTACCACACACCCACACTTACTACTTGGTGGAGATCTTAACCTTGTGTTCCACAACACAGCAGACCGCTCGGGTCAGAGACTCGGACAGGTGGGGGCACTCACGGCCTTAGGGCACACACACCTTGCAGATCTAGGCCTCATTGACCTATGGAGGCACGCTCATCCACAAACAACGGCCTACACATACTACTCAGCGGCACGCAAGACATACGCGAGGTTGGACTATTTTTTGTGCTCCTCCCAACTGGTGGCACAAGCCACGGACGTGGAGATACTCCCGGCCTCGCTGTCGGACCACTCACCAGTCGTGGGGACCTTTCAAATGGCGCCCACGCCGGCACCCCAACGACACTGGAGGTTGCGGGACGGACTTCTGCAGCTACCAGACACCCAAGACAGGCTTAAAACCGCGATCACTCAATTCTTGACACATAACGCAAACGAAGACACAGCTAAGGCCACGCAGTGGGCAGCCCTCAAGGCGGTCCTCTGCGGTGAAATCATCTCCATCGCCGCCGCTAACAATAAGGAAAGGGCGCTGAAACGAGCCGAACTCACTCAACGGGTGGCAGAACTGGAGCAGATGCACCAGCGCACGGGGGCCGCGCGGGCGTGGCGCCAGTTGTGCGCCGAAAGGAAAATGCTGGCTGCCCTAGACCAGGACGTGGCGGAATACGCCGCCATGTGCCTCAAGCACGCATACTACACCGGGGGCGACCGATGTGGGAAGCTCTTGGCGAGTAGACTGCGGGCGCAGACTCAGAGGCAACAGGTACGCTCCCTCCAATCTGCTCGTGGCACCCAGATCACGGAGGACACAGCCATAGCGGCGGCCTTCGGTAACTTCTACGCCGCCCTCTATGATGCGGACCGCCTGGACCCGAACGCCGGAATAGACTATTTGTGAGGTGCAGCACTCCCCATCCTAAATCAGGCACAGGCGGACTTCCTAGATCGGCCCATAGGCCTGGAGGAGGTCATTTCGGCGATATCTCGCCTTAAGGTTGGGAAATCCCCGGGACCTGATGGCTACACAGCGGCCTTCTATAAGGCCTTTTGCACACAGGTTGCCCCTATCTTGCGCGACCTGTTTAATACCTTCGATCAGCCCAGTGCCATACACCCAGATCTGCTAGAGGCGTCCATCTCTGTGATTCCCAAACCCGGCCGCGACCCGACCAAATGTGGCTCCTACAGGCCTATTTCTCTGCTGAACATAGATCTGAAGCTCTACACCGGCATCCTCGCAGGTCGCCTGGCGCCGTATATGCAGCAACTGATAGACCCTGACCAGTCGGGCTTCATCCCCCAAAGGCAGACCAGTGACAATACCCGGCGAGTGCTCCACCTCATTGAGGCCGGGTCGCGTACTAGGCCGGGCTGTATGCTTCTCACCATCAATGCTGAGAAAGCATTTGATAGGGTGCACTGGCCCTATCTTGACCAAGTGCTGTGACACTTCGGGTTTGGGGAAACACTCCGCCATCGCATCTTCAATTGTTACCGCCGACCCAATGCGGCAGTGCGAGTGAACGGCCATACCTCCCCGAGATTTGACATCGGCAGGGGCACCCGCCAGGGCTGCCCGCTCTCTCCGCTCCTATTTGCGCTCTACATGGAGCCGATGGCTCAGAGAGTGCGGCACCACAAACTCATCTCTGGCATTCCGTTTGGAGCAGATACGCACAAAATTAGTCTCTACGCAGACGATGTTCAACTGTCCCTCACCAACCCGATGCAGTCACTTCGCGCACTCTTTGCGGAACTCCATGCTTTCGCACTGGCTTCGGGCTTTAAAATTAACGAGGCGAAATCGGAGGCCCTGAACATCTCGCTGCGGCCTGACATACTGGAGGAGATCAAAGCGGAGTTCAAAATGCAGTGGTCTGACGCCTCCGTCTCTTATCTGGGTGTCCTCCTGACCCCGACGGTACAGGATACAGCACGGGCCAACTACGAGGCGCTCACGAAGAAGCTCCGAGAGCAGCTACGGCGCTGGAAGCCGCTCACGTTATCCTGGCTGGGTCAGATCGCCGCAGTCAAAATGACGCTGCTGCCCCAGATTCTATATTTGTTCCAGACGCTCTCCTTGAGGCCGCCGAACAGGTGGCTTCAACAGATCCAATCTGAGCTGTCACGGTTCATCTGGAACGGCCGTCGACCGCAGTTTAAACATACTATCGCCACTCTGCCTCCTGCTCATGGGGGGGTTGGTATACCCAACCTCATGCTATATTTTCAGGCGGCACAGCTGCGCACACTGGTAGAGTGGCATCAATTAGAGTCAGGCAAACACTGGCTCTTCCAGGATCAGGCGGTAGCCGGTCGCACACTGCAAGGTATACCATTCCTGCCGCGCCGGCATAGACCCCCCAACCTCTACGCTTCTAAAATCACGAGCACCGTCCTAGAAGTGTGGGACAGAGTGGCAGTGACAAAGGGATTGACCTCCTAGAGCGTTCGCGGCATGGAGAGCGACTCCCTGTAGGGATGCGGGTCACATGTTTGACCTCAAAGGGATCCTTCCGTTCCACAAAGTTAAAGCAGACTACGGCATTGCCGAGACAGACCACCTACAATACCTGCAAGTGAGACACTGGGTGCTTCACCCCTCGATCCAACTGGGAGCCCAACGACACCTCACGCCTTATGAGAAGTGGTTGCTGACACGCACTTCGGATAAAAAACTGATCTCAGACCTCTACCAACAACTACTCCTCACTAACATTCACACATACAACGCAGGGCCGGCTAGGTGGTAGAGGGACCTGGGGCGACAGCTCACAAGGAAAGAATGGGAGGGGGTGTACCACAGAGCCAGGCATTCAGCACACCATACGGGGCTCACTGAGACACTAACCAAAGTCGCCACGTACTGGTATCATACACCCGAGAGGTTACACCAATGGGACGCCCGGGTTAGTGATAGATGTTGGAGGGGTTGCGGGGAACTAGGGACTCTGGAACACTTGCTCTGGGGCTGCGATGCGCTCCGCTCATACTGGACCCCTATCCTGGACCTCATAGACTCCCACCTGGATACGCAGCTACCTCGATTCCCAGCCTACATCATACTGGGCCTTCCCAACGCCCTCATGTATCCCCTGAAATCCTGGAGGGGGAAACTGATTGCACTGGCCCTGGGGGCGGCAGTCCAGAACATTGTGGCCCACTGGAGGGCCGTCCATGCTCCGCAACAGTTGGGTTGGTTGCACCGCCTCTGGGCCATACTGAGGATGGAGAAACTGTCACTGGCCTCAGCAGAGAGGGGGGCGGACTTTGCGGAGCTTTGGCGGCCCTTCCTTACCCTACTGACCGGGGAATTTAGAGAGGTGAGCTGTCCCCGCTATCTGCGTCTGTTACGCCTCGCAGAAACCCCGCTCCCGGAGCCCAAGACACGCACACACAAGCGCAAAGCCCCAACACGTGCAGCGCCGCCTGACTTATAGAGAGTCAGCAGTGACCTACTGCCTATACCCCAATATTGGACAAGGAGAGGGGAGGGAGAGGGAGGGAAGGGTACTTAGGGGTTGTTTAAAGTCCTGAGTTGGGGATTCCTGTTTACTCTTGCACTATTGTTGCTCAGCTTGCACCTCTATAGCACCTCTTTTGATGCGGCCGGCCCAGATGGGTTGTAGGCGGCTTGCTGTGTTAACAGAAGTAGACCCCGCTGGGGACGTAATGGGCGCCAGTGGTGCCCCGGAACTAGGCTGCCTCATGTTGGAGCCGGCCCGGACGATGTTGAGAGGTGCATTATGCTTATCTTTGCTCAATAAAAGATTTAATACATAAAAGAAGCGATGCAAAATATTTTGCCTCAACGTCCTGCAACGCTATTAGACGATAGTTGATCGGATTTGAGCTTTCACCACCTTTATAAATTGGCATGAATATGGATCCTTGCCAGCTTTCAGGTACTCGGTTCCTATTTTGCACATCTGCAAACAGTTCCGCCAGACGTGGTCCCCAAAATTCTGGTGCAAATTTGTACGCTGCCGTTCGGGCCTGGCGCCCCATTAGATTTCGCTTTTTTGATTATTTTAATTATCTATTCCGTCGCATATAAGTTATTCTGATTCTCGGTACACATGTATCTTTAGTTTATCAGTCCAACTGATAACCTACTCCTAGTCATGTAAAGCGCTCTGATACCAACTAGGGTCTTGTTCGCGCTATACAAAACTTTATATAAATAAATAAAATAAACTTGATTTTCCCAGGTTCTCTAAGGCATATAGCAGCTCTCCCCCAGGTCAACTCTCCATAAAGTGCATAGTGTGATATTATGCTTAATGTCTTTTCATTATGATGATCAACACCTAGGGTATAGCCATTGCTAAAATGCAAGACGTGAAGTTCTCAGAGAACCTACAATAATTGGTTTCACAGGGTACTCTATGGTGTATAGCAGCTGCTAGTTCTTAAAGTGCAAGTTTCATAGTTCTAAGAAGACCCTACAGTATATGATTCTCTGGTTCCCTAGGGCATCTAGCACCTTTCAGTTACATAAGGGTCAACCCCCTAGTTTGACCCTAGTTTGACCCTCCATAAAATGCATAATACAATATGATGTATTTTAATCATGCATAAAGTGCTATATACCTATAAATTGACACATTTATCATGTATTTAATCATATATAAAGTGCAATATATATGTAGATTCACACCAAACACTCCTTCACTGCTAATATCCTCATCCTTTCATTGACAGGCATAAGAAGCAGGAGGCACAGTTGAACAAACCAAAGAGTAATTTATTTTTATTTTTCATTTTAATCCATTAACAAAGTGCAATTCCACAATAATGGGCAACAATTTTTGGCCGGAGCTTTCCTAAATATATGTATATTGTCAGTAGGTAATTATGGTTAGGACCAACTTTACCCATTGACTATGCATTTTTTGTTTTACTAATAACTTTAGCGCCGTTTGATGACTCTTCATAAAGTTTTCCAAAAGAAGTGCCCTACTTTAACTAGTTCTGCATCTAATGGTTCGGGGTGATCGATCATGCGGAGAACGGAAAAAAGGAGAGTCCCGGAATGCTTTTTCCCCTTGTAATGCCTATGAGGATTTTATAGTTTTTAGACATGACTACAGACCGAACCACTGAATGGAATTATACCAAGTTTTCCAGGATTCTAGATCTTGGGCCGGATATATCTTGTTTTGTAATTTGGTGCAAATCTGTTTAGTAGTTTGGGAGCTTTTAAAGAAAGAAGTGTACAGATTTCTAGGGACCCAGATCCATCACAGATCTACCCACGGGAAAACTGAAGGTACCAGCGAGTGTTATATATCATATCAGTACCCTAATATAGGTCCAGGGAATATCATACACTTTCCCTACATCAGCTCCCCTTCATTTCATATGAACAAGCCTTATTTTTTTGAGTTCAAATCATTTTTATTGAAAAAACACACAAGAACAAAGAAAATACATACATGAAATAAAGAGAAAGAAAAGAAATGATATAACAATAATGATGGGGTCTGGAGAAATAATACAAGATAATCATTATAAACATGCTGGCCAAAAGATACAAGCTAACCAAAAGATACATACTATCGTGCTCAAGTGCCTATTAAATGCAACCATTGTACACATGTGGGTCGCAGGATAAGAAAATAAACATAGAAAAATACCAAGCTTTACCAATTGCATAAGCATTATAATGACATATGAAGGATTTAGATAAAGTTACCGCATACACCATCCTAGCAATGTAGATACAATATAGGACTATAGATTTCCACAGTACGTTATATTCACGTGGGATCAAATGACAGTGATGAGGCGTCTAGAGATTTCCAGTGCTTCCGGTGAGACTTGCGCCATGGAGAACAATGCAGTGCTAGGTTGTCCGCACCTCTCAGGAAGGTCAGCCACTCTTGCCAAATTCTAAAGGACACTTCATTAGCATTTTTCCATATGCACAGTAACCTTACAGGCTAGGGTAAGCAAGAGGTCCATCAGGTGTCAATCGTTTTCATTGACCAGCATTGGATCCAAGACGCCCAATAAAATATATGAAAATTCCCTGGTAGGATGAGTGTTAAAAAGGTGACCTATGCATTTGTAGGTTTTATCCCAGTATGGCTGTAAGGTGGTCCAGGAGGAACACTATGTGTTTTTAAAATACCCCTCACACACTATGAGTCCCATAGTGTCATGCTTCATCATGGGGGTCTTCCTGTCCCTCTACGGGGTGGGGCGTGCTGCGACCGACGACAACGTGGGAGCACTATTTTTTGTGATAGGCTATGTGTGGTGTAGGAAATGGGAGTGGTAGGGAGTGTGGTGACTAGAGAAAAACTTAAAAGTTTCCTGTCTAGTAGAAAAAATATATTTTATTCACTTCTCCAGCTGGAAATATTAAAATGGGGTTAGGTAGGGTGTCTTTAATATGCCCTCCCCGGTCGACATGTTTCGTAAGCAATCCCTCCTGCTTTACTCAACAGGACCATATGTGATCCCTACTACACTGAAAATAATCTAAATATATGTAATATGCCTATTTTCCTAAAACAGATTGCAAAAATAGGCTAATCTGTTTTCAAAAGGGTGAATATTGCCCCTTACAAAAAATTGGCCATTGGCCCTATAGTTCCCTTTTTAAATTGGCCCCATGAGCTCGCCACGGAGGGGACGGTTTCTCCATTGGTAAACAATGACCTAAGATACGTGCTCTCCTTCCCACTTGCCTCCGTGCTGCTCTGGCGCCATGGAGAAGAATGCAGTGCTGGGTTGTCCGCACCTCTCAGGAAGGACAGCCACTCTTGCCAAATTCTAAAGGACACTTCATTAGCATGTTTCCATTTGCACAGTATAACCTTACAGGCTAGGGTAAGCAAGAGGTCCATCAGGTGTCGACCGTTATCATTGACCAGCATTGGATCCAAGACGCCCAATAAAATATATGAAAATTCCCTGGGAGGATGAGAGTTAAAAATGTGACCTATGCATTTGTAGATTTTATCCCAGTATGGTTGTAAGGTGGGGCAGGTAAAGAACATGTGGGTGAAGTCACCAACAGCAGAGGTACAGTTCCAGCAAGTCAGACTGTCTCGTAGATGGAGTTTAAAAAGTTTTTCTGGCGTCCAGTATGACCTATTGAGTAACATGTACTTAGTCTTTGATAAAATAGGGGATATTTTATTCGAGAAGGCTGTGCTATATGTAATTTCCCAATCGAATGAGATATTAGGTGAGTTAGGTTTGAATTCCCACTTAACTTCATTTTGTTTATGAGCTTTCCTTGGGTTAGGTGACAAGAGCTTGTATATTCTGTAGACGGCGTGGCCAGATTTCATTATCAATGTCAGTTGAGTGAATAAAGATGGATCGTAGGGTTCAATAGAGCGTGTGGAAAGGCAAGATTTCAATTTCAGGAAGTCATAGAAATCCATGGGGGAAACATCACTTACAACGCATTTATTACAACGCACTACCATTACAACGCAACCATTACAATGCAAACCATTACAACGCATTGCGCTGGGGGGCGCTCTAGGATAGGGAATATATTTAATTTACTATCCAACACCTTCCCTACTATCCACGGGGACTGGAGTTGGAAAAGTAAATTAAATAAATCACTATCCAGCGCTTAAAAGCACTATGCGTTGTAGTGGTATGCGATGTAAAAACCGCGTTGTAATAGCCTGCGTTGTAATGACACCAATCCATCCATGGGGGTTAAATTGTGTTGGCTCTGGAGGGTTGAGCAAGGTAACAGATGTGGTCCTGTAAAGAGGTCTTTAGCTAGGTTTATACCTTTGTACGACCAGTGCCCCCAGTAGAGCATGCTACCTTCAATCCAGAGCAAGGGATTTCTCCATAAAGAGGGCATGTTGGACTTATTTTAAGCTTATAAAGATGGTCAATGCGTAGAAGTGCTCTTTTGGTGTTAAGCAGAACATATCGCGAGTGGGGAAGGTGAGATATGTCCATGGTAAGGAGAGCAGATAGAGGCATTCTATTAATGAGTGACCTTTCTATGTCCAGCCTTACTGGAGTATAGTCCTAGTGTACTGTCAGGCAATTAGCTCCTTGCTTGCAGAGAAATGCCGTTTGATAGTTCCTACAGTTAGGAAGACCCAGACCGCCTTTTCCTTTAGAAAGCAGTAGCTTACTCAATGATATTCTGGGCTTCTTACCCTGCCATAGTAACGAGTTGAAGAGCTTATAGATCTTGTTTAAAAAATCAAAGGAGAAAATCATCCAGAGCATCCTAGCAAGGTAATTGACCAAGGGAGTCACCATAATTTTCAGGGTTTCAGCCCTGCCCCACCATGAAAGGTATTTAGGTGACCACCCTTCCAGTAATGTGGATATCTTTTTATAGACCCAAGTTTCATGGATATGGAGAGTAGAGATTAGGTCTTTCTCAAAGTCAAGGCCTAAATATTTAAAACTTTTAAATTGCCATGACAGGCCAGAGTCGGCCATAATATTCTTACTGCCGAGATTGTTTAAGAGTTTTACTTCAGTTTTATCTTTATTTAGTTTATATCCAGACACCTTTGAGAAACTGTCTATTGTAGACATGAGTGCAGGGATAGCCTTAGCAGCCTCTTCAGAGACAACTAAGACATCAGCGGCGTAAGCCGTAATCTTGACCGTGTAGTCATCAAAATGGACCCCAGAGATATGTTCATTGTTCCTGATGTGAAACAAAAATGGTTCAATGGCGAGTAGGAATAGGGAGGTGGAAATGGGACAGCCTTGTCTAGTTCCCTGTTGCAGTTGGAAGGCAGACGAGATTGATCCTCCTGAACGGACCCTGGCTGAGGGACTAAAATATAATGACATGACCATACGTGTGAAAGTCTTGCCTAGTCCAAACTTACTCAGGGCCGCTTCTAGGTACTTCCAGTCAACTTTGTCCAATACCTTTTCAGCATCGAGCGTGATGGCTACTGTAGGCGAGGTGGTAAGTTTAGCTCTTTCCAAAACATGTGCTAAAACCCTGGTGTTGTCGCTAGACAATCTATTCTTTAAGAAGCCAACCTGTGATGGATGAATAAGTTTAGGTAAGAATTTTTGTAGGCGGTTAGCTAAAATCATAGCGTAAAGCTTACAATCTAGATTAATAAGGGAAGTCGGCCTATAATTTTTGGGGAGTGTCGTATCTTTCCCGTCCTTAGGTAGTACTGCAATAATAGCTTCGGCCAGTGTTCCTGTGACTTTACCTGTCTCACTAAATGTGTGAAATAAATGTAAGGGGGAGGAATCAAAAGCGAGGGGAAGCACTTATAACATTTTGCACTAAACCCATTGGGATCCGGGAATTTTCCACATTTAAGCAATTTAATAGATTTTTCAATTTCCAGGGCGGTAATTGGGCTGTTGAGTTCTAATCGTTCTGAATCTGTCAGGACTGGAAGGTCACATTCATCGAGATATTCCTGAATTTTTGTTTCGTCAACCTCTTTGTTCTTAGAATATAAGGTGTTTTGGAAAAGTTAAAAAATATCAGCGATCTTATCTGTCTCTGAGTGAACTACCCCTTATGGTCTTTTATACTATTTATCATATTTTGCTGTACTTTAAACTTTAGATATGCTGCGAGGCTTTTACCAGCCTTATTGGATTCATAAAGCCTGAACTTCTTCTGGTTATTAAGCCACACCCCAGCTCTATTACTTATTATTTTATTATATTCATATTTTTTGTTTACCAAATCATTCATTATTGATGCACCTCTAGATGCTTTGTGTTGATTTTCAAGGTTTAAGATTTCCTTTTCTAATTTGTCAAGTGTTCTATTGTAATCCTTATTCATGGCTGATCTGATTTCAATGATGTCACCCCTGATTGTGCTTTTCAGAGCCTCCCAGCGGGTTAGGTCAGATGTGTCATTCCGTTTATTATTCAATAGGTAACTCTGAATTGCATGCTCTATGGTTTTCCTATGTTGTTCTTTCTCTAGCACTTAATTGTTTAGTCTCCACAGGGATTGGCGGGTTGTCGGTTTAATATTAGAAATGGACAAGGAGAGGCAGGAGACCACCCTGGGTTCAATTGACGTCTCTACTATTCTAGCATTGGCGTTACTGGTAATACATAAATAATCTATGCGTGAGTATGAATTGTGAGGTGGCGAGTAAAACGTGTATTCTCTACTTGTGGGGTTTTGTAATCTCCATGAATGAATCCAGCAGGCTGAATCGGGAGCAAAGGTTAGTAAAGGCTCTATGTGAATTGTTACTGTGATAATTACATCGCGATTAAAATCTCCCACCAAGATATGCATACTGGTGTCTGGGATAGTTTTAATCTGTTTAGAAAGATCATTCCAAAAGTCCAACTCAATACTTTTTGGCGCATAGACATTGGTGATAAAGAATTCCGTATTGTCTTTAATCAACTTGGTGTCATGATTCCACTTACCCCTAACACACACATCCTAAGACATGTGCTTATATCCCCCTTATAAAAACCCACCCCTGTCCCGTGCTCCACGCACGCTTCTTGTCAGTGTGATTGGGTGCTTACATTTATATCTGCCTTATTACATGTTGGTCACCTTTTTAAGGTTTGCTACTCTTGACTTTGCATATGCCCCTTTTTGCTAGTACACTGTGGTATTGTTTTGTATGCTTGTCGAAGTACTGGAACTCAATTAATGTGCTTGGTAGGCTCCGCTTGTGGCTCCGTGAAAGACAACGCCCTCGCAAAGGTCTTTCTGATTTCTCCCCGGATCCCTACACGCTGCCTTTTGGTGCGCGCTAGCACTGGGACTGCATTCAGCGTCCCCGCGCACGTTAGCAGAACGTGACTGGGAGCGGCTGGGTGCGGCCAGGTATTTAAACCGCACCCAGCCTTCTGGAAGGCGCTTTGCCTTCAGGTTTCCCTCGGAGAAGGTCGCGTCAGTAGGAGGAACTCACCTGAAGAATTCTATCCTGGCAGGACTCCACGGCGGTGCTTCTTATTTCCTGGAGATTGAAGTCTTAAGAACTAACTCTGAAAGCTAAGTACTTTTGCTACATTCAAGGCGCCCTTCGCAAGAAAGGTTAATTTTTGGAACATTTACTTTGTGAAGCCTTCACGAAGAAAGAGACTTCGGACATTCAAGGCCTAACAGAATTTTGAGGATTATTTGCCAGATCATTATGTTTGTTAGATTGTGAAGAGAATTACAAAGAACTTTGTGTTTGTTAAATTGTGAAGAGAATTTCAAAGAACTTTATGTTTGAAAAAATGTGAAGAGATTTACAAGGAACTTTTAGATTTTGTTTAAGAAATGTGGGATTTAAGAAAGATACCTAGGATTTGGTGTGTCTTTGTTTAAAGCTTATTTTTTAGCTCAATTAACAAAAAGGAACAGAAACCCCGAGACAAAGAAACAAAGGCTAATACCAAGTAAGTTTTAGGAAAGAGACAGAAAGAATGCAAAGGGCTTCTTAAAATAGTAATTAATCCTTCCTTTCTTTTATGTACATTTCCAGACGAACGAGCTGACATAACATCGGACAACCAACTATCCTAGAGGACATCTGACAACTTTATCACCACAACCCTACATCCCTACAAAGACATACTGGGCGAGGGCCTTCAACTTGCTGATTGCAGGTAGGGGGATCTTCGAACAGCTTATCTAGGTTATAGGAGTTCTGTTTAGTTAGAGATTGTGGCGAAGGGGGCTAGGGAGGTTAGGAAAGCAGACTCCTAAATCTGTATACTAAAATCTTGGTGCTTGTTGCTTCGCAGGTCGACAGCAAGAACCAAAGTCTTCTCTTCAACGCCCAGTACCGGCCCTCCTCCCTAATTCCTAGTTTAAAATCTTGCTGTTAATATTTAACTCAGTAAGTTTTAGTTAGTGATTTGGGAAGTTGGTCCCTTGCGTCCCTGCGAAATCATCCACGTCTTCCAAGAGAACTTCAGTCAAGACAAGGTAAGGGACGACGTGGTTAGCTTTGACAGAAGGCAAAGCCCACGTAGATAATTTCGCCCGGACGCAATGGATCAAGTAAATATGCAGGATTTGGCAGCAGTTTTAGAAGCTATTAGGCAGGATAATGCAGCCTTACGTAGAGATTTATCCTCTCTTCAAGACTCTATTCAGCAAAAACCAACCACTTTTCTGAGTCCCTCATCCAGTACAGATACCAAAACTCAGATCCAAGTGGTAACTCCGTTCCCCACTCCTTTAGCCCCACCAGAAAGATTTTATGGGGATTGTAATAAGTTTTCTGTATTTTTACAGCAATGTCACCTACATTTTATAGCCAAGACTACAGCCTTCCCAGACGATTCTTCTAGAGTAGCTTTTATGTTATCCTATATGGGTGGAGATGCTGCTCTTTGGTCAGTTCCATTAGTAGAAAAGGACGACCGAATTTTGTATAATTTTAAAGATTTCGAGAGGGCTTTAAAGAAAATGTTTGCAAAACATCTTTTCGTTCAATCAGCAGACAATGAGCTTCTTAGTTTAAAGCAGGGATCTTCGGATCTGATACATTACATATCCACCTTTAACCGTCTGGTTTTAGAGGCTGACTGGCCATACGACAAGAGAGTTTCTATCTTTTACAGAGGTCTAAGAGAGGAATTAAAGGACATGATTACTCAGATTCTTGAACCCCCAGAAGACATAAGCGAGTTCATTGACTTAGTGGTAAAACTTAATCATCGTATTTCCGAACGAAAGGGAGAAAGAGGGAAAACTGAGCATAAAGTAGTTTTCTTTAAGGAAAGGTCAACCCCGAATCGAGAATCAGGTCCAAAATCTGATTCCGTCGAACCCATGCAAATTGGTTCGATCCGTGGACCCTTAACTAAGGAGGAGAAAGATAAAAGGCGACGTTTAAACCAGTGTTTATATTGCGGAAAGAC
The DNA here is from genome assembly GCF_964263255.1 of Lissotriton vulgaris. Lineage (NCBI taxonomy): Eukaryota > Metazoa > Chordata > Amphibia > Caudata > Salamandridae > Lissotriton > Lissotriton vulgaris. Next base: position 241,331,402 of record NC_141699.1, on the reverse strand, counting down.
AGGACACTTCGTAAAAGAATGTCCTACTCGACCTAACAAGTTTAAAACCAAGACTTCCGATGTAGCCATCACACAGGAAAAGTCGGAAAACTAGTACACTCGGTAAAGGGAGAGGTCAGTTTATCGGGTGGTCTTTCTAGTTTGGCCTCGACTCTTCCCCCTGCAGGTTTCAGACACTTTTCAATCTTAGTAGAACTCCGAGATTTGCTTCCTAAATCTAACACAAGAAAAGTGGAAGCCATTATAGATTCTGGGGCTACAGGTAATTTTATTGATTCCAAATGTTTCTTACAGTTGGGCTTTCAGTCTGTGTTAAAAGATCATCCAGAAACAGTCAAAGCAGTTGATGGCAAGGAATTAACTTCAGGGCTGGTAAACAGACAAACCGAACTTTTAGAGATGGATTGTTCTCCCATACATCGAGAAAGAATACAATTTGACATAATTGATGCCCCCCAATTCAAGATGATTTTAGGGATACCTTGGTTAATAAAACATAACCCAATCATAGATTGGGTAACCAGGTTAATTACCTTTAAGTCCACCTTTTGTACTGAGCAGTGCTTCCTAATTAATAGGTCCCAGGACATAGTTCAAGGTTTTGATTTCGGAATTGAATCACCCAATGTCCTGCTTTTGGAAGGGGTTCCATCGGTTTATAGCGACTTATCTGATGTGTTTGACAAAAGAAAAGCCAATACTCTACCTCCACATAGAGATTTTGACTGTAGAATAGATCTCGTCCCTGGAGCAACCTTACCCTGCAGTCGCATTTATGCTCTTACGGAAGCAGAAAACGTTCACCTGAGAGCATACCTTGATGAGTATCTTGCAAATGGGTTCATTAGGCACTCTAAATCTCCAGTATCTTCAGCTCTTTTTTTCATTCCAAAGAAGGGAGGGGAATTGCGCACGTGCATAGATTATAGGCAGTTAAACAACGTCACCATCAAGAACAGGTACCCCTTACCCTTGATCCCAACACTTTTGGATCAAATTAAGAAAGCTAAGATTTATACAAAACTGGATTTGCGAGGAGCTTACCATTTAGTCAGGGTAAGAAAAGGAGACGAATGGAAAACGGCTTTCCGCACTAAGTTCGGTCTCTTTGAATACCAAGTCATGCCTTTTGGACTGTGTAACGCTCCTGCCGCCTTCCAGTTTTTTATAAACGAAGTGTTGCATGAATTTATTGACATCTGTTGCGTGGTATATATTGATGACATTCTCATCTACTCAGACACTGAGGAAGAACATGTACAACAGGTCCGCGCCATTCTTCAAAGACTACTCTCCAATTCTCTTTATGTAAAATTGGAAAAAAGTCTGTTTCATGCCTCCAAGGTGGACTTTCTGGGTTATATAATCAGTCCCGAAGGTATTGAAATGGATCCCAAAAAAGTTGAAGCGGTAACAACCTGGCCCAGTCCAACTTCTGTGAAGCAGATCCAAAGCTTCCTAGGCTTTGCAAACTTTTACCGTAGATTCATCCAGAACTTTTCTCAAATAATTACACCCATAACCAAGTTGCTGAGAAAAGGAGTGAAATTCTTGTGGAACTCTGATGCTGAAGAAGCCTTCCAAATTTTAAAGAAAAGATTTACTATGGCCCCAATCTTGTGTCATCCAGACCCCAATCAACCGTTTATTGTAGAAGCAGATGCATCTCAATATGCATTGGGAGGAATTCTTTCACAACGAAATTCCGATACAGGCCAAATGCACCCCATAGCTTACTTTTCCAGGAAGATGTCTGAAGCTGAACAGAACTATGCCATTGCCGATAAGGAATTATTAGCAATTAAGGCGGTTTTTGAAGAATGGCGCCACTACCTGTTAGGGGTTTTTCATCCTGTAACAATTTATACTGATCACCGTAATCTTCAAGCTCTAAGATCTGGGAAGGCTTTGACTGCTAGACAGTTACGTTGGTCTATGTTCTTCAATGACTATACCTTTGTGATAACTTATCGCCCTGGAAAAGAGAACTTGAAAGCGGACGCTTTGTCTAGGATAGGTGATAAAGACCCAGAAAAACCTGAAGTTATCCATCCTGTAATCCCGACTTCTTGTTTTCAGGGAAGTTTAACCACTAGTAACATTATTAATGATATTAAGGAGACCTTGAAAGTTACGGATGTTGAGATGTTGAAAAGAGACCAAGGACAGACATCGATCTGAACAACCGCAATACCAAGTAGGTGAAAAAGTATGGTTGAGTACAAAAAATCTGAAACTCAGAGGAAATCGGAAATTCAATCCAAAATTCATTGGTCCCTTTCCTATTGAGAAGATAATTAACCCGGTTTGTGTAAGGCTGAGTCTCCCTAAAAAGTATTTGATACACCCGGTCTTCCATGTCTCCCTGGTTAAGCCATTTCATCCCCAGACCCGCATCTCCAAATCCCCATCCCCCATCATGATTGATGATCACCCGGAATTTGAGGTAAAAACTATCCTAGATTCCAAAAGAGTTCGAGGAAAACTGTTTTACCTCATAGATTGGAAAGGTTATGGCCCAGAGGAAAGGTCTTGGGAACCTTTAGACCATCTAAAGAACTCCCCTAGATTGATCCGACTTTTCCATCTAAGGCATCCTGAGAAACCAAAGCCCATTTCAACCGTTTTGGGGGGGATCTTGAGGAGGGAGTACTGTCATGATTCCACTTACCCCTAACACACACATCCTAAGACATGTGCTTATATCTCCCTTATAAAAACCCACCCCTGTCCCGTGCTCCACGCACGCTTCTTGTCAGTGTGATTGGGTGCTTACATTTATATCTGCCTTATTACATGTTGGTCACCTTTTTAAGGTTTGCTACTCTTGACTTTGTATATGCCCCTTTTTGCTAGTACACTGTGGTATTGTTTTGTATGCTTGTCGAAGTACTGGAACTCAATTAATGTGCTTGGTAGGCTCCGCTTGTGGCTCCGTGAAAGACAACGCCCTCGCGAAGGTCTTTCTGATTTCTCCCCGCATCCCTACACGCTGCCTTTTGGTGCGCGCTAGCACTGGGACTGCATTCAGCGTCCCCGCGCACGTTAGCAGAACGTGACTGGGAGCGGCTGGGTGCGGCCAGGTATTTAAACCGCACCCAGCCTTCTGGAAGGCGCTTTGCCTTCAGGTTTCCCTCGGAGAAGGTCGCGTCAGTAGGAGGAACTCACCTGAAGGAGAATTCTATCCTTGCAGGACTCCACGGCGGTGCTTCTTATTTCCTGGAGATTGAAGTCTTAAGAACTAACTCTGAAAGCTAAGTACTTTTGCTACATTCAAGGCGCCCTTCGCAAGAAAGGTTAATTTTTGGAACATTTACTTTGTGAAGCCTTCACGAAGAAAGAGACTTCGGACATTCAAGGCCTAACAGAATTTTGAGGATTATTTGCCAGATCATTATGTTTGTTAGATTGTGAAGAGAATTACAAAGAACTTTGTGTTTGTTAAATTGTGAAGAGAATTTCAAAGAACTTTATGTTTGAAAAAATGTGAAGAGATTTACAAGGAACTTTTAGATTTTGTTTAAGAAATGTGGGATTTAAGAAAGATACCTAGGATTTGGTGTGTCTTTGTTTAAAGCTTATTTTTTAGCTCAATTAACAAAAAGGAACAGAAACCCCGAGACAAAGAAACAAAGGCTAATACCAAGTAAGTTTTAGGAAAGAGACAGAAAGAATGCAAAGGGCTTCTTAAAATAGTAATTAATCCTTCCTTTCTTTTATGTACATTTCCAGACGAACGAGCTGACATAACATCGGACAACCAACTATCCTAGAGGACATCTGGCAACTTTATCACCACAACCCTACATCCCTACAAAGACATACTGGGCGAGGGCCTTCAACTTGCTGATTGCAGGTAGGGGGATCTTCGAACAGCTTATCTAGGTTATAGGAGTTCTGTTTAGTTAGAGATTGTGGCGAAGGGGGCTAGGGAGGTTAGGAAAGCAGACTCCTAAATCTGTATACTAAAATCTTGGTGCTTGTTGCTTCGCAGGTCGACAGCAAGAACCAAAGTCTTCTCTTCAACGCCCAGTACCGGCCCTCCTCCCTAATTCCTAGTTTAAAATCTTGCTGTTAATATTTAACTCAGTAAGTTTTAGTTAGTGATTTGGGAAGTTGGTCCCTTGCGTCCCTGCGAAATCATCCACGTCTTCCAAGAGAACTTCAGTCAAGACAAGGTAAGGGACGACGTGGTTAGCTTTGACACTTGGTTGTGATCCATCTCCCATGAGTATCAGCCGTGTGAGACGCTATTTCAATGTTTGATTTTTTCGCTACAAGGGTCAGGACGCCATTTTTCTTGCCCACCACTTCAGAGCCAACAACTTCATTGTAAAATCTATTTTTGAGCCTGTGGAATTGCTTGGCATCGATTTTTGTCTCTTGTAAGAGGACAACATTCCCTTTCTGTCTCTGGATGTAGTCCAAGATCTTCCTCCGTTTAACCGGATGATTAAGTCCTTTAACGTTAAACAAAACAATTTTTAGACTATTCAAGGTGGAGGTCCCCGGAGGGGTTTTGGGTCTAGTGTTTGACATTATAGCGAGTTATAAGAGTGATCCAATGCTGGCAGTGAGTTCGAGCGACAGCAGCGGAGGATTGGGAAAGTAGGACGATGGGACCGGGCACAGGACCCCCTATTGTTCTTGCGGTATGATGTACACTTATTGGGATGTATAACCGAGACAGACCTGTATTGTTGAAACAAACAATTCGTGTGTGTTGCATTTTGAGACACCATGATAGTCGAGTTTGTGACGAAGTGCCCCATCAAGCTGACACCTGAGGTTACAAACAAACATCAGGAGTTGGTACTTGAGAAATGGATATTGGCATTTGAGCAAATAATGGCACTTGAGCAATAAAAATAATAACAACATACATGAAAAAGCAAACAAAATAAATTAACAGAGCATAAACCCCTCACCTCCCCACCCCTTCTCCCACCCCCTCCCTCCCTACCAAGAGAAAAACGAGTAAGCATGGTGACCAGGGGAAAATAGCTCCCCTCCCAAGGCATTACTAAATCCATGTTAGACTATTGAGAACATAAACATCCTCGGAAAAGTGAGAGTTATCTACGTAACTGACATTAACTGAATGTGAGGCAGACAACTGACTTGGACCAGTGAAATGGCTGGAAGCACAATGTGTGTTGTCGCTAAATCCCTGGCTTTAGGGACTATCAAATGCGGGTATTTGAATAACATTTGTAGGAGTACTGGTAGATAAAAGTTGAAACTGAGCTCCAAAGATGATCGAGAGCGGGCCAGCAGCAAGTTAGAGCGGACATGAAACACATGTATGGAATACATGAATGAATGTTGACCGCTTATTTACCACTAAGCAGAAGGCCAGAGGATATTAATCAGTACTGCCCCCATCATTCAATAAAGCGACCATATATTGACCTAACTGATGTCATATTGGAGCACTAAATTCAAGGAAAAGTCAGTTAACAACTTACGAGTAAATGACCTAGGTGAAACTCAAGTAGGAATGCTAAAACCGATCAGCGTTAATAACACATTCTAGCCTAGTGAACCAATAACATGCTTGAATGAGAGACCACTCGTACATATATAAGCATTCATATTTACGCATGAGAACAAAGACTAGCGACCAGTAATGTCCCATTATACGATTAACTGGTAAACAGTGATATTGCTGAGATCTTATTAAAACGCTGTGTGTAGATAAGAGGTGGGTCTAAATCATATAAGTAAGTAACTTTGATTTAACCTGGATTTAACCTGGATTTATCTCAGATGAGACATTTCAAGCCACAGAGGTTCTATTGATGGAGCAAGGATTCGCACGTAAAGCGACTTGCTCACATTCACGAACCTCGTTAACTTGTAATAGTATTATCCAATCCTGTTTGTCATTAATATTACACTTTTCCAGTACACGCGGGTGTCCCAGAGACGCTTGCCTAGGTGTCTATTAATCCTAACAACGCTTGCATACTACAGAATGGCTGCTTTGCAGAGATCCAGTCTGCGCATGCGTCGGTCATACCCATGTGATGTGACGCACTCGCAGTTTTGGAGGGATATTTCGCTCATGCGCTTTGTAGCTTGTCTCTAAACACGCTTTCTGCTTGCCCATGCTGCTTTGCAATTCTATCTATTTCTGCTTAACTCTTAACCGCTATAGTTATCATGAAGTAAGGGGTGCAGTGTAGATTATCATGGTGTACAGTGAATTCATTTTTTCTGTGTTTCTAATTTGTTTTCGCTTACTTTTCATGTACCGCGTATCTGGGGGCCTGGGAGTGGGGAGTCGCTCTATCTTTGAAACCCATTATGACCCCGTCATGTGATGAGGGAGAAGTCAAACTGCGCAGAAGCAAAACCCCGCCAGCTGGCTGCTGAGGCTGGGATGCTCATGAGAACTTGAACTGTGACCCGGCAAGGGGAGCCGAGCTGTACCTGAACTTGAAACATATTGATACTTTACTGTGTGCTCTATTGTCCTCTTCTACACGTATGCCTGGGAACAGGAATGTAAGGGGTGGGTACTAATAATTGCATATTAAACATGGGAACCCAGAATTTTAGGTGGTGACAATGGCCTAACCACCTCTCCCGACCAATCATAAGTTGGGACCCTGTCACTTGCAACATTTGTGGGTTGCTAGGGACCCGAAAAGGGTATAACTAGCCTAAGTTTAGTTAGAGAAATAGTCCGACTTGTCCGAATAGCTGACCTGTCACCGACCCCACGACTCTATAGGTGATTAATACAGAGAGCTGCGGAGCCCTCTGTCCGAATTTTCCACAAACTCCAAGGGGTGGAAATAGTCTTAAGTGCTGGCGGAGCACTTTGCTGGGAGATTCGAGAACCCAATCAGGGTTACTGGCGGATTCCGTGCAGTGAGGGGGTAGCGCAGGCGTTGCATCCGAAGCTGCAGGTGTTGGTCGTGCCCTTTGGTGAGCCCAGTCCTGACCCAAAGTCCTGAGGGGTATCCTGTCCTGATTTTCCGTGAGCTGTACCTGCTCACCTACTGGGATCCTATATCCTTGAGGGTCCTTGTCCTCGTCTTTCCAAAGCTGACCCGTGGCCAGGGTTAGTCCTCATTCCTGTCCTAGGTAAATATAACCTGTGGGTGTCCGTTTACTATCCCTTTTTCTTCCTGCTCTTTAATAAAGCCTCTATGCCCATGATGTTCTCTCTGTTCTCTCTAATGTCGCATATGCAAACTGTTTAATAGTATGTTCCATTTTTCCCTTCCTGTAGGGCATATTGAAACTGTTTTGCTTGAATAGTGTGATGAACTTTATTGATGTTTAGGATCTAAGTTTAGTTTAATAGATAGACTAAGATTAGGGTTTTGAATCACTTAAGGGTTCTTTAGATATTCACTAACTAATGTGTTTTAAACTTATCCACCCTAATATAAGCCTGAAACTGAATAGCATGTTCCCTGTTACCCTTACCCAGTAGATTTTCCACTCGCACTCAAATGGTGCCTGCCCTTATCCATAGCTACTTTATTGTTGTAATCTTGATCATTGATGTTCTGATTTGCATCAGTTTTATTCTCTTGTCACTTTGAATTTTATTTACTATATAAAATCCTTAAAAACCCCCAGGTGTCTGTGGTCATTGAAGAATTACAAAGTATTATTGAATGAATAGAGTATTTTAGGATTATCGTGTCTCCTGCCTACAACTAGCTCCTGATTCATGGTGAGAATATATGTACCTGTGGTAAGTCAGGTACCATGGTAATAGTGTTACAGAAAACACATAGAAAGTACTGATATTGGTGTGTAAACTCGCCCGACTCACAAAATAGTGTCACAATCACGTCATGGGCCCAAGTGCTCGAAAATCTGGTAATCTCAGAGTCGGGTGACCTGCGTGCTCTATCAGTATTTTCTGGTAGCAAGATGATGGTTAGGACTAGTTAAGATAGGTAGATAAGATAGTTTCTGTTGAACCATGAAAAATTAAATGTGCTGCTAAATATTTTTGCTGCTAAAATAAGGATTGTTATTTCATTTAAATGTCATAGAATAAGTTTGTTATATCTCATGTAATACTAAGTATATTACTAACCAATTGTGAGTGATTGTTTTCGTGTTGTGGGGATCCCCGGGGAAATAAAATAGCAGGTGGTGAGTAGAATCCACTTGGCTGTGAGGTCACTGGCTAGGAGGGAGATTAGTGCATGGTTAAGCAGGACTGGAAGCGCTAATTAGGATTTTCGTAAATTTATTGATGTGTAAATGTTAGCTACAAATACCTTGATGAAACTCCCGTTGTGATATCACCTAGTAAGGGTCACAGACGGCAGGAGTAATAGGGTCTTTGGGGCTTGAATGACAGCAAAAAAAGGACGCTGGTGAAAATTTGACTTAATATATATCCCAGAAAGAAGTGGATTAGTCAAAAGAGTAGCAGGTTCTCTATTGCTTGTGTGAAAAGGATAGGCAGAAGAGATCTATCCGTAGTGAATGAAAAGTAGACAAAAGTGGTTTACTTGCAGTAAAAGAAAAACCCTCTTTCTTTTTAAAACCCTCAAGCACAGTGGCGAACGTTATACGTTGTTAACTAAAATTCGCATTTGCACTTTAAGGAAAATTCAAAGTTTCTGTTACCTTGTGAAGGAGGGAGTCGGTCGCAAGGCTGCACTGACGTCACTCCGTGCCGCGCTGGTATTGGTTAAGCCAGCTGGTGTGTAGCGAAGCCAGAATTGTAAGGGAGGGTTGAGTGCCGAAGATTGAGACCACGTCTCACGAAGGGGCCGCGTACCCATTGGTTGACAGATTTTGCAATCTCAGTGCTGATTGGTTGTCGTGAATTGAAAAACGCACTGGCATTGGAAGCACATAAGTAAACAAAATTAATCAATCCGAGCTTGAGGATAGTTTGGAGGGGTGTATGTGGTATCCTGAATTCTTACCTAATCCGCAAAACCTAGGTTTTCATAAGGAGCAGATGCTAAGAGGTAGACCTTACAATATGTACGGAGGAAAGAGAAAATTGACTCTTGCCGAAAAGATCAAGAATTATTTCAAAAAAGACAAACCCATTAGAACTAGGGAGGGTGTGATCATTCCACCTCCTAATACTCCCGCCTCTTTTATGATGTATTGGGTAAAGTACACTGAAGACGATGGAGTCTTAGCATTTCCCCTCGATGGTACCTTTAATGGCAGAATCCTGTTTAACTTAAGGACCCGAATGAATGAATTACACCCCCGACCCAGATTAACCCAATATGAAGCTTTAGAGGAATGGGAGATTAAGGCTCTAGAACGAGACAGACCCCGGATGGATAAGGGAGTGAGCAAATGGTATCCAAAATTACATCGAGAAACAAAAGAGCAGAAGATGAAGCAGTGGAGACAGAATATGATAGTTGCCGGACTATTTCCGATGTTTGGGGTAACCGAACATGGAGAAGGGAAAAAGACAGGGAAAACTCGACACCTAATGACCATGGGGGATTCGGAGGATGAGAATCTGGAGGATTTGTTAATGAAAAATCCACCTCCCTATGCTGAAGCATCTGGGACCCTAAGTTCGAAAAATCTTTTTTTCCGACATCCCAAAAGTAGAAGGGCCAGCGAGACAGATGTAACTGGTGGTGGTAGTAAACCCAGTAATAGTGATGAATTTTGCAGACCCAGTACAGCAGTCCCAAATTACCGACCTTTTGGTGAAGACAGACCAGGGTTAGCCATCCCCACTGCCCCGAGTATATACCCTCCTTTAGTGCCCCAAATAATGCATGACAACTCGTCAGAAAGGGTTTTACATGAGAGAGAAAGAGATGCCCTGATTAAGCAGCAAAATGATCTAATTCAGACTATAGCTCAGATACATCCCAGTCCTGACGCCCTGACAATCCCAGTAACTATTGGTCCTGCTATACCTCTTTACGGGGATAGGCAGGCTAGCCCAAGAACTCCAGTCATTACTCCAATCTCAGCACCCCCAAGATAAGAGCCCCTCGTAGTTGATGATCAGGCAAGTGAATGTGAGTCCGTGATCTCCCTAATGGATTTGCCCATAGGGGAGCCTGGGACCAGTGAACCTCGGGCAGGGAGTCAGGCCAAGGCAAAGGAAGTCCTAATTGAAACAACATCAGGGATCCGGAGTGCACCAGTGGTGACTCCAGAAGAACTGGATAGATGGACTAAAGAGATAGACAGAGAAACTCCCCCGCCCAAACCTTTGGATATTTACAGGCTAAGGATAGAAATGGAGGAATTAATGGCTGGAAATGTGGGATTAGACAGATTTAATACCCTTAACGAAGAAGAGTTGCTGTTTATCAGCAAGAGCCTTACCCGGAATACCAGAGTGCTCCACGAAAAACTAATGGACACTGCTGCTGACATGGGAATTGATGTAAGTCGATCCAAAGTCTTGCAGAAACCCTATAGAGCAGAATTCTCAGATAAAGATTCGGAGAACATGAATGTGTCAGGAAAGAAAACACAAATAAAGGAATTGCTGAACATACTGCAGAAATGGGGAGATCTAGACAAATGGAAAGCCAGGTGGGCAAAGAAAAAGTAAGATAGTAAGGTCAAATCAAAGACTTCCGAATACGTGTTAAAAGAAGTAGGCCAAGCAGAAAAACTGTATCCCATGAGAGAAGTGCCAGGTGGGAAATATGTACATGTCCCATGGTCCCGGCAAGACATTGTGTCTTTTGCCAATGACTTCCCAAAGTTGAGAGAGACGCCATTGGAGTGGTATAGGCAGGTGGAGCGATTTGTGAAAGTCCAAAAGTGTCTCCTGAAGGACCTGGATGGGTTCTTCGACATTGTAGTTCCTGTAGATTTATGGACTGATTGCAAGATAGCAATTGATTGGCCCAGTGACGAATATGCAAGGGACTCCCGAACTAGAGCTCCTTCCCCAGATGTAATGAGAAAATATGACCAAGTCATACAACACCTAAAAGGAAAGGTACCAGCGAAAGAAACTGATTGGACCCGAATAGATAGAACTACCCAGGATCATAATGAAACTGTGCATTCCTATTATGAAAGACTATTACAGGTATTCAAAACCTACAGTGGGATCGATAATATTGAGATGAAGGATATGACCCATTTCATTTATCGATTCGTGTTGGGTTTGAGACCGAAGATATCCCAGTGGATTAGAGATAATAAAATCTGTTGGCAGGGAAAACCCATAGATGAGGTCCTCAAGTACTGTGAGGATGAGATGGAGAACAAAAAGAAGGCCCTTAAGGAGAAGGTGATATGGGCACAAGTAAAATTGGCTGAGCAACAAGAGAAACAGTTAAGTAAAATGAATAATAATGCTCCAAATACTAACTCTGGGGGAGGAGGGAAACCCCGAGTAAAATTGAGTAAAGAAGAGGCCAAAAAGAAGTTCCCCTGTTACGGGTGCGGTCAGATAGGGCACTGGAGAGACGAGTGTCCACATTTGCAGGCTGGTAATGCCCCCATAAATGGTTTAAATCCACAGGTGCAGAAAGAGGGCCCACGAAAGAATCAGCAACAGGTAAATCAGCATCCATTGCCTCGAGCTCCTAGACCTAATTATAAGAATCAGACTCAACAGAATGAGGGAGTCGAGGTATGGGAAGGAGGGAATGAGAGAAATGCAGCAACTTCACAATTCCTGTTAAAAGATACATTCCTCTGCGATGAACCATACTGACGGGGCCTGAGGGGGGAGGAAGAGGAGTGCATGCTTGGCGCCTCCTTACCGGTAGACCAGACAGGGCCATACATTGAAGGAAAGGTTGAAGGAAATGATGTCACCTTTCTGTTGGACACTGGTGCTACCCGTTCGACTGTGAGAACAGCGGACGTTCCAAACCTACCCCTCTCGGGAGAAGCAATCCAAGTAGTGGGCGTATCAAATCAGATAATTAGCACTCCTGTAACTGAACCAATGGAGATTTCTATAGGGAATTTCAAAGAAATGCACAGATTTGTTGTCTGTGACTCCAGTCCAGTGAACCTACTGGGACGAGATTTGTTGTGCAAAATGAACTGTACCATCTTTTGCACACCAAAAGGCGTCGAAATTCAGACCCCAGACGAAGACGGCCTGTACAAACTAATGTTGCTAAGGCCCGATGCAGCAGTTAAAGCTCTGACAATTCACGATTTACCTGAAGAACTCCAACAAAGGGTGATACAGGAGGTGTGGGATTTCACCGGTAGAGATGTAGGGTTAATGGCAAATGTGGACCCAGTTAAAATAGTCATTAAGCCAAATGCTACCTACCCAAAAACCAGACAGTATAAAATGAGTGCAGAAGTGAAAGCTGGAGTTGCAATCGAAGTAAACAGATTGCTGGAGGCAAACATAATACAGGAAGTAATGAGCAGTCCTTGTAATTCACCCATAATTGGAATTAAAAAGCCTACCGGAAAGTACAGGGTAGTGCAGGACCTGCGAAAGGTAAACCAAATTGTTGTACCTTGCTGCCCCATAGTGCCAAACCCTGCAGTGATCCTGTACCAAATCCCATGGAATGCGGAATGGTTCACTGTCATTGATTTATGCCATGCGTTCTTTTCCATCCCATTGCATCCAGACAGCAAATTTCTTTTCTCGTTTGAGTTTGACAGTCATGTCTATGTCTGGAATCGTGTCCCTCAGGGGTACACAGAAAGCCCCTCGATTTTTAATCAGATTCTAAAAAGATGCCTTGAATCCTTAGTCCTGCCAAAAGAGTCTGTTTTGGTTCAGAACATAGACGACCTTCTAGTGGCGTCTAAAAGTCAAAGTGACTGTATTACTGATACCATTGCCTTGTTGAATCATTTAGGCAAGGGAGGACATAAAGTATCACCTGATAAATTGCAGTTCTGTAAAAATTCGGTGAAATATCTGGGGCACCAGATAGAAAAGGGTGTCAGGAAGGTTACTTCCGAAAGAATTAGAATAATTCGAGATATGGAATTACCTAGAACCCAGAAGGAAGTCAGAATGTTCCTAGGGGTTGTGGGATACTGCAGACAGTGGATTGTGAGATTTGCTATTTTAGCCAAACCTTTGATAAAAATGACCAAGAAAGGAGTAGATGATCCAGTTAGCTGGGATGACGAAAGCATGACTGCCTGGATAAAATTACGAAATTGTCTGTGCTCAGCTCCTGCATTGGGAATGCCTGACTACTCCAAGAACTTTGAATTGTTCTGTGATACACGAGACAATTGTGCGCTCTCAGTCCTAACACAAGAACATGGTCTGACTAGACGCCCAGTGGCCTACTTTTCAGCCACTCTGGACCCAGTGGCTGCTGGGTTACCCGGGTGTCTGAAAGCAGTGGCTGCTACTTGCACAAGTCTGGAACAGAGTAAAAACATTGTCATGGTACATCCTGTAACGGTTTATGTTCCACATTCAGTTGTGATTCTGCTGACCCGAACCAAGACCCAGTACCTCACACCTAGTCGGCTGACTAAGTATGAGAGAATTCTTATTGGTGCAGAGAATGTGATAATTTCCCGATGCAATATTTTGAACCCTGCAACCTTGTTGCCCCTCACCCAAAATGCAGAAATAGAGGGCGAAAATGAACATAACTGTATTGATTTAACTGAATTCAGCACCAAACCACAACCTGATATAAAAGAAACGGCCCTTCCCATAGAGGACCTTGTAATGTTTGTGGATGGCTCCTGTTTGAGACATGAGGATGGCGGGTTAAGTGCTGCCTATGCCGTAGTCACGCTAGAAACAACCCTGGAAGCTTCCTACTTAAGCGAAATAAAATCTGCCCAAGTAGCCGAGTTGATTGCATTGTCGAGATCTTGTAATCAAGGGAAAAATAAGAGAGTAACCATATACACTGACAGTCAATATGGTTACGGGGTTGTTCATGACTTCGGCAAGCTATGGTTGCAAAGAGAATTCATGACTTCCTCAGGTACCCCTATCAGAAATGGAAAAGTGGTACAAAACCTACTGGAAGCAATCCAGTTACCCAAAGAATTGGCGGTAGTCAAATGTGCTGCTCACAAGTCTGGTAACGACGATGTGACAGCCGCAAATAGATATGCTGACCAAATTGCCCAATATTGCGCCCGATACAAAATGTCCCTAAAAATCAAATTATGGGGAGGCGGAAACAGCTGCCAACTTATGGTGTTTGAGAATGTATCTACTTGGAGGGAACTGAAAGAGTTGCAGCAAGCAGCAGAGGAGGAGGAAAAGCAAAGATGGGAGACTGAGGAATGTCAGCTCAGGGAAAGAGATGGTGTTATGGTTGATAAGACGGGTGTGCCTGTGTTACCAGGTAGCATGGCTACCCCAATGGCCCGGATGATACATGAAAATACCCATATTGGGAGGGATGCAATGTGCCGTATGTTTCACCAAGTGTTCTATAACTCAAAGTTCAGGAACATCGCGGAGATGCTTTGCCAGAGGTGCTTAGTGTGCCAGCAGTTCAACGCAGGGAAAAGGACTGTAGTAGAGCAAAGTACAATTGGAAGGGCAGAAGGTCCCTTTGTCAGACTACAGGCAGACTTTATTCAGTTGCCCATGTGTAAAGGATATAGATATGTCCTGGTAATAGTTTGCCTATTCTCAAGGTGGGTGGAAGCCTACCCAGCAAAGAAAAATGATGCCCTTACTGTAGCCAAGTTGTTACTCAGGGAGCTAATACCTAGGTATGGATTTCCAGAGACAATTGAAACAGACAGAGGTGGGCACTTTGCCAACGAAGTTTTAAAAGAGCTCTATACAGCATTCAAAATTGAGCCTAAGCTGCACTGTGCATATCACCCAGAGGCTTCTGGAGTAGTCGAACAAGTGAATGGCACTATAAAATCAAGATTGGCCAAGATGTGTAATTCTACAAAATTGAACTGGATAGAAGCTTTACCCCTTGTCTTGATGGGATTGAGAAGCATTCCAAGCCGATAGACAAGCCTAAGCTCCCATGAAGTACTAATGGGAAGAGTGATGCGACAGGCATGGGTACCTGGACACAAACTGCTGAGTATTTCTGATGATTTGGTGCTAGAATACTGCAGGCCGCTGGGTGACCAAGTGCGTTCTATCTCTCACCAGATTGGGGAGGCTGCTGTCAAATGGCCAACCACTCCAGCCCATAAACTGAAACCTGGAGATTGGGTTGTGTTGAAGAAGCACACCCGGAAGAGTTGCCTTGGACCAAAGTGGGGAAAACCGAGGCAAGTGATCCTTGTCACTACCACTGCTCTAAAGTGCGCTGGCGTGCCGAAGTGGATTCATGCCAGCCATACCAAGAAGGTAACCGAAGAAGAGGCGGCTGAGGCTGAAGGTGGTGCAGCTGAGGAGACTCCTGACGAGGGTCCGGATCTAGCTGATGTAATACTACCGAGCACCAGTCAAGACAAATGGTTCCCAGCGGACGACCTGATTCTTGATCCAATAAGAACCAGAAAATATTCCTACCTAGATAGAGAGTGGGATAGTGAGGATGAGACAGGACTAGAAGAAGAAGGTCAGGTTATCGAGATTTACGTCAAACCTGATCAAGAAACAGGACAAGTAGGGACAGACCAAGTCATCGACACCCCTCCAAAGACTCCAGAGACTGAAAAGGGACAGATAGTAATTAAGGCTGAAGTTCATGCGGAAGAAAATCAAGGGTTCTAAGTGCATGAACAGGAACAGATCGACATAGAGGAACGTGTTCAGGAAGCAGAGTCCAAAACAGTTGAAACCCAAAGTCAAATACAAAATATACCTGAAGAAGGCCAGCTTAGAAACCAGGCAGAAGAAACTGAAGAAAGACCTGGAACTAGTCAGACAGGAAGGGAAAAGGACACTGCCAAAACAATAGTGCCACAACAGAACGAAAATAAAAGAGCTCGTGAAGAGGGCCCAACTACAGTAATAGCTAAAAGGCTCAAGAAGAAAAGTGAACCCAGATACATAAAAAGACTGAAACTCAGATTAAAAACAGTAGGAGAAAAGATAGAAGACCGGAAAAGAGCTGCTAGTGAAAGACAGAGAGCTGGAACTCAGCAAAACAGACGCAGTACCAGAATAAAAAGACAAAACAAAAACTATCGGAGTCCTGAATGGACTTACTTGGTGTTGGAAGAAATTGATGATCCTGAAATAAGTGACAAAAGCAACCAAGATTCAATTGAGGATCTGAGTCCTGAGGAAGAAGACCCGACTTAAAAGTGAAACTGCGTAAGCCTCTTGTGTTGAGAAACAAAGAGGGGTTGGAAAGCCACTTGTAAGCTAAAATGTCTGATTCAAATGTGAATGGAAGACCTAGAGTGAAATGTTGAATTGAATTAGAATTTAAAATATTTCTATAGCGCGTCGTTCACCCAACGGTTTCTTGGCGCTTTAGGAACATGAAAGGCAGAAGCAGAGAGATAACAGGAGACGGATTCACTGTGGAAAGGCTTGGCTAAACAGAAAGGTCTTCAAGCCCTTGCGGAAGAGAGAGTAGTCTTTGACCAATCGTAAATGGGCGGGGAGGGAATTCCAAAATGTAGGTGCCAGGAATGAAAAATTTGACCCACCCCATTTTTTTCTCTTAAAACGGGGTACCTGTTGTAAAACTTGCTGTAAAATATGCTTATGTAGTGTAGCAATAGTAATAGTAATATGGATAGGACTAACAGTCTTTATACCTTTTATGATAAGTAAAGATACTAACTTGTACCCTACTAAATCGATGACCCCAGACACAGAAATTGTACATACCGAAGAAACACCACGAAGTGTAGAAAGACGTGACAATTCAGTTACTCTGAAACAAACACGACCTGACTTAGAAGCACCAGATGAGGAAGGACTGCATTTTCACAGAATGAGAAACAGATCACATTTAAATGTCTTTGCAAATCTTTTAGTGCATTACGTAGAAGCTATGGAAATAGAAGATTGTTATGTTTGCATGAAGCTACCTACTTCAGTAGCTGAAGGTGTGACCTATCACCATTTACCCCTGACCTATGGAATTTCCTGTAGTATATTAGCAAGCTTGTTTTATAGAAGCACATTACAATACTACTATTCAAACACTGACGTAATCTTTTCTGATCTTCCTATTCGAGGAAACCTGAACATTGTGCATGTTAGAAGCGAAGTGACTCGTTACATGGGAGAATACTTCCTGACTATAGGTGACATAGATTTAAATGAAGCTCGCAGAGATAATTTGACTTGTTCATTACATGAACAAGAGAAAATGTTTTTGAAAATGGCAGAAAAGAGAAGGGAGAGTTTCCAAAGAAAGGCCAATGATAAGAGACAGAAAACTCCTAAATGGGCTGAAAACATGGAAAGCACCTCAAATGGCGAAGCAAATCCTGCGCTGTTGCTGGATTTTGAACGGAAAGGGAAACTCTGTCTTCATAGAGAAAAGACTAGTTATTATAACAATGTATTCATCGGTTCCAGTGAATGCGAACATAATTACAAGGTAATTGGAGGTTGGGGTTTCAAAAATGGGTCAGAACCTGTGTTTCCCGGAATTTATTATATATGTGGAAACAAGGCTTATTTCAAATTGCCAGATCACTGGTATGGAAGCTGCTATTTTGGCATTGTCTTCCCGAAAATATACCATGTGAACAACGCCGCTGGAAGCAACGAAAATACTAATGGTTTAGTACGTAGTAGACGGGAAAGTGTAGGAGAAATTATAGGTGATATATTTAGTGCACTGATACCTGGAGTGGGAGTGGTTCTGAATACTCACCATATTTGAAAATTATCTACAGTAGTGGATCGGTTGTCAACTGACACTGCTGCTGGATTTCTGCTGGTCAATACTGAAATGGTTGCGATCAGATCAATGGTTTTACAGAATCGCCTTGCTCTTGATACCTTATTGGCAAAAGAGGGCAGAGTCTGCAGGATGCTGAAGGCGCAACATTGTTGCACTTACATTCCTGATAAGAGTGTAGAAATTAAGAAATATGTACGGTAGTTGGTTTTCTAACATAGGTCGCAGTCTTGTGGGGAAATTACTGATTCCAATAGCTGGAATAAGTCTGATTGTGTTCATTATAATAATTTGCAGCAAATGCCAAAAATGCAGAAAGAAGTATACTGTAAATAGGAGGGGAGTGAAGCGAAATGTGGATGAGCTGGAGTTAGAGGAATTAAGAAATCAGATTTACAAGAAGGCCAAGAATTTCCATCCTAATAAGGATGCTGAGAAGAAGGTCAACACCAAATTTATAGAAATAGAGATGAATGACATGTGAGAAAACGAAGTTGGCATCTGTTTCCATTAATAGTGATGATAGTAAATATCATCAAAGAGGGGATTGATGGAGCAAGGATTCGCACGTAAAGCGACTTGCTCACATTCATGAACCTCGTTAACTTGTAATAGTATTAACCAATCCTGTTTGTCATTAATATTCCACTTTTACAGTACACGCAGGTGTCCCCGAGATGCTTGCTTATGTGTCTATTAATCCAAACAACGCTTGCATACTACATAATGGCTGCTTTGCAGAGATCCAGTCTGCGCATGCGTCGGTCATACCCATGTGATGTGACACACTCGCAGTTTTGGAGGGATATTTCGCTCATGCGCATTGTAGCTAAAATGGCCGCTTGTCTCTAAACACGCTTTCTGCTTGCCCATGCCGCTTTGCAATTCTATCTATTTCTGCTTAACTCTTAACCGCTATAGTTATTATGAAGTAAGGGGTGTAGTGTAGATTATCATGGTGTACAGTGAATTCATTTTTTCTGTGTTTCTAATTTGTTTTCGCTTACTTTTCATGTACTGCGTATCTGGGGCCCTGGGAGTGGGGAGTCGCTCCATCTTTGAAACCCATTACGACCCCGTCATGTGATGAGGGAGAAGTCAAACTGCGCAGAAGCAAAACCCCGCCAGCTGGCTGCTGAGGCTGGGATGCTCATGAGAACCTGAACTGTGACCCGGCAAAGGGAGCCGAGCTATACCTGAACTTGAAACATATTGATACTTTACTGTGTGCTCTATTGTCCTCTTCTACACGTATGCCTGGGAACAGGAATGTAAGGGGTGGGTACTAATAATTGCATATTAAACATGGGAACCCAGAATTTTAGGTGGTGACATAGACCTAACCACCTCTCCCGACCAATCATAAGTTGGAACCCTGTCACTTGCAACATTTGTGG